>NC_082347.1:38696407-39896407 GCF_027477595.1 Haemorhous mexicanus
GGTTTTCTGGCTGCGACCGAGCCGTGCCACGCCCAGCACCCAAACTTCGGAGCGTCCCCTCGGCCCGGCCGCCGCCACTCGTGCGGCTCCCACGGGCACGACCTGCTCTGTAGGGAAGGGAGGGCAGTGCCAGGGCCACGCTGTGCCAGGGCCACGCTGTGCTGGTGGCCTTCGAAGGGACGGGGCTGTCGTGGGTGGCAGATGCAGGCCGGCGGTGCCACCACAGTGTCACGTCGTGGGCTGCCGGAGGAGCGGGGTGGCCCCTCTGTCGCCTTCCCTCCCTGCTCCGGGCCCGTCCCAGAGCAGGAGCCGAGGGCTGGCAGCTCCCAGGGGCTCTCCCAGCTCGGGCAGGTCCCCTGGACGGCTTTAGCTCGGAGCCGCTTTGGCCCGCTCCCCGCCCCGGGAGGGGTGTGGGGTCTGGGTGCGGGGCCAGCCGGGGCGGCTGAGCGGGATGAAGGACGATTTCTTAAATTGTATTTCAGTGCGGGGTCTTTCCGGGTTAATGAGCTGACATCATGATTAAAGCTGACCATTTGTAATGTGTCGCGACCCTGTTGAAAAGCACTGAAAAGGTTAATGTGGTAAAACAGGACAGCACCTGCCCCTCAGAGGGAGAGGAGGAGCTGGAACACTTTTCCTAATCAATTAGTCCATTAATGAGTCTATCAAGTAGTTAAGTAGTTAAAGATTATGCCGCTGGTCTGGGTAACAGTCGTCATCTCGCTATACCTAATTATATTATAAGTACTTTATTCAATATAGCGGACATAATATGGTGACTCGGAGTTAATGAAAATGTCATTTTAAAACGTCTTGACATTTGTCTCTATTGATTTGTATATTTCCATCTCATTCTTTGCTTTCCCCTATTTGATTTTTCTTTCTTTTTCTTTTTCTTTTTTTTTTTTTTAATTTTTGGAGGGGAGGGGATATATTTCTGGAGAGAGGGAATCAACACCTGGAGCTCGCAGAGACCCCCGCCCCACCCCGCTCGGGCAACCCGGGGTTAAAAATGGCCCCTGCCAAGGCCAAGGATCTTGCACCTGGACACGGATGCGACCAAACCCACCAGGATTTCCGAGCTGCAGCAGCGCTTCCCACTCGCTCCCCTCCGTGGGAGGCTCCCCGGCCGCAGCGGGGGCTGCAGCAGCCCGGCCGGGGTCTGCGGCGGGCTCGGGGACAGCCCGACCCACGGACACGGGTGTCCGCAGCGGAGGAGGGCTCAGGGAGGGAGCTCATCCCTCCGGAGTGGAGGCAGCGGGGAAATGGAGGCGGAGAGGGAGGCAGGGTCTGCCCGGGGCAGGGGGAGCTTGGGGCAACTCGGGGACCACTCTGGTGCTTTCCACACCTGCCCCGTTACCGGGGCTCCTACTTGAGCCTTCCCGGGGCGATGCCACGGCGGTGGGAGGGAGGCCCCAGCTCTCGGTACCAGGCAGCCGTCGGGGCTCGGGTTCCGCCTGGCAGGTCCGGGGAAAGGGGCTCCAGGGCCCAAAACCGCGGCTTGGGGAGCCTCTGGGGCTCCCAGCTGCAGCTCCGTCTGCGCTAAGGAAGGTGCTGGGTCCTGGCGGGGTCCTGGCCCTCGGACCCACGTTCCCTTTGGGACAGGTGGACACAGCAGCTGCCACCTGCGGGTTTCCCTTCCGAGCGCAGGAGCTGCGGTGGCTGTGATTTATACCCAGCCCCGAGGGGAAGAGCCCCTGAGCGCTGTCAAAGTTTATTTGGAAATGCAGCGGCACGTACCCTCCCTCCCTGCTCCCCACGGCTTCCAGGCCCGGGGATCAAAACGCAGGAGGCATTTCGTGGGACATTTGTTACAGGCTGCGGCACAGCAGCGCAAATCCCGGATTCTGGAAGGTTTCCCAGTGCTGCGGAGCAGGCAACACGCACCGTGACAGGTTTTTCCCCCCTTTAATGAGGAGCAGGGTAAAGATCCCCGGATATGCACAAGGTGTTTATCCCGACACCCCCGCCCCCGGCCGGCATGAGCCATTCAGCCCACGTCGCTGTCGCCCACTCGACGCGGAGGGCAGGAGGGATGGCGGGCGGCCAGCAGCCCTCCTCCGGGGCCGCGGGGTCAGCGTAGCCCCTGGGGACGGCGGCGAGGACCTGGCGGGGGTTCCTCCCTCCAGCTCCGGCGCACCCCCCCCGCGCCTCCCCACTCCCGGAGCCCGCGGGTTTCCAAACTTTCCGTGTCCGCCGCCGCCGTGATTGGCGCGGCGGAGGCCACCTCCATGCAAATGAAGCCCCGCCGCCCGCCGCCCGCAGATCAATAGGGACGCGGGGGAAGGAGCATGCATTCCGCCTGGGTCGGCGCGGGGAGAGCCGGCCGCCGCACGCCCCAAGCGCCCCCCGAAACACCCCCCACCGACGGCTCCCCGCAGGCTACCGGGGCACCCCCCTCCCGCGCAGCCCGAGCCCCTCTAAAGCGACAGCTTCCCTCTTCTGCTTTCTTATGAACCCAGGATGAGCAGCAAAGAAGAGCCGAGCAAGTGCTGTCCGGCGGCTGCTCCCATCTCCAGTTTCACCATCCAGTCCATCCTGGGCAGCGGCAGCACCGACCCCCCCCGGGAAGCCGGAGACAGAGCGCCCGCCTGGCCCGCCCGCGCCCGGACCCTCTCGCTGTCCTCGGAGGACGAGGAGCCGGAGGAGAGCTGGAAGCACCGCGGCTGCTTCTGCCCCGAGGCTCAGGGCCCCGCCGAGGCGTGCCACAAGCACCAACCCCTCAGCTTCACCTGTCTCGGTGAGTACCGGAGGGATGAGACGGGGCGGACGGGCCCCGCCGGGAAGGGCCGCGAGGGGCTCGGCCCCGGTCCGGCCCCCGCCGGGAAGAGGGAGGCGGGGGCACGTCGCACCTTCTCTGCTCTCGGGGCACAGAGTGTTTGCGCCGTCCGTGGGTGAAGCGGGGAGGAAGGAACTCCAGGGAAAACGGGGTGGCTTTTTTTAAAAAAAAATCTTTTCCGTCCCATCCGGCGTTGATTCCCCCGAGGGATGCGGTGCGATGGATAACGCTCGTTTTCTTAGATTCTGATTACAGCGCTCGGGCAGAAGGAAGGACCATGTTTATTTATTTATTTATTTATTTTTAGCATTATTTCTGAATAAACGGTCTGTGAAATGCGATGCTGTAAAGTAAAATTTGCCGGCTCGTGTCGGATAGGAAGTCTGATACTCAGCTGCTTTCACTGTGGCAACGCACATCCACCTGTCCGTCCGTCCGTCCATCCATCCATCCATCCATCCATCCATCCATCCATCCATCCATCCATCCATCCATCCAACAGGGGGACAGGGATACCCAGGAGGGGATGGCTTCCCCCGGCGTCGGTTGTGTGCTCCGCCGGGAGCAGAGGCGGCGGGTGTCTGCTCGGGGTCTCGCCCCGGTGCTTTTTTCCTGCGGGCCGAGGGGCTCGGCCGTCGGGGGTCCCGGTGCCGGCCGCCGTGCGACCCCCGCGCTGTCGCTCTGTTGCAGGCAGCGCCAAGGGGAGCGGAGCGGCGGCGGCGGGCAGCGGGGAGCGGGGGCCCTTCCTCTCGCCCCCCCAGCAGGACTGTAAGGACGAGAAGGAGAAGCCGCTAGGACCCCCCTCGCCTTCCTGCGGGGAACGGCAGCGCGACGGCGGGGACCGGCAGGCCGGCGCCGCCAAGAAGAAGACGCGCACGGTGTTCAGCCGCAGCCAGGTGTACCAGCTGGAGTCCACCTTCGACATGAAGCGCTACCTGAGCAGCTCGGAGCGGGCCTGCCTGGCCTCCAGCCTGCAGCTCACCGAGACCCAGGTGAAGACCTGGTTCCAGAACCGCAGGAACAAGTGGAAACGGCAGCTCTCGGCCGAGCTGGAGGCGGCCAACATGGCCCACGCCTCGGCGCAGACTCTGGTGGGGATGCCGCTGGTGTTCAGAGACAATTCCCTCCTCCGAGTGCCAGTGCCCCGGTCCATCGCCTTCCCCGCCCCTCTCTACTACCCTGGCAGCAACCTCTCGGCCTTACCGCTCTACAACCTCTACAACAAGATCGACTACTGAGCCCCGCGTCCTCCGCCCCGTCGGGACCGCACCGGGAGCGGGGCCGGGGCAGCCGCGGGGGCTCCGTGAGGGCTCTCGGGCCGCCTCCATGGAGGGGACACAGCATCGAAACTGATGGGAGGGACGGGCAAACGGAGAGCCCGGGGCGCCGGGGGCACCCCCGCTCTCCCCTCCTGCCATCCTGTCGCTTGAAAAGAAAAAAAAAATTAAAAAAGCGTTATTTCAGATCTGTAAATATTTTTAAAGAAAGTAAGAAAGGAAAAAAAAAAAATTAAAGCGTTTTAAGCCTCGTTTGTAAATTTGCCACCTCGGTCGCGTGTTCCCGAGGGGGACCGGGGGTGCCCCGCAGCCGGGCCGGGAAGGGCTCGGGATCGATGCACGGGAGAGCCAAAACGACTCCTAACGCCGAGGGTTTGTTTTTCCGGAATTTTTGCTCCTTATCTCGTTTTCCTGCAGAGAATCCCAGCCGGGCCTGACCGTCCGCCCGTGCCGGGGGCTCGCTGTCCTTCTCTGGGCTGGGAGATGAGGGGCATGACCCGAAAAGTTTCGTTAAACGGGGACCTTTTTTTCTGTTTTTCGGAGTGTTTCGGTGGAAGCCGCGGTGATGGGCTCGGTGCTACCGCGGACTGGTCCCTGCTTTCCGCGGCCGGGCCTCGCACTGGGCATCCTCGACGGCTCCGCACGGGACGCGGGCTCGATGGGTCACTCCAAACCCGTAAATCCCGCGGCAAGCGGCGATTAAACTGCGGCCACCGGCTCCGAGGCACGGCCCTTACCGAGCGTCGGGGCTGTAACAGCAACAGCAACGAGGACAGCGAAAAAACCCCCCGAAAAACAGAGAAATATAATATCAGAAGGGATAAATAAGACGTTTTTCCATGCGGGGAAGGAGAACGAGCTGCCCGCGCTCCACAGCCGGTGTTTGAGCCACAGCCCCGGGGTAGCGGCAGCCGGGCCGGGGAACACAGTCCCGCTCCGCCTTTCGGACTCTGTTTTTAGGGGTAATAACTGGTATTTCGGGTTTTATCCCTTAGCACCGCTGAAGCCTAGCATCAGCCTCTCTTTCCGTACGGTTCCCCCGGGGGCCCTACGTTATCAGCCGGGCTGGGACGGGGAGAAGGCACCGAGCCCCACACGCCGCCACTGCCCCGGGAGTAGCGAACTACAGCTCCCGGCACGCCCCGCGGCGGCGGCGGCGGGTTCGCGGCGCACGTCGGGGACGCAGCGTCACGCGCGTTCGAACCGGCCAATCGCGGGGGGCGGGCGGCAGTGCGCGCGCGCGGGCGGCGGTGGCGGCGGCTGAGGTGAGGCCGGGACCGGGACACCGGGACCGAGGGTTCGGGACTGGGGATCCGGGACTTTGGGCACGGCCGAACCCTCCCGTGCCTGCCGCGCGTTCGTTCCCCGGTGCGGCGCCCTCCCTGCCTGGTTCCCAGGCCCTTCCCTCACTCTCTTCCCTTCCCGCAGCGTTTTCCTCATCCCGGCGCTCCTCACAGGGACCGAGGCCTCGGCGCTGCCCTGACTCCGAAAGCTTTTCCTTGGCGGCCCGTGGAGCAGCGGGAGGAGCTCGTTCAGCATGAAAACGGTACTTTGAGTTTCGTGTCTTGTGAATAAAAGCGCGGGAGGGGAGTCCCGAGGCTCTCACCGGAGCATTCTGCTTTGTTCCAGCTCCTCCGTCCACCTGACTGACACCTGTGCCAAGAGGAGCTATAAAAGCACAGGTTTCTTGCTTACTCGCTAAAAGATTTTTATTTTTCGTTTTTTTTTTTTTTTCCCAAACTGAACCCTGTGGTTAAGTCAGAATCTCCATTTCAGCAGCATGTACTTTCCCCGTAATATTTAAAAGTTTTTTTTCTCAACATTTTACCAGGACTTTATTGTTTGAGGTGAGCACAGTGCTGTGGTTTGGAATCCTGGTTGTGTTTTTGTGAAGGTGTGGAGCTCTAGGTCTGATTTTTTTAAACCATGTGTGAGAGACAGGATATACTTAAATTCTGATATTGTAAACACTGTTCTGGATTAAAAATATCTTTAACATCCTTCCAGGTTTCTTGTGGAAGTAGCTTTGCCTCCTGGAGTTGCTTTTGGGCTGGTTAATAATTTGTTCCAGGCCTCAAATAATACAGTAACTTGTACCTCAAACCTCATGTTTTGTGTGAGTTTTCTGGCCTAAGCAGGCACAGCAATAAGCTTGTCCAATTTGATTTTCTCAGTTGTTCTGAATTCCTTTAGGTTTTGTGTCTCTGGACCTGCATCTGGAACATCCTCAGCAGGTGCTGCTGAATTCCAAGTAACGTTCCCATGGAAAGATGTGTGGCAAAACCTCAAGCCTCTCTTTCCCCAAGCGTTCCCAAAGCAGGGCTAAAAAAGGGGCTCAGAAAGAAGCTTCTCTATTATTAAAAGGGGTTTTTCCCCTTCACTTCATGCTTCAATAGCAGAAATAGCACTTTATGTTGACACAGTGGGTGGGTTTTTGTTGTTTTTTTGAAGGATGTCTTAGAGAGCCAAGCTCCCACTCAGGAAATCTCTCCAGTGTAGGAATGTGTGTTCCTCACTTTATTACACAACCTGATGATTATTTAACTGCTGGCAAACACTGAACTGGAACCACTGTGCCCTAAATTTTCACCTTGCCCTTGTTTCATCTGCTCCTTGTCTCCTGATTTATTTTCAGAGGTGATTCCTGACTTATTCTCTTACCTTTGCAGTTGTACATACAAATTCTGTGACAGTGTTACAGAAAATCTGAGCTGATTCACTGCTCTTCCCCTTTAGCAGAAGGTAAATGTGCTGTGGAGGCCTTGAGAAACCTTCAGAAAAGGCTGTGGTTTTGTTGGTTGTTTTGTGGATGTGTAACCAGCACTTTATTCTTTCAGAGTGTTTGTAAGGTCTGAGCTCTTTTCCTGCTGAAGTTTGCAGTTCATAACTTTTGCTGTCCTTGGAATTTTTCAGCAAATTGGTCCTGGACTGGGGGTGCTGCATTTGCATTTGCAGTTACTGCTCTTTGATTGAATTGTTGGTGTGTTTTCTGGTCACATCCCAGTTCCATGGTCACTCCACATTTCAGCACTTCACAAAACAAAACTTTCCTTTCTTTACCTGCCCTTTGGATTCTAAGAGAGGGGCAAAAACAATCCTAAAGCTTTTTGTTGCACATATTTCACAGCGCTTGTGGGAGCCTAAAGGTCTGAAAGTTGCACTGTTCCCAAAGCTACATAAAAGATGATCCAGTTGCAAGTCTTGGGAATGTCTGGCAGTCATACCAAGCCAGGAGCAAATCAACACTTCTTGGAGTTTTCAAATCCAATTCCCTTCTGCTAATACATGTTTTTTAAAGTAACTTCTTGATTCACAATATTTTATAAATATTTACTTCAAAAATCACAGCCGCACACTCAGCAGAGCGAGGGAAATACATTTGTAAGTAACAATATCTAAGCTTACAGATTATAATAATGATCATAATATTTTTGTCTTGTTTATTCATGTTGCATATGATATTTAAAAGCTCTCTGTAGAAAAAGGCATTTATTGAGGTTTTGGACAGGGATTGCCATCTGGAATTTTAGAGTTTGGGACAGATGTGGGTGTCCTGACCTGTTCTGTGTAAAATCCAGTGAAGTTTTCAGGTCTACTTTGGGCTGCCTTTCAGAGGGCTCAGTCTTGTTCCCTTGCTAGGCCAGTGTTCATGTAGTCATTAAAATTGCATCTGTGCTTGACTGTCTGCAGATGACAGGATCAAACGAGTTCAAGCTCAACCAAACTCCAGATGATGGGATTTCATCAGTGAAGTTTAGTCCAAACACATCTCAGTTTCTGCTCGTTTCCTCCTGGGACACAACTGTGCGGCTCTATGATGTTCCTGCCAACACCATGAGACTCAAATATCAGCATTCAGGAGCTGTCCTGGACTGTGCTTTTTATGTAAGTGTGGGAAGGCTTTTTTAATTATTATTTTACAGCTGTAGAGTGCCCAAAGTATGAGAAATTGCCAGTCTCTGAAATTAAAGAGGAGCCTACCTGTGCTTTTTTTCACTGAATGTTTTGTCATGTGGCTGATGCTGTGCTGTGGATCTACACTCAGGTTCTCAAATGGTATCTTCCTTCTAAATCAGTTTTAGGATTACCCTGCACCTAGATGGGACTTAGGTTGTCAGTCATTTAAAATATGAAGAAATTGAAATTATTTTATCTAGCCTCTATTTGCCTTTTTAAAATTTATTTTAGTTTTACTTCTAAACTAAAGAAATTCATATTGCTCAAAGCACTTAAACATTTTGTAAAGCTTCAGTCTGTTTAAATCCAGGTCAGACCTTAACATTTGTGTCTTAATTCCTATCTTCCCAAAACTCCTGAAAGCAAGTCCTGTGTTATGGGTTTAGGATGCTGGATGCAGAGCAGCCATGGAAACTTAATAAGGTAAATTTTATGCTTTATAGGATCCTACCCATGCCTGGAGTGGGGGGCTGGATCAGCAGCTGAAAATGCACGACTTAAACACAGACCAAGGTGAGCAGATTGAATTCTAAATGCTGTCAGCAACTGGCCTGAGCTTCAGATTTATGTACTTACATGCACAAGGTATTCTTCTGGTTCTTTAGGTGGGGGATACTTGAGTGTCTGGCAGAATAACCAGTGACCCTAGTAAGGACCACCCAAAAACCTGGAAGAATTTGGCATTGCCAGAAGGTTTGGTGGCTGCTTGCAGGATGCCTTGAATTGGTTTTCTGATGATAATTCTGCCCTGCCATAGGCTGCAGTGGCTCAGTTAGGGGGAAGTAGCCAAGTTGAACTAAAGCTGAGCATGTTGTTTTTCAGAGGTTTGTGGTTTGGATGTATTTAAAATGATCTTTCATGGCAGAGGATATACAGAGCTTTTGCTTTTGTCAAGCATGGCCTTGTACTACAGTTTTTTCTTAAGAAAACATTGCTTGAAAATAACAGTTCTAGTCCCTTGTTGGTGCAACATATGGAACCGGTTTGTCTCAGTTTTTTGTGTGTTTTTAGTGTGTTAAAGAGAAAAGCAAACTTTAGCCAGTCACCAGCACCTGCCAATAGCCAGGCCTTGACAAATCAGTGTGTGCAGTAATGGTACCAAAAAGCTCAAGTAATTCTGCCATAGCTGACTTCCTACAAGTGTTTGAATATTTTTTATTAAGGTGCTCATTGCTTTCTCTTGTCATATTATTGATGTCCACAAGCTTAAGTTGCTTTCTGTGTTAGTCAGTGTGATACCAGTTGATGCTTTATACCTGTAAAGATCTCTCAGTGACTGCATAAAATTCTTTAATCCTAAGGTCAAGGGACATAAATTTAAATGTAACAATCCTGATCTTTGCAAAAGTTATACTTCTGAAGGCTGAATTATCCTTACAGGGACTTCTGGCATAGAAATGCACCTGTAGGATGTCAGAAAAGGCTTCTGCTGCAGTAGTGTTCTCTTTTTTATTCTTTTTTTCACACATTCTGTTTGTAGGGCCAGTAAAATTGCAAAATAATGTGTTTTCTTACAGAAAACCTTGTTGGTGCCCACGATGCTCCTATCAGGTGTGTGGAGTATTGCCCAGAAGTGAATGTCATGGTGACTGGCAGCTGGGATCAAACTGTCAAACTCTGGGATCCCAGAACTCCCTGTAATGCAGGAACCTTCTCCCAGCCTGAAAAGGTGAGTGCTGCACTCCAGGTGTTAAATAATGAATCCTGGGACTGGAACACCACAAGGACACTGCCTTGGGCTGAATTTGTGAAGCTATGAGCTCAACCTGTGAAGTTATATTAATGTTTTTTAAACTGGGTGGAAGGGTAGCATTTTAAAAAATGGGTATTCAGAATGTATTGCTATTTTTGGTGAGGGCTTTGAGCTTTCCTCAATATTCCTTAATTCTTGGTGCTTGTGCTGGACCACTTTCTTAAAATTTAAAATAAATTTGAAGGAAAACCAAGCATCTTGGCTTCATTGTAAAATGCACAGCTGATTTCCTTAAATGTTAAGATTTTAGGTGTATCAGACCCTGGCAGTCCTAGGGTCTGATTGTTTTGGAATGTGCACAGAAAAATATCTCTGGAGGAGATCTTTTATGTTGCCTGAAATAATATTTTTGGTTTTTACTTGTGTTCAAAAAATTGAACAGAATTGCTTGTTTTGTGATTTTCCTTTTTTGTATTAATGCCTAGTATATTTGGATATTCTCCTAAAGCTGAAATCCTCTGGGATAATGGGAGACTCAGAGAAATAAGATAAAATAGGGTGATGTTTTCAGCTTTTTCTAATGGCCATATGATGTGTTAACTTCTCATGCTGCTTACAGCAGTGTCAGAGAAAGAATTAACAGAAATTCCTGTGTTTTTTTCAGAGACTCCTAAACATAGGCTGGCTTGCTGGATAATTTTACATATGATTTTTTTTTTTTTTTTGCCTGTACCTTTTAAAAATTTCATTTAGCTCTGTGACATCCTATTGTCAAGTCCTAATTATGAGCCATCATTACCTTCCCTTTGCCCCTAAATAGCTCTTACTTTTGTTCCAGCAGAGCTGGATCTACTTCTGGCCAGACCTTTGTGCAGAATAAAGTAATTGCATTATTTCTAGTTTTGATTTATAGATGTATGTAGCATGTAAAGAACTGTGATAAATTGCTGACAGAATATCATATAATGGACAGCCACAGTGAATCAAGCTGCTTATTGGTTCAGCAAGGTTCATTATGTCATTTTTTTAATGCTGCCTTTGATGAATGTGTACACCTACTCCACTGCATGACAACGGTTTCATTTGATTTATGGCTGTGTGGTAGAGAAAGAACACTCACTGTACAGGTGTGACATCAGTTTGTGAAGAAGATTTAAGATATTTGATGTTCTTTATGCCTTTGTTTCCCTATATGTACACAAACACATTTTATATAGTGTTTATGAATATTTCTGGACCAATTTTTACATCAATAACAAAAAACTGTCTTGTTAAAAGGTGTAACTACTATTGGCTTAAAGTTACCCTTTTTAGGAGTAATTGGAATCATTAGAAATTTTGGGCAACTCCTGTGTGAATATTTAAGACTTTTCCCATCTTAAAATCTGTCTTAATAGTTCAATAATCATATTTTGGAGAAGAAAGCATGCTGAGTGGATGAGGATTGGTTAAAGGAAGTTTTTTTATCTATATGTATACATACACACCTGTCTGCTTAGCTTTTTCTTAGATAGAAACTAACTTTCTGAAAATGTGTTTGTAGCAAATCAGGAGAAGACCTGTGTGTGATGTTTCAGTGCAGTCTTAGCAGAGCCAAGCAGCTTTGTTGGGCTGCATCAGAGAACCACAAAGTGAAACCAAACAAAATCGTCCAAGCACGTGCCAAAAGCAAACTGATTCTCTCTGGTAGGATAGCAGATCTCTTACACTTTTAATTCCTGATCTGAGGAGTACCCAAGATCTGTTTGCTGTGTGTTTGGCTGCATTTGATCCTTGGAAAAAGCTCATTCTTGTTTGCTCTTGTTAGCAGCTCAGTGGCAGCTGTAGGTAGCTGGATTCCATCTGCTTATGTATCAACAACTGGGAATTCATTCCACAGCACAGGCTTCTTTTGGCTAAACCTCTTTCCTTTTTATTTATTTATTTTTAAACATATTGAATGAACTCCATCCCAAGCAATAGCTGGAAACAACAATTCATGGACTGAATATTTTCATACGAAATTTGAAAAGCCAAAATTTCCCACTGAGCCAAGTTTTGGCGTAGAGTTAAAATTCCAAGCCATTATCTTTTTTTTTAATATGTCAAGCTTATTGCTTTCTTCAAATTCACTTAGTTTTATTAAAGTACATAAAGTAATGTGTGTTTTTGAAATGATCTTTTGGCAATTTATTTTATTAACATGAAGCTCCACTCAAAATATTCAGTTTATAAAGAAAAATACTTGGTTACCAGGTGGAGAAAAACAGAGAAGAAAATGTGTGATCTGGTTTTGTAGGACTAAACTATAGGATCATGAACGGACAGTGGGAATACAAAACCAAGCCGAGATTAATTCCAATATCCATCACTTCCTCTCCTATACCTTTGTATGGGCATTTCTTTTGCCATTAATTTTGGTAAATTTAATGCCTGGAATAGTTTTTGAGCTTTTGAATGTTACATCAGGGTGTTCTCACTAACCAGCTGCACATTCCTGCTGCTTGTCCCAAATTTGGGTTCTAAATGAAAGCTGAAGGGAATTCTGTGGCTGAGCATTCCATGGGAGATGTCACCAGTTGTGTTAGTGGTGGGTTTCCAGGCTAATATCAGTGTTAAAGACTATAAATATTCTTTTGGAAGGTCTACACCCTGTCTGTGTCTGGAGACAGACTGATTGTGGGGACAGCAGGTCGGAGGGTGCTGGTGTGGGATTTGAGGAACATGGGATACGTTCAGCAGCGAAGGGAATCGAGCCTGAAATACCAGACCCGTTGCATCAGAGCATTCCCCAACAAACAGGTATGGCAGCAGTGGCAGCACTCACATTCCTGCTGAATATTCCTCAAGAAAACGAGGGTTTATTTTCCAGTTCATTTTTCAGTGGGGGTGTGTTTTATAATCAAACTTTGGGAGGGGGGAAGCTTCTGGGGTACATTAATTCTTTTTAGTGCAGCTTAGCAATGTTTGCCACTGACTTACCAGCATATTATGTTGTTGTTTTGTTCCTCGAGATTTGTCTCCTTTTTAGAAATAATCTGTTTAATGAATCACAATGCTGACATGTACTTAAAAAAAAATCCTTCCTCTCCCCAGTTGCAGTAGAAGAGAGAAAGCCAGAATTCGTGGTTCCTAAGCAGCTTTCATGCATTGTAACCCAGGGTTCTTGAACAGTCTGTGAACAGGGGCAGGATTAAAACTGCATCAATGTAATTTATATGTTTTTCTTTTTTTTCTCTCTTGAGTCTGTGGCATGCACTGCAGAACCCTGGATCCATTATCCAGGGGGAATTGTACAATTCAGGTGCTCCTGCAGCTGTTCTGTGCAAGTTAACGTGGTGTGTCTGGTATTTCTTTTTTCAAGGAAAGCAAGAAGATTGGCTTTCTCTGCCAAACTAATTTGTAAGGGAATTTTCCCCTGTACAGAGTGATAGTACAGGAATTGCAAGACCTAGTTACTTGTTCTTGAACTGGCATGAATGCTTTGTCCATTTTCAGTTCTAGTTATAGTAAAACAAGCTGATCTTCTAGATTGTGTTGTATGATGGATTTTAAAGAGCCTTGTTATAGCTAGATATCATTGCAATCCTATTTCTGAAAAGATCTATTATGGACTTAACTCAAAAGTGATAATAAAAGCATCTCAGGTTGCTCCAAGTCAGGACTGTAATTAACTGGATAAGTGAACACAACTTGTAATCAAGTTTCACTGAAAATACTATTTCAGCTTTGAGTGTTTAGTTGTTAGTATAAAGCTCTGAGCTAATTTTAATGTAATGTAATTCTGAAACGAAATAGTCCTGTGAGTATCTCTCATATTTCAGATATTTAGGCCTTGGGGGATAGGTGAGCAAATGCAAGGTGTTCTTATCTCTTGAAATTTTTTTCCCCAAAGACAAGCCTGTTTTTTGACCTGCAGAAGTAATTACAAGTGTCATTGTCAGCTTAAAACTATGATGCAATGAGAATCTCTCTTAGAAAGCCTTTTTCTAAGCCTAACCACTTTCCTAGAATTTAGAAGGCTATGAAATAAAATTGTTCTGCAGTCTTTTCTCCAGTTGAAAACTTCTAAAACATGTAGCTCCAATTTTTTTTTTTCCTTGTTTTTAGGGTTATGTTTTAAGCTCTATTGAAGGTCGTGTAGCTGTGGAATATTTGGATCCAAGCCCAGAAATCCAGAAGAAGAAATATGCATTCAAATGTCACCGTTTGAAGGAGAATAACATCGAGCAGATTTATCCAGTTAATGCCATTTCTTTCCATAATGTCCACAACACATTTGCTACAGGTAAATACTCAACTGTAACACTTCCTCAGTTCCTTTAGTTCTGGTGTAAACAGATCAGCCTTTACTTCATATGCCCTGACTTTTTAAGTATTTAAATTGTATTAATGCCATAAGCAAGGTTTTAAAATTATTTGATGTAGTGACAGTTCTTAACTCTTAATATTTTTCCCCAAACACAAGCTTGTGTTTGGACCTGCAGATGTGGTGGTGTTCACAGGAGTCCCAGGACGAGGGAGGAGATGAAAATCTTGACTTCATGTTTCAGAAGGCTAATTTATTATTTTATGATATATATTATATTAAAAGAAAATGATATATTAAAACTATACTGAAAGAATAGAAGAAAGGATTTCATCAGAAGGCTAGCAAGGAATAGGAAAGAAGGGAATGGAATCTTGTGACTGCTCACAGCCTCGACACAGGTGGCTGTCATTGGTCATCAAGTGAAAACAATTTCACATGCTGGGTAAACAATTCTCCAAATCACATTCCAAAGCAGCAAAACATGGAAACGTGGAGAAGCTGAAGCTTGTCAGCTTCTCAGGAGAAAAGATCCTAACGAAAGGATTTTTCATAAAATATGTCTGTGACCTGCAGATGTAATTACAAGTCTCACTGTCAGCTTCAGATGTAATCACAAGTCTCACTGTCAGCTTAAAACTATGATGCAGTGAGAATCTCTCTTAGGAAATTTTTTTTCTGCCTTACCACTTTCTTATAATTTGAGTGCTGTGAGATAAAATTGTATTGCAGTCTTTTCTCCAGTTAACTGCTTTAACGGGGAGTTTGGGAAATGCTCATTGTGCTCTTTTCCGAATGAATCAAGCCTCTGTTTTTCCTGACAAAGTAATTACGAGTAGTTTCCTTTTTTTCCGCTGCTGCATCTCTTCAGTTTTATTCTTTTCCTCAGTGATAACTTCTTTTTGCACCCCCGGCTCGCAGGCGGCTCGGACGGCTTTGTGAACATCTGGGATCCCTTCAACAAGAAGCGGCTGTGCCAGTTCCATCGCTATCCCACCAGCATCGCCTCCCTGGCCTTCAGCAACGACGGCACCACGCTGGCCATCGCCTCCTCCTACATGTACGAGATGGACGACATCGAGCACCCCGAGGACGGCATCTACATCCGCCAGGTGACCGACGCGGAGACAAAGCCCAAGTGAGTGCCTGCTTCACCTGCACTTGAGGCTCTCCCAGCCTCCACCCCAAGATTTATTAATTTTCCTAAATTCATGAATAGTATTATTGATGGCAGGAGATAGCGCAGCTTGACAGTAGGGCTGGGTTTGATGTTATCTCCTTCGCCCAAGCTTTCAATATCCGTAGGTTGATAGACGGCTGATGGATAAAATTGTGCCTGGTTGTTTAGTGGGAGAAGAATGTCAAACTCTTATCCTCTTTCAATAGGTGCTATTATATGAAGCTGTAGAGTTATTGCAAGCTCATTGCTTCAGGAATTGAGTGAAGAATTCAAGAATAATTTATTGGAGTAAATGTTACCGTGTTTGGATATTTAAAACTTGGAATGAATGCAATCTGTCACGCTGAGTATGCACCCAGCTGTCAGAGTGAGCAGTGAATTTAGATTCTGTTCTAGGAAGGTTGTGTGAAATCGAGGGAAAGCTCTCTCAGTTCCTGTGTGTTGGAGTTTGCTGCAGCCCTTTGATAACACACTTTTGTGTTGTTGTTGCTGTCAAAACGAGGCAAACTGATTGATGGAGGTAAAAATTCCTGTTCAGCTCGCTTTGGCATCAATGTTACATAGAAAAATTGCCATCCCAGTGCAGAATTGTGCTGCCCTTAATGATGGAGGCACAGGAGCAGTTGGCTTCATTTTCAAATTCCTGTGCTTTATCTCTGCTAGAGTTTTTCTCTCCTAGTACTCAATCTGTCTTACACCTTATCAGGTTGTCTCCATTATTTAAAGTGGCTGTGAAAACAGATACATAAATGATCAAATTTCTTGAGTTTAAAACCTCAAGATCTTTCCCTCCACTCCCTTAAGTGACTTGTCTGTTGCTTTTGTTTTATACCTACAAAGATGAGATATTTATTATTGTATAACTTCACATCTCTCACTTGGAGATATTTGTTTTAAAGTAATTTTGATACTCCTAAAAAAATAAAGCCAGAACTATTTTAATATTTATTTCTGAGAGTTCCTCAAGTGGAAGAATCAAATATGATAATTGTTTTTTTTTTTTTAGTCAGATTGTACTTGTTACATACATTTATGAGTTGTTTTGTTTTCTTGTGTTTTTCAAAGTTGATAAAAGAATACTTGCTGCTGTTGGTTCTCTAATAGTAAGAACTACTTTCAGGGTTTTTTTTTTTTATTCATTGCTAGTTAGAGTTGCTAATTCTGTAGATGCTTCATTCTGCTGTACAAGGAGGTTAATCTACAATTAAACAATATTTCCTCTTGGCCCTCCATTATTTTCTGAAACAGATGGTTCATCATTTCCTGGGCTGTTAAACACAGCAAGGTTAAGGTTAGACTCTTGGGAATCAGCTAGTTTGGAATCTTATTAGGCTGTAGAAGGAAAACTAATAAGAATACTCCTTAATATCATTTTGTGACTGTAAACAATTATTTATTAGCAAACAATTGATCCCAGAAGGGCAAATTGTTTGAGTCAGTAATGAGCTGAGAAAAGACAGAGCATATCTGTGTATTTGGAAAATAATTGTAACGTAATTGCAATGCATTTAGACAGGCATCTTTTTGGACCTGTTTCTATCTTTAAATGAATTTCTGAAAACATTAACGAGGTTTATATGCTTTTCTGACATTTACAAGTTGCTTGTGCCAACCTTAGGGCACTAAGAATGATGGGTATATTTTAGTGGTTCAGTAGTGTGAGTCATCTCTGGTTTATTCTAAAAATAAGTTACTTAGGACAGAAGACTAATGGCACTTTCATAGTGATCTCTTTGCATGTTAATTTGAGTCACAGTGTTTCTGCACAATGCATTCTTAGTGCATCAAGATGGTGCCATATTATATAAAGATCACTTTTTCATCATTAAACTCCTATATTCTGTGTCTTGGTACAAGTGAAAGCTGGCTTTCTGTTTTCCTAGGATGGTGAATGTTCTACCTGCTAATGATGCTCTAAATATTCTTCCTAAAATAGAGTTTATTTATTGCAGGTCCACTTAGACTTCTGCTGCTACTCCTTCTCTACAACAGATGCTCACCTGCTCCTAACAAGGCTCCACTAAAACAAGTGAAGTGAGAAGAACAATCTTTGTACTCCTGTTGTTTTTAATTAAGAAATGTTTGTTTGTTTGTTTGTTTATTGTAGTTTGTCTAAATCTGTCATTCCTTGCCTGCTTATAATGTTAGTGAAACTATTTTCTTTATCTGCTGTCTGGAGCTGAATTATTTCAATCCTGTAGATAACCTTTTAAAAATTTAGATATTTTGTAGTATCTGATTATGAAAACTTCCACTGCTTTCTTATTTCTTCAATAAATATCTATAGATTTTTTGAAAATAAATACTTTGTGTAGCAGCCTTTACTGATTTTGAAACAAATGTTGAGACCGAACTCTTAAATTGCAGGAGTTACTGAGTTCTAGATCTTCCTGATGGAAGAATTTCTGAATCTTTAATCTTTTTCAAGTGAGATGAACCGGGAAATAAAAAATTTTTTTTTAGTATTAGCACTAAAAGCTGTCTCACTCAACTCTCCTTGCAGTGCAGACTCACACTGCTCTCCTGATAGCTTGTATCAGGTATTACTACTTAAATATTTATTTTATAGTGAATAGTAAGGAGGGACAGAAAAGCTGAGGCTTGAGGAGGGTGATTGAGCTGTGAGTATTTTGGATTGGAGATTGGATTCATTGTTTGCTTCCAACTTCTTCTCTTCTATCAGTGCCTGTGTAGCCAGTGGGAGCACTTTATTACCTGTAGGAAAACAAACTTGCTGACAACAGGAATGGTACCAGATCGTTGCAGAGAAGGTGGTGATGGAGAGGAAACAGCTCTGTGTGTGCAGAAATCTGACAAACTTAAGCTGTTAGCAGGTAGACATGCTAAATGAGTTGTATATGGAATATTTTGTAGTTTGTCACAAGCTAGATGTGCATTCTTTGGTTATAGAAACTGGTTCTGATAGGCTTGGGAAAAATGAAGATTTTGCTGAGTTAAATATGAATAATGCCCTCATCATAGTGTCATCCAGCCTCTGTTCTGGTAGTTGTGCACCATCCTGTTCCTTGCAGTTTTAATTGGCTTTTTTGCAGTGAGAGTTACATGGCTGGTGTTGGGCAGAGGTTGAATTTTGGAAGTCATTGCTCCCTGGTGTTCAGGAGTTTTATTATTTTTAGAATTTTAGCTTTGCTAAAGAGGGCCAAATGGGAGGAGGCCAGTCATGGGAGCTAAAAGTTTCCATCAGAGTGAGTAGCAAATCAATAATAAGCTTGTGGAAAAAAGAAGTGAGGATGTGTCCAAATTAAAAAAAAAAAAGCATGAAGGCAGAATTAGGCTGGGACTAAGGAAAAGGTGGTTTAGTGATGATGTGGAGAAAGGAATATGTGAAATGGAGAGAGGATAGAGTGGGGAGTTACAGGTACAGAGCTGTGGGGAGCAAAGTGAAATAAGAGCTAGAGAGCATAGGGCAAAACAAAGAATTAGGGGAATTCCAAATAGTTTGGTTGACAAAGGAAACTGTAATGTAACTAGGAAATGATGCCACCTGTGCAACTTTTCAGTGGTAAGTATTGGGGGAAAAACCTGTTAATATGCTGAGATCTGCATGTTCCAGTGGACATTTAGTCCAGTATGAGGGAATGGAATTGACTTGCTGGTTCTCTTTTGGCTTAAAACCCAGAGGAGGATTCCTCCTGGTGAGCTGGTGTTTTATGTAAATGCTTGAAACAAACAAAAACAGTGAGACAACCAGTGGGGAAAATGAATGTTGGTCAGTCAGGGCTTCAGCTGTGTCCATGTGTTGGGTAGAAATATCACAATGTGCAGTTGAAATACAGATACTTCTTTTACAAGATTAATCTCCCTTTTATTAGCACTCTCCTAGAAATGCAGGTCAAGGCAGAGTTTCATAAGCTGGAGGAATCATGAAACAAGCCTTTTCTGACTTCTGTAACAAGCAGCTGAACAAAGGATGTACTGACTCTTGATAGAGGAATTGAGAGCTAAAAAAGCTCCTTAAGTCACTGCTTTTTGGCTGGTGTTGAGGGCCATGGAGAAAACATGGAGCCACAGCCATCACTGTAATAGAGTCATCAATCACCACTGACTGCTGGCAGCAGTGAATATCCAGGGTTGTCTCTCACAAGAGCCTCATAACACTGTGGTATTAGAAGCCAAGTGGCATCTGTGCCCTGAATGTCACAAAAGCAAGCTGGTAAGTACTTCTTTCTGTTGGCCAGTCCTTCAGGATAATCAGTGTGTGCTTACTACATGCAGGTCTGGAGCTCTGCTGCATCTCAGGTGGGATGTTTAGTGCTGGTGCTGCTGCAATTATAATAAATATTAAAAAAGTGTCTTCTTTAGGTGGGTGATTTCCCAAGCAAAACCAGTAAAGCTGAGCTCTGAGCCCCCACCAAAGACTGAAGTGATGCTGCAGAGGATGACTTTACAAAGCTGTGTAGCTATTGCCAGCTCCATCTTAATTGCCTCACACTTTTGTATGTGCCCAGTGCTTTTCACTGCCTCGAGAATGACAGATTTTCTGTAGCTGGAGTTACTCTGTCCCCAAGTTCAGCAGTAATTCCACGGCTGCATCAAAAGCTGGGTGTTTCTACTACTGAGTTCTCTTGCAAATTTGGCCTGAATGACCCATCCCCCGTGAGGGGTTGGTATCAGTGGTGTGGAGCAGAGCCCATTTCTTTGGACCAGCAGACATTGCTCTGGTGATTACACCATTAGCTGCTCTCATGTTGTTCAGTATAATCACAACCACAAAGGCAGTCATTTTTTAGCCAATATGCAACAACTTCTGCTCCTCCAGCAATGTGACATTTGCTCTGAAAAGTGTCAGGATTCTTTGTTTCAAATGCTTTTAGTCAGGTAGAATTTAGAAATGAGGAGTCAAAGACAGGACTTGCCCATGTATTCTTATAACTGATATGCTGAAGGCTCTCTGTGTGAAATATCTATTTCTTCCGAAGGCTGTATGTGCAGATTTTCACTGTATCAGACATTTTCCTATAGCATGAAAGGCACAAATGCTAAAACATGTGATAGCAACATGGGGGAGGTAATAGGTCTTCAGAGTCTCCCGTGATTACCTGCAAAGTGGAAGGGAATAAACTGTTCTCCATGTCCACTGGGACAGGCATAATGAGCTTAAATTGCAGCAGAGATTAGTGCAGACATTAGGAAAAACTTTTCAAGTGAAGGGATGGTTAAGTCCAGGAATAAATGGTCTGGGGAAGCTGCAGTGTCTCCATCTGTGGAATTTCTCAAGCGCAGGTTAGACCAGTGGCTGCCAGGAATGGTGGGGTTTTAACTGGTTCCATCTTGCCATCTTTGGGCAGGGAGGATAAGGCAGTGCTGATTGTCCTTGTGGTTGTTCTGCTCCCCAGCTTCCCCTGACAGTGGGATCTGATCTCCCAGAGCCAGGGGGGCAGTGCCTGGGGGAAAGCTCTGCAGCCCTTATGACACCTTCCAGTACCTAAAGGGGGCTGGGAGGAAGGATGGAGAGGGACTTTGGACAAGGGCATGGAGTGACAGGACAAGGGAACCCTTGACTTCCAACTGGCAGAGGGTGGGGATAGATGGGATTTTGGGAAGGAATTGTTCTTTGTGAGGGTGGGCAGGCCCTGGCACAGGGTGCCCAGAGAAGCTGTGGCTGCCCCTGGATCCCTGGAAGTGCCGAGGGCCAGGTTAGATGGGGCTTGGAGCAACCTGGCACAGTGGAAGGTGTCCCTGCCATGACAGGGGGTGGAACTAGCTGACCTTCCATGTCCCTTCCAAGCCAGACATTCTGTGATTCCCTGATTATACTTCAAATCAATGTATGCATTCATTTTGTAGGAATTTCTCAACTTGGGTTAATTCTGAGTTAGGGTTGATTTCTGAATGAAGGTCAGTCAAGAGTAGCTGACTTTTATTTCCTGCATCAGCCTTACCAACACTTTCAGCTTGCACCCAGCTTCACCATCAGCAGCACTGAACATCTCAGCAGAGTTGTGTGTTGTAATCTATTCCCCACTTGCAGAAACCTGCTGTATTCTCTTCTGGGAAAAACACAGCAAGGCAGCCTCAAGTAGAAACAAAGCAATAATTTATTCACTTAGGCCCAAGATTTCCTGATAATTAAGCTAAGCAAGGGTTGCTTTTCCCTGCTGATGTTTGCTGCAAGCCACCCCTGCTCTGCAGCCACAACAATGCAACAAAGGCACCGATTGCCTCATTCTCAGCTCAGCCCGGGGGCACTGCCAGAGGGGATTCTGGCTGCAGAATTTGTTCCCTAAATAGATAACACAGACAAAGGTGGGGAGAGAAGAAATATTCTCATTTCACAGTTGTCAACAAAGGCACAGAATAAGGAAGTGAATTTCCTTGTCACAGAGCAAAGGCAGGACTTGAACAGATGTCTTGATTCCGAGTGCACGTAATTGGTTTAATTTTTTGCCTCTGCTGTGGACTTACTGTGGAGAGTTATTTCAGTTAATCTTTTTTAGTCCTGTGATGTAATTTTTTGGTCAATAGAACAGCAAGGGCTTCCATGTAAAGGTAAATGAGACCAAATTGTTAAAAAAGATTTTAAGTCTATCTTCTAAAATGCAATTTTAATCCAGTGTACACTGGTGTGTTGTTATTTAGTAATGCTACATGGCAAGAGAGATTCCAGTAAAATGCCAAGATTGCCTTTCCTTTCCTTCAGTGAGGGAGAGATGTGACAGGAAGAAAGTAGAAAGTGCAAGCATTATAAGATGTTGTACTTTTAAAAATAATAAAATGTACCATTATGTTTCTATATAGTATTATCTAGGCAGAAAAAAATTATAATTTAGGCCCTGCAAATCAAAGACCATCAAGAAGTATTAAGTACAGAATTTGTAACTTGTTTTGTAGAACTAAAAAAAAAAAAAAAAAAATTGGCATGGCTGTAGCCTGTGCAGCAGTCAAGAGACTGGAGACATCAATAAACAATTTAATATAAATATATATATAAATGTTATTTACCATGTTGCATACCCCTGGTTTCTGATGCCTCCAATTGATGAATCAGATTTCTTGTCCCACAGAGACATTTTGTGTTCTGGGGAGCTGCAGTGCTGCATGTGCACATCTGCAGGATGCTCAGAGCTTGCTGCAAGGCCGTGGAGAAGCTGCAGGTGTGTTTTCCCTGGAAGCAAATACAGGATATTTGTAAATGGGAATGGCCTCCCTGTTCCCAGCCCCAGTTTGCTTTAATATATCTATAATCCCTGTTTTGAATTTTTCACTTGCTGCTGATAATCCCTACTCTCCTCTGCTTCCCTTAAAGATGTCAACTAGTGCCACAGACTGTAATAAAACATAAATATCCTGAATTTGCAAATTGTTTTGAGAACATCCTCTTGGCTGTTTCTCTTCCCCCTACATTTTTAGTACTGGGATTATTTGATTTTTTGTGTGAAGGCTTTGGCCTGCAAACACACGGGCTCTGGAAGGTGATGCTGCCTGAGCAGTGAGGTAAGCGCCCTGTTTCCATCAGACAATATTAATTTCTGCTAATGAAATTTTGGAAGGGAACGTTTAAAGAAATATTTGTAGATAAACTTTTCAAATGAAACATGTGCAGAACTCTCAGCCCTATACCACAGCTTAAATTGCAGGAATATATCAGGGCTGACATATTTTTCTGTTCCTCTGTTTGTTTTTAGGATTTTAGGCCTTGGTGTGGAAAAAGAAAAGTGCTTAAATCCTTGATTTTTTTCCCTTGATTATAATGGAGTCACTGTTCTTTCCTTGTCATCTGCAATGCTCAGATACTTTTAATCAAATCCTTGGGATTTAAATTATTAACCATCTTTTTGGGATTACATTTTTTATTCCTAATTACACACAAAAGATATATATCATGAAATATGCAGCATGTAATTGTGATTGAAGCGTGCAGCCTCCCAAAAGATGGGCCTAACAATTTGATACACCCAAAATTTAATTAGGCAGATAATGGGGTTAGAGGGGAGATTTGTAAGGATGGAAATATTTGGAGTGATACTCTTTTTTTTTTTTTTTTTTTTTTTTTTATGGTGGTGGAACTCAGTATGGAAGCAAATGCAAATAAAGTCATATTTCTTTCCTGATCTCCAATTGTGTTGTCTTTTTTTGTCTTGGTCTTGAGATTATCCATGAAAAACTGAATTTATCTACACAGGGAGCAAGCAATTCAATGAGTTGCAGAATTTTCTATGTAGTTGGGTCTTTTGGTTGTTCTTTCTTGAGAAATCAAGTTTTGACTCAAACCACAATAACTTTTCCCAGGTAGATTTCCTGAGCATGTTATTAAAGGCTGTCTCCTCTGCTTGGCTGCCTGCTTTCATGAGGGATGCAGGAATTTGATAGCTTTGAGACCTCCTTCCTCTGTCAAGCTCCCTTGTAATTGGTCTCTGAGTTCCCAAGTTATTAGGGGATGAGAGGAGCAGGGGACGGGCAGACAGACACAGCCAATTTCATTGCACCAATCTCATTTCCGTAGGGAACTGGAATAAAAAAAATCAATTAAGCTTAAAGACCCTCCAGGCCCCTCCTTCAATTACTTGGGCAGAACAATCCTTTGGCTGAAGTATCCATGATACACAATATCCTCCTCAGCCTCGTGCAGGATTAAACCTCTTGGGGCTGTTGTTTGGAGTGTCCAAGTATGGGATAAACCCCTGGATTTTCCATCAGCATTAGCTGAGCTCCTGGAGCCTTTGGCAGTGCCAGGATTCACTGCTGCAGCTTGCATGTTGGTTCCTCTTCCAGCATCAGGAGTTTCCTACAAGCTGCATTAACCCAAAGGAACATGGTGCCATTTTGCTTTTGTTTCAGCAATAAATTACCTTAGTGCTGCTAATTAACCAATTTCTTCTCTCCTCTTGTGAGGAATTGTCTTATTTTTTTCCACATTCTGGAAATCTCACTGGTCTCCACATAATTCTGTTTACTCTCCCTCCCCACCTCACTGGTAATTTGTGTTTAAATATTTGACATTTCATCTTCTACTCCTACAATCAGAAATAATTCAAGTATAACTTCTAAGCGGCACAGACACATCGAGGGGTTGAATGGAACCATCACCTTTTTCAAGCCATTTTCTGGACTATCTTCTAAATCACCATCAAAATCCCAAGCTAAAACAAAAAAACCCCAAACAAACATTTTTTTTTGCAGTTCTGACTGCAAACCAAGCCTATGTGAGCAGTCTGAGATGATTATGATCAAAGGCAGCAAAAATCATCAATTTTCTGTGATCCTGCTTTACCCAGTGGAGATGTCCAGATTCAACACTTTGGGGCTCTAGTGCCCTTTTCTCCCTCTTATTTCAGTATTTGTTTTGCTAACAGCTTGTTCTGCTGTGGAACTGGTTGCTGTAAAGAAAAAATCCCCTTGTTTGCCTAGAATCTCTATAGTGAGGGATTTTGTTTGTGTGGAGAGGAGGAAATGAAGGATGGAAATATTAATAGAGGAAGCACACATGTTTCAGATGATGTATTATATGTATCCCCTTGTTTCTTTTACTTCTCTGCATTTTTCATTTCTCCAAGGATGTTTTATTAAAAAAAACCACCAAAAAAAGAAGTGATGCTTTTCCTGTGCATCAACTTGAAGACATTTTGGTGGGACTTTGTTGTAGCATCACTTCAGTTTTTTAGTTCCTCATGGAGAGGTGTGGAACCAGGATCCCAACCCTGACCAAACCTTTTCAACCTAAGGGAGTTGAATTTAATTTCAATTTACTGCTTTGCTGTGAGGCTGAGAGACGATTCCTCCGGCTAAACTCAGTGAGGAAAACCTTGTTTCTCCTGGCACAGCATCAAAATGGTGGTAAATAAGGTTTTCCAGATTTTATTTGTAACTACAGCATCAGAATCACCTTTACAGACAGAGAAATATTCATTTAAGATTTTAAACTCCTAAAACAGAGACTGTGGCTTATATCATTTGCATGTGATGACCTGACCATTATTAATTCCCCCAGTAACTCTTTGCTATTAGAAAAAAATTGCATTGCAGGACAGCAAGTACCTACCAGCAGGCATGGTGGGGGTTTTTTTTAGCTCCTAATGCAGCAGCCTTTCATCCCTCTCTGTAAGATTTACCTTTAACCTAAAATCTTTCACCCGTTATCTAGAATGTATAATTATAAATACATTGTAGTCTAGAGTAAGTACAATTAAAAAGGGTAATTAGTTTCCCTCCCTCTCTCCCATCCTCCCACCCAAGTCCTTAGGTTTAATTTTCATGATTATGTTAGATTATGAGTAATTTTAAATCATGGTATCCAGTAGAGACTACTCCTACTCTGCAGCTCTTTTCAACAGTTGTTTATGGTAGTTTCAGCCTCTTTCTGCCTCTCTGAGGCTCTTTATTTTTAAAGCAAGGCAGACAAGGCCTAAAATTATTCCATTAAAGAGGTGCAATTTTTGTAATGGGACTTAGAGTGCTCTGCAGAAGTGCAGGCAAGTTTCTTCAATATCCTGAGCATTATTCGCTCATTTAGTTAAATGATGTTTCTAATTCCCTGGTAATTACATGTAATGAGGCACTCTTTCTCTTCTTGATGAGACTTTAGCTTAATATGAGATGTCGTATTTTTTCTTTCTTTTTTTTTTTTTTTTAGGGATAATTACCCTTCCCAGGAAAAGCAGGGGGTTTGTTGTGCAGAATATATAGCAAATTATTTTATTTCCTGCCATCTTGACTGCCAGTAAATTATAAAATTAAGTTTCAGTGGAGCATTAGCACCATTTTGGAAAGGCTTGAGATTTTTTTTCCCCTTATTCATGTATTGATGTCCTTTGGGACTGTTGAGCTATTATTCATGGAATAGATGTTTTTCTGCCAATTTCTAGTATTAGATGGTATTGAAGCAGCAACATAGGTTTAATTTTTTTGCCTGGATAATATCCAGTACAGAATGGTCTTGTTAGATGCTTTTTCTATCAGGTAATTATCTTTATAAAGTTTTACTAACACTTCCCCCTTCCTTGGTGACTAATTAAATTTATTTTTATGCATGTTGTAATATTAAATGCTGGGGGACTTTTTCTTTTCAGTTCTGGATGAATGTTTATAGATTTCTTGCACAGTACAACATTCAGGGCATTGGAATGAATGAAAAGCTGCAGGATACATAAAGTTAACGACAATAATGCAGCATTTAGCTCCAGTAAACATGAAATCAACAGTGATTTTAATTACTCTTAGTTTCCTACATTCTGTCAGTGTCATTTCCTTCCTCTTATTCTGATGAGGTGAATCTTGTCTGGTTTTGTCTGTTTGTTTTTGGTTTGTTGGTTGGTTGGTTTGCTTGCTTTGTTTTAAAATTCAAAATACTGTAAAAATCGTGAATGGAATATCATGTAGAAGTCAAATTTTATAAGGGTGATCTCTGCATTGGGAGCTGAATTGCCATTTTTAAAGCCGTTTAAATGTCTAATTCTTACAGAAAATTCAGGGATAGATTTATCTCCCCTACCTTCAGCTCTCTAGAAGCCAGGTTTTTGGTCTAAATGAGGAAGGCACAAGGCTCCCCTATTTCCAGTGTTTGGAATATTGTTAAATAACAGCTGTTTGTGCAAGACACATCTGTTCTGTGCCCTCACCTTGCTGGGGGAAAGAAACTGAAATCAAACTCCAGTAGAAGGGGGAAAGCCTCCTTGTCCAGCAGGGGTGGCTGGAGAGGGAATGGAAGGAAGGAAGATGACTTTTGTTATCAAAGTCTTGTGTGACTTCATTTCCTCTCTTTGGAAGAGACATTTTTGCAGCCAGCTGGGAAAATTTACCCTGCTCATCTTGGCAATGGCACTTTTGGAAAAGAAGGCCATGGGAGAAGCTTTATTAATATGAAGATGTCCACTCCTATGTGAATATATTGCATTTGCACCCTTTGAAGTTGATCACACTATTTACATGGTTTAAAATATGTTAATTTAAGGGTTTGGTAGGGTCAGCATCTGAATCTGTAGTGATGAAAGGATTAAGTCTTGAAACTGGTGGGCTCTTTTATCAGCAGTGCACTTTTACTGTCTAAGAAACCACAGTGCTGCAAAGTTCTAAATATAAAGGCACATCTTCATGATAAAACCAAAATTTTGAGAGGCTAAAGTGCAATCAGCGGTAGAAAATAAATGTCATAAATAACTTTTTGATCCCAAATACTGTGACCCCAATTCTATAGAAAGAAGCTGGAAAAATATGACTGCATCTCACTCTTTATTTCATCTTAAGCAATTTGACATCAATCAAATGACTATAGAGGCAAAGGCATGAACGTTTATTTCCCAGCCCACAGGATTGCTGTCAAATTGCAATTTTCAAAATTGAAAGAGTTGTTAAGCTAGATTTTCTCCATTTTCTTCCTAGTTCTTTCCCTCATACTTTCAGAAATGTGCCTCTCAATTTCGCAGTGTACTATCCTACAATGTGTGAGGAAATTAAAGGAGCTCCTGAAAAAATTCCTTACCATGCAGTGGTAAAATCTCATTTTCCTGTCTGCAACTCAGGGCATGAATCTAGAGGAAGACTACATCAAAGAACAGGGAATGAATGAAATTTGAGCATTAAGATAATGCCCTGGCGAGGCTGGCAGCTCAAAGGAACAAGTTTGGTACCCTCATGTTACATGATTTAAAACTCTCTGGCCAGGACTGGTTACCTCCAGCCTGCTGCAACTCAAAGTTTATCAAATACTGCTAAGGAGAGGAACCTGCTGCTTTAAGGGTGTCAGCTTGGGGCAAAACCTGCTCCTCAATATTAGATGGAGGCAGGACATTAAAATTAAAAGCTTTGTAACAACTGAAGTTGGAAGTTGGTTGAGATCTGTGGTCCCATTATCAAGAAAGCTACAGAAACCCTCTCTCCTTAAATTTCTCTGAGTTTCTGAAAGCCAAAGCTCCTGGATAGCCCTGAGCAGGTCAACACATCCTCATCTTTAAAATCAACAATAATGTTCTGCTCATGTCTACCAGCTGCCTCAGGCTGGTAAGAACTTCAAAGCCTGCCTAATATATGCAATTTTCTCTTAAAACAAGAACAACAAAAAGCTTCTAGTTGAGAGAGTGCCTGTCTCAGCTGTGCTGACCCACATTCAGCCCTGAACTCTGCCAAAGGAATTCCAGCTTCTTTCTAAGATGCTGCCACAGCTGTTGGGGTGCAGGGTGGTTCTGAGGTACCAAGTGTGCTGCAGGAGATAACAATCAGCTCCACAACTGGTTCAGTTCCATATTTAAATAAGGGGAAATTATTAGGCTTATGTTATTAGGCCCTGAGACGCACCTGGGCAGGAGAGGACTGAAGGTAGGTTAGGCTGGTACAGGAGTCTGAGCTTATCAGCACCTGATTTGCTGTTTTTCAAATACTATTCTTCCCCAGGGTTTGGATTTTCCATTTTCATCTCTTATATTTAGCCATAGGAAGTAAAAACAGGTGGGAGTGGAGAATAGGAAACCCAGTGTATTCCAGTTGCTCAGACTGTACATCTTACACCATAATGACATAATACCATGTTGTGAAGCTTCAGTATAAAACCATGCAAAATCATGGCAGTTTGGGGTTTATTCCAGGGCCTAAAGATTGGCAGGTGTCACCACGTTGAACTGGCCTTGCTTGTGAATATACAGGCATTCAGATATGTACCTCAGGCAGTTTTGTTCAAACAAAACTGGAGAATTATTCCCTGTTCTTGAATGGAAAAGGTGATAAAGGGGCTCAAGCCCCCAGCTGGTGCTGTGTGGCTCAGGGTGGAGCTCAGCAGACCAGGGTGGCTGCTCTTTGTGCCTGCCAGATATGAGATGGGGAGCAGCTGTTTGGAGAAAGGGCTACTCTCCAGGAGAAGGTCCATCCCCCAGGAGAAGGTCCATCCCCAGGAGAAGGGTCCATCCCCCAGGAGCAGGGTCCCTGCCCCAGGAGGAGGGTCCATCCCCAGGAGAAGGTTCATCCCCAGGAGCAGGGTCGATCCCCAGGAGCAGGATCAATCCCCAGGAGAAGGGTCCATCCCCAGGAGCAGGATCCATCCCCAGGAGCAGGATTCATCCCCCAGGAGAAGGGTCCATCCCAAGAAGGGTCCACCTTTCAGGAGAAGGTCCATCCCCAGGAGCAGGGTTCATCCCCAGGAGCAGGGTCCATCCCCCAGGAGAAACGTCCATCCCCCAGGAGAAACGTCCATCCCCAGGAGAAGGGTCCATCCCCAGGAGAAGGGTCCATCCCCAGGAGAAACGTCCATCCCCCAGGAGAAACGTCCATCCCCAGGAGAAGGGTCTATCTCCCAGGAGAAGGGTCCATCCCCAGGAGCAGGGTCCATCCCCAGGAGCAGGGTCCAGCCCCAGGAGAAGGGTCTATCTCCCAGGAGCAGTGTCCCTGCCCCAGGAGAAGGTTCATCCCCAGGAGAAGGATTCATCCCCAGGAGCAGTGTCCCTGCCCCAGGAGCAGTGTCCATCCCCAGGAGAAGGGTCCATCCCCAGGAGCAGTGTCCCTGCCCCAGGAGCAGTGTCCATCCCCAGGAGCAGGGTCCATCCCCAGGAGCAGGATCCATCCCCAGGAGAAGGGTCCATCCCCAGGAGAAGGGTCCATCCCCAGGAGCAGGATTCATCCCCCAGGAGAAGGGTCCATCCCCAGGAGCAGGATTCATCCCCCAGGAGAAGGGTCCATCCCCAGGAGAAGGGTCCACCTTTCAGGAGAAGGTCCATCCCCAGGAGAAGGGTCCACCTTTCAGGAGAAGGTCCATCCCCAGGAGCAGGGTTCATCCCCAGGAGAAGGTCCATCCCCAGGAGCAGGGTCCATCCCCCAGGAGAAACGTCCATCCCCAGGGGAAGGGTCCATCCCCAGGAGCAGGGTCCATCCCCAGGAGCAGGGTCCAGCCCCAGGAGAAGGTTCATCCCCAGGAGAAGGATTCATCCCCAGGAGCAGTGTCCCTGCCCCAGGAGCAGTGTCCATCCCCAGGAGCAGGGTCCCTGCCCCAGGAGCAGGGTCCATCCCCAGGAGCAGGGTCCATCCCCAGGAGCAGGATCAATCCCCAGGAGAAGGGTCCATCCCCAGGAGCAGGGTCCATCCCCAGGAGCAGGGTCCATCCCCAGGAGCAGGGTCCATCCCCAGGAGCAGGATCCATCCCCAGGAGAAGGGTCCATCCCCAGGAGCAGGGTCCATCCCCAGGAGCAGGGTCCACCTTTCAGGAGAGCAAGGGGGAGCTCAGCCCTGCTCCAGGTGAGCCTCTCAGCCTGGGCTGGGCTCTCTGGGGGCAGGCAGTGGGGCTGCCTGGGTGTTGCTCTGCTGCAGGACGTGTCCAGCAGCCGCGGGTGCTGCCGGCCATGGGAGCGTTGGTCAGTGCACAGAGACCTGTCTGCCAGGCATGGCCCAAGTCCAACACTCCTTTCACAGGGGATAATTAGGAGCCATCAGATTAAATTCCCTGGGACTTTATTAGTGTCTCTAAGCCAATGGCCTGCAGGCAAAGCCCCTGTGAGTAAATCAGAGGAGTAACCATTTGTTGACGTTTCTGTCTGTCAGCCCCAGACATGGGCCCGTGTCCTGCTGGTAAATGTGGCTCTGTCACATGCACTTACACCACTGCTCATAGTTCAGATTGTTACAAATGCCTTTATCCATTCCCATTGACATTTTAAACAAACGGTGATATATTTAGTACAATAATTACAGTTATTTGATTACCTTTCTTTTAGCCTGAAGTAGAAGGCAACTGACAGATGTGAATACCTCCGAGACCAATGCTCTGTAATAAACTAACATTATTTATTACAAGATGCATTTTATTAATAGGAATTGGCAGTAATTAATTCAGTAAAGTTGATGTTACTAATAATTACATGTAATTCATGAAATATTTATGAAAGAAAACTGTGTATAAAAATGACGAAAAGGTCATTTAGCTAATTAGTTAATAAATGTCACCAACATTTCTAGTGAGTCTCTCTAATTCTGAACACTTTCAGCCTTTTCTTTGGGAAATACTTTTTGAAACATTTTGTTTTCATGCGTGACATGCTGAGATGGAAGTCAACATTTCTGGTTATTGTTTTGAGCCAATGCATGTACTGTTTCCTTTGCTAATCCACTTTGGCCTCTTTCCTTGTTCATAGTGAAAGATCCTAATTAGAGATAGCACGAGCTCAATCTAATTTAGGTTATCAGTGAGTGGCGGTGTCTCCCAGTTTAAGGATATATGAATATATCTCTGTCTTTTTAACTTGATTCCACTGACTTTCCATGGAATCAAATAACCATCATCCAAATTAATAGCTGACATCTGAACTGGAAAAATCTTAATGTCGTTTCTGCCCGGATTGAATGCAATGGCAAAAGAGCCCATTGACCTCAGGGGCTGCAGGATCAGACCCTGGGCTGCTCCAGAGTCGTGGCTGGAACAGTGGTTTTGCACCAGTTTTTAGGAGCCTGTGCCATGGGATGTGCTGGTGTTGTTTGCAGAGGAAGGTGCAGAATGAGGTTCTCTTGTCAAACAGGGTGTAGCACAGGCTGTTTGAGACTGTGTTTGGTCAGTGCCAGTTTTTCAGAGACGTTCAGACGGTTTGAAGCACTAAGAGTCAGAAAATCCACATCTTGCCACCTTCAAACCTGGGTGGGGTGTGGCTTCAGTTTCCTGCTGCAAGTCTTTGTTAAACACAAATTATTGGGTTCAAGGAGGAGTTTTGCCTATGAAATTCCTTGTTGCCTTCTGAAGAAAGGCAGGCTTGGTGATCTAATCACGTTCTTGTCCACGAGTCTGTGAGAGCCACCTTTGCACTTCCCTCATTCTGGCACTGCTCTCTGCTCAGTCACAGAGCAGCCTCCAGCACTCTGCATTTTGGCAGAGGAGGGAATTGCTCAAGGACCTCAGGGATGAGGAGGTGAAGAGAGCATCGTGCTCACTGCCCTAAATCCAGGAGTGAGGAATGGTGACTGAGGGCTGATGTCACTTCTGCATGCTGCTCTGTGTTCAATGGCTCTGGAGCAGCTCTGGGCAGGGAGATGGACACAGGGCTGCCCTAAATCAGGGAGGGGATGTCTTGCAGTGGAGTATTCCTCAAAGAGCTGTTCTCTGTCTCAGTGCTGCTGCACTGACAAGGAACTCTCAGCCAACCATCACCACGAAGTCCTCAAAAGCAAACCTGTGCGTGGAGCCACATTTCCTCTTGTTTTGTAAATGGGAGACTGCTGTTCACTGAGGGAACTTTGCTTCTTAGAACTCATTCCTCAAGTTTGCCATTCACAACAGCAACAAAATATCCAAGGATCAGCCCTTTATGAAGTGCCAGGCTCAGGCACATCCAAATGCCATCACTTTGTACAGTAACACACCAGTGTACACAGAATTACACACTGATTATCTTAGATCTTTACCATGAAGAAGCATGAATGTATAAACAATATAAGACCTAAATGTATAAATAGCATCAAAACAATAAACAATACAAAGCATAAATGTGTAAATAGCATCAAAACAATATCATGGCCACCATAAGTTATGCATTGGAAAAGAATGATTGTATTTAGCAATGAGAGAGGTGTTAACACCTCCTGACACCCTTGTGGTCCCTGCTGAGGTGGCTGATGGCATTTCCTATGGAAAACACATGCCTGTGTGGTGTTGAATAGGATGAGCTAGAGCCATGCCAATCTCTTGGTCCTCCCCTACTAAACCCATCTCAGCTCAATAGTGAATGCCAAGGTTTGGCCTTGCAGTACTATACAGCCTAAGTGAATTGGGAAACAATTTTCTGAGATTATTTTAATTGCCTGCCTTGCAAAATAAAAATGAAAAAGCTCTTGTTATTTTCAACTAATAAACAGACTATCAAGAAGAAATAGCTTTATCAGCAAGCAGAAGGAATGGCAAAACAAGGGCAATATGCACAGGAGGGGCTGTTTGTACAGGGGATGTACAAACCCCCAGCACCTCTCCCTGCTCTGGGAACCCTCTGAGCCTTCACTTCAGCTCCAAACAGTCCCCCTGATGGGCAGCCACCCTGGGAAAAGCTGAGCAATCCTGAATTGCCTCAAATATACTTTCTAACTGGCAACTGGTCCTGATGGAACAATCTGAAACTCTCTGTCTCCTTATCTTCTGTCGACATCATTTTTCAGAAGGGGCAACAGCACCAAATTAAATCGTCGTGCTGCAGACAGTCTGTCTGATTGCCTTGTGGCTGTTGCCCATTCTGAAGATTTCCTCCAGCAGTTTGAAACTAAGTCAAAAGGAAAGTTCATGTGTGCTCATGCACACAGATGCACACAGCCCCCTTCTCTCACACTTACTCAATGATGGGATACATTTACAGCTTAAGGAATTCAGAGTCCAGTTGTTCTATGCCATGGCCAGTTCTTGAGGGTTGAAAATGTCAGGAATTCCCTTCTCCCCCCACGTTTTTATATAAATTAGTTTAATCCAAATATTATTTGTGGAAAGAATCATAGGGAAGTGTGACTGGCTGTGCTTGTATCTGATTTGTTGTGTTCACTTAAGGCAGGAGCAGAAGGCTTGGTTGTCTCTTGTCCCTGGTATTTTTTGGTCTTCTTGCCATGTATGAAGCCCATCTTGTCTGCAGAAGGTTTGGTGTTTGACTGAGATGCAGCTGCAGGGCCTGAACAGACACAGTGAGCACGGTGGAAGGGGAAGAGGCTGGGAAATGAGATGTGCTGCCAGCAGCAAATGGATTTGGAGAACCTGATTGCTGTAAAACAAAAGAACCCTCTGGGATATGTTTTACTTACTGGTGGGCAGGAGAGAGCTGTGTTCTGGGGCCATCTTTCTGAGGGCTGCAGTGCACAGTCATCACCTTTGCATTGTGTCCAAGTGCTGCTCAGCATCCCATGGCTCTTGGCAGCATTGAATCAAGGAGGAGGTCACTTTGCCTCTCATTGTGAATGCACCTCCTGGAGCACCCCGGGTCAGGCAGAGACCTCTGCCCCGGGGCGAGGTTTGATCCTTAGGAAAAAAGGAGGAAAAGCTTCTCCTCTGCCCCAGCCTGTGGGTTATTGGGGGTGTCACCAACTGATGCCCCCAGCTCTTCCTCCAGAGCTCTCTGTTGGGGTATCCAAGCCAGGTGCCCTGGTGTGCCTCTGGACTGAGGACATGGATGAGGACAGGGATGAGCTGTGTCTTCAGGATGGAGAAATTCCCCATGGATAGAGCAGCTTCAGCCAGCAATTCACGCAGTTGGCTCCTGCTTCAGATCCTGAGATGCTGTAATTGCCCCATCTCCACAGACTCCAGGACAGTGCTCCCTGCATTCCTGCTCAAGCCTCAGTTATTTGTTTCTGTCTTCAGAAAGTCACAACCCAGCAGGTGAAATCCTCCCAAAGATCTCTATAGGCACAATATAATAAATATATAATACATAATACAGAATATAACATATAGAATATATAATTATATATAATATAAAATATAGAATATAGAATATAATAATATGTAATATAAAATACAGAATATATACTATATACTATATACTATATAATATATATTATGTAATATATAATCTGTAATATATAATATATAGATACATAGATATATAATCTATAATCTATAATCTTTAATATATAGTATGTAATATGCACTATATTATATTGTATATATTATATACACTATACACTATACAATATATAATATATAGTAAATAGTATAGTATATAATATATAGTGTAGAACATGTAATATATTATCTATTATCTATTATATAATATATATTATATACTATATATTATATAGTATATATTATAAACTATATATGATATACTATATATTATAGAGTATAGATATTACATATATATAATATAATATAATATAATATAATATAATATAATATAATATAATATAATATAATATAATATAATGTAATGTAATGTAATGTAATATAATATAATATATTTGGGGATGGAATAGTTCATAATTTCTATGCTGGGAGCTAACTTGACCTAGTGTTTAGTCTTGTATTAATATAAACCACAGGTATTATCAGTAAAGAAGCAAACATGAAAGACTGGTAATGGTTTATGCAATATCAAATTAATATATGTAAAATGTATCAGTTGCATGTTATTAAATATGCAGATAATCAATATGGATATATATATAAAAGAAATAATGGTTTTTAAAAGAAAAGGCAGCACACACAGGGCTCTTCACCATCCCAGACACAGTTTTGCTCTCCCTGAGGATCCAGCCCCTGTTTTTGTGTTGTTGTCTCATGCCTGCCAGCCATGGTCCCAACACTCAGCATTCACAGGCAAAGAAGACATGGTGAAATTTAAAAAAGACTGAGCAAAGTCAGGAAAACAAAACCACACTCTCTTCTAGGAAAGCTTGGTGGAAACCCCAGAAGGTGTTAAATTGATTTAATCCTTGCCGTGTTTTGTTTGGCTGCTGTGGGTTTTGGCATAAGAAATGAGTTCTGCTATTTTAGCCAGCATTTCTGAGAGCAGTCTGGAACAGGGGGGTGTTTTTAGAGATGATTTTAGAAAAAGCTGCTTTAAAAAACAAAAGCTCTCCCACACAGCAATAGAAGATTTCTAAGGCCCTTTCCCCTCAGTTTCTCCTTGAAAACACATTTGTAACCATTAGTTGGGTGTCACGTTTCCTGATGGGGGTATTTTCTCCCTTTGCATCCCCTCCTGGGGGGGTGAGGCTGCTGCCTCTCCAGCCCTGCTGCTCATGAATCATCTCAGTCCAGGATCTGCAGCTCCCTTCCTGCTGCAAACTTTTGCAGAGGAGAAAGAGGAATCTCTTTTTCTGGGGAGATTTTCAAGCTAAGGAAGGATCCATTCATTGATGGGACCATTACATTAGGAATTAATTAGAATTACTTGGAACCAGAGGTCCTCTGTTGTGTTGTACTCTAAAAGCAATTTATCTTGTCACTGTTCAAATGCCATAATGTAATAAGGACTAGTCCAAAACTTGCAGAAAAAGCAGAAACCCAAACCAGCCAAGAAGCTACAGCAGAGTAGATACTTTATTTTAATATCTCCTGCTAATACAAGTTCAATAAAAGTTATGAAACTGGAAACTTTATTCATTTCCTTCTAAACAGGTAAATTCTGTGTAGGCTAAGCTTGCTGGTTAAGGATGCTTAATGAAAACTGATTAAAATTTGAAATAAACAAAAATATTTCCCCCAGAGAACGATTTCCTGTTGAAATTGTTGACTTTGATCTTCCTATGCTTTGCATTTGTCAATATTGGCTGTCACTGCTGTTGTGTAATCAATTTGTCTCCTTAGCAGACTTCTCTGAGATTTCTCTGAACTTCATCAGTGCAAATTACTTTCTAAGCCATCACAACATTTTGCTCCTCACCTCCCACAGCCTCTTACAACAAGCTCTTCATGGTTTGGAGACAAGTTTGTCAAAAGCCACGAGCTGAGTTTCTGCCTTGCTTCTTAATATCACATAGGAACAGCAGGCTGTGTGAAGGAAGCTTTGGTGATCTTTTATAATTCCTTTTGGATGTGAGGAGGTCTTACACTGATGGTTTATAGCAGACTGCATGCTTGGGTGTCCATAGAATTGCAGAATTGTTTAGGAATGACCTCTGAGACCACTGAGCCCAACCCTTAACCCAGCATTGCCCCAAGTCCCCAAGTGCCACATCCACATGTTTATTCTACTCTCCCAAGGCTGCTCCCACCACTGCCCTGGGCAGCCTGTTCCAATGCTTGACCATCCTTTCTCTAAAGAAATTTTTCCTAAATCCAGCCTAAACCTCCTCTGGCTAATCTTAAGGCTGTCCCTGTTCCCTGGGGCAGAGCCTCCCCTGGCTGTCCCCTCCTGGCAGGAGCTGTGCAGAGCCACCAGGTCCCTCCTGAGCCTCCTTTTCTCCAGGCTGAGCCCCTTCCCAGCTCCCTCAGCCCCTCCTGGGGCTCCAGACCCTTCCCAGCTCCATTGTCCTTTGCCTATTTTTGTGTGTGTGTCCCCAAAAAGAAGCCTCACCCATTGTTAAGAAGTCAGATTACACTGGGGAGGGGAGAAACTGGGGGAGAAGTGGGTGTTTTAAGTAGTTTACTGAGCAATCCTACAAATGGCATGCATCTCTCTAAGATATTTTTGGTAGGTTACCAACAGGAGCCAATTTCCTTTCAGAGGCAAATCTGCTTGCTGGTGTAAAACTGCAAGGATTTGAAAAGTTATGTTTCTAAAGCAAAGAACATGTTAGCAAACTTCCAAAGAAAAACTCCTTCTCTTTATCCAGATTAATCTGTATTATCTACTAGTATGAGGAAAGACTCAATAGGGCTTGTAAAGGAACCAAACTTCAGAATTCCTCGTGGCACCCCCAAGCTAAAGATTTTTAGGTGAATTGCTGTGGCTTTTTGTACGGTATATGATTTCCATATTGTTTGACATGTTTTCACTTGACATCAGATTAGCCAACAGGTTAAATATTGTGGTTTCAAAGTGTTAATTTAGCACGCTTGCAAATTAGAATTTTAACATATTTGGAATTTTGATGAGACTAAAAGGCAAATTGTAATGTTCAAAGCAGCTGATTTTAGGTGCAGTTCAGCAATTAAGTTAATTTCGAGCTTTCTGATGCTGAGAAGGCCACTCAGGGCTGATAATAGCTTATTTTCTCAGATGGAGATTGAGGAGCTGACTACAAACTTCCAAACGAACACATGTGCTTGATTTGTCTATTTGTATTCAAGTTTACCTTTTCTGGTGGTCAGTAACACTACCCCACCTGCCCTATACAGCCTGTAGTGCTCAAACCTATTTGGAAAATCATGTGAATAGGGATTTGCATCATTACAATTTCCTTTCCATTTAGGAAGCATCTGCTATATCTTTAAAAGTAACAGGTTTGAAGAGGCCACAGGCTGTGAAACAGACTAAACCATTATTAAAATGAAACAAAAACTTTACAAAAAAAAGGTTGCTGGACCTAATTCAACAGCAGTTTCAACAGTCTTTTTTTTTTTTTTTTTTTTTTTAACTCCTTTTACCTTGAAAAGGTTAAAAGCATTTGGGTCCTTGTGGAAAATGTAATTGCATTTCAGCCTTGTTTATGTGTGAATCTAAAGAATACTGATAATCTGCCACGTGAAAAAGTTCTGTTCTTCTGCTAACAGGCAACCCTTCCTGCTCCTAACAGGTCTTTCTATTAAGAAAACAGTTAAGGCCTAATTGGAACTTTTATCTGAACCATGTCACTCTAACTGATCAGCCATGGCTAGCAGTCATATAAATGTTATTTTAAGTACCTCAATTGTGCAGGTCCAAGCCCTGCAAGGAAAGAGGGAAAACCTCAGCTGCAGCTTTTCTTAATAACAAATAAAAAGCAAAGTTCTGTGAGGATGTGCTCGAGCAGGTTAAGTTAGCAGTGTTATCTTGCTAACCTTCATGCATATCATTTCCATGGGCAGGGGAACTGACTCATCCCAGGACATTTCTGTCTCTAATTAGGTTTTCTGTTCTTTTGAGGGTGGGCAGTGCCATCGTGATGCTGCTTCTTTGCCATTTATCTCAAAGGAAAGCTCTAAACCAAAATATTTCAGCCAGACTTGGTCCTTTAATCTGCCTACATCACCACTGGGAGACCTACACAAAAAAAGAAAAAAAGAAAAATCCAACTTCCATGATTTTCCTGAAGTGGGACACGCAGTCTCCTCCCCAGCTTCTCTCTGTTCCTCTGCCCAAGCCCCAGCTTTGCAGGAAAAGAAAACAAACCCTGTTTTAAGAGTTGTTTTGAGCAAGCAGGATATTTTGTTTCTGTGTCTGTTTGCTCCACTTCCTAGTCAGTGCCCGGAAGTTTGGCTTTGGCTTCTCCTGTCTCATTGCACATGTCCCAAATGGAAAGAAAAAATATAACTGCTTTCCAAAAACATTCAGTGATGGGTTGTTCTTGCTTTCAGGGGGAGCAGGGTTTAGCCAGGGCAAAGAGAATCCCATCCCAATCTGTGTTGGGAAACAGGGTCCAGAGAACACTTGTGCTGTTTTGGGAAGTTACAGCCTGGATTTTCAGGCACAGCTCCTTTGATGGTTTTTGCTTCTCTCTACACATCCCCTGATTCAAAAATAGAAATTTCCTTTTTTTCCCTGGTAGCATTGCTGGTTTGTACTGGCTGGCAGGCACCACAGAGCTGCTGTCAGTAGGGTTATTGTGGTGCTCATTAGAAAATTGTGTTTCAGGTCTTTCAAATGGGATTTTGGATCCTGCAGTTTTGAATACTTGGGAGAAGAACCTGACTTTGAAACAGCGACAGCAACTCCCTCCTTGAACATCAGGCCTTTAAAAACCCTCTTCCACCCTGCACTGACAAACGAATGGAGCTCTAGAGAACTGATCATTGAGCTCCTTCCTCGTCTCAAGGCAGAGCTGAACACATCCCAGACATTTGGAAGAAGGAAAGATGAATGCTGTCTTCCTCAAGAACTCCTCATTAGGGCTGAGTATCCCAATCCCAATCATCAACTCATGGAGTGCAGCCCCAATGCCAATCCCAGTCATCAACTCATGGAGTGCAGCTCCAGTCCCAATCCCAATCCCAGTCATCAACCCATGGAGTGCAGCCCCAATGCCAATCCCAATCCAAATCATCAACTCATGGAGTGCAGTTCCAGTCCCAATCCCAATCATCTACTCATGGAGTGCAGTCCCAATCCCAATCCCAATCATCAACTCATGGAGTGCAGCTCCAGTCCCAATCCCAACGATCAACTCATGGAGTGCAGTGCCAATCCCAATACCAATCCCAATCATCAACTCATGGAGTGCAGTTCCAGTCCCAATGCCAATGCCAATCCCAGTCAGCTCATTGCAGCGTGCACACGGAGCAAGGACACAGCTCCTGTGGGAGTGCTGGGGCTGTAGCTTCAGTGGTTTTTTTGCCTGGTGATGGAATTTCAGTCATGTTTTGTTGGCAGCAATGCCCTGACCTGTGACTCAGATTCCTGCAGGAGCATTCAGAGGTCTGGGCTCTGCTGCTGTGGCCAAGGCTCCGAGCCCTGTGGTGGGGATGTGACCTTGCCAGCCACGGAGGGGTCAGTGAGGTGCCACTGCTGAGCTCCTGCTGAACCCAGGGGAACACCTGGAGGGCTTCATCCCTACATCAGCCAAGGAGCCAGGGTGCTGGGCTGGGCTGTGTGTGTGCAGCCAGACTGAAAGTGCTCTCTGCAGCACGGAGGAGCTGCACAGAAGGGTTTGTACACACACACACACACACACACACACAATTCCTCTTTACTCATCCTTTCTTCTCCAAGGCTGCTTTGATAAGAGGATTCCATTTTCTCCTCCAGACTCCTGCTGAGGCTTGGGAAGTATCCCGTTTCAGGGAGGCTGTCTGACACTCAGAGCATCACCCTGCCCCATTGTTTGCAGGAGCACGATGAAACTTTTGTGCCCTCGGGTTGAGCTCATGCCCTGCGGGCCCGGCAGATCATTCTCCCTGCAATTAGTATTCATGGTTAGCTAAGCAGAACTTCTACAACACATCTGCCCTGCTTTGAAGGTTGAGTTACACGGTTTCAAAGTGGCCAGAGGAGAGGTTCCTATATGAAGAAGATATCTGGGAATATCCATTGTCTTTTTGTGTGTTTAATGCTTGTGTTTCAGATAGGATTTCCTTGCTGTTTATTCAGTGCTTTCTAATTTAGCACGTGATAAAGTGGGACAGAGAGTAAGAACACAGTGGTTTTAAAATTTTCCATTGAATTTTGTTCTAGGTTTCCAATTGCTTTCTTGGATTTGGGAGAGGGGGTGCTATTTTTATTTCTTCAGAAAATTTGCATGTGTTATCTTTAATGCTTTTGCATTTTTGCAAATGTAGCAAATATTTTTCTTTCAATACTCTGTGTACAGAGATGTCCATATATTTGACATTCACAGAATCATAGAATGACTTGGGTTGGAAGGGACCTTAAAAAAAATTTCCAAATGTTGGTATGGCCAACATGCTGCATAAATACTTCCTCAGCTAAAAATATGTCCAGGTCAAAACTTCTGTGTCTCCTATGAAAACAACCTGGGAGAAAGGGAGGCTCCAGGGAGGGCTTAGAGCCCCTTCCAGTGCCTGAAGGGACTCCAAAAGAGCTGGAAAGTGACTGTGGAAAAGGACCTGGAATGCCAGGACAAGGGGGAACGGGTTTAGGCTGAAAGTGGAAAAATTTAGATGGGCTGAGAAGTGCAACAAACCTTGCTGGCAACATAATCTCTTGATTGCAGTGCTGGGTTTGGGAAAGGATCTCACACTGTGAAATAGTTTTTTGTTGCCATGCTTGAATTGATCTCTAAAATTTATTGTTTTAATGGATCTAATTATTGGGATATTTAATTTTGGCTAGGACGTGTCAGTTTGTACATGGCCCTCCAAAGAAATTTTTTCCCTTAAGAGATAAACTTTTAAAAAGGGATTATTCTATTGGTCTGTGGGGTAAAAAAAAAAAAAATTTACCTGAGTTTTGAATGGAGAGTTCACTGTGACTGAAATACCAGTGAAAGTGTATCACGGGTGATCACTTTTTCTAATGTAAATCATTTAACATTGGTAATTTTCCTCTGTTGCTAATGCCATTAGTTACTTTAGAGGTAAAAAATAAAAGGATGTTTTACCTGCCTTTTTTTTTTTTTTAAATTTTGCTAGCTACCCATAGCTTAACTTAATGATTTGTATAAGTGATAGTAATTGCTGAAACTACAGTTGAGTATTATTAGCTATAAAATGAACATGGTTATATGTCCAACACAACTAGCAAGGAACAGAAATGCAGTTGTATCCAAGAGAAAATAATTACAGCAATAATCAGTGTAATTCATGATAATGGCTGAATTGAATTTCACACCATAGCTCCAAGCACTTACATTTAATGAATGTAGTTTGTGCTTGTTTACTAAAAAGGTTTTTAGCAGAAAATCGATAATGTAACTTCAGTGTTTCTAATTGCAAATGCAATTTTTTAAAAAAAAGTAGTGGTTCAATAAGGATTTTGTAGGGAAAATTAAGGTATGTGAGTGCAGCAAATGCTGTTACTTTAATTAGGCTACCTGCACATTAGTGCTATAGTTCCTTAATATTTATTTATTACTCCATATTGATTAAAATTGGTTTGAATTCCATTTTTAAGACCAGCTAATGCAATGAACATTGAAACTTTTCAGCTGCTGTGACTAAGCAGATCATTTCTAATGGGACTGTCCTCACAAAGAGGTGTTTTTACCTTAAAAGCATTATCACACCAGCAAGGAGGTACAGGCCCAGCTACAGAGGTGCTTTCTACATGCTGAATACAAAAAAGTTACTCACCCTTCACGTGGAATGGCAGAATGGATAAAGTGATTGGCACTTGGGGGTTTAATTATAATTGCTTAATTGGTCCAAGTGTGTTCTTGGCCTTGTTTGTGATTAGGGAAACTGCTGGGTTTTCAAACGGTGAGGAAGCTGAGGAATGCAATGCCAGGTGAATGTTTCAGTTCCTTGGCCTCACAGTTGGGGCTGTGGCCTCCTAGAGCAGGTCAGAGGGGGGTTGTAGAGGTTATTGAGATACAAAACTCCAGCCAAAGCAACCAGAAATCATCCCAGAGACAGATCTGTGGGATTAAACTCCACAGTGCTGCTTTTACTGAAGTCAGCAGCAAATCTCCCACTCCATCACCTGGAGTGGGCTGGAGCACGTCTGAGGCTGGGCAGAGCAGGGCTGGGAGGGAAGGCAGAGCCCTCAGAAAGCAGAGGAGAGAAGGAGCAATCCGAGGTGGGGATCCTGGAGCTCAGCAGCCTGCAAACACAGGTTGCTTTTACCTCCACAGACCAAGGGCCAAGCCCAACATTGCTGAGGAAAGGGGGAAGAGCTGTGACCCCCTCCTGAACTCTCTCACACAAGTTGCTGAACCACCTTTATGGTCTGCAGGGAGGGTTTTGAATGGGTCAAAAATCATGGTCGGTGGAGATGTTTTACCCTAAAATCATGCAACCACAGAATGGTTTGGGGTGGAAGGGACCTCTGAAGTTCATCTGGTCCAACCTCCCTGCCACAAGAAGGAACATCTTCCCATGGATGAGAAGAAAGTCATGAAGTGATGGACCTTCCAAATCCAAGGTGGTCTTCCAGCTGCAGGGATGTCACTGCCCAACCAGCAGCAATAATATTGCAGCTGGGCTTAAACTGTGGCAGCAAATTAAGTGCAATTCGCCAGGAAAATACGAAGCGATCCGTAGGGGTTTAAAAAAATAAACCCTGATCACTCAAGATTTGTGCCCTGATTATTTTCTGTGGCTGCCTGCCCTCAGTGCTAGAACCAGCACTGCATTTTCTGCTGGGTTCAGTCAGGCATTTTACTCTACAAAAACAACTAGCTCCTTTCCAACCAATGATTACTTGTAATTATGCTTTCCCCTGCCATTATTCTAATAGACTGTCATGCTGCACAGAGGAGGCGTTTGGAGACTGCTTTTATGGATGGACTGTTGGAACACTTAATATAGCTCTATTTTTGAATTATCAGGTTCTATCCTTTTGAAGTCTGTGTTAGTGGAACTCCTATTTATGAAATGTGCTGTGCTTAAAGGTTTGCTATTGATGAAGAGGTCCAACAGAGGCCTTTATCGTAAGTACTGCAGCATTCTCCCTGAGAAATAAATAGCCTTGCTAAAAGGTATGCTGTGTACCAAGGTTGCAAATTATCAGCCAAGCACCTTATAACTGTATACTTCAAAAATGCCTTTCTGCTTTCTGTTTGTTCTCCTTTTTTTCCACAACATGAGCAGTGTTTTTAAAATCCACATAAGGAATAAAAATCCCCCAGAACCCCAATCTGTTGGCTCTTCCATTGGACAGCATGTCCTCGTTGTAACTCTTTAATATTCATATATACCTTGGAGAAGGTGCTGTTTGCAGGTGGGACATCCTCTGAGTTTTGGGGGAGTTTTCAGCTCACCCTCAGAGAGTGATCCCCAGCATTGATTTATTGCAGGGTTTCATCACAGTGGCAGCCCCACCAAGGCTGTGAGCTGAGCATTACTGCCCAATTACCCAGGACAGGGTAATGAGAACCAATTCATATGTACAGGAAAAAATGAAAAAAGGCAATCAGGTATTTTTAGTCCCTGAACAGTTTTAGTTTACAGTCAAAGCCCAGGTAGGACGGATCTTTGCACCTTCATTTTTGGGTTGGAATTACTGGGAGCTCAGTGATGCAAGGCTCTGCCTGCTCTTCCTCTCTTTTGAAATCAGCTCCTAAACCCTCTCTTTAATTCTGCCACTGCTCCATATCTTCAGATCTTTAAACCTGAAGACAAAGGTTTGGGCTGATGATATCACATACATTGATTTCTCTATCTGCTGCTGAGTTGTATAAGACCAGAATGAACTTGTTGTCAATAGAATTTATTTCAAAAATTAAAAGGAAATAATAAATTTTTCATTTTTTAGTTTTATGTTATCAAAACATGGTGACTTCTGTGGGAGCTACTACATCCATACATACCTTTCCTGTTCTTGGGAGCTCATTCTTAGGCTGTGTTTGCAGACCTGGAGTGTGCCAGGACGGGGGACCACAGTTCCTGGTGTGCTCCTGGATCTGGGGCTGGCAGGACACACATTGGGATGTGTCCTGCAGGGTGGGGTGATCCTGAGGGGACACTGTGGGGACAAGGCAAGATGGTGGGGAAGGCTCTGGAGCACCAGGAGGGGCTGAGGGAGCTGGGAAGGGGCTCAGCCTGGAGCAAAGGAGGCTCAGGGGGGACCTTGTGGCTCTGCACAGCTCCTGCCAGGAGGGGACAGCCAGGGGGGTCGGGCTCTGCTCCAGGGAACAGGGACAGGAGGAGAGGGAACGGCCTCAAGTTTAGCCAGAGGAGATTTAGATTGGATTTAGGCAGATTCTTCACAGGAAGGATGGTCAAACATTGCAACAGGCTGCCCAGGGCAGTGGTGGAGCCCCATCCCTGAAGGGATTGAAAAGCCACATGGATGCAGCCCTTGGGGACACAGGGCACTGCTGGCCTTGGCAGTGCTGGGGAATGTTGGACTCAGTGACTTGGGGGGCTCTTCCAACCTAAAGGATTCAGTAATTCCATGATTTCATGACAAGAGCAACACGGAGGGAAGCAGTGGGTGCACGAAACGAGGAGGGAGCCTCGTGGGGGGGTTTCCATTGGACACAACAAATCAGGCAAGGCTTGCTCTGAAATGTTTATCTGGAGCTGTTCCTTTGGAGCCCTAATGTATCAGAACCCTGACTTTGCACTCCCACATTCATCTTTGCTCGTGTGTTTTGCCCTCACCCATGGCTTTCCCCTTAAGCCTGTCTATTTGCCTGTAGATTTGACAGATGACAGCTTCTCTTTGGGATGTTGGATGGCGTTTGTAGGGCTATGATGCCAGGAGCGTTCTGAGCGCTGGTGTTGCATATTTATTGATCTCCATATTCCCAATAATCTGATGCACGTCACATTTGACAACATTATGTGGAGAGGTCAGCTGTATGGGGCTAATGAAACTGTTTCAAAGATGGATGTTGTTTTCCACAACATTAACCTTGCAAATAGCTGTCACTAGTGCATTTCACTGTGGGGCTTGGCGTTTGAGAACCTCCCTTTTTTTATTGTTGATGTTAACATTAAACAAAACCTGGAGCCATTAAATCTCAGTATTTATATACAATAGGAAACATGGACGACATGGCATCACTCCAAATGAAAATCTTATTAACAGCACACGGTGCTTGTGGCAAAGTCCTGAACAATCTGAAAATTGGTTTGGCTGTCTGAAATGTTTGACAGATTGGCTAAGGATGATGTAAAAGGACTGAACAGGGAACAGCTGAATTCTAAGGATTAAAGTGGCAAATAGAAAGCCCTGATGTAATCAAAAAGCACATTGCACTTTCATATTTTACTGCGGTATTACTCTGCTCACCAGGAGCTTATTACATCCAGGGCAATATAAAATTTAGATTACCTTTTTATTTTCAGATTATTTCCCTAGCATGTGTAATGTGACGAGGAAGCACTCAGCTTCTAAAAAGGTCTCTTGAAGTTCTTTTTTCCTGAAAAAATACTGCTGTGGTGATTTCAATATTTAATTGTAGGTTTTCTGCTGTCATGCTGAGGCACTTCAAAACAGGAGTCCTAAGGGCGATAAAAATAATCCTTGGAGGCCCCTTTTCCACATTACAGTGGTTGAGAACAGTTGTAGTAACTCTTTCTCGATGTCACACTGCATCTTTTGTAATGTAAATTTTGCACATACTTACAAAGCACAATTCCAAATATGATTTTGATAGGCAAGCAGTTTAGAAAGGTTTGTGCTGGCCATCTGAGCTGTGAAGTACCACATATATTTCCAGAGTCTTCTGGGACTCCGGGGCATTTCAAGGGAGAAGGAAAAGAACTCAACCTTCATCCTGCTCTGGAAGCTCATGATTGTGTTTTAATATTTTAAAGAGCAGTTGGCAAATGCTAATATAAAGCCCATTGACAAAGGGTGAAATTCTGACCCCTGCAGAGAGGAAAGGTCAGATGATGGTGGTAAGGACAGCTGAATGTGCCTTCACAGGCTCGTTAAGGTGGCTTGGGCTGGAGCTGCTGCAATGTCTCTGTGGAGCAGCAGCTGCTGAGGCTGCTCTGCAGCTGGTGGGCAGCCCTTGGGCACCAGGCAATGGTTTTGTTGGTAAAACTTGCTTTATAAAGTCATGGATGCTCTTGCAGGCTCTGCCTGGAGGTGAGATGTGTCCCTGAGAAAGGTGGTGGCTGTTCAATTCACCAACTGATAAAGGCACCGTAGGGGATTCTCCCAGCTGAGCTTCATCAGCTGCAGATCATGGCCCTGAACCATGAAATCATGGACTGGTTTGGGCTGGAAAAGACCTTAAATCCCACCCAGTGCCACCCCTGCCATGGCAGGGACACCTTCCCCTGCCCCAGGTGCTCCCAGCCCTGTCCAACCTGGCCTTGGGTACTGCCAGGGATCCAGGGGCAGCCACAGCTGCTCTGGGCACCCTGTGCCAGGGCCTCCCACCCTCCCAGGGAACAATTCCTTCTCAATATCCCATCTAAATCTACCCACTTCCAGCTTAAAGCCATTCCCCCTTCTCCTTTCACTTCCTGCTCTTACAGAAAGTCCCTCCCCAGCTCTCTAGTCTCTCTCTTTAAGTCCCAGAAGATGTTGCAGTGTCTCAAATGAACCCCTTGAAATGAGAGGGTAAAAAAATTTCATTGAGAAGGGAAAGCTGTAAGGCAACTTTAAAAAATGCAGTCTAGTCTGAACCTCTAATAGGTTGTGATTCACTGAGGTTATTGTAAATTGTTCAAAAGTTGAATGTTTTCTCTAACCTTGCACCTGGGCTGTCTGAGCACTTGGAGTGGAGAGAAGAAGCTTTGGGGGGGCAGTACATGGGTCAGGATGAGAGCTCCTGCTGTCTGGAGGCATCTTGTGATGAAAAATCTAGAAAGGTTAAGGCAGATGCTTAATTTTTAAACCCAAAAGTCAATGAAGTGCAAATTACCCCAGTAAACTACTTTCAGTCTTTATAGAAACTTTCAGATAAAAATGTTATTTGGGCTTCTTTTGAGAATTGTCTCAAGAAATGGTCAGAAAGGAAGAGGGATGGACTTTTTATTTAATATTTATTTTATAGCACATCTTCTAATATGCAATCTGCTTCTTAAAAATCTGTTAAGAATGAAAATATTCTCAAGCCATAAAAAGAAGGGCTCTCCCCTCAGTTTCTGGCAGTTTCTTTGGTGTCTGCATTATTTATTTAGTGACTTAGGATAAGGTCATGGAGAGTTTTTCCAGAAGCAGACTGTAAACCTGAGTGAATGTTTTAGGGAGAGTTAAAACAGAGGATTTATGACATCACTTAGTAATGCTTAACATTGTTAATTGAAAAAACATTCTCCTGTAATAATTCTCAGGTTGTACATTATCGTTATCACATGAAACTGTGCAAAAATGCAATAAGTACATTTCTATAACATGATTTCTGATATTGCTAAGCTCACATGCTATAAAATCTTAAGTGCTCACCAAAAATGAATCTATGGAAAAAACCTCTTTTTACTCTAAAAACTAATGAGCTATGATTTCTTTTTATTTGTCTTTTGGGTTTAAAGCCTCCAGATCTAATTTTCAAGTTCTTTTCTGAATCCAGGGGAGTTTATTTCCTAAAGAATATAGGGACAGGTCAGTACAGCCTCTCATAAAGGCTCCAGGAGCTCAGGATTTAGGATTTCAAGTGATTATACACAAACATCTTTGTCAGCAATGCTTTGGAATTTTTAAAAAACCACAAAAATCTTTTTAGAAGATGTTGACTTAACAGAGGGCTCTCCTTGCTGTAAAAATACATATTTCTGTACATGGAGGCAAGATTCTACCACCACGGTGAATCTGTCCAATGCTCCCAATCCATCCTGAGATTTGGATCAAGGACCACTTTTTTTTTGGTGGTTTTACCATCTTTTAAGAAGAGGGTTTTTTTTCCCCCTCTTATTTTCTGCAGGTTACAGATGTGCCCCTGCACGTTTGGGGTGTTGGCAAAGCACAGAAAGGTGGGGCAAGGCCAGGATGACTGCTCAGGTGTGAAGGATCAGGTCTCTGCTTTCAGAGGGATGCTTTGGTCTTGGCTGCCATCTGAGCAGGGCTGGGAGCTGTACCTCTGTCTGTAATGCTCTGCCTCATCATCCTTAAAAACTGAGAAATACCTGCCCTTAATATCACTAATGTCTCCAAAATAGTGCTTAGCTGGGACTTCAGGGGTGGAATGGCTCTAGTTCTAGGCCTCTGGACAGAATCAAATTTATTCCTTAGGAAACCTCATCTTTGCCTCAGAACTGCAAAGTGCTGTGCACTCTACCCTGATTGTTCAGTAACTTGCAGAAATGAGCCCATATAAAGCATTAAAGAACTTCAGAGCCCTGTGTTTGATTGCCTGGTGTTAGAGAGAGAGGGAAGATGTGAATAGCAGCCACAGGACCTGGGCCAGAGACCTGAATTAATGGGGAGCTCTAAGCAGAAGCTCCTACCTGCTGGGAGAAGTGGAAGTGCTGCTGGGGTGAGAATTTCAGGGTTTGCAACAGAGTCCTTGAGACTTCTCCATAAATGAATTGTTTATAAAGGCAGGATTCATTAGCTGCTTGTCTGAAAATTTATGTGGGAGCTGCTATTTATGCTGAAGTACAACCATGTGAGTCCTGCTCTTTGCAATTTCTGCTTGGCATCATCTCAAGGATGCCCACCTGATATCCACTCATGGATGTTCAGATCTGCTTTCCACCTGGGCCCTGGCTCAAGGAGCAGGGCCTGGCAGTCAGGTGAGAGCCTGATTCCATCTCTGATGGACAGGATGTTCTTGCTTTATAGTGTGTCAGGGAGTCAGGACTGGATTGGATATTATGAAATTATTTTTAATGGAAAGGTTGTTGAACAGTAGAACAAGCTCACCAGTCAGGTATTAAGGCTGGGGGTGAGGAAAGAAAAAAATGGGAGATACTTGCCCATGTCACCTTTCAAGTAAGTTGGTTTATAAAACCAAAACCCTGTAAAAGGACAATGCAACTCAAAGAATTCCAGCACTGCTTTTCTGGTGGTGCTTTCTTGCTCTGGTAGCACTTAGGTTGCACCTACATGTGCAGTGGGTGCTCCCAGGCACCTGGAGCACACCAGGGATGCCTGTCCCACCTAGGATGGGACCTGGGCAAGCAGAGATGGTTCCAGTGGGCTCACACTGGAACCCTTTGGGTGCAGACCAGGTCTTCCCACTCACCTGCCTCCTGCCAAGGAAATGCAAAACATTTGTGCCTTGCTGGGTTTGGTTTCGCCACGTCGCAAACCCGTTTAGAGTTAGCAAAGTGCAGCTAACGGGCTCTTAAATGCAGGTTAAAGGCCTCGATGAAATACAGAACACCTCCAAAAGACAACCTGAATTTTTGCCACTTTAAACTTTGCGTGGCTGGCGTGCTGGAGCAGCCCCCCAGGTTAATGAGCCGCGAGTTTAAACAGCAATTGAAGAAGTCGGGTATAAATACAGAGCAGTTTGCTTTTTGCCTTCCTGTTGCTTTCCCGGCCTTCCCAGGGCCTTCCACTGATGGAGAGCTTTTAATTTCCCATTTTGGCCCCCACCACAGGTGATAAACAAAGGTTTCCCATTGCTGTGACTCGGGTCAGTGCTGTAGCCTCGGCGTCAATCCCGCTGCCTGTAATTACACACAAAAGGTTACGGGGATCCACGGCTAATTTGCAGCCTCTGTTTAGCAGAATTTAATAGCAGGTATTACTGGTGCTGCAGTAATTAAGGACCTTTGTCAATAAGACGGAATAGATGGCCACACTTTGTTGTAATCATTGGACTTTTGAGAACCCAGAGGAGTGAAAAGCAGTGAGAGGAGCAATCCATTTCACGAATAACATGGCTGTCCTTTCACCCCCCCACTCCCCCCTCCTCCTGAAACCAGCAATGGAATAATAATTCCCCCAAGCAATGAAAGTACAGGAATAAAAGTACTTACCCTCCAGCCTGTGATTTTTTTTTTTTTAACTTTTTATTTACTCTACTGTGCTTTTTATTTGCTTCGGGCTGCATTTGATGAAGTATTGTTTAAACAGTGCCGAGCAAAATGGATATGGGGAGATGGAAAATAGAAAGAGGAGGAATTTTAACCAGGTGGATATATGCATTTGCCTTTAAGGTGGATGGCGTCGAGTTTATCAATTATTTCCTCTGGATTTTTTTTTTTTTTTTTTAAAAAGAGAAAGAAATGACAAAAACAAGTGGCTTGGTGAAGAGATGGAGAGAGTCATTTAGAGCTGTCTCTGCACAGAGGCGTTCAGCTGTAAATGGGTCGCAAACAACGGGCGAGGAGTGAAGTTGGTGCAGCGTTGTGGCCCCCTCCTGCCCCCCCTGCAGCACTAATGTAGCCCTGAATGGGCTGGCACTGGTTTGAGAGCCCCAGCACACACACACACACACACACAGAGCCTGGCCCAGGCTGGGGCTGGGGAGCTGCCAGCCCGGGAGGACACAATTCAGAGTGCTTTAAGGTGTACACTCCTCTCAGTAATTGGTGAAGAAGCTGCATTTCACTCCCTGCTTTTAATAGCGGTTTGAGTAGCGGCTCTTTATGAAGGCTCTCTTTTTTAAAGCAGCTTTAACTATACCCTTTCTGTCAGTAATGCCTGAAAAACTTCTACCTTTAATCATTCCTGGATCAGGCAGCAAACAAGCAGCTCCTTTTCCTTTTTCAATTACATGCTGGATATTCAGCACACATATAAAAAAAAGGGGGGGAAAAAAAAGAGGCATCTTGAGCCTATCATGTATTAAATGCAGCTCTTTGCTGCTGCATTAAAATAACACCAAGGATCTCGCTTCAGCCAACAAAAGACAGAAATATAAAGTTAAAGCTGCAGTGCTCTTTTTTATCTGCTCCATTGTGAGGAGGCATTGTAGCACTCTTAAAACAGTGGGACATTTTTCCATACCTATGGGCGATGATACTCAGCTGAGAGATCCTGACCTTTGTGATTCTGAGACTCATGGCAATTTTTTTACAGCATCTTATGGATGGGTTCTGCTTGATGCTGTTCCTGTGAGGTATGGCTTATTTTTTAAAAATTCTTCTTCTTTTTGGCACTGCTCTTTCAAGAAGGGAGCCAGGAAATGGCAAACTGGTGCTTTGGCTGAGTTTGTTTTGAAGGTCCCCATCTTGATGGAGGTCCCCATCTTAAAGAGTTCACTTAGATCAGGCAAATGGTCCTTAGTGGGCACTTGCCCACAATAAAAAAAAAGAAGGATCATTCCATGGAAGATCCAAGCTTAAAATATGAAGGAAATTGAAGGTCAGGGTTGGTATAAATCAGGAAAATCATGAGAGAAATACCAGGGCTAGGAATTGTATTTGGTATTTTTGAGTCAATAGCATTGTATCATAGCTCATATTTATTTTTTTCTCCCAACAGAAGACCAGCAAGCTGTGGAAAATGCAGAGAAAATTCTGGAATGTGTAGAGAGAAGTTAAAATGGATGGATACAGCCTTTTGGTGGACAAAGTTTGCAGTGGGTTACAGTCTCTTTTGGAAAAGGAGCCATTCTTGATGGAATGAAAGTAGAAGAGAAATTCTTTGAAGGTGAAGTGTTTAGTAACAGCTCTGGTGACACCAAGCTGGAAAATCATGTACAGGGTTTTCCTTCTAATCAATGCTGGTTTAGTCTGCAACAGATAAAAATGAAGAGACAATGTCAGCAGACAAGAATATAGCTGCAGGATAATGGTGTCCTACTGCTACCCAAATGTCCAAGGCTAATCCAGGACATTTATTTTCCAAGCAGGAGCCATTGATCTGGAAAGATATTTGTCATTGCTTTGTAGGGCAACCCTGCAGATGGTATAAACACAGAGAGGAGATCTTGTGGTGCTGTTGGAGAGGTTCAACTGGCTCCTGTTTGATGGGGATCCAAAGTAATCTGGGTTGATGACTGTGAGGAGTCTGAAAAAACAGTGCCTATTTCTGACCTCAGGAAGTTGCCCCTGTGGAGCAAATGGAATCTAGGTGCAAAGGGCAGAGAAGGGCCAGATGTATCCCAAACTGATCAGAAGGGTGGAGCAAACCCAATCTGTCCAGGACTGTTCCTCTGCAGCTTTGTCAGGAGCAGCCAGAAGGCTGAAGGTAAATATGAAGGTCTGAGGTTCAAAGGTTAGCTCTGGTCCTTAAGGGAAAATGTATCTCCTGCAGGAACAGTTGAAGGTCACTGCTCAATAAGTCACACTCTTTAACCTTTCCTCTTTTTGGTCATTTGATAGCCAGGCCTCTTCCCTATAAATGCAAAGCATGCCACATACAATTTCCATGGGTTCAATCCTGTATGCTAGAAATGACCAAGTGGATTTCACGAAAGAATCATTTCAAGGTAAATTCATTTATGGTCTGTGAACAAAGTCTGAGCTCATTCCTCTTTTGTCTCACTGCTCTTCTCACCTGGCTTGCCCCCAGTAATGGTTGATGTGTAAGGCAAGAGCCAGGGGTTGGCCCCTTTGTTCCTCCAGGTGTGTTCCTGGTCCATCTCCAGCCTCAATCACCACTGAACTCCAGGGCAGCATCAGTGGGACACATCAAACTCCCATTCCTGGCTGCTGTGCAGCTTTCCCATTCTTTGCATTTCAAGGTTTTGCTGTGCCCCACCACCCTCACAGGGGAGAATTTTTTGCCAATCTCCCATCCAGCCCTGCCCTCTGGCAGTAGGAGCCATTCCCTGTGTCCTGTCCCTCCATGCCTTGTCCCCAGTCCCTCTCCAGCTCTCCTGGAGCCCCTTCAGGCCCTGCCAGGGTCTCTGAGCTCTCCCTGGAGCCTTCTCCAGGTGAGCACCTCCAGCTCTCCCAGCCTGTCTTTACAGCAGAGATACTCCAGCCCTGGGAGCATCTCTGTGGCCACCTCTGGAAGTGCTCCAAAGGTCCATGTCCACATTTTCCAGGGAGAATTTCACAAGTGAATTTCACAAATTACATTTTTCTGCAGTTTCTCAGAGAGTTTTGCCTGCGAGGGTTTGTGTTCATGCATGGATCCTTCATTCTGACTGAAATAGCTGCAAAACCTCTGAAAGAGCTGAGCATCTGTCTGAGGGGAAAAAACCTCTCTGGGGCTGTCTTATCTGAATGGCCTCAACTGCTCTTAATAGAGGTGGGAATGGAAAATTAACTTTGCAGGCTTTGTCCTTAAAAACTTATCAGTAGGATTGAGTTTAAAGAGGAATGTGTTCCCCCCTAAGATGTCTGAGAACTGTAAAACCCAAAGTGCAAGCAGGGACTGAGCTGGGGGCTCAGTCTTGAACTGATTTTGGAGAAGGTTGAATTTTTTGTGGCTCAGACCTTTTACGTTTGCCAGAATTCACCAAAGGGAAAGGCATCCTTGATTTGTTCAATAATTCTGTACCAACATTATGCTCTAATTAGTTTCAGCTTTCAGAAGTGTTTTGCTATTCTCCATTGTGTTTCCCAGATGGAGATGACACCACCAGCTAATTTGCCAGGCTGGTTTGTGTCTAAGATTCCAGTTTTGCTCCTTTTTGTAGCATGCTGGGATCAGAGCTGAGGAGCTGAGATCAGATCTGCCCCTCAACCCTCTGCTCTTGTCCATGCAAGGTTGTATGTTTGGTTGTTTTTTTTTTTCCTCCAAATCCTGCATTTTTAATATAAATAAAAAATTTGATCTCTGCCACTGGGAAACTGCATCCCATTTTTTTTCCTAACAGAAAAATGGGAATAGGTTTCCTTTAACTAGTGGAAGGGTCTAGACTCTAAAAAGGTTTTTATTATTGTGTGCCCGGGGTCCTTAGTTTTAGACATTTATCTTGTGGCAAACCAGTAGGGAACTAGAAAGGCAGTATTTTGCAACTCCTAGACCCCCAGCTCTAAATAATGACTCCAAGCTGAAATTGAAGCAGGTGCATCATCTCCTTCATTGTGTCACTTTTAGCACAGACATTATACTTTATGGGCTTCCACTATCCAAATAGTTTGTGCAACGGACCCTAAAAGTGGTGATGCATCAATCAATCAGTCAGGGCTTTATTGCTCCAACTTTCTTTACAGGAGGCTTCCAAGCCACATTATAATGCAAGATGAGGAGCCCAGCAGAATACAAATGCCCTGGGATGCAGCTCCATTTCTGTGTGCTCCCTTCCAGGGCTGGAGCTGCACTCTGAGGAATATCCCAGGGCATCAGTCACAGCAGCCAAATGCATCCCTGGTGGAACCCCAAATGCATCCCTGGTGGAACCTCATGGTCTGTGCCCAGCCAGGCTGGCTCAGGGGGTGGATCCAGCTGGCCCTGGTGACCTGCACAAGCTCCTGGGTGGGACAAGGTGCTAAAGAGGTTGGAAAATCCCAATGGTTTGGCTGAACTGGTTTTTCATAGCAAGGCTGAGGGGTCTTCACCCATCAGCAGGATGATTTATGTCCTAAATGTGGGGTGAGTTAGTGGGGGATACATCCAAATCTACCACTGCACCCTCTGCTCCTGTGGGGTTTTAGCCCACACCACGTGCAGCAGTTCCTACTGGGTTCATTTTGCTGTTTCCAGTTTTTCTGGCTGCTTTGGTATGGAAATATCTCTCAGGCTTTCCATAAACATTGTGTGTGGGCATTAGTTTTGCCATCAGCAAGGACAGATGTATCTACAGTGGCACAGAAATAAATGCAGATATGGGTACAGCCTGCTTTATGGAAACACTGCTGAAATCCAGGAATATGACACTGTTAGTGCAAGTGAGCAAGTTATGGGTTATGACTTGGTTATTGCATGGAAACTTTGCAGTCCAGGCCTGGGGCTGTGATGTAAATGCCTTGGTTTGAGCTGGCAGTGGTTATGTGAGGTGCTTGGATCCTTGTTAGTGCTTCCATCAGACACACAGACAAATAAATCTCCCCTGGAAGCTGCTTGCTGACATCTGCATAACTTTGTTTTATCACCCACTTCCCATCCAGTTCCAAAGAGTAACTTAGGAAAGGAAATTCAAGGGAAAAGAGATGATCATGTTGAGAAAGAAAAAAAGAATTTGGCACTTGAGTATAAAATTCTGTAGGTTATATTATATAGTATTATATAGTATGTGCAATGCACAATTCGAAGCTTTGGATTCTTTTAGAGGACCAAAATTTGCATAATGTTATAATAAAAGTTGTTTGCAGATATGCAACCAGCATTTATTCTGCAAAACAGGATATTTTCTAATACTTGTCCCTTCCCCAAATCCTCATGCTGCTTGTATGAGCTCACAGAGTTTATTATAATATTTGTAGTAGAAATCCCTAATTTGATAATTCTCTAGTGAGTTTAATGAGCCTGAAAAGTGACATTTAGAGCTAGTTTTCTCTTTGTGCTTTGAAAAATGAAATACAAGTAGTTATCTGTTAAATGAGATAATTACAGTGCTACTTTGCTAAAGGCACATATTAGTGATTTTTAGCTTGTTTCACTTAATTAGAGCTTTACAAAATGTGGAGTGACAACCCGCTAACAGACCTGTTGGAACAGTTACTGAGACTGTGAAATAAAACCAGTTGTTCTAAACAAGTCACAAAAAGAGATTGATGAAATGGCTGGCAGCTCAGGCAGAAATTTAAGCCTTGGCTGCATTAGAGCAAATGTAATAATAGCAGCAAGTAACCCATATTTTTAATTTTACTGATCTTTCTGCAATAATTATAAGGAACTTTTAATGTCTGTAATTAGAATGTTAGAGATAGGGTGACTTAGACCAGTGCTGCACTGTGAAAAATTGGATACTTACCATAATTGAAAATTAATCACTTTTCATTACCAGGAAGGGATGCAGTGATTACTCTGAGTGGGCTGAGATGCATCACATGAATTATGGGCAAACAAATTTGTGGGCTTGGAGTTGCTGAGTTTGAGGCCAGCCTGTGCCAGGAGTACCTCTGTTGATGTAACATGTTGGATCATGAAAATTGGAGTGTATTTGTTTCTCTGGGAATTGCAGCCCAGAACTTTTGCTTTGCTGGAAGTTGGGATGGAGAGGATCCCTGAATTTTATCAGCCATCCCTCCAGCACTGTTGTTTTAAACTCCAGCTGGGCAGAGTCACCCATAAAGCCAGATGCAACCCAACAAATTGGTGCAGCTCTGCCAGAAGCCTCTGAGCAGCTTTGAGCAGTGAGGGAGGGAATTACCTGTGAGGTTTGTTCTGTGGGCAGAGTGGATTGTGGATCACCACCTGTTAGCTGACCCAGGCAGTGGTTGTGCAGAAAAGCTGCTTTTCCCTGCTCACATCATGGGAGATTATGGACAGGCAGCTCCTCATCCCATGGAAACACTGAAATCTCTGGGGTTCAGGAGAGTTTGGTCTTTCTGGCACATCCACTGGGGAGAAGGCAAGTTATTTTTCTGTTTAGTTGAAGAAGACCTCATTTATTTCTTCTTTAACCAGCTCTGCTCTTGTGCTGTGTGTCTTTGCTGATTTATGACTTGAACCTCCATGTGTGGCCCCCTCAGCACCCCACGGTGCCTCTGCATTTTAAAGGTGGCATTTTATGCTCAAAAGATGATGTGAAAATGTCACCATCTTGCTCCACAATTCTTCTCCTTGTGCACCTGTCACCCATTCCAGCTGCCAAATGCAAGGGCAGCAGGCAAACAAAATCTGCTCCAGACATTGTTTTGTGAGCTGGAAATTGTCTTTTGCCCAGAGAGGGATTTCTCAAACCTCACCTGGTTTTAGGAGCCAGGAATGAGCATGGCTGTGAGGGAGATGCTCCCCTTGTGCTTGGCTCTAATAGCTTTGTTCTGGCTGCAGCAGGAGAGGTGAAATAGAAGCTCTGGCTGTCCCTGAGTCTCCATGTGCACAGCTGCACTGTCCTGGCTCTGCACCTTCCTCTCCTGTCATTAGCCTGAGCAAGGATGTGGCTGCTCATGACTGGGTGATTGATGTCAAATGTAGTAGCAACATTAAATTTGTCTGAAATGGACAAAGAAAATCATTATTCACCGTAAAAATCTTGTCTAAAGTTCCCATCTAGCCAGAGCTGCTCCTAAATTACATTTGTATGAATTTTAAAATGTTTTTTTGAATTTCTTGGCCCATGATTGTTCCCAAGGTCACAAACTCAGAAAGCTGGGAACTGAGGCTTGCAGTGAAAAATGTGCCTGTAATATATCTTCATATTTGCAAACGTATTTTATTGCTGTCCATATCCTGTGAGAAAAATCCAATGTTCTTAAAAGACAAGCACTGCTTGTTATAGAGACACTTATTAATGTTTATTAGAAACTCATTTCACTAACATCCATGGCTTTATTGGAAGTTCCTTAAGTAGCAAATCCAATTTCCTTTCTTATGCTTGTGCTTACTTAATTAACATCAAAAATTGAATGAGGCAAAACCAAAGTTTGATATTCATTTTAATAAGTTATATAAAGTTAGCATAATCTCATTGAGGCCATTCTTCATCCCTCCAACTGCAGACACAAAGTGCCTTTGCAGCTGTTTGGGGTTTTACATCATAGAGGGTAGATAACCTAGCAACTAATGAGAGAGCCAGGAGAGAAAGGAATTAATTTTTAAATAAACCCTTTATGGGCTGCCTTCTGGGGAGGCAGGACTTTGTGTGTGCAGGGCAGGGAGCTGGGGATGCTTGGATGTAGAGAAGGGTTGGGAGGAGGTGCTTGGCAGGAAATGTTCAGAAAACCATGCAGCAACCTCATGTTGTGATGGCTACAAGGACAGAAAACAGGGATCATCCATTGCAAAATCAGCCAGGAGCCACAGGTTATGATGGCTATGGGGACAGAAAACAGGGATCTACAGGAATTTTCCAGTGGGCAGCATCCCACCCCGTGGTGAGGTCAGCCCCACATGTGCACCAGTTAAGGCTGCTCCTGCTGCACTCCCACAAAAATCTCCCCTGCCCATGTGATGTCTGTTGACCTTAGAACAAGCGTTATCATATTGGAAAATAATGATAAAAAAATCCCCTACTACAGTAAAGCTATTATAAGCTGGAGTGTTTGTGCCATTACTGGGGAATATGGTATTGATTTCTTAATAAATTATGCCATAACCTACATTTTTGCCTTAGGTTCAAATTTAACACCAGAAGCAGAGGAAAGGTACAATGCTTGGATATCAGAGCAATATATTTTACTCCATCCCTGACTTCAGCACATGCTTGAAAATCAAGAGTGGTGGGGCCTTGGTCACCACAATTTGTGGTGTCCCCCCTCCCCTGGCTCCTGGGCAGGACTGAGGACACAGAGGAGCAGCTGTGTAACCCCAAATTAGTTTGCTCTGCTGCCCCATTTCCCCTCCAGACTGTGGAGGGTTCAAAAGGAAATATTTCTGTTCCTTAGCTATAAAATAATCCTGCTCCAGTAGCGTTGAATGTCAACAAGAAATGTCTCAGAAGTAATTTTATGGAAGCAAAAGAAAGAAAACCCAACCCTATAACCATTGTGATATTTTGATATTTAAGTGAAACATCTTTTGTGTGAAAGTAGATGAAGGTTTTCTTTCTAGCTTTTGTTTTTTAAATTTCTTCTTAATTTTGGAAGGAAAAATCAATGTCCTCAATGTTTTCACTCCATCTTTTTTTTTCAGGGAAGGGGAATAAAATATTTAAGGGAGAAAGGAAGTTCTACACTATTCTTCTAGTGGCTAAATATAAATATCTATGTAAATCTTGAGCTGTAGCACAGGTAATTAAGCAGGAAAAAGGGGATGAAACCCAGGAGTGTTTGCTAGAAGGGCTTTCAGTGCAAACCAAAAGCAGCTCTGTGTGTATCAACATTCAGCTCAGAGAGGGAAGGTGGGGAGGGACAGACATTTCTGCTTTGGATGGAGACCTGCTACTCCTGTGTTGTAACCTTTACTCCTGAGACAACTACTTCAAAAGCTGGTTTTGCCTCCCATTTCCCACCCAGTTAGCATCAAACAGCTGCTCTTTTCCCCATCATTCACAGGAGCCCTGGCAATGGGATGTTTCCTTGGAGGTTCTGAGGATATCACTCCTTCACACTGATGGGTATGGGACAAAGGTGTCATAAGTAGAAATTATTGCTTCAAAATGAAATGAAATTAGTGTTTCAAAATGAAGGAATAAATATTTTGATTGCAGGTACTTGTGCTCATCCTTTCCCTCTGCGTGTACCAGGGAAAATTCAGGGGTGTAAATGCCATCACTTTGAATATTCTTATCTCTGAAGGTGCCCTAATTTGCAGCAGAAAGTTCATTAATGTCTGCAGTTCAGGTCTCTGAACTCGGTCTGCACTGCCCAAGGAGAGCAGGGCACCTCGAGGTGGAAGTTAGTGGGGGATACATCCAAATCTACCACAAATCACCCACATGAGGGGAGTGAGCAGCAGGCTGAGCTGCTGGGAGAGCAGCTGAGCACAGACAGGGAATGAGAGATCCAGAAGGACATTTTTCCAGAAAAAGAAGAACTGATGGGTAGAACAGAGATGGACTCAGCAGCCCCACAAGTGAAAACATATTTCCTGTGACACAGATATCTTATTAATGCTCTACTGACAAGGGGATGAACCCTCCAGGACAGCAGCTCCAGCAGTCTGCAATCCCAAGTGTTTGTCCCCCTAAAACCAGCATTTGTGTGTCATCTCTACATGGATGCTTGAAGGCTGCTGTGGAAAATTTGCTCCCTCAAAGCAGGAATAAACTCAGACAATTTTTAGATACTTACAAAAATATCCTCTAAGTAAAAAATTTAAAAGTCCCCATTAGTATTAAACATTTCCTTTTCATGCTGTCAGTGCTGCCACAGAAAGAGAAATGTACCTCAGCTCGGCTCAAGCTTAAATTCCCTCTCTTCTTGTACTCTTTAAATAGCAGATTGTCAGCTTAAGAGACTTGTTGCTGGTGATGTCTGAGATTCATGATCCACCTAAAAGGTCTGGGAACTTAATGGCTGCTTTTCATCTCCTGATAACCACACTGTTTTGTGTTAGTCCCAGTGCAAAGCCTGGCTTTAGTGGGGCTGCTCCTGATTTCCTACAAAAGGGGATGGAGGGGATTTTGGCTTTCAGGAAATCAAACAGCTGCAACCAAAGCCAGGGTTTTTCTCTTTAAAACACATATGAACTTGTGGAGCTGTGCTACTTTGAAATACCTGGCTGGAGTATCTGAGACATAACACTCTAAAATTAAAAATCGTGTTTGAAAATTCACGCTAATTAAAAAGGGACATTTGAAACCAAACAGAAAAAAAAATCAATGAACTTACTGGTCCTTCCTCAGTTAAGTAACAAAATTTGTTCAATTTGTTTTATGTCTCTAAGTGAGGAACCTTTTACTCCCTTTGGTTCATGGACAGAGGTTGGACAATGGTACAGTGGAAAGGAAATTAACATTTAACCTGCCTGCCTGCATATCCGAGCTGATGTCTCAATGTGGTGCAGCTGTGAGTAAATTCTCCCAATAAACCAGGGTCTGTAATATTCACACAGCTACTTGTGCCTTCAGGAGAGCTCAGACAGCTTTCTGGCTGTTAGAGACCAAATAAGGAAAATTTATCTGTGCAGGATGTGCTGCTACTTGGCATAAATCTGTATTTTTTTAGTTAAAATGTAAGGGGTTACATTGTTAGCCAGCACACATCACTGCAACTTCACAGACTTCAACCCTGACAGTGCCTGTGAAAATTTTAGTCTGAAGATTAAAAACTGGTGTTTTGTTTTGGTTTTTTTTTTCAGAATACAGTTATTCAAGAAGAGGCAAAGACAGAGTAAAACTGGCATTACTCCATATGACTGTGCAAATTAAACTTGAACTCTCCTTGTGAATCCCAGACCAGGATCAGACCTATGTATAAGCAGACTTGAGGCTTTCTGCATGTTCTTCCAGCCTCCCTAAATGCACATCATAACAGGATTGGCTATACTCAGAGAGCTAAATTAAATATATACTCAATATGATCACATAATATTTAGTTTATGTAATGATTGAGGTTTTCCTTCAACAAATGGCACGTGGGAGACTTGGTGTCGGAAAAAGAGCTGCATCAGTTGCTGAGAGAGTGGCTAAGAGTTTAAAATAAAAGTGCAGAGTGCATTTTTGATTTCATCTGGAAGTCTGAGGATCCTTCATGATGTCCCTCAATCTCGTTAGCACTTCATTATGTCCTGTCAAACGTGCAGCCATGGTAAAGGTCAGCCCAAGGCATCTGAAGAGCACCAGAGACTTTTCAAAATCTGATTTCTGTTTTTTTATTCTTTATTTTTTTTTTATTTTTCAGAAGAACAAAGAGGGATTGCGAGCCAAGCATTTTGCAATGCGAAATAGAAAATGGAATAAAAATCAAAAATCCAGCTTCTCTCTTTGCAAGCTGCAGTTTGCCATCCCCACTACAGAAAGTTGTGGCTTTGGATTTTTGACTGTCATGCTGGAGGTGCAGCATTGATTAATTTATTTGTGGCCACCACTGCCATGGAAGCAATTGCAATACCACAAATCATCAATTCTGGCATCTGAGAGACAATCAGGCAAGAAAAGGAAGGAAATACCCAGCTATAAAAAAATAAAGCTGGTGTTTGCCCTCAGTGATGTGAGTAATCAGCTGTGATGGGGGAAAAAGGCAGAAAAGGCCTCTAACACTTTAATTGGTGCTTTGAGAAAATATTATGGGGTTGTTTTTTTGAAGTTTGTCAGAGTGAGACTGTGTTTAACAAGTAGGGTCTTTTTATACTGATATTTCTGCTCCCTTCCTGGTAATGGCAGCCTCATCTCAGAGTAACAAAGACAGGTTCACAAGATCTTATTTCCCTGGAAATTTGAAGCCTGACTTCCTGGGAAGTTGGGGAAGATAAAGGAGCCTATTGCTCCTGCAGAGTGTTTCTGAGAAGGGCTGCAAGGTGAGGCAGGCACCAGTCACAGCTGCAAGCAGGGAGGCTGCCTATGGATTAAAACCCATGGGAGCTTGAATTTACCCAAATATCTCTCTAATTTTGTGGTTTTCACTGTTCATTGGCTGCACTGCTGTGCTCTGTGCCACATTAACCACGTCCTTACAGAGATTAGGATCAAGAGCTTGGTCCCAGTCCCTGACTAAGCATTTTTGTACTGCCCCAACAACATCTGACAGCCTTAAATTCGGACAACTGTCCCATGAAGGGACTCCCTGACACCCCTGGTGGGAAAAGTTCTGCTCACCCCCCCAGGCTGGTGCATTTGGAGGCAGAGCTGTCCTCCAGGCTGAGCTCTTCAGGTGCTCAGCTCCTCCCCTGCTGTTGGTCCCCCTGAGCTGGGGGGGCTGCAGTTGTGTGAGGTCTTTGCCAGCTCAGTTACCTGGGCTGGAAGGAGTTCAGAACACCCCCAGGAGCAGGACACCTTCAGATCTGCAGCGTGGTGGCTGTGGCAAGCAGGGCCACAAGCCAGGGACAGCTGTCCCTTGTCACCTTGGAAGAGGAGTGTGGGTCCCTGCCCACCACTGTGCTGAGTGGGGGGAAGAGATTTTGGATCTCTTTGTTTGCTTTGGGTGCATCCTTGATATTCTGGGTGCAGACTCTTACTGGTATTTATGGACCCTGTTCCTACAGAAATACTTTGAGGATGTGGAATGTAGAAAACAAAAAAACAAAACCTAAGATAATGTTAAGATACAAGACAGTGGCAGCACCTTCTACTGTACAAACACATTTCTGTTTCAAATGGGTTTTGGTTCTGCTCCTTTGTAACTATTATTAGAACTAATTTCAAGATAGTAGCTTCCAATGCCTTTTTCAGAGAGAGACGTGGAGTAAAGTACCTGTCTGTGGCAGAAAGGGAAAAAAAGAGAGCTGCAGAATGGAGAATAATGGTGTTTGAACCAAAAGGAAAAACGCTGTGTATGTACTGTTAGATGCAGCCTTTTTGTTTGCACTTCATTTGATTATCAGTATTTTCAGCCATCTCAGGCATTAATACTCCCTGCAGGGAGGGGCAGGGTTCATAGCCTTTTCAAAGCAGCACTAATGAGTGCCTTTAACTTAATAAAATGATCATTTGCCAACTACTTACCATAATGTGAACTAGATGCTTTCAGTCCAGAGATTAAAAGGAGTTTTCTTTGCAAAAGCACTGCAGTGGCTGCTACTGCATAAGTCACACACAGATACATATAGATATGTAGATAATGTTCATTGGTTATTGTTTTTGAAATCTTGAGATCTCTTAAAATAGGTTGGAAGGAGTTGTTAGAGTCTATATTGTTTCAATAATATATGGATTATCACTCTCTAAATACGCAATGACATAAAAGGCAATAATGCCTTTTATGGATCCCATGTGGCCTATTACACTAATGATCCATGAATAATGGGGTCACGGGATGAGTTCTGAACAGTGCCTTTCTTTGTTGGTTGTTTTTCTCATTTATTTACCCAGGAAAATTCAGTTTTAAGTGTCTGCTTTTCAGCAAGGTCCTACCATTTGCTGAGTTTTCACGTGAGTTAATGGACACCAAAAAGGTCAAGTGACTTCCCAAAGGTTACACAGTGAGTCACTGGGTTTGTCCAGGATAAAAACCAAGAATCTCTGAGTTCTCTGTCTCTAGCTCTGACTGATGCTAAACCTGAGAGGTTTTTGGATCAGCCTGACCTCCAATAAATCTCTGTTCCTCCTTTGAGGAGCAATCACAGCTTGGTGCTCAGTGAAGCTCCTGGAGCAATATTTCCCATATTTCTCAGGGAAACAACCAGAAGGAGCAGCAGTGATGCACACAAGCTGCTTTGGTCCCTGTGACTGAGATTCTCTCTTAAATAAAACCAAACAGCATGGATTTAAACAACACATGGAAGCCCAAACCCACAGCTCACCCAAAGCCAATCCAAAACAAGAGATTTTGTTTAGAACTCTTTATGTTTCCTACCTTCCTGCAGTGGTGCTCCTTTCACTTCAGCTGGAAAACTCCACATTATTCCTCTTGATTAAGGAGTAGGAGAGCCTTGGCACAGCTCCTCCAGGCCCTGTAGAGGTGGAGGCTCAGTTCCAGAGGGTGAGGTGTGTCCTGGAGAGCATCACCAGCTTGTTCTGGATGCATTGCTGCACAGGACGAGCACAGCTCACTGTTCCTGCCTCCTCTCCAGCCTCTGCCAGGAGGAGAAGAGTTCCTGTGCTGAGCTGACACAGGGAAGTGAAAAATTCCATGCCCTGGGCAGGTCTCTTACCTGGATATGCCCATGTTTGCTCAGCTGCAAAAACGAGCCCCCTTTTGGTGTCCTGTCTCTCCTGGTTTTGTGTGTACACAGAGCTCTGCAGCTGCAAGGGGTTCATTAATATTGTTTTTATTATTACTAACTACAGAATATTATTTCATGCGTTTAATGGGGTATAAAGCAATTACAGAATGTAAGGGACTTCGGAAATACAGAAAGATCTGCCTGGAATAATAATTGGATTCTGAAACTTTGTTGCTTAAAGACTTCAGGGTAAAATTGTAGTACAACATATGAGCTTTTAATGAAATGACTCCCATTACTTCGAGTCTAAATGGGCAAAACCTACATAACACATGGAAAATTTTCATTTAATTAGCAAATATTTTGTATTAGGGTATAGCTGTCGAATTCTAATTTATCAAACAATGTTCAGCAATGGGCTGGAAGTGTTTCTAGCACCCGTGCTTCCATATTTACATTCCTCTGAGCTGGAAATCCTATCAGCTGTTTAACTGGAAACACATCAGTGAATGCTGCTGCTCCTGGGTGCAGAAACACTGCAGAATATTCCTGAGAAATCAGACAAGGCACCTCTGATCCAGCTGCTGACATCTGGTGCTGTCTGGGGGTGGCTGAGCCCATTCAGGGGAAGGAGCTGAGGCCACTGAGCACATTTGAGCTGCTTCAGCACGGAAGGAGGTCACTATTAATTAATTCATTAATTAATTAAGGTGGCTCACAACTCCTTAAGCTGTGCCTCCAGTGTGTAAACACTCTGCTCTTTGCTTGCTCTGCCTGGGCTCTGAGTGAGCCAGGGCTGCTGCTCCCTGTGAGAGCTCTGTGCCTGCAACCACCTTCCTAAAAATGAGATTTTAGACCTGCAGTGCTGGGGAGAAGCCACACAAAGCCTCTCTGACAGCTGCACATGGTGATCAAGGCACTGCCTTTTAAACAGTTTGGTTTATAATTATATCTTTACAGCTAACTGGGCTATCCAAATGATTTTCCCCTCTCCCCCTCCCCAAGACTACTGACCTGTGGCTAATGAGATTTGTGTTTCGATTAGTTGTAGAACATAAATTAACTAATCAATGAGAATGGATTCACATCCTTTCTTGTAAAAGAGCTCTGCTGCAGTGATCTGTATTTAATATTCAAATCAATTTCAAATTCTCAGGATGATTCTGCTAATATGGCAGGCTGGGACTGGCAGCATCTGTATCCTTGCCACAACCTGTAAATATAGGATGTTTATGGAATTGCCCACTGACCTCCAAAGCCTTCTCTGCTCTCATTGATTTACTATTTCACTTAATAGTGATGATGAGAAGCTTAGGGGCTGGCAATGAAGCTGGGAAAGGCACGGGAGAGAACATTTTCCCTTCCTTTGCAAGGGTGTTCAGGCTAAGCAGAAGTCCCAGGACTTTGAAAAATGCTGTTTGAGTTTGGGCTGAACATTCTGGGTCCATTTATTCCACCTCAAATTTTTCCTATTCTAGGGATGAGGGTGAAAAATGGTTATTGCCAAAAAGCAGTTTCTTAAGGATGAGGTTCTTTAGTTTGCTTTCAAGGTAGGGAGAACTTTATCTTTTGCCTTGCTGCAATTGTCTCATCTGTACAATAACCAGCATCTTGGCATAAAATGTGAAAATTTGTACAGTTTTCAAAGCATCTGTGGCCTTTATGGTGCAAGTTCTGTTAGTACTGAAGCCACAGAAAATTAAATGTTCCCCAAAGAACTTCCAGATGTGTTTTATTCTAATAGGGTCATTATACAGTAAATTAAAAAGCAGGGTAAATGGAACTGTAAAATTTAAATTAGTCTAAAACCACATCCCTTTGCTTTGAACATTCATTTGTGGGGTTGCATTTGCAATAAATGTGAATTAGGCAGCTGCAATAACTGTTAATCATATATTTATAAAATAGTAATGAGGAAATGAATAGCAGAGTAAGACAGCTGCACATTTCTCTAATAGTATGTCAACTGTGAACATAATAAGATGTAGAAAATTGTTTGGTGTTATGCTGATAATGCAGCTGAATGTAAGAGATCACTTCAACCTCTTAACTTTACAGGAAATTATATATAAAATCCATAAAAAGCCATAATAATACATTAGGCCTCTGAATTGTAGTCAATGTTTTTCTTTGCTTTGATTTTTCTGAAATGGGCCATACTTTTCCCAAAGTAATCTGCCAAAGATCACTGAGGCTTTTGTTTCAGTCTGCACTTTATTCCCCATCTTGCAGTCTCATTTAAAAGACAGTGCTTCTGAAAGCCAAAAGTGCTCTAACTTCCCTGCTCCAGGAATGCTCCCACATCCCTCTCCTTGAAGAGGGATGTTCTGCCAGGCTTGGAGCACCCCACCTCTGAGCCCTGATGGGGTTATCCCTGCTGAGAGCAGGGATCCAACTCAGAACCCTACACAAGGCACAGCAAGACAGCAAATTTAAATTTGACACACACATATATACATTATAATAAATTATATAAGAAATTAGATTAATAAATAAAAGTTATATGTTTATTATTATATATACCATTATTATATAAATTTATATAATTTATTTTTTTATTTTTAATAAATAAAAAATTATATCTAATATATAAATTATATATATATAATTATAATAAATTATGTATATAATAATTTCAGGGAATTTATATTTTTGCATATTTACTTCTCTCAAATATATCTATATATAATTACATATATATTTCTCTCTCTATATATATAAAATTACATATATATTCATACATATATAAAATATAAATATATATAAATATAAATATATAAAATTATATATAGAATAGAAAGAAAATATAAATAAATAAATAAATATATATATATATATATATATATATTTAAGAGTAGTAAAGGGTTGGTGACACAGCCTGAGGCCATCTGTCTCTATTTCCCAGATATGGTAAAATTATAAAGAGGTTGAGATAATTGCAAAAAACAAGTCAAACCACCCAAACCCAAGAAACAAATAGAAATCTTTGAACAGCCCTTTAGCTCTGCTGCTTGTGCCAGCAGATGTTGCAGCCTGCCCTCGTGCCAGGTGCTGCTCACTTGCTCTTGCAGTTTTTAACCAGCCCTAATTGAATTTTGCAACAGGATTGGGGTGAAGAGGAGAATTACAAAGCTAACAGGAAAAAAAGATTAGGCAAGTGCTGGGCTGCAAACTGCCAGGCAGGGAGTAGGTGCTAAATGTGAAATGGGAAGGCTGCCATAGGAAATGTCACTTATCAAAATGGCAGGACTCTGCAGGGAAAAGCAAAGCAAGAAACCAGGGAGCCAGTCCCAGCCCTGGCTGGTGCTGCTGGGATTTAATCAGCTGTTTACTGGGATTGGCTTTGGGAGCTGGGTTAAAACCCCTCAGTTTTAACCCACAGGTTAGCCTGCAGGTGCTGGGTAGAGCTTAGTGGGGAGAGTGGGGGTGCCTGATCCCCCAAGCAACACCACAGGGTAGCAAATAAACCCATGTTCCACGGAAAAAGCCCATGGAGGACGTAGTGAAATCATGTGTGATCTGACTGTAAATGTCTGATTTTACTGCAAATAGTTTTGTCTGGTTTTACCACTAATGTTTCTTGCAGTACCACACTGCGATGTATTTTTGATTTTTTAATGCTCTTACATCTTGAATGACACAACCAGCCCCCACCAATTTTTTAAAATACAGAGAGAAAGAGAGACTGAAGATCTCATAATCATCAATTTCCCAGACTAAAAGCCTTTCAGAGCACAGAACCCACGACAGAATTGAAAAGTCAGTCAGTGAAGAAGGAGTGAACCCTCTCTGGGCAGAAAAGAGTTTTCAATTAGTCCTGTGTGTTTAAAGGTGAGGTGAGGGGCCACCAGAGGTCTGGGAGGCCTGGCCAAGGTCAGGAGCTCTGCAGCACCATCAGCTCTGCTGACTTTCTGGGCACTCACTGGACATAACCTTTAACCTTCATCAAGCTGTTCCCTTTAATACCCAAGGCTTTATTTTATTTTATTTTATTTTATTTTATTTTATTTTATTTTATTTTATTTTATTTTATTTTATTTTATTTTATTTTATTTTATTTTATTTTATTTTATTTTATTTTATTTTATTTTATTTTATATTTTATATTTTATATTTTATTTTATATTTCATTTTATTTTATTTCATTTCATTTTATTTCATATTTTATTTTCAGATGGGAGATGGCACAAATCTTTTTGGCCATCTTAAAAACTATAAAGCCATGGCACAGTGGCCAGATAGGAGCAGAAAATGTCCTTGGTGTAACCTTATCAAAGGAAATGTTGTTCATACAACATCACCACATTATCCTGAGCTCTCACCAGAGGCAGAAAGAGGGACACAGGATACAGATGGAGACACAGATATAGAGATGCATTCAGGTCGAATTCATCCCATAAAATTTTGGCCTTTTACATGCCAAAACAAAGCCAAAAATTGTTCTTATTAAATATAAATTAAAGGGTAAGCAGTGGAAAATGGGTTGTTTTCAAATCTTTCCTTTTTTCTTCCTTCTTTGAAACAGACGGTTCAATTCTCTGGGAGAAGCAAAGTTCAAGCTCTCATTTCCCACTGTACATTTCTGTGTTAGTGCCTCACAAAATAGCAGTTCATTTCTGGAAATCCTATTACTGTCCACACTCAAGCAGCAACTTTAACAGATACATCTGTTACCTGGCAGCTTCTTCCTACACAACTCCCACCTCTGAGAGTTAAAGCTTATAGTTTTAAAAGGAAAATTGAAATAAGCCAATTTTGAACAATGCACATTTTGGGGGCTGGGGGGAGAAAAAGAGCACATGCCACTGTCAGCTACAAGAGCCTCATCTCGCCTTGCTTTCGGGTCTGGGCAGGCAGAGAAAGCAGAGTGGTGCATTATCATTATCTCAGAGATGTTTATTTGGTGTGTGGACACTCCACCAAAGAACTAATGCAATCAGAAAGTTAAAATATATGGGCTGGAAATACAAATTCATTAGACGTACACAAAACGTATGCAGCAGTGGATCTGTCACTTAAATTAGATTTTGGCAATTATATGGATGGTCTGGTTGAGATGACATACGATTTGCTCACTTTGTGCCATGATTTAATTATTGCAGAAGATGTGTGGGGTTGGGACAGGACCCTGTGGCTCTCTCGTGGCCCTGAGCTCAAGTGGGGCTGCTCCATCTGTCACACTTGGTGTTTGCTGCCTGCAAGATTTTTGTGTGTTTACATACACACATATATATGTGAAATATACATAATTTGATATTTTACCATGGAATCAGTGTGTGCCTGCAGCCAGGGGAGCTGATGCAGATCTTTCCACTGACCTCAGCAGGGCTGGGCCTCGCTCCTTCCCTGCACATCACCCTTGGGGTGCTCCTCATGGAAACCACAGGTTCTGCCATTCAGGATCCAAAGCAGAGCCAGGAGCTCCCCAGGCTGCTCCAGCCAAGCCCAGGTGATTTTTACCTGGCCACGAGCGCAGCCATCCTTTTCCTTGCCATCCTGGTCCAGGAGAAGGATGTGATGTGTTGGAACCCAGGAAATTCCTCTGGCTGCTCTGGAGGACTCCAGCCCCTGCCCCTGCCCTGCCCTCGACCCCTGTGTCTTTGATTTAGCCCTTGGAAAAAACAATTACCAACCTTACATGAAGAAATACCAGCCACAAAAGTTTAAGTTGAATGATAGTGAATTCATCACAGGGTGAAAAATAGATTTTTGGGGTTTTTAGAATGGGGGTTCAGGGGACAAGATGAAGGAATCTGGGCATGTCCAGCCTTTCTCCTCCTTCTTCTTCTTGGCCTCCATCTTCTGCTGTGATGGTGGCACTTTTAGATTGGTTCAGAGTAGAAGCTCACTGTCTAACATAGGTGATGGGTATTGGGAAGTAATTGTAAATATTGTACACTTAGTTTTTAGTAAGAAAAGATAACACTGCCCCGGGGGCAGACAGAGTGCCTCTGTCTGTCCTGCTGAGCAGACCTTGGCTGGACAGGAGAAAGAATTTTATAGATAAGATAAGATAAGATAAGATAAGATAAGATAAGATAAGATAAGATAAGATATAAGATAAGATGCAATAAACAACCTTGAGACCGAGAACTGAAGAGCTCTGACTCCTTCTTCAACCACAGGGCTGGGAAAAGAGACTTTCTGACACATCTCGGGGTGACTGTGAGCAGCTAGAGATCCCGAGGGTGCTGGGTCTCCATCTCCTCTCTCTTGGGATGCTGTGGTGGTCCTGAGCTCAGCTGGGCCATTCCAAATTTGTAGAAACATCTTCTCCCTCCCCACCATCCTTCCAAGAGACATCACCAGTGACACCCTGCCAGCTGCTGGTGTGTCACTCTGGGGGTGAGGCCAGCCCCTGTCTGTGAGCATCTCCAGATATTCCTATGAAACCTGGGTGGAATCATTGCTCTGGTGGAAAACCTGCAGGCACCAAGAGGGTCTCAGCTCCTCCTCGCTCCATCCTTGCTCTTGCTGATGTTCATGAGCTGTATTTATTCATATTTCAAACATGCATTAAAAATGCAGCATCAGGCACGAGCATTTAGACAGAAAAACCATGGTGGCTCCTCTGTCTGAATGTTGAGCACATATTAAAACCCCCCAACTATTAAAATGGAAGCATGATTTGATAACTTCTTGCAAATGCAGTAAATGCCACTTCTTACAAATGAACACTAGCAATCAATTTAATTTCTCAAATAAAATGATTAAATTGCCGTTATTGTGGAATCATTATTTTATTGCTGAAACCTTTTAAAATGTTAATTATTGTGCCCCTTCAAAAGCTTTCATCTTGTCTGACTTTGCTCTTATAGAAAAAAGTGTCTCCTGGTTGTGACTTGCAAATTGAATGAAAATTCATGCTTTACCTTTCCTCTCTCCTTTTTTTTTTTTTTTTTTTTTAACACCTGCAACTGTTCTCCTTGGCTGTAATATTTATATGAATTTAACTTTAATTTTTCTCTGCTTTCATCTTCTGAATTAGTCAGTATAAAGCATAGATCACTCCTTCTCTGCTGCTTTCCTGTTTATTTGCTTTAACAATAGATTCATTAACTAGATTTTGGTGCTCAAGCTATGCGGACACATCCATTTCAAAGGAGGCTTTAATGGCATTTCATATTTTTCTACATTAAGGAAGATTAAAGTATATTACAATACCCTTTACTGCTCTATTTTCTTCATTTTAGAAGTGGTCAGTTTTTAAATTTTTTTCCCTCTTTCTTTCATCTGCAGTGTTCAATAAATTGTCCAGGCCTTTCAGATGATAGTTACAGCAAATTGAGTTCCATATTACAACTCTGAACCATTGTTTAGCCCATCATCAGTCAGATAAAGCACTCCTATTCACACAGGACATCAAAAGAACAAATATATGTTCAAAGTGGCTAAAAAGATTACTGTGACTTGGATATATCATTTTGTTAATTGTTAGTGATTATTCTGCTGGTCTAGAGGTGCTGAATTTGCTGACTCTGAGCTCATGCTTGTGATGTAATCAGAGGGGAATATATAGATATTCACGGCTGGAAATTACACCATTCAAAAAGGGTCAGGTCTATCATCTTCTAATAGCTGGAGGTGGACTAATAGCAACATTTTAATAAGAAGGAAGATGCAGGCTGATGTCTTCATCTCACACGTGTGGAAAGGTGTGAAGCGCTCCGGGGAGTTTCAGCTCAGCTCAACCTGAGGGTGGTGGTGGTGCTGAGCCAAACTCAGCCCTGGCTGGGCTGCCCCAGTGAGAACTGGGGCTGTTGGCCAGGTGGGAATGGCTGAAGTTGAAGCTTTTGGCTCCTGCTGGTGCAGAGAGTGATGTGGTCTGTGTGTGTTTAATGCTTTCCACTGGGAGCCATCCCCTGGTGGTGTTTTAGGGACTGCCAGCACGGGTGGTACCCCACTGACCTGATGGGTCTGTCATGGGGAGGTGTTTTACAGGTGGGACACAGAAATATAAAACCAAGGTGCTGAGGTGACTAACTCACAGGCTGGAGAGAAACACCCAAGCATCTGTCCCTGAGTTAAAGACCCAGAGAAGGAGAAATAAAATAACCCCATCAGAATTTCCAGCTCCCAGGGACTCATGTTTTCCTCATCCACCACTGGCACTCGAGTATCTCAATAAAAACATGCATATTTGCAGGATATAAAAGGAACACTTTGCAGGTTTCTGCTCCTCAAAGGCAATTTTGGGAATCTTGCAAATGCAAAAAGCTTAAGGATGAAATTTGGAGCGGGTGCTGCCTGCAATTGCAGGCTGCATTTCTTTGCTCGTGTGTTTTACCCTGCACTGGGTAAAATGGAAAGGCAGCACTGAGAATGCCTGAGCATATGAAAGGCTGGAAGACAGATTTTCCAACAGAACAATTGCAGGGTGTAGGTTTTAGGCAATAAGCAGGTAGCCTCGTTCTCTCAAAAGAAGAAAGAAAATAATGGAAAACTGTAACATTCATTTGGAGGCCTCAAAGGCATAAAAAACCCAATTCCAACTGTTATAGGTCCCTGCAGGAGTCTACAAAGGAACTAAGCTTTTTAAGTAAGAAAACTAGATTTTGGCCCAGAGGGCCCTGTCATTGCTGCTTAATAGATGAAACTCTTTTGATACAAATATGCTGTTTACTTCTCAGCTTCAGCTTTCATAAAATATAACCTTTTTATGATTTACGACCCCTGAAAAAGTGCAGGATGGATTTTTAGCTCTGAATTGGTTGAATGTCAACAAGAAAAATATAGATAACATATAGAAATAGCAGGGTGTTAATGCCACACAAAATGATGAAATTATTTTGGTTTAGAAAAGTTAAGTTTGTTCTTAAAGTTCTTTCTGAGTGAAACTGAGGAAAGGGTTTGCTGGTAAAGCCATGGGAGGCTTTGCATGATGCAAAATGTTATGGAAGGTTTGGATGGGATTTTGGGAAGGAATTCTCCCCTGTGAGGGTGGCAGGCCCTGGCACAGGGTGCCCAGAGCAGCTGTGGCTGCCCCTGGATCCCTGCAGTGCCCAAGGCCAGGTTGGACAGGGCTGGGAGCTCCTGGGACAGTGGGAGGTGTCCCTGCCCATGGCAGGGGTGGAACTAAATGAGATTTAAGGTTCCTTCCAGCCCAACCATTCAGAGCTTCTCTGCCTCCTTTTTGCTCTAAGACAGCATTTGTTTGCCTGGAAATTGTAGAACCAGTGACACAGAATTGACGTGTGGCTTCAGGGAGGGATAAACTGTTCAGTGTGGCTGGGGACACCTCAGGTATTGGGCCAACCTAAGTTTTACTCAAGTGACTGCTCCAGATTCATTATTTTAATGGGAAATTAAAGTTTAAAGTCTTGTTCCAAAGCTAAATTTATATAAAGACTCTTCTTATTTGTTGTGATTATCAAAATAAAACTGAAATTATCAGAAGTGGTGCAATCTCCCATCTTTATTTGCCCAAGTTGTTTTTTTCCTCTTGATAACCATATTGATGCCTATGGACAAATTGTAAAATATAGACACGTTTTACTGGATTGTCCAGTGACTGAAAAGAAACACAAATAAAATGTTGGTCTTGTGAAATGAAAAAGAAAACACTGGAGCTATGAAGACTGAGACACAAATGTAAAGATGAGAGAATAACCGTTGCCAAGAGAATTGCACTTTTTTTTCCTCACTGTTTTCCTCTTTGTGTTATCTTTTTTTGCAGCTTCTTTGCTTGGCATTAACAATGTACTTGTTTTTCAGGTGGCTTTTCTCGTGTTGTTTGTGAACCTGCTGAACAACAACACCAAAAAAATGTTGATTTTTCTGGATGCTTGGGGAAATAGCCTGATCCCAGACAAATTGCCTGGGAAGTCTCAGAAATGACTTAGCCTGCCACAGAGGCAAGGTTGTAAAAATTGAAAGGGTTTTCACTTTTGACTCTTCCAACTATTGCAGAAAGAGACATTTTCTGGTGTATGGTCTCAGAAAACTGTCACTGAGCAAATTAAAATAACAAAAATATCCATCTGTGAACCCTCACACATCCAGCTTTCCTGCCCAGCTCTGTCCCAGGGAATTAATCAGCCAGGGTGTGCAGGGTGTGCTCAGCAATGGTGGCTGGTACCCAGCAGCTGCAGGGCTTTTACAGAAAATATTCCCAGGCATTGGTGCTGGAAAACACAATATCCCACTGGTCTGGAAGCTCCCTGCTCTGCATGACAGAAAGGAGGAAGGGAAATGAGATGGATAGGAAGGCACAGGGATGCTGGAGTATTGTCTGTCCTTCACAGCTGCTTACACAACTCTGGAGGATTTTTGTGGGGTCTGAGCACAGGAAAACAACCTGGAGCTCTGATTGCTGAGTTCTTGGTGCAGCCTGATGGATTGGGAAGGGATCTGCAGCAGCCAGGCCAAGGCTGCCCAGGACAGGGTGTTCTGCCTGGGAATTATCCATGGGACATCTGGGATCCTGTCCTCTCTGGGTTTTAACTCCCAGCTATGAGGCTTGACTTTCCTAGCAGTGGTTGAAATGAGCAGGATGAGCTGTCTCCTCTCCTTCATTGATTTCTGTAAAGCCTGGAAGGTTTTAGGCACGTGGTTGAAGTTTAGTGTGTGGTCTAAATCCTTACCTGGGTGCCCCTGCCCATTTCCCATTAGCCAATCAGTCAATACCTGCACAGAGCTTTGACAGTCCCATGGAGGAGAGCAAGAAGAGAGGCAGACAAGCTGGGCATCACCCAGGAGTTGCTTGGGAGCACAGACAAGGTAAATATTTGCTTGAGGGCATCTCTGAAACTACCAAACCAAAGAAATGCTGCAGGTCTGTAGCTGGCTCTTGGAGATGAGAAGCACAGAAAACTTCAGCTAAAACTAATTTAGAAACAACAATTTCCATTAAGAATACTTCCTGAGCTTTTCCCTTCAGCTGTTTCTCATGGATTGGTCTCTTCCTTGAGTGTACATACTAATGAAAATAAGCAAGTTTATTTCTATTCTATTCTATTCTATTCTATTCTATTCTATTCTATTCTATTCTATTCTATTCTATTCTATTCTATTCTATTCCCACTGGAGAGGTGTTGGTGACATATTTTTTACTGCACCAGTGCATCTGATCTGCCCCATGCCTTTGAACATGGACAGACACATCCATGGGATGTTGCAGTAAGATGGATGAGCTTGGACTGCACTCAGCCTGGAATGACCCACACCATGAACCCTGTCAGCAGTGTATTTTCATACCTCTCAGCCTTGGAGCTGTGAAAACAAGGAGGAATCCAGCAGCAGGGTGGTTTGTACCTGCCTGGCTAAGAGAAGGATAGAAAATATCACCTGTTCCTTTCAGGGTCAGTTCTGTCCCTGCTCCCAGCCTTCCTCAGTCACCTCCCTTCCATGTCTTCCTCTCACTCTGAGTGAGAATCTCTGTTAAGGTTGTTTGGGAACTATTTATGAGGAATGGGATTTTAGGAACAGAGTTTGGCCATTGCAGAACTTTTTCAATGGATGTGCTGCAACCAGGACCACCCATTGCTCCCTTGGCTCATCAGAAGCTTGGCAGAGAGCAGGATTTAACTGCCATGCACAGTCCCAAAGCCTGTGGGGGATCAGGCATTGTTAGAGTGCTTCCCTTTGATGCTAGTTTCAGGTAAAATCATAATATTGGCAGGTGGAGCAAGGGACCCTCCCCTGGGTTTGCATGGAAGAGTTGCAGGAAAATTGACAGAATCACAGAAAAGTCACCCCCTTTCTTATCATTTGGAACTCATCCATGGCCATTTCAACCTACCTTTCCCAAAGTGCTGTCCTGTATCTTCAAGTAACCAGCTGATTCTAACATGTACCCCAAAAAGATGTTTCACCTTCCCTTCCGTTCTTTTTTTTCTTTTTCCAGTGCATAGAAATTTTTACCCTTTATTTGAAGGTTGCTTTTAATTGGGAAAAATCTCACCTTAATAAGGATTCAGCTAAAACCTGACATCTAAAAGCTGAATGCCAAATGGCAAATCTGGAGCTGTGATTCATTGGTGCTGGGGGTGTTCATTTTTCTTGGGGAGCTCATTTAGCTGGAGGCCCTGTGCTTATGTCCTGCTCAATGGCCTTTGGAGAAAGAGAATTTACTTTACTTGTCTACTTTGAGGATTTCTGCTGGAAATTTGGTAGTGTTTCATTTTCAGGTGGAAAAGCAAAGGACTATTCAGATATTCTCTTGAAGCTGTTCTGAAAAGTGGCTCATAATGACAGAATCATAAAGGTCACACGCTATTTTCTTTCCATAAATCTGGCAGTGGAAATATTACAGGTTTTTCTGGTCTTTATCTTCTCTCTTGCTGCAGTGAGGGTGTCAGACTGGGTTTGGCTGCTCTGGCTGCTCCAAATGTTGGAAATAAACTGCAGAGCACAGAGTGCTGCTGCACCTCCTTTTCGTTAAAGACTGGGATTGGGAATAGCAACTGGGAGGGAGAGAAGGCTCATTCCAACAGGGATGGGTGAGGAGGATCCCCATAATTCATTGGAAAAGGTTCCTTTAGCTTCAAGGAACATGGAGGATGAAAAACCCTTTGCAGCCAGGCAAACAAGGTGAACATTAAATTGGGTCTCGAATTTTTGGTGCTGAAATTTATTTTCTACTGAAATAAACTGGGAGTTATGGGAGTGTGTGATCTGCTAAATCCCAGTGACCTGGAGCTAATAAAAAGCAACAAAATTAGTTTCATAGAATTACAGAATTGTTTGGGTTTGAAGGGACCTTAAAGGTGATTTAATTCCCACCCCTGTCATGGGCAGGGACACCTTTCACTGTCCCAGGCTGCTCCAAGTTCCATCCAGCCTTGCCTTGGGCACTGCCAGGGATCCAGGGACAGCCACAGCTGCTCTGGGCACCCTGTGCCAGGACCTGCCCACCCTAAAAAGGAAGAATTTCTTCCCAAAATCCCATCCAACCCTGCCTTCTCCCAGTGGAAGCCATTCCCCTTGTCCCATCACTCCAGATCCTTGTGCAAAATCTCTCTCCAGCTCTGTTGGAGCCCCTTTAGGTGCTGGAATGTGCTCAAAAGTCCCCCTGGATGTCTCCTGGATCAAAGTGAGGGAAACAAGGACTCCATCTCTGCCTTTTCATGGACTATCTTTTCCTTTAAAAAAATAAAGGAAAATAAACTAATGGCTTATAAAATGTTGCTCCAGCTATCTGTCAGAAGTCCACATAAAATCAATCAGGCTCCTTGTTCTGCAATAATGTCTGGTTTTCCCTGGCTTAGAGCTGGTTTATTAATAAGAGGAGCTGGTGTTTACAAGGGTGTGAGCGTGGAACCAGGGTGGGGTTTAAATTCTGGCAATGATAATGAGCCCTGAGCAGCTCCCAGCCTAGAGACCCAAACACAACACTCAGGGTGTGTGTGCAGCCCAGGCTCCTGCCCTGCCCAGAGCAGGAGGAGCCCTGCACTTATGGTGTCCATGGAGGACTGATGGCTCTGCAAGAGCTGGTTGGGATCATTTCTCCAGACAGACAACTTCTAAATCTGGCTTTTCCTGAGTGCTGAGACTGCACTTGAGGCTGGTTGTGTTTATGTGAGTGAGTGTGAGCAAATGGCTTTTGGCAGGAGAACAAGCCCCCTTTGTCCCAGACACAAACCTGGCCAGAACCTCAGGTTATTTCACATGTAATCCATGGCCAAGGCTGTGAAATCTGCCAGATTCATAAATTTACTGGTCAGAGATGGAACTGGGTCAGTGTTTAAAGGCAGTGACTGTGATTGATCCTATAAAACACAGCATAGTTTGCATTTTTAGGACAATTTGACCTTTTTTTAGCTGTGGCCTTGTTACAAGTCAATTGAGCTCAGTGTCCAGTTTATTCAATTCCTTCTGTGATTTGAGTCAACATCCATGCTATTCATGTGGACCTGGTTAGTGACAAAGAGCTGCATTAATCTGGAACTTTAACTGATACTTCTGGGACTGTGATATCTGATGTGACACATAAATAAGCATGAATGGAGATCAACATTTTGTTTTGGAGGAGCTGTTTTTGTCCTTTGTTTTTCTGTATTTCTCAGGTTTAATTGTCATGTGTTCATGATTTTTATATGTTAAAATTCTCTAATTTGCTTAAATTTATGTTTATATACATTTATATTATATATACATATGCCTATATTTATATTTATGCCCAGGTTCGTAAAAGATAACATTTTTGACCCAAAAAGACAATGTCTATAATTCACAGAGCTCTCTATAAAGAAGTATTTACTAATATGGAGCAGTACCTTAATACTTGAGGGAAAAAAAAATGATGTGTTAGAGTCATCCCAAGGGAATCACACTTATTTAATACCAACAGTGAATTTGGTCAATTTTTTCATGGCTGTTTTTGAGCCAAAGCAAACATCCCAAAGTATTTGCTCATGGAAGAAGTCCAGGTGAAGTGCACAATCCATCTGAAGGTTTTGCTTAGTTTTGCTTTGTGTTGTTGGGGATCAGTGACATCACCAGGTCACAGGACAGGTTTTAGTGATGCTGTAGATCCTGTTAAACTCTGTTAAAACCAGTGTGAACTAAACATTTGCATCACAGCCAAGGATGTGTCAGGTTATTTTTATTTTTTCAATCATTCCCCCACATTTGTGGAAATTAAACAATCCTTTAATATGAAATCATGGTTAAAACTTAATGAAATTGGTATGTATGCTTCACCACTGCAAGTCCATTGCTGATAATGAACTAACAGAGAGTGGGAGACTCTTCTGTTGATTGTTTGTTGGCCTGGGGAGCACAAGCAAGGCCAGCCTTAGCTCAATCCCCTGCACAATTACCACGCCTGGTGTCACTAATTGGCATTTTAATGAAGAGATTCTGGGTGGGTTTTAGTCCACTGCAAAGCTGGAAGCATCATTTCATCAGTAATTCTGCCACCCTGGTGTCCTCTCCCACACCAGCATTCCCTGCTCACCAGGGCCAGCCAAGGTAAAACCCAATTTCTGCACAATTCTAATTTCAGCCCAGTTTGTCTGTGGCTCTCACTCTCACAGTGCAATGGGGCATTCAGAAACGAGATCAAAGCAGCCAATGGCTCACAGATCTCTCCCATTCCTTTGCACTGATATCCTGGAAATCTGAAATTTATTTCAGGCAATTTCAGGGCTCACTTGTGGAGTAGCTGGAAATGCTGCTGTGGCAAAATTGACAAATAACTTACTCTGAGAATTTCCAGTTCTCTTCTGCTGTTGTTATTTCCTGTTGGACTGAGACCTGCAATCACTTGCACGTGTGAGTAACAAGCATCTTGCATATATTTACTCTCTCTTGGAAGCATTTGCAGCTTGAGGTTTCTAGAGTAACTGCAGCTCAGGCAGGATTTTTGTTCTCTTTGCAGGGGAAGTGCTTAATTGTGGGCCTGAATCTGGGCCTTACAGTAGGAATAATATCTGTATAAAGGAAATGCTGAGATGAGTAATAAAGAGCAATCTTCCTGTGAGTAAATAAAAATTACAAAAGGAAACAATAATCAATACATTTTATAGTTCAAGAGTTCAGCACATGCTGTTTCAGTTCAGTACAATGGATGGGCAGCCTCTGTGGATTATGAATTCCCACATTTATGTGGAAACAGAAGTAAATAACTGAAACAAGAGTCATGTTGCAAGAATGTAAAACCAAGCTGGACTTAATGGTGTGCTATATTTAAAAGAGTGATGTGATCCAAGGAGTATTCACTTTATCTTTTCTTTCAAGCTTGGCTGCCTGCAACCTGCCAGGACCAGCTAATTCAAAAGAAAGCATTTTTCTCTATTCCAATGGCCAATAAAACACAATATGCACTCCACTTTGTCCACTGAGTCCCAGAGCCTGGTGTTACCAAGCATAAATGTGCTAATGATGTAAATAAACTGCTTTTCTCCTTTGCCTGGATCAGGTAGAGAAGGACGGGGCAATGCAGTGATGCAAAACACTCCTGCAATTCTTTTTTGGAGGGAACAGATGGCTGAAAGCTTCTTGCCATCTTGTAAAACCTTTTCTCTTTACGAGCCAGGTATAGAAACACCATCAAAAGCCTGGTCTTGGAACACCTATTCAAAACCAGATTTTCTGCACATTTCATCACCTCTCCTCCTTCCCTGCTTCTCCCTCTTCTGTTTCTGCAGTCATCAGCCAGGGGCTGACCTCCACCTTTGGTCCCTTCCACCTCTCCATCAGAGACGTGGTTTAATGAGCCCATCAGTGGTTCCTTTCAGCAAGAAGGATGTTGCCCAGGGTTTGGAATGGTCATTTGGCTTCCAGCCTTGCTGCCATGGCATCTCATGGACAGGCAACATGCAAAAAGTCTGCTCATCCCCAGGAGGAAAGCAGGGCTGGGTGGACCTCGTGTGGGCATGGAGGGGTGTCCAGCAGGGGCTGGCTTGCCCTGGTGAGGAGCCAGTGTTGAGCAGGATTTTGGGCTGGAAAGGCTGGGCAGTAAGCCTGGCTTTTGTATGACTAAAAATCTCATTAGCACAGGGTTGCAGGCACCTTGCAAGAGAAGAGGTGGGACCCTGGTTTGGTTAGAATGTTCCTGTTCTCAGGGATGGATCAGTTTTGCTCTGGGGGATGGTGTGGTTCCAAAGTGAGGAGCCTCATGCATAATGTGGATTTTGATTTGATGAAACATGTCCCATTTTCCAGGTTAGCACTTGTTTTATCCAAGAAAGGCTGTTTCTCCTCATGCATTAATAGTCTAGGCTTGGACATCATGTCCATGTGATAATGCAACCCAGGACATTGTAGATGAAAAAAATTCTGACATAGATGTACTTTGTAAAACCTATATTAAAAAAGCTGTAATTTAGAAAAATGGCTCTTTCAGTGTCACGTTAAGAATGAACAATTTTGAATAAAAAAAACCACCACAAAAAGGATAAATTTTGAGTGCTTGGCTTTGTCAGACAAATACTATCCTTGTAATCTTCATCAAAATCAATCTTATAGAGATAGTAACAGTTGTGCCCTTGTTCTAATATAGCAGAGCCATTTTGTTAATTCCCCTGTATTTTGTGAGGTGCATGGAAAATAAATTTTATGAGCAGGTGCTCGCTTACTTTATAAGGGAAGTATTAAATTTGATACCACTTTCCTTTAATAAGCCCAGATAATGGCACAAAATCTGAATCTATTATCACAAGGAAGAAAGTAACAAGGACAGAACACGAAACAAATGTAATTTTTTCTTATTACAAGGCTCACATTTCAAACTTGTGGAGTGTCTGTGCTTTACTTTGTAATAACTACTGTGACTGCATAATACCAGGAGAGATATTGTTTAACAAAAAAAAAAAAAATCCCTGATAGCCTATTCAGGGCTGTGTCTTTGTGTTCTCATGGCAGCCCATCTCTTTAAGTAGGTTGAGTTGAACAACTACCCAGCAGGTGAAAAAAATATTCTGCTACCAGCATATTGCAATCTTTCAATAAATGGTTACCAAAGAATCCTATGGAGTGGTGAGCCAGGAATGTGTTCCTACCTGCTGGCAGATATCTTTGCAAAGTGTGAGGTACCAGTTGTGTGGATACAGAATGATGCTTTGCAATAAAACCCCGTGCATTTCCTCAGGTTCCCTTTCTCCCCCAGCAGCTGTAACATGCTATGAAAATCAGCCAGCAGAACTAACACAAATGGCACAGTAAACATGCAGGCAATGATTTTTTTTTTCCCCCAGTGCATACAATATTAGCCATTAGCCTGCAAGCAATGCTGTTGCATTCATGTTTAGGGTAATTTTCACACCAATATGGTAAATGCAAGCCAGATCTCTCACCAATGGTTTAATGGCTGAGTTCAGGCAAAGAATAAAACCCTGGTATTCATCACCAGATTTTGCTGGCAGTAGTGACATAAATTTGTGTCCTGCAATTTTTTTTTCATGGGAAATTAACACAACTCCTTAATCTGAAGTGAATGGAACTTAGGTGAAATTAAAAATTCAATACATGTAGAAGATGTTCTGTGCATGAAATTTACTGATACACAGCAGCATTTTCTTTTCCATAGTTCCAAGAGGTGCTGTTTGCTAAAGCCTTTCATTTTAATTACCTGAGAAAAAAATCAATAAAAATGTTAACTCGAGTGATAAAAGGTATAGTTTGCTCCTGAGATGCTTAAGATTTGTGCCAAAAAGTCTACAGAGCACCACATAAAGTCTTTTTGTGCTGTTGCTTTACATCTTGATGGAGTGCAGTGCTTGACAAGGTTGCTTGAGGTGATTCCAAATTCTCCCTCCTGCACCCAGATAAACCCTCTGCAGCCTCACATCCCTGCTGGAAACTGGATTCCAAGAGCTGTTCTAACCCCACTCCTACTGCTCTGGTTGGGCTCTGGGATCAACCCCAGTTTGGCTGGGGCAAAACCATTCATCTTTCTTTCCTAAATTTCCTAAAAATGTTCATCTTTCTTTCCTAAATTTCACATCCACAGAGCTTCCAGCACCCACCCTCTGCAGGACAGCAAAGAGGGGCTGGATGCCCTGAAATGATGATTGATGATTGATTCATTCAGCCATCCATCCATATCCCCAAACCCCAACTCTTTCCATACCTAAAAAGAGCAAATCAATTAAGAAATATGGGCAACAGAGAAAACAAAAGAAAAAAAAAACCCAACACATCTTTGCTGGGAACTTGGACCTAAAGTTTTACCCATTAGGGGTTTGGGCTGACTAAGTTATTACCTCTGAAAAAACCAGCATTCATAATAGAAATCCTGACAGGGCTGTGTGACTGGCACAGCTATAATTAATCTGCATTCAGAAGCCTTTCATTAATATTTTGAGGATTTTTAAATTAAGACAATTGCATTAGTTTATGGAAAGTACTCTTTCCCTCAAGTTGTCTCATACAGAGAATACTCAAAATGCATTCCTCTTTTCCCTCTTGCTTCCTAACTCCCATCTGCAGAGCAGGTCTCACCCTCCCTTCTATTTTCTTCTATTGCTAGATCCCCATAGTTTTTCCCCAGACTCAGACATGAAGGTTTTTCCTTTGGATTTTTTGTCTTTTCAGGTTTTGGAAGCTCTGTGGAGCAAACCCCATACTTCTGTTCCCTGGATTGTTTTGTCCCCTGCTCAGAAGCTCAGCCTGGCTGTGCACAGCTGCCCTTCCATCCCTCCCTCCACCAACACGTGTCAGCTCTGCCCTGGGGGATTTCTGGGTGAACAAATATGTTGGATTTGCTCACAATGCTTGGAAAACCTTCATCCATGACAACTCTTTCCTTCTCAGCTCACTTGGTGGGGCAATCTTGGTTTATGGAGTGTTGTCTAGGTGGGATTGTCCAGGATGGTCTCAAACCACTGGAATAAAACTCTCTCCTCCCCAGTTCTCCTTGGCAAGGCCTAAAGCTCAAGTGGCCTGTTAGAAAAATAGATTTATCAGTGACATTTAGCCCTGGCACAGAAAACTTGTGGCTGTCCCATCCCTGGCAGTGCCCAAGGCCAGGCTGGACAGGGCTTGGAGCACCCTGGGACAGTGGAAGGTGTCCCTGCCCATGGCAGGGGTGGCACTGGATGGGATTTAAGGTCCATTTCCACCCAAACCATTCTGTGATTTTTATGAACAGCAACCATGCAAAGATGCTGCTCATATTTTAAATATTACTGGCTATTTCTTACCCACTATGAAAACCATTATTTTTAGCTTGATGTTTGCCATTTTTACTAACTCAAATAAAACTGGAATTCAGAATATGCCCTTAATATTTCACTTATAAACAAGAGCATATTGATCCTGCTTGGTGCAGATGAAAGAAGGTTTTCTATGAGAAATGATAATTTGTTTTGGAGGGAAAGGTTCATGCAGGCAGAGTCTTCAGCAAACTCTGCATTCGACTTTTCAGTATATCACTAAAATGGTGCTAAAACAACATCACTGCTGACATGTAGGTGGGCAGGTGAAATGGTCACAGGCACATAATAAATTGTACCAGCATATAATAAACCTATTTCTCATGTACCTACAACCTGTATAACTCCCCATCCAGATAATACTTCAGTGTATGATAATTTATTGAGAGACTGCATTTCTCATACATAAAACGATTTGTACACAAGAAGAAGCCCAATGTGAATAATTTAACCAACCACTGAGAACTGATAGAAAGCAGAGTCTGCAAAACAAATGAGACCCCATGCAGATGCTTCTATTGACTTATACTTGAATTCATTTCATCTTTATTTTATTTCAGCTCTACCTTAGGATTTTTTTTCTGTAATCCTCTGTCCAGAATATGACACGGGTAACTTTTGAGCAGGCTCATCATTTGAATAATCAGCCATTTAGTGACATGTCTAGTTCTGTTTAATGACTGAATCTGTAAAAGTATGACCTCAAGCACTGGTTAACTTTAAAATAGCTGTGCCCACTGCATGACATAGCCAACAGGAAGCCATTAGAGCTCCAGCAATTACCATTTACATCCATCGACGAAGTCCCTATTTTATTTTAATCTGCTTAAGTACATTTTCTGCACGAGGTTAAAATATAAATCCCTTCTCCTGAACAAGACTGGTTTTCTGGCTGACTTGAGAGCACAATTTACAACTGATTTAATTTGTTCTTCACAAACATTCCTAATGACATTACCCTGGTGCATATACTGACTGCCTCCTCTTATTCCATTAACTCCCAAATCGGGTTTAAAGACCATATTGATGCTAGATGTTATTATGGGTGATTATCAAAACAACAGACAATGGGGCAAAGTGTTTACTAACTGGTTTATATATAATTTCTGTAATAACTACAACAGATGGTAATGCTACAAACAATAAATCAAGCTTTTCACTGCCGAAATAAATTGGCAGCCTGCAGTACAGAAATGCTGTATGTAACTATATACAGATGCTTCAGTCATCAACTGTATTGTTCATCTTATTAGAAAATGGGTCTGTTACTGCTATTACAGGAAATCTTTCCATTTGCAATTACAAATGTATATTTTCAATTGAAATTGGTTTTAACTGCCAAACTGGTTTAAGTATACTTTAACCTTTAATTACAAATAGAGTTATCACATACTGCCAAGCTGGTTTGAGGCATTTGTTTGTGTCTGTGGAAGTTCCACCTCAAATTGGGTTTCCACTCCCATAAATACATTTCTGCCCTTCAAGAATCCTTTGGCCAAAAGACATTTGCAGTAACTTTGGGAGTTAATTCAATACCAGCAGCATAAAAGGATGTTTTATCTGACAGTGTTTAAAACAGCATCAAACCTGCAATTAATTCCATTCACTTTGGTTTGCAGTAATTCATCAAAACATTTCCCTCCCTGCACTGCCTCCTTTCCAGCTCCTTTCTGGGGAGCTCATTCCATGTCTCTGTACTCATGTCACCATCTTCTGGTGTCTCCTGGAGCTCCTGGGCTGCAGGGACACACCTCCAGTGCCCTTGGGGTGGAAGTTCTGGTCCTCAAATCTGGGAGGAAACGTTGGCAAGCTTGAGGGATCTGCCACACTATGAACCACGGGAACGTTGCCCAGTCAGAAATGAGACTTTTATTACAAATGAGAATTTTACTACGAGAAAGGGGTAGGATTTTTAGTGTCTTTCCCCATTTTATGGCTCCTTTGAATTGTTCTTTGCATACAGGTAAGGCTGTGAAAAGAAGATGGAAAGAGTGAACACGTCGTGTTTTCACCAGCAGGGTTGTGACTGTGAACTGACTGAGAGCTGTACCCTCCAGGTGCATAATTCCCACTGATTTTTAATTGGATTTAACATCACCCACTGCTGAGGGGGTGATTTAAAACACTCTAAGCATCTACTTAGATATTTAGGAATTTATTTCTGTTTACAAACATGGGTGCTGTCCTGTATTGATAATTCAAGAACTTCTGGTCTAGATTCTGCTCCCTGATCTCCAGTGTGGCTTTATGCAATGCTCTCCAAACAGCCCAGATCTGAATAGTGGAGCCTTCATTACAAAATCCATTAAGAAATTTGGTCTGGAAGGTTGTAGAAATGTGATACATCTCAAAGAAACCTGAGGTCTCAGGTCACAGAGAGATAAAATGAAAAAACCACCCCAAAAACATGTATATATTGAGTGTTGTGCAAGAGGTGACTCACACAACAAGATAGAATGTTCAAAATAAATCATGATCCATGGATGACCTGTGACTGAGCATGTTTCTTTTTTCCCCAAATAAACACATAATAATTTCAAGGAGTGAATCAATCCACGAAAGCCATGATTGTTTTATGAGCAATTTAATGACAGGAAGATAATTGACATTTGAATTAACTTTTCAGGAGTGGTGAGAATAACATATTAGCTTTTCCACATATTTTTTTGGCCTACCTGTGTGATCTCTCTGCTATTAGTTGTGCTGGCCTCAAGCTGCATCTGCACAAAAGAAGAAAAAATGCCACTTTACTGGCTGATCTCTTTGTAAGTGTGAAGAAACAGTTTTATTCCTAATTCTGGCAGAGTGAGGTAGAACTGAAGTGAACTGTGACAGAAGTGAAGTGAGCTGCCCCAGATCAGATGTGGTTGCTGACAGACAGTGACAATGAAATGAACTGTAAATACTTGTCATGTTTTTGGTAACTCCATCTCTAAGGTTGCTTTTGCCTGTGGCCTGGCTGCTGGAGGCTGCTGCTTTTTGAAGAGGATTTTTGTGTGACAGCACAAATCTCTTTAGGATAACTCCAACTGGAGAGCACAGAATCACAGGATCATATCCTGGAATCCCAGAATGGGTTGGGTTGGAAAGAACCTTAAAGCCCAGCTCCTTCCATCTTTGCCATGGGCAGGGACAACTTCCCTGCTCCTAGCCCTGTCCAGCCTGGGTTTAGGCACACCCAGGGATCCAGGGGCAGCCACAGCTTCTCAGAGAAACCCGTTCCACCCTCTGAGCATCAAAGATACAGCACCCAGCCCTTCCTCTCCTCTTGGCTCTGTGCATGTGAGCTCAGCGCCAGCCCGCGTGATGCAAATTGTGCCTGCTGTATAGAATAAAGATTAAAAACTGCATTCCCTGCCTTATAAAGTTCTTTAATTAGAATCCAGCAAAGGATTAGCAATCTGATTATTTGCTAATTGCCTTTCCATATTTTTTCAGGGCCTCACAAAGCATGGGGGATACTAAAGAGCAAACAGTGCTTTAAGGCCACAGTACAATGTGACAACAGTGATAGATATGCTAATTTCTTCATTCACTCCACTTCACTTCTTTTATTCTTTCCAATTAAAGCAAATGCTACTGAAACTGTAATTAAGCTAGTGCCGTAGCCCTGATTGCCTGCTGTTTTAATGAAACCCTATTGATTTTTCTTTTATTTCTAATGGCCACACATTGCGTTCAATGGTCAAACACATGGATGTTACAATGCACGGCCAAACTTCATTTTTGTTCCCTAAAAGGGTGGCCTTATCAGGAAGAATATCAAAAGAGCTATTTGTGTGAGGTCTCTATAGTTTTTCCTCTGTCTGCCTGAAGAGATGTACTCTGAGCAAACATATTACCATTAAAAAGAAATGAGTTACATTTTGTGGAGAATAAAAATTGCTATTAGTCCCCCGTAGTTGCCATAAGTTGCTCACACACATTTAGCATATTCATGATTCCCAGCATACTTTTAAGCCTTATTATTTTTTATTAAAAAAAAATCTCTCTGGAAGAGATCGTGGAGAACATTATATTCTCTCCTCAAGATATTATAAATCACACCAGCAATTTAAGACATAACAGGTTATGAGGACTTTCTGATTTGTTGATAATTTTATGGAGGAATTCATTTTCACTGGTAAATCTCACTGAATTATTTTCTAGGTTGCCTGGAAGTAGTGAAAAAGACAAGGAAAAGAAAAACTCTTTAAAGTCCCATAAAGCATGTAGTATAGCTTTAAATTTATTATTCCCCAATTGGATTATTCAGCCAGGGAATTAGATATTTAACTGGCTATAGCTTTTCTGTGGCTTCCTATTTGTTCTTAGGAGCCAGTGTGTACAAATCCATGCACTGGAAGAAGGCACCAAGTCTAACTGCAAATTAATTTATCCAGAATTGTGTAACACACCCCAGCAGGAACTCACTGCCTTCTCTAGGCACATCCACAGGAAGACTGAAGATTTTCATTCACAAAACATGAATATATACAGCCCTGTTCCAGTTTTGATTGAAGAGAATAAATGGTAATAAGGAAAAATAAGGAAACGTGGTTTCCGACCATTCCTTATCTAAAAATATTTCATGGCTGCTGTGGAAGACAAAGTGTAATCACATCCAGGATGCACAAAGTCAGCAGTCAGCTCAGCAAATGCACAAAACATGCACGGGCTGAGGCCCTGCTCCATCCTTGTGTCTGCTGAAAGGCAAGGTTGGGGTTTCCCCCTTTCTTTGTTCAACTTGATTCAAATATTCACATTTTTTCCTGGGTGAAGGCCTCAGCTTTCAGGTGGTACAGGCATTGTTCCTTACAATCCCTTAATCATTGTCTCTAGATCCCAAATGGAGTGTTAGGGTACTGGTGATCTGTGGGGGAAGCACCACAACAAGAAATGAGCTGGGATAGAACTTGCTTGCCTCACAGAGTGTGACTGCCCCTGGTTTGTCAAAATCATGGAATTATTAAGATTACCCAAGATTACCAAGGCCAGCCTTCAACCAAATACCACCATTCCCACTAATCCACCTCCATAATGTTCCTGATTGTTTCATGGGGAAAGTGCCAACAAAAAGCTGTAGTAATATACCCAGCTGACACTGGAAAAGTTGAGTTCTGAATTCCAAGTTTTATTTGAATTAGTAAAAATGGCAAACTTCACACTGAAAATAATAGATTGGTGGGTAAGAAGTAGCCAGTTGTATTTAAAATACAGGCAGCATCTTTGCATGGTTGCTGTTCATAAAATCATAGAATGGTTTGAGTGTGAAGGGACCTTAAATCCCATCCAGTTCCACCCCTGCTATGGCAGGGACAACTTCCACTGTCCCAGGGTGCTCCAAGCCCTGTCCAGCCTGGCCTTGGGCACTGCCAGGGATCCAGGGGCAGCCACAGCTGCTCTGAGTACCCTGTGCCAGGGTGTCCCACCCTCACAGGGGAGAATTCCTCCCCAAAGTCTCATCTAACCCTGCCCTCCATCAGCCTAAGGCCATTTAAGGTCTCCATGATTCACCCCAAAACCACCAGAAGGGTTTGGAGCAGTGTGAGCAGACTTCCATGGCACAGGCTGAGATGAACCAGACCAAATTCAGTGTAAATACAGTGTATATAAAATATAAAAATGTATGTAAAAATTCCCAGTTCACCCAGCTGAGGTCACCAGTCCTTGCTGGTCTGGCTTGGCTTGGCTGTTCAGCTGTGCACATGGCACAGGAAATCTTTCTGCAGCACTAAGCTTGCTCCCAGGAATGAGAAAAATGCAGATTAAAAGGTGATTTTAAGTTTTTATTGATAGAGTTTCATTCCAAATTTTAGCCACGTCTTGCAGGCAGCTTGGCTCTGTGCCACAACCCTGACACCAGCACAATTTTAGGAAGGCAAACTGAGGATGTGAAACAGGAGAATGTATTTTCTCCCCATTAACCAAGAATTCTTGCCTCCCTTATTTCCTAGCCTTCCTGTGCTGCAGCTCTGAATCACCTTCTGTTTGTGACCACTGAATGCTAAATACACTTTTATTTTACCTGTAGGCACTAAATTTTTCAAAAGCCTCACACTGCTATTAGCCTGCCAGCAAACCAGGAACATCAGCTCTTTTTAATTAGATTTTCTAACCGTGATGTTCATTCAACAAGGGATAAATTCCCTTTAGTGGAAGTTGTGGAGTGCACTTGGACTTGTTAGCTCTGGAGAAGTGAAAATCATAAATAAAATCTGACGGGGAGAAGGTAACAGTAGGAAGAGTGGAAAATAAGACACCATCATGTCACTACTCAGCCCTGTCAACTGTTACACTAATCAGGGTAGAATTAAAACCACATTTCCTACTGGGATGTTTCACAGCCAAACCGGTTAAATACATATTTTAACAAAATTGAAAGCATATTATACAGAGATTTGTGGTTTCCAGCTCTGTGAGTGAGTGCTGAAAGTGTGATGAAATAACAAAATTGCAGCCTAATAATCTATAGAATAATATTGTCAACTAATGGATTATAATAAAGTAAAAGCTATTATTAGGGTAAAACATTATAACAAAAAAAAAAAAAAAAAAATCCAACTTTTATTTGTAGCACCTCCCCCTTAATGGTTTCAAGCATTTTGAAAGGTAATTTAAACAAGTACATTGTGTCCTTATTGAAACTGTTTCATCTCGCTAGCTGCTGAAAATGGCTTTAACCATCTCTCCGAACAAAAGCTCGCTAATAAGACAACAAAAAGCCTACAAAAGCACTGGCTCAGCATCACTGCAGAAAGGCAACTAAAGGCAGCCTGCAAATGGTCTGTTTCTTTTTTCTTGCATGTAATTAGATGAATTAAAAGGACAAAGTAGTTAATGTTGCTGTTGTCCGAGGCCCCCGGTTCCTTTCATACCGCCCGCTCTAGACAAGAGCCCGTGGCTCTCGCTCCAGCAATGTGGTGAAGAATGTTGGCAATAAGTAAAATTAACAAGCTTAATCTGTGAAGAATCTGGTCTGAGTCATAGATGAAATGTATCTCTAGCAACGAAAGGCTAGTAATTCCTGGTCTCCTTTTATATGCCTAATAAAACTTACAATAAATTAACTGCATTTTAGTTTGCAGCGCTGGCTCTATTAATCAGGGCCGAGACGTGTAGTCAAGTTACAATAGAAAGAACTCAACTGGGTGCATTTCAGTTATGCAATTAGGGACCATTGGCCCGGCTCTAATTAGGCCAGGGATGTTGATATTTCAAGTACTGTTTTATCATTAGGTTTCATTTCCTTGGAACATCCTCAATGGCCAAGTAGTGAGAAGGGTGGAGGATATTATAAGCAGGGGTCATCAGAAAGTCATTAATGGGAGTTAGGGAGGGAAGGGCTGACATTAATACCTCGCCTTTTGAAATGCTGAGCTGTCTCTGGGAGACTGGGGGCCCCTCCATCTCACGGAGGAATTGGTGGCACTGGAGAGCAGCTGGATCCTGGGAAAGGACCTCCCTCAGGGGTGATGGTGAAGTGTAATTCCCGGATGCTGCTGACCTGCTCTGCCAGCAGGTCCTGCAGGGAGGGGGGATCCTGACACAGAGGGGTTGATTTCTTACCCCCCGGGAGCTTTTGGGGTCAAACCCAAAAAAACCCACCCTTTTCTGGCCAGCAGTGCAGAGAAGGTGCTGGATCCTGTGGAAGGCTCGTTAGGGTGATTCTGGTGGTGTTGCTTGGTCGTCCCCACTCTGCTTCCTCCAGGCATGAGATGCTCTCAGGTCTTGGCTCCACCATGTACACTGAGGATGATGTGCTGTGGTTCAGCCTCCACCAGCACCCACAGGCTGTGAATGTGAAATTCCCTCTGATTAGCACACATGAGTAGTTGTGGTCTCTGCCTGGATAAATCCAAACAGTGAAGGACAGATGAAAAAAGAAGGGGAAAAAGAAAAACAAGGTCTGTCCATCCTCAGTTGTGCTTTTCTTGCCAAACTCCAGCTTAAAGCTGCAACTCCAAACAATACTTTGCCTGTTTGTAAAATATGACTTTGTTTCATTATGAAAAAAGAAATTACATAATTAAATTCATTACATCCAATTACTATATGATTCATCTGGCGGCTTAATGAAGCTTCACATGATACTAACAAGATAAAGCAAAAGAATAACATTTTATGAGACTGCAGGCATTCTGTGTACAGCAGACTGGGCAGTTTATGAGCTCTGTACAGTGCATTTCCTAGTAGTGTGCATTGTACTAGTTCCAGTAGGGAAGATACTCCTTGGTCCTGTGACATCTCACCCACTCACTCTGAAAATTTTGTCTGAAAAGACAAAAAACCTTTTTTTTTAATGTCCATTTCTGGACCTTTCTTCTGGATGTTGCCAAATTTTATTCTGGAGAGCTCTAGGATGCAAGGAACAAGCTTAACAGGATCATAACAAAAATAAATCTAGGCCACTCTACAGCTGTCAGAAGGCAACACATTTGGGATGTAAAAGAGCTGGTTTGGTTTTGAACCAGTGGCCCAAAGGTGAATTAGCTCAGTGTCTCCGTTGATAGGTATATAAATATTTTAGATACGATTTTGCAGAAGTGTAAAACTGCCTTTTCTTTCAAAGTACATTATCAGCCTAAAGAAGTCTATCAACTCTGTCCTCCCAATAATTTATGATCTAATAAAAGGCTTCTGTCTTTGGAAAAGCTGACAAAACCCCATAGTTTTATCTTTTGGGATTGAGATCCGTCAATAAATTGGAGACTTGTCTTTCGAATGTGTGTTTGAAACTATTTGAAACGTTCACAATTTTGAAATTAGTCAATAATACAGGAAAGGGAAAAATTAAAGACATTCAGACTCCTTTTTCTTCCATGTATGAGTGCCCTTCAGCTTTTCTCATTACCTTTTATTATTTCTGGACAACTATTGATATTCAATGGGAATGTAAATGGGCTTGAAAATCATAAATTGTGAAAAATAGGTTTTGGAGACATCAGAAAAATTTGAGGAAAATGACATTTGCCTACGTGGGAGAACAACAGGAATGCTTTCACTGTGTCATTGAAGGATGTGGCTGACATCTCCTGAACTGGAGGTTTTGACTTGCTGAGGTTTCCAATTTCAGCTTTCTCAACCGAGCAAACCTTGAAAACCCAGCGAGAAGAGAACAGTGAGTTCCAGCATAATTAAGAGCCCCAGCTTTATTACTACTGGCAATTTATTCTATGGAGCAGTTGGTGTTGTGCTTGCTGGTTACTTCTGGGAAGCAATGTGCTGAAAGCTGTCAATGAGGGATTTAAAAATCTTTCCTCTAAATCAAAATTTATCAGCCCGTGACATCAAAACTGGAATATTTCCTGTGGCAATGCCTTCATCATCTCCTAATTTCTTTAATTAATGTGAGAAAAAGCGTTTCTGCCTCTGGGCAAGTTTAGTTTTGGTCATTTGTCTTACCTTCTGTAAGTAGGAATGGCTCATGCAGGCACACAGGGTGGAAAGGGCTGTGAGTGCAAAAGGAAGCACTGGAATAAAACACAGGGATGGGCAGCTGGAAGAACCCCCAGCTGCGTCTTACCTGCAGTTGCACTAAGCCCCAGGACCAAAGCCTGCCCCATCTGAGGATTTCTGCCCCATCCCTGGGGGTTTGTGCACCACCTTTTGCCCTCCTGTACAGCTGGATGAAGGTGACCCCCCATTTATCCCACCTGTGAGCAATCCTGCCTACATGTGTGCAGTGATGCCTCTGAGAGCTGTTCCAGCTTTTCCTCGTGCTGGGTGAAGATGTGGAGCTCCCCCTGAGGGGTTTGTGCAGCAGGGCCTGAGGGGACAGCTGGAGGGTACAGCATGGCATGGAATGTCACACAGCCACCCTGTGCTGCTGCTGAGGACCTTCCTGCCCTCCTCAGACACAGCCATCACAGGGAAGGCTGGTTTGCTGAGGCCACAACTCTCCCCAGAGCTGCTACAGTAAAAGTAGTAAAAGTTCTGGAATGGCTGCTGGGGAGGTGGTGGAGTCCCCATCCCTGGGTGTGTTTAACAAAGCCTGGATGTGGCACTGGGTGCCAGGGTTCACTTGGGGTGTTGGGGCTGGGTGGGACTCGATGGTCTTTAAGGTCTTCCAACGTGGTCATTCTGTGAATTCTGTGAATACAGGGATCAACCAGAGGTCTCAAACACATGGTTCTACCACCCAGCCCTTTCCCCAGTCCCATCAGAGCACTTTGCTGTGCAGGATGTTATTGTGACATTCCTGCAAACCTGCGCCATCATCCCCTCCAAACACCAGGAAGGTTTGGAGGATGTTGCTGCTTTTGTCTGAAATGTCCCACATCTTGGGAGCCTGGCTGGGCTAAAACACACATGTGCAATGCAATATCAGTGCTGGATCTGGCCACAAGCACAGCTGATGGGCAGAACATGGGCTGGAGTGTCTACGGCCATTACAAACACATTTTGCATCTCCATTCAAACCAAGATAACAATACAAATTATCCGGGGCTTTAACCAGTTGCCATGAGTGACAGCCACAAATAGCTGCTGGGATAGCTGGAGAGACTTTCCTCTCTATCTTTACAGGGAGCAATCAAAGGTGTGGCTTATTTCTGGGGTGGAAAAGTGAATCCAGGGAGCTATCAAATAACCAAGGGTCTCCCAGAGCAGCTGCTGCTCACAACCACCTCGTCGTGTAATTGTGAAATGAGCATGGCAAACACGATGCATAATAAAGCAACAAAATGCAGAGAACCTTTGGAAAACGTACTAAAGGCGTAAATGGAGAGCAGGATGAGATTTCTGCCAGCAGTGAATTTCTTTATTAAAAGGTTGTAGTTTCTGGAAGTTATTGTTTAACCAGATTATCAATGCGAATTAAATCAGGCTTTGGGGAAACTTCTAATTCATACAATAGATCAGGTGTTGTTTAAATACTGTCTATACTGTGTGGGAAAAAACAGTATACACATTGTTTATCACTAGGAAAAGCCCTGGTTTTTTGGGGGCACTAAACCCTGGTTTTCATGGTGAAAATTATAAATAATCTAATGCAAACCTCCATAGAAATGTTTCTCCTGCATCTACATGTATTTTCTGTGTGGTTCTTTTAAAATAATTTGTTGCAGAGGAAGGGTCCAAAACAAACATCAAATATTGCAGTGGGTTTAGCATATCATTAGCTACAAATGCCAATTAAATAATGTATTTAGAAAATCCAATAAAAGCACCATCATGTGGCAGTGGCTTGAAATCAGCATAGGTGGTGAAGAAATTGTACCCAGACACGGAGCTTGACGTGGAAAAAAATACACATGGATTATTGTAAAGTTTACATAAAGAATCTTCTGCAGAAGCTCCCAGCTTCTCCCAGTATGATTTTCCAAAACACTCTGCTTTCTGCTGGAGAACCCCCAGTGTTTCCTCCTGGGTCGGTTCAAATCCCCCAAGCCTTGACAGCACTGTGCAGAGAGCACCTGGGGCCAAGTCTGAGAAGGGAAAATCCAGATTTCCACACAGAGGAGTGATCTGACCTCAGCTCTGGCCCAGGAGAGCACAGGGAAGGCACCAGGCTATTCTCTGTCCTCATCTCTCTTGGATGTTGCTCATGAGGTGTTTGCCCATAAAAGGAAACACTGCAGCAGTCCCTCCTCTTTGCTGGTCTGGGATTTCATTTTTCTGTCTACCCTTCAAACAAGCAGAAGCTCCCAGCTTCTCCCAGTATGATTTTCCAAAACACTCTGGTTTCTGCTGGAGAACCCCCAGTGTTTCCTTCTGGATTGGTTCAAATCCCCCAAGCCTTGACAGCACTGTGCAGAGAACACCTGGGGCCTTCAAGAACCCACCTTCAAGAAGGTGCTCAGAACCCCTGAACACCTTCAAGTCTGTGAAGGACAAATCCAAATTTCCACACAGAGGAGTGATCTGACCTCAGTTCTGGCATGGGAGAGCACAGGGAAGGCACCAGGCTATTCTCTGTCCTCATCTCTCTTGGATGTTGCTCATGAGGAGTTGTTTGATAAAAGGACACACTGCAGCAGTCACTCCCCTTTGCTGGTCTGGGATTTCATTTTTCTGTCTACCCTTCAAACACAAATATCCACAGCCAAGGTATCTCTGCTGGAAAAAGCAGAGATTTGTTCTTGGTTTCTTTAGCTACTACAGTCTGTGGAAAGGCTTCAGGCCTCCAGGAGAAAGGTGAAGGTAGGACACAAAAAGGGAGAGTGAGGACACAGATGTACCCAAAACAGCAAAAACATGTATTGCTCATCAGTGGAATGTTTGTACTTTCCACTGCTCAGTCCATGAAAAATGGGAATTATTTGTGATAAGGGTGGTAACTGTTTGACACTGGAATAATTCCAATTATTAATAATTACCCTTGCAGTAATTATTTGGAGAGGTTACTAATCAAAGATGATGCAAACAAAGATGGTGATACTCATTTTTCCAGAAACATGTTCCACAGCGCATGCTTACCTAATTTTTGCTTTGCGCCCTCTGGGATCATCTTGACATTGACCTGAGTTCCCAGGAAAAAGGAAATCACCACAAAAATATCACAAAAGGGTCATCATATGGCAACAGCTTAGCAGAGAACAGAAATCCACTCTCTCCAGCATAGCAGGCTCAGATAATTCAAATTCCCAAAAGCTGACTCACACCAGCTTCAGCCTAGGCCTTTCTTCCATGAAAATACTTTACATTTCTATGATCTGTGTGGCACAGCAATCTTTTTATTGAGCATAATGGAAGAGTTTTGTCACAAGGATGGGTTTTTCTCTGAATCTCAGTCAGCCTCAACCTCACATCTCTCCCAAGTTCACCAGGTCCTGTGGATTACCAACCTGTGCTTCTGGCTTCTTGTGGTAATTTTGCAATGGTTGCCAAGACGATGTACAACCAGAATATTTGTCCCTTAAAGGCAGCTTTCTGTCTTAAAAAATTAAACTGCTCCCAAGAAATTCTTCTCCATCTTCAAATCTGTGAAAGTGTGGCCTTCTGTCCTTGGTGCTATAATTATAAACCAGATCTGTGATAATTGTAGATAATTATTATCAATAACATAGATATAGATATTATTATTCTAGATAATTATTAACCAGATTAACCAGATCTGTCATAATTATAGGCCAGATCTGTGAAAGAGCTGCCTCCTTCTCTTCTGTCTTTGGTGCCATAATTACAAGCCAACCCTTGCTGTACAAACAGCAAGTGCCTGAAAGAAAAGCAGCAGAAGAAACTGAATTTCTTCCCATCTCACTGCTCTCCAATATGATGCCTAAGCTGCAGCGAGGCTAAAACACAGCTATGGGGGAGAAAAATGACTGCAACACTGGGAGATGTCCCAGAGGGGATTCTCACTCCAAAGCAGGTTTATTCCTCCCGTGGTGGCTGCCACCACAGCCCTGTGCTGGTTTCCCTGCTGGACTCCACAACAATTCTATGGAGTAATTGAGCCAAACTAGGCTGCCTGTCTTTATTGAAGGAAGCAAGAGGAACACCAAGGAAGGAAAGTGTGGCTCTCATGGAAAACGTGGGCAAAATGGGGGGATTTGCCTGGGGAGTGGCTGATGCCTTTTTGGGGATACCTAAAACAGGGGCCAGACAAAATTAGGGGAATGAAAAGCAGCTATATTTTATATTGAAGGGCTTTCAATTTTATATTGAAGGGTCTTCAGGTACATTTCAGGCCAACAAAGCCCCCTCCCCAGGGGCTACACCCAGAAACAGATGATGGGTCATGGGCTTCACACTTTTATAAGTTTGGTCCATTTGCATATTGGGGATGAATCTTCTAATTACTGCTTCAGGTAATGAAGTCATTTACCCCAAATTTGTTCCCCCCAACTCACTTTTGTTTACATTTCTGGGGTCTGAAGCAGTGAGGTGTCCTTGATTCCCAGACCTGGAGAGGAATTGTTGTGTCTGACCAAAATGGGAAAGCAGCAGCTCCCACTGTGTGTGGAGTTTAGAGTTATACCCTAAAGAATTGCAGGATCACAAATATATGAGAAATAAAAAAGCTAAAATTCTAAGGCATTGTGACCAGGACAGATGGAGCAGTTTTCCATTGCTTTGCCTTTCACCAGCTGGAAGTTTTTGAGCTGAAAAACACCAATTTTGGTGAATCTAGTAGTATGTTCTAAAACTTGACAAGAAAAAACCCAAAACAACAGCAATTATTCATCAAGAAAATTCCTTGTTTAAGGTGGAAAAATGCAAGTTCTTCAAGGGGTGAAGATTCAAGGCTTAAAAATCCTTTAGCTGCTAAGAAATCAGCTCACAGCCCTTTGTGCAACACAAGGATGCAGCTCCTGGGGACCTTCTTCATATGTACCCAGTATCTTGGAAAATCAGAGTTGTATCCCACACGGTATTACCTGTGAAAATTCACCTTTCAAATCAGCAAATAGGTTATTATGTGGCTGCTAGGATTCAACAGTTCAAAAGGTGATTTTTTTTTTCCCCCCACAGTTCTTGAAACTTCTCATGCATTTCCACTTACTGTCTTTCATCATTTTGAAATTGAAATGATTGTGCTTTGAGCAAGCATTCACCTCAGCAAAAGGGAACAATCTTTATGATATTCAGTGTCCTGAAATATGGGGAGGAATAGTTCAGGTGGTGATAAATTTTACTGCCAGATAACACTTTATACATAGAGAGCACATATTTGCCAGTGAAAAAAAATTTAAAGTAAGGACCAATTAATTTTCACAGGAAGAATATTTTCCATATAAAAGAACCTTTCATCTACTTTACAGTTCATTGCATTTTACTGGATCTAATGTATATTTGCAAAGTAAAATTATATTTTCCTTTTATATGAAAAAAAAAAAGGAATTATATTGAAAACATAGGGCATGAAAATATTCTCTCTGTGAATGTAATTACACAATGCAAAATAAAAAAAGCCAGCATTCTTCAGCCTGTGAAATTATGCAGGTATTTATTTAATTGCCAAATAAAATTCTGTTGAGGGGAAGAACAAATAAAAGAAGAGCTGTCTGGCATGGGAATGACATGTGCCCAGAAAAAAGATCAGTGTAAGGCTAATTTTAAATAATATTATTGTGAAAAGAATGTTTATACTGGCAAGATTATGTGCTGAAGCAGAGCATCTTTCTCTGCATGCCCACCAAGGTAATCCACAGGAGAAAAGTCCCCATGTGGCTTCTGGCTGCCATCCCACCTTCCTGGTGACAAAATGTCTTAAACATGATGGACTCTTACCTGGGAGATAATTATCCCAATCATCAGAAATATGCTTTAACTTGAGGAAATATAAATCACTTTAATTTGACAGCTGCAAAAGAAAAGGTGTAATTGAAGGTCAGCAGCAAAAATTGTAAAAGCTTGATCTGAATTTTAAAGCTGGGAATTTTAAAAAATCAGCCTTCAAATGTGGGAGAAAAGCAGGGAAGCAAACTTTTTCCTTTTAGCATGGGTGTGGAAGGCTCAGAGCTCAGTGAGCAGGCTGAAGTCAATCAGGTTTCCAGCTCACTTTGCTTACTGTGGATTTCAGCTCAGGTTTTAATTCTAGTGCTGATGTGATTTAAAGGGGAAAAGCCATTGAAGTCTGTGCTGGAGCCCAACCTGCTGACACCACCAGAAATTTGGGGGTTGCTACCACTGAGGTCAAACACTTATTTTAGAGCTCTCTGGTCCTTCTGTCGATGATTTTAGCTGTCAGCAAGTGGCTTTGTGAGTTTTATGTGTCCTTTAATTCAGTGCACAGCCGTGGGGTTTTGCCTGTGAGGCTACCCAGGGCAGGAACAGAAAAACAGATGAGAAAGGAAGGAGCTTGCAATTAGATATTTTCACATTCCCTTAACCAGCTTGGTTTTTTAAAGGATAAATAACAACAGGACACTGGGCAGTCACTTGCAGAAGGGAATGAAGAACAGCAGCTGCTTGGTGAAGGATTTTGAGGGATAGATGGAAAATGTCACTTATTTAACTGACAGGGTGCAAATTTAGATCAAATGTTAAGAAATTCTTCTCTGTGAAGGCTGTGAGACAGTGGCACAGGGTGCCCAGAGCAGCTGTGGCTGCCCCTGGATCCCTGGAAGTGTCCAAGGCCAGGCTGGATGGGGCTGGGAGCAGCCTGGGACAGTGGAAGGTGTCCCTGCCATGGCAAGGGTGGCACTGGATGAGTGTTAATGTCCCTTAACCTTTCTGATTCTGTGATAAATCCCAGCTTTTCTTAAGCTCAGCCTTAAAAGGTAAAGGATTCTCCCACTGGGGAGGAAGGACTGCACCAGAAAACCAGGAGACACAAAGAGATGCTGTGCATAAATATCCACAGAAACAGTAAAGGTATTCTGTAAAGATTTGTGGTCCTATCCATATAAACCTGAGAATTGACATTCTTTAAGGTAATGAACAAAATAAAAATCAAACCAGCCTCCTCACCATGCATGGGAGCACTTCATGCATCACAGAGCAAGGATCCCCAGCCTTGGGGGAGAGACAAGCAGGGGAAAACCTAGAAAATTCTAGAGATGGTTCCCAAAGAGGTCCACGCCTCACAGCTGATGTCTCAAAGCCTGCAGCTCCCCTGGTGCTTTGCTCCCCTCCACATTTGAGCACTGCAGGCTGGAGGATCCCACCAGGAAAAGACCCCTCACTCCTCACAGTGCAGGCAGAACCCTCTTCTCTCTCACACACAGGCAGAGCCTTCCCAAAGGGACAATTTTAAATCAGGCTGAGAAGGCAAACTCTGCTTTTATCAGCCTTACTGAGTGCCAGGCAAAATTCACCCGAGTTCCCTTTTTGGACACTTAATTGCTGTTTGCCACCTCCTGGCTCCCACTCCCTGCAAACTGCAGATTTCCTCTCTCTTTTGTCAGCCACTGGTTCCTCTGGCAGGGTTGAGCAGAGCAGTAAACAGATGAGGTATTATTTACTTGTGCCTGTGCCAGCAGCACATAATTCAGGCTGGACAGACTGCAGCAATTATGGTGCATTTTTCATTCACTCAAATGAATCAATCACTTTCTTCACTTGTGAACAAGAAGTAACAAAACAAAAGTAAAAATAATAATAGTAAAAAAATCAAATCTAAATACTTGCTTGTGGGGCAAAACCCAGAGAGAGAGTTTGTTTTTTAAGGCCAACACTTACACAAAATTATCTTATATAATTAACAGCTCCTGGTTAATAACCATTCAGCAAGCAAATGTGTATCTACTGAAATGAACAGATGAATCATTATCATTTAGCACTTATAGGATAATAACAGGATGTAAAAATTGTGAAAAAAGGGAATACTTGACAACCTACCAGTAAGTGGCACCTCCAGAATAATATGAATGTGAAAAACAGAGAGGGAAAGAGAGAAAAAAATTTAAACATGCAAAACTCCAGAGTCTCTACAGTTTGGTTTGTGCTTGAATTGACTTGATGGTGTTCAGTGTTGCATGCACAGGCTAACCATTGCTTGTGCCAAAAAGGAGGCAAAAATTTAAAAGGCAATGAAGGCAAAAGTGGAAGAAAAGGGATTTGAGTGTGTCTGGGAGTGGCTGTGCTGGAGTCTGTGTGCACAGGTGACACAGTGACATCCCATCTTCCCTTCAAAGCCACCTGGGATCTCTCCCCACACCCCAGGGCAGAGAGAATTCTCACCTGGGCTTGTGCAGCTTGTCCAGCTTCCTACAGGAAATCTGGGAGCCAAATCCATTGCTCCTGCCCCTCTGCTCCTGCTGTCAGCACACGAGTCCCCACCTTTTACAGGAGGGAAGAAATGAGCCACAACCCCGCTTAGCTAATTTCAGAAATAACTCTAATTTGGGCTTAAAGGCTCTGAAGCCATGGTGGGGCTGCATTATGAATCTGATTGTCTGAAGTTAACACTCTCTTCTTACTCATTTGTCTGGTAATTTATTTGTAAAAAGTAAGCAAACTGAAATGAGCAGGCAATCAGCTGCCCTGACACACTATTTTACCCAAGGGTATTCTCCAGGAACAGAGGCAGACTATTTCAGCCATACAATGTAATATTTATACCTCCATCATGAGAAGAACTCATGACCTTACTCCTAGATGTAATGAAAAGGTATATATTAAAAAAATAACCCTCTCTTTATAATGAAAGACGTTGCAATACCCCAAACTCCCATACAAGTGGACAGAGATATTTTGAAGCATTGCAGGATGTGCTCCATTGGAGAAATATTCCTCAGCCAGTCTGCATGTACCAAAGAGCACCTGCACAGAGCAGATTTTGGGGGAGCTTCCTTACATTTGGCCAACTCTGAATTCAACTTTCCTGTGCATTCGTGCTGACACAAATCAGCCTGGCTTTTTTTACACAGATCTTTGCTTTGTGTTGAATTTGTGAACTGGCAAAAGCAGTCACTGGTGAGAAGCATCTCTTCTGTCTGAAACCCAAAAAATACCTGGTGGCTCCCTGCTCTCTCAGAGGGACTAATCAGGAGGAACTGGATAAATGGAGCAGGTTGTGAGCAGTCCAAAAGATGAAAAACTATAAATGCAATTTTCTCTTGGGAGGAGCTTTTTGAGGAGCAGGACAGGGGGAGGAGATCCTGGCCAGGGTGCTACAAACAGCAGGGGATTTTTAATTTCCCAGAGCATGAAGAAATTATCCAAGGCTTTTCATTGACTGAAGGAAATATGCAGGGGAAGCCTTGTAAAAATTCCCTGCAGGAGATTCTCTCATGACTAGTTGTGACTAAAACTAGCTCTTGCAAAATGCAATATTTTGTCCTCAGCCTCATGAATGCAGATTCATTTGGGTTTCTCCTGAAGGAGGTGGCAATAGCTAGAAACAGAATTTGGGCCAGGTCTGTAAAGGTCTGAGAGTGGTGGGTGAGCACCAAACATGGGGCTCTGCTTCTATGAAACCATTAATAATAATAATAATAATAATAGTGACAACAGCACAGGTTTCAGGCACCTACCAGGAGAGGATTGTTCCTGTTCTCCCTCCTCCATCCCTGTGCAGAGCCCAGAGCCCTGTCCAGGCTCAGGACACCTCTTTCAGGGTAATTCCAGGGCAGAAGTAAAAGGCAGGCAATAAGATGAAAGACAGTCTGCACCCGTGTTTCTCCTTGCTGGAGGCACGGCCCCTGAAAAGGGAATATTGTTCCTGTAACAAAAGTGGATATTGTGAACCCAAGCAGATGATGATGAACATTGGCAAGAGAGTTCCTGCAGCAGCCAGCAGGAAGGCTAAATTATACCAGGGAAAACTTAGGATTAAAACAACTCCATGATTAATTCCCTATTTTACCTGGAATAAATAAAGCTTTACCTCAGTAACTATTGTTATAATGGCTGGGCTGGTATGCTGGGATCTGCTAAAGAGCTAACATATTTAGTTTTATTGTTTTGTCAAAATATTAAGAATATCAATATATCTCCATAATTCAGTGTTACACAAAGAAGCATTTTGGTGCCATATATACCAAAGATTGTATTATACTTTTGAGATCATAGGTAATGATGACAAAGTGATCTGTGTTCAATTTCAGCATTAATGTCTGGTTTGAACAAAGCCTGAAATATGGTCTGGGAGCTAAGAGGCTTTAATATTAAGATCTTTAACTGTAATTTATGTGACAGAAGATAGGGTTTAGCATAATAAAATGTAATGGGCTCCTGGAATGAAGAGGACTAAGAGACAATTGAAAACAAGGTAAAAATGGTAAATTATAAATAACAGTAAATTTACCTTTATGTTGTTACTTCATTTATTTTTGATTTGTTAGACAGGCTCTGTAATTTTTCATTTTGCTACATTTGGAAGCAGGCATTTCTGCACCTCAGGAATAAAGGGTTGAAGGCACAGCAATACTGTTGGGCCACCCTTAAGAAAACTGCATTAGGGCTCCAAACAGAAAACCTCTTTTTCTCCAGAATTTGTAATTTGCCTGTAAAAATTCAGCTTGAGTTGCATTTCAGCACACAAATGGGGTGAGCAAATGCACTTGCTCATTTTGCCTCCAAAAATCAGTTTGGTTTCTTTTTTTTTTTTTTTTTTTTTTTGAGGTTGATTAAATGTAAAAAAAGAAGAACATCTGTAACATTTTTCAATATTTGTTGGAAATCAGGGTGTTGAAAGGAAAATAACTTTAATAATGAGCTGGTCTTTTTGCAAGGCATATTTTGCAATTTTTTTTTGTGGATGGTGACAACTGTCTGAATCTTCTCCCCATTACAGCTGGGATTCTGCACAGGCAGCACCAGGCACTGAAATGGAAAATGGGTCTTGAGAATTGATCTGAAAGTTTACTGGAATGGATGGAAACCTCTCCATTTTTAAAAGTCTCTCTCTGGGCCAGGCCCTGTGAGCCCTGCAGTGGCATGGCTGGAAGAAATCAAGTAAATCAGGAAAAAAAATCTGATCTATGTTGCTTCTTGTGGTTTTTTTTCCAGCTCTGGGACTTCTACCAGTCCAGCATCTTTTATTCTTTCTTTTTCTGGGGGCAGTGGCTAAAAGGGCAGCCTGTCCTTGCACTCTGCTTTGCAGATGGCCAAATTCTGTGTCTGTGGGGCTGCTTTTCTGCAGTAGCTCACTAGTGGTTTTCTTTGTTTTTCTTTTTTTTTCAGTCTCTGGAAATTAAAACAATTTCCCTCCTCTAGATTTCTGTCTTTCTGTCTAATTCCTGCCCTTTCTGAGGTGTAACTCCTGGTTGTGTCTCCAGGTTTGGAGTTGCTCTCTCAAAGCTTTGCTTCATCCCTTTGCAAGCTGTGCCTACTTTTTTTCCCCCCAAGATGTAATTTTTTATTACTGATCCTTATGAAAACTGCTCACGCTGCTTGTGGTCAAAGACAGCTCCTGGTGCCAAAGACTTGGGATTTCCTTTTTCCTAATTTATTAAATTTTTGTCTTGGCCTGGTCCAAAACCAGTGATAGGGATGAAAAAGGCTGTATCCATGTGGTATTTGTAAAGAAGAAAATTGTTTATTAAAAGTAGGTGTTGGCTTTTTTTTGTGTGTGTGTTTTTTTTTTTTTTTTTCTGGGTGGGGGTCTGTTTGTTTGTGGTGGGTTTTTTGTTCATTTTTTTGTTTGTTTGTTTTTTTTGTGTTTTTTTTTTTTTTGGTGGTGTTTTTTATTTTTTATTTATTTTTTTTTTCCCAGTGGCTGCATTCCATAAAATCTCCCAAGAGAAAATGCAAATCTTGTGGAGAATGGTGCTTAATTTCCTTATAGCACCAGGGTGTTGCAGGAAAATAACCAGCAGAAAAACATGAGAGAAAAAAGGGAGGTGAAGCAGGACCTGGTGTAGAACAATTGAAGAGGGCAGTGAGCCCACAATATTCACAATTCTGGGGAAGGATTCTCCTCCTCCAGGGCTTGGACAGGCTCAGACAGAGGTGATGGTTCCTGCCCCACATCCCCCCCAGCTTGGGTCATTCCCATGGGCATGGAGAGGGAAAAGCTCAGTGATTCCTGAGGGCAGCTTCACCCCTACTTTTTATGTAAGAAATTATTTATATACCTGATATAGACCAGTGGCCTCTTAATGCCCTTTGTGCACAACTGACCTGATCTAGAGACCACTGAAATATCTGGAAATCCTCCTCTTGTTTTCTAAATAAACTGGGCTGGAGCCTCACAGAAGCAGAAACCAAGTCTGAGATTAGTTCAAAAGAAAGTCTGTGGCATTTCAGAGAGGTAACCCTGATGAAATATGAATTAAAATAAATCCAAGGTTTTAATAATAATTAATAAAACATGCTGTGAACACCTTATAAATGACTGATACATAATGAATGAGTCACACAAATGTATTCATTAGCTAAAATTATCATACATAATAATTATATTTTCTGAAAAATTTATGATGGGGAAAAAAGTCTTTCCTTGGATGTATTTGTGCAGCTTTTTGCTAACTTCAGTGCAGACACACGTGTGTTCTCAAGGCTGGAATGTGGCCCTGAGTGTGTGGGTATTGTCACATTAATAATTCTGGGAAGGGAACTTCCATGCTCTAAGAAGAATATAAATTCCTCCTGCTGTATTTCTTATTTAAAAAACCACGCTGTGTGTTAAATGAAATTCTGTAGCCCAAGGAATCTTTGCTGCAAACCTCTGCATAAGTGAAAACTACAGGAAACGTGATTGATAGGAATTATTTTCTTGTTGTTTTGATCTAGTTTTCTTAGAATTCAGCTGTCCCCATAAGAAGGCAGATGACACCCGTGAGCACATTGCTTAGCCAAGTGTTTTGTTAAATTTGCCTCTGGAGTGAGTGAGGACCCTGTTTAGAAGTGCTTTGCCTTCTGTGGGGTGCAGAGCTCCAGAGCTGCTCCTCCTGCAGCTTTTCCTGCCCTTCCCTTCCAGCTGGTTCAGAATAGCAGGAGCCTGTGAGGTATTTCATCCTGTGAAAATCTGCTTCTGTCTGTTTGGAATATTGTCTACACTCAAGGCCCTGCCCAGGAAAGTTGTGCAGAGGTGCTGCTGCCATTAGGAAGGACATCTGTCCAAACTGACTTTTGGGTCAAACTAAAAAAATCTATACATTGAACAGAATTCTCCAACAGGCTCAGCAGCTGCCAGGGTGGCTCTCTGCCAGTCCCCTCTGGTCCCTGGCTCTCTGCAGTGTCACATCTGTGTCACCAAGGGTCCTCTCTCCCCAGGGCTGAGTTTTCTCCAGCTCCTTGAGAGGGATTATTCTCCTGGGCATGCCTGCAAAGAGGATTCCTTCCCTCCCTGGGAGAACTGGCAATATCAGATAGGTGTGCACCATTCAAAAGTTGAGCAGAAATGGAGAGGAGATCAAAGGTTATCAACAGCAGCGAGCTCTAATGAAGATTGTGGAGGAGAAAAGTAAAGGCTGATTTCAGGACATGGCCATTGTATTCAGTTCCAGTTACAAAACAGGGGAATTTGAGGATCAGATATGCAACTGCAGGTGGTGGAGGACTGTAGCAACACAGTCAAAGAGTTTGAAAGAAATCCAAAGTTTTTTTTTTTTTTTTTTTAGAACAAAATACTTACAATTTATTCACTTGGGAAATGATATTCCTTTCCTGCCTTATCAAGTGATCACATTTCTGCCTCTGTGAAATCTGACCCCGGGCTGGAAGGCACAAGATAGTGCAGATGGAGGGATTTTGCTCTGCTTCCCCAAAATGAGAGATGTGCCCTCCCTGTGCTGGAGCCAAAGGATCTCTCAGTCCTGGACCACAGAGCCCGAGTGACACAAGGAAAAACCCCCATCCCTTTTTCTGCAAGAAATGTAAAATCCACACCACACGTTGCTTGGGATTGCCTAGACAATGACTGCTCCAGATTAATAAGTGTGTTTTAAACACAGCCACACGTGTCTAAAATAAACACTCCTGCTTTATTAATTGCAGAAATTTGCCGTGACACCGTGGCAGAGCGGCTCTGGAGTAACAGGTTTTAGGATTTGATTACAGCACCATCTACTGGGTACGGAGCTTCTCCTTTCCCCAAAGCCTCTCCCTTGCAGTAGAAGTCGAGAATCACTTTCACGAGTCGATTCAAGGGAAAAAAAAAGTCATTTCATTAAGGTCTAAACTCGAAGGCTCTTGAAATCAGGACCAAGGCTCATTAGCTTCAGTGGGACTCAGCTCTTTCTGGGGATGCTCACCTAGAGTCATATTTAAATTACAATCTTGGCCTCAGTGATGAAAAACAGATACAAAGATTGAGACAGCATGTTTGCTGCAATACATTTCTTGTAATTATAACAAGATATCATCCATTTAACTAACCAGGGCATTATAGCAGTGAGTGGGTGTGCCTGGGCAGGTAGGAATGGGCAAATAAATGTCATGTCCTCAGGCAAACCACTGAATGGCAGCAGAAAGCATTGAATTAATTTAAAGAAAGGAATTTTACTTAAGGGATTAATCAGTTAGACTTAACTCATAACATGTAATGGGAACCCTTGTATTACTTGCAAAAAAAAAAAAAAAATGGATTTCCTCCCAGAGAGGGAGTATGTTTAAAAGCTGATTAGTGGAAGTAATGTTGAGAATATTTGCATTCCCCAATGATTGTTAATTTTGCACATAATCCAGGCTCCCACTGACTTTTACACAGCTGTAAGTGCTGTGGACAGAGCCCTGCTATCATCTGAGGAGTGCTGGGTGCCATCTGCCAGTACCTCCATCCTTCTGTGCTAACTGCTCAAGGGAGGTGCTGCTCAACACAGCCCTCTAATGTAAATCTTTGTAGTAGATGGCAATCCCATTTTGGGCCCATAAATTGATTTCTTGTACCCTTTATCTGGGAAATTTTGGGGAAAGAATACATGTAGGTGATACTAGCAGAGCGGATAAAGGTAGGGACTGATCCTGAGCTTGGAGCCCTGGTCCTTGGGACAAAATTTGGTTTTTTGAACCACCTGGGTGGCATCAAAAGCACCCCACAGCCCTTCTGCTCTCCATTGCCATTTGCTATTACACAGAAACACTGGCCACAGCACTGTGCTGGGCTGTGATGGATGAACAAGCACAAAAAGTCCCCCCCGAGTGACCTCGCTCTCCATCTCGTGGAGTCAGGTGCCACCTTTAAACTGGTACTGTGGAACTGCATGAACAAACCCCAAAAGGTTGTCTGAGTCCAAAAGGGCAGCTCACTTGCCCTTTTCATACACTGACACTTGATTTATTCTTCCTTGAGCTGTTCTGAGGTGTTGGAAGACAAATTCACACTTCCTAATGGAAAGAAACCAAAACAAAACAGAAATAAATTAATTCTACTTTGAAATCACACTGCTGTGGGGAAGTACAAAATCCTACCCAGGTAAGAAAGTGAAATGCTGTGCACCATTCAGTAGATGGCAAATTCTCACATGTGGTTGTTGGGAATGAGCTCTCACTGCCATGCCATGTGTGGGATTGGTTTTGTTCATATCAGAACAGCCAGGAACAGCTCTGACAGTTCTCTGGGGTGAGGAACAACAGAGGAAAATGGCCTGAGCAGCATCCTCAGCATCACCACTTCCTCTCAGCATCTGCTGCAGCTGGAGGAGCTGCAGGACACCCTCACCCCCCCAAATCCAGGCAGCAATGGGACCCTCACTGATGCTCCAGCTGTGTGCCCTCCTGCCAAACCATCCAAGGCACCTCCTGGGACTCAGCAGGGCTCCAGATCTCCATCAGTTTTACCAGGACTTTTCACCAGACCTCAAAGCCTTGATTTCTGCAATGAAACCTGTTTGTTATTTCACTAAACCCATCGAGTTTCTCATCTTCCTGTTTTTCTGTGGGAGGCTTCAACGTGTCTGAGGGCTGTCAAATATTTCTGCTTGGTCCATTGAATTTCTGTGTTCTCACTGGTGGTGAAAATCCCATGTGAAATCTTATTCTTTGCATAGGAAGATCCAATAATTCCTCCAAGATTGTTTTAGTGTGAATGAAGGGAGAACTCAGCCTCCATCCAAGATTTTTGTGGTTGTGTTCATGAGGGAGAAGATGTCAAATCAAGTTTCAGGTTTTGAAAATGTTCTCAAGCAAAATGTTCTCAAGCAAATCCTTGAGATATTCCAGTGAAAACATTTTATATTTGCACAAGTATAAATGCAGCAGTTGGGCCAAGTAATTTATTGTTGAGACATTACTGTCTCAATATCACTAATTTTTGTTTTATTAGTAAGGGTTTTTTTCCCCTGCACATATAAATAGTGGAGCTCTCTCCTGGATGGGGCAGTGGTGCAGCAGGGCTTTGATTTGGGGCACTAAATTGTGAAAATTTGTTTATTATAGCTAATACCAGCATATTTTGTTATTTGGTGCTGAATGCTCTATTGCAGGATGCTTTTGAAGTCCATCTGCTCCAAAAGGCTGATGAGCCATTTTGGAAGCAAATTGTTAATTTTGTTTTTATCACAGTAAAGGAGAGGTTTGATGGCCCCAAAAATGTTTGAATGTCCTTTGCTTTGGTAGTCTGCTGTGGCAGACAATGGAGTAACCCAGGGGGAATACTAAGGAAGAATGGCATGATTAAAAAGTGATGGCAAAAGGAGATTTTACCTGTCTGTCTTTTTACCCATGATCTACCCACCTGTAGATTCACTGCAATTAATTTCTTACTATTTTTCTTGCTATTTTTTAAGCATGTAGTATTTATATTTAGCATTAGAATTCACATATTGTTACAATAATTCTCCTAATTTTTTAATTCTTGCTGTCCTCTGAGTCATACGAGGAGCTAAAGAAAAATCTGGGAGAGCTGAAGGAAAACCTGGGAGAGCTGGAGCTTTCCTGAAAGGCCTCTTATCTTGATGGAGAGCAGAGGGCTGAGGTGATTGTGTGGATGAGGATGGTACCTGTGGTGACAAATGGCAATTCACTCACGTTGGGCCACCTCGCCCCACGGGGACTTCACACTTGATATTTTCAGGATTATTTTGTCCCTCGTTCCACCTGGCAATAGATCCTTTCTGAAAGGTATTATAACACTTTTTTTTTTTTTTTTTTTTTCCCTCAGTGGAGACTGAAACCAGGGGAGGGAATGGGGTCTGCCTGATGAAATATCCTGCTTGGTTCACTGGTGGTGGAATGTTTAAACCCAGCACCTCCAAAATGGAACATCTACACTGGAGAGAAGCAAGTGGTCTGTGCCTTCAGAGAGGTGTGGGAAGGAATGATGCTTGATCTAAGGCAATCTCATGAAAAATACTCAGCACCATGGGAAGATGAAATGCCTCCTTCCATATGTATGAGCTTTACTAAGCTAGTAATCCACAGTTTAAGGAACTTTTTTTTTTTTTAAATTTAATAAAGAGGTTATTTTAAACTTAGATCTGCAAAACACTCATACCTCCAGCACATTGCCTCAGTGAAATATCCCTCTACATGAAAATATAGACAGTTAGTTTTTTCTTCCAAAGTGAAACACTGCAAGGTCTTTCATTACTGGTTTATTATGCTTTCTGTATCTTTGCTCATTTTTCACCAGTATTGCATTAAGTATTGATATTGATTTCTTGTAAATGGTACTGAAATGGATGGCTCACAGTTTTTGTTATTGTTCTGTAGCACTTGTATGTAATTTATTACAGCTGCAATGGAACCTGCCCCTCGCTGCCAGGGTTTAAATTAAATGTGCCATGTTTTGGCCCCTAGTAGCCACATACATTTCTCATTCTGGATCTGAAAGTGTTATGTACAGAGCAACTTTTTAAATTACTTCCTTGATATTATTTTAAAAGTTTATTTCAATAATCTTGGTAATTAATATGTAATACACTCCTCGAATTAATGGCATTTTTCTTTTCCTTTACAGAGACAAATTGCTGTCCTGCAAAAATAACATGGAGTAGCTGCTAGTCATGACTGGCTTTCCTCTTTCTGGGAGAAAAAGGGGAAATCAGCTCCTAAAATTTTTCAGTGTGTGTTGCACCCAAGTATTTTCTTGTGCATGGACTCCCCAAAAGGCTGTAATGAAAAACAAAGGTATTGGTAAAGGAAAAACAAAGAATTGGTGAAGGAAAACCAAAGGTATTGGTAAAGGAAAACCAAAGGTATTGGTAAAGGAAAACCAAAGGTATTGATGCTGAGGAGGGACAGCCCAGCTGGAAGGGCATCCCTTTGGACCATGCAGTGGACTTAGTTTTGGTACAAAACTTGGCTTGGAACCATCAATTATCTTGATTTTCTGAGAATGAAGCTGCAGCACTGACAAAAATGAAGTAAAGCAAAGAGAGTCCCCACACAAAATCTCTCTGTACATGAAGTTCCTTTCATGGAGGGTTTGTAGAGAAAATAACATTGAGAGAACACCAGTGGTTTTAACAAAAAAACCCCATTTGATAGAACAGTATCAACACACTGATGATGAGAGACACTTTTTGTACATCCTTCAGTTTGATTTGCTGCTGTTTTAATAGCAGTAGAAGTTGCTCTTCTGGCAGGGAGGGAACATTTTTAAACTCTGCCTACAGACAATGTTCTGCTCTATGATCCTGAAAGGATTGGGATGAAGGAAGGGGATTTGGTGCTTTAAGGGTGCCTCTCCTCCCCTTGCTGGGTGTCTGTGGGTGCAGCTCTGGCTCTGGCTGTGGGTGTTCCAAGGCCAGCAGTGCTGCTCTCATGGAATTGCACTGGTGTAAAGCACTTTCAGTCCTTCCAGGAGTCATTTATATCAAAACCGAGCTTTTCACACAAGATTAACTGAATCCCTTTACAAAAAGTCTTAGTTCCAGTTCACTGAATAAATCCAATTGCCATTTCACAAGCTCTTCTTGGGCATTTCCTCCCCTTGATTTTGGACAACATCCCTCACTCTTTGCCTGGCAGCTCCAGATGTGTCTGTCCCATTCAGCTCCCCCTGCTCATCCCAGGGAGTGCCCGGGCTCCCCAGGCCTTTTTAATCGAGGTCTTTCAAACAAAACAGGAATATTTTCACATCCATCACCTGTCAAAAAGTTCAACATTTATGCAACCAAGTGCAGCCTCTGTTTTTAGGGCTGGTGTGAACACAAAGAGGACACAACCAAAATTCTCAGGGAACACAAGGTTTTGGGAAGGCAGGGCATTGCTGCTCCACCACCACGTGTGTGTTGGGAAGGGATCTCATGAAATGATGTTGCATTTACCAAAAAAGCATCTTTAAGGCATAAAATCTTAGAATTACAGAATAGTTGTGGTTGGAAAGGACATCTAGAGCTCCTCTAGTCCACCTCCTTGCAATGAGCAGGGACATCTCCAGCCAGACCAGGCTGCTCCAAGCTCTGCCCAGCCTGGCCTTGGGCACTGCCAGGGGTGCAGGGGCAGCCACAGCTGCTCTGAGCACCCTGTGCCAGGGCCTCACCTCCCTCACAGCCAGGAATTCTTTCCCAAAATCCCATCAAACCCTGCCCTCTGGTAGTGGGAAGCCATTCCCTGTGCTCTGTCCCTCCATGTCCTTGTCCAATGTCCTTCTCCAGCTCTCCTGGAGCCCTTTTAGGCACCCCAGGTCTGAGAACTGGAAGGTATTGTTGTGATATTTGGAATATCTGCCATGCCAATCCCCCCCTCAACTCCTCATGTCTCTCTGTTGTTTCACCCTAAATAAAAACCTATTTAAATAGCACCCATTTCACCATAAATATGTGTCTAACATATTGAATAATGTGCCAAAAACCCTTTGCTTGATAATGACACAAATTGCTTTTACTGGGCCTTAGACCTTGGCTGTCAAATCACTGCAAGTCAGTCTCCAACTTGTGACTGATTTTAGCCACCATAGTCACACATTTTCGCTGCACTTACAAGATTTGTAGGAAACCTTGCATTGAAGAGACTAAGTGAATTCATTGAGAGGATAAAGAAGAAAAAGTAATCTCCTTTGATTCCCCCCCCCCCCAAAAGGCAAATTAGCAATGCAGGAGGCTTCGTTTCCCTGCTTGAAGGAATTGCTTGTAATTTTGGGTTTGTGTTAGTTTGTTCAGGTCCCCTGGGAGCAACAGGTGCAGAGCCCAGAGCTCATTTTGCAGCAGTGCTGATGTGCTGCTGGAGGAGCACCAGGGGTGTTAATCTGATCTCTCACTATTGGTGTCCCACACCTCAGCCCCAGTGCAGGAAATTAAAGAGTGAGATCTGCAAGGGAACTATTTCATAATGCTTTAAACAAATGAACTCCTTAACATTTTATGATCTCTGGAAGATTGTTTTGTTGCTAGCAGTGCTGTCTGCAGTGGGAAGCATTTGCTGGAGAAGCAGTGGTGTGGCAGTTGTGTCAGCCACAGCCCAGGGAAGCTGCACTGGGGACACTTACTTGAGCTTTATCATTACTGGGTAAATGACTCAATCTTTGTCAATTTTCATTTGGGCCGAGTTTCATGGGAAGAACTGTCCCAAATCTAGGACTGCATCTTGCTTTATATGGAGAAATCACTCCCTTCACCCAGTCTCCCTCCCAGGTGTCACCAGGAGCATTTCACTGATGTGGGCAGTTCACAAACCAAGTAACCTCCTACATTTTCTCCCCTGCTTGGTTCAGAGGGGTTTGTGATGATACCTGACCATTAAAGCTCTTCGCTGGTTTATGCTATTTAGAATCTCGTCCCTTCCTTTTATACCATTTCCAGGAGATTTCAATTCACTTTCCTGCCCCTTTGCCACCCTCTGAACTGCAGAGGGGTGGAGGGAGACATCCAGCCCTGAACCAGCAGGCTGCAGCTCTCTCCATGTCTGCAGAGAAATAAATGCAGCCTCTGCTCGGTGAGAGGCTCCAGACCAACACCTCCCTTTAATTTCCCAGTCCCCCCAAGAGAAAAAAGGTGTATAAAAAGGAAGCAGGAATTCCTCAAGGATAATGGTAATGTACCCTCTCCACAAATTACCAGCAGACCTTTGCAGGAGCTGATCACCTATAAAAAGCTTCAGAGGAGTCATTACAGCCATCGAGCTGCTGGGGGGTTTATGACTCCTATTCCCCAGAAGGCCAGGCAGTGCTGGCCTGATGCAAACCACACTGCAGGGGCTGGGAGGTGGCTCAGGCAACCTTGGGGCACTGGGGCTTCCCAGCTGGAGAGGGATGGAGCTGTGGAACCCCAAACATCCATGCCGGGAGAGCTGTGAGGGGCTCAGAACTGCCTTTCCCCTCTGGATCAGGAAAGGGCTGAAAGCTTCAAGCACAGCAGGGAGCAGATCTGCCAGGCTTTTACCCCAAAGCTCCAGGGGGATTTCTCCTTCCTCCTCACATCCCTGCTGCTCAGCTGGGTGTGGCTTGGGGCTGCCAGATAAAGCGTGTGACAAATGGTGGGGACCTTCTTGCCATCTCCCTGGCAGGAGGGTGCAGCCAGATTGGGCTCTGCTCCCAGGGAACAGGGGCAGGACAAGGGGAAATCCTTGCCAGGAGGTATGGATGGAATGAGGGACATTTTTTCACTGGAAGGGTTATCAAGCTGCCCAGGGAAGGGGTGGAGCCACCATCCCTGGAAGTGTTCAAACACCAAGGGGATGTGGCACCTGGGGATGTGGTTCAGGGGGGGACCTGGAAATGCTGGGGAAGGTTGGACTGCCACAAGTATGGGTCTGCAAAATATCCAGATTCAGCCCAGTTCTGGATAGGACTCAATCATCTTTTATTTGTATCTTTCCATTTTAAATGTGAAAAAAGGTTGTTCTGGGAATGAGCTGATGATGTCTCCCCTTTTCCTGGCTCTTTGTGGAAGGGAGAGATGAACTGATTAAAAACAAAGAACATTTCAGATAAACCACAGCAGATATGTTGGACATAGTTGACCATCTGAGTTCATTGGCTATTGCTGTTTTATTTGTTATACAATCAATGAAAATAAACCAAAAAATTCTGGTTGAATACAAGCTCTATGGCAGAACAGAGATTAAGTTTCTGTGCATGTTCTGCAGTGGAATTGCAGGTACTATCCTGGCTGTTAGACTCCATTTTATTTCACATCTGTACTGCAATGTAAAAAAGCTTAACTTTAAGGAACAATCTATGTAAAGAATTCTTAAATTTGATAGTGTTCTTACCATTTGCCATCCAACACTTCTCTATTTTTTTTTTTTTTACAACCAGAATCTTGCAGTGTCTCTGCAGCTCCACTTCACTCTTTGTGCTCCTTTTTGGTTTCATTTTCTGGCATGAGAAAATCACAAAATCAAATCACATAGAAAAATACAGTTCTACCAGGAAAGGTTAACAAACAACCCGTGATCCCAAGTGGGTTTATCAGAGTTAATTTTTCTTCCAGTTACCAAGACAGAAGGAAATCCAAGTATTTCAAATAGGAAACAAATCTTCAAGTATAGTACACCCATAAAACGCTGAGCAAATGTTTACTGACTACAACACCTGGAACAATTAAGATGGTGCAGTGGAGCAGGGTTTGATTTAAGAGGGGGAGCCTTGCAGATGTGTGCTGAGCACAATCCCCGTGTCCTCCAAAGCCCAGAGCAGCCCCAGCCTCCATCCCTCTGCTGCTCTTCTTGAACTAATCTTGTACTTACAGATAATTGATGCTCTCCACTGAAGGGAATGGGATGGGAAAAGGTGGTGATTTAGCAGCTGTGTTTGCTGCACTTATTTTGACTCATTTTTACTCCAGTGTGTGTGGAATCTGGGTCAGAGCTTTCACTGCCCAGCAGTGCAAGGAAGCTGCATTCCATTAAGGAAAGGTGTGCAAGTAGTGGAGCTTCCTCCATTTTTCTGGCCAGATGCATTAGGTGATTATTTATAAAATCTATCTATACATAAAAGTCCTTATTCAGTTACTTTTAGATTCATGAATCCAAAGGAAAACAAAATTACAGTTTTCTCTCAGCTTCTTTCACAGTTTCTTTCTTTTTCTTGATGCCACTTTGGCTAACAGGGAGGTACCAGCTCCTAAAATTCCTCACCTCGTGTCAGAGGGCAGCTGGATGTGAAAACAAACCTCATCCACTGACAATCCATAGAAGAGAGGAAATGAAAACATTGTGTTTGTCCTACAAACCCGAGCCAAGCAATGCCAGGAGAGCAGAAGGTGCTGCCCTTAAAATACTCTGTTTTCCTCTGTTCATAGCTCTTTGTGTGTCTCTTGAACTGCTCATGGCTCACCCTTCTTCCCATTCCTTCAGGCAGCCTGGGGAAACTGGGATTTTCTCAGAGCTGTCAGTCTAGGTTTTGGCAGAACATCACATAAAAAGCCAATTTCACAACTGAAGAGCTTCATTTGAGGATTCCTTGCTGCACAAGGTTCTGCTCTCTTTGGGCTGGGGAGGTGATGTCACCCGACTAAGCCTTGCTTGGTGGGGCAGTGGTTTGGATTCAGCACCAAATCCCAGATGTGTCAGAGAATTACAGACAAAAAAACCCCAAACATCTTGCAAGGGATTTTAGCAACTGTGGTCCAGGCAGGGTGAGGGCGGGGAAAGGACTAAGTCTGATAAAATTATTATGATTTTATAAATGGCTTTCAGAATTCCAAACGGCTTCTCAAGGATTGATTTTTCTGTCAAGACATAGCACAAGATTTCATAAATCATTATATTCATGGGAACCCTACAGTCAAACAAACCCTAATAGACATGTATATATGCATATATGAAATAAAAAGTAATTTTTTAAAAATTGCTTTCTTTATCCTATTGGTGGAAAACAATCTTGTTAAAGAAACCATTTAGGAGAGTATTTTTTTTCCCTGTCACCTCCATCATGTGCTTGAAAAGGATGTCACAGGTATTTTGCAGACATGGCTTTGCATGCCAGGCATAAAAATTGGCATAAAATCTGCACCAGATCAGATTAGATTGAATCCTTTTGGAAATTTAATCTTCCCCCAGTCCAGCATGTGCTTGCGGTATTTACCTCTAAGATTCCAAAGACATTGGAAAGACTAATTAAATAAAACTCAGCAAAACATTATGTATTTTACAAATCTATTTTATATTTTTATGCAGATATAGCTGAAATATACAGAAAGCAAAAAAGGCATAAGACATACAATAAAAACACTGTTCCAATTAAAAAATAAGTATTACACAATTGCATTTATCTTACACTGTCAGCAGGCTTGTTATTGAGAAATTTGGGTAAGAAATAGTTCAGAAAATTTGTGAATCTCTCTTTTTTCCCCGAGTATTCCAGGGAGTAATTCCTGACCCATGAAATGTTTGCCTGTAGGGTGCACCCAGCACCTTGAAATTTGAGATGCACTGGTTGGTCTTGACTGGACCCATGTTACATCAAATTGCTGATTCAGTGTCCTCTAACCAGGCCTGCAAAGCAAACTCTCACCTTTACACAGGAGCTGTCTTCTCCATGGGAAGGAAGTGGGAGTAGAAAATCATGAAGCCAGAGGAGGGAAACCAGAGCTGGAGTAAACCCCGTTTGTGTTCAGCAGAATATTCACTTTTTTTTGGCTTGCTGCTCAATTCTGCTCCACCATATTCCTCACAGAGGATTAGATTTTCTAGCTGATGACAGCATTTTTTTAGGAAACTAATGTCTTCCATGCATCCTCTCTGGAAGACTTGCTTGGTCTAAATATCGATTGGATTTTACTACCAGCCAAGGTCAGAAACTGAAGAGGTTCTGGCTGTAGCAAGCTCTATATTAATCTCAATATCAGCTAAGCACCTAAACTGTTATTGGAATTTGATGATCAATTACATCTTTGAAAAGTACTTAGTATGACATTTGTTGGACTTCCATATTTCGTGTTATACTGTCACACCTGATGGTTCAATCACTGGAAAAATACCAGCAAAGGATCTCTTCAGCTCTTTGTGCAGACAGGATCTGCTTTGTAATTCACATTTCCTGCTTTTACCCACATTAATAGGCATTACACACCATTAGAAGGTTTCCTTGCTGCTCACTTGCATTGCATTAGAGAGTACAGTGCTGTTACACATATTTAGGCAGACAAACACACAAAGCCTTCTTCCAGAAGAATGTTTGTTAATTCCTCACCCTGCAGCCTTTCCACCATTAAATTCAGCTGCAGGGACTCAGTCTGTTCCTCTGCCATTAAACACTGCTCTGTTCTCTGGGAGTGTGGGCAGGGATTTGCTCATCCTGGCCACAGTGACGAATGGCTGTCACAGGTATTCTTTCTGTTCTGAGTTAAACAAGTGCTGTAGCAGTAAAATGATAGAATCACTGAATTATTTGGATTTGTAGGCTCACTCAGTGCCACCCCAGCCATGGGCAGGGACTCCTTCCACTGTCCCAGTTTGCTTCAAGCCCTGTCCAGCCTGGCCTTGGACACTTCCAGGGATCCAGGGGCAGCCACAACTGCTCTCTTCAAAACCCATCCTCCAAAACCTTTTAAATATTTACTAGTCTATTTCCTTCCTCACTTGCTTCCCAAGATGAGTTTCACTGAACTAAAATAACTTGCAGAAAAAGTTTCCAGGAATGAAATCAACAGATGATACCCAAAAGTTTCCACAGCACAAGTGTTTGTACACATTTAGAGCAAGGGCTTGTGTCAGATCTGGAACCTTGTGTCAGATCTGGAACGAGCATGCTCTCAGCACACTCTTAACTTCTCTCTTTTCTCTGTCCATTCTTTATTAATGGTGAGTTAGGGAAAAAAATTCACAGAATTCAGTAGATCATAAATAGCTTTAAAATTCAAGGCTTGATTTAGCAGCCAAGCACAAACATGGTCTTCATTTTCTGTGGGGTTTGGGGGTTTTTTGTTCTTCTATATTTTTTTTTGTTTGTTTTTTTGAGGGTTTTTGTTTATTTTTTTTTTATTTTGTTTTGTTTCCTTGAACCAGTCTGATATTCCTCTGTTTTAATTCCTAAGTAATGAGAGTAATGCAGAAGCTTTGCTTATTTTAAGCCTCATCTGCAATGACATCATTAAAAAAAAAAACCAACATCACTGCAACTGCAAGGACCTTCCAATTTCCAGGCACATAAAACGTGATAAGTGAACTTCTCTCTTCTGAAATATGCATTGCACCCTCTGAACGAGCTGCAAAGAAAGCAGAAAGGATGGATTTATCAGGCATCAAGTTCAGCCATCCAGATGTTGCCAAGCTCGTTTTTGTTGCTGGCTGTGGGTAATTCTGCAATGGTTTGTAAATTTAATTGACCATGTATGAAGTGTGCACAGGCCGTGCACAATCAGCAGCCTTGCCAAGATTAGCAGCTCTATTTCTTAGCTAAGCAGGTCTAATGTGCTTTATTGGAAGCAAAATACACCCTGAGGCATTTTAAACACAGCAGCCAGGTAGGATGAGACTCACTGCAGTGAACAGGTTTTGAACAGGTCAGAAATTGAAGTGCTTTTGGGCTGTCAGTCACACCAGTTACACCTTGGGGAGAAATGACCTGACTGAGGTACCTGCTGTTGGTGACTCAGTGCCTCAGGAGAGGGAAAAGGAGAACCCTGGGGTGTCTGCTGTTGGTGGGCAGGTACTTCTGGTAGGTAATGTCACAAATCAAGGCCTGGAACCTCCTGCCAGTGGCTTCTTTTATACTTTGTGGGTGTTGCAATTCACCTGGCTCATTCAACAATGTTATACAGCACCACAGCCCACACCTGACATTTAGAGCACCTTAAGCCTTATACTCAGATCACTTTAATCCACAGGTATTTATGTAGGATTCCTTAAACACAAACAGGAATTAGAAGAGGAAGAGAAAAAACTCTGGGATTTTATTTTTTTTAATTCATTCTTCACTCTGTTCACAGTGTGGAGAGGTGTTAACCTGGGGGCTTTCTGCTGGCAAAAAATTTGGGAGCTGTGCATTGCAGTCTAGATTAAACCCAAAATAGCAGTCAGAAGTAAGGTCTGTTATTATTATATAATCCTTCTGGTTGATGCAATGCAAATCTTTCCTCATCTTCTCTTGTGCTTGTTTTGCTTGGGGTATTTGATCTTTTTTTCCTTTTATATATTTACCACTTCTCTGTAAACTCCTATTCCAAAGATTTATGTCAGAGAGGCAATTTTCTGCCCAACAAGAGACTTATCTTTTTAGTCACAAAAGCAGGTCCCCAGAATATAGCTTATTGCAGCAGCACAGAAGAATAAGTCAAGAGTTATCACCAAGTATAGCCAATTCAAAAAAAAAATTTTTTTTTCGCCTTGAATTATTTTTCAGCTCCAAATCCAGTTTGTGAGTTACAGTTATGAGACTCCCAGCTCTAGGCTCAGTTCTAACTAAAAAATTTCAAGAAATCATAGAACTGTTGTGTTGAAAACCCTTTCAGAAATTAAAGGAAAACATACAGCTCTTGAACTGATGCCTTGGAAATGCACCTTGTAGCCCTCCTAAAATGGGTCTCACATGAAATGTTAGCTCAAACTCCCACAAATACTCAAATCACTCTTTGTTCCTTGCTGACCTGTATCTTTTAAGCTTAACCCACACTTGCAAAAGCCCAGAGGAGTTGTATTTGGAGTCTGGTTGTTCATGTACCTTTCCACTCTAAATCAACAAGAACAATCTTCAAATAAGAGTGACTGCACCACTTTTCCTTCCAGTAAATAGAGATTATTGTGCAATGAAAATGATAACTTCATTTCACAAGGCTCTGAAGATTGGCCAGGTGGGTTTGTTCATCCCTCTGGCTCACTGGTGTGGGATGGTTTGGATGGTGTTGGGACATCAGGAGGACTTTGAGGAACCAGAAATGGATTTTGCTAAATATTTTCTTAACCAGGTAAACCAGATTTACACATTTGCTGTGACATTTCATATAAAATAACTAGAATAGTTATTTTAGTTGTTAGGTAATTTCAAGACACAGCCATGACTCTGAACAGCCCTGATGGAATTAGCAAAGGAAATTTGAATCCATCTGTAGAGAAGGAAGGGCCAGGCTCCCTGGAAGGCAGGGAGATCCCAAAGGGATCCTGCTGGGCACGGTGCCCCTGAGCAGTGCCTGTGGCAGGTGTGGAGCACAGGGAGCTCTGCCAAGGGCTGGGGAAGCTCAGGTAACTCTACCCCTGCCTGGTGTGCTGTGGAGCAGTGAGAGCAGCAGTGCCAGCCTGCAGCTCCCCTGCAAAACAGCCTTGGGAAGGAATGGCCCTTGGGAAAGGGAAGGTGTCCAGGCAGGACTTGGAATATTAACTACAGAGATAGTGGGAAAGATTCCATAGGTGCCACACACGTGAGCAAGGCACTGGAAGTATTAATAAAAGTATCAGTTTGCAAGGAGAGGGGTGTCATCAGACACCAAGTCAGTTAATGAGGTCCAAAAATTAGGCCTGGGTAACTCTTCTGTGGAAATGCTAATGTGCTTTGCTCATTGTTGTGAGCAGACAGCACAATCTTCACTCTGCACTTGAAGTCTGTGGAAAATTCTTAGGGATTTCAACAGAAAACACATTTTCATGTGCCTGAGGCAGCCTTGACATCGAGGCGTGTTCAAGGTGGAGTTCATATCTAGAGAGCCAGCAGGAGATCTCTATGGCATTTAAATCCAAGTGAAGTCCTATTTTAAGCACTTTAACACTACCTGAGTGATGCAAAGGCCTTGTCATGGTCTTTCTGCTTGAGAGTAAATTTCACACTCAGTGAAATTATCATTATCATTATCATTATCATTATTATTGTTGTTGTTGCTGCTGTTGTCATTAAAGCCTACTTTAGGAAAGCTAAAGGAAGCAACCCCTGCAGGTAATACTGAAGCAATGAGGAATGGAAAGCCCTAACAGGCTGAGGAATTACAGAGGAGTGGCAGCACAACCCCTCATTCTGCACTACAAAAGGTTGCACTGGATCCTCCACCAGCAGCTTTCAGAATTAACTTTTCTTTCATAAATCCCTGATGTGCCAGGCATAAGGCATTAACCAGGCATGTTTATTTCTGTTTTTTTCCTTTATCTAATTTTGTATATTTATTAAATTTTCTCAGTCTCTTTTGAGTGTTTCCTGTGTCAGAAGTGGCAGCATCCTGCAGATGAGGAGATGGCATTGTAGCATTTTCCACACCTCACTCATCAAGTCATCTAATTTTTCTGCTTTGCTGTATAAGTATGCAACACCAAGGACATGTTTCCTCCTCTGAATTCTTTCTCCTGATTCAAAAATAACTTCCTTGTCAAGCTCTTGAGAACCTTTACAGTTTCTTTCAAAATGCATGTGTGCTTTTGCCCTTTGAACTGATATAAAACTCATGGAAATGCAGTGCTCTTTAGTTTTGAAAGTCTAGGGATATGTTTTCAGCTTTAGAAGATGTCCTCATGGATTCTTTGTATGTTTTCAATGTGAATTCCAGGTAAAGGGTATCCAAAACTAATGCTGAGTTTAGGTGTAGGACCAACTTTTGTGGCTCTGTGTTCAGTATTAGATATTCCCTTTAACCATCCCTCAGTTTGGTGTCCATCTGCACTCAAGACCAGGACTGATTCTCCCTCCCTTCCCCCACTTTTTTTCCCTCCCCCCTCCATTTTTCTCAATAATCTGAAAGTTATATTGTGGAGACAAGGACAGCTGATGTTCACAGCTGATCAAAAACTGGCAACTTCTGAAAATAAGATAAAGTCTTGTTTGTTTGATAGGCACAGATTCTCATATGTGCATGTATTCATTTTTATTGTGGACATCCTCTCTGAATAGCAAAAAGCTGCTGCAACCAGCCTGGTCCTCATGGGCACAGGTTGGATTATACAGAGGAATGATCCAGCAACTTCTAAAAAAAATTGGATTTTGGGTGATTGTGTCCATTGCTCCATCAAAGCAGTGGGTGGTTGTTCTCCAGTGGAGATGGGAGACAACAGCAAAATCCAGACCTGTCTTGAATTTCAGAGATATTGGGCAAGTCTTTGATATCTCCTTTTTCCAGATCTCACTGTCGACATTCTGGTTTAGACCTTGTCCTTTGCTTTTCCCTATGCCACGACAGGAAAAATGGGAATGGCTGTAAACTGACAGAGGGCAGATTTTTGGATATTAGAAATTCTTCCCTGTGAGGGTGGCACAGGGTGCCCAGAGCAGCTGTGGCTGCCCCTGGATCCCTGGAAGTGTCCAAGGCCATGTTGGATGGGGCTTGGAGCACCCTGGGATAGTGGGATGTGGGACACAATGTGCTTTGCTGCAAGCAGTGCTTTCCTTCCTTCTCTTACCCTCACCTCACTTTTAGTTCTCTCTCTGTAAGAGTAAAATAAATGCAATGCAACCTACATCAACAGGCCTAGAAATTCAAAGGCATTTTTAGCAATGGCAAAAAAAAATATTGAATAACTTCAGGTGATGCTTATGGTTCCTAAAAATGCAAGTATCAACTGGTAAGTTTTTTGAAAATTGAATATAAAATCATAGAAAAATGCTTTATTTGATTCTCTGTTTATGGGAAATTCATTTTATTTGACTTTTTTATTTGTAATATCAACTATATTGCAGAGCAGAGTTTCTAGGTGCTCCCTTATGGTACCATTCTTCTAAATTATTAATGCCGTACTGTTGATATATTGTCAGCCTTGTACATACATTCTATGAAAATGAGTTTTACAGTAGGCTGGGATTTATAACAAAGCTTGACATATGCAGCTAATTCACCTAGACAGTCTTGTCAGTTTTAGGTTCATAAATAATTGATACTCAGGGCTTGGAGTTCAGCTACTGTTAGTGCTCCAGCTGTTAAATTTCAGCAGCATAATGGATGAATATTTGTTTATAATTTCTGTACATGGACCTGATGTCAGATCCCTGGTCTCATTTACATAGGTAGATTGAGATGTTGGAAGTGTAATGAGCATATGAAGATGATGAATTGTTTTCCTCAGTGCTGGTGCGTTTCTGTAAATGTTTGATTAGTTTTGAATGGATTACTGTTAGATTATCTGGTTCAGGGGTTAAAGTGAGCAGCTCTTTGCTCCCAAAGCTTTCGTGATCCCTTGCTGACAGATTTTAAAATTCATACAGTGATATTAGTGCTGCAAAAGAGAGGGGTATTCTTTGCAACAGATGTTTAGTAATTAAACATACGGTTTCCCTGTTTGGAAGTTGCCTGGGAAATTTAAATCAGAATGATTTGTTTATTGTAGTTTGAGGGAATTACAGTTTCTAAAAAAATAATATACTTTTGCCCCTAAAGTGCTGGAGTTTCCCCCCCAACGACACTAATTAAAAATGAGCAAAACACACACATACCCTCCCAATAATTCAGATGCTTAACGCCTTGGTCGACAGATGCAAAGCCATTAAAAACAGAGGTTTCTTCTCATTTTCTCCTCCCATAAATTAACGAGCAATATTCAGATAAACATTTTCAATTGGACGTCCCAAGCAGAGATGCTGAAGCAAACCAGATTTCCAACCATCCCTTCCTGCAGGAGCCCAGCTGGGAGAAGCCGTGGGCTGTGGACACGTGGCTTGCACACGATTCCCGATGACGTAAAGGGTGCGAGCGAGCAGGGGGAGCTCAGCAAGGAAATGACATTGGAGAAACTCAGAATAAATTAAAATGTGATGGTCCTTCATCCGCTGGGGCTTGGTGTGTGCCACACAGCTAAAGGGGAGTGAGGAGCAGAAAATGTGGGGAGCAGGCTGGGTTTGGCTTGCTGGGGGCTTATGTAAAGATGGGAGGAAGAGGAGAGGGTCATTCCATCTCCCACGTGCTTCTGCCAGCCCTGGTGACACATAGAGATGGGAGGAAGAGGAGAGGGTCATCCCATCTCCCACCTGCTTCTGCCAGCCCTGGTGACACATAGAGATGGGAGGAAGAGGAGAGGGTCATCCCATCTCCCACGTGCTTCTGCCAGCCCTGGTGACACATAGAGATGGGAGGAAGAGGAGAGGGTCATTCCATCTCCCACGTGCTTCTGCCAGCCCTGGTGAAACATAGAGATGGGAGGAAGAGGAGAGGGTCATCCCATCTCCCAAGTGCTTCTGCCAGCCCTGGTGACACAGGGAATGAGGTGGAAACTGAGCCATGGGGGGGAAATCCTGCGCCGCCTCCTCTGACCCTGCTCACTCAAACGCAACCCTTTCTATTCCTGCCTTTCTCCCACTCCCCCCACACCACCTTCCCTGCAAGCAGCCCTTGGACAAGAAGGTCTCGGGGAGCAGCTCCTTAATGAGAAGATTTAGTGGCCACGGCTCCGCAGGCCCCAGCGCCTCGCCCGCCACCGCGCCGCGTTTTGTCAGCCCCGCGCGCGGTTCCCCTGGCTTGTCTGGCAATCATGTTAGTGATTATATGGGTAATGAAACACGTGCTCTTTTTGTCTGTGGCTCTGATTAATCTGCTTTCTATTTAGCCATGATTTATGGTGCTCAACTGTTGAGGTGAGCGCTGGCCCATCAGTTCCGCGGCCTATTACGGGCGCCGCGGCGGCGAAATGCCTGCGAGGCTTGAACTGTTTCTTGACAGCCAGGCTTCCCGCTACATTCCCTCCAATCTGTTTTGCTTCCTGGTGTGACCTTTCATACAGTAAAATACATTAGTTGAATAGCACAGTCTCATTAAAAGAGTGAATTAACCGAAGAGTCTTTTTAACTAAATGACAGCCAAAGGACTGAGTGCTAATAGCCACGGGCAGTTAGAAACTTAACTCATGAATCAGGCTGTTAATACTGCTCGCTGCCTGAAGCGCTAAGGGCACCACACTCTCTGCTTGCTCTCATAAGAAGAAAAGCTCATTACTTTCCTCCTGATGGGAGAGAAAGAGTGAGCGAGCAATAATAAAGCTTGAATTTTTCAATACTGTTAAAAATGGGGCTGACAGATTGCCGACAATAGGAGCAACGGGCTAGACACTGCAAAGAGAGCCACTGAATTAGCAATACCATATATCATACCATCTAATTAAATCAACCCCAAGAATGAAATTAGTTTTCTGTGAGTGAAATGGCCTTTGAAAGAGCGCTATTAAATGAACTGTAGAGCATTAATTAAATAATTCACAGTGAGGGATTTTGCATTTATACAAAAATTGTGCACTTAATTGTCCATGCTGTATTACAGATTTGGCCTTATGTTAACAATGTGTCTAAAGCACACTTATTGGAGCGGATCAGGAACAGCTTAACATAAATGCAGCTTATAAAGTTTTAAGAATCACCAAAGAAACTGGAAAAAGGCAGTAACAATAGTAAAAAAAATGCACACAGAGTCAACCACTTTTTCACATTAATCCCGCACACGTGTGACAACTTGTTACGTTTTTCTCCCCAGTGGAATGACATTAGGGCTTCTGAGTTTTAATTAAACAAAAACTGCAACTTCTCATGATTTAGCAAAATGAAGCACCTTTAAATTGCCTCAAAATAACATATGCATGAAAATAGCTGGGAAATTAGGTCATTTAGCTTTGGAAGAAGAAAAGACAAAGTCTTAGGTCCTTAGGTTTTCAGTAACACAAACAATAAAACCAAATAAGGGCCATGAAGTCAATTTAGTTTTTTATTTTACACCTCTGTCACACTATAAATTCAATTAAGAAATATGCCATTTTGATACCAAAGCCTTTGATTTGCAAACCATAAAAATGAATTTTTATTTTTAAAATCTGCCAGCTGGGGAGAGAGGTTGAAATTAAAAAATTTGATGATGTTTTTGTCCCTTCAAATCCTGATATTTTCCTACACATATTATGGCTTGGCAAAAACATTATGCTCAATTTTATTCAACTTCTTACCGAAGAGAAGCCTTGGCTGTCAAATACACTTGACAATGTGTATCTGTATTAAATACACTAAAATGAATGTTCATAGCTTCTTTTCCGGCCCTTTTAATTTTCATGCAAATTTGTGATGGTGCTTTAAAATGTGAAAAAAATCTACCCTTCCTTTTGGATACTCACCAAGAAAAAAAAATCAAGAAAGTGTAGACTATTGGTATTTTATTTGGTCCTAATTCTTGTTTTTTTTCATTCTTGTGAACATGAAAAATACAAATAGAGAAGGCAGTAAGTGCTATACATTGAAAAGTCATAAAAAATAGATATAACCAGGATATACTTTTCCTGGTGCTTGCAAAACCAGGCTTACATTGCTAAATAGTACATTTACTTAATTTATTTATGTGTTATTGTGTTTTCCTTTTTATTTTTCATTTTGATTTCTAAAAAGAGCAAATGAAAGCCTCTAATGCTCCAAAGGGTGACCACTTCAAAACCATGTGGGTAAATGAAAATATTCTTCAGTTATAATGAGATCCAATCAAATTAACTCCCTAAATTAAAACACAAGAAGCTGGGAGTGTTATCTACATATTCTCTGTCTTCTTACCAGCCTCAGATTTTATCAGTGGCTTCCTCAAACAGAAAAACATTGTGTTTCAGTAGTCATTTACTAATAGCCTAAGTTTGAAGTTGGCAAGAAAACTGTGATAGTGAAGGCAGCAGCTGCACCTGGCCACCAATTTTAAGCAGAAGATGGAGATGATTGACTTGGATGACTAAAAATATTTTATTGCATGTTCCTCTGTTTGGTTCCTCTTAGAGACCAAATCCCTGAGAAGGATGAGGTGTAACAGGACCTGGAAGTTAGATCTAGGGCACGTGAGCACTCACAGTCTGACACAGAGCTGTTAGGAGGAGATTTCCTAGGAGAAAGTGGAATTATATGGACTGACAGCTTGCTGACTGCCAGTACTGTGTGGTGCCATGCAGGCAGTGTGCTGGTGGGCATGGTTTGAGCATCTGTGTCCCCTGGTGAAAACAGAAATTCTGCCTCTGACACCTCTGTGAGGTGCAAACAGAACCAGCCTATCCCAATTCCAAAGGGGCTTTATCCTACAGGCCAGTCCTCCTGGTGACCATCCATGGACTGCTTGGCCATGAGACCCAAAGGAGGGCAGCAGAGCTGGGGAAGGGTCTGGGGCACCAGGAGCAGCTGAGAGAGGGCTGAGACTGTAGGAAAAGGAGTCTCAGAGGGCTCACAGCTGTCTCTTGTTGGAGCTGTGTTAGGAACTCACACCCTGAAATGTGGCAGCAGTGGTCACTGCAGGTATGAACTGGTGATGCCCAGTGAAGTCAAAGGTACCTGAGCTGACAGGGACATGTCCTCTCACAGCTACAGGAGCTGCAGACATCCTAAATTGTTGAATCTGGCTTAATCTCAAATTTACACAAAGCTGCCATTCCTTGTGCTGCACCAGCTCATGCTGAGTAGTCTTTCACTGAAAATATTTTCTTAAATGACACTGAAAGGCTCCAGTGACAAATCATTGTAGTTTTGTATTTCCATTTATTTTATTCTGAGATTTGGTACTGATATAAAACCACCATGAACCTGTTAATGATATTTCATGTGCAGTAATGTCAAACTATTCAATCAGTCGCATCATTACCTTTCATATTAAGCATATTTAGTTTATTCAGTTGTAGCAAAGCATTTCAAGCACTAAAGGTCTTCTTTCCCAAAAGTACTCACTCATTTCAATTTCATTTCATATCATCTCTCAAAATGTGTATATTGTCTTGATTTTAGATGAAAGCCAAAGGAACAAATGCTTTATATTACCTAGCTGAGAAAACCTGAAGATTTGTTCCTCAAAATAGGCAACTGAAAATATTTGGGCTGTTTCTTTAGAAGGCTAACAGAAGGCTGAACTTTTTAGGTAGTTCCTATAGAAATTTCACAAAGTCTTGGAAGGGCTGGAGGCATTTATAAAATTGGTGGAAATGCCAATTAGATGTCTGGATCACCCTGCAGGCAAGGCAAGATGTAGTTTCCAGTTGGGAAATGACACTGCACTTGATCTTAGTGAAGGGATTGAGAAGCACTGAATTAACTTTATATATCCATGTATACATGTCTGGCAAGCTGCTGCATCTTACTGGGAGTTGTGGAACTTACTGGGAGTTGTGGAACTTACAGGGGGGTCTTTTGGCACAAAAAGGGAACAAAAATCTTTCCTTTTGAAAGTGGGTTTTTGAAGTGGCTTTACAGGTTTGGGTATAAGGTAAGGAAACAGCAACATTTGGATTTTTTAACCTCAGTTATGAGTATAAAAAACGACATATGACTACAGTTGTAAGGATTGCTAAATGCAAAATCCACTAACACACCTGCAATACACCAGAAACTGAAACAAGAGTAAGGCACATTAAAGCAGCAAGAAAGTTCTGGACAAGAAGCTTGATTAATCCTCAGACAAGTGTCTAACTTCCTGTGGTTCCTCTGAATTTAGCTCTGTTGGGCTGTGCCTGCTGCCTCAGGGAAGCAGGGACAGAATTGGCATTGCACACCTTTATTACTGCTCCTGCTTAATATCAACATTTAGGACAGTCATCACTCAAACCAAAATGAAGTTCCAAAAGATTTGGGACAACTGAAAAAGCCAGAGTTTTATGGCTCTCTCCCTCACCTACTGCATTATCTATAAACTATTCCTTGTTGGAAATGAACTTCTAGTCAGGATGGCAGAGGCCCAGTGTGTTATACATCAATACATAATGTAAGAATGTTTCATTCAGTATGCTGCAAAACTTGCTAGTAAGAATTAATCATTCTCCTCCTTCAGTAGTCTCTTCAATGCATCCAAAAATTTGCCATTTCTGAACACATCCCCAGTCAGGAAAGCCACCAACTCTTGCAGGGTGTGGGTCAGAAGAAAACTATTTATGGGGTTTTAACCCAGAGTTTAGCAACAGCAGAGTTTAAAAACAACTTTTTCCACTTTGAAGACTCTGACCAGTCTCCTCATTTTGCTTGGAATTCAGATGGCAGCAGAAGGGGATGCTCCTCAGGGCAGAGTGTGGAGGCTGGGACAGTTTCAGCAGCCCAGAGCTCTCCTGTTTCCCTGTTTTGTACACACTGGTTTAGGAATATCACAAGGCACACCAAGGGCAACCTTTCTTAGTGTTTTTTCAGGATGTTTTTTGCCTCGCTGCCCCTTCTGGTCCTCTCCTTCTTCACAGCCTTCTGCAGGGAGGTCACCACCAACTGCAGGCCACCAGCTTGTGTTTAATTTAAACAGATCTACCAGTTTAAAGGTGTGCAGATGTCCACTGCTATCCTCAGGAGCTTCTGTGGCCTGCTCAAGGGATTCAGTGACACAGGTCTGTGAAAGTAAAAAAGCAGGGAAAATGTGTCCTGCCTGCTTTCAGGAAGAAGCAGGATGTTTGAAGCTGAAATATGGGAATGGATGTGCATCTGGGCCATCTGCCAGTCCCCACACCCAGGAAAGAGCTCACTTGGAGAAGATCTGAACCACATGGAACAGGCAATGTCCTGTGGCAATCATTAAGTAGCCAAATGTCTCCTTGGGTTCCCTAGGAGAGATGAAAATAAAGATGAGACTGTTTGGAAAATTTGACTTCAAGGCAGTTGTGCTCCTTGACTGGGTGCATTTAATGTAAAAACCCACAGATCTTAGGAGATCTCTTCCTCAGATGTCCCAGGTGGTTCCACCTCAGACACATAAATAAACACCTCTCATGAATAAACAACTTGACAAAAACCCCTCTGCCCATCGAGTTTTCTCCACCAATATTTTTTATCACTTTCCATCAATGTTTGGATTCTTTGAGGAATCCAGCCTGTAACAAATGTGTCCTAGATGCTCTAACAAGAAAAGAACAGATGCAAGTTTAGTGAATATTGAGTTTTAAACTCGTCCCGCGGTGATTTGTGGCTGTGTCACTGCAAATATTTTTCAATGTCATTGCCTAAGCCCTGGCTGTCACTAACATGGTCAGCTGGGGAATAGAAGGCCTAACACTATGATCTTGGTATTAATGGGAGCTGTTGAGAGTGGCAAAGGTGATAAAGTATTGTTTAGTTATTGGTGCCATACTTTTGCTGCAGGACATTATTATAAAATGTTGTGGTTTTTGTCAGATTTCAATCACCTCTTCAATAACATATTTAGAAACTTACTGCAAAAAATATCTTTGAGGGCTTTGGGATTTTTTTGTCTTTTTATTGTCTTTTTTATTGGGTTTCTTTGCTTTTAAACCACAACTAGAGCTAAGTAAATTTAACATCTTAAAGAAAAAAAGATATTTCAGACTGTCTCTAAAGTCCAGTTTATTTTCAGTTTGGTTAGACTTATTTTTATGCAAATGTTTTAGGGTAAATTCTTAACTCAAACTGGGGAGGGAAAAAATGAATCCCTGTGATCTGGGCTGGATTGGCAGCTCCTAAAGGCAGTACAGTTCAGCTCCTATTCCAGACCTCTGGATATCTGGTAGTCTCTGCTTCCTCCTGCTGTGCATGTATATTTTATACTAATGTTAATGGGAGTTATGTGTGGATATTCAGCAGAGAGAGCACACCCCATTTGGTGGGTAAATTTATGTGTCGCTCTTTTTCATTCTTCCCCAGACCAGTACAAGGAGAAATAGAGATATAAGATTTATAAACCTTCTACAATATCCTGTTTTGCCAAATTGTATTCTAGCAAGGTCATGACAGGATTGCTTGCCTCACCCTTGACACCAGAGGAACACAAATTAATGGCTCATTGTCACTGTCATTAAGAGTAGCCCTGCATGTTTTTAAGTTATAATTTAAAACACCTGAAATCCAAGCTTTTATTGATGGCCAAGATTGCTCCATTTTAAATCTTTTGATGAATGCATTCACTGTTACTTTAAATGAGGCACGGCCTCTCTTTGTATAAAAAGGATATAAAATTAGATTATGAGAGTTTATACAGCTTTTAAATATCAAGCTGTCAGGGCTTATGCAGGTAGAAATATTATAATGGAAGAATGGTGAAGAAAGAGTTTATATTAGAGGGAGAGTTTTTGAGAAAATTCATACCAAGTAGAATATAATGGAGACAGGTTTTTTGCCAGTGCTTTGGCTCTGCTGACCTCCATTTGCAGCAGAGATTAGCCTGATAAAGCAGACACAACCTCAATAAAACACTAACAATGGAAAGAAGTAAATAGAAATCATATTAAGCAGCAGCAATATTGCATGAATTGAAACAAAAATTTAGGTATAATAGCCCTGGTGGGTTTTAATATTGTTCCCAATCGCATCACAATATGAATCATATCATAGTGATTCTAAATAACATTTATCATCTTTAAATCTTCTCTCCTAGAAGATGACTCACATTATTTGAGAGGGTTTTTTTTAAGAGTTCATACATAATTAAATGTGCTGGAAGCAAAGGGGATAAAATGCCTTGAGAAACAGCAACTTTTTGTTATATGTTCAATTAAATGCAACAATTACATATTTATTGTTATTTTGCTACCTTGCAGAAGTTAAATGAAGAGAATAATAGAAAGGTATTGCAGGACAGGACTCAAATAAATCCAGATGGGAAATTTTATTCAGTTTTCAATTACTGTAGCATTGCTAAATTCTGGGCACAATCTGTAGACCATGACAAAATGAAAAGATTGGTCAAAAATGCATTCATAGGGGATTGGAGGCTAAATATAACAGAAAGATGGTTCAATTCGTTTTGTCAGAAAATTATCTGTCCAAGGGGCTATATCTTCATTTACAAGGAAAAAATTATTCCATCACATGGATGGACTTTGCTTTTCAGGGGACTCTGGGGTTCAGATTGCAGGGGTTCAACTTCTCAGTGCATCAGGACAGGTTTGAAATGGTCATGGGAGGCTCCAGGCTCAATGGGGAGAGGTAAGAGATGATGTCAAACCCCAAAATTTTTACCATCCTGGCTCCAAAATGGTGATGGTTGTGATGTGTTCACTCCCACCCATGTGAAAGGATCTCATGACTGGGAAGACACCAGTCTGTGTCTCCCTGGATGAAGGAAAGGTCTTTATTCACCCTCAGAGCCACTTAGGAGGACTTAAATACAAATGTTGACATTGAGAGCAAGGTCTTGGAAGTGAAGCAGGAGTTTGAGTGGTTTTAGGGTGTGTCTGAGTCAGAGCCTTTCAGACAGGATGCTCAGGAAATCCCTCTCCTCTCTTATCTTGTGGGAAGCACCTTGCACAGGAGTCTGACTTCAGGGCAGAGGTCATGTGTGGAAGAGGTTTGACAGGGACTTCTGTGAGCCAGAGAGATGTTTGGTAAGAGGATCCATGTTTGATGAGAAGATCCAGGTTTGATGAGAAGATCCATGTTTGATGAGAAGATCCAGGTTTGATGAGAGGATCCATGTTTGATGAGAAGATCCAGGTTTGATGAGAGGATCCATGTTTGATGAGAAGATCCAGGTTCGATGAGAGGATCCATGTTTGATGAGAGGATCCAGGTTTGATGAGAAGATCCAGGTTTGATGAGAAGATCCATGTTTGATGAGAAGATCCAGGTTTGATGAGAGGATCCATGTTTGAAGAGAGGATCCAGGTTTGATGAGAAGATCCATGTTTGATGAGAGGATCCATGTTTGATGAGAGGATCCATGTTTACCCCTGAAAGAATTCCCTACCAAGGTCATTGACACAGAAACCAAGAAAGAAAGAAGGATAAATAAGAGAAACCTGCAACTCTGCTCCAATGAGCCCTTGGTTTGTCGTTCCTGACCAATGAGTAAAGGGTAAATTTATGAGTTTTGTAAGAATGTATAAAAAGCATGCATGCTAGAATAAAACCAGTTTGAAGCCTTCTGAAAATGGAATGTTTCTTTGTATTGTCTCCATCTCAGCTATGACAGTCATGGATGCGGAGCCCAAACAGAGGAAGGAATTTAAGTCCAGAGGATGGATAAGGAGTGAGGCTCTGTGTGTCCTGCTGGCCAAGGCACCTCCCAGTTCTGCAGGGGGAGTTTTGGGCTGCAGCCAGAGGAACATTCCCATTTTGTCCAGAAGCCTGGCTGATGCCTCATGCCCAGCTCTGGGTGCCCCTGATGGCAGGGTGTCAGCAGGACTTTGCAGATGGGCTCTGGTTTGAAAACTTTGGACATCAATAGTGACCTGGGGATAGCTGACATGAATTGAAAAATGAGAAATGTGGGATATTTATCCTTTTAATATCATGAAGTCTGATACTGATGATACCTAACCAAGATCAAAGAGACAGTGCAGTCTGTCACCTACAATTTATCACCTTTCACAGACTAGGTCTAGCTGGCTAAATATCCAACTTTACTAATTAAAGGGTTAATTCAGAGGTCCTAAATCGGGGCCTGTCTTTACACTTTGTTTCTCTCTGTTTGTTCCAGGACGTGGCAAAAAGGATCATAAAAGTCATCTACAGGAAAAACAGGGCAGCATTTGTGTATTGCAGGACGGTGATTTGAAAATACAAATTGTAGGTGTCCTTGGCTGGTCAAAGAGTGGCCAGGTAACATCCAGCAAGAAAAATTAGATTATGAAATATAAGTACAGCATATATTTCTCAGTATTTTATGGTATATTTTAGTCTATTTTATGGTAGGGCAGGCATGTCATGATTTTATATTTTAAGAAATGTAAGGACATATTCATATATTTAAAACAGAGGTTAAAATGCAACAATTCAATGAAGTCAACAATTAGATGGAATGAATAAAATTAACTAAGAGTTAGTAATCAGCAATGAGAATAAGCTAAATTTCACTCAGATGGCTAATTAGCAAAAAATGAATTTGCTATTTTTGATGTTTAATTTAGGTCTCTATAAAGTGCATTTTACATATCCAAAAATGAGTATCAAATTTTTTATTCATGACTGTTCACAGACTATTACTTAAGCTGCTTCTCTCTGGCATCATGGCAAAAAATGTGAATACAGAAAAGGAAAGGCAGGAGAAAATGAGCAGGTATGGCAGGAAGAGATGAAGCAGTCCATTCAAGAGAATGCAGAAGAAAGAGTAAATGAAAGAGGAGAATGGCCAGTGGCCAGCCTGGCAAAATCCAGCCATGGACAAGCTGTAAAATCATTCAGGAGATCAAGGAGGACCAAGATCAAAGAGGGGTGAGGAAATTAAGTTTTTGTCATCAGAGTTTTTAGAGAAATCGAAGGCCATTTCTCTGAGCAATGACGTGACTGCGTTTTTCTTTGGCCCTCACAGCAGCTAAAAAAGCAGCTGTTACCTCTGTGAGTACACAAGACATTGTCTCTGGGACTCTAAGGTGTTCAGTAGCCAGAATTAATCTGCTCTTTGGAGGGGCATCACCTGTCAGTAGCTTCCTGCCCAGGAATCAATGCAATTGCCACATTGTGCCCTAGCAGGGGACAGAAAGAGCAATTGCTCACTCAGGATCCTGTTCACTGTGAGCAGCCCTGAATGATGAAATCCTCCTGGTTTGGGAGCAGAAAAGAAACCTGGGATGGTCAAAGGAATAACCTGAGCTTGAGTTTGGTTCACACCCTCGAGCTGCTGAGTAGCAGTGGGAAGCCACCATGACCCCATCAGGAAATTTGGGATGTCCCAAGGATGACAGATCAAGATCTTCACCTTTTGAAAATTAATTTGTTGGGCTTGCCCAGGCTGAGCTGAAAATGTGGGGAGTGGGAGCTCACAGTGGGTGTGGGCTCAGCAAAACACACGTGGTGCCCACTTTCATTCAGACACTCTGATTTAATGCTGCCCCCTTTTTAATGGAAACCAGACACCAGCAGGACAGGGACAGTGGCAGGCTGCTGTCCTGCCTTCTGCTTTTGTCAAGAAAAAAAAAAAAAAAGAGAAAAACATAGGACTTAAGACAATTTATTTCTCATATAAGAACAATGAACAAGCTGTCTATTTTTGCCATGATTAAATAATTCTTATTGTCAATAAATTCTCTTGGTATTGATATCTTTGAGCTCTTAGGAAAAACAATAAAATGCTTTTTTAACCTTGTGACTTTAAATCTTTGTTATTTGTACTCAAAGTAAAACTGTACACTATTTTTAAGGTTTTTTGAGACATTGTAGCAGGAAAAATTAAATATACTACTAACTTTTCACATCTTCTATCTAATTTGGACACCTAAGCTGACCATTTCTGGTGTATGCATCAGTTCATTAATACAGGAAAATATGCTATCAAACAGACGATCAAATTTCATGTAAGATAAGCTCCAGCATTAAAACTGTTCCTGGTATTTTATGTGTAACTCTGTGGGTAGATATATTTCTTGCTACCAGAGCAAAACTGATTTGTGTGATGGTTCCCCATCACGAAATCACTTGGAAGGTTGTGAGATAAAATGTCGCTTAGGATAATGTAATTGGCCTTAAGGTACAGGAGTTGAATTATTTTCAGTGATTTATAATCTGGAAATTAAAGACTCACTCATTTTCTAATTTAATTCCATCTTCAATGGAAAAATGTTCACTCTGAACTAAATTGGCGAGTAATGTTGCTAATTCAAATGCAGATGCAATTTCGATTCTGGTAGCAGTTTGCTGTGATTGACGAGTCCCCAATGGATCATAATGATTCTTATCTCCCAATCTCACAAATTCTCTAGCAGTTGTGATAATAACTTCAGCTAAGGAGAAAAGGCAAAAAATAAATTCTCTGCTGCACTGTCAATTCAGGCTTTGCTTTTTTCCTGACATGGAATGGGGTTTATTTCAAATCTATTGCATGTCGGAGACAAATACGAATCCTCATTGCTAAATTCTGTGTCATCGTAAAAGTGAAGTTTAATTGTTGACTGATATTCTTCTCTTTTCCTTTTAAATATTTCTAAACAATATTTCACATTTCTCATTGTTAATTAGCTGAAGTTATATTTAGGGCAATTTGTTGGTAGGTGCAAAACACTGGGGACATACCCAGCAGTTGTACCACGAGCAATATTTTACATTTTAAAATATTTATCCTATTTCAAAATATACTAATGTATCTTTTATTTTCTCAATTATTACACTAAAACCTGGCACAAGCTATGGTGATGCCATGACTGCAAAAATGGAATTTTCTTTGCCAGAGACAGGCTGGGAGTGGTCACAGATTTATTTCTATTTCCACAATGAACTCCCATTGATGGGACAGTGAATCAGATGAAAGGAATGTGAGGCCTTGCAAAGCAAATGGCAGAAAGACTACAGAAAAAAGTAACTTATAAGGGAATAATATAGCTAATTTCAGGGCATGATGGGGAATATGAGGAAGGTTACTTGTTCTCATGCATATCTTAACATTTTTGAGGATTTATTATTTCAAAGTCTTAATGATTTAATGGCCTTAATAATCTAACTTCTATAAAAGCGAGTGCCTGATATCTTTATTTCAGAAGAAAAATCTCTCTTTCTGGGGAAAATCCTGCTCTCCTCCTGCTCACCCACTTCAGCTGGGTTTGCTCTGCTGAGAGAAGCTGGCAGAGGAAAGGGTGAACACAGGGTAATTAAGAATGAGGCAATTAGACTCTCAGCAGACCTGGCACATTCTCACAATGGAAAATGTAAAGTTACAAGAAAATTCTTCCCTTGGAAAGTGAAACCCGAATAAGGGGAAGGTGGAAGGTGTTGTGAGAAGTTCTCACTCATGGCTGGGGATGGAGGTGCAGGTGAGAGGTTCCCCCAGCAGGTATCCCTGCCTGTGTGACCTGGCAGTGACCTGGGGACAGCCACCAATCCAGCCAGGTGCAGCCTCTCCTTCTGTGGGATCAGACCCATCCCACACCCCCCAGCAATGGAAAGATCTTGGAGAAACAGCCCCACAAAGGGAAGAATTGCCCAGCCAATGTGATTCACCTATTGCTCATTTGCAAGAATGAATTTCTTAATAAATATTTGCAATAATGTGTTTCATTATTAAATTCCTTGTTTTTCCAGTGCAATAAAGCTTAAAATACAAGAGAAACCAAAATACAGTTTAAACACAGTTTTTCTACTGGAGGACGAGGAAGACACTGAGGATATTTGACTTGAACCAAATAATCCATTTTACTGGAAAGAGTGTGGATCTTGATCTACTGCTGACCCAACTCAGCAGAGGTGAAAACACCACATTTATTTGGGTTTTGTTTGCAATGGTCAGGCTGAGAGCTAAAGTGATGGAGCTCCACCAGCTTTGCACCCTCTGGGCCAGGTTGTTTGTGTCATTAAAGTATTGACAGTGCTGGGGATCAGTGGAAGTGGAATATTGCTGAAAGATCAAAGAGTGCCCCTTTGAACACACTTTATTGCCTTTTTCATCTCATCAGCACTTGCCATTATTAACCTGAGGATTTCTGTCTGAGTGGGCTGTGGAGGCAGGGGATATCAGGGGGAAGCAGTGGCAGGAGGAGGACAGCTAAGGTGTGCAAGAGATAAGGTGATGTGTTCTTCCCCTTCACCCACACACATTGCAGGTGCTCATAAAAAAAAATACCCCAAAATAATAGAAATGCCCCCAGAAAAGTCATAGAGAGCAGAAAGTCCTCTTGGGGAAAAACAGGAAATAGTGGGATCTGCACAACCAATGGCATTGGCTGTGATGGGAGAGAATAAACCAGCCCAGTCTGATGTTATCTGTGCATTTATCTTGCACTGTGAGGAGGGACTGTGCTGTGGAAAATAAGGAGCTTTTAGTGCATAATGGAAAAATACTGCCTCAGTTTAAGGGAGAAAAAAAAAAAAAGGAAAAGTACCTGTCAGTGGATTTCAACACCCAGTGCAGCTGGTTTGGGTGGAATTGCATGCCAGATGTCTTTCTTTCATTCAAGGGTTGTAAGTTTTCCACAATAAGATAAATATGTATGTTCTCTCTGCATTTTATGGAAATCTTCCTGCATTATTTTTTTTTCAAGAAAAAATATAACTCCTAAATTGGAGCTTGGAATTATTCCCCTTGATCTATGAACCTGGCAGTAGAGGCAGAGCTGCTGTTCTTGCCCATGGCAAGAATTTCCTTCATCTTACTAAAAAAACTTCTGAAACTTTTTTTTTTTTAAATTAGCTGCTTAATAAATGGAAACACCCAACAAAGGCAATTTTTATCATCATATTCAGAATGCTGTAAAAGTAGGGTTCTCTCAGTGGGAGCAAGTTTAGATAAAGCAGCAAAAACCACACAGGACATCAGACTCAGTCTCTTCACTGGCTCTCCCTTATTGATAACACAGATTTTATGGGGCAGACCTGCTGGGTGGGACCAAGGGGGGGCCATGCCCTGTGACAGGAGACCACCAGGACATGGATGCACCTATTACAGACTGGAAAATTTCCCTTCTTTACCCCCTTCATTGCCTCTTCACCCACTGAAAACAACACTTGTTCCTGAGCAGCTCCTTCCAGGATTGTCCCCTGGTGCTGGAGGGACACCTGGACCAGGGGTGCCCAGCCAAAGCCACCTGAACTCAACTCTGAGATCTGCTCCTACATGGGAGTTTCAAGGTACCACCACCAGCAGAACCTTGGAGGTCAAACAGGGTATGAATCTGATTTAAGCTGGGTTTATACGAAGCAAAGAATCCCAGAGATTTCTGTTTGAGACTGGTCACCCTCAGATCTCACAGCCCCAGCGCCAGTGAGACAGAGAACATCATGGTCAAGCAGCAGAAGGGATTTTTGGGTAAATTTTGTGGGGACTTACACTGAGCATTGGCTCTCAGTAATTCTAACAGCTGAATGCCTTTAAAATATACTGCTGTGCTCATAATGGCTTGCCAGTGTTTCACATTAACCTTTAGACTATTTGAATTTAACTCTGTAAGTAAGCTAGATAGCTTTCTAAAATGGTAGATAATATAACAAAAAAGGTGCAGACGTGGATGAAGATATGTGAGCAAAGCAGTTATTAAAATTAGAATGATTGATGCTATTATATTCTGAGGTATCCTACATGTGCAGATCTAAGTGGCTGTTCTCTTTAATATGCATATGCAGCTGCTAATTGGGGGGCAATTAGTAGGTAAACTAACCCAAACTACACAAATAAACCCAGGGCAACAGGAAAGAAAAGGCTCCTCTTTGATATTCCACAGTGTGCTGGAAGATTCCAGGGGCTCCAGGGCCCAAATTTGTTAATAAAATCAAGGAGTTAAGTTTCCTTGTCCTAGACTCGCATGCAAACCAGGAATATAAGAATGTTTAGCAATAAACTCATTTGTGGCAGCATGTCAGACACCACAGACCTTCTGGGGGGATCAAAAGGCTCCACTAAAAAAAGCTGCCAAGAAATCAACTCAGGTTTCACACTGCTGGGTTATTTTGTGGCCTCTGCATATGTTAGTGGCTCTGGATGTCCTTTGAAAAGTTAAAGGCTTTCTGCTCAGTAAGTGGTTAGCTGGGAATATCAGTGCATCACATCGTGTCCCACTCCACCTGCACATCTTTAAACCAGTTTGGCCACGGCAGTGGAAGCAGAACTGGGGCACATCCTCCTGATCCATGAACATAAATCCCTTTAATTCTGATAGAGGAGAGGAGAATCCATCCCAGAGAGCTGGGGATCATCTCAGGCTCACGCTGAAAGTTCCCTCATGCAAAATATGAACTTGCTTTCCTCCTAATTCCCTGATGCATATCCTTGCCAGCCCAGAAACTCACACCCACCCACCAGGAACGATGTCTGGGAACAGCAACTGGCAGAATTACAGTGATGAGAAGCAGAAATCACAATTATTTGGAGGTGGACCTTATCTGTGAGGAAGCTGGAGGTCAGCTCCTTATTTACACAAGAGGACAGAAATTGCCACCTGACAGAAAAGATAAAATAGAGAGAATGAGGCATAAAAGTTTTCTAGTTTACTTATTAGCACTATATGTAATTGGATGGAAGTAGCAGGTTTCAAAAATTTGTCTTACTGTAATGACCATAATTTTTTAGAGATCGAAAATGAATCTGACTAGAAAATACCATTAAACTACCAACTTGCTTAAAATTTAAAGGGTAATTCACATATAATGCTTTTATTTAATAGACCAATTTACAAAACGTCTAAAATTAATGCAGATCTTTTCAGGACAAAATCAGCTGTAACTGCACCAACTAATTTTTGCTCATTTGAACTGAATTATTAATAAGAGAGAAATATACCATATGTTCCCAAAAGAGCTGGATACATTTATTTCAAATAAAATTGCCGTGTTTGGTGGAATATAAGAGGTTTAAATGCTTTCAGAGAAATGGGTTACTTATATACTGATTTAATAGAGTATAAATCAGACTGCATAATTAGGGACACAGCTGTTTCCTAACCTAAAGCTGCCAGCTTTTGTTGGTTAAGTTCCTTTATCACCTGCATGGCTTTAATCAGCAATAATTTGTTCTTCTTGTGGAGCAATACAAGTTAATCAATAATTTTGCAGTTTGTACTATACTGGAAAAGGGCTTTTATGGCAGGTTTAGCTTAAAGTGGGCACACATTCTCCTGACTCACTTGATTTGTTTAACTTTATGGTGATCCTGATGCTCATTAAAAATGAAAGTATTTTTGGTAGCTAAACCTCTGCCTGCACAGGGTACAGAGATATATTGGGTTAACTTTTTCATGCATGTTCCTAAGTTTGCACTACATTCCCATTTGGGCATAAATCCCAAATCCTTACCTGAAAGCTAAAACTCCATGGAAACTTCCCCCCTTAGAGCATATCTGGAAATTTCCATTCTATCTCCTCCCAGAAACAAACAAAAAAGGCATAATGAGAATTTCTCTTCTATTCAGTTTGTTTTAAAAACTTGACCAGATGTCAAAACAAGACTCAGTGCATATTTCATCTACAACTGGAATTTACTCTTAACCAACTCATCTGGTGACAGCACCACGTTTTTGGGCCATAGCTTTATTCCTAGAAGGTCAACAAGGGAAAGATTTTTCTAACTGAGTATATTTACACCTGATTTTCACTCATTTTGTGCTGTAATGTGAATTTAAGTGAGCAAAGCTGTTCAAACTGATCTATGCATTATCTTCAAATGGGTTATCTGGAGGATTATATTTTTTAAAACTGACATCCATGACACAAAAAGATGGGAGACCTTCTAGACCTTTGACATCCAGATGAGCCAAATGCCCAGGGCAGAGTGATGCAGCTCAGATGAGCATGACAGAAGCAAAGTTTCACTTGTAAATATTTTGTTTTTCCAATACAGCTGTTCACACCTCATATTTTTCCTCTTCTCAAGAAAGTTTTAAACCCTAATTCAAATCCCACCAAGGTCCCCTTGGCTTTAGAATCTTGGGATGAGGGGGAAGACTATGGATAGATCTGCTTTGAATTGAGATTTATATAATACATAAAATATGTCTGTAATAGATTCATACAAATCCTAACCTCTAAAAATATGTAGCCACATATATATGTATAATCTTTGCTGTTTGAAGATTGGAGAATGGTAATTTTAAAAGTCTTGAAGGACAAATGGAAGAATGTGACATTTCTAAATCAAATTCTGAAAGTGTAATTGGCCATGTGAAAGCCACTGGCTACTTTCAGCTACTTGCTGAATATTATAAAAAGCAGCATATGATACCAATTTAAACAAATTATATCTGAATATTGTTATTTGCATCCCAGTTATTTCTAAGTAATGCAAGCCTATAAATTCACCTCTGCGAAAGGGGAGGAATATTCCAGTATGCTGTAGCACTGTGGAGGCTCCAGCAGCACCACCTTCAAGTAAGAGGATGTTCCTTAACTGCAAATGTAACTGTATTTTTATTTAGGGGTGGAGGAAAGAGATGGAAAGGGCTGTGAGTGATTCCTGATGCCAGGTTTATATTTTAAATAGTTATATTTGAAGTGCATCTGCTCCTTCCAGCCTTTTCCCTTGTCGTCCACAGGGTTACACACAGATAATCACATTCCTTCCTTTTAGAGCCAGAACATTCTTTTAAAACCCCAAAGAGACAATATGCAACTTAAAGTAGAAAATTAGCTTCACTCACAAATTATGCATTAAAGAGACTTTGCATCTCACTCTGTGTCTTGCTCAGAGGGAACTTCCACGTTCGCAGATTCCAGCTGTGCAAGACATAAAAATTTTATGCTGTAACTTTTACAGACTGAGAAGGACTTTCTCCACAGTTTCAGCTGTTTGAGGCAACTGTCACTAAAAAGTAAACTCTGTCTGACACTTTCTAATTAGCTCTCTGTCCCTGAGGAGAAGAATAATGCCACCAATGGGGACAATCTGGAACTTCTCACCAGCTGAGTGAGAAATGTCCCAGTTATAACCCAAAAATGTCCTTTCCACTCAGGGCCAAAGTTAAATACATAAATTGTAGAAGTAACTGAACATTGAATTGAATTGAATTGAATTGAATTGAATTGAATTGAATTGAATTGAATTGAATCTACAACCTTCTATTGCAGAAGCAAATAAAACAAGTTTTGCAGTGTTTTTCTTTCCTCCTTTGACAGCTCACGTCACCACTCTCTGGAGATTTCCTTAACTTGTTTAGATCTGTGGTTTCCTACCAAGAATTGCCCTGCCTGGCTTGATGCTGATGTAGAAACCATGGAAGTGTTGTGCCCAAACTCATTCTCCACGTGCTCCAAAACACAGGTGTGGCCTCACAAAGATGAGCCATCCCTTGTGTGGTCCATGGGCACCAGCAGGTACTCCAGGAGCATCACTCTGCCATCAAACATCAAACTCACATCTGAATTCCCCTAAAAAGCCTTTCCCTGGGAAGTTCCTGAAGTTTTGGTCAACAGAGTGAGTCCTCAGCTCTCCCATGGTGAAATACATGAATTTTAGTTAATTTTCCTGCTAAGATTTTCCTTCTCCCTGATTGTTCTTGCAGTCTTATTTCAGAGTATTTTATTCAGATTTATGAGTAGGCTTTCTGAGAATGGTTTGGGTTGGAAGAGACTTTAAAGATAATTTCCTTCCAACCTGCCATGAGCAGGGACACCTTTCACTTGGAGGGCCAAACCCACCTCAGCAGCCTCAAGTCATACCTATATTTTCACCATGAAGAGTGAAAAAGCCCCAAAACTCCTTTCTAAATGTGAGTGTCCAGAGATACTCCCCTCTGCTGACTGGGGACTCCCCTCTGCCAGGACTCAGGGAAGACATGATCTCCATAACTTGCTGATTTTATCTATAATTAATTTTAATTTTTCTCTTAATCTTCCAAGAGACAGTAATGGAAAAGTTATTTGGGAACATTTGGTTTATAATGTTTATCACATTGCTCCACAATATATGTTCTAGGTTTAAATCACTACATGCAAGTAAAGAACCAGCAATTAAACAACTGCTGCTTTCTATGCACAAAAAATGTGATTTTTCTCCTTCATATCTAACATCAACTGCAAATATATGTGTAGCTGTGAAGGCTTGGCCCTTAAGTCTTAATTTTGAAATGCTGAAAAAAACTGAGAAGGGCTTGTAAACAAGATATATTTGGCAATTCCTCCAGTGTACTTTGATCTATGTAATATAGGTCAGCGCTCAGTGCTTCATTCTACATTCTCCCAAATATCTAATTGCCTAATTATTGCATTATTTCACAGCCAGTTGGCTGAAAGGGTTTGTATGGGAGTGTGGCAGAATAAGAGAGCTGTCAGTCTTTGGTTATGGTCCTATAGTTCTAATTCAAGAATTAAATATCTGTCTTTTCTAAAAGTCATTACATGATTTATTGGAAAATTGGTAGAAACAGCCCTGGGGGGGTTGTGCTCAAAATCTGGCTTAGAAGAGTGGCTGCTAGCTATGACTTTTGATTTTCTTGTCTCAAAATGAATAGCACTGCCTGTTTCTATGCAAATTAAATGTTTGAATGTATTTTTTAAAGATAGATTATAATTGTTAATTTAATTGTGTTTCTTATGCAGAGAGGTGATTTGTGTTTTGCTCTTTATTTCTAGAGGAAACCCCTTTTGCTGCTGATTCCCCAGAAGTGCAGGACTGCTTTTTTTCTGTTGTTTGATAGCTCTAAAATGTCCTGCAGAAATTGTAGGTCAAGAATTACAGCCATGGTAAATCATGCCTCATGAATGAGAAGTCATCTGTGATTTCTCTGGGGTTTTTTTGGTCTGTCTTTAAAATGAGAGTAATATTCAGAAGAAAATAAAGGCTTCTTTAACATATATTGGCATAAATATGAACCATTCCCATATATGCATATTTTTGACATTGCAGCTTTGTTGACATCTAGAATTCAGGCTGCATCTACCAGAGAGGATGCTGTATAAAAAAGCCTAAAAAAAAAAAAAAAAAAAAAAAAGCTAGACCAACTCCCTGCAATTATATTTAAAAATGTAATTAAATTTCCTTTCTGGGTATAAAAATGATCACTGCCCACCATGAACCCAGAGGTGCCTCCATCCTCTTGAGTTTTGAGAAGCTACTTGGGAAGTTTTTTGCCTTGTGCAGTTATCAACAATTTCATGGCCCAAACACCACTCTTTTTTTTAGTGATTCCACCCTTTTCCTGTGCTTTAGGACCAAGACAGGAATAGGTGGCTCATGCATTCTCTGAGCACAGGGGACAGGACAAGGGATGGGTGCTGGCTGCTTCTCTGGGGGCTCAGTTGTCCCCAACTCCTTTAGTGTGACCCAGAAATTTCATCACAAAAATCTCCTCTCTCTGCCTCCCTGCTGACCCATCTACCTCTGTTTCTGAAACAACTGATCCACTTTTGTAATGCCAAGGAGCACCAAATGGTCTCCCTGTGCTGCCATCCCCAGAAGGGCTGCAGGAGGGAGACAAGGACTGGCTTCTTTGTGGCTTCATCCACCTCCTTCCTTCCAGGAGCTGCCTCTCATTTCATGGGAGCTGGAGGCTCACAAAAATCAATAACTTCCTACCAAAGTGTCTGTCAAAAACAATCATGATCATGGCTAGAGAGAAAAAGTCACCAAAATCTGGGTCTAAAAGCAGACAAAGGGTTAACTCTCCTATTTATGCATCTGATCATTTATAAGAATTATTTGCATTTATTGTCAGCCACTGGACTCACGTAATAGCCCTAAAGCTGCAAAGGGCAAATAGGAGGCACATGAGATGCAGCTGGATGGATACAATAGATTGAACATCTCCAAAGAACTCCCATTAGAGTCCAGTGGGTCAATAATCCACAAACCAAGAAGGATTTACATGATGGACCATAAAAGCTGCTTTGGAGCCATTTTATCAAGGCAGGATCTGGCTTTAAAATGATGGTGATGTGCAGGTCTTGCTGCCTTTCATGATGCCATTTTAGTTTACAGCAAAACAAATAAATGGTATAAAATTAGTAAGGTGGTAGCAGGACGACAATAGGTTGTTTCCTTGATTTCATAAAATCTGAGATCCATTGTATTTCCTACAGTGAAACTGAAAACTTAGAACAAGGCAGACTCTGTACACTGTGAGCTATGAATAAGATGCACCTTTATTGAGAATAACAGAGATAAAAATATATAAAAATATATTTTCTACATTATTTTGTCATGGTATGCTCAGTAAAGACCTAGGGAAATAGTGTGACCTATTTCCAGGTGTAGGCAAACTGGATTGAATCTGTGGCAGGAGGATGTAGAGGAGATGCTACTGTACCCTCTCCTTCAATTTATCTGCTCAAGGTACCCAGAAATTAACTTCAGCTTGGTTAAATACAGAGCAGCCTCAAAACTCCTCTAATTTATGGCCATGAGGACTTCCAGTGTACCAGCTTCATTCCTTTCTCTGACAGAGGACTGCAATTTTGCATCAGCAGAAGAAATTAGGGGCAAAATAATGGGAAACCCCCAATTTTATTGACTTTTCTTTTGTGCCAGGACAGTGGTATTAAATGGCCTGGAAAACACCAGGCTTTATCTCCTTTCCCACAAAAAATTCACAGAATTAAAAAAAAAAGCTCTGCAAGCACAACACACCAGAAGATGATCATTGTAGCTACGTGGTAAATCTGCAAAAGACTTAAACATTAAAAATTAATCTCAGGACTTTATTATTCCTTTGTAACTCAGCACTGCAATGATCTTTGTGTAGTGGAGGGCTCTGCAGTGCTCATATGTGCTCTCCTGCCTCGGCAGAATGCCATGAATTAAGGATGGAGCGTAAACCTCGCCTTTGAATTTCCTGGCTTTTGTTGGTTTGTGTCATAAACTCAACATTATTCAAATCTGGGGTTTTGTATTTAATATTATTAAACGCCTCCTCATCAATGCCAAGTCTGTAATTGGTCACAGTGAATAGGTGATTAGACAGATAAAGTGCAATTGTGATTGCAAAAACTATCACCAGGTTTGCCGAGGACAATAATTATGTAGGTTATAATGTTTGAAAATATTGCCTAAATCTCCTTCCCACATGTTGTTTGTGATGGAAAACAATTAGACAAAGGATTCTTTTTCTAAGCTGCCTCTGATTCAGATTTGCCTGATGAATGGTCTTTATACTGAACCCAAAGCATTTGTTCCAAGTAAATTATATGTCATTGCAAATGCAAAAGGTCTGCTTCACAATGTTTATTGGGATAAATTAAATCTTCTAAAGATGGTAAACAGAAGGCCTCAATAATGATTCACTTCTGTATAGTTTAAACTGAAAAGGATGTTGCAGTTAGAAGGATGGAGATGAGGCAAACAACACTCCCTGCTTTGTATTAACAACATAAGAGGTACAATAGGGAAATTTAATTTGATACTGATCTACATGAGGCATAACACAGCAACACAGTTTCAAATGCTACTTTTCTAATGGCAGCCTTTGAATTGCAAATTTCCACCAAAACCACCTGATTCATTACTTGAATGAGTTCCCAATCCAGCCAAGGGGTTTCTCTCCCTGCTTCCATAGGGGCAGGAGCAGGCTCTCCTTCCTTACCATCTCAGGAAGGGGATATAAAACCCTAGGGATGTTTTTCTTGGGAAAGCCTGGAGCCTGCAAGGTGCCAGGCACACAGGCAGCCTGTCTAGTGCTCAACAGAAAAAAGGAGATGTTTCTGCCTTTGCTGCAGCAGCCAAATTTCTGCTCTCAGGGAAAGGTCAGATCCTGGAATACGCCTCAGCCCTTTCGGAAGCGCTCACCTTGTGCTGGGAAAGGACACTGCTCAAAGTTGGCAGTGCTTGGAAAACATTTTGTGGCTTCTGTGAGCCCTCCAAAAACCCACTAGAAGAAATGGCAATCTTTGCTTTAAAGCTCTCAGGCTCCTGATGGAAAATGCTGTGAGGATGGCAGAGCCCTCGGGAGCAGAGGAGCCTTGGGCAGGCGGCTGCGCACACACGGCCCCATGAGCACAGGGAAATCTCCAGGGCTCTCTCACTGGCTGTGACAGGCTGGGCTTCAGCCACTGCACCTGTGAGAGGACCCAGTGGGCTGTCTGGGAAGCTGTATTCTCCTTGAGACTAAAGGGAATACATGGGAACTTTAATGGGTGTCAGTTAATTAGTTCACAACCAAGCTTAAAACAATTTCTGTCCATGTTTGTGAGGTCTTTTAGTCCCTCCATTAGCTCACTCTTTCAACCATTATGTGTCTAAATTTCCAGTTCACTGAAATCTTGTTTACAGGTGATTAAAAACTGTCCTATGGACTATTAAAGTGCTCCACAGAAAATTACTAGCTGGTACTCAACCACTTTGTTGTCTCTGCTTTTAGGATATTTGTTTCTTTTAACCCAAGTTCTTCATTTCAGGCATTTGGGCTGCTTGCAACATCCCTTGAAAGGTTTTCACCACCACTTACTGTTCATTAGTATTCACAGTCACAGGAACACCTTTAACTCACATTCATGGACACACTCCCAGACAAAAGATCTGTTAATTCATACCTGATCTCGAACACATTGGTAATTAAACATCTATAAATGCTGAAAAATAAATAAAGGTTTGCTTCTTACTTGCAGGTGGCAAACAATTCCCTATTTGCTTCTAGGACACACTCCCCATCCTCCATACAGCCTGAATGTTCTGCCACCTGAGAGGACTGGCAGGAAGTCAGAAGGGGAGTTTGAAATTTCCCAGCTGTTCAGCAGCTGGGCAAAGGGGATGTGCAGCAGAGCAGGTACAGAGATCTGTGGTCACAAAAAACATCAGCAGGAGCAGGACAGAGGAGGAGCTTCAGTGCTTAAGGTAATGCCAGTGAAATGTAGATAAGCACATATTGCATCTTCACCTCTGAGGAAGGCACAGCCAATATAGACAAGATGTGAACACTCTCCTTTAGTGCTTCCAATGATTTGTAAATAAAAAAAATACCTTTGTGAACTCCAGGTTTTCCCCTGCTTAGCAGATGGCCAAAGGAAGCAATTACAGTGTGTACCAAACCTGCAGAGTTTTCTTCACAAAACAAGTCACTAAAATCCTTGATATGAGAGCAAGCTTTCATTAATGACCTCTTTGAATTTTACTGGTGAGCCCAGCAATAACACACGGGTATTGTTAGAAATGTAAATGTAAAGAGATAAGGAAATTTTCAGGCAAATCTATATTTAATTTCAAAGAAAAGCTGCTCATTTCTAATGGCCCTGTTTGCATGGCTATCTGATGGTAGGACTAGGGGAGGGTCACAGCAGATAACACCTAACAGGATCATTGAATGAAAAACAAATATTTATTTTCTCTTTGTCTCTTTGGGACTCATTTGCATTAAAACTGCAGCTTTCCCAGAGACTGTTAGTGAAAAAAAGCCACCCTAATTTATGCATTTAATATTAGGAAGGCTCTTAGAGATTAAGGTTATGTAAAAGCTGATTCCACTCCACATCCTCATCTCTCCACAAAGAACGCGAACGGTTCGGGTGCTCCGTTTGTTGCGCACCTCAAATTTGCATTTTATTGCACCTATGTATTTTTATAACTGTATTATAGATCCTACTGTCACACTTGGTTTCTTTCCTGAATTCCAGATGCTATTCCACAAAGCTATTTGTCACTTATTTTAACCTTGAGCATGCAAAACTCCTCACAGGTTTAAAATTAAGCAAGAGCTTACGTGAAGAGACATTTAATGCATTCAGGCAGTGTTGCCTCACTACCTGAAGCTGTTTTGCATTATCTCCAGTGCCCTCCCTGGTCTTTGGCCCTGCAAAAACCTTTTTGTTGTCATCCTTAATGCCATGAGATTCCTTCCAGAAATTAAGCAAATGGGTGTGGATGCATTTTACATTGAATACATTTATATTTGCTGAAGTCTGTTAAACTCGCTGTCATTGTGGAATGGTTTGGGCTGAAAGGGACCTTAAAGCTCATCCAGTTCCACCCCCTGCCATGTGCAGGGACACCTTCCACTATCCCAGGGTGCTCCAAGCCCCAAAATTCAACCTGGCCTTGGACACTTCTAGGGATCCAGGGGCAGCCACATCTTTCCTGGGCCCCACTACCCTCACAGGGAGGAATTCCTTCCTAAAATACCATCCAAAACTTCTTTTTTTCCATTTACAAGTCATGCTTGAAGCTTTTGTGAGGACAATAACTCCCCCAATTCGGGCTACAACTCCCCCAGGCACATTTTGCACCAGGGATGCTCCCACCCTCACAGGGCATCCAGAGCCTGTCACAATCCTTGTGTCCTTGCTCCCTTCTGTGATAGAATGCAAATACCCACGGGATGGTTGAAAACCAGGGTGATTATCCAAGATACTTTGCATGCCTTTTTATATCTGTATTTGTCCCACTGTAAAACTACAAAATGTGATCCCTCCTTTTTTATTGTCTGCTCTGTGTGAGTAAGCAAGTTGCAAGAGCCAATTGTTTTTCAAACCTGTTTTAAAATTGCTTTAAAAGCTGCACAAGCATATATTTCTTTTAAACAAGTAGCAGATTTAAATGAGACAAGTTAAAAAAGAGCTGGAACACAAGTAATGTAGCAGGTGGGATCTCTTGATGGAGTTTCATATGGAAGAGCATTTCACATCAAAATAATTACATTTCTATACTGATTAATGATTAACCTGGTTCTTTGTTACTCTTTTCTGAATGCCAGCTTCAGTCCTGAGACAGACTGGCTCTGGAGTCGATAGGAGAAGTCATGTGAACGTCAAAAAGCAGAAGTTATCTCTGTCATTAACCTTGAGAAGCACCATTGATTGCTGGCACTAAGTAAGATCTAATGGCTGCAGAGAAACAACTGCTTCAAAAACAATTTTCGAGGCATATTTGAAAATGAGTTAGATGAAGCTACAAAAGTGTGGCATTGATATGATTTGGTACAGCTAACTCAGAATTGCTTTGTGATGCAGTTCAGCTAGATTGACTGGGATGATAAAGAAGGGAAAAGTCTCCATGTTGCCTTGTTTTCCAATCCAAATTAGCATCTGCCTATGATGCAGAAATTAATAGAAGTAGAGAGGTGTGTGAGTGCAATGCTGATGCTCTAACAGGATCATTTTCATTCTGCACTATTCACTTTAGCTCCTCTGTAACTCAGGTATGTTTGAAAATGTGACTTCATGCTTACAGACTGACAGGGAAAAATAAATACATGTTTTTCTGTGGGCTTGGGAGATAAAAGCACACGTTGAAAGAGATTTCCATCCCACTTTTTGGGATGAAAGGAATTTGCAAGCCTTGACAATTTCAGCTGCCCATATCCTCATCAGTTCTTAAAACTAGAGATTTTACTTCTTCACTAGGCAAAACACCAGTAATTTGAGTCTTTCTGAATGAGTCTTTTTGTCATTTTTGAGAAGTACAAAACTGGCTTTTGTGGGAAGTTCTGCACCATTTAGGACAGAGAATCTGGCCCCAAACTGCCTTGGTGTGTCCATTAAGTACCTTGGGAGAGAAAAATCTCCAGAGCAGACCAGATAAAAAATTAAACTCAAAATTGAGTCATGTGCTGCTGAAATGCTGTGAAAAGATAATGAAATAAAGGAGGTTGTACTGAAATAAAATATGATGTAAAATTGTTCTACTCTGGTGCTTGGCCAGCAGCAAATTGCAGGAATTTGAGGCCTAAGTTGATGGCTCTAACTCAGGTAAATATTCAAATACACAAAGATTTTACCTAAGCAAATACTGTAGAGGGGTCCAGTCTGTGGTAAACTTGCATGAGACAGACTTTAGTCAAATGCACTCAGCTCTGCCTATTTTATTAAGATGTGACCCTTCTCCTGCTGCAAGCTCATCTCTTACACCATGATTTGCAGCAATTAATTGGTCTCCTCTAGCTGACTAGCAAATCCATATACTACTGTAATTACCTGAATGTAAAATATTTAGGAAATATCTATCATGCTCTTGGAAGTCTCAGGTCATTGAAAGAAAGCCAATGAAATTGCAAACAGGATGAAGGGATTGGCTACCAGGTACCTTTCCTCCCCCCTCCCCATCCTCTTGGCTCTTAGCATTTGTCTCTAGGGCATGACCAAATAGTGGCCATGTGTCATAAAGACATTTATCATGTAATTACAGCTTTAAGATCAGTTTCTGTTGATGTGAGATGATTACTTTGTATTTCACGCCTTTCAGGTTCCCAGCTGGGATTCAGAGCTTTAAGGACATGGGGTAATATTTTTTAAATTTATGAGATAGCCATTAATTTAATTAATTGGACCATAAGAGTTCAGTCAGTGACCAAATAAGAATCCTGTGAAACAGAGAGAACCAGATGTTTTATGAAGTTTCGATATTTTTGACGTGGGTAACTTGGCAAAGCAAAGGCCTTTGTTTCCTCCTCAAGGAACAGAACATCTCTGTGCAGTAAGAAAAATGACACATCAAAGTCATTGCCTGTGAGCCCTGACACTGGAATAAGAACATTGTTCAAATGAGGCTGTTTTAGGCCTGGCTTAAATGGTATTGTTCTTATGTGCTGGCAATAGCCCAGTGCCATTCCTGTGTGGCTTACATCGATATTGCACTCTAAAATCTGGGCTCAGGCCTGCAACTGGGATTCCTCTACTCAATTTTGGGACATTCTGTTGTGTGTTTAGGTGGTTTTGTGTTTTAAAATTGATATCTGGTTTGAATTACTGTGAGAGGGTCCCTGTCATCAAAGTGATCACAAAGCTGCATTTCCAATGTTGTCAATGTTCACAACATTTCCATAAGCTTTCCTGAAGATGGATTTCCATTTCCAGTTCTTCTGATATTGGGGTCAGCTTTTTTGACCATCCTCACAGCTGTTTAAATTAGTGTATGCCATTTTTAAAGGCTTCATTGGAACCAGTTAAGATTTTAGTGGAATGGGTTTTAGCTTTCTTTCCATTATCTCCTCACCTGAGATGCAGCAGGAAATCCAGGACTGCAGCTGTGTTTGACAAAATATTTTATTTTTTTACCAGTTCAAGAATTCAGCCTGGCTCTTTTCCAGAGAGACCCCCAAATCTCAACATTTTCCAGAAACAGCTAAAACCAAAAATTTTACATTAAGGATAGAGCAAAATTTCCCATCATGTCCCCACCCTGAGCAGCCAAGGCCTTCCTTGTGCTGCAGGGTGATTTGCTGCTCCCTGCCACTGTCACGCCTGCATGGGGGCATCAGACTGGCAGGAATCCGGAGGAATGGATCATGAACGAAGTCCAAAGGCTTCTTGCTGAGGTGCTGTTTGCTGGCAGAGCTCTTCAGCATCAATGGGCTCTGTGGATGACACCAAGGCACTCACCTGTCACACTGCCAGCCCTGTGGTCACAGCCACCAATGTCAGCCACTTGAAAATAAAAAGTCACATCCAGCTGTGATCCAGCAGCACATTTCTAATATTATTTTTTTTCCTCTGGGAAATGCACTTGCCTAATGGAAATTATTGTGGAAGCATTAAAGCAGAGGCAGTTACCAAAACTTAAACCAGCAGCTCTATTTGTCTCTTCTTCTGGAAGATAAAAATGCAAATCTGGCTGAGGACTGTGAAAGGATGAGCAAGCAGGCAGGTGGGATTTACACTGGGAGGAAAACAACAGCAGAAGTGTCATGACAGCAGAGGAATTATATCTGCTTTGGTCTGAGGGCACAGGCCTGGCCCTGGCTGTCCCAAGATCACTGCACGCTGCCAGCCAAGCTGTTCTCATGCTTAATTTACAGCTCACAAGGTTCATGTCGTGTCTAATGAAAAATCTCAGTGGGAACTTGCAGGAGAACATAGAAGTGACCAAATTATTCACATTTCTGCAAGGAATGGAGAGCTCCTTTGTCCCAGAGATGTCCAGATGATGGCTGGCACCAAAGGTTGATAATGGGGCTTTATGATCCTGGGTTTCTTTTGGATTAGAATGCTTTGCTTAAAGTGCCACAGTGCTCACCTTTTGCATAACTGAGTGTCACATTTGCAGTAGATCAGCAGTTAGAGAGGTAGGAGAAGCTGCCCTGGAAGCTGGATCCTAATCTTGATGCTGAGTGTTGCCTGGTGTGTGCAGTCACTACAAGTTATGTGTGGGAAAAGCAATAGGAATTGCCTTGACTATTAGTGATGTTTACTTCTTTCTAAATTAAAAAAAAAAAAAAAAAAAAAAACCCCAATCTATAAATGTCTATTTAGTTTGACACAGACCTAACAGAAAATAGGATTTTCCTATGCCAATAAATATTGTTTGCCCTTTTCTTTGGTGCATGCTTGCCTTTCAGGTAAATTTATCTCCATGCATCTTCACTTTAAAATGGTAATAAAAGATCCTGAACCCTCTGTGTCTTAGGAGTGTGTGCAACTAAGAACAACTCTCCTGCAAACCAATTTCCACGCTCTTTTAGAAGCTGATACAGAAACATTCCACACAGTTAATATTTAATACCAACATTCCATGAAAAATTCAGCTGCTAATAAATGGGATTTATTTATTTTCTACTATTTAAATTGCCACTGCTGTGCTCCTAAAACTGTTGATGGATAGATTATCTGAAGTGGAAACAAATACTCATTTGTTATGAGCTGGTTTGTGTTTATAAAAGGTGTTTAGGTTTAGAAGTGAACTCAAGCTTACAAAGGAACATAAACATCATGGAAACATCAGTCCTGAGCTCCTGCTTGTTCTGCAGGGGACAGAAATCAGTACAGGAAGGAAAGACTCCTCAGTAAAAGAGACAATCCTCACAATTATTGCTTGCAAAGACAAATTCATGCCAGTAAACCCTTCAGTGGTGCAGCCTGGGGCCCCTATTGCTCCTTTCTTACATCCTGGCATGGCACAAAATGGATTTGAGCATGCACCACCCACATGATTTCTTCTTTCTGTGCCTGAATAAAAGATGCATGTTTGTATTCTGTACTTCTTATTAAAACAGAAGGAAACATTCCAGCTGGATACCCACGTGCTCTGGGTTGCTGTGTTCTTCCAAAGGCAATTACACTGTCCACTTAGAAAAGAGGTGTTATAATTCCTCCTCATAGCATCAAAATTCACACTTGCCCTTTGAAAGCTTGCATTTGCTTCTGTGTGTCAGACCCAGGCAGGTACCAGGCTGGCATTTTCCCCCTCTAGATTTTCAAAGAAAATCTCTGTGTAATGGTCATAGCCTCACATTTTCACATTTTCTTTTTTTTTTTTTTTTTTAACTCTCTCTCTTTTTTTTTTTTAAATATAAAAATAACAGAGAAAGAGAGGCATCAAAAGCAATTTTTCATTCCCACATGTGTGTGGTAAAACCCAGATGTCAGGCTTTTTGTGGTGATGTGATTCCCATCACTTCGGTGTGGGATGTTAGCTCTGCATTTAGTCTTGCCTGGACTGTAACGAAGGACACCAATTACTCTGGTGATTCCAGCTAAAAGCTGCAGGAGAGGCATTAGAATACAGGAAATGTATAGGGGAATGCAATTTCAAAGTGGATGAAAAATGTGTGAGTGGATGAACATTCAGTGAGGTAATTACCGCTCAGGTTTAGTCCTGAATTTTCTTCTGCCTTACTCTAGGAAGAGCCTAATGGCCAGACCTGAGTTTTTAATGGCAACATTTGGGCAAAAAGTATGGCTATTAGGTGAGCAAATGTAGCACTTTATCCTGGAGGAGCGGAGATCACCTTCGGTGTCAAAAGTAAAGGAGAATCAATTCAGCTCTGTGAGCTGTGAAAGCTCGCAGGGGAAATCCTGGAATGGTCTCACCCGGAGGGAGGGAGGGAGGAGGGTGCCTGAGCCTGGCAGGTGCTCAGCACAAAACACGTGTTCACAGGCAGTCAAATCCATTGGTTCCAGCCATGCTGGGAGTGCTTTTCCAGGAGAATCCATAATTTCTGCAAGCCCAAGTAATTCCGATCCAAAGAGGAGCAAATCCAAATGAAACATGAGGAGCATTTTCATCACCACGTGGAATGTGTTTCACAATGAGCCAGTTCCTTAGATTAAAAATAAGAATTGCAGCACTGGGTGTCCCCTTAAGGTAAAGTGAACACTCCCCTTTCTGAAGAAATCAGTTTTAATTAATCTACACAATTAGCAGGTTCAGGTTTATTTCTCAGATAAGGTCATTAAATGGGTGGAGTAAGAACAACATCATTTTTTTATCCCAAGGCCCTCCTGGGAAAAGCAGAGGAGCTGCCTCTAGTTTTTTTAGTGCCTCTAATTTTCCCTGTGGAAGGAAAATTTACATGCTAGTCATTGAAGCATCTTCCCCCTTTCATAGACAAGTTGTAGGGGATCTGCACTGTCTGCACTGATCAAAACATTGGAGCTGCTCCTTTCTGCATGGCATTATTCAGGCATGCACTGAACCACCCAGTGCAGCTCTCTGTTAGGGAATGGGGCTCAAATTCAATGAAGCAGAGGGAAAACTTCATCTTGGTCTCACAGATCTAAAATATTTGTTCAAAGGAGGATAGTAAGCCCTGCATCTTCAGTGAAAAACTCCTGCTTTACTTTTTGCTTAAAAACCCCTGCAATAAAGTCATATCAAAATCACTGTGGCTCAAGTAAACTTTTTCACTTTACATAAAACCAGAAAATATCTTTTTTAATCTTACTTTTAAGTGGGAAAAAATTAAGAGTGGAATGGCGAGAACAACACCTGCTGTGGCTCTCCTCAGCTGTAGTTCTACAAATCAGCCCAAACCCATCTGCTTTCTGCACTGCCTTAATTGCTTGCAAGCTTTTTATGGCCAGTTTGGACCCCAAATGGCAGCTACTGCTGCAGGCTTGAGGCTAACACGAGGAACAAAGCAGAGAGTAATGGGCAGCACTGTGACCCTCCCATCTGATGGGCAGGGTGAAAGCAGAGCTTGGCTCCAGCTGGGGCAGAGGTGGGACAGGAGCAGGGGGAACCCCACTGGGACATGGATGTTGCTTGGGGAGAGGCAGGAACTCCAAGGTGTGAAGCAGGAGGAGTCATACCCCTGAGATCTGCTGCCCCATGGGAAGTCCTAAAAATTTGGATGACCTTGATAAGTCCATCCAGATGTGCCTCTAATTTTAAATTTTACTGTATTTTTCAGCAGGGAGATCTGCTACAGCGACAAGCAAACCTACAGGCATCACATCAGCAATTTCAGGGATATTTATTTCTCTGGTTATTTACCTTTTATTTCTATGAGCAGGCATTTGATCCCTCAAACAATCCCAATCCAAATGTCCTTAAAGTGAACTGATGTACTGTACTTAATAGCCTGGTGACTCCTTGGATTAGACTGATCGAGCCAGTGATGAATAGGGTAAGTATAGTTAACAGCCATTCTTAAACAACTTTGAGTGTCATTAATTTTGTTATAGGACAGATTAATCTGAAATGTCAGGACTTGCTGTACTAGACCTAAAATTGTATTTTCAAACCAATTTTAACAGATTGTATTTCACTCTTGACACAAAATTCATTTACTCGCCTTAGATTGCAGCTTTTATTGTAATTGTATCAAATTAAATCAGGGCATTAGAACCACAGAAAACTAAGTTGAAGTCATAGGTGGGTAGTTGCACTAAATTTCTTTCTATTTTCCTTTTAATGCATTTTTCTCTTCAAAACAAGCCCAAATACCTGGACATTGCTACAGGTTAAGATGAGATTATAACAGACTTTTGTAGATATGTAAATCATATGTAAATCATAGCCAGACAGAGGACTTCACCTACTCTGTGGGTTGTCTTATCTGTAGAACAGAGCACTTGCTTTTCTTTAACAAATTTAATGTTTGGTTTGGTTAAAGTCACAAATTAGATACTAAAGCCAGTTTGTTAAAGTCAATTTCAGACATAGAAATAAAGAGCTATGGCAAAAACCAACAGAAATTAATTCAGACCCCAGGAAGGCAGCACACAGCATGATTAGCTCTCCTGAAACCTTTGAAAGGCAGTTTAAGGATGGTTTTCTGGGCCTTTGAAAAGGACTATTCCCCCTCACCCCCCAAGTAATACATTGCAGATAGCAAATAGCTAAATCAATAATCTGCTCATAGGCAAACTCTGCAGCAAAATGTGTTTGGACAGAAGCATTTCTGGAATAATTCTGAATTATGGATAAATTCGTAAAAGTACCAGTCAGTTCACAGATAATTCATGAACTGAAATAAGGGCAAAATTTGTCGAATAAATTATTCACCACAAATAGTTCCTAAGCTCTCCAAAGTACTATCACACTTCATTTATCTCTTGCCTTAGGGGTAGATAAAAATACTCAGAAAAAATTATAACTAACCTGAAATTTTATCTAAAAAATTTAAGCTAGGACATCTCCTTTTGCAGTATTTTTAAGGATAAGAAACTTGCTCAGCTCCAGCTTTTATTCCCCCTCACAGAAACCATATTTTTTATCAGAAGTCTTTTTGTTTTTTATCTCACAGTCAGAGACAATATGGACAAGAAAGAGCAGTAGATGCAGCTGCAAATTTTGTGCACCATATTAGTGAATACCTAATGGATTTTCAAGATTTGCATTCAGAAAGGAATTTCATTGGAATCAGAGAATCCTGGAATGGCTTGGGCTGGAAGAGACCAAAATTCATCATTAGAGGGACATCAGCACATGTAATTCCTGGCAGCAATATCAGGAGTATAAAAATGGATTTTCTACTCTGTCTTGACCCAAACCAACATTTTGTCTGCTGTAAAATAAGAAAGAGAAAAAATATTTAGGAAAAGTCCAAACTGGACAAGAAGGAATAAATAAAGGATCTTTCCAGATGTAGGCAGATGTTGGAAAACTGAGGCTTGTACTTGTGTATCAAAAACTTACAGAAATATGGAGTATTTGTCATGCTGCCCTGACTATTCAGGATGAATCCTGGCAGGATGATGTGGCTCACTGTTCAGGATTATTTCATGGAAGAAGGCTGGTGCAGCAAGAACCAGTTTGGGTTTGTGATCTTCTGACTTTACAGCAGAGGGAAATGTGGCAGTGGGAAATGAGGCAGTGAAATTCAGAGAGTGAGCAAAGTGACTCTGAGCTGTGCTTCCAGGACATGTTTCTAACCCGAAGGAACCTCAAAAACAAAACAAAGGTGAAGACAAGAAAAAGAAAACAAAACACCACACAATTCAGACCTTGCACACGGGACAGGTTATACTGGGTTTTTCTCTTGGTCCCCTGACAAGGGAGCACCCAGGGAAGTGCATGAGTATACAGAAAAGTTTTGTCTCGTTCTCTGAGGTCACATTGAATTATAGCAACCCCAATCTGCAGCCTTTCAAAATGCCACCAGGCCAATGGCCCCTGACAGAGCCCAGCAGCATTCTCCAGGGGAGCAGCCTGGTAGGCATTTAACCGAGTGCCCGGCTCTCCTTGCTTCACCAAACAAAAACTAAATTAGACGGGTCAAACATTGTCGATCTAATCTCACTGTGAACTGAAAACAGAGGAGCTCTGCTGCCACCAGAGCAGAGCAGAGCCTGCTGTGACCCCACCATGAACTGGAGGGGATGGGAGATCTCCAGCAGGTGCAGTCGGGAGGACTCAATGTCGCATTCAAGTTTATTCTTTGTACGGTTCTGAGAATGGCGGGATTGTGTTTTGAATCCAATACCCCGGGGCTTTCACTTGCTTTCTCACAATTACCTGTGTGAGAAGAAGAGGGGGGTGAGGGAAAAAGGAAAAAAGAGATAATTCTTCTGTGGCATAGCAGGAATGGTCAAGGGCAGTTCAGATTAAAGACCATGATTGGCACAGGCTGCAGAGAGGCCAAGCCAACAAAATAAAAAATAGAACCATCCTGTTTAATAGAAACAAATTGCTCTCCACTTCTCCCTGACACAGATAGTGGGGCCATTTGTACCTGCTGCCCTTTGTTGGGAACAACGGCAAGGAAATGTACTCGTCCTGAGTGGAATAAAATTCTTTTTGTTGCATTTGACTATCTCAGCCCACAGAACAAGCAGGGCAGTTAAGTAGTTGAGCTTCCTTGTACATTTGTTTGATTGAAGGTCTGTAACACTGGCTCAGGTAGAAACAGCTCAGCTGCATGGAGCAGCAATGAATGAAAGGCTTGTTAGGGAGCAGCCAGCGAGACACGGCGGAGCTGCCTTCGGAATTACCTCTGAATAGGAGCTTGTTGTTTTGCTTGTTCCCCTCAGCATGGAAGGACAAAACTGTACATTTGAAATGACATGTGATGAGATCTGTGCTGGTTTGCATGTGTATATTGGGAAAACTGCTAAAAACTGGGGCAGGCTCTTTTGCAAGTCAAGGCATGAAAACAAATCTCCTTCAGATGTCCCCGATGCTCCAGGTAACATTAGCATTTCCAAAGGTCGGAGTGGAGAGTGTTAGAGCATATTTATGAACTGACCAAGGAGAAGGCTTTAATTTTGGTCATAAATGGGCTGGAGAAGATCCAACCAGCTGCCTAAATGATAAAAAAATAAAGCCAGAGTTTATTTGTGTTATTTTCTCATCTTATAGAGACATGGCCATGAGCGGCAGATCCCTTACAGATACAAAGATCCCTTACAGTATAAAAACCATTCCAGCTTCAGCAATACCACTCTCCCAGGTTCAGCAATAGCTGCTCCAGCTGCCTCCACCTCCATCAGCTCCCATCAGGTACAACTCAGTTGTCAGCACACAAGAAGTTAATCTATTTTGTTGAACTGATGTTGTAGTGAGTATATAAATGTATGTACATACATACACATGACATATGTACATATATACATGACTTTTCTGATGCTCTTTAAATGTTGCCTGGATCCTTCTCTCAGTTTTGCTGAGTAAGAAATTGCCAGTCAAATGTCTGATGTCACAACTAATAGGTGAAACAGCTCCTTGCAACAGGTAGGTTACAAAACAAAGCTTTCAAAAATATTTCTTTAAACATATTTTAAGCTATTTCAGGAGGAAAAAGTAATAGGTGATACACACTTGAAATTTGGAAAACTTAAAAAACTTAATCTGTACAAGTTATATTAGTAAATCAGCTCCATGAGCATAAAGTACAGTATAGATCCAGTCAAATGTTTTGCACAATTTAAGACTCATCTAAACCAAGCTTTTTGTTAAGATTTATGAGTTTTAATTATTATTAGCTTTCTTAAAACAGAGGAAGGCTTTCCTTCATCATTTTATTTGGCAGTTCTTCCTTTGGCTTTTCAACAAAAACTGGACAATTTTCTATTTTTTCATATCTGTATTTCTGTGAATTACAGGCACATAAAAGAACAGAATCCATAAATCATCATGGATTGTAATATTGTAATTCTGGAATTTCTGGTCTGCTGCAATAGGATATGTTGAAAATCACCAGCACCAAATGGGGTAAGGAGCCTTTGGGTCTTTATGGCATAATGGACAAATAAAAAGGGTAGGCAGCACTCCTAAATTCTGCTGTTTCTGGAAATGTGACCTGGAAAGCTGCAGGACCACATTAAGCAGATCAGTCTGATACTCTGTGAGGTACAGAAAAACACTTAATGACAAAAAATTTTTGATTCTGTGAAGAGAAAGCAGCTAAACCACTAAAGAAGGAGGACACATGGGAATGGGACAACATTTTCCAAAGGACAGGTATTCCTGATGCTCTTAGGGCTCTGATCCATATCTTGAGGTGTCTCCCTGAGTGTCAGCTCTGGAGCAAGCTGCTCTGAAGGGTATTTTGCATTTTGAATGCATCCTTGTGAAACTGTCCTCTCTTTCCTTCACCCAAACTCAGAGTCCTCCTACTCTTCAGTCCCTGCTGGAAAATACCATCTGTAGCATCCACCCTTCCTTTTTCTCAGGAGCATTTCCTTCATTTCACTGAGTATCCATCTTTTCACTCTAATTTCTGGATAGGAATGGCCTTCCTTCAAATTATACCACAAAAGCAAACTTGAAAACTGCACAGCAAGGAAATCAGGAGATAATTTTGGCATGTTTAGCTGCTCCTTGCACCTGCAGCAAGATTGTGTCGTAGGGGAAGTTTGGAAGAAAATAGAGGGATGCCAGAAAAGGGGTGCTGGCATCTGTTAAAGCCCCTGTTAAAGAAACAAATCTCTCTTAGATTTGCCCTCCAAATCAATGCCCATTTTGAGCTGATTTCATGTTTACAGAGCCTGATTGAAGAGCCCCCACCACTGCTGGAGCGAATTTCATTGGAATACAATGCTGCCTTAATGAAGCAAGGCATACAGCTAATGGTGATTTGGTTGGACTCAGAAATGGATAATTTGTTATCAAATCCTTTAATAGCTCATGCTGAAGTTTCTGTCATTGCTTGCTGCTCCTCTCAATCTTTATTATGACAAACCCTTTAAAAATGCCTAGGTAGAAAAAAGTGCCCATTAATCCTTTCAAGGAAAGGCCGCCGGTACCAGATTAAGTCAAGCTGGCATCTGAAACTATTCTTTCCTTTATGACACATAGTAAGTGGTGGGTAATCCACATCTTAATCTCCTTGTTGCACAGCTTGGTTTATGGTAACTGATACTCCTGTGACTGCTGCAGACTCCTATTGTGTTACCTTGGGCAGGCAGCTCTTCTTCCTGTTTTTTCCCCCTGGAATGTCTGATAAAGGCACCCTTGAAGTTGACCATAGTCTCTTGAGAAAGTGCTTTTCAGAGAAAATGTGATTCCTTTAAAGTTGTACTGAAGTTACTTGTGGGTTTTCCCTGGAGCAAAGCCTCGGACAGTATTTCTGCTCTCCTCCAACGTGTGAATTTCATTGCTGCTTTTAAAAGAAAAATTTTAAAAGAAAAACTCTTTTGAATCCTCTATTCCACTCCATAACTTTCTCTGAGCTATATTTATACTTTATGTCAGTACTTAAGTATAAGAGCATAACTAAGGTGCTGCAAGAAGTGAAATAACTTGACCAATATACAGAAAATATAAGCACCGGGCATTTTAACCTGAAATGGTGGTGTTTCATACAACTGTGTAAGTGATGCAATATTTTGAATAGTTTTCCTGACTTGATATTTTAAAAAATCCCCCTTTCCCTGCTGTGGAAACAGATATTTGCTACAATTGTTACTTTAAAGATGAAGAAAATAAGGCAAGATGATGAATAGTTCCTGTCTGAAGTTCAGGTCCATTTGCTGTACCTAAAGTGACTGGGAAAACGGAATCATTTTAAAAAACTGTTGCAAGAAACACCTCTGTCCTTATTTTTGATATTTTATGACATAGTTCCACAAATCTTCCCTTTTTCAGAGGATGAACCCTATGTGTGCTTTCCAGCAAATTCAAATTTAATAAATTTTATTAAAGGGAGAGACATTATTGCTAATTCTGGAAAATACATCAGGAAAGCAAACAGAAACCTCATGGATGAGCTCAGGTTTTGACTTCAGACCTATTCTACTGCCCTGCCTGGACCTGTAGCTTGGCACAGATCTTCAGAGCCATGAGGGCCATGCCAAGGGATGGCAGAATCACAGAATAATTTGGGTTGGAGTATAGCAGAGGAATGTTTCCCTGGCATTTTGGACACCACAGTGAACTTTGTAAGAACTTCTTGACTCTGGTGTACAATATTTCTGAAAGTGTCTATGAAGGTACAAAACCACAATGATTTAAAACACCCAAATTCTCAAAAATATTATTTTTCAAGTAGAGTTATAAATAAAATGTTTTACCTTAGAGTTAAACTAAAATGCATTCTTTCATCTGGCTGAAAAGAGTGGGACAAGGGTTTGTGTTTAAATATCTGCTGAACAGTGATAAAGGTATTTATGTAACTAAAAAGTAGCATTTCAAAAACCCTTCTGAATTGGGGCTCCTGAAAGAGCCCTCTTAATATTAAATTGCCAGCCTACAGGGAAAAAAAAAAAAAAAAAAGGACATATTTTACATCAGATTTTGGAGCTCATAAAGGTTTTTATAAAAACTCACCATCTTGATTTGTGTTCAGCTACTTCAAAGCTCACATATTTCTTATTTGAACTTTGCTAGGTGCAGTAATTTTCTTCTCGCTCAGGCTGGATTGGTTCTGCTTATTCAGATCTCATTAATTACAGGAAACTGGACTCATGCTCACATATCCCATTCACCCATCCTGCCCTCAGGCCAGTCAATTTATCTGGCATTTAATGAGGAGTTTTAGATTTTGCAAGTTATCAGAAGTGGGCTCTGAAAGTGTTAGCTTGTGAATTCTAAATAAATGGGCTACTCTGGGGCTTGTTTCAAAACAGACTGCACTGCAGCTCCTCAGTCTCTGTTAAATGAGTCTAAAATTCTCTGCAGGGTCATTCCAAAGGTGTTTTTTGTGTTGTCATTCTTTGAGAATATTGCCACTGTCAGCTTTAACCTCTTTCAGTTGTGTGAGGACTTTATACATGCAATGATACTTTGTGCATTAATTACCCAGGTTTTGGGTAATTTGATGTACCAGTGTTTTGTATCCCCACCCCACCAGCTGAAGGGGGTTCATGTATCAGCACTTCCAGCAATAACTTCATGCTACTGTCCATGCTGGTTATTTCACACCCACCAGGATTAATCCAGAGCTAAATGAAAGCCATAACAATCTCAAACACACATCAAACTCTCTTTCAGGTGTCTATGACGTGTCTATTAAGCCCATTAGCACCATGCTCTTTGAAATAAAATTAATTTCAGTATGAAAACCCAGCCTTTGGATACCTGGAGTGGCTGGCTCTGTCTTCTCAGGTACCTGAGAGCCACCTGTGGAAGGATGCTTGGGATGTCCACTGTGAACCCCACTCTCATTATGAGCAGACACTTAATTCTCTTATTAGAGACAGGTTCCTGTGTTCAGAGACTTTTCTCAAGTCTCTGGGGAAGGTGAGAGATGCTCAGCATCCATCCCATGGAAAAATTTTCCTCTTTTGGAAAATTGTCCTCCTTTGGAGGGCAAGTTCTGTGTCCTTCCCTTCATGCTGTGTCAGAGAGCTTTAACCAGAAGGGATCAGAATGAATGCCTTTAATTCCTCACACACCTTCCCAGAGAAATGGTACCACTTTTTTTTTTTTTTGGTCTAGTAAAACCAATAGGAAAATAAGAAAAATGCTGCAATATTTTAAAAATGTGTTCAGTGTGAGGCCCAACACTCTGCTGTAATGCACACTATGGAGACAACAGTGCCTTGCCCAATTCAGCCCAGCTTTCCACAAGATGCTAGAACAGAGCAGTTTAGCAGACATTTACAATTTCCTGTTGTTATATAAGATTAGTTACTGATAAAACAGCCCCTCTGGACCAAAATCCAACCTGAATCCTCTTTCAAATCACCCAGTATGATAAAAACCTTCTTTTCAGCACTTGTAAATAAGTGCATAGGGATGTGCTTTATTTTTGTTGTGGAAGAAGAGCTGGTTTCACCTCAGCTCTGTGCCCAGAAGAAGATTGCCATCTATAGATAAGTGTCCCCAACTGCATGTCCCTGTGTCAGCTGGGATGGCAGGGGGAGAGGGAGATGTGCTGTGCCCTCCTGGGCTGGGATGTCACTGGGAGCACAGCTTGTGCCAATAATGCTAATTCACTCTATTAAAGTGGCAGCTTAAACATGGAAATGGCTGAATTTCTTCCTTTTTTTTCTTTTTTTTTTTTTTAGTAATGCAAAACCACTGACAATAACTGTTGCCACTCCGGGAATATTTCAAGTAACTTGTAAACATGCTCTGATACTCCTTTCCATTTATTTGTGTTCTCTTCTTGTGCAGACAATGTGAAAAATAAAAACCAACCAAAAGAAAACAAAAAAATCCATGGCCTTTCTGAGCTTTGTCCACTTAAGAGAGCAAAAAGCTGAAAAGGTAGGATATCACTGGGTCTCAGATGATCTGCAGGTGTAATTCTCAGGCAGAAATAACTGTTCCAAAGTTATAAGTTGTCCCATGAAAACAAGTAAAAGTAAAAGGAAGGAAGATAGTTAAATCCACACAAAAACATTGAGCATCTGTACACACACATAGACCCAGACAAAAATTTTTATTTGCCATTTTAAAAATATATTGTGGCTTAAAATCAGTATTTGCTTGACCATTTGCTTGTATAAAGTGGAAATATTTTCTGCAAGTGTTGACAAGTAAGAGGTTTTCCCCAGGACACCAAGTTCTAGAAAAGTTGGCTGGGAGTGGCAGGAACAGCTTGAACTACAAAGAAAAAAAAAGTACATTTTAAATGCAATATATTTTGAATGATCTGATACTAAAAAACAAGTGACCTATACTTTCAGCCAAAGAGAACTTCTCAGAAAAAGTCTCTTTGCCTTCTGGCTATATCTGGAAAATTTCAGAATAAACTACACCAAACTAGCATTAGTAAAATCCAAATATGATTATTTCAATGGGACATGAAGAAACCTTGTGTATGAAGAGAGGATTCCATACAACTAAGTGTAAAAACTATTTCTAAAAGAGCATTTAAACAGAGCAATTTTAATTTTAAAAGTGCCTGTTTCAAGAACCGAGTATCCTTTTACTTGCCTTTGATATGCAGCAACAATATGTGAAATTTGTGAAATGGTCCAAGCTGAATACAAATCAAATTACTTTGGTCTTGTCAATCTACCAAATCTTTCATCTTTTCCTTGGTCGCCTTTTCTTGCTACATTTCCTTTATCTCTGCTTGCAGTTTTAAGAAGTGAATGGCAAAGAGTCATCTCCAGTTCATCTGAAGATAAAACCCATTAAGCTGTTGTATTCACATTTAATTAATGTTTTCCAACTCTCATTTCCTATTTGCCTCCTGAAAATCTTGCCTAAAGTGCTATGTGCCAAATAAAATAACTCAGGTAAGGGATATCTGATCCAAATGTTTCACAGGAGATGACTGGATAAGATAACTCTAAGGAGTTGATCATTTTTATTATTTGTGGACAGCCTTTCTAGCTGAGTTCACTCACTGCAGACAGACTCTTATCCCTCAGGGATGAATGCTGCAAACTGAGCCTTTCCTTTTATTTTTCAAGCGTTGCCCAGTGCTGATACAATTGCACTTTTATCTTTATTAATTCCAAGGGTGGGCAGTTACCCCGATAAATCAGTGCTGGAATGAAACAAAAAGCACCCATTCCTGCAGATCAGTGCTGCCTACAGGTTTACAAACATTAATCCAAGCAAGACACAAAGCATCAGGCTGGGAAGGAGGGGGATTTTCATTTTATGGGCACAGCAAGGTGACAGAAGTGGCCAGGGACAAGGTGATGGGATTGTGTCTCCGGAGCTGGAGCTCCCCACACTCCCAGCCATCAGTGCCATCATCTCCTGGAGCTGGGGCATGGAATCCTCCTCCTGCTGAGCAGAGCAGAGAATATCTGTCTCATTCCAGGCTGTGTTTGTACCCTGCTCTCTGCACAAGGGAGAGCATTGAAGCAGGAGGGCAAGGAGATGTGCGGGGCAGGGGGAAGAGACACCAGGCATGGAGAGCTGGGGTTAAAAGCCAGAGCAGTGGGAGGGGGGCAGCCAGCAGGCAGCAGGGGTAATCTCAGTCTGGGATCTAGGTATGGCCCAGATGAAAGAAAAATAGCAGTCTGAGTTTTATATTGTAATGTTTGTCACAGTGTGGCTCGAACCAAGTGTGTGCTCATAGCAGGGTCCTCCTTGGAATCTCTGGAGTCAAAGGCAGGCAGGAACCAGGGAGAAAATACAGAATGCTGGTGACAACAGCAAGAAGAGTACTGCAGGATGAGCAGATGACTCATGAAAATAGCAGAAGGACAAAATATGTTTATATACATATCTCTGCATGTACACGTGCAAAGAGAGCATGCTTGCAATGCTGAATATTTTTTTTTTTTTTTAGCTCTTGTTGCCAACTATTTTCACTGGTTTATTGCTATATTTGAGCCCTATTGCTATATTTGAGCCAATCACACAGGATTAGGGCACTCTTAGGAAATAATCTGAAATTATTCCCCCCTCCCTCCTTATAAAATAACCCTTCAATCACCTCAGGCTTCTTCTCTTTAGATTTAGGAATCTTAATTCTTTTGCAAGCAGCAAATGAACAGATTTGACAATACCCAGTACAATGAGTAACCTGCAAGGATTTTTCACCATCCTCGAACATTTTTCCCCAAATGATCACTGCTGTTTATGTTCTTTATAACACATAATAGATTTTAATGTGAATTCTTGCTACAGAAATTTTTCACAGCATTAACTTTATCACTTAACCTCTGTGCAGTAGAATCACACTGAGTTACCATTTGCCCACATTTTATCCATTAAACAAGAAACACTAGGCCTTTAAAACCCAATTAAACACTGTCCAAATTATCTGGTTTTTAGTTTAATACTGCTTATATGCTGTAATAAAAAAAACTAAACCAATTTTTATCAAGCTGCTGGGTCAACAAAATGCTTTTCAGGGCACAGGATTTTGATGTAGGGAGTAAATGTACACATTCTATGGTGATACTTTTTTCACCCCTTAGAGAGGATCATCCCAGATTAAGCTGTGTTTTCTGACCTTGCAGAACTGACAGCATGATTTAATAGCCATTAGAGAAAAATGTCCCCAACTTTCTTCTGACTTTTTGCGATTAAATATTCATTTCTTGGTGGATTTGCCCTGCTACACTGCAGCACAGCTAAGCTGAACAAATTGCAATGATGTGCGTGAAATCCCATTATAACCAGTGTTAAATCCTGATTTAACAACTGGAAATTTCTCTGCTGAGCCCCAACACTTCTTAGCCAAGGAAGCAGCATCTTTTAGCAGGCATGGACCACTCTGTTGTCATCAAAGTCCTGTTTGGCATTGGGATGGAGCAGCTCAGCTGTTCACTGGAGCTGGCTACTCTCAGAGTCTCTGTGGTCAAGATGACCCCAAGGCGAGGGGTTGGAAAGTCTCTTTTACCCAGCCCTGAGATCGAAGAAAGAGTCAGGATTCTTCAGCTCTGGTTCTCAAGGTTGTTTATTCTATGTTATCTATAAAATTCTTTTTCTGACCTGCTGAGGTCTGTCTAGCAAGTTGCTTCGTGGCACACTGACCGCCTTGGGGCAGTGTTATCTTTTTATACTAAGAACTATGTGTACATTATTTACAATAATTTTACAATACCTATCACCTGTGTCAGACAGTGTGTTTCTACTCTAAACTAATCCAAAAGTGCCACCATCACAGCAGAAGATGGAGGCTAAGAAGAAGAAAGAAGAAGGACAAGGCACGCCCAAATCCCTCCATCTTGCCTCCTGAACCCCCATTCTAAAACCCCAAAATTTTACTTTTTCACCCTGTGACAAACTAACCATCATTCTATTTAAATTCTCGTGGCTTGTAAATCTTCGCATAAAGTTGGTAATTTTCTCCATGGGTTAAAATTGAAGGCACAGGTGTCTTTGGCTTTGTGCCAAGGTCTCTGAGCCCCCTGGCAGGGCTTCAAGCCCTCCAGGGCAGCCAGAGGGATATCCTGGGTTCAGACAGGCTACCTCAATTAGTTTACGTGCAGTTAATTAAGCACAATAGATTCTGTGCCCTGTTTATGGCACTGCAGTGTCCATGAGTGTTGGGTCGTGTCCCTTCCATGTCTGTACAAGACCCCAGCTCCATCCCTGCCTCTCCTGGGGTCTCCTGCTTGCCCAGGCAGCCGGGAGTCAGCGCAGTGCTCACACGGCTCGGGCGTGCAGCAGAATTCCTGCCTCCTGTCCAACAACAAACTCCTGTCAGGTCTTTGGAATCAACAGGGAATTATTGAGAGCTCCACGCGGTGCCGCGAGGTCATTTCAGATGAAGGGATCAGTCAGGATTTCATAAAGTATTTATTTAGCTGACAAAGGAATTCCCAACCTCCCTTTCATGTACGTTTGAGCTGATGCTAAGTTTCCAAGACAAGGCTCCGATTGTGGCTGTCACCAAACAATGACATATTTCTTTTCTTCTCTTAAATTCTCTGTATCATTCTATATAAGAGGGCAATTTGTCTGTCATGCAGCTAAAACAGGGCCCACTCACTGCCCTCATTAAACTGACAGCACAGTTATTAGCAGTAAACGAAGCCAACAGGCAATGAATTTAGCCACTGTTTTATGGCGAGCACCAGTGAGATTTTTTCAGTAATTAATTTGATAAATATATTAATTATGAATTGAGTTGACAGTACAATCAGATTGTCAGCCTTCCAGACAGGCTCTTGTGATAAGTAGCTTTGTGATGAAGTGGTCGGATTTCAGTACCTGTCATCCTCCGGTGTCAGTCTCTTATCACTGTCCTGGCCATTCACTCTGTAATTTCCTGTGTGTTGTAATTAAATGGTGGCTTTCTGATTGGAAGTGACTCCTCAAACTTAATCTCTCATTCTCTCAGAATATATTGTTTAAAATAAAAAAAGAAGACTCTTTGTTTCAGTGGCTTTTAATGTTAAAAAAGGAGCTTTTAAGTTCATGTTTGGTTATTGCCCCTGTGGGTGTTTGGGAGTGTTGCCTTTGCTCCTGGAATCAGATGGGTGAAGTGTCCCTGCTCTGCCACTGGCACAGTGAGTGGTGGCAGGAGGAGATGAAACCACGGGGAAATGTCAGTTCTGTCCTCCCTCTCCTCCAGCCTCAAGCAGGGAGCAGCCCAGCACAGTCTGGAGGACTTTGGGAAGGGTCACTGCCTGTATCTCTTGCCAGCTTTTCTTTTTGCCTTTTTTTTTTCCTTTAAGAAATTAATTAGGAACAGTGCCTGAGGTCATTTGGCTCAGGAGATACATGTCAAGATAAGATATTTCAAAAACACCTCCTTAATAATTTAATATCAAGTTGGAATTTGGAGGCATGATAGAATATTGTTCAGAATTGCAAATTTAAGCAACTTAGGAAGAACTCATAGAAAAGAAAACAAGCAGCATCTCTGGATGAGGATGAGTTCTTCTGTTGCTGTTTAAGCCTATCAGAAAAACCCCAAACCTGGAGAAAATATTTACCAAATGCAGCAGATTACTCTGCTTCTGGTTGCCTCATGTTGGAGGTAAAGGGTGGCCATGGGATTGGGGACTGCTGCTGGTCCTGCAGAATCCTGGGGTCCAATTGTTCTTTAACCTTGAGCAAAGCAGGAGGACCCAAGCCAGCAAAATCTTCAGTGTGTGCTGAATTTTAAGCACATGGGCACAGGTTGCTCCCCTGAAATTTTATACTGTATGTGTTTAATTTAATTTTGTACCATGTCCTGGGCTGTATCAGGAGCAGTGGGACCAGCAGGACAAGGGAGGGGATTGTCCCCTTCTGCTGAGCTGTGTTCATCTCTTGGCTTCCAGCATCAGAAGGATGGGGACCTGTTGGAGTGGTCCAGAGGAGACCATGAAGGTGCTCCAAGATCTGGAGCCCCTCTGCTCTGGGACAGGCTGGGAGAGCTGGGGTTGCTCACCTGGAGAAGAAAAGGTTCTGCAGAGATCTCAAAGCCCCTTCCAGTGCCTAAAGGTGCTCCAGGAGAGCTGGAGAGGGACTGGGGACAAGAGATGGAGGGACAGGGCACAGGGAATGGCTTCCACTGCCAGGGAATTGGATACAGATAGATTAGACAGATATGTAAAACAGTTGGATGGGATATCAGGAAGGAACTGTTCCCAGTGAGGGTGGGATGCCCTGGCACAAGGTGCCCAGAGCAGCTGTGGCTGCCCCTGGATCCCTGGCAGTGTCCAAGGCCAGGTTGGACAGGGCTTGGAGCAACCTGGAACAGTGGAAAGTGTCCCTGCCCATGGCAAGGGTGGAATGAGATGAATTTAAGGTCCCTTCCAGCCCAAACCACCCAGTAATTCTATGATCTTTGCATCCATGTGCTTTGATTTTAGGCAAACACAGAGGAATATTTCTGTGAGGAGCTCGTGTCCATGTGCAGGTGCTGTCCATGTGTCACATTCCTGTCCCAAACCAGGGCACTGTTTTTATCAATATCCCATTTTTCATGGGGCAGAGCATCAACAATAGCTCACCAAATCATCACTGAAATGTGGGCTGGTCTCTGCTGGAGATGGCACAGCTTGTCCCAGCTCTGCCCCCAGCACACTGCACCCTTGGATCTCCAGGTCCCCCTGAGCATGGCTCCTTGAGGAAGTTCAAGTCCTTTGCTAAAGCTGCACTAAGGGACTCAAGCTTCTGTTATAAAATGACAGGTACATCACATCCTGACAGTCAAAGGGAAGCCCAAAAATGTCACCAGAGCTGAAACAGGGACCTACTGCCAGGATTTGCATTCTATCCTACAGCCCCAAGCCCTGCAATGAAGCATTCAGAACAGTCTTTTTGAACTTCTCAACAGGGACAGTCTTTATGGATTATTTAAACATAAAAATATACAGCTTTCTGGAAAAGAACCATTTTAGCCCCTGGGGACTCATAGGAGCTGTGGTGTTGTAGGAAGATCTATAATTGAGCATGCTAATACTGATATGCTATTGTTTGAGAGAAATTTTGCCAGGCATGAGCCCATGATGGAAATTATGGCTTAAAAGGATCAATTTAGAGACTCTTGTCTACCATTTTACTGATTTGTAGATGCTTCCAAACTACAATCCAAAGCAAGAATCTACTCCATACTGGTGGAGAGATTACCACTCACTATTAAAGATGTTTTAAATTTTGCCAAGTATTTTATTCCAGACAATTCCCATAATCACATCAAAAATGTATTTTAAGCAAACCAGTTTCTTTATGAAGTATCTCTCCCTAAATCTGATAACCCAAAATGAGCTTATTGCTTACTAAAACCACAAAAAACCCCCAACTTAGTTAATGCTAATTAAAGTGGTTTTAATTGCCTTTTAAAATCAGTATGTGCCTATATTCTGTTACTTTGAGTAAAACATGTAATGTCTTTGCCTACATGCAAATCTTCCATAGTGGAATTGCAATTTCTCAGTAAGCATTGAATTTTCTTGTTACTGGCTGTGTTTGGAGTTTTATGGCCAATGCTCTTGATTTCTCACATAGCATAAGGCAGTACTTTCAATAAAAAATTTATGTGATGGTTCAAAAATGGTAAGAAAAAAATAATGGCATCTGACACATTTGTAAGGGTGATTAGGTGTCTCTCTCAGCAAGCTGAATAATTTTCTTCTAACAGCTTTTTCCATGTATTAAATAATGTCAAGTTGTTCCATATTCTCACTTCCTTTCTTTTGGGGCTGTCACTGATACAAGTTATTCCTGAGACAAACTACTGATGAATTGCACCCCCACAGATGAATTCAGATTCTTTTTCTTGCTTTATTTATGGTATGCTTTTTTTTCTCTTAAACATAAGCTTTAACTGCAGAGCAAGATTTGCTTTCTGGTAAATGAAAAAAGTGACTTATTCCTTAGAATAAGACTGGGCAGGCCCACAAGGAAAAATATCTTTATCACATCTGAAAAATTCTAAACCAAACTGGTTATGTGTCCCTTGATAAAGTGCTGGAGAAGAATTCTAGGTGTATTCCTGTTCCCACTAAAGCCAACCTGAGCTGTGCAGCAGCTCCCAGGGCGTCCCCTGTGCTCCCGAGCTCGGGGTGCAGCGTGGCACTGCCAGCAAGTTGGGAGGAGATGGTAATTATTCAGCAAGGAAAATGCTCAGCATTTCCTGAGCGAGTCTTTAATCCTAGTTTGAAGTCATTGCTGCCATTGTAAGGTCCAAGTGGAAACTGTGGTGCTTTTGTGCATCTGTCAGACGCCGCTGCTTATTACGGAACCAGGAATGATAAATATGCCGAGCGCTTTGATGTGAGTATCAGCCTGAGCTCCTCCAGTGCTCAGGTAGAAAGCAGCTGAAGCTATTGTTTTCATCTTGCATGAAAGGTTGAACAGATGCTTGAAAATAAATAGGACCTGATAAAATGATAAAAATCCTGGGATAAAGAGTGTGGCCTCTGTTCTCAGCGCCTGCTGCGCGCCCAGGCCAAGCCCGAACAGTTGATACAGAGCTCAAAGGCCTGCACAGAGCCACCCCCTCAGTAACAGCAACATAGTAATAAAATCCACCTTGTCTGTCCAGATTAACTGCTGATCTTCATCCTCAGATGGCTGGGAGCACAGAGGCTTTGCAAGATCAGCTCCACCATCCTCATGGATGAGGGTGCAGGGCTTCCCTCAGAAGAGAAGGATCGCAGCAGCCAGGCCAGCCCCAGAGTTCAGCTCCTGAGGGGACTCAGACCTGTCAGGTCTGGTTGTGGCTCTAATTAAGGATCCAAAAGAGTCTTGAGGCACCAAAGAGAAGTGACCTAGAAATTTGTTGGTTTTGTTTTTGTCTGCATAGGTCCAAGTAGGGATGTGGAGAGTCCCCTCAAGCAGCTCTGAGTCAGGCAGAGCAAAGATCAGACAAAAATAACCTTGCTATAACCATGCAGAGAGGTGTGTCTCTCTCTGGGGAGCATCAGGATGTGTGCAAATTCCGCTTCTCAAATATTTGATCCTTCTACAAGGCTTTCTGCACTTTTCTTTCTTTTATTTTCCACATCTTCATCTGTGCTCCCTGACAAGCAGTGGAGCAGCCAGCGCCTTCCAGGAGTCCTTGTGGTGAGGCAGGGACAGCAGTCACCCCTCCTCATCCTGCTGAATGGGCCACTTACCAGCACCATTCCTCATTCATTAAAGGCATTAACAGCACATCTCCAGGATTGCCTCTTGGCTAGAGCAAAATGTACAGTCTGAATGCAAAGTGTACAGTCTGATTGTCTTTAATAAAGCTTTCAATGAGACATGCAAGGTGTGAGGAGGAGCTAAAACAGCCCTGGAGAAGCATCCTCACTCCTGTTGCTTCTGTGCTCGTGTTACTTAAAGCAGAATGTGAATTTTCTGAAATATAAATTCTGTTTTCTCATCCATCAACAGCTGAAATCCCCATCTGTGTGCCTAAAACCCTTAATAAATGCTTTCCATCTTGTGGGTAATAGCTCAATGGCAGCTCTGACCACAAAAAAATGATTTCTCAAACATGTTATGCCATCTGATTTTTACATTATAGGTCCTAAAGTTGCTGTCTCCTGCATTATTTGTAATCTGTGGGACATTATATCAGCATCCAACCCACCCACACCTCTTTGCCATGGGACTTTTTTCCTGGGGAGAACAGTGGAAGTTCTCCCCAGGAGATGGATGCAGAACCATCCATCTCCACCTTCCTGGTGGTGACCAGCAGCACGTCCCCAGAAATCCTGTGAGCTCTTATCAGGGGGCTTTGGAATGAAATTGCAGGCCAGTGGCACCATAGGGAGAAAAAAAAAAAAGCACAAAATGAAAAGGTTTTTTCATTCTTTATTACTAGCCATAAGCAAATTAATGTAATTGTCTCATTAAAATGAATGCACTTTAGTTCTTATCATTTTCTAATGAGGTTTTATTTCCTGAGGAGATTGGCTGAATGCTCCACTCCACTGTGGAACAAATAGGAAAACAAGAAGCAAAGAACAGGAAACTCAGGGAGGAAAAGGTAAGTCAGAAGATCTGTAAAGAAAAAAAAATATATCACCCTGAGGTACTGGTCCACAAAAATGCTTTACAATAGCTGAACACAAAATCAATTCAAAAATACAGTAGATCACAGGCCATAAATAACATGTCCAATCAGAAAAGTGTGAGGGGAAAATGACAAAAGGAGAGAACATTCTCTGAAGGGGCAGTGGGGAGGTGGGGTGAGGAGAGCTGGCTTGAATAACTCCTTTACTGAGCCAAATCCCAGGATGGAGAGAGGCAAGGCCACTGACACCCCCTGTTCTTGCCTAATCTGCTTCAAAAAATGATAATCTCTCTGCACATCCAGCAGGGAGTATTGTATGCAAGGGTTCTTCAATCATGTTAACTAAAATACTGTTAATGAGAGCTATCAAGGGTTAGGTTTTAAAGACCATAGCAAATAAAACTCATTGCAGTCATGGTTTACTGATCCTCTGAGAAACAGGAAGGTATTACTTAGCATGGGCAGCCAGCTGAGCAGAGCACAAAGTGTTTGGCTAAAGAAAAAAAGGCTTTTCATGGGTGCTCACAGCAAACCACAACCATCCTACGTGAAGAGTTAATTCTTCACGTAGGATGGTTTACTTCTTTCATGCCAAGGTCGGGATTGAATTGTGAGATGGTACTTCTTGCTCAGACTCAGTTGTTTGTTAGTTCTTGTCTGTGTTACAGCCTCACAAACCCTGAGTTCTACAGCACTTCACTCCAACAAACTGAAAATGGAGACGTGTCTCTCTCTCTGCAAGGCCTTTCAAGGATAAACTGTCCAGTTAAGAAATGACACCTAAATTATTTTTACTTCTAGCCCAATAACCAACCACCCATGCCTGCAATGTGGACTTTTTTATCCAATTACACAAAACCACCTAAACCCATGGAGGAGAAGGAGAAGGAGAAGGAGAAGGAGAAGGAGAAGGAGAAGGAGAAGGAGAAGGAGAAGGAGAAGGAGAAGGAGAAGGAGAAGGAGAAGGAGAAGGAGAAGGAGAAGGAGAAGGAGAAGGAGAAGGAGAAGGAGAAGGAGAAGGAGAAGGAGAAGGAGAAGGAGAAGGGGAAGGAGAAGGACCAGCCTCCTCCCTAAAACCTCCATCATGCCTTATAAATATTACTGTATTCTAAACACTTAAACCCTAAGTTTTTCATAATGTAATATTATACATTTCTATTTAAACTGCACACCCACAATCCCAGTTCTGTCATTCCATTTTGGAAGCCTTTAAACAGCCTCAGATCAATGCAGTGCTCTCTTGGGGGCCAGTGCCTGCCAGCACAGAAGGTCTGAAATTCTCAGCAGCCAGGGTTCCAACAAAGAGTGTTCCAGTTTTGGGTTCAGCTCTGCAGCTTCACATCTGTTACCTGCATATCTAAACAAACCCTACCTTTTACCTTCACTGGGAGGCTGGAAAGCCTCTCAGGGGCCAGGTGAGTACAAGAAATACCCAAGTTAACAGGTTTCTGCATGACCAGACTGATTATAGACATATAAATACGTAGTTATACATATACATGTTTTTTAAGGTAATTCTGAGCAACAGTACCACTGGAAATTTGGCCCTGTGGAGATAAATGTCAGATTTTAGTTGCTTAGAGGCAAAAATCCTCAGTCAGGCAAAAGCTCAGTGAAGAATTGAAGTAGTTTTATTTCACAGCATTTGTGGAACTTTTGGGTTGAGTAGTTCAGGCAATTGATGTGAGTGCCTCTGTGGCTCCAAGGTCTGTACTCCAAACCCCTCTGCTGACACAAAGTGCTTGGGGAAAATACAGTCACATGTGGGAAACATTGCCCATCATGAAATAAAATAGGTACAGCATCCCTTATGGAAATGAAGTCCTGGCTTTGGTAGTTCTGAGTTTTATTCCTGTTTGTAGCATCCATTCTTATGTTGGCCATGGTTCACTATTTCATTTCTCTAGGATTAATTTTTTTCCCCAGTTATAAAGTGGCCATAAAGATATTTAATTCTTAGCACTTTGAGGATCAAAAGAAATTGCTTTTATCTACCAATGCCAGACAATCATATCCCTACCAAAGTATTCTGGTCTTTTTACTACTAAGCTGCTAACCAGTCAAAAAAAAAGGTTTTTTAATCATATAAATGATATGATTACAGCTTTTTATAAAATGAGACACAGACAAAAAGTGATACTTTGGCCATCTTGGATGCTGTGCAGGTCCTGCCACACATTGCAGCACCTGGTTCCATCTGCCCTGGTGGAAATCTTTGTACTGCAGGAGAAGTGAGAGCAGCTTAGGTCAAATAAGAGTTGATTAACTACCACCAGGAATCCAGATAGATTAAAGGCTGTAATCACATCTTGTTTCTTGTGTTCTTTTTGTCAGCTTTAAGGAGGTGAGAACCAGAGGGGACCAGCTGTCACAGTGGCTGACAATTCTCCTGAATTTCCCAGGTTTGAATAAGCAACTGCACTGAACTAAAATTCTGAACCTTCCGAGGTTCATCCATCACTTTTACTAAATTACCTCTTCATTCTCTTTTCTGCTAAGAATCTAATTTTTATAGCACTGTAGAGAATTTTTATAGCACTGTACTTTATCTTGTCACAGTATTTTTTGTCATTATTTTCATCTCAGTGAACTCTGCAATGATACTAAATAGACTTTGAGAGCCTGGCTGTAAGATAATGAGGGAGGTGCACATCTGCAAATGTTAATAGCTCACCCTCCAAGCCTTTTGCCTGGGAAAGTCAGGGCTTGGACAAGATTTGTACCTTCTTGGGCAACACACTGAGAAATTGTCTATATTTTTCTTTTTCTCCAAAAAACAGGTCAGATCAGATGTCTCTCTTTTTTTTTTTTTTTCTTCCCTGCCAAGGTAGCACCTACAGGGTGCTGTGACTGATTTCTTTGAGATACAGAGAAAGCTGAAATGAGCTGATAAATCTTTCAGAATTAGGTGGGTAATATCCCAGGCAAATCTAAAGAAGAAATGCTCATAAGTTGTGTGTTGGTTGCATGTCTGGAGTCAGGACCACACTTGTTACAGTCCCAGGGCCACTGAAATCCTCATTCCCAAACTACATTTTATTTAAAACAACTGACAAGATATAGGAAAAAGGAATTAATTGAGGTATGTGAGGTCACATATCATAGAATCCCAAAATAATTAAGGTTGGAAAAAACCTCTAAGATCATCAAGTCCAGCCATTAATCCAGCACTGGCAAGTCCACCACTAAGCCATGATCCTGTTAGACACCTCCCCTCTGCCTGTGTCTGGAATTAGCTTCCTCGTGGGTCTGTGCTTGGAGGAAAGTTCAGGTTCTTGTTGCTGCACAGCTGATTCCAAGGAAAAGATATTTACCCAGCCCTTCCAAGTCCTTGATTGCCTTGCTCATCACCCAAGAAAAAGTGTTTTGCAGGAAGGGGGAGAAGACCAAGAGGCAGCAGAAATAGTATCTGTCTTTTTTCCCTTGTCCAGTTTTCTTCCTAACCCAATGCTAGGCCCTGCAAAGCAATGGTTTTCTAAAAGGAGACCAAATAAATGTGTGTAGAGGTCAGGGGTGGCAAATTTAGCTAAAGATTTTAGTTTTGCTAAATGCTCACCCAGCCTAACTCATATATTTCATTCGCCTGAATATACAATCCTGTGCAGAAAGCCTAGAGGCAGAAAAGTCATTTAGACTTCCATATCCATAAAAATTTGCTCAATTAATGCACTCTTTCAGGAGACTGCAAGATCTTCATCCCCTATTACAGCTCCTGCATCCTCCCTCTGGTAGCAGGGTATGGATGGGAGGCAGAGCCATCTGTGCTCATGGCATGGACTGGCCTGGCTGGACACCAAAGCTGCTCCATCACTGCCTTCCTCAGCTGGACTGGGGAGAAAAAACATAATGAGAGGCTTGTGGGTTGAGATAAAGGCAGGAAAAGATCACTCACCAGTTATTGTCATGGGCAAAACACTCCCCAAGAAAGAGAAATTAATTTAATTTATTGCCCATCAGATCAGAGTAGGGTAATGAGAAATAAACTCAACTCCTAAAATCACCTTCTCCCGCCCTCTCCCTTCTTCCTGAGCTCAACTCAACTCCTGATTTCTCTGCCTCCTCACCCTCAGGGAACAGGGAGCTGTGGACAGCTCATCACTTGTCTCTGCTGCTTCTTCCTCCTCAGGGAAAGGTTCTTCACACTCTTCCTCTGCTGCAGGACAGGGTCTGTCCCATGGAAAATGGTTCTCCATGGACTTCTCCTCTGTAAATCTTTTTATGGGAGGTTTTTCAGGACCTGCTCCAGTGTGGGTCCCTTCTGTGGGGTCCGTCCTTTAGGAACAGACTGCTCCAGTGCAGCTGCCCACAGGGTCACAGCTCCATCATTTGGACATCACTCCAGACCCTTTTCTGAGGCTTGCATTCCCCACAGGAAAGTTGCACAGCCCAGCAGGTTCACTCCCTACATCTGCTTTGCAAAAGAAGCATCATCACCAGGACAGGGTTGGACTCAGCCTTCTTGGAGATCAAAATAACCTCCTGCAGTGTCAGGAGAAATGTTTAAACAGGAGAGCCTTTCCCATGGTTATGCATATCCTTCTTCTCACACTCTCATCCAAACTGCCAGGCTAACATTGAATTTTGGACATTGCTTATTGCTATTTTTTTTTTTTTTTAAACAAGGCACTTTCAAAGCTTTACCCAGATGGGCACTTTCATTGATTGCTTTAATTGAAGTACTCAAGGCTGCTGTGTTCCTCCAGAGCAACATTTGTTATTTATTTTCCTGGTACTCAGCTGAAAAGGCTGCTGTCACTGACTTGTAACATTACTGCTGCACACGTGTCCGTGCTGGTGTCAGTAATTGTCCTGTTTCTCAAATGTACTCCCTCTATTTAAATCCTCCAGCCCCTGTTTCTTGTCTTACCTGCTGTACAGAGAGAGAGGAGACAGGGAGGGTGGAGGTGATGACAGTGGGGTTTTTTATCTGTAAATCTCTGGGGGGATAAGGTTGCATGGTTTGCAATTAGACAAGCAGGTACTGTGGCAGAGGACATCATTTCCTTCAGCAGGTTATCATTTCAAAAAAATCAGGAACCTTTTAATATACAGTATACCTCACAGAATCTACCCTGCCTTTCTCTTAGCCAGCTTAAAAGACTGAGCTTAATGGCCTTTAACTGCTCTGACAAAACCAAGGGTTTGGGCTGGGCTTGTTTACTCCTTCTTACCTACCTTGCAGCTTTGCTGTAAACACCTTGCTTGGAGAAACCTGGGACAGTGGAAGGTGTCCCTGTCCCTGGCAGGGGGTGGCCCTGGATGAGCTTTCTGGTCTCTTCCAACCCAGGCCATTCTATAATTCTCTTTATCAGGGCTAAACCCCCAGTTTAGGCAGCATTATCTGTGTTATGGTGACCAGTTGCAGCCCAGCTTTGTGTGACTGGAGCTTATATTTTGTTGCAGAACAAAACCAGACACAGCTATGAAAAGGCCCATGGGATAGATGACCCTGAAATTCCTTTTTTTTTTCTTTGTGGTTGTGCAGGAAGGAGAAACTCTTGCTCCAAGTTGATGTTTCTAAAAAGATGGCAAGAAATGTAGGCCTTTGGAAAGATGTTGCTTGTAAAATCCTCAGTATTTTTATAACAGAAGAAGCTACAGGATGGACTGGAGCCATGGATCACTGCCTAGACCATTGCAAGATTTGTATTTTCTTATCATCCTCCTGATTGCACAATTATTTTCTTCAATTGTGTTTCTAGAATTTCTATGGCTCTCATTGCAATGGGCAAACAATATTCAAGAGCTGTTTGTTGCAACCTGGTGATGAGAAGAGACCTGCTCAGTGGGAAAACATTATTTCATGCCTTCTGTGCAAGTATTTTGTGCATCACTGCTCAGGAAAGCTTTCTGATAATAACCAGGGTTGGACTTGATGACCTTTAGAGGTCCTTCCAAGCCATTCCATGATTCTGTGAACCAAACCCATGTCTTATCAGAAGCTTTTTCTCTAGCAGAGGTAGAACATTTTATTTTGTAAGACTTTTTTGAAATTAAGAAATTCCAGCATGGGACTTTTCTGCTTTATTCAAACTCTTCAGAGTAAATTGGAATTAAGACTCTATGTTTATATATTTTTTTCTTTTGGATCAACAAGCCTATGAGGTTGATTTTTATTTTTTTTTTTTAGCAATAGGAGATGAGCAGTTAATTTTTAATGATGCAGAAACACCAACATCATTCCTCCAAGTTCTCATTTGGTGAGGTTTGTGCTCAACACAAAATCCCTGGCTAGGTTAGACTTTTTCTGGCAGTGAGGAGTTTAGTCCTGCAGCCCTGTAACACTGCAATGCCAGCAAAAAAGTTTTATCTTAATTTCCTGATGCCAGCTCGACGATGTGACAAGAGTTATAAAGGACCATTTATCTTGTCAGAGAGAAGGGACCATCAGCACCAGACCCCAGAGAACAATCATCAAGCTCTGCCTGAAAAATTATGTGCCTCAAAAAGCCTGATCCCAAACCAGCAATCTCAGAGAAACAGCCATATATTAAGTGTAGGAGCTGCACTGGATGGATCACTGGGATATAACCAGAAGGACAGGCTTAGAAATTCAGAGGAATTTTAACTGGTGTCCTCCAGCATCAAGCTGCAACTTCCCTTTGGAGTCATTGTTTTATTTCTGAGCATGACTTATGGAGAGCTAGCTGGAAAAAAAAAAGCCAAAATGAAAATACTTATTTTAAAATTTGTTTTCAATACACTTCCTATCTTGAAAATGCATTGCTTTAAAAATACTTCAAGGCTCTGTAGCAGGAAAAAAAAAAATTCTGTGGATTCTTTCCCTCATTCACCAATCTATTTTTTTTAGGGAAGCCATGCAGAAAGTAAAATAGTGCCCCTTACTCTGTGCTCTGCTCAGCAAGCTCAAACCATGGAATGAAAGTGGAGAAAAAAGTTATTTTTCAACACTATGAACAAATGGCAGAAATGTAGAGTTTAGTAACAGTATTGAGAAAATGGAGACATGAATTAGCTAAAGGGCTCTAAATCAGTATTTTTATTTGTAAGAGGGATTTTAGGTGTTTCTTTGGACATTTAGTGCATAAAAAGAAAATTTTTTGCTAGAAACTATTAGGGAAGGAAGATACAAATAATCAAATATGCCTAATCTGTGGTACCTTTGCATACAACAATTTAGACCCCTGAATCCATCCTTGTCTGTCCTTTTTGCCATTCTGGGACATCCCAGAGTGTCTCTGGCTGGTGTTTCTGCAGGGATTCCTGCCCCCCATATCCCAGCCCTGTGTGAAGATCTCTGCAGCACCCTTGGCATCATTATTTACCCTGTCTGGAATTTTTGGTATTTAATATGATTTATTGGCTTAAGACTTCCCCAGGTACTCTCATTCCATGGGATGCTCTATGACAAGTTCTTGGAAATATTTAAATTCTCTGCTAATTTTCTCCCTTTTAGAGGTAAATTTTTCTGTTATATTAACTTATATATAATTTTCTTGTGTTCTTGTGTTTGTGCCTTTTAAGTGTTAGGTTTCTATATATCAACTTAATGTGCTTTTATGATTCATTTTTTTTTCTCAGGTGTGTGTTTGGTTGTTACATCTCTTAAACCTCCCACTTAACAAAGTAAAATGCACGACTGCAAACATTGAAACTGATGCTGTGTGGTGCTCAGGAGATGGGAATTTACTGGGAACAATATTTTCCCCCTATTTAATTCCATGCAAAACTTTTACAATCAAAACTGGAAGTTAAATAAAATGAAACTGGTATAAATGGCACCTCCTTGTCTGTGCCAGGCAAATTCCCAGGGCACAGGAAAATGGGAATTTGGGCCATGAACTTTTGGCTGCAGTATTATTTGCAGACCAAGTGAACCATTCCCAACTGTTTCCGAAATCAAGGCTACAAAAGTAGGAACTGCTCGTACACAGCCAGGACAGAACAATTGATTCAAATTGTCAGGACTTAACTCATGTTTCAGGATTGCTTTGAAATTTTTTCATTCTTGGTAATTTAATTCTTTTGCAGTTCTCTCTCACTGGATGGAGAGAATTGTACTCCTCTAGCCCTCATTTTACCCCCCTCCCTCCACTTTTTTTTACATGGGAGATATAATTTATTCCTGTTTCAGAGAATTTGCCACAAGAAAGAATCCAATTCTTTCAAGGTTTTTTTAAAAAATCTCCTCAGAGAGTGAAAGTAGCATTTGCTGAAATTAAGGTGCTTTTTGCCAGAAATGTGATGCTAATCCTCTTAGTTTTAATGGTTTTGAAATGGTTTGTATAAGAAGGTAAACAGAGTAGTTGATTAATAGGAAGGAAGTCAATTGGCCATGTTGCAAGTGTTATACGCTCGACTGTACAATAGTTCTTTATTTCTGCAGAGTGAGGCACAGACTGGTGTCCTTTTGAAAGTTCTTAGGTGAAAACTGATATCTCTCCTCATACTGTACAATTCAGAAGAGTTTGATTCCAGCACCAGAAAAAGCAAGCAGTGCACTTTCGAAATAGAAGTCAAACAAATATCACTGATAAGACATTGACGTGACACCAGTTATCTCCCCTTTTTATTGGAAATAGGCACATATAATGAGGTGCTTCACATTTTAAAGTCTTAAATCTTAGAAAGCTCCAGGCTTAGATGGTTTTGATTTTGGCTTATTAAACTTGCAGTGGGGGGACAGGGGGGAGGGCAGGAGATGGAGTGACTCACTTATCCCTGTTCTTTAACCTTTCACTGACCAAAGGGATTTTTGTCTGCCGTTTATTCGAAAGGGTTGTTCATCCCTGATTTACTTCCCAGTGTTTGCTGTCTGAGCTGGGATGCCAAGACCGGCTCAAGGCAGGCAGGTGCCCCTTCCCCATCAATAATTCACCTCTGGGTCTCCCAGAGCTCGGGCACTATTTGCATGTAAAGTGAGAGGAGCCGGCAGTTACCTCAATTCTTTTGTCTGGCACAATAGCAGAACTGTAGTCCATCAATTAACACTTACAATTAAGAGCTGCACAAAAGTGTGAAGTGGTTGAAGGTCCGAAGCAATGGGTAACCCAAGAGCTTCAAAGGAAGACCCGGTGGGTGCAGTAACAAAAGATGGCTGGGACAGAATTTCAGGGTTTAAATAGGGAAGAAGACGAAATAAATTTGAGAAGAGAGGTAGGAGTTGAAGCTGCTGTGGGACAGCACAGGGAAGGAGTTTGCAGGTGTTTCCCAGGCCTCAGAGGGAAACAGTTCCCTCTGCTCCACAGCAGATCGTTTTTCAGCCTCTTCTAAACACATCCTTTATTGGGAAACGCAGTGAAATATTACATCAAAATTTAAAATAATGCAAGAGCTCTCTGAGATCAGTCATGAGCAACCTGGTCTAGTGGAAGCTGTTCCTGACCATAGCAGGGGGGTTTGAACTGATGGCTTTTAAGGTCCCTCCCAACCCATTCCATTCCATTCTCTCCTGCAGACTTGTCCTAGAAAGGTTCCTTCTCTAAAGCTACCTCTGAAGACCTTTGCTAGCTGAAACAATTAATCAAAATTATCTTATTTGAAAAGGTAACCTAAATATAAGCTTGTGGAAACAAGTACTTTCTCTATTTGAAGGGTCTAATGGCAGATAAAAATGAGTTAAGAAAGGACAAGGCTAATTTAAGGATAAACCTACAGAACTAATCCAGGGGTTCTGGGTTTGTGTCAGGAGCAGACATGAGAGACTGGAGTCTTCACATGTGCAGAGTTTTTCCAGCAGCCAAACTCAAACTCCTGTAATTTTTTTGGAATTGAGGCAAAACCCAGGCATGGTGTTATATTCAGAGTGAGACAAGGTCATGGGAAAACCCAGAGCACAGCACAGACCTTCCCATAAGTAGCTCTGAGTGATGGGAAGCTCTCCAGAAGGAGTCTGACCTGCTGGGTTTCAGTGCTGCCTGTTCCTGCTCCATTCCACAAACACCTTTCTTTTTGGCTTTGAGTAAAGAATAATTTTTACAAAGCATTAATTTATGACTCCATCTCATCTTGCAGCTCTCATTTAGTGAACCCCCTGCATGGTATAAATAATTAACTCTCCTTCTTCATATTAAGCCACAAGTAACAGAATTATCTAAGAGATTTTGAGAGCTATATTTGCCTCTCAATAACTAATTTGTTTTTTGACTCAGCTTTAAGATCTAATAGTTTTATAGATTCTTTGTATGGGAATTCAGTGATAGAAATAATAGGTAAACTAATGTTCTGTTCTTCTCCTGCACTAATCCTGGTGAAATCACACAATTTCTAGAGGAATACAATTAAACATAAATCAATCAGTGCATAACATGTGCTAACAAACCCATTTGTGCTCTGAAATCTAACTATTGCCTCTTCTAGCACTCAAATTTTCCTTCCAAGTTGACTACACTTTCTTCTCAGTTGCAGTAGTGTCACTCAAGAACAATTTCATTAGATTAAATGGTCTGGCAGTCAATGCAATTGTAATCAATAGCTGTAACTCCTGGAAGATAGCTGGGTTCAAACTCCCTGTCTTCCCTGCTCTGTTTTTTGATTGACTCCAGAAGTGCTGTAAAGCCAAAGCAGAATTTCTATAAAGAATATTTTAAAGGATCTCCAAGCCTTCCAGTTCTACAAAGCTGCCAACCCTTCTCTTTCTAAGCAAAGAGAAGACTTTTTGTAGCTGGGGACAGAGTTCAATGTCTCAGGCCCTGACTGATGGCAGGTAAATGGCAAAACCCATCCCGTCTCTGTGTGTACACAACACTCAGCTGCAATTCCCTTGATCCCATCACTGTTGCCAGACAGGAAAGAAAATCCACAGGCAGCATTCCTGAAAGGTTTGGGAGATCCAAGGAAGGAAAGCACTGGAGTTCCTCTACATCTGCAAAGGAAATTTTAAAAAACAATCACAGCATCAAAAAAAAAAAAAAAAAAAAAAAAAAATCCCTGTTTTTTGCTCCCTGGGGCAGGATGCTTGTTCTCCTCCTCCCTGCCATTTCCCCAAGCTCAGATCAGAAAAAACCCAAACCAAGGAAGGTACTGCAGACACTGCTCCATGGATGGCATCTGCAAAAATCTCCCTGAATATCTGAGGCTGGAATTCCACAAATATTAATTCCTGAATACTTGTGGCTGGAATTCCACATGAATGGATCACAGAATCACAGACTGTTTAGGTGCTGAGTTCGCCCAGTCCCCCACCAGCAGCACCCCATGCTCACCACCAAACCTTGTGCCCAAGTGCCATACCCACACCTTTTTTGAACACTTCCAGGAATGATGACTCCACTTCTCTGAAAAACCTGTTGCAATGCTTTTTGTGAAGAAATGTTACCTCCTATCTAATCTAAACCTCCCCTGGTGCAATTTGAGGACATTTCCTCAATGCCCCCTTTTCCTCTTTACATTGAAGATCTGCTGTATTTGTTGAAATTATTTCAGTTTTACCCTCTCCTTCTGATCCTTTAGAGGCCTTGAAGACAAAGTGCAACCCCTTCTGCCTGACATATGCAGGTATTTGCCCTGCACTTGACATTTTCCAGCCATGCTGCATGAATGACTAAGCAGTGATCCATGTAAGTTGTGTCACCTGCAGCCTGTTGGGATCCCTCTTACATAGGAGGTGAAAAAAGATAATCCTTCCCCTTCTTCCTTTTCCTGAAAGATCAATCACTCTATTTGTACTGCCTGAAAAGTTAAAACACTTTTATTTAGGGCTGCTGCTTCAGAGCAAGCACCTCTCTGACATACTGAGGCTCTTTGGGAAGGATATGTTGAAATGAGTGCAGATATTCCCAACACCACTGCATGTGGATTTATCACAGCTCTTGCCTTCAGTCTCAGCAGCTGATGTATTTGTATTTTTCATGATACCTCCAGCAGATGATAGGGAATATGCTGCAGTTTTCCTCATATGCTTAAGAATGAAAGAAAAAGGCCTCTTGCTTTAGTATCTTATCATTCTTTTTCCTTTAGAACAAAACTCTGTAAAGCCACTGTGGGAAATGGATTTGTAAAGAATTCTCAAAACTTGATAGAAAGTTCACACAGTTTTGTGGTTTTTAAATCCCTACAACCTAAACTTCCTTCTCTTTCAATAATTCCAAAAAACTAACCTCTTATTATCATCAACTCAAAAAACTATTTTTTCAACATTCCACTACATCCAAAAAATGTAACAATTAACACCAGCAATAAAAAAATAATTACAAAAATATCACTAATCAATTTTACCACCAAAAAAAAAATCACCTACTATTTATCAATATTTTATAACACAAACTTTATCTCCAACCCAACAAAAACACTTACCATCAAAAATTTTACATTACATAAATAATTCACTCATTACAACACCAACTCAAAACAGCAACAAACCAACTCAAAACAAACTCTCCATCTCTATAAAAACAAAGAAAACTAACAAGCCACTAAGTAAAATTTCTGAAGGGGCAGAAGCAATGAGCAGAACTCCACTGAAGGTGTTCCAGATCATCTCACCCCATACTAAACCAAAAATCAGCCTGGTCCAATGCCAGGCTGCTGGGAAAGCTCCTGCCTTGTCCCTTTATAAGGCACCACATCTCTGCTGAGTATTTATAAGTGCTTTTTATTACATATTTTAGATTTTATAAAGGGTTCCAGACCCATAAAAGGTGTCAGCCAGGGAATGGGGCAGGGTCAGTGGAACAAGTGACAGAAGAGCTGGCTCCTACTTTTCCATCCAGTGAGACATTTTCTGCTCCTGCCTTGCCCATCAGTGTCATAGTGAGACAGTCACAATACAAAGCAACACTCCATTTTCAGAAGGCTTTAAACCTGGTTTTATTCTGGCATGCCTGTTTTTTATACATTCTTAGAAAACTCATCAGTTTACACTTTACTCATTGGTCACAAGAGACAAAGTGCTCATTGGAGCAGGCAGCTGCAGGTTTCTCTTATTTATCCTTCTTTTTTTCTTGGTTTCTATGTCAATGACCTTGGTAGAGAATTCTTCCAGGGTAAACATGGATGCTCTGATCAAACTTCTCTCTGGCTCACAGAAGTCAGTGTAAAACCTCTTCCACACATCAGTTCTGTGCAGACAGGTCAGGCTGAGAAGCAGCAGCACACAGCAGACACTTTAGCACAGGCTTTTGTGCTGGTCCTGAGTTCCCAGCAATAAGAAGGGGTGGAATATTTATTCTGGTGGAATGAACCCCCAGTGCTGGCACCAGAGCCCTGCACATCCCCTCAGCTGGCAGAGGGGTCCAGTGCAACGAGGCAGCAGCTCCTGCCCCTCCTGCTGATGCTGTGGCCAGGTTCTCCTGCAGCTCCAGCCCAGCAGGGCTGTCAGTAACTCTATCAATTAAAGGCTGCACTGCTGGATTATTCCCTGAGTGCTGGGAGAGGCTTGTTCTCACTGGGGTGTAACAAGAGTAATTATAATAATGACTCGCCCATTCCTCACCGCCGCAGTTTCTCTTAGCAACAGGCTTGAGCAGCAAGAGAAATGTGATCAAAGTTGAAAGAGAATTCTCTTTGATGCAAAGGAGTTTTTGTTGCTGTTTTGGTTAGGGAGGGCGGGCAGGAGAGGCTGTCAATGCAGCCAGCTAATGACAAACAGGGGATAAAGCTCCACGGGGATTAGCAAAGCCTGAATGCAAGTCAAGTGCTCTGATTCTGTAATTTCAACCAAGAAGCAAAGCAACCTACAGGCTTTTTAGTGTTTAGGTGGCCACAAAGAAGCTTTGCTGTCATCTCTGAAACACTTCCTCAATAAGAAATTTCCTGGAACACCAAGGTCTTATTTCTTGTGGGGGGTTAAGTCATTGCATTATCTCCTCAGGTGAAAATTCATTATTTTCCTCTTCGGTGTGTGTCGAACAGCCTCTTCCTGTACAACAGGCTGCCCATCTCCCTCAGGCTGTAACAGCATCAAGTGGTGTTCAGTGCTACTTATCTTGCTCACCTGCCAATTAGCTATAAACTGTAAGAAGCATTGTACCCAAAAAGGAAAAAAAAAAAAGCCAGAAAGCTGGATCAGTTTCAAGTTTAATTAGTCCGAAAGAATTCAATATATCATTGCCTCAAACAAAAGAAAAAACCATCTGAACCTTTAATCCTCTTTGAAGATGCTTCTTACTGATATATCCCATCACATATTTTTAACACTGGTGATAGTACTTAGAGAAATTGTATCCCATGTTCAGTTAAGCCAGGAAATGCATTTGATTCTCCTATACAATTTTCACAGCAGCTTAGTAAATGCAACCTCTTTACCCCTTGTAAACCACCCCATCCGTGGTACTTGGTGAAAAGCTAGGTAATAAATGGAATAGCTGTAAATGAATTTAATCTGTTTGCATCTCTGCTGTATAAAATATTTACCTCACATGCATGAATTTATCAATCAAGCACTGCCTTTTTTCTAAAGAAGGTCCTTCAAGGGTTTCCACAGTGCTGCTTGTGCCTCGTGACTCTGAGATTAAACCTGACCCCTGGGGAGGGAGCACGGCTGAGATTCACCCCACAGGGATGAGGGGAGGCCCTGAGGATGATCCTGTCTCAGGTGGGACTGGGGAGTGCCCACAGGAAGAAAATGACTTTAATTCAGTGTATTCCAAGAGAAAATGCTTGCCCCAGTAGAAACAGAAATGCTTTGTGGTTGAAAGAAGGAGGGCAAAGAGGAATTGGGGGTTTATCCTCAAGGAATCTGGATGCAGCCATGAGCCAAAGGCTCCCAAGGGTGATTTCCTTACTCACAAGCTTGTGGGGTGTCTTTGTGCTGTGGCCAGGCCACTTGAGCTGGGCCACTCTGGCTCTGTGGGGTTGGGCTGCAGGAGGGTGGGTGGCACCTCTGTCTGTGGGGCACCAGTTTGGGATCCCATGGGATCTGTATCTCCTGCAGTCCTGCTCTCCTGGAGTGCAGCAGGTCCTGGAGTGCCCAGGGATGGGACAGGATGCTGCAGGACACACCCAGACCTGGCCACACCTGAGGGCAGTGAGCTGAGGCGGCCAAGGGCTCTGACCCCCTCCCTGCTGCTAAACACTGCCATTACCTCAAAAGAACCCTCCAAATGTCTTCAAAATCTGGATTAATTGTTTTCCACACAAGTGCAGCAGTTTGTTTGGCTTGCCCTTTGAATCAGCTCAGGCACTAATCTGATATTTAGAGACTGGAGTTCACAGCAAATTATTAAAAAGCTTCCTCTGTGCTTTCCCCATAATTGAAAAAGTGCTGACTCTGTTTTATTTTAAAACTGAGCAGGTTCTTTTTGATCATCAGATTTACAAAACAAGACTGTTTCCAACACAAACTGCTTCAGGAGTAAAGGCCCTCACTGAATGACATAGTTTCATTTAGACTCCATTTTTTTAAGCAGTGAACACTTGAAACTTGCATTCCTTGAGAGATCTACTATCAAAAAAATAAAAGAGCAATTAGAAATACAAGCTGTCACTTCAAGTTTTAAAATGTGGCATTTGGAAATGGAATATGCACTTTTCTGCTTTATTATGCAGCATCATTTTGGACAAGGATACACTTACAGCAGAGTTCTTTATTTTAACCCTTCCTTGAATTCTGAGTTTTACAAACACATCCAGAGCTGCATTTAAGTTGCTAAAACTGCTCAGAGTCCCTGACTGAACCCTTCTCAGTGAGGTGGCAGTGGAATGAACCCCAGCCAGACAATAAACCTGCACTTTTGCCCTAGTTTGAGCCAAAATGCACAGTGCCAAGATTTGCTATGACCATTACCCAGTGCTGGGGTCACTTGGGCAGCGTTGGACAGCCCAAAGATCGGAGTTGCAGAGGAGTCTCCTTCTGAAGGACATCTGCTCCAGGCTGGTGGCAGAATTCATGCAGAGGAGCTGCTGATGACGGTGCAGAAATTGGGCTGGGAGGTAAAAGGAAAGCGCTGAAAGCGGATTTTTGGACACTTTTCCGTGGTTTAAGGCAGCCCTCTAGAGACAGGAGAGAGCAGTGCCGGGAATGCGACGGCGCCGGGGATGCGAGGGAATGCTGGGCTGGGAAAGAAAAAATAAATTTTACTTCAGTTTTGTTTGTTTGTCTCTATTTTTATTCTATTTTTTTTTTTTTTTGCGCTCTTATGCATGTGTTTTTCTTTTTCTTTCTTTTTTTTTTCATGGTTATTTTATTTCATTTTCTTTTAATACAAGGCTTCTCCACTTAAAAATGGAGTACTGCAAATGCAGTGGCAGGACACAGGCAATGGCTTCCCCCTGGCAGAGGGCAGGGCTGGATGGGATTTTGGGGAGGAATTCTCTGTGAGAGAGGCCCTGGCACAGGGTGTCCAGAGCAGCTGTGGCTGCCCCTGGATCCCTGGCAGTGCCCAAGGCCAGGCTGGGCAGAGTTTGGAGCAGCCTGGGATGGTGAAAGGTGTCCCTGCCATGGCAGAGGGATTGGATGGGATTTAAGCTCCCTTTAATCCAAACCATTCCATGTTTCTGAGAGATTTTTTTTTCACAATTACTGCTTCTTTATAGCACTCGCAGCACTTTGAATATCCTGGTAAATGTGTGGTACCTGTAAAAAAGGTGGAGTGTTGGAGTCTTGGATGCTGAGAATTTCAGGCTTTCTGTGCTGACAGACTCTGACCCCCAGGAGAACTCTGCATTTGACCTGAGGCCATGGGGAAGGCTTCCAAAAGTGATTGATAGCATTGGTATTACAGGTGTGTAGTTTGATCAGAAGCGTGTAATATCAGAGGGTAGAAAACTTGGAGTTAAGGGTTTTAGAATACAGAATATAGTAATATATATAGAGAGAGCAAGATGGAGGTTTTAGGGTAGAAGCTGGTCCTTCTTCTTCACCTTCTTCTTCATGGGTTTGGGTGGTACTTTGAAATTGGATAGAAAAGTTCACATTGTGGGACATGAGAGATTAGTTATTGAGTTAAAAGTGAAAATAATTTAGGTATCATTTCTTAATTAAACAGTTTAACCTTAAAAGACCTTGTAGGGAATGCTAGTTAGCCATTTTGTAGCTTGTTAATAGAATACTGTAGAACTCATGACTTGTAATAGAGAGAAGAAATAATAAACATCTGAGTTTAATAATAAACACCAAATGCCATCTTTAATGCTTCAATCCCAACCTTGACAGAGGCAAAAAAGAAGCCAAGAACAGGCAGAGGAGTTCCAGCACAGCCATGCTTTGCCCAGGTGGAAGGGAATTGCTGCTCTGAGAGCAGGGTAAAGCTGGGCTGCAGCTCTGGGAATGAACTCTCCAGAGCACATGGAAACCCACAGGAATGCCAAACTATTTCAGTAAAGTTTGGGTTAGATTTAAAACATGCACCAGTTTAATTCTGCAATTAAAATTTGCACTTGAGGAGTTTCCTGTGGGGTTCTGGCACCTGGTGAGCTCTCAGGGCTGGGATGTATCCCAGCAGTGGACAGGTCTCCATCACACCAGCTTTAACTTGCTCTGTCTCAAACCCCTGTAGCTGCTGTATCTGAAAGCTTTACAGACCATCTGCTCAGGCCTCAAAAATCCAGAGCTCCTGGCAAGTGAGGGGAGTTTGAGATGGAGGGTCTCTGTGGGATCTCCCTCCTGAGCTCCCATCTGCTGCAGCTGCCACAGGAGAGTCCCCATCTGGCTCAGCCTGCTCCAAACAGCTCCCTGCCCTGGGGGCTGTGATGTGTCACCCTGAGAAAGCAAGTTCTGCACCAAGAAAATCTCAGATCTGGAACTTGGGTGTAGTTTTTTGTGATCAGCAGTTTTCAGGCAAAATGTCAGAAAAGCCCTGTAAGAACCAGCCCATCCTGGCTTCTCTTCCCTGCCCCAAAGCAGAATAATCCACACACCTGTTGATTTCACAATAAAATGCAAAGTGACTTAATCTTGTATGTTTGTATGTCTTCTTCAAGCTATATTTTAAGGAAAATGCCTTCTTCTTTCTAGGAAGTTGAGCAAAAATGGCACAGTGTCAAAAATAAACAGTGACTCCCATACAATACCTGTAACTTAAGCCAGGTTTTTGATAAACCAATCAGTTTGCTGGAAAATCACATCAATCTTTATTTTAGTGCAAACTGATGCTGAATATTCACCCCACAGAGCTTTGTTTTAGGGAGGAAGATGGAGGAAACTCATTCTAGAATTGATGGCAGAGTTTGTGTGTTGTTTCTTTATGTGATTTTTCTATATTTTTTCTTTTTGCCAGCATCCACTCCTTTTCAAAAGGAGATTCAAGGCATTGCTGAGTACCAGGTCATTGGGTCTAACCCACTGTGATGGACATGAGCTGTAATTTTCATAGAATCATTAAGGGTGGAAAAGTCCTCTGAGATCATCAAGTCCACCTTGTCACCCAGCCCAGAGCACTGAGTACCACATCCAGTCATTCCTTGGACACCTCCCAGTGCAAATCCTTCAATCTGAACAGCCCACTCTTGTTTTATGGACTGAGCTCCATTTGAAAAGTAGGAAAACAATATAAAAGAGCCTTTTTGGGATGGCATTTTGTGTGTGCCTTTCAGAACCAATGCCCTTCCCTCAGAGCTGCAGATGTTGTACCATGTGCATCCAGATGGGTGGCATAAACAAGGCTCTTTTGTTTTGTTTATGATTTGGAAAACAACTGTAATTTCTAGATTCTTGCAGGATTGTTTACTTTGGTCAACATCTGACAGAGATAATTGCAGTCATTGAGCTGAGCAGAAATTAAACCAGAAGTATTTATATGTCACCTGGGATAGCAGAGTCATCTGTGATTTCTGACCTCTCAAAGCAATCAGGGAGCACCTGATGAAAACAAAAAGCAAGATTAAACTAAGGAAAAGGGGATTTTCTTTCCTGTGGGTGGTCAGTCTGGGACCTGGACCCCAAAGTGTTTGGGCAGATTCATGTTAAAACCAAAAATTGTCATTTAGATATGTAATCTTTATATCTGACTCAAGAAATCTCCAAGTCACCAATCAGCAGGTGAGGGATTGCTCTGAAACCTTTCACTGTAAGATGTCCTGGTCTTCCTTAAGCCTCTGCTGTGGCTTTCTGCTAGAGAATAGGTGATGATATCATTAAATGGTGCCCAGATGAAGTGCAGCTGTTCATTTGTTCACATTCACTGAGGAAGGCCAGAGATATTCAGCATCACATAAAAACAGCTCCTGTCATCCCCAAAAATTCAGACAGACCAAGTTCAGCAAGGTGTGCAAGCCCCAGTGGTGCTCATGTCTGGATTTTTGGCAAGCACTAGTACACTTGGATGTGCATCTTGAGGAATTGTAACTGTAGGCCCTTAGCATGCAGATTATATATGTTTAAATCTATGATTTCACTGAGTCAGGATGCCTTTTGGTCACATCTTTATACCCTAGGAGGGTATGAAACAGCAAAGCTGCACAAACCTCCTTACCAAAGCCTCTTTCTCTTGCCAGCCTTTGATATTTTCCTTCCTAGCTCCTGATTTTTTTTTATATTGACCCCTAAAATGCAAGTTATCTGTGAAATTATAGTTATTGCAGCATCTCTATTCCATGGGCAGGGAGCCTGAGCAACTGGCAACCTGAAATAACAGCCCTGAGCAATTTGGTTGTGCTTTTTTTGATGCTCTTGTTTTCACCTCCCCCAACCCCATGCTGGCATGATAAGCATAACCATTTTCTCCCTTGGACTGTATTTAGGCCATATGCTGGAATTTGATCCAACAGTCCCCATTTGCTAAGGATAAGAAATGGCTTTAATGCTGCACACCGACATGTGAATCCCATCAATTTTTCCCTGTTTCATTTCTTCCAATCACCCAACCAATTGGCTTGAGCAAGCAATTCAGGGGGAAAAAAAAATAAATGTAATAGAGTTCCCTCTTTTGAGAAAGGTACTTCTGTCCAATTGCTTTCATCTTGAGAATACAGCTCTGAGGTCTGTTTCTAGGGATGTCCTCCAGCAGGCAGCATGAATTGCAAAATCAGTCACACAAATGGCCTCCCATATATAAAAATAACCAATATATCAACAGGGCTGAAGCCAAGCAGCTGTTAAAATAACTACCAGATCAGTAGCACTGAACTTACAACAGACAGATGCATCTGAAAAGGGAAAGTCCACAGCATTTTTAGTTTGATTTATGTTGTTGCTTCATTTTTTATTCAAGATATGAACATTCTGAAAAGCAAATGCCAAGAATTTGAAGAGATTGCCATAACAAAAGGAAATACAATGTAAGTGTAAAATTACTGGGGGAATATTCCTGTTTCTAATCAGGCAGGGTGCTGTGGTTGAGAAAAAATTGGGATAAACTTTGTGGTGGAAAAGCCTTTTTGGATGGGTTCTGCCACCCCTGCTTGTGCTCCACAGAGTTTTGTGTCTTCCTTGCTGCTGCTGCAAGGATCAGTCATGCCCTGCATGAGACAGCAACTCCCTTTTAGGCTGAGCTGTATTTACCCATATTCATGTTCCTGAAGTTTTCCAAGTCTTTTTTGGGGTTTTTTTTTTTTTTTTTTTTTTTTTTTTTTTTTTTTTTTTTTTTTTGAGGGTTCCAGCAGGAGGATGGAGGGGTCTTAGGCAGGGAGGTAACGAGATAATGTGCCCAAATAAAAGCAGGGTTATGGAACTCTGACAGGGACACCTTCCACAAGACCAGGTTGCTCCAAACCTTGTCCACCCTGGCCTGGAATATTTCCAGGCTGAAGGCAAATAATGTGAATTCCTGGTACATATTACATAAGATGAGAATAACCTTGTCTGTTTATGAGTAACAGGATTTAATGAGAGTATAGTTGCTGAAAGACATGATTGATCTGTCTTAGAAAGAGAGACTTGTTAGCAAAATTCCTGCTGACTTCAATGAGGCCAGAATTTTACCTATTAATTGATTTAAAAAATGCAAATATATTCTCTTATCTAAAGACAATTACTTTATAAATTGTTGCTAGCTGGATAAAATTCATAGAGATAAAACTCATTTTTACCCTTTTGGTAAAAATACATGTGCAAGTGAATACAATTCTGGCTACAAAAACAGTTGAGAAAATTCAGATTTAGTATCTCTTCAAAGCCCAAAGTGTTTGAGTTGTGCTTAAGGTTCAGCATAAACAGATATTGAATCAATATATTCAACAGATTCCATTCAAACTGAATGGGGAATGTTCATTTTGAGCTCTAATGACTCCTTACATAGCCCTGGGTTGATTCAATGCTTTGGAAGCCCTGAAGATGAATTTCCTGTAGCTCTAATATGAATTTGAGCATGTTTTCTGCTGTGCTGGCAGCTGCTAGGCTTACAGAAGACTGGTAATTCATTTTATCAGATGGTTTTCAAGGGGCAAAACAGGTGCACCAGGCTTCACAGCCAGTGCCTGGGTACCCCACAGGCATCTGTCAGAGGAGAAATTTCCTCCTAGGAAATTTCTTCCCAGGGTTTTGATGGCTTTATTTGTTTGAAATGTGTCAGCAGTGTTTGCTTGATAATTAGGAATGTTTGCTTAGCAATTGGTAATGTTTAATGAGGTGTGTTGGTAAGGAGGGTGTCTTTTCAGGCTCTGCCTTTGAAGATGCTGTGCTGCAGTGCTGAACAGGGAATCACAGGATAATGAAGTTATTTAGGTTGGAAAAGACCAAGGGGTAAAAAAAGGTGAGTCCAATGGTTCCCCCAGCACTGACCCGGGTCCCCAAGTGCCCCATCCACACATCCCTCCAGGGATGGGGACTCCACCACTGCCTTGGGCCTGTTCCAATGCTTGAAAAATATTTTGGTGAAGAAATTTTCCCTGATATCCAAACTAAACCTCTCCTGTCTCAGTTTGAGGCTGTTTCCTCTTCTCCTCTCTCCTGTTAGAAACCATCTGCCACCTGGCTGTCCCCTCCTGGCAGGAGCTGTGCAGAGCCACAAGGTCCCCCCTGAGCCTCCTTTGCTCCAGGCTGAGCTCCTTCCCAGCTCCCTCAGCCCCTCCTGGGGCTCCAGACCCTTCCCAGCTCCATTCCCTGCCCTGGACACGCTCCAGCCCCTCAATTCCTCCTCATGAGGGTCCCAAACTGTCCTCAGGGCTGGAGGTCCCTCAGCAGTGCCAGCACAGGGGACAGTCACTGCCCTGGTCCTGCTGCCACACTGCTCTTCATGGACACAGGAGCTCCTCAGAGGAGGAGGATGGTTTGGGAGAGATGCCGGATTTGCTGTTTGACTCCGGTTCTGTCAGGGCATCCCCGGAGTTCCCCTTCACTGCTGGGCTCTGACAGAATTTGCACAAAGCTCCCAAGCACTTCCTAAAGGGTTGGCTGACATTTCACCCCTGTTTTCCACTTCCAGCCCCTCCAGCATCATCCCGTTCCCACATTTTCCGTGTCCCCTTCCCCGTCCTGCCAACGCCACGCGAGGGCGGCCTCGGGCTGCGCATCCCGGGAAAAGCGGCTGGAAAAACCTCCTGGCTCCTCCATCCCGGGAAAAGCGGCTGGAATCACCTCCTGGCTCCTCCATCCCGGGAAAAGAGGCTGGAATCACCTCCTGGCTCCTGCAACCCGGGAAAAGAGGCTGGAATCACCTCCTGGCTCCTCCAACCCGGGAAAAGCGGGCTGGGATTACATCCCAACCCCTCCATCCCTGGAAAAGCGGCTGGAATCACCTCCAGAACCTGCATCCCTGGAAAAGCGGCTGGAATCACTTCCCTGCCCCTGCTCATCCCGGGAAAAGCGGGCTGGAATTATATCCCAATCCCTCTATCTCCAGAAAAGCGGGCTGGGATCACCTCCCGGCTCCGCATCCCGGGAAAAGCGGGCTGGGATCACCTCCCGACCCCGCATCCCGGGAAAGGGCGCTGGCATCACCTCCGGACCCCTTTCCCGGCTCCTGCATCCCCGAAAAAGTGAAACTCTGCAGAACTCTTTGAATTGCAGATACGTTAAGAATTCATCATACGTGTAATGATATTTCCAAATTACCCGCATTATACCTGTTTTTAATGTCTTTTGTACTTCACCGTGACTTTGTAAAAAACTCACGCCAGCTGCTTTCATTTTTGTGTGTGATTTACAGCAATTCACCCTCCAGGGACTGCTGTGCTCCTGGGGTTACAGCCTCTCACCAGCTTTTGTCTGCTCTTTATTGCTGCTGTGCAATTATTTCGCTGGTACAAGGGGATAACTGAGTGAGATATAACCATATGAATGCTCCTCTGATTACTTGGGATGCCTGTAACACGCTGAGGAGGATTTCTCGGCGTTAGGAAATTCTCTGGCAAATTCCAGCAGAAACGAAGAGAAGGGAATTGAAATATTTTAGAACTGAGCAGCCGAGGCCATAAATATACACCCATCCAAAGAGTCAGACAGCTGGGAAATAGCAGGGCCCTACAGCTAAAATTACCCAGATCTTACATTTAGTGGCAGGCTGGAGGCTTTTCTTGGGAATTCAGCCCCGGAGGCAAATAACTGATGGTGGCAGAGGGAAGGGCTGCAGTGTCAGCTCACAGCTCTCCCACCATCCCTGCACATAAACACACCCCACACAATGGATCTCTCCTTTCCAGCCCTCTGGATGTGATGCAACACTATTTTTTTAAAATTTTCTTCTTGATTCAAACTTGCTGATAACATTTTTTTTCTCCCCCAAGCAAATACCCAAAACCTTTCCTTGTTTATGCACAAAAGTTAAGTCACACCTCGTTTCTCTACTCCTTGATTCTCTTTCCAAGTCCTAGTTTGGACTGAGAATTTCCAGGTGAAAAAAACCAAACATTCCTTCCTAAAGAAAATGCATGGAAACAAGGCTTTTAAAATTTTTATTTTGTTTTTAATAGCAACATGTGTGTGGTTTTGGGTTTTTTTCCCCAGCAATAACAGACCAAAGCAACTGAGCATCCATCTCCTTTACCCACACAGGATGTCAGTGAAATCCCCTGCACCTTTCCCTTGAGCAGTTGTTTGTATCCAACAACCTCCTGATTTAATAATTTACTGGAACTTTGCATATTTATAATTTCTTAATGAGATCAGTTGTGAAAGTGTGAAAGTCTCGTGCTGTCAGGAGCAGCTGGGAGGTTTGAGACACGTGTTGGACACACCTTCTCCTCAGGCTGTCCAAATGTGTCCCCAGCCCCAGCAGGTGACATGGTGGTGGCTTCAGTGACTTTCTAGAGGGGCAGAAAATAGACAATACCAAATATTGGAATTGGAACATCAAATAAAGTCTCTTTTTGCAGGCAACATGTGGGAAAAAGACTGCTTTTACAAAACACATGTTCTTGAGATCTTGCAAAGGTGTACTGAGAGAAATTGCTGCAAAACAAAAGCAGCAGGCATATGATTCCACTTTTCCTTATGAGTGCTGAGATTTTTCTCCCAATCTGGAAGAAAAATTTGTAATGCTCTGCTCCAGTGTGATGTTTGCCACAAGCACATGAAAACCACATTAAGCAGGATGGATGTCACCATGCTGTGCTTTCCCCCACCCCACACCAGCAGGTGATGGTTGGAGAAGCTCTAAAACCCCAAACTGATGTGCTGAGAGCTAGAGCCTCCCCAGCCACTGCAGCTCACAGGTTTTATCTCTGGTGGCAAGATTTGTTTGCCCAGATATGTCCTCCTTGAGTTCATGTTTGCTGAAAGAAAAGGGGTCAGAGCAATCAGTCCTGGCATCTCTGCTACTCAAGGGAATGTCAATTAATCCAGATAGCCACATGCTGATTGTTCTCCCTGTTACCATTACTCTGTGTCATTTCCAAATCTTCTTGGACATTTGCAGGCACTCTCTGCTATTATGGTTCTTAATTAGGCAGTTTCCAGCCCTGGGAAGCTGTTCCTGGGTTCAGATGTCCATTATGGACTTTTATTGTGATTTTTTTCTCAGCAAGTGGGTGGCAAGCAGATAATACATGGGGTTGTTACATAGGATTCCCCCTTCCAAATGACAAAATTATAGAATTATTTTAGAATTATAGAAAAGCCTGGGTGGGAAGGGATCTCAAAGCTCATTTAGTTCCAACCCCCTTAGATATCTTCCAAGGCTGGATTTCAGCAGCACCTCCATGTCCACATGAAGACCCTGCAGCAGCTTCATTTCCAAAGCTGTACAGACAAATGGTGAAAAAAAGAAAACATGGATTGTCTAGGTCCTGACAGAAAAACATCAGGAGAGATAGGAACAGAGTCTTGGGGCAAGAAAGTTTATTATGAGAACAACCCAGGGTGAGGAACCTTGCAGCAGTGGGGATCTTAGCCAGAAAATGATTATAATATTAAATATTTGTGTCCAATAATGTGCAGAGGAGATCCCTGTGGGAGTTCCCCTCCAGTGTCACTAACAGGGTGTTGTCATTACTTTTCTTTCTGTTTGTCCTTTTCATCTGCTCCTGAGTAAGAAAAAACCTCTTTAGATAAAAGTTATAAAGTGTACACAACCTTTTGTCTGATCATACTGACCATGCAAGCTGAGCTTCTTATGAAGCTTTTCAAGTTACCTAAATTTAGAGTACACTGCAAAACACATTAAAAAAAAAATAAAATTACACAGTGATGAAGCACCCTGTGGAAAACGAGGCCTGGGATTATCAGAGATTAAATCCAAACTCTGTGCAGGCCAAGGCTCACTTGTGTCACCCAGGATCCTGGCGTGGTCCTTGGGAAGTGGCACCACATGGAGCCCAATGTTGACAGAGATGGAAAATTGCATTTCCAGGAGCAACACAGCTGCCTTTGTGGGCATTAATCAACAAACTGAAAAGCTGAAACTGAAGGGGAAATAATTACTAATGATGATGATGTTGAAAATTATGATAATAATAGCAACAATATTAATAAAAAGACATTTGGAGAGATTAAAGGCAAGGGAGGCTTTTCTGGATGTGACTGAGGAAATCCAGCCCAACCTTCCAGCATGGCTGGGAGGGGAAATTTTTTGAGCCATGGGCATCTTTTTGATATGAGCTGAGTTGTGCAAGGCCCAGGAGTCCTTTGGTATGCCTGGATTAGACAATTAAAAAATAATAAACACGTAAAGCATAATTTCTTTTGGTCAAAAGTGCCTCTAAGCACATGTTCAAAAGTTTAGCTGAGAGTCTGAATGTTTTCATTTCCTGAAGGGCAGGCTGCAATAAGCAAGTTGCTGAAATTAAACACAATAAACTGGTGATTTTAATGAGTTTTTCAGCTACAGGTACATAAATACCCACAGACTAATTAATATTTAAAAAAAAAAGTGTAAGAACATCCTGATGAGGCACCAAGCATAACCAGGGGATTAACTGTGTGAGAAAGGAGTATTGGGGAAAAAAAATCATATTTCATAAGGAATGGAAAAACAAAAGAATAATCAGAAAATTGTCCGTGTGCTCCATGTCATTAAGGAAGGGAATAAAATAGGAAGTGACAAAATTTAATTTTTTTAAAAGGCTTTGGGAAGGATTTTAATACAAACAGCAAAAGCTTGTTATAGCATGTAACCATGAAAAGGGAAGAAGCTGGATTATCATGCAGGAAGGATATTTTAGAGCATGGAGATAATCCACATAAGGCCCAAACTTAATGGAAGTTCTGCTTCCTTTTTTTCAGAGATAAAGGAAACAAGCACAACAGAAACAAAATAAATTAATAAAGACAACAAGGGTATGAAAATGGAAATTACTTCATCAAACTGGTGCATAAATGCAAACTGTCTGCAACAACTGACAGCAAAGAAAATGAAGGAAGCTGCTCATGAGAAATGACATCTGACACCATTATTTCTGAGGAATGGATCAAATCACAGAGTGACAAAATAAGTAAATAAGGAGAAAGAAAAGCTGGATGTGGCCCTGAGCAACCTGGTCCAGTGGAAGGTGTCCCTGCCCATGGCAGGGGGGATCAAGGTGCTGTTTAAGATCCCTTCCATTCCAGACCAGTCTGGGATACTGCCATCAAACCCAGGTGTTTTCTGCATCAAAACTGAAACAGGAAGGAGCAGCAAATTTAATTTTTCCATTAAAGCCTTGGAGGGAAAAAAAAAAAATTCCTATTTTCATGTTAAGATGGGTCATAATGGCACAAGGTTTGAAATGAAGGAGCAGCCTGCAATATAAGAACTGTAATTTGCTGTGTCATTGGATGTTGCAGTACATGAGGATAGAGAAACACATTTGCAGAGAGCACCATCCTTATAAATTTTCACACCAAAGAAAATCGGTGGATAGCTTCTTTACACAGCCAAAAATCTCATTTATTTGTGTATGAAGCAATTTTGGAGTCCAGCAGATCTCTCTTGCACTCAGCCTTGGGAATATTCATGAGTTGTGATTGCAGCTGAGCTCACAAATACATGGAAAAGCTTTCATGGAGCTCCTCGGAGTGAGGTTGCTCCAAGTGTGGCTGAACAAAACACAAATGTCACAGCAGTGTTAATAAAAGTGATAAAACTGGGAGCAGTTCCTGCCAGTATAAACACATGGAAATGTTGAGCTGATCTTTGTCACCCTCACTGTAACTGTAGGGAAGGGGAAGTCCATGGAATCATGGAGTGAGAGATTGCTCATCATGGACATTTAAATTATTCCCCCAGAGGCTGTAATTTCTCAGAGGAACTCACTCATCCGAACTCATTTCACACACTAACCATGCCTGTAATTTGTGCTGAAGATTTCTGCCCTTCTCTGGTTTGTCTCTGGTCCTGTCAGTCCCCTGGGATGGCATCTCCCACCACGTGTCCCACTGGGCACCCTGGGCCTGCTGGGCAGGAGCAGGACGGTGCCTGGGGGTGTCAGCTTCTCTCTGTGACAGTGACACGACCCAGGGAGTGTTGTCAGGGGGGTTTAGGTTGGATTTAGGCAAAGGTTCCTCCCCAGAGGGGCTGGCACTGCCCAGGCTCCCCAGGGAATGGGCACAGCCCAGAGGCTGCCAGAGCTCCAGGAGTTTGGACAGCACTGCCAGGGTGGGGTTGTTGGGGTGTCTGTGCAGGGACAGGAGCTGCACTGATGATTCTTGTGGGGCATCATCAACTCAGGATATTCTGTGGTTCTATGAACCCCCAAAACTGGAATCCTGCAGTCTGGATTTTGGATTTGGCACCCAAGGATCAGCTGCCCCAAGGAAGGCTTGCCATGAGGAATACTCAAGCACCTCTGGCCCATTTTTCAGGGAGTTGGTGGAGAGGCTAGATGACTCACCTGGAATCAGAGTTTGGAAAACTCCTTCTCTTTTTTTGGGAGGAGCCAACACTGAGCCATTTCAACCTAATTTCCCAAAATGAGGGTACAGGAGAGGCAGAGTTTGAGCATCCCTGCCTGGTGCTTCAGCAATTAGTGAGGTCTGCTGGGCTCCCTGGATTTTACTGCCCTTAAAAGAGTGAAAGTGGAAGTGACCTTTTCCTCAGCCTCCCAGCGGGGTGTGACCCACAGAGCCCAGGTGTGCCCTGGACTCTTGGGATCTCTAGCTGCTCACAGTGACCCTGAGATGGGTTAGAAAGTCTCTTTTTCCAGCCTGGTGCTCAAAGGAGTCAGAGCTCTTCAGTTCTCAGTCTCAAGGTTGTTTATTGGTCCCAATCTATAAAATTCTTTCTCCTGGCCTGCCAAGATCCACTCATCAGGACAGACAGAGGCACTCTGCCTGCCCCTGGGAAGGTGTTACCTTGTCATACTAAAAACTAATATTTACAATAACTTCCCAATAGCCATCACCTATGTTAGACAGTGAGCTTCTACTCTGAACCAATCTAAAAGTGCCAATATTACCCAAAAGTTGGAGGCCAAGAAGAAGAAGGAGAAAGGCTGGACACACCTAGATTCCTCCATCTTGTCCCCTGAACCCCCATTCTAAAAACCCCAAAAATCTATTTTTCACCCTGTGATAAATTCACTGTCATTCTACTTCAACTTTTGTGTCTCGTAATTCTCCATATAAGGTTGGTAAATGTTTTTTCCAAGGGCTAAATCAAAGGCACAGGGGTCTTGGGCTCTGTGCCAAGGTCTCTGAGCCCCCTGGGCAGGGGCTCGAGTCCTCTAGGGCAACCAGAGAAATTTCCTGGGCTCCCACACTGGACCTGCCCCAGCACAGCTGCATCCCTGAGCTTCAGCACAAACTGAGATGCTGAGGAACCAGGGGCAGGTGCAGCTCCTGCAGCCACCACCCCAGAGACATCCCTGGGCACACAGGGAGATGCCCAGGTCTGGGAGCAGAGGATTTGCAGCTTTCAGCCTTAGATTTAGGTGCCAAATCCCACCTAAACCCTTGTTTGGGAAATTTAATCCTGTATTGAGTGCAGCCTCCAGCTCTCTCTGCCTTAGTTCACCTGTAAAGCATTTCTGGCCTGAGGCTGGGAGGCTCCTGGAGGTGAGTGCCTGCTGCCTTTGGTTTGCAACAAATTTGTCCAGCAGGGCCTGGAGAGGATTTCACAACTTCTTTCTACTTGCTCACCCAGGAAGAGCAGCTCACAAATTGATGCCTTTCATTTGTGCAGCTTGAGTATATAAAAATGTCACCAAATCAGGAAATAACAAATGATGGGGAGGATTTCTTTGCAGCAAACAGCTTGTTAATGCTGGAAAAATGCCTCTCAGTGGCTCTGCTAATTGTTGGGATATTTTACAGCGGGGGAATTTTTGCTAAAGAATCTCCCAGCTCTGTAAGAACTGCAAAAATAGAGGAGAACAGGTAAGACTGAGCATTCAGGACAGACCTGTGTCAGGAGACAGGCTTGTTGGAGAGAATTAAAATCACAGTTTGTTCAATGTAACCAGACAGTGAGTATGCAGTCCTTGGCTATTTATAACTCACAAATAAGGCAAGCAGACAGCTAATATAGCCAGGGGCCAGCAGGAACAGAGCAGTGCAGCTTTATTAGCAAACCTAGGTGGACATGTCATTTGATATAACCATGTGGGAAAGTATTTTTATGGTCTGCGTGTTGGAAAAGGTCAGAGATGCTTTAAAAATGAAATTAAATGAAATTAAACCTTATTGAAGATAGCCGTGTCCCTCAGGCACTTGGGGTCCCTCAGAGGCTTAAAGATGATCTTTAGAGAGAAGTGGGTTAATCACAGGGGACTTCAGTCTGTGTGGAAAAATCCAACAGAGCCAGATTTGCAATAGATGGGGAAGGGAACACATTATTTAGGAGCATATGGCAATTATCAAGCAATAGAGAATAATAGCTGCTTAATTATCAACTCCTGCATGCAGACTTTCTGACAGGCAAGCTGAAAATGCTCTCTGGAAATGCTACAATCCAAATAATTCCATGGGGCTGTGATGTCTGAGCTCCATGGGCTGGGTAACCAGCCAGCATGGGCCAGGCCAGCTGCAGCACAGGGGTTGGTGGCTTTCACACATCCCTGTTTGTGTCTCACAGGGGACAAATCAAGGAAAACAATTTGCCCCAGTCAGTGCCATTTAGAGGTGTTTCAGTTTACTCTTTGCTGGGTTTCTGGACTGGAAATATTTGCAATATTTGTAATATTTTGGTTTGCTTTTGGGCTGGAGCCCCAGAGGAGCTGTGGCAGTGCTGGGATGGCTCCTCCACAGCTCCTGCCATCCCTGGGGGAAAGTCCCTCATCCCAGGAGAGCCTCAACAGCATCCACACACTCAGCTTCTGCTTTGGCTAATAACTTTATCTTTTGTATTCTTAAACCACCCCCCCAAAAAAAAAACCCCAAAACCCCCCAAAAACCCCTCAAACCATTTATGAAGACCATTATTTCTGCCACTTTTTCATATATTTCATTAAAAACTAAATCGATGAGAAGAAGTTCAAACCACTCCCAATACAGCTCCATTTTTTAAAAAAAGAGAAAAGGAGTCTAAGTTTCTTCCCTTAAAATTTTCATGTGGTGCAATGTAAAGGAAAAAAGACAAATATGTAGGAGCTGGTTTTGTGGTGTTCTGTTTGGAATCAGGTGAATTAATTCTGCCCATGGAGTGATTTCCTCATGCATGGGGACCTAAAGCAAGTAACCTTAAATATACTGATCCTTTCAGACATTCCTTATTGCCTACTCATCCCTGCCCTCAGGAGTAATGATGGTTTAATTGTTGTGCAAAACTCAGATATTATTAGCAATGCTTTGGCCTCCCTCTGCATTATACTGAATTCAGGTATGCTGTTAGCTTCTATTTTTGTCCCAATCACTTCATTTTCTTCAGGAAAAACATCCATCCATCACCATTATAAATTCAAGACAAATTATTCCCCCATCTAGAAAAAAAAAAAAAATCCGTTCCCTATTTTTTTAGCTCTCAAATGCATTTTCTTACAGTTTTTTAAAATTTGAGTTGTGTCAGTGAGGATATGGACTTTCCTCAAGAACCAGGTCAATGGTAAGTGATTAGTATGTTATTTTAAAATAAATGGAGTGATAGAATCAAGGAATTGTAGACTGGTTTGTGTGGGGAAGGACCACAAATCCCATTCCATCTCACCCCTGCCATGGCAGGGACACCTTCCACTGTCCCAGGCTGCTCCAGCCCTGTCCAACCTGGCCTTGGGCACTGCCAGGGATCCAGGGGCAGCCACAGCTGCTCTGGGCACTCTGTGCCAGGGCCTCCCACCTTCCCAGGGAACAATTCCTTCCTAAAATCCAACCCAAACCTACCCTTTTTCAGTTTGAAGCCATGCCCTGTGCCCTGTCACCTCAAGCCCTTGTAAATGTTCTCTCTGCAGCTCTCCTGTGGCACCTCTGGGCCATGGAAGGCTGCACAGTTTGCTTGTGATTTCTTTATCCTTTTCACTTCTAATCTTTTCCTCTGAGCCCATTTGTGATTTTTATCTCAGTGTTGGGAAAGGCAGCAGCAGGGCAGAACTAAAGGAAGTGTTTGTGTGCATTTGAACTCTCCTTACACTTCCAACCCAAAGGCAGCCAGGAATCAACCTTGCATTGCTACAGCCAGAGCAGGGAGAGAGAGAGAGAGAGCAGAAAACATCAGCTTGGAAGGCAAAGGTTTTATGTTTCATTTCTCTCTGTGCTGGAAATGCCCTTGAAGAGAATGATGCCAAGAGTGGCACAGCTTGTGACCCCAGCTCATGGACCTCCCTGCTCCTCACCCTCCTCTGCAGCAACACAAAATCAAACTCATCTTGTGCTATCAAAATTAGGGCAAGCTGTGGTCATTAAAAAATCGGGAGAAAATTAATTCCATCTATCAAAGCATCATCCTTCTCACAGAGCAACCTGGAGGAAGGCAAAGCCCAGTGAAAAAGATGTAATTTTTATTTCCACCACTGCTTTTGATCTGAGTTTTGCTGGGGAGTGTCACAGGATTTTATATTTTTAATTGCTCCTGGGAGCAAAATCTCAAAGAGTCCACTTGAATTACAAGATAGTTTTGAATTTAGAGAGTGGAAATCAGCAACTTAAGGGGGAAGAGTTTTCTTTTTGTTGGTGAAGAAAGCAGTTTTTCCTTCTAGAAGCAAATTCAGCCTGCATGGGTCCTGTAAGACTTGTAAATGCAAGAGGATGTTGTAAACAACAGAGGCCACAATGTGGAGTGAGTGCAAACAGAGCCAGCTAAGAGCACACTGAATATCACTCAACAAGTGGACTAAAATATTTGTTATTCCCCATTTTACCTGTTCACCAACCATTTGAAAGTTTGTACTTCCTTTTGGCTTTTCTACAAGAGCAGACATCTCTTTTTTCTAACCTGAATTAATCTTATAATTTTTCTTAAAACAGGAATGAAACCAGGTCACATGCTTAAAATCACAAGAATCTTTTGAATCTTGCTCAATTTTCAGTGTCTTTTGAATAATTACATTAAATTAAATTTACTCAGTTTCTTTCTTTTTTTTTTTTTTTTTTGAAAAAATGAATGCAGTTCTACTGGAAAATATTTATTCTCTTGGCTAAGGACAGTGTTGATACCACCTTTAATTCATGTTGCTATTTTGTCAATGGCACACCATAACATTTCCATGTGTAAGGAATGTTTCCTATGCACCATTCTGCATTAAAAAAATCCCATTCCTTCAGAGAGAAAAGAACTGGTGGGACTGGGAGAAGTTTCCATCCCTATAAGCCAAATATTCTTCTGCTTTGGTCAAAAAGCAGCAACCCCCCAAAAAAAGCAGTTTCCTTGTGCATCACCCACTACATTTGTCAAAATAAATTGTATATTATGTATTTAGGAGAAAACAATAACCAGGGAATTAGCTCAGGCTAATTTAAACCAAATTAATTAATCTACCTCAGGAAAATACAAATCACCAGCTCACTAATTTTTTTTTTCCAAAGCTTTTTATAACTTCACAAGAGGAAAAACTCCAGAAGAGCAATCCACAGCTGCACATGCATCTGCCCAAAACACTTTAAAATAATTCATTTCTCTGAGCCTCTGACATTTTTCTTGGGTAAAAAAGATATTTAAGCTTCACAGCACAAATATCAAGGCTGTAGGATCTTCATTTTCCTGGGACAGACTCATTGTGTGCTTGCCTCTGTGAGATGAAGCAGAAGAACCAGGACAATCTTTTTGGCCCATCCTTTGTGTGTCCCTTGTAAATTTTTTTTTTAAGGGTTTGTCTGCTTTCAACTTCAGTGTCTCCTGGGGACTCCTGTCAGTAATTCCTTACTCAGAAACCAAATTGCACATATTTTTACTTCCCTGCCACTTTAGCTCTCAGTGACCCCCTAGAAACACTTTCTGGGGAAATAGTTGGGAAAATCCACACTGATAACAAGAATTTACCTTTTTTTTCCCTAAAAATATTCTCATAAATAAAAAAAAGGTCAGTTGCAGAGATATTCATGAAGATTGTAGAGTAGGGATTGCAAAGGTAGCCCAGAGGAAAATGTTGGTTTTATTCAGGTGAGCAAATAAATGATGTTTTTAAAAGCTGCATTGTGCTTGTGGGTGAATTTATATCTATCTATCTATCTATCTATCTATCTATCTATCTATCTATCTATCTATCTATTTATAATATATGTATATATGTGCTTGTGTGAGTATTTATATACACAGATGTTAGAGTTCTAGATATTAAAAATTTTAAACTTTCTGAACCAACAGACTCTAACTCCCAAGAAAACACTACCTTTAACCTAAAACCATAGAGAAAGCTTCCAAAATTAAATAATAACACTAAGATTTCGAGAGTATAACTTGATTAGAAGTGTGTAATATCACAAGGTAGAAAACTTAGAGTTTAGAATTTTAGGATATAGACAATAATAATATATATATATATATATATATATATATATATAAAATAAAAATAAAGATTTTAGAACATAAGCTAATCCTTCTTCTTCACCTTCTTCTTCATTTGCAGCTGCTGTCTACCAGCACATGCACCTCAGAGATGTGAGGTTTGTTACAGGAATATGGAGAAAATGTGGGAAAGTGTTAATAGCACCTTCTGGAAGAGTCTGTGGGAGCCCCCACAGATACATCCCACAAACTCTGCTGGCACTAATGGGTCTCCTGGACTCACGTGTCAAAAGCCATGTGCAAAGTCCCTGAGGACTTCCAGCTTCCTGGGCCCTCTGTGGGTACAACAATGTCCACAGGGATATAAATAAAGAAGGCATTTTACCCTGGAAATGCACACGAAATAGATCCTGGATAAAAAATAATTTACAGCAGTGATGAAAAAATATAAAGGATAAAACCCCATTCCAAAGCCAAATCATCCTCCCCAACTGAAGACCAACCACAGACAAAACTAATAACTAGAAGCAATTTATAAGGAGCTGAGAACACCATGAGAATAGGGGAATAAAATACATTTTGACTAGAACAATATAATGTTATTGGCAACACAATGGCATACAAGCCTCTGGAGGTGTCATGCTGTCTTCCTTGATTAAAAGCTTGAAGAGAAGCATGAGTATTAATTTAGAAAAACTGTTTATATCTTCTGTCTCTCTAGAATATTATTAATTGGAGTGTGCAAAATTAGGTCTTCAGAGCTCTTGCAAATTACTGTAAGCAGCAAGTCTTTATGCAGAAGGATAAAGCAAGGATTTCAGAAGCTTTGGGAGAAGCAATTAAGTTCTGTTACTTGCAAAGTTCTGTTTGTTTACAGGAAGAACTTTCCCTACAGAAGTGGACATGGTTATTTTTCTTCGTTTTCCTAACAAATATTTCCTGAGGGATGACTACCAAGATTAATTAATCCTATTAAGTCTAAGGCAGAAAACATCTCACTGCTGTGAGAGACTTGAAAGTCTGCACTGGTTGTCCTGGATCCTCAGGCTCCATGACTTGGAGCATCAATAATATCACCCCATCCAAAGGCAGGGGACAGCTGAAAAAATGTCATTTGCAGCAATGTCATTCTTTCAGCTGCCTAAAGAGATTAATCCCACTTTTAGGTGGGTTCAGGTAAGACAGACACCCCTCTCTGATCTTTCCTTTAGTGACAGCATGGGATCCATGAGGAGCTTTATTCCTGGGTATTTGGTGGTGTGGGAATGGAGAAAGTGTTTTACATTTATCCCTCCTTTTAGGACTTGAAATCAACATCCACCATTTCTTTTCTATCTTTTTAATCTGAATCCATCTTCACATATCTGGATACTTTTAAAAGATACAAATCTGGGGCTTAGGGACAGGAAGAAAGCAAAAAAATCATTGAGTGGTTTGTACCATGGAGCAGTAATTTGAAAAAAAAAAATAGGGGTCATATTGTTACCTAAGCAATTCAACAATAATAATTGTTTAAAACAAAAATTGTTTTTAGAACTAAATTAAAAATAATTTAATTTAACAAATTGTTCCTTAATGGAGGCTTAAACTCTTGAGCCCTGCAGGTCCATCCAAGTGCTGGTTTTCCCATGAATAAGGGTTAAGGGTTGGGACCCCAGATGTGCAGCTGGTGCTGAGCAGAAGCAGTGGCTGGGAGGATGATGTATGCTCAACCTCCAGCTAAAGCCATTACACTGAGAGGAAAGGAGCTCAGGGAGGGCCCATTGCCCAAATCCAATTTTCATAGCAATGTGTTACTGAGAGTGCAAATTACTGAAAATTTGCCAATCCAAAGGTAATATTCAGAAAAGCCTTTCCAGTAAAAGTGGAAACAGCCTCTCAGTTAGCAGTGCTGCTCTTCCAATAAAGCACAGGTGGAATAAACCACACATCATTTCAATAAATAAACCAAAACACAAAGCAAACAGCCTTGTAAAAATACTGGGGAGAGGAATTGCATCCTAACCCTGAGCACATGGAAATAAACCCTTTTGGAATGCTTCCACTCCAGCTGAGTGAGAAGTAAAATAAACCTTCATGTGCAGTCAAAGACTGATGGATTTCTTGGTGGGAGGAAAATCAGGTAGCTGAGTATTAGCAGCAGAAAGGTGGGAATGCTGCATCCTAGCACAGCCCAAAGTTTGTCTGCTAAAGTGACCTTTCCCCAGCTATCATTTCACTGCCCCTCATGTATGAGATATTTCCCTGCCTCCTTTTCCACCAGGTTCATTCCCACGTTTCTCCCTGTCCATCCCCACGGGAGATGATGTGGCAACTCAGGTCTCTCACACCCCCCATGGGAAGGCTGAGCTGGTGGTGTGTCCTGTAACCCCTCTGTGGGTCCATCTGTGTCACCAGCCTTGGGTGGAGACCTCCAGAGGTCACAGACTTATTAATTAGTGATTTCCTTTCTAAATGTGGTAATCCAGTATCTAACCTCCCTGGGATGTGTGCCTGTGAATCAGGGATCCTTGCTTTACCCCACAGGAGGGAAGAATTTGCTGGCACCACCTGAGCATGTCCCCCAGCCCCAGCCAAAGTCTTACTGATAAAAAGTCAAATATTGTGAAAGATAAACTCATTAAAATTATTATTAAACCCAGGGGGTGCATAACAAATACAGGTAAAATGCAACTTTGATGTGGTTCAAACTTATAAATGTGAGTGAGTGCTTCCACTATGGCATGTGCATATTCCTCTGGCCAGTTTGGGTGGAATTTCAGAAAAGAGGAGTTGTTCCCATGTGGATGCTCCAGCACTGAGCCAGCCTGGCTTCACCTGGCATGGCATTGGACTGAATTCCTGTCAGGCATCATGTCTGTTCTAAAGGAGAGATTGTTTGGAAAACTGTATTTGGAAATCCAGGAGTTCAATGGCAAATGAAGTCTAATTTCTGTCAGTGAAGTTTGATTGCTGAGAGTTGATTTGGTGCCTTATGAAACAGGAAAAATATTTTCTGCCTCAGGAAATACGCATGTTAACTGGATATTACTCTGAATATTTAATATTCTGGCTGACACATCTGTTCCAAGGAGATACAAACTCCTCTTTCATGTGGCACTTGATAATCTGGCAGCTGATGGAGGGAGGGTGATGAGGATTGTTTCAGAGGAAGATTGTTTCGAAACATGATTTAAATGCTACCCTGGGATTTATAAACTTTAATTAGTCCCAGTTCAAATGCTTTTGTTTCCCAGCAGACAGAAAGTGCTGATGCCTGGCCAGGGCTTGTGCAGTGGCCCTGGCCTTGGGCTGGGGGGCACTGGATGCTTTTTTCTCCCCGTGCTCTCAGGGAAAATGAAATCTCTGCCAGGCACAGCAGCGCACATGCGCTGCCACCAGAGCCACACAGATGTGATTGTCTGCCGTGCTGAAAACACTGCTTTTGATGATGCCCCAGAAAGAGAATCTAGTTCACTTCCTCCAGGCTACACAGAGCTAACTGGGATGGAAAAGAGTGAGCAAAGAGGTGGAAAAGAGCCAGCAGAGGGAAGGAGGGCTGGCATCCCCGGGAAGCAGAGTGCCCTGCCAGGGAGGCTTCCCTGAAGCTGCCCGAGGACAGGGCAGCCAGCCCAGCCTGTGAAATGCACATTTGCTGATGGATAAATATTGTGCCTGGCATTTGGAGAGGTGATTCTTCCCAGGGAATGCTGCCTTCCCCAAAGACAGGCACTGGAATGCTGTTAAAGCCCTGCTGCTCAGGGAGGGTGGGTGTCCCAGGGCTGCTTCCTTGTGGGAAATAGTAAAGGTAAGAAGGTTCTCAGAAAGCTGGGGAAGCTTAGAAACAGAAAGAGCAGAGAATTTACAACCAGCTACAGCTGCAAAGTCTGAAGGTAGAAAGAGTTCCAGTGGTATAGCAAGCAAGGACATGAAACAATAGCTTGAGTTTTAGGCTTGGCTAAGATAGTTCTTAAGATGCAGAAAAATATGCTTAGCATGATAGTAGAAGGTTTTAAGCTTAATACTGGAGTATTGTGTATTGTTAATAGAAGACAGAAAAGCCAACATTGTGTGAATGTGCTTTTAGTGATTGGCTAGAACAATTATCTGTAAGCTTTAGCAATATGCTACTGGCTAGAAAGTTTTTCAAATGCTCTGTAACAAAAATCTTTGGCTGCTGCTGGCTGTATGTGAGCTTTTGCCACCTTTCTATTGTCTCAACCGTGTCATGAGGCTGAGGCTGCAAATAAAAGCTCAAGGAATATCTCCCAGCAGTCCTGCTCCGTTTGTGAAAAAGAAAAAACTCCCCACACACTTCCTCCCTTCCCCAGCCAATTGGAGAGGATGATTCCAGGTCTGTCCAGCTGGGAATCCTCTGCCCTGTGCACTCAAGCATTCAGCATTTCTGCTGCACTTTGAGTCACTCCATGATAATTCTATTATTAGCAACACCTGAGCAGAGCAAATGGAGCACAGCCTTTTAGGGGGATTGTTTCTGCCCTGAGTCTGTTGGTTTATTTATTTGTGAACATGCTGGCTGAGGAAGCTTATTAAATAATAATAATGATAATAATGCTGGGATACAATCCTGAAACAGCTGGCATAGTGTGTTCTTAAAAACCTGATAGCATCTCCAGTCTGCTGGATATTCAGCTTCAACATTGGAATGGATTTAAACAAAACAAAACAAAACAAACAAACAAAACCCCCAAACAAACAAAAAAGTAAACCCACAAAACCAACAAAAAACCCCCCAAAACAAAAAAAAAACCCACTAAAAATAACAACCCTCCGAAAAACAAACCCCAAAGAACTAAAAAAAAAAACCAAAAAACAAAACTAAAAAGGACCCCAAAAAACCAAACAAAAATAACAAAAAACAAATAACAAAAAAAAGAAAGAAAAAAAAAAAACCCATGTGTGCTTCTAGATGGGATTTATTCCCAGTTTGGTGGGTTTCACTTTCTCCTTCATAATTTTGCTTCTGATCTGGCTCAGCATGGCAGACCTGCCTCACTTGATTGCTGCACAAAGGAATGAACACTGGATTTCAGTGGCCTCCCCAAACAGCCAGAAGGGGAAGGGGGCTCGAAGGGGTCCTGGGTGAGGGCTGGAGAAGTTGCAGCATGAGGAGCACCCATGAGCACAGAGCTCTGTCCCTGCCCTGGCTGAGGGACCTGTGCAGCTTCCCCCTGCACCAACTCACTGCTGCTGCTTCCAGAGTCATCCAAGGGGTTGGCATTGCCTTGGTAACTCAGCAAGAGCCTTCTCCTTGCAAAAATTACCATGTTTTATCTGTTTGGCAAACTATGGGAGCAATCTGGGTGCCCAAATGAAGCACTTGAGCTGTTTCAGTCCTTCCAAGCTGTCTCTGAGCTGCCCCCGACCCCTCCACAGCCCCAAAGGGGGTCTCAGTCACCCTCGGGGGGGGGGATGGCACCAGGTGCCTCCTGTATTTGAGTCATCAAATATCATCTGGCAGCCCTCTTGGAACACAGAACCTGATGGAATTGAGTGAAAGCATGAGAGAAGTAATCTAAGCAACTCTGAGCCTTTTTTAGGGCATGCATATGGATAGCTTTCAGCAATCTGGGGTAGGGGCCAATTCACTGGGGTGTCCCCTGCAATTGGGAAGTTTTTCCTTGCTCTGGAGCTCTGGCAGGCAGCTGAGATGAGACATCCTCTGGTCTGAGGGATTTCCTGATGATTATTGCTTTTCCCCTCTGCTCTGTATGGCAGCTCAGGCCTCCAAGTATTTCCCTTAACAATCTCAGTGGTAATTGCAATTTTCCCCAATTGAAACAGAGGTGGGGGAGAATCAAAATCAAGGCGAGGAGGGGCTGCCCTCACCACTAAAGCCCTTTGCTTTCCCTGAACCTCTTGCTGCCTGTCTTGGTTTGAAAAGCCAGGTGTCTGCTGAGGAAGGCAGGAGCCTCCCATGAAATGGAAAATGTAAACCTCCTCCCTCTGAATTACTGTAAGTTTGAAATTAAAGGGCTCTCAGGCAAAGATATGGGAATAGAATTAACAGTTCTTTAATAGGAAAATTAAAAATACAAATGTAATAGTACAAAAAAAATCCACTGCCAGAAGAGGAGTTGAGCCCCTGTGTGTCAGGGTGGTGGCACAGTCCCATCCCAGGGGGGCTCAGGGTGGTGGCACAGTCCCATCCCAGGGGGGCTCAGGGTGGTGGCACAGTCCCATCCCAGGGTGGTGGCACAGTCCCATCCCAGGGTGGCTCAGGGTGGTGGCACAGTCCCATCCCAGGGGGCTCAGGGTGGTGGCACAGTCCCATCCCAGGGGGGCTCAGGGTGGTGGCACAGTCCCATCCCAGGGGGGCTCAGCCCTCCTGCAGTGCCAGCTGTGGTTCTGCTGGAGCAGGGATCCTGCACAAGGGGGGAGTTTTCCTCTGGAGCTCCAGGGCTGCTGGAGATGGGCCTGCTCTCCTCTGGGAATGCAGGGCAGCAGAAAGCTGCTCCTCTGGGAATGCAGTGGGCAAAGGCTGCTGTGCTGTTCCCAGGGCAGATTGGATCCAGGTAGGAATGCTTGGCTCCTCCCCTGGGCAGAGCATCTCCCCATGGGATGGTGGAATTTGATCAGCCCTGCAGGGACACTCAGTGGCCATGGACAGCAGAGATCTCCTGGAGGGAGGATGGGCCATGGGAGAGATAAAGAAAACTGCCCAGTGAACAGAGAGAACTGCCCCACCTCTGACAGATGGCAATAGAATACACACCCCAGCCACAGCTTGCAACCCAAGACAAACCTTCTTTCAGGGGCTGGGCTGTTTTACCTGTGCTCACAGAGCACACTGCCCCTTCCCATCCCAAATTGGGCTCTGCAGGAAGAGAAACTCCTGCTCACCTCTGGCATTTTCCCAGCAGATTCTCTGATTCCTGCAGGAGTCAGAGCTGTCACAGCTCCCACTGCCAAGGCACCAGCCCCAAATCACACAGCTTGCAGGAGTACAAGATCCATCATCTCCCTGCTGAGGCTGGGGTTTCCTTTGCAGACATCCTAAATCCACTGCATTTCAGTGGGATTTGTGTGTCTGATTCCCCTCTGACAGGCTGCCCCTCTGTTCCTGCTGCAGCCAGCTCTAAGCCTTTCATCTCTTTTGGCAATTACCACACTATTAGCACCATTTCCCATTAAATCTCATCCTGCATCGAGCTCCTGACACATGACAGTGTTATAATACTTCATAACTTCACATTTACCTTATCACATTTTCAAACAAGATAAAATGATTCACTCTTTTGGCAATCTCCCCCTTTTGTGTCACATAAATTATTATAGAACTCTTTAAAAATGGAGTGTGTCTGTTTAAAATATGTTTCTAAGTGAGGAGGATGTATGAACAAAATAAGCTTTGTGCAGAAATGTTTAACCTGGTGGATTTAAAGCAACATTGATTAAAGCTCCCTAATTCACCTCTCAAAATCTCCCATCCATCGCCTCAGCTGGCTGGCTGCAGGGTGATTTTGCCAGAGTTCTCACAGAGAATGACCAGATTTTGGGGTTCATGACTCATTATTTCCTTCCTTGGGCTCTGGGCTGATTTACTGCCTCTGCACTTGGCTTGGGTTTGGGTTTGGGTTTGGGTCTGGGTTTGGGTTTGGATTTGGGTTTGGGTTTGGAGAGCAGATCCCCCCCTGCTGTTGTGTCACCTGAGCACAGAGGTTGTACCCTCACGTAGTCATCATGGGACAATCAAATCTCAGCACAGTTAGAGATGTTTTCATGGCTCCTGCTAGGATATTATCTGGATTTCATAATCCAACAAGCCTGGCATAGCTGATGCTGCACACTGAAGTCTGTGGCTCACCACAAACATGAGCAGTAAAACATGGCCTGCTTCTCCTTTTATGCCCTGAATGTGTCCTAAGGACCAAGAGCAGCAAGGGAGGGCTTTGTGAGCCACCTCTGTGTTCTGAGGCCAAAAGGGGCTTTTCCATCCTTTGTGTGAGGAGATGAGCCTGGCACACAGTTCCACCGGATCAGATCCTACCTTGGAATCACAGACTGGTTTGTGTTGGAAGGGACCTTAAGGATCATCCAGTTCCAACCCCCTGACATGGGCAGGGGCACCTTTCCACTAGATTTCTCCATTTTTGTGCTCTCTTTCCATAACCAAGGTGTAGCACAAAAGCTTGGAGCTAATAAACACCAAGAGGGATGAATCTGGGAGGGGAGAAATGCCTGGCTAAAGCCAACAGTACCCATTCAATATCTCTGCAGGCCTCTCATCCCAGCTGGTGGGATGTCTCTCCTTAGTCCTCTGCAGAGCTGGAGGCCAGGTCTGCCCCAGGGAGGGTCCTGGGGACTGGGCTTGACCTCGCCCAGGGTCAGACAGGGACACCTCTAGCACTTCTCACCCATCCTGATCAAAGGCTCTGTGCTTGCTGGCAGAGGAGCCCTTTGCAAATCTTCAAAAGGTGGTGCAAGCAAAATGGACTGTGAGGTTTGCTCCCAGCCCTGCTCTCGTTAGCAATTAGCACTCCTCCCTGCTGGAGAACAGTTAATGATCCCTTTGCAGGGGTTGACATTTTCCCATCTCCAGAGGTTGCTCCCCGTAGGCAGAATGCCACAAACTGTTGGATTTCCTCCCTAAAGTGACTTGTCACTGAGGGAGCAGCCAGGGAAACAGGCAGCCAAGAGGATCACCACGTGCAATTACCACATCTCCCCTCCTGTTCCTCTGTCCAAATCCAGCTGGATCCATCCTGATCTCTCTGGATTGCTCTGTCCCCAGTTGTCCCATGGCAGCCACCCCTACTGCAGTGCACTGCACGTGTCTTCAGCCAAAAGCAGCAGCTCATGAATAAAAAGGGATTTCTACCCACTACACCCTACATTCATACTGCATGCACAGGATTTATTTAGCTCGTGTGGAGTGATTTTGTTTGATGGCACAAAATACCTGTCCTGTGCAGCAGGAACTGAGTGGAGCACAGTGCTTCCCTAACACCTTCCCACTTCTTGGAAACAGCCTGCAGGCAGCTCCAAAGTTGCTCACCTCAAGATTATCTCACACACATGCTTTAAAGTGACATTTTCAGAGTTTTCCATGTTTTACACTAGGGTAAGAGGTCGAAATTGGCTTTTGCTCTTAGAGTGCAAGAGGATCCAGTGGAATCAGAGAGTTATGGGATACCCAGGGTTGGAAGGGACCCACAAGGATCATCAAGTCCAGCTCCTGGCCCTGCACAGACACCCCAAGAATCCCACTGTGCTCCCTGCCATGGGAAGGAAGACAAGGAGCTGATGTGCAGCAGCAATCCTCCCCCACTAGCAGCAAGCCCAGTGTCTCCAGTCAGCAGCCAGTGCTTTTTCAATGCCTGCTGCTTGCTGCCCAAATTTTTTACCACCTGGGAAACCCAGCACATCCCCAGGAGAGGGAGGAAGAGCCCAGCAGCAGTGATTCCTGCAGTTTGGGCAGTCTGACACCTTCCTTTGGATCCATTCCCTCCTGGGCACCCCAACAGCTCAGGGTGGCTGCAGCACCCCCTGGTCTCTGGTGGATCAGTGATGTCCATGCCTGGTGGCTGGTGCACAGCCTGAGCACAGCTCTTCATCTTTTCCAGGGAATCCTGGAATTTTGAATTCTTCTGAATTCCTATTCTGAGAAAATTCTGGTTTTACTGGGAAATGCTGCATTCCTGGAGACTTTGAGAAATGTCACATTTGCAGCTCATTTAATCTGCATATTTGTATTTGGAGTAACATTACATTAGGTCAACTGTTGTTATCATTCCAGATATTCACTGATTTCCGTGTCTGTATCCAGCTGCTGTGTCCCATTTGATGTTACAGCAGGAGCTTTTCCTTCTTTATGTTTAATCTTTATTCCTTAGAACACTTAAGGAACTATAAACCCCCCATAATATGGAAGATAAGGTCGTTTTCCAGTACAGCAGACCACAGGAAGAAAATCCAATCTTTCAATTACTTTTATTTAAATTCATTTTATAACCAGGGAGCAAAGTTTTACTGCTCTTAAGAACATGATGCTGAATTTGTCTGGATTTCTTGGTACAGACATTCATCCAGTTACATTTATTTTATGTGCTAAATGACCTTTTAAAAGTGCTTTTCGATGTCATGTGGAATATCAGCAGCACATTTTAGAACAGCAACAATGCAAGTTCTTTTTCTTTCTTACTTTTGCTGTAAATCAAAACATGAAGCGTCCTTGCAGTATTTTTTTTCTAACAGTTCTTTGGATCAACTACAATATCTGTTTTTTAAAAAAAGAAGATAAAACAATGTTCAGTCCTTCCAGCCCATCTCAGGTGCTAGAAGAAATAAGAGACTGAGAATTAATCTGTAATTTCACTTATTAGGCCTAAAATTTTCATTTTCATAGCTATTAGTCCTATTCTTCCACAATTTGCTTCTAGAGCTGAAAAATACCTGGAGATTATGGCCAGAACAGCAAACCCCAGGGGAGTTTAAGATGAGTTATACTGGATGGAAAAGCTTTAACAGAATAATCTTTCAGAATACTAATTGGTTGGTAAGGCTGACAATTAGTTGCTTCAACTCTGTTTTATTTCCTTCAATTTAGACAGTTAAATATAGATGCAAAGTTTGATAATTACACTCCAATTGGGAGATGTGCTATAAACAAATAAGATACAGTGTCTAAATTGATTAGCAAATCTGCATAAAGCTTTCTTTAAATGCAAGATGTATTTTTCATTACTGTGTAATTATTCATTAAACACCAGCTGTTAAAAGTCAAGTTAATGAAATATGAAAAAGTGTAGGATAACAACCAAAGTCAACTCATTTCCAAAGAATTTTCTTGAAAGGGTTCTCTGAAAATAAACACGTTTGATTTGAGCCAGTGAAACTTGTCACACAAATCCGAGGAGGAGAGGATAATGTTTGCTGAGGATTTCATTGTGAAAACAAACCCATTTTCATTTCCAAATACCATTTTCCTGTTGGTTTTTGAGACTCAAACATAACATTTTACCCAAAGCCTCCTACAGCACAGTGATATTTAAGCTCTTAGGAAGTTTATGGCAAAGCAAAACTCACCACTTCATTTCTGTCTGAAATACTTCCCAGATTTTCACTGTCAATTACTCCTCATCCTAATTTAAACACGAACTTAATTGCATTCAGCACATTCAGCTGCTTCCATGTGGAATGAGACCCCAGTGAGGTTTGGCAGAGCTCAGAGGTGCTGCTGTTTGGAGTCCTCCCATGAACTGAGGAGGCAGGAGAAGGCAATGGCATAGGGGAGTTCTCCTGTGCACAGCTGAACACTCCTCAAACAGCAGAAGCCTTTACATGGGGACATGTGAGCTCATCAGCTGTGCTGGGGGAGCTGCAGCTGGCCCCTGGAAAGCTCCTGGAGCTGGTTATTCAGCAGAATTGTAGAAACACTGGAAAAGATTTGTGGGGTCCCTGCTCCTCAGTCACCTCCCTGCTGCTGATCTGGCATCTGTGCCAAGCAGTGCCACTTTGATCAGGAAAGCCAGGAGTCTGGGTGCTGGAATCTGCAATGCAAGGAACCCTCAGAACTCTGGGCCTGTGAGCCAAAGCTTAGAATTAAACTCAGGATTTGATCTGAGACCTTGGAAAAGGCTCCCAAACTGAGGTGCTAAAACTGAGAGTGTGGATTTGTAGTTTAAAGCAGAGACACGTTAAGCTGAGTAAAGGAAAGTTTAGAGTTTTAGAGTTTAAGATATAGAAAAAATAGAAGTAGTTACAGAGGTGAACAAGGAACTCAGAATGCAGCACTGTGGGTTTGTGTGCCATAGCATGATTGGCTAAGAAATCTCACACTGTAGCATGGGTCCATAAGACAAACTATTTAAGGATTGGGTCAAAAATGTGAATATCCTTGTTGGCAGTGTTTTATTGGTCAATAACTCCTTAAAAGGTCTTGTAACTAAGGGTCTTGTGACCTTCTGAACCATGTGGTAAGATGTGAGCTGAGCTCAACCTTCCTGCCTGTGTGGAAGATAAGAAAATAAACCACATCATCAAAAACAACTCAGAGGTCCCATCTCAAATTCCTGCTGAAATTCCCCACAAGTGAATTTTCACATTTGGGACACAGAGAAACAAATTACAGAATGGTTTGGGTGGGAAGGGAGCTTAAAGCTTATCCAGTCCCACCCTCTGCCATGGGCAGGGACCCCTTCCACTGTCTCCAAGCCCTGTCCAACCTGGCCTTGGGCACTGCCAGGGATCCAGGGGCAGCCACAGCTGCTCTGGGCACCCTGTGCCAGGGCCTCTCCATCCTCATTGTAAAAAACATCTTCCTTAGATCTGATCCAAACTGATCTTCAGTTCCAAACCATCAGCCCTTGTCCCACTGCAGCAAGTCCTGCTAAAATGTTTGTCCCCAGTTTTGTCAAACTGAGAAGTCTGACACAGCTCATCCAGCTGCATTTTCAGCCTCTCTGCCAGTTAAGCAGCAAGGGCTGTCATACATAAACATTTTCTTCAGAAATCTGATATTATTCCCTGCTGCCAATTAGGTTTAGCATATGCAATTTTTCTTCCCCAGCTCTTTTTCCACTCGCTGGAAAAGCCTGATGTGTTTTTCTGCCTAAGTCCAGCTGAGAAGTCAGCAAGCTGAGTGATTTGCACAATGGAAAGTTGAAGGCAGCACGGATACAGCAAAACATTTGGGTTTAACTTTTGAAATGGAAGCAAAAGGTTTGGATGGGCCCAAGTCAAAGTGTGTAATTTGGATTTGTTAAATGAAATCAAAACTCTGGATTGCAGTCTGGTCTGACACGGGATGCCCACAACATCTGAGTGCTGTTTCCCTGGATTCATGATGGTCCTCAGCCACCAAGCTGAATTCACTGTGGTTCTTCAAGTCTAGGAGACACATCACATGGAAAATCAGTCTTCTAATGTTGTGGCAGCCCCAAGGAAGGGGCAGAGTAACGGGAGGGAGAGGAATGTCTTTGGGCTGTTGATAAGGGACAAGAGTGGTTTCTAAACCCATCTACTGGCTAAGCCTGTATTACACTGGAGATGATGTTTGGGACTTTACCCTATTTTGGATCATTTGTCATGGCTTCCTAATCTTGTTTTATTCCTCAGAGCTGGAAGATGTTCCTTGCAGGTCTGTATTGCACAAATCACTTGGGTGTGTATCAGCCCTTGTCAAAAATGCTCTTTGAAATTCCACTGTCATTGAATTCTAATGGCAGGAAATGCCTACACAGTTTATTAAATATTGAGTGATTACCTTGGCTACAGAGTATTTATTTCCAGGCTGATAATTTTCTGATAAGAAGCTGAATATGTATAATTAACTAGCTAAATTAGCTCTAAATATTGTAACATATCTTACCCTTGAAAGTCTTTTTATTTCACTTAAGGTCGTGACTTAAACAAGGGCCACACAAATGTAAAAATCTATCTGTTAAAGAAGTGATGGCTGTTTAGGAAGTTTGTTCATGTTTTTGAGCAGAAACTAATTTTATAAGATTTAGAGTGCCAAGAAATCTGACTGCATATAATTCTGCCTCTTGGGGTAATAAATAAAATGAAAGCAGGAGAACACAACTGCTCCCTTTCTGAAATGTGTCATAGTTCACAGAAAGGATTAATGTGCTTTTCTTTGGACATTTCTTAGGAATAAGAGGTCAAACTATTAAAAGGGGTCTCAGCCTGGCCTTCAAATTTAGATTTGTCTCACTTTTCTATCCCTGAATGCATTTACTCAGCTAAGACTGAGAGCATCTTCCTGAATTCCATTTTTCCATGGTGAATTCCATGGTGATCAGGGTGCTCTGTTACACCTTGTAGAGGGCTGACCATGGCCACAGGACACTCCTTGGGGCAGATATGACCCAGTCTCAGACAAGAACTCATCATTTTCACCTGAAGAAGGAAAGGATGGAGAGATCTGCACAGACACATGCTGAGGGTTTTCAATTATCAGCAACTAATGTAAAAATTGATTGGAGAAAACCCTTTAGGCTGGCAGACACTTTCCTGACAAAGATGTGTTGGGAGAGGCTGAAGCCTTTAAATCAGTCATTTGCAGGGCTGGATTGTCACTCTTCTGTCAATCCCATCCAGAGAAAATTGTGCCTTACTCCATGTGCTGGTTTATCTACTTCAGGGTGGCTGAGATCACACCAGCCTCCCTGTCCTGAGTGACTGACTGCAAACTGACTGTTGGGTTGGCTTTTTTCATTTTATTTGGTATAAATATATTCAGTATTTGAGTTTCAGAACTTGATCTGTGGTCTGCCACTTTGGGAAGTACTCACCCTTTCCCAATTAATGCAGGAAGGCAACTAAAGCCAATTATTTTTGTCTGTCTGGGAAGTTTTCCCATTTGCTGAAAAGCTTAACAAGGGTTAATTAAAAGCCCTCAGATTCTTCCCACTGACCTTTACATAAGTCTTACTTGAGAAAACTCAGGGTCAGGCCTAAAATACTGTGTGCTATAGGGATGGATGTCTAAATCAAATAATGAGCAGGGGATAGAAGTGACATGAATGAGAAATAATCCTGATTCCAGCATAAAGAATGACCTAAAATATTGAAATGCAGTAGACTTGTGCCTTGACAACTCCTGCCCATGCTGCAAATAACAGAAAGACACATAAGTAATAGTCTTTTCTATCTAATCTTGCCAGAATTGCTCAAGAAATATCTTTTGGGGGATTAACTGTTCCTGAACACTTTCTTCAGTGTTTCAGCTCAGAAAGCCTTTTCCTTTGTCAAGTCTTTCTTACCTATGAGATTTTTTTCTTTAGACAAAAAGCAACCTTAACCCAGAAAGTGCAGCTTTTCAGATGCTATTGGGAAAGACCACATTTTTTGTTTGTGCCTTTTATGCTGCTGTATTGAGGAAAGAAGCAATGCTGCCACACTCATCTGGGAGGGAAATGCTCAGGGCTAACAGAGGCAGCCAGCTCAGGAGGAGCAGCTTTAGAGGAAACAGAACAAGGGTATTGTGATTTAAAAAAAAAAAAAAAAATTCCAGTGAAGCTCTTTCCATATAAATTCAGTAAATCACCAAAGGAGAATTTAGTGATATTTTAAAGCAGTTTCCTCTGGTAGAGACAGCAGCAGATAAACAGGGTGGTTGCAAGCAGGAGAGAGCCCAAGTAATCCAAGGATAGAGTTGGGACATGTTTTGCTGGGATGGAAGTCTGAGCAGGACATTGTTTTTGTAAGGAGTGTCACTATTCCCAGTTCCCACTTTTCTAAGTCCCCACCCATCCCTACAGGTGCTCACACAAACCCAGTCCTTCTGAGAATCCCTGTTCCTTTAATACCCATACAGGCAAAATCCTTCTTTAATTGGTCTTGGAGCTAATATGATACTCTGACCCAGGAGCTGGGCAATGAAAATAGATATTAATATGTTATTCTCCAAATCAAATGATCAGAAAATCCCTCCTTGGCTCTCTACCTGCCAGGCAGAGCATCCTACAATGGGAGAACTAAAAACTAAGGAAATGAGACAAAGAACTTTGCTACCAAATCCCTTAAAACAGATAAATTTCTGTTTGTATTGCCTCTTGGTATTTTTATTGCAGGTCCTCCTGTGCTGTTTTTCACCCCCATTATAATACAGCTTTCTCTGCTGAAAATCATCCAACACAGGGCTTAATAAAGGAACTAATCCTGTCCTTTGGTGGATAAAGGTAATATCCTGGAATATTCAGGGATTTATCTGTATTTCTGTCTACCTAGAGTAATTTTCTAAGAATAACTACAGCAGCCAGGGTTATTCTCATGCTCAGGAAAGTGAGAGGTGTAAGAAGAAGGAAGAAGATTCTAAGTCCAGTTTTCCTGTTATCAGCTCAGGGATGGAGAAGAGAGAGGGTTTTTTACCTCATTCCTCATTCTGAAGTCTCTGTGGGTAACTGGGAGCAAGTTAAGGCTGTAAAGAGCCTCCAGTCCTTTCTGGGATGGAAAAGGGATTCCACCAGTTACAGCCCCTAGACCTCACAGGATCTGAGCAGAGAGAGGCAGTAAATACTCACTGCCACACCCAGGATCACCACCCACACCAGGGATTTTACACTCTGCTCATCCCCTGGGCCACCACAGTCAGAGTGCTCTGTTAGAAGCTGGAAAATCACAGCATTTGGCTCAAATTTGTTGTGGGTTAAACCCTCATGGGGTGTCAGAGAGGCAAAAAGGCTTTTGAGGAACATCCATGTGGAACACAGAGGGTTTCTCTGAGCCTGTGTCAGCACAGGTTTGTGCTCACAAACCTGTGCCATCACTTCCATTACAGGCAAATCTCCTCAGTGATGCATGTCTTGTCAGAAAACATCATCTTAAAGCTGGGGTTTGGCAGTGCAGGACTCATCCTGTGAGGTTTATAAAGGAACAAAAATAATCCCAAAGCATACTTTGAAATAAAAATATTGATTTTAGCTGATTCCTGACTCGGTGGATAAATATGAGCTTTTATCTTGCTTTGGAAATGTTGGGAATACAGAGTTTGGATGTCCCTGTTGCAAAAGGAGATGGCTGTTTCTGGAATTACACTCTATTAGACCAAGCAAGCTGTTTGTTGCTAAAGCCCCCAAGTTTGTTTCAGGATTGCTTTTCCATCCCTTCCAGTTGCAACAACCCTACAAATCTTTTTAAGGCAGGTTTTACTTGTCCTTAAAATGGGCAAATTCTTACAAGATTTCTTTCTGGAAATCATTCCAAAGACTACATGAAAATCATGGGCAGAAATTGTCCAGTTTTTGACATCAAAAGATTTGGGTTTTCTGCCCTTTCAATCCTGTTGCCACCTCCATGTAACACATAGGGAAGGAGATGACCTTTAAAGGTCCCTCCCCACCCAAACCAATCTTTGTTCCCATGATCTGAAAGGGTTCATTGCCCTGCCAGGGTGAGTTAGAGGATTTCCTGAGGGGCAGACATGCAGTTTCTACTAATTGGATTGAACTTTATGAACTTTATATTATTCTGTGTTCGTGCTCTCCTGTATCACTCACTGGGATGCTCTTCCCTTCCCTGAAGTCAGCACCAAAGGCAGACTGTCAGATGTGAAACAGCTCTGAAGAGGGAAAAAGTGAAGGAAATGAGGGAAGGTTTGCAAGAAAGATTAGAAGAAAATAAATTCCAAATCCAGTGTGACTGACTTCTACAGCTGGAATCAAAACAGGGGAGAAGCCAATGTCCAGAGGGGAGGAATGAGGATGGCTGGCAATCCAAGGCAGCAGCACTGTTTGCAAATGAGGAAACACTGCATTAATGCAATATTTGCATTAAGACAAGCTCGATTTCTCAGCACTTAAAGCCATTTTTTTCCATTCCAAAGAATGTACCTGGAAGTAAAAAGAAGCTCCAGCAGCATCTGGCTGTGGGGCTGAGGGACATTTCCTGTGTCTCCAGATGTGGGGATGCTCCTCCTGCACTGTTTCCTCACCTCCCAGGCCCAGAGGATGAGGAGGAATATCTCCTTGCAGCTAATTAAATTATACTGATTTCAAATGGAAATTTTAAAAAGGACCCTTTGGTGGTGATAATTAACATTTTTTTCTTTCACATGAGAGAAAAATATCAGCATTTTGGAAGGAAAGCAAATCCCCATTTGTAGCTTTTTGTCCAAATCTTTAGGGGCTTTGGCTTCCACACAAATGACAAAAGGGGGACTCAGAGTTAATTAAATAAAGCTAAAACTTTTGATGAAGAGCAGGAGATCCTCAACACTGGGAAAAGAAATCAGTCAGCAGCTCCTTTAATTTTTCCCTCTTTACAGCTACCAGATCAATGAGGCACTCAGGGCTGCAGAGGAAATTCTTAACATGAACACTGTAAAAGCATTTTCATCTCCAGAGCTTGCCAAGAAAATGCAGGTGTTCCTGGAGCCCCAAGTAATAAAAACCCCAGGGCTCCTGGGTCTGGCTGGCAGGGATTCCTGACAAAGGGAAGTCATCTTTCTGCGTGGGAGATAATTGCAGGTGATGTTTATTATGCCTTGGCTTGATAAAAATCAAAGAGTGATTAGAGACATAGACAAAACTTCACCACTTTCTTCTTTTCTGCCTTATAATTAGGTTTTGTGGCTAGAATCCCAGCTATCAGGTGAAATTTAATATAAGAAAAGTAAAAAAAAAGAAGTTCTAGAATATTATGATATAGAGGATACAACAGCTCACTTCAAAGTCTCTGTCCTCACTTGCTCCTTCCACAAATCCTATATCTTCCTGTCTGCTTGCTTTTTTCTTTTCTCATGATTTCTCTGAACCTTTATCAGAAGATGATTTTAAAAAGACAAATGGATTAACCAGTAGAGATGGAAACAGTCTACATGAATGTGGATTCAATCAGCTTTTTCCATGGGAAGAACTCACTTGAGACAGGTCAGGAGTCCCTGGTAAAATTAAACTGGAAGTATCCCTGTTCATTTACAGCTAATAAATAAACAATAATGCTGTGGACTGGGCAACTTTCCAGATTTTTCCATCAGGATCTTGCTGAGCTGGGACAGCAGGCTGGCTTTGTCTCTGAGTTTTCTTTCAATCCAGGTAACCTACATGGGAGTGGCCAATATTTCCTATTTCATTGCTTGGGTTATTTAAAACATTTACTGAACTGGAAAAAAGTTAAAGGAGATGACAAGGCCGAGTTGGAGTTGGCTCAAAGGCTGTGACTATTTTAGAGTTTTGTCCCTGTGTTCTACACCAGCAGGGAGATGAGGGACATTGCTGAGCTCCTGAACACAAACCCTGCAGCAGCTGCCTCTTGGCAAAGGATGAATCTCCTGAAACCAGACCTCAGAACTCTTTGGGTTGAGCTACTAAATGAAAAAACAGTATTAACCCTTGTGGAATTTAACATAACTCACCAATTTTGCATTTGTATTTTTTTATGGACCGTGGTCTGCTCCAGGCCCAAGGAGAGCCATCCCACAGGACCTGCCATAAAATGAAGGTCATGTTTGCTGTAGAAAGCAACTGGTGGAGCTGCAAATGGGACAGCTCAGAGCTAAAGTCCTGTTTGTGTCAATAAAGGATCTCAGGATTTGCTCTTCAGGTTTATTGCCATCTTCATAATTTGATACCAGAAGACAAGATGTTTTCAAAGAGCAGCCACTGATCCTTGTAATCCTCCTAGATTTCAAGGGAATGCCAGTACAGCTGCACTTCTGGTGATTCCCATGTCAGTCTCAGAACCTGCTGGTTAGGGTTGATGGAAACAGGATTGCCTTTCTTTTTAATATAGAATTATTATTATTATTATTATTATTATTATTATTATTATTATTATTAACCAAGTGAGGTGAGTATTCACCTCCTTTTGCCCTCCATTTACTCACAGAAGCTGTGGCTGCCCCTGGATCCCTGGCAGTGCCCAAGACCAGCTTGGACAGGGCTTGGAGCAGCCTGGGATAGTGGAAGGTGTCCCTGCCCATGGCAGGGGTGGGATGAGATGATCTCTAAGGTCCCTTCCATGGACCATTCTGTGATTGCATTTTGCTTGTAAAATATTGCCTGAGATTTACAGGTTCTAACCAAAACCCTTTTACACTAATAACATTTCAAAATGAAAAAGCCAAACTGATGGCAGGGGCAGGCCACACCTCATTAATAGTGCTTCCCATACTAGGGCCTGGAAATAACTTATGTATTTTTAAAAGGCTGCTGAGTTTATTGCAGGGATTGCATAATTTCTTCATTACCACAGTAAGCCAGTAAAATCAATAATTAAAATTAGAATTTCAAAGTCCTTAAACCTACTGGACTTGTAGAAGAGCTGCCAGTGAAAAAAGCCTTATAAAACCCTGTCAATATATCACGGATCCAAGGGAATCACAACCCCAAAAGAGCTGTTACAGGGACATAACTTAAGCCTTTAATAGACTGCTTTGCAATAAGTCTTTCAGTCTCTGAGAGAATGAATTGGATGTGTCCTTCCCTGAGCTAGAATAACCTTAATAAGCTTTCCAGTATATTTAAATTAGTTGTGCAGAATTTGCAGGTGACACAGAAGGAGTTGAGCCCTGAAGTCCAAAATCCCAGCAGAGTAAGGGAGGCAAAGGAAAACCAAGCTCTGCAAAAAAAAAAGCATATGCTGATGGAAATTAAATGTATTTTTGAACCCAAACTCTTCTGCCCAGCCTGCAGCAAAGATCCAAATATCCTTGGTTAATAAAGCAGACATATTTGGTTAGATCATCCTTATATGTATCATAACCTCCTCCCCTGCAGAACTTATTAGAAAGAGCAGAAATGCTATTCTGTTCAGTTTAAAAAAGAACCCGAACAAACCAAAGCCCAAACCAGCCAAGATGCAAAAATCAAATATTGCAATCACAAGAGAACTAAATTAATAATGGACATGTCGTGCAAAGAATGGATAGATAAGAATATCCACAATAAATTGCTATAGTGGAGGAAATGATGAGAAATAAAACACTTAGCTAATTGCTAAATGGAAGTTTACAAGGGTGCATGCTCATGGATGACTTTTTATATAGAAGCAGGCACTGACATCTACGTATCATTTTGAAAGCCTTCTGTTCAAGCCTCTATTTTCATCTTTGCTGAGTGAGAAGGAGCCAGCCCAGTTTAAAACAAGAGGAAATTGAAATACCACACATCTAAAAAGAGCAAGTGTGACAAAAGTGATTTCTGCTCTGACATTTTGAAGGAGTACAGGGTAAAGTGAACAAGTTCTATCTAGAGCAGTGTAGATTTGACAGGTGTCACTTATATCACTTATATCACATACAGGACCAGTATAAAATGTAACATCTAGCAAATCCAGTCCTGCCTTTACTCCTAAAATATTGGGAACTAATTTGCTTTACCTGTCTTCAGACAGCCAAGAATATTTGGGGTCTTTAAATTAGCAACTGTCTTCCTTCTTCCTCCACATTTCAGATATCCAGTGCTTTGCCCAGGACAGTTTAAATCCCAGAGGGACAGCACAGCATAGGTGACATAATGAGAGGTCACCCTGAGGTTAATTCCTCTCCCTGAATAAAAACCTTCCAGTTCCATCACCTTCCCACTTGGATACAGGTCCCTAAGTCTCTTCCAGCCTTTTCCAGGTCCCCTGAACAGGAACAAACTTCCCAAGGCAAAGCAAAGCTCAGGCTGCTGCATCAGTCCACAAGGCAGCTCTGATTGCAAAGACAATTCTCTTTCAGCTGCTGCAAAGAGTGTCCTAGAGAGAAAGGGAAATGGGAAACTGGCACAGGGTGCCCAGAGCAGCTGTGGCTGCCCCTGGACCCCTGGCAGTGCCCAAGGCAAGGCTGGAGAGAGCTTGGAGCAGCCTGGGACAGTGGAAGGTGTCCTTGCACATGGCAGGGTAGAACAGGATGAGTTTTCAGCTCCCTTCCAACCCAAACCACTCCAAGATTCTATTTAGAATTATTATATTTTATTATTATATTTCTATATTTCTATTATTTCAACAGTTCCTGGAGTCTGGAAATCATTCTTTCCAGAAAAGTTTGAAACAGAAAGGGTGTTGGTGTGTGCTGAATAACTCTACAGGCTGTGATATTATGGATATACTAATTGAATTCCATTTAAGTAAGATGGAATTTTGTTTGTTTCATTGGAGTTTTTCAAGATCCCTCAAAGATGTTAATTTTCCCATTAGTTACTCTTTTATTCATTAGCATTAAGCAAGAGGCGAGGAGTAAAAATAGGTTGAGAACAAAAAAAAAAATCAGAAAACCAACCTAGAATCCTCTTATATCTTCAAAAGCTTTAAAATGTAGCCAATTATTTTTTGTTAATAAATATTTCCCAGGATAAAAAATGGCAGTGCAATTAAAATCTAAAGCCCAAGCTCTATTTTGAGCCCCCTTTCTGTCTTTGAGGTAAACCAAATAAAGCAGGTACATCCACGCACTCTCTCCTTTAAAAGAATGCTGTTCTTACAGAGCTCCATATGAAGATGAGGTGTGACTCAATATCTGCATCACTGATGGTGCTGATAGGGAGTCATTCTAAAATATGAATTGTGAACCAGAGCCCCTGCTGGAATATGTCATTTAACATCCTGCATTTGCCAGAATAACACACAGGGACCAAGTCACTGAGCTTGCTCTTCCCCTAACTGGTCCCCAGGAAGGAAGGAAGCTCTCACCTGGCTCCAAAGGAGCTCAGGGAGGAGGGAGCTCTGCCGTCCACCTACACACACATCCACCCACAGCCCTCCCTGGCTCGAAGCTTCCCACGCCTTTCTGCTCCTCCTGGCTTGATTTGATTTCCTTAGCTGCCCTGAGAGTCCTTAAAAACCCACCCAGCAGGCAGAAGTGCCAGGAGCAGCAGCCACGTGCCTGATGTTTCTTTAATTCCACGAGCAGAGCCTCAGTGACAGCCCAAGCATGAAGAATCCACCAGGAGGGCTCTGGGCAGCAGCTGGGGAGCTGTCCTGGCACTCAGCTCCAGGGCTCTGGGGTGGAGGGCTTCCCTGCCCACATGCCCAGAGTGGTGGCCCATGAGAAGCCATCTGGCTGGCCAGGAACTCCCAGCTAGTCCCAGTGTGCCACACACAGAGCCTGCTGGAGAGGAGGCAGCCAGGCAAGAAACCACTGGGTGATGCTGGTTATCTGGGGCTGGGGAGAGTTGGGGCTGAAGTAAATTAATTTTTGGTCAGGGAAGGTGACAGGGGAGGTGTAAAGGTCACCTCTGATGCCTCAAAGAGAGGCAGACCTGTGGCTTCTGTCTCCATCAAGCAGCCCTGCCAAGGGTGTGCATAGTACTGGCTGAGGAGAGACCAAAGTTTAACCACACGAGTGCCTAAAGAGCTTCATTTTATTCCTTGGACTCTGATCCAAGGCCTTAGACTCTGGTCTTAGACTCTGTTCTAACCCAAATGACTCTGTGATTCCATCCCAGGATTCCATCCCCTGGGAAGAGGCCAGTGACTGAGCAGTGCTCAGTTGCCAGCTGGGGTTAACCCTCGACAGATGCCCAGCAGATTCTTGCCTCCTGATTTGTATAAAATGAAGCCATTCCATGGGTCCATTGTGCTCCCTTAGGTACACAAAATAAATAAACAAACACAGAAGTGTTCAGCAAACCCCCTCTTACAGGGATTAGCAGGGGAATTAGTTATGTAAATCACTTGGGCCTTCAGAATACAAAATACACACTGGGACTCCAACTATTCTGAGAAAAAGCTTCAGCTTCCTCCTGATGTTTACAAAGGTTTTCCCCTTGACTGTGGATTTTCCCCCAGATCTGACCTTATATATTCTATCACAGCTTCACTGAACTCTCTCTTTCTGCCTCCCATTATTTCACATCCATATCTCAGGGAGAATCCTCTTTTCCCCACTGTCATCCCTAATCCTTTTTCTCCGGGCATGAATTTCCTCTCCCACTGTTCACCCAGGCTCGATGCTGATGCCAGACCCCTGTCACAGCAGGGAATTGCTCAGGAGCAGAGCTTTTCAATCCTGCAGGCACCACAGCTCACTGAAGGGATAACAGCATGCTGTGTCAGGACACCACCCTGATAAACCCAGGGCCTCATGCATTGGAGGCAGGGGAAAAGGGGAAAAGCCTGAATTCCCCAGTCCTTGTGCAGCTGGGGGTCTTGCAGGGTTCATTTGAGCCCAGGAGGAGGCTGAGTGTGGAAAGAAGAGCCAGGAACCCCCTTGATGCCAACTGGGGGTGAGTTTCCCCTTTACCCTGTCACAGAGTTCCTGCCTCTCAGAAATGCATCACCAGAATTTCCCATTTTTTTCCCTCCCTGTTCTTCCTAGCAAGTTTTCCCACATTTTTCTTCACAGTGGCTCCCAGCTCACAGAGCACCTTCCTGTGGTCCTGCAGCTGCCTCTGCCTGCTGAGCTTGAAGGCTTTAAGCTGTCCCTGAGTGTCCCTTGGACACCCTGCCCAGGCTGACCATGCCAGGGGACCCCTCTCTGCAAGGCTGCTGCTTCCTACCCAAGGAGGAAACTTGCTGGGGCTCTGTGAAGCAACAGCAAAACCTTTTTCTCCCTCATTTCTTCAGTCCATCTCTTCTAAGAAGGTAACAACCCCTTGTTTTTAAAGAAGGGGTCACTTTTAGGCTTTTCTCATAGGATCACTACGGTTGGAAAATCCCTCTTAGATCATCAAGTCCAGCCATCAACCCAACACCTCCACCTCGTTCACCACTAAGCCACATCCTCAAATGCCACATCCACAGGTTTTTTGAGCACTCCCAGGGATGGTCGCTCCACACTGCAGGTCTCTCCTCATCTTCTCAGCATCAGGAGCCGTGTTCTGGAAACAGGGAGCTCTCAGGGCTCAGGGACAGACCTGGGCTCTGCACCCTGAGCTGCTCCTTCCAGCCCTTTAAAGCCTGGCTTTTGAAAACAAAACAAACCAAAACTGAAGTGAAAGAGGCTTTTTCTCCACCGTGCCAAGCTCTGGCAGCGAGCAGGGTGCCAGCTCTGCTCCTGAGCTGCAGTGAGCAGCTGCTGCTCGTGGAGATGCTCAGCTCTGGAGGGCTCTGAGGGAAAACTGCCCGAGCATCGAGCACCGAGCTCTCCCACACGTGCAGAGGCACTTGCTAAGCCCCAATAACTGTGCTGCAGGGTATCTTTTGCCTTTTTATTGTGCAGGGATTAAAGCCTGGCAGCCTCGATCAGAAAGCTGTCCTGATTGCTCACAAACTCTCAGCCTCCCTGGTTAAAACTGATTTAAAGAGACGGGAAAAGCAATGAGAAATCAGCTCCCGCTCCGTCCTTTAAAACAAACTTAATTTTGACACCTAATTATGTGCAAGTCAGACCCATTCCGATTCCCTTTGCCAAGCTGCTTTTTAGTTTGGATCTCACAGGGTGCTCACCCTCACGGGGAGGGAGGCTTTGCTCAGGAGGAAGGAGAAACTCCTGGAGAGGAGAAAGGCTGAGGGAATAAAGGTACCTGCAGCACGATGCTGCCTCTGCCCCTCACCTGCTCTGTGACCTTGGGCACGTGGCTCTGGCATCTGGGCTTTAATTTCCTTGCTTTTAAAAGAAGGGAAGCATCAGTTTCCTCCTCCACATGGTATTTAGAGACAACGAACTGCGAAGTGCTGAACCCGAGCAGTGAAACCTTTCCCGAAGCCTAATGACAGCTCCAGAGAAGTAGCTGAATATATAGCTGAAAGTAGTAGAATATATCCATTTTCCCCCATCTCTTTAAGCAGAGCTGAGGAAGAGAAAAGAAAGTCCCTGCCCTGGCTGAGAGCAAGCAGCAGCACTGCAAGTGATGCACGGAAATGTAGGGAACGCGCTGGAGTGCAGGAATTCGGTTACAAGGCTCGTTTGCAAATTAATGGCTAAATCAATTAAATGAAAGCATGGGATTTCTCTTGAGGAAAGTCTAGTCACGGTGGCAGGGAGAAGGGGAGGGGTTGTGGAGCAGGGATGACATAATCACGTTTGCGAATCACCAGCAGTGTGCACGCTTTAATCCATTAATGGGGTTTTTATCTGGGATCATAAAAAGCAGGTTACATTCAGCCTGGAAGGGAGCGAGGGCTGGAGGAGGGGGGGGGGGAAGAGAAAGACACAGAGGGAGAGAGAGGCAGAAAGCAAGGGAGAAAGAGAGCACAATTCGCTCGGTGGATTGCCTGCAAGCTTGGGGCTGACAATTCGGGATCTCAGGAGAGCAGCTTCTCAGAATACCACGCTCTCCTCCGAATGGACCGACGGCAGACAGTGGTTCAGTCCTGCTGATATTTTTTAAGCCCTCCTCGCAGTTTGATGGGCATTCCCAGTGCTTTTGTGCACGTCTCGAGAAGCGTTGACGTGGAAAGGAGCAGCGAGGAGGGGGAGGTTGGAGGAGAAAGCTGCAGCTCCTCTAAAACCACGGAGGGCATGCACGGGAGGGAGCAGGCTGGGGAGGAGGGCGAGGCGGGGGCACCTCGCACCATGGTCCCCCGGTGCCGCGCAGTTCCGGAGATGTCCCTGCTGTGACTGGACACACCATGAGCATCTGGGAGCTGCTCCTGGCTTTCCTGGTGGTGCTGCTGATGCTCGTGGCCCTGCTGGCCAACGTGCTGGTGCTGATGTGCTTCCTGTACAGCGCCGACATCCGCAAGCAGGTCCCGGGATTGTTCATCCTCAACCTCACCTTCTGCAACCTGTTGATGGCCGTCTCGAGCATGCCCCTGACCCTGGCCGGGATCATTTACAAAAGTCAGCCGGCAGGAGATCAGGTCTGCCTCGCTGTGGGCTTCCTGGAGACTTTCCTCACCACCAACTCCATGCTGAGCATGGCAGCTTTGAGCATTGACAGGTGGATTGCTGTGGTCTTCCCTCTAAGCTATCACTCCAAGATGAGGTACCGAGACGCCGCTCTCATCCTCAGCTACACGTGGTTGCACTCGGCGTCCTTCCCCATAGTGGCAGCTTCTCTCTCCTGGGTGGGTTTCCATCACCTCTACGCCTCCTGCACGCTCTACAACAAGAGACCAGAGGATAGGACACAGTTTGTGATTTTCACTGGGCTCTTTCATGCCCTCAGCTTCCTCCTCTCCCTGGTAGTGCTGTGCTTCACGTATCTCAAAGTGCTGAAGGTGGCACGGTTCCACTGCAAGCGCATCGACGTGATCACGATGCAGACCCTGGTGCTGCTCGTGGACATCCATCCCAGGTAAGCTTCCCCTGACTTCAGCAGCCGCTCCCAGCAGAAGTGAGGAGGGGGCTCGGTGTTGTGGTAAATAGAGAATAATCTGTCTCACAGCAGGGGATGGGGAGGGGGAGGAGACGAACATCCTCTCAGCCTGTTTCTGTTCTGCACGGTTCTTTTCATTTGTGTTTAATTCTCTGATTGCTGAACTCATTTTTTGTCAGGCTTAAGGACTTGTTTTGGGAGGGAGAGCAAATGCACAGGCAGCTTTGGCCAAGCATGCACTTCCCTTTGAGACAGTGATCAGATCTCTGCCCTTTATCTCTGAAGGTGGATTTAGTGGTTGATAGCTTTGCATATTTTGGGCACTGTCAGCCCTAAACCCGTTGCTGGATCCCTGAGAGGGAGGAGGCTTCACATGTCCCTTGGAGTTTGGAAGGGAAGCTGAGGACTGCCTGCTGCTCCTTTTCCCAGCAGTTTCCCCGTTGCTGTGCTCTCTGTAACTTCATCATTCCTGAAGGCAGAATCCTTAAGGGAATTGCATCTGCAAAATTCATGTGCTCGAATGCCTGTACTTAAACCTTAAGTGAGAGAGAATTCAGTAGCAGCGTTAATGTGACAAACAGGGGATGTATAAAGCTCGTTTCAAATGGGAGATTTTAGGCAAGTCCCCTGTGCCTCGAGACAAGAGGAGAAAAGTCCCCAGGGACTGGCAGGATTGTGGGCTGGAAGGCAAGAACCAAACAGGGAGAGGAGGGTGTGCAGAAGTCACACCAGGGATTATGCACAAGCCATAAATCTTGCATAAATAATCGATGTATAGGTCTGGAAGGGATGCAGGTTTGGTGTGTGATACAGGGAGGAAATCTGCTTGGAAGAGAGGAGAGCAGAGAGCAGAGAGAGAGGGCAGTCCCATGCCACACATGCCATCTGACCATCCCTGCTCCCCTTTGCTCCACCAGCCTCTCCATCTGCAGCAGCCGGGAGCAGAGCTGCAGGGCTTGGAGCACATGTGGCTGTCCTCAAACACAGGTCATGCTTTGGGGATGCCTGAGGCTAAGACAAATAAGTCTGGAAGGATCAGGGCAGGGCAGCGCATTTCAGAGGAACAGAAACATTTGCTCAGAATCCTCCTGTTAAGCTGTTTGAGCTGTCTCTTGACCAAGAATGCAGAGCAGAACTTTGGGCAAGTTTTGCTGCCGTTCTTGAGAAATATGGGGATAAATCTTCCCTCGTTCACCAAGTCACACTGAGGAAAAAAACACCCTCCTGTCCTATGTGCTGTCTGATGGATGAACTGTGCCTCGACTGCCTCAGCTCCTGCAGCAAGAGGAGATGTGGTGCTTACTCCCAGGAAAGTGCCACAAACCCACCAGGGCTGTTTGAAACCCCACTCATTTTGCCTAATGCTAAAAGTATGCCTGGACTGCACAGCAAAGTTTAGTAAAAGGGCAAAACCCTCAGTGTTGCTTCTCCTCCCTGCATTTTTTCTGGTTGAGGTTGATTTGAGGGTGTTTGTGCATTTTGTGATGCTCTCACTGCGGGGTGGAGGCCCTGGAGATGTGGGAATGATGCTTCCTCTCTTCAGGGGAGCCAGAGCTGTGCAGGCACTTTGCTGTGAGTAACCTGCACCACTGTACCTCTGGCACCAGGTTATTCTGGGGCCTCTCTCTGAGAAAGGAGCTTTAGTTTCTTTTCTTCCTTGCAGAGCTGGGGGCTGATTAGACCCCTGGAGGGGCTGCTCTAACCAGTGGCAGGTCCTGTGCTGAAAGGGGCAGACCTCACTCACCAGCCCTCCTGTGGGAGCTGCACAGGGGCTGCAGCTCTGCTGGCAGAGTCAGAGATGCTCAGAAACATCCGACAGAACAAAAGGCATCGTTTGCATTGTGTAACAGGCAATGTCAGGTGCACTGTAGTACCTGACAGCACAGCTGTGGCTGCTGGGAGAGCCCAAACCAGAGAACAAAGTTTGCAATCCCACTTTAGGCTACTCTGACTCATGGCAGGGTCCAGTTTCAGCGCTGGGAAACATGTACAGACAATTTTCTGCTTCCCATGACTCAGAATCCACCCGCAGGGGGGTCTGGTGGCAGGAGTTGTGACAGATGGCTTTATTACCTGTGACTTAGAAGGACACGAGTGATCTCCTGAAGATCATTCAGGACTAGCACAAAGGAAACCTCCAAATACCCTGCAAATATGTGTGAATGTTTAGGGCATGTGGCATTTCAAGTTAGCTGAGGCTTTTTTAGTGCTTCCTGCTTTTTCCTTCTTCTTAAGACTGAAATATCTTGGGTATTGTGGGAGATTTGGGCAAAACTTCACTTAAGTGCTTAACCCATGTATTTCTTAATTCAAATTATCTGTACTATCTTTTTGGTGTATCCAGCTCCACACATCTTATTTTAAACTTTGTTTAAAATACCAAACCTTCAAAGGGATATAGCTCAGATTTCCCAGGATATTAAAATCTTTAAATGAAAGCTTGGCCAATAATCCTGTTCTATTACTGATGTCACTGCTAGAACTCACACGTTTCTTATCTTTGTGCATGAAAGTGTGTGCAAAACCAAAATATTCATCTGTGTGCATGGTCTACATGAAGGAGTGAGATAAAATACCTTCCTCTGTGATGTGGTATTTATTGGACACATCTGGAAGGGCTGAACAAAAGAAATGGGTTTAAGTCTACCAGGACAGTCATGGGTGAGCTGCAGGAGGGAGAGACAGCTTTGCATGTGCCAGAAAGGAAAAGATGGGGCTGGGGAAACAGAGACAAAAATTACACCACCCTCTCCTCCCTAACAAGACCTCAGTTGAACCTGCTTTGGAGAGTCACTTTCCTGTATTGCCATGGGCTTGGGATATTCTGAATTTGAGAACACAGGTCTTAAACAAAGCTCATGAAACTCTCAGATCATTTTTCTGCACATAAAAATACTCCAAGTTCCCCAGCTCTTGTAGAATTGAAAGCACACAGGTTCCCTTGAAAAGGTGGAATTTTTTTACCCTTTCTCAGCTGTCATTTCTAGCTGCAAATAACTCACATATAGAACATGTAGCACCTTTAAATGTGTCATATTCTTTAAGAGAAAGACAATTTGTTAGAACAAACTTTTCCTCCAGTATTTATTTCATCACATCATGATAGCTGCTCTGGGCCTGGCAATGTAAGACCAAATTTAGAAAGGAACAAAAGAAATGCTTTTTCTTCCACAGAACTGAAGGAACTCATTGCCACAGAGAGCACTGAAACACACTGAGATCCTCAGGACACAACATGTGTTGATAAAACATTTACAGATGAAGTAAATAATGTAAGGGTATGGCCATGAGCCTCAGAGCTGTGAGAGTGTGGAGCCTGAGAGTGAGTCATCAATTAAAAATTTACAACAAAAATGGAAAGACTAATGCCCAACAGTTGGGTTTAAAAAAAAATAAAAATAAATATATATATGAGTGCAGGACATGGGCCAGGCCATTGAGTTTGCCTGAGAAGTGACTGTGTCACTGTGAGATCTGTGCAAGGAGTCAGCAACTCTGCCATGGGCACAGAGAGGGGTTCAGGATGCCAGTCTGGCTTTGCTGTGCCCTTCCCAAAGGGATTTATTGAGGTACAGGCAGTCCTGGCACTGTGGGACATCCCAGTGCTGCCCAATCCACCTGCCTGGAGCAGACAGGGGCTCATCCACCTCCCTCAGAAACCACGGGGAGCACAGGAGTCCCTCAGGCAGGCAGAGGAGGAGGATGAGCCTTCACATTAATCACTGTTTTCACAAGCCAGCGTGCTGATTTCAGGGATTTTTCTGCACTGAAAGCAAGGTCTCAGCCCTGTGCTCCTTGCTGGCAACCCGAGGGGATTCAGAACTCTCTGGTGGCCTGCTGAGACCACCAACAGAAAGCCCAAAGGAAAAGCTCCAGTCCTAAAATACCATAGGTAGGAAAGAAACCAAGGTGTGACTAATTTAAACTTGTTTAGCTAGGACCAGGGCTGGTTTGAGGTGAGCAATGAGGATGTCCCAGGACCATGGATTTATTAAACAATTCCAGCTTTGTGGAGCATTCAGCCCTGCAGATCTGATGGGATGTTTATGGCCACACACCTCTGGGACACAGTCAGAGCTCCCAGGTTGGGCTGGAGGTTCAGAGTGTTCTTCTTCCCCTCAGGATTTTGTTGCTCTGTTGGGTATCTTGCTGGGATGTTTCTCCTCTCCAAGGCAGTGGTGTTGGGATTGCTGTGTCAAGGGAAGGAGCATGTTGCCTATCCCACTCTGAAGGAATTTGAATGAGTTAGAGACAGGACCTCTGAGTTGTTTTTGATGATGTGGTTTATTTTCTTATCTTCTACATAGGAAGGGTGAGCTCGGCTCACATCTTTACTGCCTGGTTCAGAAGGTTCCCAGACCCTAAGCTGCAAGACCTTTTAAGGATTTATTGACCAATTAAACACTGCTACTAAGGATATGTATGGTTTTTGACTCAATCCTTAAATATTCCATCTTATGGACCCATGCTACAGTGTGAGTTTCTTAGCCAATCCTGTTATGACTCACAAACCCACAGTGCTGCATTCTGAACTCCTTGTTCACCTCTGTAACTACTTTTATTTTTTCTATATCTTAAATTCTAAAACTCTAAACCTTCCTCTTTTTAACTTGACGTGTCTCTGCATTAAACTACAAATCCACATTCTCACTTCCAGCACCTAAGTCTGGAAGCCTTTTCCAAGGTCTCCTGAGTTTAATTCTAAGCTTTGGCTTACAAGCCCAAAGTCCTGAGAATTCCCTGCATTTTGGATTCCAACAGGATATTTTCCAATTTTTATTGGATAATATTTGGATATTTCTGAGTATCACCTTGCCTGCCAATACAGCTTACAGTAATTCAAGAGGGATCTGCAAACTGAATTCAAGGATGAAATCCACCAATTTTTCTACAGATCAGTTGATATAATGGGGGTGTGTGTACACAAATATACAGCCACGTATTTGTCAGGAACACACAATGCATTAATATTTGGTTTTGTCCCATTTAAATGCAGTGTTTACCTTTGTAGCTACTTTTATTTCTTCTATATCTTAAACTCTAAAATTCAAACCTTCCTCTTTTTAACTTGATGTGTCTCTGCTTTAAACTACAAATCCACATTCTTGCTTCTAGCACCTAAGTCTGGAAGCCTTTTCCAAGGTCTCAGATCAAATCCTGAGTTTAATTCTAAGCTTTGGCTTACAAGCCCAAATTCCCTGCATTTTGGATTCCAACAGGATATTTTCCAAGTCTCTGAGTATCACCTTGCCTGCCAATACAGCTTACAGTAGTTCAAGAAGGAGCTGCAAACTGAATTCAAGGATGAAATCCACCAATTTTTCTATAGATCAGTTGATATAATGGGTGTGTGTGTGTACACAAACATACAGCCACGTATTTGTCAGGAACTTTGTGGAGGGTAAGACGAACAGACAATGCTTTAATATTTGGTTTTGTCCCATTTAAACGCAGTGCACAATTAAACCAGCTTGTTCTCCATCATTCCATGGTGAACTGGAATTGGGAATTGTTGCCTGGTGTTGCTTGTGCCTGATGTTGTGGTTTGTGTTGGATGTCACACAGCGTGCGAGAGCGGTGTCTCGAGGAGCAGAGGAGACGGAGGCAGCGGGCGACGAAGAAAATCAGTACCTTCATTGGTACCTTCATCCTTTGCTTTGCACCTTATGTAATCACAAGGTAAGTGGGATTCCAGGACCTACATCCTGGAAAAGGCTGCTGAGATGCACTCCTGGCTCAGGGAAGTAGGGCACTCTGAGCCAGAGCAGGATTCCAGTCTCCTGGGGAAATCTGATGTGCCGCTTCCACTCCCATGGCAGAGGTTGTGTTTACTGAGCTGACAAATGATGTAAAATGTCCCAGTGCTTCTCCTCCCAGTCCTGATGCAGTCTGAGGGTCAGACTCTGCTCACTCAGCCCAGCCCATGTGCTGCTTGTGTGGGAGGGATTAAGGAAGTCCATAAGGTTTTGCAGGTGATGCCTCAGGTTTGGCTTTTCTATTTTTCACATTCTGTGCTGCTTTAGTGTGTGGGTCTGAGCTTCACATGAGGGGATGGTGAGCTCTGTGCACAGAGCAGGGAGACAAAACAATTCCTGCTCCAGCTGGGCACCAAGGACAAATGATCCAAATCTCAGGCTGGGAAGACTGAGAAGAAGGATGGGACTTGATGGGCTAAAGCTGTAATTGGGCAATTAACTCCAATATGCAAGTAGACCAGAACTTATCAAAGTGAGAGACCTCGTGACTGGTTGTCCATTTTTTGTGACTATTTTGGTTCATCCTGGGTGCAGCCCTGGCTGGGCTCTTGTGCTGCCCAAGGTGGATCCATGGAGGAGATCCTTTGGATAAATCCCTGCTTTATTCTTTAGCTCTTCCCAGCCTCTGTTCTAGGGCAGCCTTCACCAGACATCATGGACATTTTTTGGTTGTCACCTACTGCTCTGACTGACTTCCCAGTCCAGGGGTTGATCTCCAGGGAAAATCTTGCCTGAATAGCTCAGACTGTAAAAATTTGGCCAACAAAATTCTACTGAGGTGAAAACATGGTCCACAGACTCAAGCAACAGTTTCGTCTGATTGGGTAGGGTTTATTGGTCATAAATATCAAATATCAAAGCTGTGCTAGCTCATAACTGAAAAATCTTCTGGTGATTTATGGTAGATATCTATCCACCAGCTTATCTTTGGAAATGGGTCCTGTGGGAAACACTAAATTACTCCTGTGAAATAAAGAGTGTTAGAAAGTGAGTACATCCAGAAAAAAAAGTTATCTAGCTGTTAAAGGAGATTTACAGCTTGCATTCCTTATTACAAGATTTTGGAAAAACTGAGATGCTGCTATGCACAACAGAGAAAGAAAAAAAATTAAGGTATCTCCTATTCCAATACTATTAAGTAGAAATTAGTGGGGCTGACCTCATTCAAACCCAGATCCACCTTGAAAAAGGTAATCAAAAAAATCTAGATTAAGAGTCACTATAATTGAACTTTTGGCCAATCCTGAGCTTTTCCAATTTAGTCTTTTACCCTGAATTCCCAGAATTAGAAAATTTAAGTCATTTACTAGAATTACCTTCACTTTCCCTTCATGGCCACAAGACACCACTGCAAGCCATGCACTTAAATGGACTGAAAGGACTTGTAATTAAGGACATTTAGCCTTAATTCTCAAGCTGCAAGATGTTTGTCTTTTTCCAAATGGTTAATTTTCATTTCATGCTAGGTCTCTGAACTTCCTGAAAATCCTCCCAGTCACAGAATAGCTGGCAGCTCATCCTGAGTGACACCAAGTGCTCTAACCAGAGCTGTCAGGAGTATTTTTGTGCTCCTCCAAAGGCATCTCAGCACTCAGGCACCACCTCCCCACCTCTCTTCACTCCATGGCATCCCAATTTGTGTCCCAGTAGCCTTAAAATACAGAAGAGGGGGTAGAAAAATCCTGAGCCTCCTCCCTTTAGTCTGTACAAGGATCAATGTTCTCCTGCTGAGGAACAGCTTCTCCACAGAGGGTGATGTGAGAGAGGGAAAATGCAGGTCCTGGATGCATGAGGATGTTTTGGGGTAGGGTGGGAGCTGGTCAGACATGTCAGGAGGGGTGAAGCCTCCCACATTCCTGTCCTCTTCAATTCTGATGTGTAAAATGATCACTGCACATCATTGTCACCACTAGAAATGAAGGGATGGGACTGTTTTGGGCTAGGAATGATTTATTGCTCAGGCAAACATCAGTCTCAGAAGCTGTGAGATTTCAGAGGAGCAGGCATTCAGCCATAGCTCAAGAGCAGTCACAAGTTCTTTGTTACAAGGCAGTCTAGAACTTTCTAACCCAATGGACAGCTGCCACAGGGTTTGTTTTGCTTTTCTGACCTATCACCTTTACTCACTGAGGATACTTTTGTCCAATGGGTTTCTGTCTCACAGGCACAGATCTGCTTCTGTTATAATTCTAAACTCTCAGTTTATTCCATACAGCCCCACCCTACATTAGAAACCCTTCACCATCTATCAGTGCAGTTTCTCACTGACTTCAGGCATATTCTTACTTACAGCTATAGAAATAAGAGTTTATGGTTTTTCTGCTTAATATCTGTGTATTGTATTTTTACATCAATCCAAGCTTCTCCCAAGGCTGCAGATCAAACCCTTCAGTGTCTGTGGGAGTTCCTGTTTTTCTGATTCCCACAGCTGCCCAGCAGGCTGAGGGGAATTCCCTCTTGAGCTCCCTCACAGACCCTGCTGGACACCTGCAGGGTTGGGTGTTCCAGGACACATCCCTGCCTGCCCTGGGCCTCACACACAGGGCTGAGCACCCTGACACCAGGATTTTAACTGTGTGAGCAAGTGTGTAATTGTGTGTAGTTTCTGGACCACGTCCAGTGCTCTGCATTCTCAAAAGAGACACAATCAATCCCAGTTCAATCCATGGACAGAAGTCAGGAGAGGGAGTGCCTTGCTCAGCCTCTCCTAATCAGCAATATATTTCAATTTAACATGCTTTTAAGTGCTCCCTGAACTGGGGGCTGACAGCAGCAAACCACAAGGTTTCACTGTAACATCTTCCTGTTTCCACACTAAAAGTATTCCATGAAGGAGAGAAGGAGTTGTGCTCATGACCCCAGACAGAAAAATGCTTCTCTGGATAAACCTGAGTTTTTCAGATCACACTGAGGTAAAAATCAGATTATCACTTAATTTATCAAGAAAAATCTCTTCTAATTAGTTCAGTGGATGATCTTAAGTAGTGATTCAGGATCTGATTGCCTTTGGCCCAGTGTCTCCACTTTACCAGCATGACAGGTGTAATCCCCCCATTATGTATTTCTAGGCAGAGATTGTTTCTTGTTTTGTAAAATAACCTGCTGGTACACATTTCTTCCTTTGCTGTATTTATCATTATGCAATTAAATATACTTGTTCCAAGTCTCTTTTCTCCAAGGAACTTTTTCATAAGAAAAATGAAGATAAGTCATACAAGTTTCTAAAATTCATTTCCAACTCCAGGCATTTCATACTGAAATACAGAACTTTGCTCATGTTAGTTAATAAGTCAGTGTGTGAGGAAATTGGCCTTAAATTAAAAATCCTGCAGTAATAGCAGGCAGAAGTTCATAATCCCATGCCCTCAGGTTACAGAGGAGGATGGTGGAACAGGCAGAAGATGATTAAAATTCTGTTGTATCATCTCTGGGGGATAGGGGGGTAAGCAAACCCTGGGTTTAAACTGTTGTTTGCCCTCTGCATATGCAGATCCTGCTTGGGCACACAAGAAGCTCAGAATTCTTCTGCAATTTGTGTTCTTCAGCATCCCAGCTGGGTGGGCACATGTTCAGTAAAATATTTTAGTGTAGTGGTTAACTGCACATGTAAATAAAGGATTTCCAGTATTCATTGTGGGTGTGGAGATCAAGGTCACGCTCTTCAACATGGAATTCTTGTTTGTTTACTGAAGGGGAAATAAAATAATTGGATAGCAGTGTGAAATGACACACTCTACAGAGCTGTGAGTTTCTAAAATATGAACAAAACATCACAGAAAAAGAGCTTACAGCTTTGAAATAAAAAGGGTTTGAAGACCAGACAGTAGAAGAGAGGCTTATGAAAGCAAGCCAGGGAATTATGTAGTTGATACTGTAAAATTTAATTTACAGGTAGCACTGAAATATTAATGTACCTTCACTGAAAATGTCTTCTTTTAGGTTGAAATGTTTCATGAAAATGGAAGCTGTGCATATAATTTCCCTCACAAATCAGAATCAAAACCTTTCAAAGGCAATAAATTCTGTGATGTGCCTTGAAAGGCTGACATTTAATTGTTTGTACATGAAATGGAAATGCATAGCTCAGGGTTTGGCTACATTTCTGTGTTTGCTGCTTGATAACAGCAAATGTAATTTACTATAAAAAATAATGCATGAAAATTGAAAAATGTGTAAATGTCAAGGAAGCTTACAGAACGCAAGGAAAATATTTAAGATCTTGTTAATAAAAGTGTAAGCTTTTCATTTGATCAGTCAATGAAGGTAAAATTAGCAAGTCTAGGCTTGCAACCCCGAAGTGTCTGCTTGATGTGCTTTAAATGGAGATTGTTAATGTCTCATAGAACTGACTGACAGAGCCTCAGACACAAATTTGTCATATTCTGGTTATTCGAGGCATCCGCTGAATTTAATTAAACGTAATCAAATTCACATCTGTAAAGCACTCAGTAAAAATAAATCATCCAAATGAGGTTCAACGTGGTGAAATTCAAAATGTGAAGTAGGCATTGAATAAATGAAGTGGAGAACAACAGGGATGGCTCATGGTAGATTACAAAGCAAATATGACTCAGTAGATGATTAATTTCAAAATTGTCAATTCTCATTTTAGAACACGTTAACGTGGATGCCATAAGTTGCATTTTATTAAAGAAGAGAGAATACACCAGATGAGACCACCTGGAAACTTGAGCAGATGAAAATTATGTCTCAGTTCTGATCTTTGTGGGAAAGATAATGACCATGGATTACAGGGAGAGGTTGAAAGAACATTTCTTTAGTTGAGATGAGAGAGAAATGGGACAGAGAAGGGTTCTTTGGGACCTCAGAGCTGCTGAGCCAAGCAGCACCAGTGGAGTGGCACCAACAATTCCCAAGTATTTTCATTCCCTGGTCACCTGAAATCTCCCTCACATTGACTGGACTGTGACATCTGCCAGCATTATTTTAAATAATACATTGTAGTGAAAGGTTATGGAATGGGAATGACTGAGGGAAAAAAATCCTCCTCTCTAAACTGCTTGAAGTACCAACATTATTGTCATTGCTGCTGCAGGAGCCACCCTGCAGGATGCTCCCTGGAGGTGGTGCTTTGTCAGGAGAAAGTATTTCCCAGGCAGATTTAAGAGCACCTGCTGCTGCAGACAGGTCCAGCAAAGACTGACCTGCCACGTGGGCTCTGTAACAGCACACATTTAGAGGCTCTTTGACCTCTAAAAAATCAATATTTTCTAACAGCTATGGAGGCATATTGAACAGAGCTGCCCTTTGATGCTGCTCAAAGGCGTGGGGAGTTATCAATATTTCCCTGTCAAAAATGCTCTCCCTCAGCACACAGTGAACTATCTGGGCTGGTGTAGGTATGAGGAGTATATTAACCTATTCCCCCTCCTCTTCCCACAATGATTTAAAAGTTTTGTCTTGCTATATTTGTTGCAAATGTGAATCCTTGCCCTTTGAACTGGCCAGTTTTTAAATTCAAGGTATGACACACCACCTCTCAGCGGTGAATTTTTCGTGTGTGCTTCTACAACTCAAACTGTTTGGAGGCACTGAACTCTCTCTAGGAGCTGGACTGGCCCAGAGAGCTGGGTAGCCCTGGTGAGGTGACTCAGGTGCTCTAGAGGTGACACAGAACCACAAGCTCAGACTGGTGCTGGGTTTTTAGGTTGCTCATAGTAGAAGAATTTGACTCCCCTGAGACCAAGCAATGGCACTTGTTTACAGGCCTCAAGTTTACATTTGCAGGCTTTAAAATTTATAAGAGGAGGGCAACAAACATATTTTCACAAGCAGGGCTTTCTTTTCTTTAGTTTTGTTGCAATTGCCCAGCAATGATTTGTGGGTTTGGGGTGGGTTAATGTAATTTATAACTTTCACCCTTTCCCCCTCCCTCTTTCCCCAGACTCGTTGAATTATCCTCTGTGGTCCACATCAACTCCCACTGGGGGATCATTTCCAAGTGCTTGGCTTACAGCAAAGCTGTTTCAGACCCTTTTGTGTACTCTTTGCTACGGCACCAGTACAAGAAGACGTGGAAGGACATCATAAACAAGATCCTCAAGAGGAGCTCCATCAACTCCTCGGCGCTGGCGGGCGAGCCGCACGCCCGGAACCTCCCGCAGCTGAACGAATGAGGAGCCTGGCGCCACGCCTGCCAAGGGATTTTGGTGAAACAACAGCAACTGGCCCACCCCTAGTAGCTCCCCTCAGCTGCCCAGGTTTTGGGGGGCAGCTGTGGGCAGGGTGAAGCCCAGACCGTGTCCCTCCAGCAGCCCGTGTCACACCCAGGCTGCTCTGGACCTCCTCCCTCCGACTGGAAGAGCGCGATTGATCCGTGGTCCTGCAGGCTCCACAAATACAAATCTCCCATTGATTTCCATCAGCAGCTGCATTTCTAGATAAAAAATCCAGTCCTCAGCAGAGGGATTCATGAAGGTAATGGGAGCAAACTGCTGCTGGTGTAAGATTGTTCTGAAAAGCTGCACAGGGATGTTTGTGCTGTGTTTGTCGTTGGCTGCAGGTGAAGCTCCTTCTGATGTAGCTGCCAACGTGGCTTTACAAAAACCACCCCACCCTAGTGGCTTGAGAAGGTTGTTTGTAGAAAATGTCTTAATGGGAAAAGCTTAAAAAAAAAAATCTAAATATTCATCCAGCGCCCAACACAGTTTTCAGCCTTTTCTGATATATATTTTAGGAAGAATCCCATAGAATTGAAGAAAGAGAAAACCCACTTTTGGAGTGTGCTGGATTCAGCCATGTCTTCTCTAAATTTTTAAAGCTATTTACACAGAATCCCACTAATATCCTCCCCATTAAATTTCAGGAAAATACAAATGGTAGTCAGGGTGGAAAGGTCAGGATGCCTCCTGCCTCCCTTCCATATATCTGAGCTCTGAGTAGCTGGATTTTGCTCAAAGCTGCAGATCTGGGCCCTGTGCCCAGGAGGAAAAATAACAAATCTCTTTTTCTGAGGAGTTATTAATCACGGGGCTTTTTCCTACTTAAAGGAAAGATGAGCCTAAGTCTGAGTTTCAAGTATAATTTCCAAAGCAAGTGGAGCACTAATAATGGGCCCCCCTCTCCACCATGAAAGTGGAGCCAATAATCTGAATGCACATCTGAATGTGCAAATCTCTGGAGGTGTCAGTACAAATCTTTATAGCTCTGGATTGCAGTTCTGCATAGGAACATTATTAACATTTACCATGCACTCAGATGCCTGCCCAGATTTTAAAACAGGCTTGGTTAATTAGGCTTCATGAATGCAATGGCAGCTTCAATAACAGCTGACAACTGGCTGTACTGCCATCCATCCCTGCTCATATTCCAACTGTCAATGCCATTCTGAGGAAATAAGGCCTCAGGTTGTGAAAAATGTGGGATTTTTAGTTGCCACTTTCTCTCATGCAAGAGAAGGGCTTGGTGTGCTGCAAAAAATGTCCACTGTTGAATTTTCTGGCCTCTGATTCAAAGCCCAGACTGGGGACTCAGTGAGGGGCTTCACCCCAAAGTCAGTCAATGTCATACCTCAGTTATTATCTGAAGATTATCAGCTACCATGTAAAAAAAAAATTCTGCTTAATTCTTAATTTCAGTTATAAAAAATACCATAATTACAATAAAATCCACACATAATTATAGCCACAGAATTTAAGGAAGCTTTTAAAGCACTGCATTCAAATGAGCCCTTAGCCAGATTAAATAGTCTACCTCATCTTCATTATTTTGCTTCTTAGGCTTAACATAATTTTCTCAGGTGCAATAGATAAAAACACCCAGTTCAATACTTGTTTCTTAAGAAATTCAAGACATATTGATGATTGGATTGTATTGGAATACAGGATGTTAGAAAGTTGAATATTATTGAGTTTAAAAAGACAGAAAGCTCCATACTGAGCATGTTTGACTTAAATTGCACCAGGAAAGGCCACAGCTGTTTCAAACTTACACATGGAGCTGATGCCAAAGCCAATGGGAGGTTTGTATGTCAATAAGGGCAGCTCCAGAAACATTTAAACCTTCAAATTCAAAGAGAGTAAGCTAATTTCCCAGGAGAAAAAAAAAAAAAAGGCATAATCCATGTAGGATGTCTAGTAAAAGATGGAGAATACAGCACTGGACTTGTCTCATTATGCTTGTGTATCACAGTCAGTCACTGGTTGATTTATATCCCACCATGAGCAATAAATCTCTCCCCTTGTATGTGTTTAAAAATTTGTCTCTCTTTCATGGTGCCTTTCTTCCCTAATTAATCTTATAACAGAGAATAGACATGATTTCCCCTCCCTTGCATCAGCTCTCTGTCATATTTTGACCATCTGAAGCAAGCAGGAGTTGTAAATGCTGGTGCTTGACAAACTGCCTCGGCACACGAAATAAAAATACCACCCCAGCATTTCCTGATGACATTTTATAGGATACTCAAAATATGATGCTGTGGCTTGTTAAGTGCTAGAATTTCAGCTGAATTCTCATAGGCAACTGGCAAAATTGTCTAAAATGTGTGTCTCAGTGATGAATGTAGATATGAGTAACTATCTGTCTGCTGAGTATTTTATGTACTGCACAACACTCTGACTGGAGTGAGTTAAAATCCTGCTGGTAAATGTAATGCACAGTATTTATTATCTCTGCTCATGAAGCAGAGCTGTTCTCTTGTCTAACACACGTGTGTGCAAGGAGTGGGGGGGGGGTGGGGGAATTTCCATTTGCTACTTCAATATTTTTGAAAAAGTTTGTCGAGTTTGGCTGCAACCTGTGCCCAAAATCTGGAGCTGCATGTGCAAAATCTGGGCAGCTGCTTAGGCAATATGCAGATCTCTGTTTGTTGTATCTGTGACCCACATGCAGAATCTACTCCTCACACGCATGTTCAATTAACATTTCCTTCAGAGCTTGTGAATTTGGCAGGCAGAGCACTGGCAGATGACTAAGAGAATGTAGTCCTCCACCTTGTTTTGTGGATTCTGAGCTTTTCCCTTTGTTCATTTGAACGGTTTTTACACCATTTCAGGGCCCTAACTGCGAGCTGTGATCCTGGTTTCTGTTTTTCTCTTGAGCCAGTTTGAATGTGAAAATCTGAGTAATTGCAATTGGCAAAAACTAGGAGAGGCTGCTGAGGGTTTGTTGAACAATTATGATGTACCAGGCCCTCTCTTGACATAAATCAAAATAATGGTGGTTGCACCTGAGGGCTGGGTCTTTAGGTGACTTTATCCAGGGTTTATAGATTTCTTCTCTATGTTTAGGGCTCTTTTTTTATGGTATTTACAAATGGAAGGACCTAAGCAGGATTTGGGGAGTTTTTCCAATGTGCAAGTGCTTACTTCCAATGTCAGGCAGCCACATAACTCATTAAGTTCTACCCCTGTTCTTACACTTTGAGCAGATGACCCTAAAAACCTCTTTTCAGCAGCCCCAAATCAGACTTTTCAGAACTTCCCTTTATATCTGAAAATACAATCAAACCTAGAGATTAAAAATGATTCAGACAAATCCTGATGGAGCCTGATGGCTGCTGCAGCTGTAGCCACACATATCACAGCATCCCAGACCAGCTGAGGTTGGAAGAAAGCTCAAAAAGCCCCCAAAAGCCCCCAAAATCCACATCCCTGCCTCTGGCAGTGATTTAACATCTCAGTTTTGCCAATGCACCTAGAAAAAGATCTTGGTCTGCTTCAGGTCAACAGTAAAGTCTTCTGGCAAGGATATTTAAAAAAAAAAAACAACTTTGAGAAGATATTTTAGACTTAACTTCAAAACCCAGCTGTATCAGAACATCTTTAGGAGGCTCCAAAAGTGAGGCAGGACTGGATGTGAATGGGAGGCTGGGAAGTACAAACTGGCTTTGCTGCAGTGGTTTGGGATTCCTTGGCTGCAGTGAGCTTTTCCCAGAGCCCTGTTTGCACCCTGAGAGCTCTCCAAGTCTCTCAGACATTCACTCATCCCAAAGAAAAAGGTGAAAATCCTGTCAAAGCCCTGTAGCTGTGCCATAGATTGGGCTGAGCCCGCAGGAGCAGCACAGCTGCCATGGGAGGATCCTTTTGGGTTTGGGAGGACTCTGATGGTCTTCAGATGGGTTTTGTGGAAACTGCTCACATAGTTTGAATGACCAGAGAGTCTAATTCTTAAAGTCCAGGAGGTTTAGGTCACTTGCAGAATGTGAATTTTTCTGGACCTGCATGTCCAAGGTTTCACAGCTCCCTCTCCTCTCTTAATCCTGAATGAAGAAGGCTCTGAATATCTTGTCCTATACATTTTCATGTGTACAGTGAATATCTCTGGAATAACCCTTTGGAAATTGCTTTTCTCTGCTGTTAGATCTGTCTTCTCCCCACACCCAATGTTCTGATTAAACAAAGCTTAAAAGCAAAGACAGAGCGTTCACACCTCTGTCAGCTCGTTGTTACTCGACTCTAAAAGTCACTGATCAGCACGGAAAGCTCAGCTGGAGCCTGACCCCAGAGTCCCTGGGTGTTTGCTTTGCTGGATTGTGAGGGCTGAGCACAGCTCTTGTGTCTGCAGAATCAGGGATTATGTCTTTGTAACCTGCCCAGACCTGAACAAGTGAGAACAATGTCATTGTAGCCTTAAATCTATTTATTTTTTATTTGCTTCTTATGCTTTCAGCATTCCATATAGTGAACATTTTCGATGATTGAAGTTGGTTTTTTTTTTTTTTTAGGAGAACCATCCTGCTCCAAAAGGCAGCTGTCCCTGTGGGGAGGGTGTAAAAGTTTACACAGAGAAAAGAGCTGCTGCAGTCTTTGTAAAATGTCAGCTTCTTACCTGTACTCCTGGTGGTTTTAGTGTAAATATGTATTTAGGATTGCTGGGTTTTAAGCAAATACTGCTGATCTGTGAGCTGAAGGAGTTGCTGTGGTTCACCCTATATGTCTGTATTTCCAAGGAGGAGGATTAGCCCTACAGGCTCTAAGTGCCCTTCAGAAATGTGTGTGCCAAGAAGCAGAAGCATCAGGGGTGTGACAGCAGGGGTGGCAATTGAGGAGTAAAATAACATTCTTTTTTTGGTTGAAGAAATGTTATTTCACATGCTTTCAATATACCCAAAGGCACAAGTCCATATGGCTGATTATTTACACACAAAGTCATGTCAGGAAAAGGATTTCCATCTGGAATTATTTCTGAGTCACAGAATCATGGAGGGGTTTGGGGTTGGAAGGGAGCTTAAATCCTATCCAGGGCCACCCCTGCCATGGCAGGGACACCTTCCACTGTCCCAGGGTGCTCCAAGCCCTGTCCAGCCTGGCCTTGGAAACTGCCAGGGATCCAGGGGCAGCCACAGCTGCTCTGGGCACCCTGTGCCAGGGCCTCCCACCCTCACAGGGAACAATTCCTAATTCCCAATATTCCATCTACATCTCTGTCAGTTTGAATCCATTTCCCCTTGTCCTGTCACCCCCTGCTCTGGTCCAAAGTTCCTCTCCACCTTTCTGGCATTAGAAAACTGTTTTCTAGTCACTGTAGTTCTACGCTCAGAACTTTAAACCAAATGTTTGTTAAAAGTCATGCAAGGGGCAAAAAAAAAATCAAAAGTCCCCATTCCCTTGGGATTTGGATCCAGTGGTTTTTAATGCAATGCCAGAGCATCCCAGTGAGATTTCAGTGGGAGTGCAGCAGGTCCATGGTGCAGAGCTGGCTGCTGCCCATCCCACTTCCCTGCTCTGCACTGCACTCTGAGCTCTTCCACAAAAACTTCAAAAAGCCCTATCAGGTACCAAAGTGTTTTAATTTACCTCCTGACCACTAAACCCTTGTGCACAGACAGGTAAATTCTCCTCCTGTTTTGCTGATGGGATCAACCAACGACCAACAGAGGGGAAAAAGTACAAAGGAAGGAATGTCATGAATTGAGTGACTTTTGGGAGGAAAATGCCAGTGAAATGCTGGGTGCCCTCAGGGTCACACAGCAAACATGTGACAAGGCTGGGGACAAGTTCTCTGTGCTTTGTGCCCAGCCTCAGTTAAAAAATAGTAAAATAAAGCTACCTGCATCAGCCAGACTAAAGAATGGGTCTTTTTATAGCAGGAACCACAGGGCTTCCCAGACAAGACATTTGAAAACTATTATCACATATTGCCTTGGAAAATAGAAATAGGTAACTAAGAGGTGCCTTGATTAACTTTAGTTACACACAGGGCATTTTTCTAATCCTTAGGATTTTTTTTCACAGCGTTTTTAGTTTTGAAGATTATTTTAGGATTAAAATTTCCATGTATTTGGCAATCACTAATAGTTCCCTTCTGAATTCTTGCAGGAATGTAACTTACTACCCATCCTTCCAGGTACAGTTGGATATAAACTTTTGTCCCTAGATTAGACTATTAGAGGATTATTTCAATTTTTAAAAGGTTATTAGGAGCTGGTTTTACAACTCCTTGCTGCAAGGGGTTGCTTGGGTGAGTAAGGACCATTCATATCATGAGAGGTATAAAAATTCAGTCTGTGTATTTAAAGTATTTATTTTGTTTTGCAAATATTGAAAAGAGATGGTTTCCTATTTCTAAAAGCACCTAGAGCCAGTCTGAAGGAAGATAGTTCTGAAATAACATTGATAGCTGCTGTAGATAGGGCATGTTTGATTACATTATTATAAATATACCACTATAATTTATTGCATTTAACTTTTTTTTTTTTTTATAGCAATGGGGTGTAATTGCAGGGTCTATTTATTAAGGGGGAAAATGGGAATATAAATGAAATCTTTCTAAGTTGCATGGATAAAGGGATGCACAGACCTCTTTGGAATGACAACACACTTAAGAGTGCCATGAGTTAACAGGGATTTTAGGGTCCCAGGTAAGCTAAACTCTGAGAGTCTCCTAAGAGATATTCCAGAGAAACAAATCTATTAACACAAAGGCAAACATGTAAAATCCTCTGTGTCCACAGTTTAAAGGAATACAAGGAAATAATTATTATTCCTGAGTTCAGATTTTGAATAATGGGGCTTGTGCCGTCTGTTCTGTTTACCATGGCTTGTGCTTTGTGGGTACATATCAAATGTTGTAATATATTTTTATTACATAGAGTCAATACAAAGTGACATATATAAATAAATACATACTAAATCTGTATATTGTGATTTTGTTAACTTTACTGTTAATGAAATGTGATTATGACAAATGACTTGGCATGAGCTATTTTTTCATATAAAATTAATGTTTTAAAAAGCCTGTTTCACTTCATTGTTCCAAAAGTCAAGCCTGTGGTGTCATTGCAATGCTATGACCTGGTCAGTCCCTCCCATTTTTTTTTTTTTTTTGGAAAACAGCTACAAAGACCTTTGCAATGGAATATTACTTCATTCCAATATGAGCAACACAAGTGGAAGAACTGGAGAATCTGAATTCACAATGCTTATGTCTAGTTTGGATATGTGTTTAGCCTTGGTACACGTGATTCTGCTTGAGTTGAGTTCTTCCCTGACATCTTGGGCAGGTCTCAGGGTTGGTGTGAAACCAAGGTTGAGAGGCTTCCTTCTCCTGCTCCCTGAACACCCTCCCCCATTCAGAGTTCCACAGAAATGTTGAAGACTTCCTCAACACCACCCAAGGGGTTTGCACCTTGCACAGGGCAAAATTCTGGTCCTCAGAGGGCAGAGTCTTTAATTTTCTGTGTAAAGTCCAAATTCTTGGTCCCCAGATGGATTTTTCTGATTTAAAGGGATTCATCATTAATACCTTAATAATTTATAATGAATTTTATTAACAACATAGAATCACAGAATGGTTTGGATTGGGGTGGACCTTAAAGGTTATCTGTTCCACACCCCCTGCCATGAGCAGACACCTTCCACTCCCTGGAATCAGCAACATTTCCACTCTTCTCCCTGTGATCTCCAGGCAGAGATTTGAGCTGAAGATTAAATTCCACTCCAGTGCACAGATTAGGCCTCTTAAGGGCTCTTTTGCTTCCCACCCAGGTGTTAAATCTCCACCACAGAAAAGCAGAAGAGATCCCAGAAGAGCTGAAAATTGTCAGGCATCAAATAATTTCTGATTTAACCAACATCATTACTTTGTGCTGTGTCTTTTATTCCCAGTTCCCCCCATTATTTTAAATAACTATTTTCCCCACCTTTCCCTGGGCATGCCCCACCTCCCAGCCAGGCACAAACTAACAGGAGTCTCCACAGATGAACACCCTGCTCTCACAAAGGCTGGCAGGGCTGGCTGAGGTAAATCATTTATTCACATTCAGCCTGCAGCCACTTTTAGTTTGTACTGAGAGCAAGGCACAAATCAGGCTCCAAATCCAAGGATTTCACTGATATCTCTGAAAGGAGAAGCTGGCTCTGCAAACCTCAGCACAACAGTGGTGTTCTCACACGGGGGAAAGGCATTTCCCAGGATCACAGCTCCATCCTGGGCTCCAGGCTCCAACAAACAGGCAGGGGAAAGCTGCCAACACCAGGTGAGAGATTCTGGGATGCTGTTCCCTCTCTGAATCTGTGGGAGGTTTTATTTTCCTCTGGTCTCCATTACAACTTTTTTTTCCCCATCCCTTAGGAAGGACCTAAATATTGTCTTTCACAGTACAAAGGAATATTAATTCCTGGAAAGCTTTGCCTGGAGATTTAGCAGAGACAGAATAATTACCCAGGAAAATGCAAGGAAGTGCAGTTTCAAAGGACTTACCATCCACATCATTATGTAACTTTTTTTCTTTTCCCAGCACCATGCTAGAACCAAGTTAAAAGCCTCATGCCAACTTCTGCTGGCCTGGCTTTGGGAGGAAAGCAGCTGCAGTGCCAGCAAGACACTGGGCACATTCCAGCACCTCCAACAATGCCAAGATTTATCTGAATCCTTTGTACTTAGCAGCAGAAGAGGGGCCCAGCCAGGAGTCCCAACACAAAATAAAGAGCTCAGGTGTGTCCCTGAGCCACTCTGGTCCCTGGCATTGCAGCAGCACAGCAAATCCCAGCACAGCACCAGGGACCCAAGAGACCTCTGAAAGGAAAAGGTGGGGGAGCCACTCAGTGGCCTCTGGGACACTTGGTGACAAGCAGCTGACCTACACTGGTCTTACATCTCTTTGTGGGGTTGCACAGACTGGTTTCCAGTGGGTGTGCTGGAATATGCTGTGCAAACATCACAGAAATATCCATTTTGGGCAAAGCACCTTTGATATGGGAGAGCTGGGGGTGCTCACCTGGAGAGGAGCAGCTCCAGGGAGAGCTCAGAGCCCCTTGCAGGGCCTGAAGGGGCTCCAGGAGAGCTGGAGAGGGACTGGGGACAAGGCATGGAGGGACAGGACACAGGGAATGGCTCCCACTGCCAGAGGGCAGGGCTGGATGGGATACTGGGAATTAGGAACTGTTCCCTGGGAGGGTGACATTGCCCTTCTCCTGTCACCAGCTGCCTGTGTGCAATGTCCCCCTCCCTCCCTTCTACAACCCCCTGAAGCTACAGAATAACCCAGAGACAAACAGCAAACCTGGCAGGACTCTGAGGGTCAGAACTGATCCATGCTGAGCTTTTTTCTGAACTTGGGCAGAAGAGTAGAGCCAGGGTTGCACCTTCCTCCATTAATATTTACAAAGGCCTGCACTTCCTCAGGGTTGCAAATTCTTGTTTTATCACTGTGAGAAAAACCCCTGAGATTTAGAGTTTTTAAAAAAAATCATCATTTGTTAGTTTGTAGAAGGCTACTTTTTCCTTCCATTTTTTCTCATCTAAAGATTGCTTTCAGTGCTTTGTCATCTGTCCTCATTTAATCCATTTCAAAATTTATCCTTGCAGCATGAAACATTGCTGTTGATCCCATTAACTGTCTCCTAATAATTGCAGGGTTTAAGAAAGCTAAGGACAAAAACTGACTGAAATTAAGCTTGAAATGAATAAGAACATGAAAAAAAAAAATGAGTAGGAGTATGGTAATTACATGCTTATGACTGTGACATTAGGCAAAAGAAAACAGAGCAGCAGATGGTATCTGAATCTAAAGAAAAATGTAAATGGTGATGAACTCACACCATTCCCTAAATAATGGTGTGTTTGGCAGCAGGTAGATGTTCCATGGAAAGAAGTTCTGCCTGATAATTCAAGGCCATACATCCAACACAGGAGGGACATACCAGGATCCTTTACTAGATGAGAAATCCCTTTCTCATTCCTGTGTACTGCAGGGCCCCCACTTCTCTTTCCTGGCCATCCCTACCATTGTGCTTGTCAATAAACTCACATTAGTGTTGATATTTGTCACTGGCAATCACATAAAACATCATCTTCTCCTGTGACCTGGGTAGCCCTAACACAGCAATTGCAGCCTGGGTGGGTTTGTGACAGATATTTTTTCTCAGAATTTGTCCCTTTTTTGCAATGCAAAAGAAAGAAGAGGAAAGGAATAGATATCTATGCATTTTTTCATATTTATATACTTCTATATTTCTAGCACCTATAAATATGTATGGCCTTTACAATCACATTCCTCCAAAGGAATACTACAAAGGCAATAAAATCTATTATCTGTTAAAAATTGATCAATTAATTTCATAGAAGATATTAGTGTTTTGTAATTATCATCTCCACTTCTTCCACGTCAAGAGGACTGAAAGACTGTTTCTGCCTAGCAGCAAACAATGAATATACATGGGCAGTGAGATCATCTCAGCAGAACTTGTAGTTACTTTGGATTGTTTTCTCCTCTATTTTTTGGCCAGTGTTCACAGACTCCTTCCAGGGACTGAGACATGTTCTTGGGCAGAGTAGATGGAGTTGATTAGGTGACACAGGTACTACTGATGCCTCAGGTTTGGCTTTTCTATGTTTCACATTCTGTGCTGCTTTAGTGTGTGGGGCTGGGCTTCATATTATGGGATGGTGAGCTCTGTGCACAGAGCAGGGAGACAAAACAATTCCTGCTCCAGCTGGGCACCAAGGACAAATGATCCAAATCTCAGCCCAGGAGCACAAACCCCGTGGGCTGGAGAGAGAAAAACAAGCAGGGTGGGAGTGCCTGGGCTAAAGCTGGGCTGGGACAATGAACTGCAAGGTGCAAATGGAGCAGAGCTGATCCCAGGGACAGACCCCGTGCCCGGCCGTGCATTTTGGGGCCATTTTGGGTCATCTTGGGTGCAGCCCTGGCTGGGCTCTGGTGCTGCCCAAGGTGCATCCATGGAGGAGATCCTTGGAATCAATCCCTGCTTCATTCTTTAGCTCTGTCCAGCCCCTGTTCCAGGGCAGCCTTCACAAGGCATCACTATTTGTGCCTTTCTAATTTTACTTTTTCTTCCCCCATAACCCAAATTCCATGTGTGTTCCAAAACCTCCATCACTTTTAGGAAGGAGGCAAATACCCAGTGTGGCCCCATGTGAGCTTCATTCCACCATCCCAGGCTGTCTTACAGTGTATTCCCTCTTTTCCCTGTCCACCCCAGCTCCCACCAGCTCTTCAGTCAGATGGGCTGGCAAGTTACAGCTCATTATTCCCTATATTTTGCTCCTTTTAATGGGTGCAGGTGCACACACTGCTGCACTGCTTTCCCCAGGAGCCCACAGCTCTTCATCTTCCTATTAGAGTGATTCCATACTTGCCATCATTTTCACATTTAGATGATCTGCGTTGACTGCACACACAGAGATGTTCAAATTATTTGTTGTGAACAGCTGATCAGATTTAGGTCTGTTTGCTCACAAATTACCCCCTGCCTGTTTGAGGGGTTAGAGAGCTGCTGAGTCACTGAAGTTATCCAAGATATTTCAGATATTTTGGGCTAGGGGGACACCACTGCTGCTTACAGAGAGCTGATGTGACAAATGGTGGCTGGAATGCCAAGGGGCACTTTGTAGGGAGCACCTTGGCTGGTGGCAGTGCCTGATCTTCAGGAGGTTCTGAGGTTAATCAGCATTCATTCAGGGGTGCACAGAGCAGCAGCAACACAAACAGCCCCAGTGCCAACCAGTGGCTCTGTCGACAGAGCACTGAGGTATTAAGCAATTAAAAAATATATTATTGTCCCTGCTGTGGCCTCAGGCAGTGCCTGTCTCCTGTGCTGGGGTTGCTGAGGGTTCTCAAATCCTTGTTCAGTTCTGGGTCCTTCACTGCTAGAAGGACATGGAGGGGCTGGAGCTTGTCCAGGGAAGGGAATGGAGCTGGAGAAGGGTCTGGAGAATTCCTGAGGGAGCTGGGAAGGGGCTCAGCCTGGAGCAGAGGAGGCTCAGGGGGCCCTTGTGGCTCTGCACAGCTCCTGCCAGGAGGGGACAGCCAGGGGGGTCAGGCTGTGCTCCAGGGAACAGGGACAGGAGCAGAGGGAACGGCCTCAGGCTGGGCCAGGGGAGGGACAGGGTGGATTTTGGGACAAATTTCTTCATGGAAAGGTTTGTGCAGCCCTGGCACAGCTGCCCAGGGCAGTGGTGGAGCCCCCATGCCTGGAGGGATTCAAAGCTCTGTAGATGTGGTACTTGGGGACACGGGGACACGGGGATGGCAGGAGGAATGGTTGGGCTCAGAGACCTCAGAGGGCTTTTCCAGCCTGAACAACTCTATTCCAGGAAAGGCTCTATAAATTTAAGATAGCTCAAATTACTTTTGTATTAGTGGTTTGTTTCCAGCAGCACCCACAATGTGCTGGACCTTTTATGAACATCCAGGAGTGGAGGGGTCATGAACTTTGATGTAGAATTCCTCCTACTTTCCCAGTGGGAATCAGATAAGGAGTGACTCTTGGCAAGCTTTGGGATGCTGATAAGGAAGTCTATCAAATGCTGTGCCAAAGGGGCTGGGCAGTTTCATCTTGATATCAGCAGCCTTTGTATGGTTTCAGCAGATGAGAATCTGTTGTTTCCTCTCTAAAGTCTCTTTACAACCTGGCAGAAACTGTGGCCAAATTCTCAAATATTTCAAGGTAACGTTTTCATACACACAAGTCACAGGAGATTCTGGGGTTTTATCAGCAGGGTGGGGTTTCTGTTTTATTTGTTTTCTTTTTCCTTCTTTTCTTTTTTGCATGGTGGGAGGGATGGTATAACCACTCTTTTACATCCTGAGCTCTTAGGCTCACTGAAGTTGAAGGAGATGCAATCAGGGAAGCAGATAAACACTGGGGACTCCTACTCTCTGCTCTGACTGTTCTATATTAAGGCTGCATTGGTACAATTTGGGGTTTCTAATGTGGAGCAATTGGCAGCTCTGCAGTGCTGATGCCCCCTGAGGGCTGCCTGTCCTCTCATTTCTTGTGTGCCCACACAAACACACACCCCACTGCTGCTGTAGGTCACAGAGATTCATTTCTACTTCATTTTTAACACCCTGATTTGCTCCTTCCTCCCCCTCCAGAGTTTATATTTTTCGTTCTAATAACAGGCATGAATGTTATTTTAAATTGGAAATGGGTGATTTCAACATCCTCAACATTTCAATCAACAGCTGATTGTCAAATCCCAAACTCCTTGAAGGAATGCTGCTCTGACCATCCCATTTCTCACCCTGGGCTTTTATCAGCTTTGGTGTGAAAAAAAACCCACTCAGCTTCCTGCCAGATCCCAAATTTCAGAGTAATTTTCTGTTTGATGATAACTCGTTATCAGCAGTTGCTGAAATATAATTTGCCACCATCTGCTTCTGAACTCTCTGGCTTGGACTGGCAATCTTGAAATGCCACCACTTATCCTTTTCTGTTCACCTCAGGGGCTGCTTCAGGAACATGGACTATATGAAAATTCAGAAGAAATGAAATTCATTCAGGAAAAATATGGGACTAGAATATTTCAACTGGAATCTCCTTTTCCACCTTTTGAGTTTTCCCTCTGTAATAGAAATTCTGTTTCTCCCACCCCAATCTCCCACTTTTTCTGGTCTCACTTCCCAAAAATCTACCAAGTTCCCTGCAGATGACAGGGATGAGTTCTAGAGAAGCTCTATTGATTTATATTTATATTAAATCAATCATGCAGCAGTCAAGGTCTTAATAATACATCTAAAGACTGGGATAATCTGAAAAGTACCCTCTGGAGACTCTTACTGCTTTGAGAATGATACATTACTCCTGAAGCTGAGATGGAAATCAGCAATTAATTTCTATGGGCACTTTCATTAGTGAGAAATAGATTTTAAAATGCTGGATTTTCTCCAAACCAGGTATGTCTGCACACAGGGCTGAGGGTGCATTGACTGAGGTGGGCAGGACCTTCAGTACCCAAATTTACAGTGACTCAGTCACCAAGCTGGCCCTTGATGACCTTTTTAGGGCAAAAGTCACAGGAAGTGTGTGAGTAAAAGCAGATAAATACCTCTGAAGAACTACTCTCAAAGTTCTAACACTCAAGGAAATTGTTTTAGTATTTTAAAAGGACCATATAGCAGCCAGCAGTAGCAAAGCCCTTTAGAATTAAACTGAATAAGGAGATTTAACAGCCTATGTCTCTCTGGTGGAGCTGTTGATTGATTGTCTTGGATGTTCCCAGAAGTCATTATGTTCATTACAGTGGCTCCAGCTGCCCTTCATTAGCCAAATATAGAAAAATAAGGCAGATACAGGGTAGATCATAGAAACAGAGTCAGTTTTTTCCTCCAGTTCCCATTCCTCTCCCAAGTATTCTGTAAATTCACCTGTTCTGCTCGTGAGGACAACCTTGGAGTCAGGAGATGATCCCTGAGCTGAGCCAAACCCAAATCAATGATTCCATTCACCTGAGAGTTCCAGGGCTCACAAAACTGTAAAAAATAGCAATGTGATGTTACCACTTTTTACACTGAGGCCATGGAACCAGATCCAGGTCTTTGTGGCAAGAAACAGATCTCAGATTTAACTCTCCCCTGGTCTGCTTAAGTGAGGTTATGCTGCCATTGCTCCTTATTAACCCAGGCAGTGAATTTCTGTCACATCTAAACCACAAAAAGTAATTCCATTTCTCATCTTTTTACTTGCTGACAGTAAGGCTGGATGAATATTTAATCTATAAATGACAGTTTACTCTGAATGCTCTTTTTTGTTGCTTTTGGGACAGCAGAGCTAATAAGAATGATTGGGCAGTTGACAGAAGTGATGTATTGCATTTTAGAAAGCAGCTGCTGCAAATGAAGGGAGAGAGTCAATGACTAGAATAATTAAAATATCAGGTGGTTGAGATTACTTAGTGTAATAATAGGTGGGAATTGTTACTGTTCTCTCTAAACACCAGCAGTATTTCAGAATACACAGCAATGCTCTTTTGTAGTGTTTTGGTGGAAAAAAATCACTTTCAAAAGTGCTGCTGTGGCATGAAAATCCAAGTGTTCTCTGCTGGGACCCCAGTCATGCTCCAGGGACCTTCCCTGGGAGAGGCAAGTGCTTGAAAGGGGGTCTGGTCTGAAGCTCAGTTTGTAAAGAGCAGAAAACTGTGGGATATTGGTTAATCCAGCCTGGAAATCACCAACAGCAGCCAGGGGAAGGTGGATTTAACACCTCTGAGTGTGCCACCCAGCAGGTGAACAAAGGCACTCAAACTCCTGAAAAGGCAGATTAAGTATTAAAAACGTGCACCTGTAAAGTACCTTTGTGTTCACTGCCTGGAGCTTTTTTACAAGCTGTCAAAAATCTAATTATTGTCATTTTTTACTGATGAAAGCACCCATTTACCTATTAAGTTGAAAGGTTCCACCAAAAATTGTTGAGTCAATACAGCCCCTCTGAGATTTGTGAAATGTATCAAAATATCCTTTATCTGCCTGATGAGAAAAACTGAGATGATAATTAAACTCAAGCACGTGAGCAGTGTTTAAAATTTTAATGGAAACTGTAATCTCCATCAAAATCAAACTGAGTCCCTTGTCAAGAGGATAGAGAAGCAACAAAAGTGATCAACAAATTGTTCTGCAAATTTCAGTGTGGACTTGGTGGATTTGTAAACCTCACCCAGCTATAAAGTGACCATGGATGCTGCAAAATGTTGATTTTACCACTGGAAGATGGCAGAGAATGGTTATTTAGTGACAAGATTGCATTCACTGTTATGTCTTCATTGAATGCAAATTTTTCTGCTAAAAAAATCGTACAACATCACAGTGAAATACAAAAATGTCACCTGAAATTTAATGACTTTCAAAAAGCAATTAAAGACCAGTAAATACTTCAGATGAAGTGTATAGATATGATTTAAACTTGGAATAATAAGGAGATAGCAGAAGAAAACACTAAAGCTTCTAGAAGTCAATCACCTGAAGCCAGGAGGATTCACAGCTGTTTATTAAGGACTGGAAAGAGCCAAAAATCCTGTTTGTCTCTCTGATAACACAAAGCAGCACAGCCAAAAGTGGTCACAAAAGTGCCCAAGAAATCAAGGGTAAAAACCACTGATTTTTTCTCCAGGTGTGCAGCTGCTGCAGTAGGAGAGGAAAAGGGCTTTGAAAAGTTGTGTCCTCAGGGAGTGTGAAGCAGCAGAGCTTCCCTGGGCTCTGGCTGGAGGGCTGGAAGGTGTGCACAGAGCTGGCTGTCCTGCAGCAGGAGGTGATGCCACCACAAGTCATACAAATTATTTCTGCTTTTACACTTCCCCCTCAGGCTTAGGGCTGCTGCCTAAATTCACTCAGAGCCTGGTGACAAAATAAAAGGTAAAAAAAGCTCCAAACTTGGGCTTTTTCAGAGCCACAGCAAAGGTTTGTCATGGCAGTTTTTAAAGGTTAATGAGTGGAAGGCATTGGTGTGAATCCACTTGTGTTCTGTTTCAAGTTTGTCTCTGTTTTGGTGTTTCTCAGAAAGGTCAAGCACCTGGCACACTGTGACAAAAGAGACAAGGAAATCTGGCTGGGTCTCTGTCACTCACTGCTGAAATCCACTTTGGGGAGATGTCCCAAAATCTGTGAGAATAACGAGCTGAAGTTAGAGGAAAAAACCCACAACTATACATGGAAAAGAAAAGGGAAAGTGGATGGTGACAGAAGCTGAAAATATGTGACAGCTTAAAACATCCCATGAAAAAATGTATTTCCTAACTAGCACAGACAATGGTTTCGTTCACATTCATTTTCATCAGTGTTTTACAAAGCTCAACCTCCTGGTAAAAGCCATACTCAGATATTACTAAAACTCCTCTGCTGCCAGTAACTTAAACTTGGATTGGAGATGACCAAATGGCACAACATTCCTACCAACATGTGTAAGCAGATATCATTTCTGCAGATTCCCAACCTGACTCACCCATCCCTGGCAGTGTCCAAGGCCAGGCTGGACAGGGCTTGGAGCAACCTGGGATGGTGGAAGGTGTCCCTGCCCATGGCAGGGGTGGGATGAGATGGATTTTGAGATGCTCCCAACCCAAACCACTCTGGGATTTGCAGGTACTGAGAGCTGTCTTTGAGAGGTTACTGCACTTGTAGTGATCAGGCTGGATGAGAAAAACCCAGATGATAATGAAACCAATAAAGATGAGCAGCTGGATAAGCTGACAGGGATAGTTAAGAGAAGCCAGGCAGCTCCCACTGTGTTTTGTGATTGTCAGGGCTCTGCATGGGAGCAGATGACTGATGGCTGGCATTATCAAGCAGAATGGAGTATCTCCTGTTTTAACCTTTCATTTGTTTAACCTTTCCTGTGTGGGTGAGGTTGTGCAGCTGAATTTCTTACCACTTGGATGGGAATGTATTTTTCTCTTTCATATCAGGGATGATCAAGATCTAGCAAAGTTCCCACATAAGAGAACTGCTATAGGCTGTTCAAATGGATCTGTAATTACAAAAGGGCTGAATCCACCCTCAAGTTTTATTTCTTGGCATCTCTGCAGGGCTGTCTGTTTTCCTACAACACTAAAAGGAAAAGAGATTTAAAGCACAGCTTTTAGAAAAAAATTACCTGTTCGAAAGAGGTAGAAAAGGAGGCTAAATAGAAAATATTGGTATCCAGATTTACTGGTTTGTGGTTTGGATGTGTCTGAAGGTAAAGTAATGGTGCTGTGTATTTCAAAGGAAAGGAACATTTTAATTCTCAAGTGCATAACTACAGCAGTAAATAGGGCACACATCAGCTTGCCATCATTCCATCCAGGGCAGGCATAAAGAGCACGAGATATTCACACATCTGATATTCCTGGTAAAACCCCTTGGAGCCTCAGTGCTTTCCAGGGCTGGACAATCAGAAAATAATTGCACAGACAAATCCACTTGACAGCTATTAGGCCATTTATTTAGGAATGCCTGGACTAAAATGGAGTAAGGTCACCTGCATTAGTCCCAGTTCTGCTGTGCCCAAACTCGTGTAAGCACTAGTGACAGCCAGGAAAGAACACCAAAGCCACTGTCCCCAGCACCTGAGGCCTTCAGCAATCAGAGTCCATCCAGTCTTAGCCAACAGATGTCCAAGGATTCCCCATCAAATCCATTCCTTCTTATCAAATGAAAAATCATTTCTCACAGGAGGAACCTCAGTTCTGAGAACAAAGCACAGGAACCTCAAGGTTTGTAAAGTTGAACTCTCACACCATTATCTCAGGGTAGAAAGACCTCACCTGCCAGGACTAAAGCAGTGGTTTCCACCTTTAATCCCATTTAAATTTGGCTATTTTGTTCCACTTCTGCCAGTGCATTCCAACCACCCACAAAGTTGCCTTTGCGGGACTCCAGAGAGAATCCACCCAAAAAACTCCATTCATAACCCAAAAAATCTTGTGTGCTCTTGATCTATCATGATGGTCATCAAATCTACATATGCCAGTGAACACATCAAATTTAACTGCAAACAAATTGTCTGCTGTCATTACTCCATATTCCAAAATTATTTCACTTTGTTACCTGCACAAAGACATCATTAATCCCTTCCCACCTCTCAAGAAAAAAATAATATCTCTTCTTGACAACTGCAGTTATGTTTGCTATACAGAAATATATGGCATACAGGATGCTGTAAGGGTGCAAAGAGGGTGAAATTAGTAAAATATAATTCCCCATGATGGAATGATTGGATGAGTTGTTTACTTCTGTTACTTAATTGAAATGATACAGACTTGGAGGCGTTCCATAATTTCAGTCACAGAGAATTAAAAGTGCACTCTTCTGTTTTATTGGAGCCTTTGCTGTTATTTAATGGTATCTGCAGAACAAGGAAGGGCTGAAATTGCCTAAGAAATTTAGGAATACAATTATTTACTATGCATGGGCTCTAAATTATGTTTTTCATTCTGCAGTCTTTTACCTTTTATGCGTTTCCTCCATTCCTTGACAATAAAAAAATAATTAATGCAGATGGCACATGGTATTTTTACAGTAACTTTTCTACTCTGCTTTATTTTTTCCTCAGTTTCACCGATATTTTGCTGAACGTCTTTTCCAAGAATCCTACCAAACTGGCAAAAACTGTAAATAGCAATCAAAATGTTTAAAACAGTATTTGGAAGAGCAGGCTGCAGTCTGCTACCAAGCATGTTAAGAGATGTTTGTTTAGCCACAGACTGGCTAAAATCATGCAGCTGACTCTGTTTTTTAGGTATAATTTAGGTCATAACATTGAAGCTGATGGAGCAAAGTCATATTTTGGTCAGCTGGCACTTTGTCCAGTGTTGATTCTTTCCTAGATGTGCTCTGCATCTTTCCTGAACCTCAATCCTGTCCTGCTGTACAATTTTACTACTCAGAAGCCAACAATAAAGCACAACCTCTGCTCCCAAAGAGGCATAAGGCCAGAAAAGCAGCAGCAAGAGGAGCAGGCCAGCAGAGGAGCCCAGAGCCCCTTGCCTGTCACAGAAGACAGTGGCATGAGATGTGCAGGAGCATAAAAGGCACCTCAAGTCAGGCCAAAAATTAAGAAAAAAGATGGTATCAGAGGATTTGGGACTAAGCCTCTCCTCTCCTACATGACACAAGTGGCTGTATCCTCAGGAAAAGCTTTTTTTAGGTCCTTCTCCCACATCAGGGAAGAAGTGCCACACCACAGTGGTCCTGATCCCAAAACCTTTTTGTCAGGTTTAGTTCATGGAGTAAAATTGCAGCCTTGAAAAGCCAGAGGAGAAAACACTCTGGAATTTAACTCTGGCAGCACAAAGCATCCTTAAATCTAAACAACCCAAGCAGGAAAGCAAAGGTGGGTTATTCGCTGCAGGCTTTTTTTCCTGAAATATAGTGCTTATCAAAAGGGGAACTTTCAGAGAAAGAGAGAAATTTTGACACAAGTTTTAATCACATTAAACAGAAGTTGTCGCCTCTCAGCTTTTCCTCCCATATGAGAATAAAACATAAAGAGTGTCAAAACTTTTTTGAGTTGCAAAAGTATACCAATTTCATACTTTAGATACTTTTTTCAATTTTTCATTGAGAACACTTCTCGTTTGTAAGTATCTCTTTTTTTGCTGCTGTTGTTTTTTATCCTTTCTCTTCAATTTTTAAAGAAAACAGATTGACAAAGGATTAAACAACCCAACAAGCAAAACATTTCATTCCAGCTCAACTCAAATCACCTTCCTCCATTCCCCCTGTCCCTCCCCTCAACCGGGGGCTCCTTTCGGTTCGACTTGAACTTCATTTCCAATTCTTTTCCCACCAAAAATGAGAACCCCCCGAGGATCCATCCAGCTCCACAAACAGAAAGGCCTCGTGCAGAGAAAAAGGCATGAAGAGATGGGCTATGTAACTCTCACTACGACTACAGCCAGGCTGAGAGAAGCAGAGCTGGCGCCGAGCTCTACCGCCGCTGCCACCGCCGCGCCCGCTGCCGCAGCCGGCGCGCCGACAGGCTCAGGGGCTGCTTCCCAAACTTCCTCATGATCTCCTTGATCCTCGCCAGGTTGGTCTTGGAGATGGTGAAGTCGCACTGGGTGGCCCCCATGTCGTAGCCCACCTCACAGGTCTTGGTGGCAGCCGTGTAGCCCTCGGCCTTGACGCCCACCACGTACTCGCCCGGGTTGAGGAGACGCCAGTAATCCCCGTCAGCTCCTGGTGGGGGGAGAAAATGATGGTTTTCAGGGTTTTGGTCCTTTCTCCTTGAGGAAAGTGGTGTTTCTAAAGTCACAGAATTGCTGAGGTTGGGAAACATCTCTAAGACCCTCAAGTACAACCACAACCATCACCAGCACGTTGACCACTAAGCCATGTCCTCACGTGCCACGGCCACGGAATTTCTGAACACTTCCAAAGATGGGGATTCCACCACATCCCTGGGCAGCCTGCTCCAGTTCTTTAAAACCCTTTCCATGAAGAAATTTGCATCCAAACCTTTCCTGGGACAATCTGAGTCCATTAGATGAGGACACAGAATCACACGGGATAAGTTGATTTTGAAGGAATTTCCTTTTCCACAAGGATCCCCAGGAGAAGTCCTTGGGTAAATGACACCACAGGTAGAACCCTCCATCCTCACACCAGGAGGGTGTCCAAGGGGCTGCCCCCACCACAAATACCCCTCCTCATCCTGCCAGCCCTAGAGAAAAACACACCTCAACCACATTGTCCAAATGATGCAAAAAGGCTCCAAACCAGCTGTAGGCTTTTGGCAGTGGAAAGGCCTGAGGAAAAATCTGGTGATTCCCATGGGGTAGAAAAGGCCTTTCCCAAACCAGTCCTAACTGAAGGATCCAGAGGAGCCCCAGTGAAATATCCACATCACACAAGCCTGATCAGACTGCCAGGACACAGATTTTGGGGCTGTTTGTTAGGAAAAGTGTGAGAATACATAATATCAACTCTGAGGTGAAAGTAAATATTCCCTTATTTACTTACATTAAGCTTTATATTGGAGTAAGGCTTAATATAAGTAAATAAGGGAATATTTATATATTAAGCCTTATATTGGAGTTTATTACACTGATTTTCCTAGAAAGTAAATTCACCAGGACGTTTAACCACCTGGTTAAATGTAAATGCACAAACCAAGCTCCTGCAATCAACTAACCTACTCATAAAAATGTATTTTAACACCTCATTGAATCAGGAGTTGTTGGTTTCTTCTTTTTCCCCACGAATGATCTTGGATATCCCCATTTCATGTACCCATATGTGCATCAGAATCGTTTTAGGCTTCTTTTAAATATGATTTTAAGCACCAACTATTCTTAGCTGTGAATTGAAAAAGGGGAAAAACTATTAGCTAAAATTAGTTTTGCACTCTGTCCTGGAGAAACTCCCTGTAAATGAAAGCACATATTCAAATGTGCAATTCCATGTAAAAATAGAAATGGAACATCTCCTGCATGAGGAGGGTTGGGGTTTTTTAGCACTGATGAGACCTGACAGCCTTACTAACACCAGCCTGGGCTCACTGGCAGTGCAGAGTGGAGCAAAAACTGAAGATAATTTGCATAAAAATATTTTGTTTGGGAAAGGATCAGGCTGGTCAGCCTCTGTTTAAAGAAACAGTGTTTTAATTTAGGGTTTGGTAAAATAAAAAATCTGTTTGCAAACAGCAAGTGTTAACAAATGGCAATATTGAATCTACCCTGTTAGTGCAGCCTCTGAGTGGGCCAGAATTGTCCCTGATCAGGTCCATTCTTACATCCCAATATGAGCAGGGGGTTTTTAAGTCAATCTGACCACATTTGGGGTGATAATAAGGTCCACATTTTCTTTTCCTCATGACTTGGGCATTTTTAGGAAAGGCTCTGAGAGAGGCTCTTTATTCAGCTCTCCCTCACCACTGGGACTGTTGGAAGCTGAACAAAAGGTCAAACCACAAATCTGCCCAAATTCCTCCAATTTATCCCCAAGGGCTCATTTTTAGCTGTAAATGCTCTGGCAGTACCCCAGGGCAGGCAGAGGGCTCTGAATCCCCCATGGGTGGCTGTGATCACATCCCTGCTCCCAGCCTGGCTTTAGCCCCAGGACTGCAAACCTGACCCACATTTTCCTGACACATTTAGCAGTCAGTTCATCACAACCCCACACAGGGCCAGGAATAAACCTACACACTCACACCCCACTGGGAATTCACTGCAAAGCTGGGTATTAAACCTTCAGCAGGATGCATTTTCCCCTCTTTTCCATTTAGGAACAAGCAGACAGGAGTATTTCTGTCAGCTGTCAGTGCCCAGAATTTAATACCAGGCTAAAAGGTTGGGGTTTTCTGAAAATCAGATTAATCCAGTAAAAAACAAAAAAAAAATCAGAACAGATGGCAAAAAGAAACACAATTAAAAACACAGATAAATTTAGTAAATAATAGGTTTGCTGAAATAATAGGTTCCAGTGGGAGCAGGCTGGAGGCAGACTGCATCCATACCCACCTACTGGGGCTGGAAAAGGATTTCCATGTCTGCTCAGATAAAATAACAATGCATTACAGGACAAAGATAGCATTGCTGTGAATTTAATATGTCAGACCACTCCACAAATTCTACAATTAAGAGAAATGTCCTTTGAGCCTGACAGGACAGAGCTTAGTTACAATTAAGCAATTGTAAAAGTGCAAAAGCAATTTTTACATTTAAATGTGCTGAACTGCACTGATTTAAATACATGATAAAAATCTTTCTAATGCTTTTTTACCAACAAAAGACTCTCCAGGAACCCTGGCCATAGTGCTGCAAACCCAAAGCATGCAACAACTTAAACTCAACTTTTCTGTATGGACCAGGCAGCCAGGAGGGAGGCTGGAGAGTTGTACCAGAATAATGCTTAGCTTGGACTAATTAGATAAATATTTAATATAGAAATATGTTTAATATATTAAATATTACTAAATGCTACTTCAAAATCCTTGGGTTTTGGTACATTAAGTATACTTTATGAAATCACTGCAAACTTACCAAAATATTCATAAATATTTTTCTGGACATTGTGAAATTAAATTAATTACACCTTAGTTCAGAAAGCACACAGTAGCATCTGTCTTTGAAGTCTGGCTGTGACACAGAAGTGTTTCACCAGGAAGAAACTTCACATTTCTCCATCAATATTTGCTTTGTCATTTCCCAAACTACAGAAAGCAACCCCCACAACTGCCTTGGCACCATGGAGGGGGAAAGGTGCATTTGCCCACCCAACTGAACTCTTTTTGCAGAGGTTTTCTCACAGAGTCCAGCCAAATCTGACTGTAACAACGTGGAATCACTCAGACTTAATCAACAGTTACATCTGCATCGAGGGAAAACGGAATAATTCCCCACAAAGCTCTTGCTCCTGGAATCAATGCCTTCAATTAGCCCATAATGGTGTTAGCTGAATGTCAGCATCCCTCTCCTTCCACCAGGGATATTGTAGCCAGGAGAAAGCCAAACCCATCTGCTTTCATTTCAGTCCACAGGAAGAAGCAAAGGAATTTTCTCAAGCTTTTAAATGTTGTTACAGGGCTTTCACAGGCAGCTTCAGTCTGGCTCTACAGGGCAGCTGACCACGTTAATGCAGCAGTGAAAGAGCAGAGCTCTGCTCACTTGAAACAAAACTTTTGTGAATAGAGATCCTGGCCATAATTCTTCTCCTGCTTGGCCTATTTTTACATCAAGGCGACTCAGAGGTTTAAATGGGCACATTTTTCATTTTAAAAGGTACAAATGAAAGAAGACTGCTGACAATTTGCCTTCTTTCTCTGGAGTTATACATGTCATTTTAGCTTTTTGGCTCCAGCATAAATCCTCTAGTTTCAGGGACTAATGAGACGTGTATTGTTATCTGGATAATATGAAACAAGATAGAACTTTTATGTTCCCATCTCCACGTGATTCCAGAGTGTGAGCTTAAATGTCTCATTAAAAAGAAAAATTAAAGGGAATGAAATAAGTACTTTTATTTTTACTAACAGATGGCCTTGAGCCATAGAGGCTCAGCAATGAGTCAAGATGTAAATAGCTGCAAGATTCCCTGAGTGTTACAAGGTGGATTTTGGGATCTTGCACATTCATTGCACTTTTATTTTTTTTTTTTTCATATGACAATCCAGAGTACAGAGAGCTGGAGATTAATCACATATTGCATTAACTCAGAGCAGTACATTAATTTTGTTAACAGAGTAACACAACCCCCACTTTATGGCAGACTTTCAGCACTGCCAAGGCTTCCAAGACAGAAAAAAACAGCTGATTACTTTAATTCCCACTGTCATTTCCCAGTGGTCCCATTTTGAAATATTTAAGGCAGAATCATTATTGCCTAATTAAGTAACTGTCATTCAATGTTTTCTGTCACAATGGAGACACAGTAGCACTGAAATTAATCATAAACTAAGTTAGATATTCCAAGATTCATTATTGGCTCAGATCACCTCTTGTGGCAAACATTAAAGATTTGGAAGTCACAAAGCTCTATGATATTCCATGGCCTGAAATCAGTTTTTGTGTCCAAATCTGCCTCACTCTGTACCTCAGTGGCAAAGCACATGGAAGTGGCAGCAAATGAAGAGCACAGAACACCAGGAAAGAGATAAAACCCCATAAAATTAGCATTCAAAACACATGTGGGGGTGGTTCTTAGGAACATGGTTCAGGGGATTTGTTTTTAAACCACAGATCTGTTCTTGTGCACTGATGTTTTGTATTTTTATTTGTTTTTTTTTTTCACCTGTGCGAATGTCATGGTTAACTCCTTCCACTGAAATAACAGCATTTGGGATCCCCTTCCCATGCACATCTTTCACAATGCCTTTGATGCCACGATGGACCTGGGAAGAGAATAAAAAAAACAAGTAAATATTGCACAGCAATGAACAGTAATATTCCTAGGAACTTACAGTGAATCTTTCATTCCATAAGTGAATTATATGTTTATATTCCTTCTTTGTGTCTCACAACATTGTGGAACATCATCATTAACCCTGTAGCAGCCCTTCAGGCATTAACTTGTGAATCAGTTTGTGAATTTTGTTAGGATTCCTGAGGCATCAAATTCAAGATACAGATTAGAAGAACAGATGAAGCAACAGACACAATATTGGGCTCTTTTTTCAGCAGCCCTTTCTGGCAAGCTCAGGACCCAGATCACACTTTCAGAAGCTTCATTACTTTATTCCCTGAAGTCAAACCAGCCTGGCTGAAGTGCTGTGTCTATCAAAAATACCAATAACCACAAAATTAGTCATGCAATAAAAACAGTTGGTGTTGGAACCCTAGTAGCTAAGAATTTTAGATTTTCTGTACTATCAGGCACTGACCCCCAAAAACCAATACATTTAACCTAAAACCATAAAAAACTTCCAAAATTAAATAATAAAACTAAAATTATAAGTGTGTAGTTTAAATAAAAGTGTATAATACCACATAATACAAAACTTAAAGTTTAAAGTTTTAGAATAAAACAATATATATAAAATAAAATAAAAGTTTTAAAATAGAAACTAATCCTTCTTCTTCATAAATTTAAGTAGTATTATATAATTAAATAAAAAAGTGCACAATACAAAACACAAGTAATAAATCAAGTTGAAAACAAAAATAATTTCAGTATCATTCCTTAATTAGACAATTTATCCCTAAAAAACCTTATAAAAAATACAACTGCATTTTTTATTGATTAATAAAATACTATAAAACTCACAACTTATAAAACTAATATAAATAAATATAAAAATATATTAATATGATAACATAACACTATAAATTATAATATAACATTATATATCATTAATATATGATATGATATGATATGATATGATATGATATGATATGATATGATATGATATGATATGATATTATATTATTATATATCCTTACAACATATAATTATTAATACTATTATATATGGTTAATGTAATTTAAATCCTATAAATAAATATTTAAATACAAAAACTAATACAAATAGAACTAATAAACATCTCAATCCAAACAAGAAATGCCAGGTGAATACCTGTTCCATAAAAACAATCAGGGACTCGCGGTTGTTTTCCCACTCCTCTGGCAGCTCGCTCTCGTGGGGATATTTGTCACAGCCAACATAGATGGAGAGCTCAAAGCAGTTTGTGTGCAGGTAGCTGAAGTCATTGATGCCTGCCAATATTGGGGGGAAAAGGGAACAATTTCATGGCCTTTTTAATCTATTGATCAGATCTGAGTTTTATGCAAATTCATGTAACTTCTGTATACACAAGATGGGTATTCATACAGCTGGCTTAGCCCGCAGATTTGGAAGGGAAAAAGGGTTTTAGAAATGCCAAATATTCTGTGACAAAGCACCAGAGTGCTCAAGGCCAGGTTGGGCAGGTGTCCTGGGTTGCAAGCTGTGGCTGGGGGTGTGTATTCTATTGCCATCTGTCAGAGGTGGGGCAGTTCTCTCTGTTCACTGGGCAGTTTTCTTTATCTCTCCCACAGCCCATCCTCCCTCCAGGAGATCTCTGCTGTCCATGGCCACTGAGTGTCCCTGCATGGCTGATCAAATTCCACCATCCCATGGGGAGATGCTCCGCCCAGGGGAGGAGCCAAGCATTCCTACCTGGATCCAATCTGAGGTGCTGGGAACAGCACAGCAGCCTTTGCCCACTGCATTCCCAGAGGAGCAGCTTTCTCCTGCCCTGCATTCCCAGAGGGAGAGCAGGCCCATCTCCAGCAGCCCTGGAGCTCCAGAGGAAAACTCCCCCCTTGTGCAGGATCCCTGCTCCAGCAGAACCACAGCTGGCACTGCAGGAGGGCTGAGCCCCCCTGGGATGGGACTGTGCCACCGCCCTGAGCCCCCCTGGGATGGGACTGTGCCACCACCCTGAGCCCCCCTGGGATGGGACTGTGCCACCACCCTGAGCCCCCCTGGGATGGGACTGTGCCACCACCCTGACACACAGGGGGTCAGGGCATGTTCTGACTCTGGCAGGTTGTTTTGTATTACTGCATTTTAAATTTTATTTTTATTTTCTTCCCTAATAAAGAACTGTTATTTCTATTCCCATATCTTTGCCTGAGAACCCTTTAATTTCAAACTTACAATAATTCAGAGGGAGGGGGTTTGCATTTTCTATTTCATGGGAGGCTCCTGCCTTCCTTAGCAGACACCTGGCTTTTCAAACCAAGACAGCAGGGCTTGGAGCAATCTGGGAGAGTGAAAAGTTGCTCCAAGCAGGGGTAGAACTTCATGGGCTTTAAGGTCCCTTCCAACCCAAACCCTTCTGGGATTCTGTTGATGGAGAAATGGGGACACAGCCTGGAGAAAGGTCTCTCTCTACAAGAAAAATTTGTGCTTTTTTAAGAAAGCACTAAGCAATCCTAATCTTGGACATTGCCTACAGAGCAGCTCTCCCTTATGAGTGCCCTGGGTAGAAATGGAATTGTCTGTGTAGGGTGGCAGGGAGGGGCAGCTGTTCACCCAATTCACAGAATTCCCATTTGATAGAACCCCGAATTGCCAGGACACAGAGCTGTGTGCTCACAGGGGCTGTTATGTAAAAGTGATTTATCAGAGCAGTTGGGGAAATAGTTCCTCAGTCTGTTTTCCTCCCTGAGTAATCTAACAGATAGAAAAGCCAGCAAAATCAAGTTACAGTTATTTTATGTTAGACGTGGTGTCTGTAGTTGGTAAGAAATGAAAGGGTCTCTTTTCTCCCTGTCATGGTGCTGCAGAAGACTGGGATCTGCACTGCTGCTCTGCAATAGGGATTTCCATCAGAAATATGTCCTAATCACAGCCCAGGAAGCCCAGTGCCTCCAGTCTCTGAGGAGCTGCAGTTTAATTCTGCATTGCAGAGCCCACTGTAACCTTTGCAAAGGGCTGGAGCACTAAGGAGGGCTGTCTTTATATACAGAGCTCCAACATTTCCATTCTCCAGGTTTCTCTCCTGTTTCTCACCATTATTTTTCCTCCTTATTAGTTCTCCACTCTCACACAGATAACGAGATACAGAACATGAACCCTAGAGGAAGAAATTCTGTGAGCTTCATTTCTTGTTCAACCTGCACTTCTAATAAGAAGATATTTTAAAATATGTTTGTTAATGATCATTAATTGTTATGTTTTAAATAGCAAAGATTAGCTGGAGTTGCATTCACCGAGTGCTTCTGACCAAGAAGAGTTAAACCAAAATCCCTGTTCCTGTCCAATTAGCACAGAGCAGTAGTCAAGTATTTAATGAGCCCTCAGTGCCTTCTGGAAGCAGAGCAGGAGGATTATATAATACAGATGTTAAACTTTTCACTTTTGTTGATGGGGAAAACCTAAACATCAGCCAGTGGCATATGCTACTCTACATAAATGTGCATCCCCTCCACTTGAGAAACAGCCACAATTATTTTCCCCTCACATACTGTATAACATCCTGATTAATCTGCTGTGAAATGTTTTGCCATACACACTAATTGCTCAGTTTTAATACATGTATTTAAGAAAATGGCTTTGTGTTGCCAAGAGTGACTCTTTCCTAGTGCCTGAACATGCAAATCCAGCCTCAAAAACACAGGAAATAAAATTATATCAATCCCTTTTTGCCTCTGTGCAGTTCATCCAGTGCAGAAACTTTATATGTAAAATTGCTAAAGAGCTTGCATTCACTGCAGTCTAAATAATATGAAGGAAATATCATGGCTGGGTTTTAAAGGCATGAGGAGGTGCTGGGTATCTGTGGTGCACATGCTTCTCTAGGGACTGAAATGAAATCTAATATTTCTAAATGAAATAAATATTAAAGATTTATTTAACATTTAAATAAATATTGAATATTTTCTAAATGAAATTAATCTAATGCCATCTAAACTTTCCCATGGCATAAGCAGTGAGAAGTTTCTGTGCAGGACCACTGCAAGGAAGCAGAAGGATGAGGAGAGGGGCAGTTTCAAGGTGTGGTACAATGAGGAGATGCCACTCACACAAGAGGATGGGTGGGAGAGCTTCTGCAAGCACTTTTTTAGAGGTCTTACCATAAGAGCAGGACATAAATCATAATTAAAACATCATCAAGAAATAAAGCAAATCAGATGAAACAAATCCAAAATGTAATTGGTCTTAAGAAATCAGGGTAATATTCAGCATCTATATTGCCCATCTTTACTTAATGGAACTCAGTGTGACAGCTGTTAGTGACAAGGCCAATGTCATCTTTTCTGGATTGATTCATAATGATGTTTCTTGTAGCACTTAGGAAAATTAAATTCATAAATTAGATAATTAAGTGGTCAAGTCAGCTCTCAGAGAATGTTTCAGAATCTGCAGAAATGCACGGGAATGGACTGTCAGACCTCAGAGTTCAAGGTTTCCCCCCAAACACACCCAACACTTTTTAACCTCCTGAAAAAATACTTGAAAAGCTAATTCTCACCAGTTGCCTTTAAAGACTGGCCAGCACTAACTCCACATGGGCCAACATAAAAGCCCTAAAAGCCACATCCAAAATCCCAAAATGTTTGTGCAGTGGAAGTACCTGCAAGTTCCAAACACGAGCCAGGTTCAGCTAAACCTGGGTTTCAGAGACACTGGCCTGCATCTGTTTGCCATCAGTGCTGTTCCTGTTCTCAGCCCACTGGTGCCAGATGCCAGTCTCATTTCCTAATTTCAGGGAGTATGTTGCTTGACTGATGCACTTGGAAAAACATGAGGATTTTGAGCAAAGGCAAATGTTCCTAATGCTGCTAGAAATGGGCTTCTAATTGGGCTTTCCTGGAAATCAAGGTTTTGGCCACACCACAGGCTGTGGCTTCCCCTCTGTGCTCCTTAACAGGGTGACAGGCTTGGGTGTGTGGAGATTGATGCAGGCTGTGATTTATCCTGGCAGCTAGAGTGCCTGGGGAGCCCATGCAAAATTTAAGTGTAAGGACATCCAGGTGTTTTAGAAATAGGATGGTAGCAGACCAACAGTAGCTTTTTATGGCATTTAATTGCAGCTCCCAGTGAATGTAGTGAGGGCTGATCTGAGGCTGAGTTCAGCCAGCAGGAGGCTGAAATCAGAATTTCCTTATCTGAGAGCCACTGGAATCTCTCCCTGAAGCCCTTGCTTCAGCTCTGACACTGGCTGTGGTGCTTGGCAGCAGTTTTCTTCTTGTCACCTTGTGTGGGGCTTTGGACTGGGATGGTTTCTTCCTGACAAACTGTCATGAGTGCACAGAGCTCTTAAAGCTAATACTCTGCATGTGCATTTTTGGAGAACTTGGCTGCAAAAGAAGCAGTCACTGGGTATTAATGACAGCAATGACACCTGGAAGTATTCCTCCTAGAACACACATTTTACCACCACCGCTGCCCCAAGGCACACCAGGCAGCGCTGGCTTTACCTTAATTAGCAAGGGAACACTAATTGGAGCTTCTACCACTTACTTCCAGCCACGGTGTGCCACGAGGCTCCGTTGACAGTGCCATCCTCCTTCTGGAAGTCCTCGGTGTGGCAGGCTCTCCTCCTGGCATCCGTCATCAGGCGGTGCGTGGAGGCGTACGAGTAGGCCAGCCAGCGGAACACGTGGTCGTCGGGGGTGGGCGTGTAGTCCTGGGTTTTCCACATGGACCTCACCATGTCGTAGGGATAGGCCACCACCAGCTCTCCCCCCTGCAAGTTGCCACCCAGCACAAAAGGGATTTTTTCCATCCAGGCGATGATTGCCCGCGTCTCCACGGCCACCTGGGAGAGGAAGTGACGGCAGGTCTGGTTCAGCGTGGAAATCTGATCATGCTGCTTCAAAGGGGGAGCAGGATCAGGAGTGCCTGAGAGTGAGGGGCCATCAGAAGGGGTGTGGGCAAGGAGAAGGCCTTCTTTAAATTAGGGTGCTTGTCAGCCATCCTTGGGAGGTCACAGACATCCCTCAAGAGCGAACAGAACCTTCGCATCAGTAATTTATGGAACGGGAACATCTATGTCCAGTGAGGCTGAGAGCAGGAACTGACAGAGGTGTCAGACGGTGACACTGGTCCCCCTCTTTGTTTCCAAAATAAGGGATTGGAAATATAGAAATAATGGCCATAAATTAAAACACAGGAATTTTCACCTCTAGATGAGGATGAACTTTTCCACGAGGGTGGCAGAGCACTGGAACAGCTGCACAGGGAGGTCATGGAGTCTCCCTCTCTGGAAGCATTCCAAACCCACCTGGATGTGTTCCTGTGTCACCTGCTCCAGGTGACCCTGCCTTGGATTGTCTCCAGAGGTCCCTTTAAACTGTAACTATTCCATGATTGTGTGATTCTAAAGTACTAAAAACTGCCACAGTAAAGCTGCTATTAATAGCTGCCATTCTAATTCAAAGGTCAGGCCAAAATAAGTTAAATTTCTGGCACTACAATCCAATCAACAACTTTAACATAAGCCACAGCACTGGGTTTGCCTATGCCTGATGATTCAAGGTAAGAATGCATTTCAAGTAAGAGCTAATAAGAAAATCTCAGGACAAATCTGAGAATGAGATTTCAAAGAGCTCATCTATGCCACAAAACTTGGGAGAAACCTGATCCACATGGCTGAGCTCATGCTGTGCTTCTCCTTGTCTACCTTGCTGCCTAAAACTTGGGTTTGGAGCCCTTCAGGTTCTTGAAATAGCTGATGGAAAAGAAAATCCTCTAGGAAACAGTTTATTCCTCAAGACCTGCCCCTAAATCCTGGGGGAAAACAGTGCTTTTGGGGTGCATTTTTATTTCCACTGACATAAAGGGAATTATTGACTTAGATCAGGTGTGGAACTTCACTCCCAGGTTATTCATTTTTTGAGAAATGTAAATCTCTCTCTCTCAGCACATCCCAGCCTTTGTGTCCCCGCTCCTGGCCTTACTCACAGTGGCATTTTCGGACAGGTACCAGTCAGGGATCGGGATGTGATGGTTTGGAACTTTTCTTTTACTCTTCTTCTGATCTTCTGACTCCCAGAGCAGAGAGTTTAGGTCAGGGAAGTTATTGTTGATGTCAATGCCGTCCTGAGTCCATCGTCCTAGAGACCAGCCCCCCAGTTCTGAACCCTTAGATTAAAAAAAAAAATAGAAAAGAAAAAGAAAATTAAAAATTAATGTTCATTTAGAATCCAGAAACCTGCGAGCCCCTGCAGAATGTTTGGGAATGTGCCAGAGGTTATTCTATACAGAGAAATGGAAGATTAATTATTTAATTAACTGAATTAAATCGTTGATTTTTTTAAAAAAAATTGTATGAAATCTTGAATGAGGTGATGGAAAACCCATGAAAATTTACTTGAGGTTGGCCAAAATATATCTCTCAATGTAGACAGCAGACATTTCCACAAATGACTATGATTTTGACTTTCCTGTTCCAGTCTTCTGCAGACTGCTCTGGAAGATTTTCCAGTGCATTTGACCAGCCCCTACAATTTTTCCTGGTGTCTGTCTTCATCCAGACTGAATTATTACGATGCCCAACACATCGTGCTCTCCTTAAAGGCACATTATTAAATTTCTGCTGAGGAGGAATGCAAATTTTCACGTGCTGAGCTTGGTTTCTCGTGAGAAACAGATTGCATGGATTTTCCATTTTCCATAATGGTGTTCCCATGGCTCTGTACACCTCAGGATGGTTTGCTCTGGCAGTCTTTGTAACCCTCCTTTCATGTACATTTTTCTGTTAGCCAACATCACATCAAATACTCTTTCTTTCAGCTTTTTCCCAGGATGGTTTGTGTTTACTTTGATGTGCCCATCTTTTCGTTTTTAAATTTCGATCGCTCGCAAAACGTGATCTTTGAAGAAAACAAAGACAAGAGGAGCATTTTTGATCCATCTGCTGGAAAGAAAAGAACTCCTTGATGTGTTCAAAATCCTAATTACCGCTTTATAGGCCTTGTCATATCCATCAGGGTTCACTGAGGGCAGCAGGTGGATTCTGGTGTCCTGGATGAGGTGCACAATGCGCGGGTTCCCAGCCAGGTATTCCTGGCACATGAACTGCATGAGCAGAAGGATTAGCTCTCGTCCAAGCACTTCATTCCCATGAGCTCCTGCAATGTAGTGGAATTCTGGCTCCCCTGTGGAAAAAAAACACAGAGCAGAGTTGTAGTCAGAGCAGCAAATCAAATCTCTATCAAACAGCTTCGATGTCAATCAGCAGCATTTCACTTAAGGAGTGAGGAGAAATGTCTCAGCTGCACAGATGAGAGGTGAAGATGTCACTTTGGAGAAATAAATTGCTTTTTGTTGCTGTTTTAGAACTGGCTTATGTATTAGTGATATCTAAAGCCATTGAGTAAAACCTCTAAAACCCATATTTGATTAAACAGATCTTTAATTATACTCACAACTTCAGCTTGTTAGAGGTAGATTTTAACAGTTTAGAAGGTCTAAAAGTCACATGAAAAATCCTTTGCTAGAAGAGAATTTTCCTAATAACCAGTCTAAGGATATTATTCATGGACACAGCAAAGCACAAAATTCCTTTTTTCCAACAGCTGTCCCAAGCACTATCACTGTGAGAAGGACCAAAGACTAAATTTGTTTCTATGCTGAATAATTATATCATGGTAGGAAATTGAACCTCAGACCTCATGAGTAAAAAATTATTTGGAGATTTGACCTGCCCCTGCTTGCAATGCATTAAGGTAAATTTCTATCCATAGCTACATCAATCCTATAACTAAAATCCATCCCCCAGTATTAAAGTTCACTTTTATTTTATTACTGTGGAGAATGATCATTAAAGAATTTGATCCCACATTCAAAATGTCCTCTATTTGTGCTCACCCTCCCCTTCCCAATTTAGAAATTCAGCACTGAGGTTCCTCCCACATACATTTGAAATCTTTGCTGCCATAAATATAACTCCATTAGTGATAATTAGTGCAGATATGGAGGAAGAGGAGGGGGAAAAAAGCCAAATCCCAACACCCCTTCAACAGATTTAGTTAAGATTAAAATCCTAACCAACTTCGTGTTCTCCTGGGTTGTCAGAAATCTCTACTGCATACAGCTTCAGTCCTTGGTTGCTTTTTCCAATATTGTAAATTCTTGTGATGTTTGGGCACATTTTATTCACAGTTTTCATCAGCTGCCAACAAAAAAAAAAAAAAGAGAAAAAAAAAGAATATACTTAGACAATGCAGCATCAAAATAGATCCACCAGGAATTGGTTCATTCTAAATTGGATGTGGCACAAACTCTTCATTTGCTTCTCTGATTACCTCTTATTTGTAAAAACTTTATGTTTAGTTTGTGAATTTATAGCTCTGCCATGTCATTTAAAAAATATTGTTCCATGGAGAGTAATTAAAATAATGGAGAGTAATTAAAACAACCACACTCTGTGAGGTGCTGTAGATGAGGGACTTGAGGTGACCCAGGGTGTCAGTGCACAGAAATGCATTTATTTTGCAGGTTGCCACATTTCAATAGAAATATGAAGCTTTCCACTCTGCCAGCAAGCAGAGATATTGCATTAAAAGCAGTTCTATTTTAGCTAAAGGTTAAACCCTGCTGTAGAAATAATGTTACTGACTCAGACCTGTGTTTACTAATTCCTCTCCTCACACTTTCTTCAAATTGAAGCAAACTGAGCTGGCTGATGGTTCCCTGCCTCCATGCAGGAGGGAAATGGGCAATGTGAGCCTGTGTCTCAGGGCTCCTCTGAAACCCCTGACTCTGAAACTTCCACGTGCAGAAGTTTCCTGGCTCTCCAGTGCTCACAGGACACCAGGAACATCCATTTAGAACAGTGGGTGAAGGTATAAGGAAATGCTCATTAATAGTGAGAAAAATGCCCAGAACCAAGTTCAAAGTCTGTTACATTCAGTGGAAATATTTGTATTGGCCTCAGCAAACTCCCCATCATCTCTTTAAGTGCAAACATGTGATTATTTTCTGAGTCAAAGAAATTTTCCTGCATTAGGGCCTTTGCAGTAACATTTACTGAGACTCTTTTGGTAACATGTAATGCAGTGGAGTTAATGGAAATACAATGCTGAAAATCAACATCTTTCATATTTGATCTCCTCATTCTCATTTCCTGCAAATGGCACAATATTTCACCTATGATCTGGGTTTGTTGTCTCAAAGACAAGGTTGTACTCAAATACCCACATCACACATGTAACAGCTTCCTGTATCACTTGAATATGTACAAATACATGCACAGAAATGAACAAATGAGAAATATTTTGGGCTGTGAAACAATCCTGCACACAAAACATTGACTGGAAGAAGAATATTGAATGCTCTTTTACAAGGAGAAAACTAGAGCTGCAAATTTCATCTTCCTAACCAGAGAGTTCTATTAAAATAACCAGACCCTGAGAAAATCCCTCCCTCTCACAAATACTTGACTTATTGCAATGTAATGTGATGCTTCTAAAATGTGGCCCAGGGAACCCCATCTCCTCCTCCTTCAGTGTTGATAATAAATCAAAACCCAGCATTTTTCTAGGAAGGTTGGTGGTGAAGTAGCCATGAAAAGTGACAATAATGCATATTTGGGGGGTTGGGGATGGTTTTGATTGTTGTTGTTGGCTGTTTGTTTGCTTTAATAAGAAGTTGACTCTGGCAGTTATTATTCCATTTTGCACTGAAGTTTTGAGAATAGTTTTGGGTATATAAGACCTGCTGCAATGCAGCCCATAATATTCTGACCATCAGCAATTAAAATCCAACGAGCTCTAAAAAAATTAATTATTTTGACACAGAAGAAAACAGAAATTGGGAGAGCACACAGTTGACAATTCTCAGCCACAGTCACAGATTTTCCTTTTGTGTGAAGAGTGCAAAAACATTCTGGTTTAAAGCTGTGGTTTTTTCCCCAAGATATTTCCAACCTGACCAACCTGTCTTCCTGCAATGACAACACAAATACATTTTATTTTATTGTTCTTGACAGTAATTATGCCAATTGAGTTCCTACTCGTCTAATCTTTGTGCTAAGAAATATAGGCCATGAAATCTCTACCAAAATAAACGTGTGACTCAGTACACAATTGCTCAATAAAACCCCGTGGTGATTCATGCAGTATAAATACACTGAAAATCCAGCACAGAGCAAGTGATTCACACACATCAAGTCCAAACATATTATCTTTATATTTGAAGGGAAAGTGGGCAGAAATATTTCTTCAGGACAACCCACACTTGTGTCTGTGGTGATGTGAAGCGAGATTAAAAACAATAACAAAGCCAAGAACTTGTTTGAAATTAAAGGAACAAGATTAACAACGCTGGTAGGTTTAAAATTATACTAGAAGAGGGTTTTTTTCCTGGTGTTTCTGGTGAATTTCTGCTGATTTTCACAACTGTGAGTATGGAATTGGACTCTAGAGTTTATTCTGATTATTCAAACCCACAGAAATAGATGAGCAAACTGATGGCTAAATCAGAGTCGAATCTAGAAGGAGAAATCACTGTTTCATTCACCACTCAAATACATATGGAAGGAAAAGAGTGGCACATTAAATGAAAATAGTTCCTCTGTCACTTAGTGTCAACTCTTTCAGGTTCATTTATGTACAAATTAAGACTTTGGGACTTTATTGGACTGCTTCTTTTAATAGATTAAAACAGAGAAAATATTTTAAAACCATATTGCAGACAGAGTTTAAAATGAAAATAATATTTTACTTTTTGTGGGATTCAGATTCCACAGGGCTGAAAAGCCTGCACCCACCCACCCTCCATCACACACCATCCTCTTTGCCTACCTGCCTCATCTCCTTGTAGTTGTGATGCTTAAAGTCCAGATTATCAGTGGTTGTCATTTCATTTCTTCTGTGGTAATAATTGTTTGGGTCTGAGAAAAGAAGAAAAGGAGTTTTCTCATGCTTAGGAATTTCAAATATAGAGGTGCTTTGGCACAATGCATGTAAGGAACGTGGAAATCTGAATTCCATTATCCTGTGTGCATCTAAAACAGGTTTTCAAAAGCAAAATTCAGAGAAACAATTAATTTGAAATATTTCTAATCACTGGACAAATCAATTGATACAGATCCAAACAAAAGCAAGGAGGCACCAGCTTTCCTGACAGCTCCTCTGCACAAAAAATCCAAACTTCAGAAAAGCAGAAGGGCAGCCTTAGGCTGCAGAGGAGGGAAAAAGTCATTGGGAAATGATGAGTCAGATGCAAGATAAAAGAGTGGAAGAAAAATCAAATTAGAGGAAAAAGCCACAGTAAATGCTTTGTGTCCACTTGATTAATTTACTGTTGCAAGGAATTTTAGTTTTCTGATGAGTATTTTCCAAGTCCATGCACTGATTGCAAAACATGGAAATGAATCATTTGGCATATTAAGCATTCCTAATTATCTTCCAGAGGAGTTCCTGTGGAAGTCAGAGGTGTTTCTTACTAAAAATTCACATATTCACTTGTTTATGGATATTATTTGTAGTTGGTTAGTTTTGAAGCATCAAAGGAGGATGTGTGGTTAGAAAAGAATCTTTTGTCTCCTTGGCATTCCAGGCCCTTTACCTGGAAAAAAAACCCCAAAACAAACAGGCCAAGACTGTTATGGCTCAGCTTTGAAGTTCCTGATAGATGTGCTTCTAGCCTAATCTATGATGATTTATTTTCAGAGACAAACAAGTCTATTTGGAAAACATCAGACACATTCCTTAACTTGCCACATCTGGGATGTCTGGAATTCTGAGTAATCATTTGTCAAGCCAGTGGCTGTCAGGCTTCTATGAGAAATTGTTTCCCTTCACACAAAATCATCTTCATTGGTTTAAAATTATTGGGGGAAAAGCGAAATATGAAAAAGTCTAAATGTCATCCTTATTGCAACACAAAAAGACATTGCCTCTAGGGGAAAAAATGGTTTTAAACAATATCACCTGTCAGCTGTGACTTTTTTAGGGGGGAGAAAAAGAACAATTCTGGTAGGAAAAATGTAGTTACCATCCCACAGCAACGAAGCCTTACTGAAATTATGGAAAACTCACAACAGTGCAAAATAGTTCATAAGATTTCTAAGTTTCAGATTTCTGGCATCAAAACCACTAAATATTCCCCTAAAATTCTAAAGTTTTGGGGTTTTTTTGCACTATTTAAGTTATTTATGAAATGAAACATGCAAGTCCTATAAAGCTTCACAGATCATGACCCATCCTTGCCTCCACTTCCATTTCCTAATCTACAGCAGAGATGCTGGAGGGTCAGTTGAAGGCTGCTCTACAAATATGAAAGAAAAATGTCCAAAAAAGTCTCATCTCATCAAAACCTCTGTTAATTTGTAGAAATTACTCAGTGATATACTGATGAGAAATGGAAACCATGAAGAAAACCCCCACTTCTTCTCAAAAGAGACAATGTGTTCAATGCCCCACAGAACATCTTCATCATTGAAAAAACTACCTCCACATTGTAAAAATATAAAAATAAATGTCACAAAACTGCCAGGATGTTGAAAGTTTTCTGTATCCCCACGAGCCAAAATATACAGCAACCGATTTTTTTGCCCTGATACTTTAATCCCATGCCTTTCAAAGCCTGGCTCTTTTTCCATACATCAAACACTAATATCATGGGAATGACTGTGAATGCTGTAGAGTTGGTGGAAACTTAAAAAAACTGCAGTGAAAATGATGGTATCTCTGGCCCTTCCTCAACAACAGAGCTCAATTTGACAGTTCCCTGGGGAGTTAACACTCATACTTTGCCAGGCTCTGCTGCAGCCTGCTTGGATAGCTGGATTTCTGCTGCAGCAGGAATACAGATCAGAACAGTAAAAGCTAAAATGTAGAAAGGCAAACAAAGCTTGCACACAGCTGGATGGGTCCACTTTGGCAAAAAAAAATTTTTTTAATAAAACTGAGAATAAGAGACTGAAAAACTCAAACCACAGAAGAGTTATAAGAGAAATATACTGATTTATTCATAGAAATTCTGAGAAAGTCTCTCTTTCTTCCATGGAGAAAAGATCCTGCAAAACTGTGGCACTCACATTTATACAGAGGGATATATTACCTTTTTTCTACCACTAATCTGTCTGTACATCACCAGTACAGGTAATGAAGTTTGCTGGGAGAGGCACCTTGTGCCCTTCATCCTTCTACTCTGGTAAAGATGGACAAGTGACTAAAGCTGTTAAATCACAGATTCATAGGAGCTCAGAATGGCCTGGTTTGGAAGGGACCTTAAATCCCAACCAGTGCCAGCCCTGCCATGGCAGGGACACCTTCCACTGTCCCAGGCTGCTCCAAGCCCTGTCCAGCCTGGCCTTGGGCACTGCCAGGGATCCTGCCTCCCACCCTCCCAGGGAAGGATTCCTTCCCAATATCCCACCTATCCCTGCCCTCTGCCAGTAGGAAGCCATTCCCTTGTCCTGTCACACCAGGCTTTTGTCCAAAGTCTCTCTCTCCATCTTTTTTGTAGCTTCCCTCAGGCACTGGAAGGCCACAGTTACATCACCCCAAGACTTCTCCTCTCCAGGATGAACAATCCCAGATCTCTCAGCTTTTCCTCATGGCAGAGCTGCTCCATCCCTGTGATCACCTCTGAGGTCTCCAACAGCTCCACATCCTTCTGATGCCTCAGATTTGGCTTTTCTATCTGTCACATTCTGTGCTGCTTTAGTGTGTGGGTTTGGGTTCATATTATGGGATGGTGAGCTCTGTGCACAGAGCAGGGAGACAAAACAATTCCTGCTCCAGCTGGGCACCAAGGACAAATGAGCCAAATCTCAGCCCAGGAGCACAAACCCCGTGGGCTGGAGAGAGAAAAACAAGCAGGGTGGGAGTGCCTGGGCTAAAGCTGGGCTGGGACAATGAACTGCAAGGTGCAAATGGAGCAGAGCTGATCCCAGGGAGAGACCCCGTGCCCGGCCGTGCATTTTGGGGCCATTTTGGGTCATCTTGGGGGCAGCCCTGGCTGGGCTCTGGTGCTGCCCAAGGTGCATCCATGGAGGAGATCCTTGGAATCAATCCCTGCTTTATTTTTCAGCTGTGTTTAGTCTCTGTCCTAGGTCAGCCTTCTCAAGGCATCCCTTCCTGTGCTGGGGACCCCAAAACTCCAAGTGGGTTAATGCCCAACAACTTTGCAGTATGAAGACTCTGAAAACTGCCCAGAAAAAGTACCAGAAAGAACCAACTGCTTGGCAGTTGATGAAAAAAGGGCATTTTCTCCTAGTACAGCTCTACAGCACCTCAGCCAGTGAGGCCCTGATGCTTCCAGCAGGTTTCAGCTTCTCAGAAGTTCTGCTCCAAATGCAAGGCATAATGAAGGCAATCCAAGGGATTCAGAGAAGTTTTTAATAAAAAGAATATTCTGGTTTAAATCCCTTAGACTGCCTTAAAAACCCCAGTGTGCTGTTTCACAAATGACTGTGGGTTTTTTTTTTAATTTCCGTGTAATTTGAGTGAATTTGACTTGTCTTCACTAAATTGAACATCTCACAGACAGCACATGTGTAATCTTGAAATAAATCCACTGGCAGCCACATCAGGTGATTCTAAGTTTTTTTCCACATGATCTATTTCATGGCAGCCTCATGAGCATTGCTCATGAGCATTAACATCACCCATGAAATCAGCAATGAAATAATATTTTTCAACTATAAACTGATTCTTTTCTCCTTTTATTCTCAAAATTAGATGCTGGATTTAGAGCTGCTGTTGACATGGACATTTATAATGAAAGATACTTGTAAAAAGTCACATTTTTATCAAAAAATGAACAGAACTTTAGACTTGACCAGGTAGCCTGGCACTTAGAGAGAAGCAGTAAAAATAAGACTGAAACCACTGCAAAACACAGTACTCCATTACAGAGCTGTTAAAATTCTTTTTTACAGCATGATCATGGTACCAGTGATAGTTTCCTATATAAGAACTATTAAAAATTAAATTCCATCACAAATTTATTCCGTTAAAGTAATTGTCTCTTGCCTTGAATACTCTACAATATAAATAAATGCATGAAGAACTCAACTAATTTTCTCTCTCCAATCTCTGGGTGCTTTTGATTAGATATAATTTCATTTTGACCTTCCTTAGGTTTGAGGAAGAGAAGGCAAGGAAAGCACATCCATCCCTCTGAGGCAGAAGACTGTGTGTGTCAGCCTCCCTCTATGCAAACACCAGCATTTTTGGGAAGTGGAGAGGGAATTACATGTTTTTGGATTTTGTCCTCTTTTTGCCCTCTTTTTTGAGACATGGCAGCACTGATTTTTGTTACAGGAAGGATTTTCTGACATCTTTCCTCCACGGAGAAATGTCTTTCTCTTGGTGAAACAGCAAATTCTTTCTGCCCAAAGTTAGCACTGGCATAATTGGACAACACAGCTTTTTTCTTTCTTTCTTTTTTTTTAAAGCTGCTTTAACAATCTAGAAAAGGTTTTTTGTCCACACTAGCCTAAGATACAAAACCAAGGTATGTTATGGATAAGATATAAGCATTTCACTGATAAAAATTGCAATTATCTTATATAATACTGCTTAGATGAGCAGTAACTTCTCTGTTCCAGTTGTCCAAATAATGTTTTATCATGATTTATCCAATTTTTAGTGAATCTAGCACATGCAGCAGGATTTATGGACAGAGTCTTACCCACAGGAATGGTTCTAGCTGTCTTTAACCATTTCCATCTCATTCCAACAGTGCTAACCTAGAATATCAATCTTATTCAGGTTTTTTCTTTTCCTTTTATCCTTTCTCCTTTTTCCTTTATTACCCTCCCTTGTGAGCCTGCTTGATGGAAAGCTGATACAGAGCACAGACTGAATGCAAATGTTTTAATATATTCAGGGAATAATGAAGGCATAAACCCTAAAATCACAAGTCTAGAAGACATGAAAAGAAATTCAGAGTTGTGAAAAATGGGTTTCTTTCCTTCCACCCTCCTTTAGTTGTTGGGGTATTTCACTATGCCCCAGGTTTTGGGAAGGCTAGAAGTGTGTGAACTAACAGAGCTCCACCTCCTGATTTTGGTGAATTTAGGAAAATTGGTCATTTTGATGGAAAAAAACCCTGTCAGAGAAGAAGAGCCTTTGATTTCCAGTCCCACAGTCAATACAGAGTGTTAGAGCAGCACTGTCAAAGTCACTGCTCCCACGGCCAAACCATCCAGATATTTAACTTGGAATGAGCAAAATGACACCAATAAAGGGTAAGGAATCCACTTAGAGGGAGCTGCAAAGACCTGTCCCATCCTAGAGAAAGAAAACGTGCGTGGAAAGGCCTCTGGAACCTGGGGAACAGCTTTGTCCCGGGCACCTCGCGTGCGATGCGCAAAATGAGCAAGGAGAAAGAAATGCCAGCTCTTTCTGAGCTAAAAAGATGGGTCAGCACTTATCAAAACCTATTAGTTCTTCAGTCCAATTACATTTTGAATGAACACACCCCATTCCCATTGTGTTTCTCAATGAATGATTCTGGTATTTTCTTTCAGGAATATACTGAATCAGCCACTGCGGGCAATTAACTCAATAAATGACTACCAGGGGGATGCTCTGATGCTGTTTCCATGTGAATCCAAGATCTGTGAAAAGCTGGAAGAGCACTCAGCAGGACAGTGCTGAAAGTGGGGATGTGTTCCCAGCTTTACCCACTGACACAGACCCATGAAGCTGAAGGGTAACAAAAGCCAGCGCTGCCAGGCAGAATCTGGCCCTGGATGGGTGGAAAGCCAGTAAGAATCCAGGGTAAAAAACTGCTGCACTCAATAAAAATCACCTTTTCAAATACTGACATTTTTGCTTTTTTTCCTGTTTAGATGCACTTTTAGGGGAGAGAAAGGGATCATGAGAATTTACATACAAATTGTCCTAGAAAACTGTTAGATCACCCAAGCAATCTTGTTTTTTTAAGAAAGGCACTTACAGATACTATGGCTTGCATATCAAAGTTATCCTGACACTCTCTGTGGGCTTGGGCAGACATTTCTATTTCTTTCTGCATAACCCTACTCACTAAAGACAAATATTATACCAAAAGCAAAGCTACCCAAAGGAAATGCAATTTTTGAGTCTTGCCACGCCATGGCAGCCATGCCAGCATGAACTACCAAAGGCTCTCACCTGGCAAGGGGCAGCCCAGGATTTCCAGCCTCATGCAGATGCTGCCCTCCTGGAACCAGGAGCGCGGGTTGATGCGGATGTAACGCGCCACCAGCGGCACCGGCAGCAGGTTCAGCACTGGGATCTCCTTCTCTCTGTTCCCTTCAAAAATCTGGCCAGGCCAAACAGGGGGAAAGAAAGGGCAACATCAGTGCTTCAAACTGTCTCAGAGTGGTTTTGGTAAGAGAATGTAAATGTAAAATGTAAAATCACCTTTCAGGTCCAGGCTGATGGTGGCTCGGGCCAGAACTGCTCTTCGAGGATGGCAATCCCCCCACTCCCCCTGGGCAAATCTGACTCTGTACCTTGGGATTTGCTCTTAAAATCCATGAGAGATACTGCCACTGACTAATCTGTGGCCAGCCCCTGCTTTCCCACCTCTGCTGTTCCTCAAAAAATGTGTTTTGTTCTACTCACCACATCTCCAGATTCGTTCCTGACAGCAGTCCACGCGTGGCTGTCATTGCTCACCAGCACTCGGTAAGAGGTCACCCAGTTACTCCTTGAAAAAGAGAATAAATAAGTTACTTTCCAGAACTTAGAATGACTGCATATTATTTAATATAATCAAGCTTATAAGGCTGCTAGCAGTGGAAATCCCATTTGGCACAGTCATGCCAATCTGGATTCAACACACTATTCAAAAAGCTTGGCACATAGAAGCAAAATCCTGGTGAGATAATATTCTGGGATTCCAGGGGGTGAGAGACTTGCTGCTCTCCTCTCCTTTTATATGCAGAGTTTGGGATAAATGGCTTATCTAGAACAGATTTATGCAGTGTTCAAAGATCATCTTTTCAGCTGCAGAACATTTATTAGTTCTGCTCTTATTATCAGAGAGGATGGGAAAAAAGTAATAAATCCTCAAGGATGAAACATCTGTGAATTTCAACCAGCAAAATTTCCATTTCTTTCAATAGAAGAATAACTGGTGCCTGCAGTAATTCTTGTATTTATTAGCAAGAGACAGGGACAGAGAGACAATTGATCACAGGACTACTGCACTGCTACAATATCCTGATCAATCCCCAAAAGGCTGATTTTTCTAATGTCATCTGATTTACAGCAAAATCCTCTGTCATCTAAAAAAGTCAAATACTTCAGTTATGTCTCATCTGGATCCAGCTAAAGAAGAGTATGAGCAAATGTAAAATGCTGCTTCCTGTATTCTGGATTAAAGCTGTGGAGTTCACAGTGCTTGGGCATCACCTGTGGAAATGTGTGTACAGGGCTGGAGAAGGCTGGAGAAGGCAATGCCCAACTCTCCTCCCACCTTTGTTACTCAGAAAGAGCAGCAGTGATTTGCTTTTTTCCCCCAACACCTGGTTTCAGTGGGCAGGGACTTGGAGGAGAGTTGTGGCTTGGAGGAACATTTGTACTGTGAAGTCAGTCCAGGATGATTAAATTCCATATTTATGTGCAACCAGCAGGGCTCTGGAGCTGCTCTTCTTCAGCACAGGGTCTCAGCTAAGCTACAGTCCCATGGCTGGGAGTGAAACCAGGGCTAGGAAAGCTCTTGGCACTGGAGAGAAGAAAAGGGGACTTTGGGGCAGGTGTTGGAGAAGCAGCAGAGCATAAAAAATTGGAGATCAGGAGTGCCTGGAAGGACAGACACACCTAAGGACTTCCCCTTGTACTGCTCCTGTACAAATACAACTTTGATTTGTTTTGGTTTTTTTCTTTTAAAATCAACTAATAATAGCAAACTACCTATGAACACACACTCCACACTGAACCCACTGTGCCTGTGTTTAGGGACAAACCAGCCTTTATGTGCTCACTACAGAGTCAGGCTTTTAATGAAGACCAAAAAGGGACAAGGATGGAACAAGGGTAAAACCATCAGCCCCAGCTCACCAAGCCTTGTACAAAACAGACAACTGAGTTTGCTTACACATCTGAAAACAAAGATGAAGTAAATATTTAGTAGGATTTGGAAAATTACTTCTGGGCATTCTATGCTAATGCCCCTAAAAGTTAAAAAATAAGATTTTGAAAAAAAAAAACCAAAAAAGCCAACTGAACAAACCCAGCTCTGTTTTAGACACTAAACCAGTCCTTTGCAACTCTTTCACCAGCCTCCTTCAGTGAATAGACTTTGCCATTCATGTTAGATTAAATGGAAAAATCTTGACTATTGCCAAGCAGACAACTTTTTGTTATGGCAATGAAAAGAAGGGTACATCTATCACTTGTAATGCACACAACTTTAGTATTTGGTAAACAACTGTAACAAGTTAACAGCACTCTGGAAATCCTAATTGTCTGCCTTTCAGTGGAAGGGCTCCTGGGGTAGGAGATTTACTGCAGAGCTGAGAAGTGCCGTGCTGGCGTCTCTAAAATTTGGCTGTAAAATGATAAATGACACACAACAAAATAAACAGTGACTTCAGCATGCTGGATAAGTTTCTCCTGACTTTTGCAAAGAACTTTCTTCCCTCAGCTTCTCTGTGTTCTTAAGTTGAAGAAAGGCTGATTTACTTCTGTCAAATAAAGGAGCTGACAAGAGGGAAGGAGAGGGACTTGTGACAAGGACATGGAGTGCCAGGACAGGGGTGATGAAAGAAAGCAGGTTTGGATCAGATATTGGGAAGAAATTCTTGGCTGTGAAGGTGGTGAGGCCCTGGCACAGGGTGCCCAGACCTCTGGCAGTGCCCAAGGCCAGGTTGGACACGGGGGCTGGGAGCAGCCTGGGACAGTGGAAGGTGTCCCTGGCATGGCAGGGGTGGAATGGGATGAGCTTCAAGATCCCTTCCAGCCCAAACCATTTTAGAAAATAGCCAACAGCAAAACTCTAAAAAGAGGAAAATAGTTTTTTCTGAATTACTGGAAAAAGATAAGCTTGAGAGCAAAACTCCTGGGTTTGAAGGAGGGTGCTGGTGGCACTGTACATATTCAATGCACATAAAATTATACTGGTCTTTTTTGCTGGTTTTTTTATTTCCTTGCACATTTTTTGGGGGGTTTTGCATGAGCTTTGCATAATTGTTTCTTTTTACTGTTCTTGGTCATCTCTCAAAATCAGGCTAAAGGACCAAAAGAGGCAACACCACAAACCAAATAACATCATTGCTTCTGAAGTGTTACAGAACTTTTTTCACTTCAACTGCACAGATCAGGTTAGGAAGGCAAACACAACACATCCATATTCATGGCTCAACATTTGCAGAAGAAATTCAAACAGGGTACTAAAGTCAAATGAAACCACAACAACCACGGGCAGACTTTTGTAAGAAAATCATGGCACATACAGAATGTTTTAAAAGAACAAGCTTGCTTTACTGGCATGAGAAAATGTTGCTGTCACAGTAACATTTCTCAGCTGGGACTTTCATTTAACATATTTTGATTTTCTCACTCCCTACCATTACAAAAGTTCAAACTTCTCCCAAAGGAAAACATATACAAGTAGTCCTGCACATTTTCCATCTTGAGTGGCAACCAGCAACGTGCTATGGAGGGGCAGAATGCAATTAAAATCCTAATGGACTGCATCCAGTCTTGGACACTGGCAGGAATAGAAGGACCTCAGAGGGTCAGGGAGGAGGTAAATCAGTGCAATGTATGAAGGCACACACCATACATTGCCCATTGTGTCTGCCTGGGAGGAAAAAGCAGAATAAAAACATCACAGCAGATCAGATCCTTCTCTCACTGCATGCAAAGCTGCCTCCAGGGGCTTAAATCCTTCCCCCCTTTTTCCCCCAGTGCCACAATAAAAACAGCTTCTGATAATCTTAAGGAGGCTCCTGTAACTTCAGACTCCCCTGGGAAATGGCACCTTCTCCCTAAAAGCCACATCCCCCATGCTGGGGAAGGGGAGCTCTGTGTGTTCTTGTGGTCAGAGGACCTGGAGAAAAGCCACAAAGCCTAATGCTCAGGGATTTGACTGAGTGTCATCAAACCCCAGACACTTCTACAGCTCCAGACCAGACAAGAACTCACTAAACCCTCCCAAGAGCTGCAGTTTTCCCACCTGTGTGTGGCACAGGAGGGCTGCTGACCCCAGGAAGCAGCTGGATGCTCCAAGAACAGCATTTCCCAGGATCCAGGAGTTCCAGAAACACCTCATTTATTCATGTAGGCACAGAAATCTAAAGCTTTTTTGTGGCAATCCATCAGAGGAACAGGGCAGCTAAAGCCAAGCCTTGCACTAGGAGAAGTATTGGGGAATTCTGTCTGTGTGATCACCTGGTGACACCAAGATCCATCTCCTTTGGGATTTGCAGACAGGGATTTCTGTCACATCCAATCTCCTTGGAGCCCATCAGCACTGAACAATAAAGCTGCCTAAGGAAGGCTGAAATAAAGCTGTCATGTTTTCCAAGACTCAGGATGTCCCTGCTGTTGTTTCAGAGAAGCTCTTCTGGTTTCACCCTATAAAACCTCTCAGGACCTACCACTGCACTCCTAAGAGAAAAATACAGATTTTTGCTGGGTTTATAGAGCTGAGGAGACAGGATCTGGGGAAGTCCTAGGCCAGCATTCACAAAAAAGGGCATTAATTATGGAGCTCTTTCCTGGCACAGGGCAAGGCAATCCAGAATCCATTGTGTGACAATCCAGGAGTGTTTGAGGTTACCCCAGCTGATCACCCTCTGCCACAAAGTGCCACTTCTGCCTCACAAACTTCCTCCATGCTGGAAAAAGATCATGAGGTACAGATTTGAGAGGGATCCTTTGGATGCAGGTCCATCCCTTTTAAATAATCCCTTTTAAAATTTATAGCAGCCTTATCTCTTCAGACAGAGCCTATCTGAAAAATCTCAGCATCCACTGACAATATTAATCAATTCCTTTCAGACACAGTAAATGCAAAAATCAAAATATGATTCAAATTCACTTAATAGGGTGGATTTTTGAATTATTACTAATTACTTGATTTTCATCTGTAATGCACTGGCCTTAGACAAAGCTTATTTGAACACCTTCAATTCCAAATTCAGTCTTTTGTGATGCATGGAAATGTCCTGCTTCTCCATTTTCATCCAAAAAAGAAAAGCTGAGGGATTAAATAACTTGCCCAGGGACAGAGAGAGTAAACCTGAATCAAAGCAGAGAATTAAAAGCAGATCTCCTGTAGCTTTGGCAGGTTCCTGTCCCAAAAATCAGCTTTTCCTTATCTAACCACGGCATCAGCTACTGAGCAAAAAGATCATGGGCAGCACCAGAACAACAACACATCTCCCAGCTGTGCCTGCCCTGATACAATTTCCTGACTTTTCTCTCTGTGTGTTGGACCCAAGGCTGAATCCCAGCTCAGGAGAATGGGAAGCAGTGGAGGGATGCCAGGTTTTTCCTGCCCAGACTCCAGCAGGCAGTGGATCAGCTGGGAATTGGGATTGTTTGGGTTTATTCTCTTTGAGCAGCTCCTGCTGCAGGTCACATTTTAATGCCAAGCTTCTGAATCATGGAAAGCTGACCAGCACCAAGTGAAATAAACCTACCACTCTGATCCTCATCTCTGAGGGTGCTTCTCCACACGGAGGAAAGCCCAGGTGGTTTGAGGTGCTGGTGAGCAGAAGCTCAAGCCCAGAGTGGCAGAGATGGACCACAAGGAAGATTGGAGGGATGGAGCACCTTCCAGTCTGGAAAGGAGAGGACTGGGGGTGTCCAGCCTGCAGTAGGCTCTGGACTGGACCTTAGAGCAACTTCCAGGGCTAAAGGGGCTCCAGGAGAGCTGGAGAGGGACTGGGGACAAGGGATGGAGGGACAGGACCCAGGGAATGGCTCCCAGTGCCAGAGGGCAGGGCTGGATGGGAGATTGGGAATTGGGAATTGTTGCCTGTGAGAATGGATTTCCCAGAGCAGCTGTGGCTGCCCCTGGATCCCTGGCAGTGTCCAAGGCCAGGCTGATGGGGCTTGGAGCACCCTGGGACAGTGGGAGGTGCCTGTGGCAGGGGGATTGGAGCAGGATGAATTTTAATGCCCCCTCTAACCCAAACCATCCCGTGATTCTCTGACATTCTTGGAATGAGACCACCAGACACCATCAGAGCTCCCATGAACAACAGACCTGGCTCCAACTGAGCATTTTCTTCTTCTGCTGTCAGGCCAACCTGATTTATCTGCAATAGAACCCCTAAAATTAATATAAAACAGACTCATTCAGGCAACCAAATGTGTACCCAGCAATAATAAATAAACTGACACACCAAAATACTTGATGTAGCAAAATCTCTATACCAAAAAATGCTGGACAAGCCTTATACTAAATGATACTCATGCAACAGAATCAGCATGCTAGCAATTAAATGGCTTTCTACTTAAAAAATCAATTTGTACTCTCATGCAATTAAATGTAAAACCATTAATATTAATATTCTCTAATAATATTTATGCTGATAAAATTTTAAATCACCCACTGCCAAACAGCTTCCAAATCAGCCAAGTCAAAAAGTGCCCAGGCAAACCACAGGTAGCCCAGCAAGTTTTGCAAACTAATTAAAATAAATATGATTTAGGAGATGAAGATGGACTAGCCAGCAAGGGTATTTTTTTAATAATTGAAATCTTTGAATGTTTAATTTTTAAAATTGTTTCTAGCTGACTGAAATGAATGTACTGCTGTGAAATCCATCTCTTTGGAGGCCCAATGAAGAAAAGCTCAGAGCCAGAATTTCACTTGCTTGAACTGAATTCAGCACAGATTTTTCAAAGCTTTACTCAATAAACAGAAGTTGGGGTTGCAAATACCTTTCCAACCCAACATCTGCAACTTACAGCCAGGTTTTCACATGAATTTTATGACATTCCAGAAAATCTGGTGCCAGCTGTGGAGGTTTCTTTTTGCTGCTGTACATTCAGCCAGTAATGCCTGTGGGTGCCAGGGTCAGAGACATCCTCTGCCCCAAACATTTTGGTCTTAAAACCCCTCATTTTTGGCCACTCTTTGCAATGAGATCTGCACGAGTTTGAAATTCTTTCTGCAGCAGATCCTCTGTATCTGCTGAAAGAAACCAAGCTGTGCTGCCTTTTCTTCTGACCCTCTTTTTATGGCATTCTTAATTTTCCATTCTTTTTTGTGCCTATCTCACCTTTGTAAATCAGTCGTGTGTTTGAGGAGAGAAATCCAGACTTTCCAGGCAATGCATCACTTCATGAATGTTAAAATACAGGAAAATGGAAAGCCCTGAGAGTAACCAGCAAACAAACACTGCCATTTGTGTCCACAGCTGAGAGAATATTCACTGCAATGCTAAAGGCTCTCACCCTTGGTGTACCAGGGTGTAAGCAAGGTGGCCAAGTGCCACTCAGTGCAAGGGACACTGGTTTGGGAAGGGCAAAAATGGGAGGACAAGGAGCCTGATGACCCCAACACGACCCCCACCCCACATTCTCACTGCTCCAAGTCATCATGCACGTGCCAAAGACACAAACCCAGGCAGTGATGAGTAAGGGTGAGTAATCAGCTGCAGCAGATGCCCAAATTCACTGGAAGTCTCCTTTTCCAAAAGGATTCGCCTCATTTCATTTCAAGTCCCTTCCACAGAGGTTACAAAGCTTTCCTCCCTCTTCTGAGCATCCCCACTGTGCAGGGCAGCTTCTGTCCCCTCCTCAGCACCCTCTGAGAGTGCAGTGACCACTGCCCTGGGGTGGCAGTGACCTGCTCCCTGCCCCTGAGGGACAGAGGTTGGGCAGAGGATCCCCGTGACAAATCAGAGCCACAACAGAACAGCATCAGCTCTGACATTGCTGTCAAACAAACTTGTGAAAGCATCACTCTGTCCCTGGGTGTGCTGCCAGCACCCCAGCCACACAGGATCACCCCAGCTGCTCACCAAGGCAGCTCTGGGGAGGGCTCACCAGGGTGACCAAGGCTGTGACAAAATGTGGGCAGGGGGCAAGAACTGAGCTGGAAAATCAACAGGGCACAGGGAGTGAAATTAAACAAAGAGATGGAGAGCCCTGGAGGTGCAGCTGCCAAAGGCTGGCTCATGAAAGCCCATGAGAAGGATTCACCCAGCCACGCCAAGAGAAAATCTAACTCATTAGGTAAACCCATCATAAACATTAGTATAACATGGAACTGCTGACATTATTATCTCAAGGGAGCTTTTCCTGCAATGAGTTCAGGTTGTTTTGTAACTCACATCAATACACTTGATATGATTTCTATGGATTTGGAACAATTCACCCCATGAGGCTGACTTTGGGAAAGCTGTAATCATCTCTGCAGTCCTGTCACCCAGTCAGGGCAAATAACAGTTTGCACTGATTTAATGCACCAGAATTACTCAAGTCTGCACACAGCAGCTGCTTGTTTTGTTCCATGATCTGGATAAAACATCGAGACATTTCCCCTGAACTTGTTGAAGTTTCACCAGGGTGTGTTTTCACAGCCTCTGTCAGGGGACAGGAGGAGCTGCTCTGAAAGTCAGAGCCAGCTTCGTCTGTTGTACTTGTGAGCAGGGCAGGGTTTGGGGTTTATTCTTCTCTGCTCTCACAAGCAGCATTGCACTGCTGAATTTTGACCCTTCAGGTGTACAGTGCAAAATTCTGCTCTCTCAGATTGTGGCAGCAGCTCAAAATACCTGTGAATGTCCACTCCACTTCCCTCAATGCTACCCCAGTGTCACTGGAAGGATTATCACTGCTCTTTCTTCTGCTATTGCTGGAAGACTGAAGATGCTCATGTGATTACCTCTTCAGGAAGCCAGAGTTACTACTGAGACCATGACCTTAGCACCAGGAATAGCTGAAGAGACCCTGGCAGTGCTGGACTTGATGATCTTGGAGGCATTTTCCAACCTTAATGATTCTGTGACTCTGATTTTTACTGCCTTGCAAGCAAGGAAGTTACCCCCTTGCCACAGACACTGCCTAGAAAACAAATCTGAGCTTCTGAGAAACTGCCAGAGAGTGCAGCAATGAGGTGGAATGTGGGGCAGCACATTCATTTTGTGACTGAAGAGCAGAATGCTGTAGCACCAAAATTAGAAGCAAGCAGGCAAATTGCACTGACCTAAATTTATCCTCAGCTGCATCTCTGGAAGGCACCCAGCTTGTTACAGAGCTAGAGTTCCCTCAGGACAGTTTGTCAAAAGAGAGGCTGGGGCATCATGAAGAGCCACACTGCACACAGGGAAGGCTGAGGTCGAGGGTGCACTACCAAAAAAATTGCAAAATCATTCCCCTGTTCAATCACAAGGATCTTGTCTGCAGCAAAAGCATGATCAGACACAAAATCCAATCTGCTGGGTATTTCTTGTTTGCTGTCCCTGCAGAGCAGCACAGGGAAAGCAGAGGAGTGCCACAGCAGGGAGTGTGCCATGGTGTCTACACCAGCTTCTGGCTGAAATGTTTCTTCAGCACTAGTGAAAATAAGTGACCAGCTTAGAGGGGTGTCAGTTTAGAATCAGGCAACACAAGAAAGGCATTCCCTCCAGCCAGCAGCACCACTGATTTGGTGTCTCCTCAAACCTTTCAAGAGCTATTGCAATTTTGGAAGACACAGGGAATAACTTCTACCCAAATCAGGCTTGAAAAATTAAGATGTTCTCCCTACATTTTTTTTCCTAAATACAAATATCTTTCATAAAAGCAACAAATCTTCAATATTTTTATGAAGCTGAAAGGTCTTAAAGAAAACATGCTTGAAAGTAAGTCTATTTTGATTTTTCTCTAAAAATTTCCCTAATTTTGCTGCAGAACTCCAATTTTCTGCACAGATCATTTCATCCATGCTTTTCCTTATTGTCATTTTGTCATTCCATGGCATGGGGTGATAGCTCACAATTTACCATGACTGAAAGGTCAATTTTTAGAAAATACATCTCACTCACTGCAACATTACATCCTCTCCTGAAAACCAAAACATCCTCTGCATTCACACAGCCTGAAGCTTTGTATTACTGTCAGCACACACTGACTCTATTTTGACATGTGGGTTTTCTCTTGATACAAAAGATGATGCTGAATTATCAGAAGAGAGTTTGGTTTGTGGGAAAAAAGTTTACTCTGTTTTTCAAATTCCTGCCAAACTGCTAAGAGTGATGAATAGTTTCTTTCCCTCTGTCAAGAGAGTGCATATTTTAAACTACAACACCACTGCTTTAAATCCCTGGCACAATTCCACAGTGATGCTTCCAGGGTCCCACTCTACAGCCTTGAAGAGTTCTTTAAAGATATTTGGTTCCTAAAACTGGAAGATGTATTGGCAGCCATATGAAGAATTATATATATTATTATAACATTTATTATTATACATATATTATTATTACTTAATAATTACTTATTATTAAGAGTCACATATTATTATTACATATATTATTTCTGCCCCAAAGCAACAGATATCCTGCTCACTTTCAAGGCTTTGGATTTTAGTCCTATTAGCCAGCACTTGTGGCACTCCTGATTTTTGGATATCTTCAGTGTAAAAAGAAGTCCTGGTTCTCACAGCTGGGCCCCACTTTTTCTGTGGAATTCATCTTCTGGATGATCTAAGCAGATCTGCCCATTTATGGTGGCCAAAGAACACTTTTCCATGATTTCAGGTTTCCCAGGAAGGATGAGGTGCCTGAACAGCAGCAGCCCTTGAGCTCACGTGCTTGCATTGACTGGTAAAAGGAAGGACTCCTCAAATCCAGGATTTTTTGTTCAAAGCCTGTTTTTGCTTGTTTCAGGCTTACAAAAGAGAGGAGAAACATTTGACTCACAGAATTCACAGCCAAGCAAAAAATTTGTCTCAGAAGTGCTTTTCCTCAAAAAGGAAATGATGAAACAATCCAAGTATTCACTAGAACCAGGCTCGGTTTCCTTCTCTCCCATCAGGTCATCTGTGTTTCCCAGAGCTGCTTCTGCAACTCCTCTTCCTCCTCAAGGCTCTCCTGTCTCCTGGCATGGACAAGGGGAGCCACAACCCACCAGGGACAGACAGGGAATAGCAGGAGAGGAAGGGCTGAGCAGAAGCAGCTCCTCCAGTGCACAGGCAATGGAAACCCCCAAGCATTTTGGTGCTTTTTTGCATTTTTTGCAGTGTAACCTGCAGTTCATCATTGCACAGAAAGCCCAAAAAAACCCCAGTGAGCAAAGCTGCATGTGAGCAGATCGTGTCTGATCACAGTGGTCATGAGCAAAACCAGGCTCCAGGGGCCAGAGCTGCCCCAAAGGAGGGAAAGGATGAGTCCAGCAGCAGAAAAAGAGCTCTGGCTGCAGCATCTCACACAGGAGAGCACAGGCCAGACTGCTGGGAGCTCAAGTGCTGCAGCTTTGCAGTGAAGGGCAAAGATGCAGGAGAGAGGATTCAGCAGGGTGTCCTTGCCTGCCCTCCCCTGGCATTTTAAATGTCCTCATTAGGTCAGCAGCAGGAAAGAACAGGGACCAGGACAGGTACAAATCTGATCTAGGCACATCTTCCTGTGAAGCACAGCTTTTTCATTGTGTTAAAGACTCTGGTTCAGTAAAGAGAGTTGGTTTAGTGGTTCTTTATCCCAGTGCATGGAATCACAGAATGCTTTAGGTTGGAAGAGACCTTAAAGCCCATCCTGTTCCAGCCCAGCCATGGCAGGGACACCTCCCACTGTCCCAGGTGCTCCAAGCCCCAGTGTCCAACCTGCCCTTGGATCTCCAGGGATCCAGGGGCAGCCACAGCTTCTCTGGCCACCCTGTGCCAGAGCCTCTCCACCCTCACAGGGAAGAATTTCTTCCTAATATCTAACATAAGCCTGCTCTCCTTCAGTGCCTTGATTTTTTATTTTTAAAATATAAAGCTGGGAAAGTCTCCAAGGCTTTGGACTAAATAAAAATCTTACCTCGGTTCCCCTGCTTGGCAGGTTTTCACTTCTAATACAACACAGATCAGAGAGGTGTTTTTTTGGCTCTCATACCTACAATGAGATTACTCCCCAGCATATGTTTCCATCAGTCATGAAAGCACTCTCTTCTTGTCACACAGCCTCATAAAGCTGGGAAGGTGCCTCAGGTAACAGAAGGGCATCTTTTGGTACAAACTTTCCCATCACAAACGATCCCTTTGGATCCCATCCCTGTCAGCAGCTGAGGGTCAGGGAAGGAAGCTGATGAGTGTCCTTTGATTTCTGAGCCAAACAGGCACAAGGGAACCTGCCCACTCCAAAACAAGTCCCACTCCTCTCTTTTCCTGTCCCTTTCTGGGACTGTTTCTCCCCACTGCCCTGCTCCTTCCATGGGGCACAGCTCAGTCCTCCAGGAGGTGTTTTCAGGAGATTTAACCTGCCCCACAGCACAGCTGGTCCTGGTGAAACCATCTTTGCTCCTGGCAGGCAGAAATGAGCCTGGATCTCCTCAAATCTCAGCAGTAATCCAGAAGGAGCCTAACCTGCTCTGCCAGCACCAATCCTGCTCTTCCTGCACACCCTCAGGGCTCTGCCCACCATTTTTTTATGGGGAAAGAGGCAAAACCAAAATTCCCAGCCCATGGCAGGGGAGTTGGACCTCAATGATCTTTAAGGTCCGTTCCAACCCAAACCTTTCTGTGATTTGGTGTTTCTATGGTTCAAAAAAAACCCCAAAACCCCAAGATGACTGTGAATTCCAGCCATAAATAGAGTGTCAAATCTGCTGTAAACTCCTAACAGTGCTGAACTAAAAATAGAAGCATGACAGGATGAAGCAGTGCAGCTCTGGCGTTGAGAGGAACAGCAATGTCAAGAGGATGAATAAAGAAAAGAGCAAGGCTTTGCTACAGTAATTACCTACCTACCACAGAATAAATATAGAAACCTTATTGCCAAATAAGCACCTACTCCCACAAGCACGTTAAGAGAAATTAAACAAAACAAAACAAAAAAAAAAACCCACAGAAAATTCAACTGTTGAAAGGAAAATAAGATTTTTCTAAGATACAGTGGCATTTTTTTCTGGTTTACCTTCAATTACATGTCACATTCATTTTCTAAGAGAAAGTTCTGGCAGAATGGATCTCTCAGAGTGGTTGTGCATCTCCTGCACACTTGTGCAAAAGGTCCAGCAGCACAAGTGTAATCATCTGCTCACACAAATCTGTGAGACTCAGTGACAAATTAAAAAGCCAAACAAACTTTGTAAAGAGCAGGAAAAATCCCCAAATCCTCCCCTCCTATATACTCCACAACAGTCATAGAGGAGTAAATGCAGACAAATCTGGGCAAAACACTTATTTCTCAGTGCCATGAGACATTCTCTAGCACAAGCAGTTGCTAGAAACCTCAAAAATAGTATATTTTTATATATACACAATATAAATATATATATATTTGCATAATTATATGCAGATATGTAATTAAGTAATATTTTAAATAAAAATATTTACAAATATATATAATTTATAAATAAATAAATAAATAAATAAATAAATATGGTACTATAATGTTTATCTGCTCATATCTGCTCACATAAAAATCATATTGTTTTGGAATGACAGCAATTACTTGGTGATTACCTAGGGATTAAGACATCCCAGGTTGAGGCATGGTTATTTGAAACTGAATTAAAAAGGTCCCCTAAACTATAACCTGAGCTAATCAAGTTAAATATTGGGAAAGAATGTGGAAGTTTAACACAAGCAAATATGACAAGGTGAGTGTAAATGATGTAGATCATGACTAGAGAAGTTTGCTACCCTTAAACTTCTATTTTATGCCCTATATAATGACTTTGCCTTATATATATATATATATATATATATATATATATATATATATATACACACACACATATACATTATATTATTTTATATCTATTTCTTTTTATATATAATGACTTTGCCTTATATATATATGTAAATATATACATTATATTATTTTTTATATATTTATTTTTATATATAATGACTTTGCCCTTTATATATATAAAATGTATATTTCTATTATATTATATTTATTATATTTTTAGTAAGAAAAATATATAGTGACTTTGCCTTATAAATAATGACTGTGGCCCCATTCAATGACCTAATGTCTCACAGCATTTCCAATGTGTTTCTTATTTTTTTCTTGAAGAACCAAAGCACTTTAGGACATGAATTCCTTGGTCTGAGAGCTCAGAGTCCCATGGAGAAAAGTCAGGCTGTACTTACGACCAGAGGGAGTTTCTTCCCTGGGTGATGACTCCAGTGAATTTTGTCAGCCTTCGAGCATCTACTTCAATCCACTGGTAGGGGTCATTTCTTCCTGCACACCAAGCACCATCATAAAAATCATTTTCGTTAACACCTGCCTGAAAAGAAGGCAAAGCTGACCATAAATCAGAGCTAAGAAACTGAAAGTTTTTCATGGGAAAAAAGAAAGGAACACATCATTCATGCCACTCACTTCAAGACCCTTGAGGCCCTCACCAAAATATTTCCTTACTCAAGGCAGGGCAGGAAATTCTGGGAAGTCCCTTTGAAAACTAAGAATGTTTGAATTTCAGTCAGAAAAGATAAACAGAGCTTCAGTCTGTTCTTGTGGCCTGATAGAGCCACAGATCCAGAGGCACAGCCTTTATCCAGAACAAATTATCCACATGGTCTGCAGAGTTTGGAAAGTCCTAAAAAGCCAGCTCCAGCCATGTAAATAATGGTCAGTGATTAGAAAAACCTCATTTTCCCTGGAAGCAGCAAAGCAGAGTGCAGGGCATAAGGAAACAGCAGCACCACTTCCCACCAGAACCAGAATTATTAATTTTCATAGCCAGGGTGGCAAAGGTTAAAAATTCAGGAATGTCTGGCTGCTCCCCAACTTGAGCACCAATGTGTATCCCAATTTCTGCTGGGAAACCCACCACAAACAGCCTTCCCAGCACTTTCAAAGAAAGCTGAAGGTATTTTGGGTAAGCTGTTTTCCAAATAAATCTGAACTAGAATTTGATGAAACATGGCATCTGAAGCTTTCAGAGATTTATTTTCCTTCTAAAGCCCAGGAAATGTTTGGCACCAAGCTGGACACTGCCAGAAAGAGCACAGCAGCTTTGCCATGTGCTCCTCTGAGTCTACTTGCATTTTTGTGGTATTTCATCTGTGGTTTATGTGGATTTATCATTGCCATCCATGCAATGCCAGGAATGGAGATCATTAAATATTTCCCAAATGAAAATGAAGAGGTTTACAGACTTTTTCTACCCAAATGGGTGGCTCTACCTCAGAGAGGATGCTGTGGTTAATCCCTTTTCCCAGTGTGGCATCTGAGGGAAGTGCTCCAAAACACAAGACACTGATTCAATTCCTAAAACTTCTCATTTTCTCATTTTCAGGTCTGAGATAAGGCAGCTTAAAAATTACTTGTTTTCCTACAGCTACCAAAATTAAATTAAGCCCCCTACTTCAATGCATTCGCTGTGATATTTTAAGGAGAAGTTTCTATAAAAGTCAAAGGAAAAAAAAAAAAACCAAAGAGAAAAAAGCCTGTTAACAATGGGAGATAAATTCTTCAGGGAGAGCAGAACAATGGGAAAACATGAGAATACAAACATGGTCACTGAGCTGAGTTATAACCCTTGGCAAGGAAAGGTTTCAATGCATTTTAAAGTAAGATGGAATTTGAAGTAGCCTGAGGCTTTAAGACCTTGCCAGGAAGTGTTAAGATCTGCAGAGCACCTTGAACCAGCATCCTGCTAATCCCTTCACACTGGAAATTCCAGCAGCTCCTGCAGAACAAGTGCCCCTGTCTCCCAGCCCCTGGTCCTTTTTAAGCTGATGATATTTCCCTTGGTGTGATGCTCATCAGGGAATAAACCTCTCCTCCAGATTGCCATGAGAGGTGGAAAGTAGAGGGAAATATATGGAAAAAGTGCTTTTTAAAATAAAAAACCCTCCCACCTAAATTATATTCTTGAGTATCCATGGTTTCAGCTGGGTTTAAATAAATTTCAGCTTAAATTGCTTATAAAATATGGGGAGTTTTAGTTATCCACAGCTTAAATAGCCTTAAATAGGGGCAAAGATACCACAAAAACTAAAATAAAAAGAAGAGGAGAAAGAAGAAGAGGAAGAAGATGAAACCCCATGCTGATACTTCTCCCTGCTCTCTTATTTTCTGATATCAGCTTCTCTGAAGCTAAAAAAAAAAAGGTTTTTACTGGGTAAAAAGAAGCAGGTGTGTGTGTCTAATCAGCACAACATGCTATGTGAAAAAGAGGAGTTTAATCAATGAGAAGTTATTTTTAGAAATGTTTCTGAAGGAAAAAAAACTCAAGAAATTTATGCTACAATTTCTTTTCTCAAGCTTCAAGCCTATATTTTTTTTTCTGAAGATGCTTTATTTCCCTACGGCCACTTCAAAATCTGTTTCTATAAAATAAAAACTTACAGACTCAATCAAGTATTTAGTAATTAGAATTCCTATTAAATTTCTTTGGGAAAATGATCATTCCTGAGAGATGGGTACAGTTATCAGCAAGTATTCTATCAAATAAAACAGATCAAGATCTTTCCTCAGTAAAGTGTTTACTTGAATTTTAAAAATCCATATTGAATTACTGGAAAAAGCAGATTCAAGTTATGCCATGGGTACTTAAATTATCTTCATAAGCAGGAGACTGAAGCAGCTGATGAAAACTGGAAGCCAGGGCTAAATCTTTTTCCCTTCACAGAATATTCAAGAATAACTCCAAGTCTATAACTCCAAGACAGCTCCAAGTTTGTGTTTCACTTGCAGCCAAATGCAAAAATATTTCTCAATATACAGTGTCTTATGAGGAAAAAAAAACCCTTTTGGACAGAGGAAAAGAGACTTTTTTCTGTCACTCACAAATCAGTTATTCCCAAGTGTGCAAGCTGAAAGATGTAATTCAGCTAAACCAAATGAGCTGCTTATTAGGTATCCAGAAAATAATATGAAGGTTATAAATTCCTTTACAAATAATATGACTTTGCATTTTAATTCGTGTTTCCCTTCCAAATTAGACGTGTGCAAGGCAGAATAAAAACTTGCTCACAATATCAGTGTTCTAAAAGCCTTATTCTATAATGAGGAGAAAGATGATACTACCAAAATGTATTCAAATAAAGAAAGAAACTCCAGTCTTCTGCCACAAATCAGCTGGAGAAGGAGTAAAAATACACCAAATATCAAACCACCTCTGCTTAAATTCTTTTCCATTCCCAGCAGGATGATCAAAAAAATTATTTTACCATAGTCAAGGAAGTTTGGAAGGGGGAAAAAAAAAAGAGCATTACTCATCACAGGTATTTATAGCAACCACTGCCAGTAGGGAAGAACTGAAACACACAGGCTGCAAGTAAATCTTCAATAATTCCTTGTGATTTGATAATGCAGCTTTTCAAAGGAAACAAAGACCTGGAATGACAATCATGGAACCATGGAATGGGTTGGGATTGGGAGGGACCTTAAATGCCATCCAGTGCCACCCCTGCCATGGCAGGGACACCTTCCACCATCCCAGGGTGCTCCAAGCCCTGTCCAGGCTGGCCTTGGGCACTGCCAGGGATCCAGGGCTATCCACAGCTTCTCTGGAAAATCCATTCCAGTCCCTGCCCAGCTCCACAGGGAACAATTCACAATTCCCAACATCCCATCCATCCCTGCCCTCTGGCAGTGGGAGCCATTCCCAGTGTCCTGTCCCTCCATGCCTGTCCCCAGTCCCTCTCCAGCTCTCCTGGAGCCCCTTCAGGCACAGGGAGGTCTCCTTTAGACACAAATGCCTGTGCTTGCAGACATGGGACTGCTTTCCCTGGGTAATCTTCAGGGTTTGGATTTCTCCAACCAGGAAAATGAGGAAGGGAAAGAAACATAATTTGACAAATTATACTCATTTCAACCACTCCCAATTATCATGTAAGTGACACTAAATATGAATGAATTTTATCCCCGAAGGCAGAAAGCCTCAATGAATATTATTTAATGCCATGATTTCTCTTGATGATGTTAAATTACTCCTGGTTGTGCCACTAGTGCAGCTAGATCTCCAAAATATGGGGCTCTACTAATGTGGCTCGTGCCCTTGAGAAATCCCACCCTGATCCCCACTTTCAGGCAGGACTGGGAGGAAAATCAGGGCCCACACAATTCAAGGGCACAAGAGGAGCAGATCCTGCAAAATCTCACCCAATTCTGAGCCTGTCCTTCTCTGGAATAAAGCACAAACCAACTGATTAATTTCATGTGCTTCAGATAATCTAAACAGGAAAAATGAAATAACCAAAACAAACCCTGACAAGCTTTGGGAAAACTTAATTATTCTGCAAATTCTCAGAGAACTGAGGCAGTGCCAGTTACCTGGGGAGAGCCCTGAGCTTCTCAGCTGACTTTGCATCAGATGATGAGGTTGGGCAGAGAGAGGATTTTGTATTATTCTGGGGGGGAGCACCACAGTCCCAAGAACATTGTGACAGCTCCGTGGTGAAATCCAGATCACTGGACAGGGGCAGCAGCCCATAAAACTGCTTGTCACCATCCCCACAGCATAACATGCTCACAGAATTCCAGTGGCACAGCAGTGTCTCTGAGCTGGCCAAGTGACTTCCTTCAAGTACAGCTCTGAACAGCAGGAAAACACAGCAGCTTCAAGCCCAGTGCCTTTTGCCTTTCCCAGCTCACTGCAACCTCCTGTGCTGAGCAGCAAAGAGAAACCACCAGGGACCTCATCACCCACCTGGCACATCAGCCCCCTGCAGCAAATTCCCTCTAAATATGAGTGAAATTCAGAAATCCTCATGCACTGAAACCCCAGTGACAGGGACCTGCAGTTCCAGGTTTAGGAAAGTTTTAGTGCTATTCATTTTTAACTAAGCCCAAAGAAAACTGTTAAAAAAAAATAAAAAATAAAGGCAAGCCCAATTTTTTTAACAGTGGTGGTAACCCTATGTGGTGAGGGGGTTTAGGGAATTGCTATATCTATATTTTCAGTAGGGGTAAAAAAAATTGGTCTAATCCAAGCTTTGGGAAATTTCAGGAAGAGCTGAGTGGCATTTTTCTTCTGCTTTGCTTCCCAGTAAAAGACTGTGCCCTTGGCTTCTCTGGAGAGAGAGAAGTCTCTTCTCTCTTGGAGATTATAAATAGAGGAAACATCAACCATTGCCAACACTCTATTTATTATATATATATAATATATTTACTTATCGCCTCTCTATTTATTTTAACACACTACTGGTGATGACAGGACTGGATGGACTCCTGGTTTAACCAGTGTGGTCTTGTGTTTCAATAAATTGAACTTCAACAGCAGCATGAGAAATAAGTAGCCAGAACCAAGAGAGAACTCAGAGGTTTGCATCACAGTCCTTGGTTTTATGGCATTATATAAACAAGACTGTAATAAAATAACCAAGCACTCCTCTAGAACCCCCTGAATATCATCTGCATTCCATTGTTGTGATCATGAGGGGTTTTTTTCCTGGCAGAAAATATCAAGTAAAGAAGCAAACTCCCTCAGTGGGCTCTCTAAAGACAATAAATGGGAAGGCTGCAGGTGAGAGCTCACCTTGCACACAACCCCATGGACCTGGACTGGACAGGAAGGGCCTGGATGGACCTGGATAGGAGAGGAAGGGCCCATTCCCACTCTGGGCTGGCTGCCCCTTTTCCAGCTGCCTTTTCCAAAGTGGTTTCCTCAGCTTTCTGACCAACTCTAATACATTAAAAAAAGCACTGAAAAAAAAATTAGGAGGGCTATGCAGGCATTTTCCTCAGAGAGATTTTTGTGCAGAGGCACGGTGGTTAAAAATTGGTTGAAAAAGCAAAGATTGATTGGTTAAAATCAATCCCTCTTCCAGAGTGAACCATAGGGAATGTGGCACTGCTGATTAGAGCTCATCCCTCCTAGTCCCAGCCTAAGGATCAAACCCCTTCAGCTGGGGAGAAACACAAATGGAGGGGTCTAAAATGAAAGATAAATTAAATAAACTTCAGAGATCTTTCGTTGTTGTCTCAGTGCTGATATCCTGTTTATGACTTTAAGTGTTCTGCTTTATCATGCAAAGTGACATTTTTAGTCTGGACAGGCTGTAATTCAGAGAACAGCCCTAATAATAAAGTGGGAAACAGAAACAAGAGAAATGGGACAGTGGCATTTGGTCCTGCAAAGCACCAAACACACTTTTAATCTGAAACAAAAGATGCTAAACAGGATTGTATGTTAGAGAGCTCTGAAGTGAAGCATTTTTTGGATGGTATAATCGCTGCTTCTGAGAAAAAAACTGCCTTAGGGAAAGGCTTTCACTTGAAACCACACTTTCAATTAACCACTGTCATTAACCACAGGCAGACAACAAAGGAAAAAGCAACTTGCTATGAGAGCTTCCTCGCAGGCTGGTTGTGAAGGGAGCAGGGAAGGGAGCAGGGAAGGGAGCTGCCTCCACCTTTGCTTGCTCAGAGTCTGGATCTGCACACCAAACCTGGAGACTTCCCCAGCTAGCCCAGGAACCCAAAGGTTATCCATCAAACTCCCTCCCTCCCACAGCCCCAGTGCTTCCCCTTCATTTGAATTACATGAGCTGACAAAGCAGTCAGGACCAATAAGTGTCCAGTGCTTCTCTTGACTCTGCAGCAGGACCTGGAGCCATTCTCCCACTCGGGAAAGGAATTGCTGTTACCTGAATATTGAGCCTCCCTCGGTGGGCCCCGAGGCCGTAGCGCTTGGCTGTGGAGGCATGGAGCTGGAAGTCAGTAATTTTTAATGTCTCCAGACCAAGTGGAGGGCAATCTACAAAACAAAAGATCGATTAAATTTTAATTAAACAGGAAGAAAAAAAAAAAAAAAAAAGAAACAAACAAACCAACAAAACGACCCAAAACAAACAAGTATGCAGAGTTTCTGGATTTTGGCAGTGCCAGGCTGGCTGGGTCCTCGCTGGGATGGAGGAGCAGAGCTGCAATGAGGAATGGCAGCTCTCAGAAAATCAATGAGGCAATGCAGATTTACACCCTTTGCAGGGGCTCAGATAGTTATTGCTGCTTGCTCTGTGCTTCAGTTTTTCACAGATATGCACAGCATTTCCTGTCAAGTGCTTTTCACCAGTAAAACGCCCTTTTTATTTTTCTTTTTGGTGTTTTCTTTTTCATCTCTTGCTTGGCTTTTTTTTTTTTCCCCTTCCCTGTACTCATTCCAAGCTACTGTATGAAATTATGTTTCTAATTAAAATCTCTTCTGGAAACTTCACTCAGAGTTCCTCCCATTGCACAACAGCATCTGTTCCAGAGGTCTGGGAGCCCAGAGAGAGCTGAGCTCTGCAGAGGTGGTGATTAAACACAAACAGAGCAATTTTGACCCAAGGACCATCTCTCTAAGCCCCAAATTCTGCACATCCTTGAGGACAGAAAAGCAAATGCCATTACTTCAGCAAAGCAATGCTTGGAGCTCTGGCTTTGGAGGATAAAGAGGTTGGGGAAAATCTGTTCTGTGATTATCAGACAAATATTTGGCTTTTTAATCACTCACCAAAATGTCATGCAGTTATCAAAGTATGCAAAAATCATTTATGTTGGGAAAGCCCTCAAAAATCACCAAGTCCAACCATTCCCTCAGCACTGAAATGTTCACCACTATTGTCCCCAAGTGCCACATGCACACCTCTGTTAAAGCCCTCCAGGGATGGGGACTCTGCCCTGGGCAGTGGGAATGCACCTGGCTGTATTTAACTTTCAGCCTGTATTTAACTTTCAGGTGCAGTTTTGCATTATTAGGCACAAAGAGGCAATGTGAGAGATTTCCCAGATTCCTCCTCAGTTCACAACAAACTAAAATCCCTCAGGAAAAATGTGACAGGCTGTCAATTGATGCTGCTGTTTCTTTGGTCATCCTGAGGAAGTTCTCACACAAATCCAAGGCCAAATGTCTCCTTCAGAAGTAGTAAAGACATAAAGTAAAAATGAATCTATTTTCTGAAGTACCAACAGTGATCTCAGGGTTGCATAAGAGCTGAAATGCAGACAGCTCCTCATTTCAAAGAGCTTTCAATTCAATTATCCAAAACAGAGAAGAAACAGGATGTGTAATGAAAGGCAGAGGAAGGAATAGCTGGGAGGATTTTGGGTTGATTGTCTGATTGTTTTAATTTCATTTCCTTATAAAGTGTTGCATCTTTCATCATACTCCAAGTGGAAGAAGTCTCAGGCTCTGACAGATCTCTACTGGGAGTGAATTACATTGTTGGGAACTGCCTGCCTTTTTTAACAAGTCTGGTCCTCAAGACAGGTTTGGAAACCAACCTCATGATGCAATCCTGAGAATGCTTTGGCACTTGGGTGTATATTCCTCTGTGAACAATCTCAAATTCCCCAGAAGTTACCAGAACTACCTGTGCCAGGTCTGAGCTGAAAATAAAGGTGAGCTGAAAAATAAAAGCAAGCTGGCTTTGCATGTTCAGTTCATAAAATATCATTTATTAGTGTTTATGCTGCTCCTACCAAAGCCAAGGGAAGATCTACAGGTGCTGCTGGGAGTTATAAAATAAAAGGTGAAAAGTCTCCATGTTTCACATCCTGTTCTCTGCTGCCAAACCACAGCAAAGGCTCCTGGAGCTGCCCCAGGTGTCACTTCCCTGCTCCATGGGGTGCACAGGGACAGTCCCAATCTGTTGGAGCCCTGGCTGCTGAGAATTCCAGACTTTCTGTGCTGCCAGGCACTGACCCAGAGAGAACACTCCAGGACCTGAGGCTGTGGAGAAGCTTCCAAAATGGAATGAAAGAACTGGGATTGTGGGTGAGGAGTTTGGATAGAAGTGTGTGATATAACAGGGTGGGAAACTCAGAGTTTCAGGGTTTAGAATATAGTAATATATGTAAAGCAAGATGGAGGTTTTAGGGTGGAGGCTGCTCCTTCTTCTCCACCTCCTTCTCCATGGGTTTGGGTGGTTTTGTGTCATTGGATAAAAAGTCCCCATTGCAGGCATGGGTGGTTGGGTATTGGGTTAAAAAGAAAAATAATTTAGGTGTCATTTCTTAATTGGACAGTTTATCCTTAAAGGGCCTGGTAGAGAGAGACACACAGCTCCATTTTTAGTTTATCAGTGAAGTGCTGCAGAGCTCAGGGTTTGTGAGACTTTGACAGAGATAAGACCTACCAAACACCTGAGTCCCAACAAGAAATACCCTCTCACACATTTAATCCCGACCTTGGCAGGAAAAGAAGCAAAGAATCCACATCTCCCCACCACTGCCCTTGGCTGTGCAAAACCCCATTTTGATGCAACCTGCAGGAAATGCACTATTTATTTTTTGAGCCTGGCAGCTGCCTGGCAGAGCAGTTCAGTGACATTCACCTGCCCAGGGAGGTATGAGAAGCGGGTTTAGTTTTATTCAGAGTGAAATGTTATTAATTCACTATAAAGCAGCAGAATTCCTGGTTTGCCTGTGGATTTAGGCTCCAAGATGGATATTTCCAGGCTGAAAAATTCCCAGAGTGTTTTGGTGTTTACCTCTGTTTCTAGAGGAACTGAAGCTTACTAATAAATGTTCATACAGATCTCAGAGAAAGGGGCTTGACTGCTCTTTATTTTTCTAGGATGAATTACTTGTTTTGTCTGTGGATACATCAGATTACCAGGCCAGGATTAGGAAATGCTCAATTTAGCAGGAGCTGTTAATGAAACCAAGATGGGGCTGTGTGAGCAGGCAGGGACTACAACAGGCAGAACAGGCAACTGGTAATAACCCTGCAATGTTCCCAACACTCTCCCTTCCCAACCTGCTCAAGCCTTACCATATTCCAGGTGAAATCATAAAGATCTTTACCATCAATTCAACAGTACCCTGTACATTTATTACATCCAATAAATGTATTTTTTACAGTTATCCATATAAATTGATAGAAGAACACCTTTCTCTAGACTAAGCTATAACTCCACTAACTAAACAAATCTCTTTTTTTTTTCTTTTATCTTAGTAAGAAAAAAACTGAATATTTTTCTTCAATACTTGACTGAAAAATAAATGAAAATACTTTCTTCCACTGTTGGTTCCTCTTTCTCCAGTGGGCATCCCAAACTGGGAGCAGAGCAGCAGGATTTGCATTAAAAGACCTTTAGATATTTATTTATTTTAGATGTTGGGATTCATGCAGTTTTCCCCATGGGAAAACACTTGATTTTTATTTAAAATAAAATTATGTTTTCTATTTATAGGCATAATGTTTGAATATTAACACTTTAGGAATAGAAATTTTTCCATATTCATATGAATTTCAACATCAGTAAAGAGATGAAAAGAGGAGCATGTAGCCCAAAACAACAATTTGTAATGTACAGAAGACAAATTTTTCAATATAGCCTCTTCTGATTACCTCAAATTTACCCATTAAAATACAACAAAATCCACTTGAAGTTGCCATATCACTACTGAAAAAGAAATAAAAATCTGAGTCATACTGAGAATTTAATTTTGGATAAATGATTTTGTTGGGGTGTGTGCCCCCTGCTTCTTAAAGCTACTGGAGATAACCAGGACAGCCTAGTTTTGAAAAACATACAGGAAAAGAAACTGATTTATGGCATTCATAAAAACTTTACTTTTTAAAGTATTGCTTTAATGCATTTTATTTAACTTGAAGAAATATTTCAGAAAACAATGAAAATTGCCACCCAATCAGGAGGGCTGTCTTAATGATTTTGTACTCTCTGTGCCAGTTTGAACAAAACCTTGGGGAAGCCACAGAAATTGGACAGCAGGAATGACCAGAGATTGTGGGAATCTATTGCATAAAGGATTCAGCTGGAAATGACCCAATTATTTGGTTGTTTCATTAACCAGCTGAAAATTTAATCATTATAAAACACAGGGAACTCAACTGTGGCTTTGAGACATAGAAACACACATCCTGCAATAAATAAATGCACCTACAGCATTTCTGGTTTAGAGGGACAAAAAGCAAACCTGAACTTGAAGGTGCAGGGAAGAGGCTGTTGTGACATTTTTTTCCCTCCCAGCCCATATTCAAGCATGATTTTGTGTGTGATTTGCAGCCATGGATAGGGGTTCACTTTAGAAAGGAGCATTAATAAGATGTCTGGATCAAATGAACTCATTCCAGTAAAAAGAGACAGGGCTTGGATTCAGAGTTAATAGCATTTGTCTGTGGAAGTGTGTTCTTGGGAGGTTTCCTGCAGCAATGCTGAATGGCCACATCCCAGTGTCCTTTATTGCCAATTCTTCTTCCCCCAGGAGTCCCAGCAGGGCACCAAGGCAGCTCTGCTACCTGGGCACTGGGGGAAATCCCTGGCCCTGAAAATCAGCAGGAGAAACCCTCAGGAATCAGCTCAGTCTCCACCTCATCTCTTGAAATGGGAATTCACCTCTTATTCCAGGTTGGCCTACAGCAGGAACAACACCTGGATGTGCAGCTGAGCTCCCTGCTCAAGCCAGCAGGGGCTCACTTTGCAATCTCAGTGTGGGGGATATTTGAAAGCAGTTTTATCCTCATGATGGCTTTGTCCTGTTGCTGCAGGATCTGCCATTGAAGCTCTGGTCAAAACCCACCTTTTGCAGAGCCAGCATGGTTTCCTTCACTCCTGCAGGACCATTACAGCTGCTGTGCTGCAATTTCAGCTGTTCTGCATCACACAGCTGCATGAGCAGGCAAGGAAAACACTTGTGCTCATCTCTGCTGCCTAAATTCCTCATTTATTTTATTTCCTTCTGGTCTAAATAAGAAAAGTCCAGACTGCCTTTATGGCTCTGGTATCTAATAAAGATGCATTTAGGAAATCATTCTGTCCTCCTCTTTCAGAGGCAAAGCAGACAAACAATTCTTTTACTTAAAGAGAATTCCCCATCAATTTTGGAACATGTTCAGCTTTTCAAATGGAAGGGCAGAGAGAAGCATCATGTTTCCTCTTCAGCCCAGATCATAAAAGCCATACCTGAAATCCTCCTCAATTCCTACAAGTCTGTGCTGGTCTAACTCCTCCTGAGCAGAGATACTGGGATCTGGAAATGGAGAAGTATCAGCTCTGTGCAGTCTGACAATCTCCTATCCCCGGGGAGATACAGGATTTAAATCTTGTTTAAACAAAGCACTTCAACATGCAATTAGGAGGCAAAACTGTGAATTTACCTACAGATACAGGCAGATTAAGCACAAAAATAAGTGTGTATTTTGTGGGAATTAAGACTTTAATGTTCATTATACCATTCATACTGTTCTTAGGTCTTGATGGTCTTGCACAAAAATGTCTTAATGAGGCCAATATCATAAATTCTGCCCTAGCAGCTAAATGTAGAAGTTTTCCTATGAAAAGTGTGGTTGATAATTCATCTTCCAAAAGCAGAAACTTTTAATGGGAGCTCAGGCAGTCTAATTTCTGTGGCTAAAGTTCTGCTCAGGTCACAGGCAGGCAAAGCACTTTAATACTGCAATGCACCTGCAAGGTAAAATAACAGGAAAAGCAAATTTCTGCTTTTACCTTCACCTTGCTGAAAATATCTTTTGATTACATTCCTGTGATGGACAGCCTTTGTAGGGGCTGAGTTCGACAGAATAAAGTTTTCCATTTTCTAAATGATTTGTTATATATATTACATAAATAATTTCTATTTATTTATGAGGGCATGGAGGGGTGCAAATTTGGTCTCTAAATGTTGCTGTTTTGATGATGTGATCATGGAAGTGTGAAATTCCCACAGATGTTCATGACTCACCCTCCACAGTTGCTGTGGCCCAGCTTTTCCCTGGAAAAATGTCCATGGGCTCCAGTCTGAGTGCTTTTCTGACTCTGCTCATATCTAAGTGTTGCTAACAACAATAACAAGTTCCTTTTCAGGCCTGAATTCAGGCCACCAGCCACCCTACACCCCAGATCATCTGAAGCAGCATCTTGAGGCAGCTTGAAGTTCCTCAAAGACCTTTTTCTTTTATTTACTTTTTCTGGAAAACCCATTCCCAGAGCACTGTGAGAGCAAACAAGCAAAGTGCACTTACAACAAATCCCCTGCACAGAAGTTAAAATTCTGAATTACAGTCCCAGGCCAAAGATCAAATAAAGAATTAAGGAGATGCCAACATTTCCTACCCTAACACTACATTAATTATTGGCTAATGTTGCACTAAAGCTGTATATTTTTCCAGGACAAGCACCAAATGCTGCATTGAGGTCTTCAACATCAGGGACTCCTGTCAGGAGGAAATGTTTATCACAGCAGTGCAAGCTCCACTTGTGATTGCTCCAGAAGATTTAAAAAGAAATAAAGAATAAAGGAAGAATTCTCTGGGTTGTTTAGGTCAGGTCTGACATGAAACCAAATGAGATTCTGAAAATGCACTTTTTCATTTTCTCTCATTAACTTTTCACATTTTTGCTCTCTCACAAGCCCAGGTTGTGGCTGGCTGCAGATGCAATGAAACATTTAGCAGGAAGAGCTTTCTATTATTGCTGGCACAGCTGGAGGCAGGAGTTTCCAGAGTGCCTGGGAGTTTTGTGGCCAAGCCTTCAGACTCAAGAGGTTCATCTAAACTCCAGACATCAAATTCTTTCCCTGAGCTGCCTTCTACTGCCACCAGCCTGGCACAGGATGGGATTTGTGATGTGGCACAAAGTGCCCTCCCATTTGTACCCATATCTGCAAAGATCTCCTCTCTCTCTACAGAAAAAGTATCTAATTTAATCACTCTCAAGAAAACATATTTTCTTTAGTGATCAGAAGAGCCCAGCCTGAAAAATGTCATATCAGCTTTAAACTTTTTATTATGAGCTTTGACAAAGGCTGAATTCTGTGCTATTAATTTTAAAATGCCTTCTCTGATGTTTTTTTCTGAAGCACAGGGTGAAGAGTTTCTGTGATTCCAGCTAAAGCCACAAAACTGAGTACAGCCATCAAAAATGAGAACCATTCTTTTTTTTCCAGAGCCAAACAAACAGACTTAGCCAAAAAAAAGGGGGGAGAACAAAACCGAGACAGACCACTTGCACAATGGCTGGGCACAGGACAAAAATGACCATTAAAAACACATCTTCATGCCAGAAATAGCTAAAAATACCAGGTCACTGAGGTGTACTGCAAGAGCAAGGATTCTACACTCAGAGCATTAATTGCAGCCATCAAAAATAAACACTAAAACTTGGAATACTATTAACAAGTCTAAAACCAAGACAGAAATAACTCTGATCTTAAGATACAACCCTGGCTCTATAAATGAGACATCTTACAAGTGCTCAAGTTTAACCATATTAGCAATCCAGTTTGAGTGCATTTACCAAAAATAGGGCAAATATAAAAGTATGAGTATAAAACAGGCTTGTGGTGCAATTTTTCCCCTCTCCCTCCATGAGAGCTGTAGCAGGAATTTTATGCAGCAGTAAATATATGCAATATATCCATAGTTGGTATAGAACATTCACTGGACAGAGGGACAGCATAGTCATGAAATTCCTTAAACATAAATAAACTGGAAAGCATCCATAACTCCTGGTCCTAGAAATACACATTTACTGAGCATTCTGGCTGTTCTTTGAGGATTTTGCAACACAGCCATGCTTTTGGGGAAAAAAAAAGCCCTAAGAATTGAGGTGACCCAAAGGAATTATACAAGTGGGAAGACACAGGAAAGGGGCTGTACATGCTCCACTCTAGGAATCAGAATTGCTCACCTGGGGCTGAAACACACAAGAACAGCTTCAGAAATTCTTTGGAAACACCTAATTCCACTGGGATTAATGGTACTACTCTGATATCACCCAGCTTTCACCTTCTCACTCTCCCCACACACATGGAGCAGGAAAAACCTGAGAAACTGTAAAGTTCTCATTAGTAGTGACGAGCCATTAAATTTGATCTCCACTGCTACAGTCACCTCCACTCCCAAGTGCTAAATTTACACTTGAGAAGGACTAGCAGCTTCCTAGTCACTTCCACTTAATGTTATTCAAATTTTAATCCAGTTCAACTCCAGCACAGACAATACTACATTTTTTCACTTCTCAACAAGGCAGAAAATGAGCTGAAAATGACACTGAAACACACACATGAACTTCCTTCGATGATGTAGCTCAAACAGGAGTAAATCATGGATGTGGATAGAATCACTTGGCTCTTGTTTTGGGTTTCCCAGGGTGGTTTTTACCCCTTTAGCTGTCTGACTTAGCTCCTGATGCAAGCCAGGAACCTCCAGAGCAGCACGAGCTGTGCTTTAGGCAGCCGAGACTCATTAGTCAGCTGAGAGCTGAGATGTCACCTTTCATACTTTTATTATTAAAGTTAAAAATACTCAAATTGTATTTGTGCACTCAACAGAGTGCACACTAGCAGCAGCCTGTGTCTGCAGTGAGACCTGGGTGAGGATCATCCTTCTGACCTGATCATCAGCCCTCCTCTGCTGCCTAGGGAAAAACTCATCCTTTGGATGGATGGAATCCTTCCATGCTTTGGATTTTGATTTCCCAACAACGTGCTGTTGCTCAGTGCTGACATGAAAGTTTGAACACAGGGCTGCAAACACAGCTCCATGCACAAGCAACACCCTCAAAGATGGGCTGGGATTGCCAGTCCAAGGCTCACCTTTGGCATGGCCTCCCCTTCTCCTCCAGACATCGCAGGGAGGCTCTGCCCCAGCCCCAGGGTCCCTCAGGGCTGTCCCCCTGCCCTCCCTCCCTGCCCAGCCCTCTGCCAGGCTGCACATCTGGGATAAATACTCCACCTATATAAGGAGCCTGTGACAGGAAATACCTCAAGCCAATCCAGCTTGCTTTTAAAACCTTTTATAAAATGTAAGGTCTGAGTTTTATGAAGACCTGGTGTGGCTGCTCTAGCAAGTTTAGACATTTATGCACAGGTTTTTTTTTTTCTTCTAGCATCACATCTGTTGTTATTATTTCATAGGAAATAAAAAGAGAAATTAATAGACCCAAACACTTCTCATAAGGCATAGAAGTTTTCATAGTGCCTGAAGCTGTTGCTCAGGCAGAGCAAAAGTTGCTCTCTCAGAGCAACTTCCAGAGGAAAATTGTGTGGTTACAATAAACCTGAACTCAACCTTTGTACTCCTTCCCAACCCTTAAAAAGGAATCAATTTGTAAGTTCTAGGGCAGAGTAAAAAGCAAAAAATATAAGTTTGGTTGGGTTTTCTGCTCTTCACTTAATTACTGTTTTTTATTTAACTGATTATTCCTTTGATAGACTGCATGTTCTTTGAATACACAGAACTCTTTGAATTCTTGAATATTCTTTGATACACAACTCTAAGACAGCACTAAAATATACTTAGAAGTTACTTATACATTTAAATCCCAAACAGTGGAAAACTGCTTCAATGGAGGAATAAAAACTCGGCCAGGTGCACATAGAAAATAACCAGAGGTTCTTTGGATATATCCAGAAGTTCAGAAAAACAAAAGATTTAGGAACTCCTATAACAGAGCTTTCTTGTTTCCTTTAAAGCCCACTATGTCCAAGCTGTTGCACCCTTGAGAAGTACCCTGAGAGCAGAGGATTTAAGAGTTCAAGGCATCAAGAAGCAACATTTCCAAAAATATCTGAATCTCTGAGATCTGAGAAAATCAAATCCAGGCCTGGATTGAAGAGTGAGTACCCTCAGTTATTAAAAATAAAAAACAAACAAAACCAACAACCAAAACCACCACACCCCAAACCAAACCCCAGAAATAATAAAAAAGAGGAATGGAATGGTAGGGGTGCAGGAGAGAGGCTTTCCTTGGGAAGAGGAGGTCTGTAATTGGCATTTGGGCTCACTCAGGGGACACAAACCCCAGGGCAGCACAGGAATCCCACTGGAGAACGTGGAAAACCCAAGGACAGAGCCCAACTGGCAAAGGGAATCAGTTCCTCCCCAAAGTAATTTTAGAGGAAGGCAGGACTCTTAAGGAGCTCAGAAAGCCCCCTGTGCAGCCAAGCTCTCCCTTTCCCACATTTCAGCAGGTGATTCCCTGAGTTTTTGCTCATCTTCCCAAGGATTTCAGCTCTCAGGTGACTTTTTAGCTTTCATGTGTCCATTGTGAAGATGACATTTGGACACACCAGTCTCCCTATTCAACTTCCCCCTCTCTACCTGCCTTCAAACCAATCATGGAAAAGTCAGCATATGGAAATAAATAAAGTTTTAAAATGCCTCAAGCCCAAGCAAGCACCAGGAATCTGTGGATTTAAAAGCTTGGTTATTACCTTTTAAATTCTGAACACTCAGCATTTTCTCAAGGCTCTGAGTTTCCTGTCTGCAGAAAGAGAAATGCTTGAATTGAGTAAGACATTGCTTTTGGGGATCTCTGGGAGGATTGCAGGGAAGGTTTGGAGCTGCAGCTGGGGAGTTGGTGTGAAGCTCCAGCTCCAAGCTAAGGAGCAAAGGAGATAAAGCAGTTCAAGCAAGGTTCAGACAAATATCTCCAAGGGTGGGCACCTCTCCAGCCCAAATGTTCTGAGCTCCCTTTCTCCCTATTCCAGCTTCCTACGGTTCCCAAAATTCATTCTGTCCAAACATCTTTTCTGCTTTGTTTAACAATTCAGCCGTGGTCCAGCAAAGGCTCAGAATCACAGGCTCCACATATAGCACATTGGAGACCTCACTGGTTCAAAGCAAACTGTGTCAGGAGCTCCAAATGAATTAGAATATGAGTTATTAGTGAGTACAAAACTGACTGCATTCATCTCTGCCTGCTCCAGCTGAAAGCCCAAAAATCCAAAAATAAAAGAAAAAGCCTAAAAATCCAAATCCTAAAATATGAAGGCAATGCATTTCCCAGACTGTGGACCCAAGGAGGAATGCTCAGGAGTGCATTCAGATAAAATCTAATTTTTATCAGTTGCCCAGTGAGGTTTGACATCCTTTCCCTGGAGAAAAATGCCCACATTGTCACCAAGAGATTCATCTGCACTGCAAAGCATCAAGGTGTTAATGTGAAAAGTTCAGGTCATGATCTGGGACTTATTAACTCCAGTGCTGCCTTGGAGAGTCCAGCCTCCTTCCCATCCACAGGAGCCAAAAGTATTTGTAAAGTACAGGTATTCTGCACTTGAAAAGCCATGGGATAGGGAAAGCTTCAAGGCAAGCTTCCCTGAGCATAAAACTCCTCGTTTTTCCACTTCCTAATTGGAAAGGAAAAAAATCTGATTCAGGATTAATGAGCAGAAATATGGAAAGAGTCGCAGAGGAAAAGTTCTGTGCTATTTTCTGTCCACTTTTTCAGAGAGTTCTGTGGCATTTTATCTGCACTAACTCCATACTGGCACTTTTTTACCATATTTTTAAAAGTTTCCCATTTTATTTCTCTTGTAAGACAGCAGGGGGTCTACATGTCTGATTGCCATTTGACTTGCATCCAAGCACCAAAAAAGCCAAGTACATATGTGGAGTATGGAACAAATCAATGTGTCTGGAGGATTTTGGATTCCAATGCTACCAGCCTCAGACCCCTCATTCCTGCAAGTTTGGAATTTATCCAGTTTCTTTGGGGCTCCTTTCATCCATCTCTTGGCTTCTGCAGCCCCTGGACTCACTTTGTCAGCATTTCCAAAGGTCTTTGGAAGAACACTCAGAGACCACTCACATTTCTGATTCTGTGTGTGATTCCCCAATCCTTTCTTCCACTACCAGGTGGAACCAAGGTTTTTGGGGTCCCTTTTTGGCACTTCCATGTTGCTAATGAAAGGCCAAGGAACTGGTCTAGGTCTGAGCTACTCATCTGGGGAGCCTGCAGGAGTTCTGGACTGCAGTCCTCTGCTGGGATCCTGAATTATCCAGAGGAGCCTGAGGAACAAAATATCCCCCAGGAGAGCTGTCAGACACTTTTTTCTTTGTTTTAGCTGGGGTGTGTGCTGGGCCTGGCTACTCCTCTCCTCATCCCTCTGTTCCCCAGCAGCATAAGAGCTCTGGCCTGACCTGGGGAAAGCCTCCTGCTCCAGGGACATGCACTGAAGGCTGGGACACATCCCCATGTCCTTGGGTCAGCCCCATGCTGTAACAAATCCAAATCCACTCCAGATTTACCATGGGAAATTCCAGCCTCCCCAGCAGCCATCTATACAGACCATGTATAGGCCAGATTTACTTTTGGCAGAGCTCATTGGAATTTTCAGTTGGAATTTAAAGACAGTGCAGTCTGCACACTCTGGGATAAAGCTGGGTCTGTCCTCTGGGATAGGGTACTGCCCATCCAGCCTGTGATGACAAACACAATTCTAACTGGCTCTGAAATGCCTTCTGTAACTCAGAATCACAGAATCATTCTGGTTGGAAGAGACCTCCAAGATCATCAAGTCCAACCTTTAACAGTGTTTTTCAGTACCTAAGCAATTAAGGGGGAAAAAAATAGGAGAAAAATCACATTGTCAAGGGGTAAAGTTCTACTTTGAGGCAATCCATAGGAAAGGCTGTTTGGCTGAAATTGCAGTTTCTGTTATCAGTCAGCGAAGCATTTCTGGGAAGGTTGAGATTTGGTCCCTCTTTTTCAGACATCCTCTGTCTTGTACATGAGGAAAATTCGTTACACTATGAAAAATAATCTTGGGGAGGGGAAAAAGAGGCAAATCTGGCCTAAGGGGTGGTTGTACCCATGGTGCAGGGAGTGCTGACAGCCAGGTCTGAGATCAGCTCTTCCAAAATACTCTGAACTGTTCCCTTCCTTTGACAGATGTTTTAGGAGCACCCTGAAAGTCGTGAGGAGCCATAAACCTGTCACCATAAACCACTGTGAAGGGGAGAACATAAAAATACCCTGTTTTCTGGGAAAGAGGGATGGGTTTCAGTTTGCTCCCACTGCAAGCAACACCTTGTCCCAGCACGCCAGGATGGTTGATGGGCTTGGCATTTCCCCTCAGTCCTGGATGTGGAGAAGGAAGGGGAGGCTCAGCCTGGCTCTGTGCTCCCCCTCTCAAACACAACCCCCTTGAAATGGGAGGCTGCTTTGCTTTCCAAAGTTCAAATGAGAAAACAGCTAAAAAGCAAATCTGGGGACAGTGGGGACTGCAGACCTCCTGGAAGACAAGCAGGAACATTTTGGGCTTCACCCTCAGGATTTCTTCTAGGTCCCAGCCAGAAGGATTGATCCTGTAGAGCCAAAATGAGGGGAAGCAACAAAAAATCCATTAAATTTGTGATACATGGGGGAGTAAGGAAGAAATCATCTACAGGAAGCTCTCAAGCTCCATAATCTAAGCAAGAAAATCAGATTTAGGAAGGTCTACCAGGTCATCCACTGTCTGGATGAGCTGCCGAGGTCCAAAAGAAAGAATCAACATGAACAGAGGACTCTAGTGCTTTAGCCAGCTGAGTCCCACTGTAGAACTTTCAAAATTCCCATATTTTTAAAGTTTTTAACCATAGATATACACATAATTCTTTACTATCAACTTCATGGAAGATCTCAGTTGGACGTGGTCTTTGGGAATCACGTTGATTGTAGGAGAAGAGTTTTGCCAGGTACACACCTTAAATAATTCACCAGCAGCCCCAGGCTGATGTACAGTCACAGCAGAAGTCCGTCTGGCAATTCATTAAAAAAAAAGTAAACCCTAAAATAAATCTGTCAGTAATTAACCCCCTATTAAAAAACCTCCATTAATCACTTCCACTATCCACTTTGAAAGTCATATTTTCTATGTCAGTAGCTAGAAGCTACAGAGCAGATACACTGTGTAGCAGAGAGTAAAAAGACATGTAACTGTGACCTTTGTCTAACTAATGTACACAACTTTACTGTGTTCCTTGCTTGGCATGTTAGATGCAGCAGCACTTTTGCAATTACAGCATCCTTCTAATGCTTGTGTGAAGGCAGGAGCAAAGCTCCAGTATTTACTCTTATTTACAGACCTGTACAGTTACAGATAAATAACCACAAAGAAACAGAAGATTCATCCCACATCTGGGTACTTTCACTCCTAAATCAGCTCAGCTCCAGCCATGGAAGTCACTGTGGTCCTCTGAAGCTTGCCAGCTTTTTTTCACTTTTCTGCAATGTCAAATCCCAGCAAGGCAGCCCCACAGAGCCCAGGCAGGGCAGGTTTGGGGGGATTCATGTGTCAGAACAGAAAGTGATTCACTCTTCCTAAGCCAAGGGTAAAATGAGTTTGTCCACCCCTGACAAAGTAGTATTATCTCATGTAATTCTTTGAAATGTATTGTTATAAAATATCCCTCACAGTGTATCGGGGCTGATTCCCGTTTATAAGACAGCTCCTTTAAACACCCCTCCAGAATCAGAAAATCACTTTAAAACCTTTTTTTTGTTCACAAAAATGATGTAAATCACTGAGCAAACAAGGAATGAAGCCCTTGTCTTTCCTTGTCTCCATTTAAGCCATAATAAATGGATGTTCCCCACCAGGAGGGAAGCATTTTTTGTCCAAAAGAGGACTTTAGATATCTATCAGCACACTCACCAGAGCATCCTTTGTAATTCAATTAGAGCAGGGCTGCAGGGATTAACAGCTAAACCAGAGTGCTCTGAAGATGCCTTAAGTGACCCACACAGGCTCCCTCTGATGCCTTCACAGGCACTCTGACTCCCTGAGTCACCATCTGGCATCTCTTCATTATTCTTGTTTCTCCCACCTTTTTTTCGTTGCCATTTTTAGCTAAGGGTAGAAAAGAGGAACAGTTTTCCCTTTACACCTGTCAAGTTGATTTAGCACTGCCTGGCACGTGCATGAGGAATAAAAAGCCTTGCTCCAATCTGATAGTGCTCCATCCCTTCCAGCACACAGCAGACATCAGAATAGCCTGTTCTTGCTCACACTGGGATGTCAAATCCACGGGGGAATGGAATCATAAATGCTCCTTTTGCTGTGCCACAAGGAAATTACAAATGTGGCTGCATCAGAAGCAATGAATTAACTCTGCAGTGTGTTTTACTAATGCTTTGATGAAGGTGTTTCTCATTGCTTGACTGGATATGCAAATACCCCACCAAACACCTTTTGAAGCTGAAACAGCCAGAAGAAGGCTCCAGAGAAGCAAGGCTTGACCCTGAACAATACAGGAATTTGTGGCTCAGGAATCCGCATCAGGAAAATAATCAGACAGCAGCAGTGGTGGAGACCTGTCTTTGGGCTGGCCAGTTTCCTCTGAACATCCTCATTTCATCCCCCAGGCACTGAATTTAAAAGTGCATTTTAAAAGGCAAGTAGTTTTGACTACATCAGAGCTTTACTTGTTTCCTGGAGCTCCCAGTGTTAAAGGCACAGATTTCTATTTCCATAGACCAAATAATCCCACCAGACATCACCTCACCAGAGGTTCAACAAGAAGACCAAATCTGGACCATCCTTTGCAAAACAAGACTAAAATCACAAGCAACAGCTGTGTGAATATGACACTTAAATCCCAACTCTGACCACCAGTCTTTTGGTAGCTTGTTTTTTACACAGTGAATTGGGCAAGACTTTAAAATCCCAGCTCAGATATAGAAAATTCAGGAAATTACTTCTTCTGCACCACAGCTTCTACTTCCACCACTTCATCTTTCTGACAGATTTGAAGCTCACAGAAACCTTCATTCCAAACCCAAAAGAAATAAGTGAAATTTGGTTGTGAGCCATGGGATTGACCTGTCTAGCCTGCTCACTGAACAGATAATTACATTAAACCCCAAGACTGAATTCAGCTAATGAGTGTCTCATAATTGCTGGCATTTCAGGAACAGCTCTAGGCTCAGGTTGAGATATTAAAATCTATTCAGTGAAATCACCCCCCTTTTAAAGATGTGTTTTTAAAAAGACATTTTTCTCACCTTAAACATGAGGTTGAATTCAGAGAAGGCTGCTGAAGAATTATCTTTGAAAGTGGTTTTCTCTGGCATAATCAAATGTGTTTATTCCCATTTTTTTTTTCTTTCTCATGTTGCATTATTCATTGAAGCCATGGGTAAGGAAAGATGCTAATCAAAAAGATTTGGCCAATTTTGAGGGTATTGCTTATTATTCATTCTTAGTCATCCCTTGTCCTCTTTTGTTGTGACATTCTTTAAAGGATGGGCTCTTAAATGGAATAGTGAACATTACATTATTCTGCATATTTTAGAAGTGCTGAGGAGAAAATAGAGGCTGGGAGATGAAAGAGAACTCATTAAAAGCCACATTGCTTGTCACATATGGCAATTAGGATGCAATACAGGTCATATTAAAATTCATGGGATACCCACCTAGGGCCAGGAAGTCCATTCTTAGAAGTTCCTATTGTGAGATGTTTAAACAAAAGCTTTAAAATTAAAATCAGTGTTCTAGGTCACAGGAGAGCTCCACTTTGGGCTGCTCAGGGAAGGAAGGTTTAAGAGAGGTGACACCAAAGGACTGGAAAAGAGCAGCACTGGTGGTTCCCTGGCACATGAGGAATTCTGTGCTGCTGTATCTTGGTGACCAGGTCTCAAGTGCTTTCAGCTGTCAGTTCAATGCCTTCTGTGTCACTCTGTCATTTCTTCTTTCTAGTGAACAAAATCACCACACAGATGCCAGTAACACCCCAAACCTGTCATGTTTTTAACTTCACACACTCCTCAGATCTTCGCCCCCATTTCACACCAAAATATCTCCAGCTTTTCCTGAATAACATCCCTGTCATTCAGCTTTCCCTTCTCATTCACTCCCTGATCTCTCTCCAAGCTTTCATTATCTTGATAAACATCTCAATTAAAGTAATATTGGTCTATTTTTATAAATTCACATTCTCTCTGCTGGATTATTTCCATGTTTGCCTTCACTGTCCATTTTATCCTCTCCTTGCCTTCCCTTGCTGACTCCTCCTCACACACATGTCCCAGGAAAGACCTGGCCCATCCTGTGCACTACAGGAATTAAAAAGAAATAACAAACCAAACCCCTTTAGAATTGCATTATTGAACAGGTGGCAAGATTGCAGAAAAATAAACAAATATTAAGTAAACACTGATGCATCTGAGGAGTTTCATCAAGCCTGGGGAAAGCACCAAATGAGACAAAGGAAATCCTGATTTCAGCTAAACACAGACAAAAGTTGGGTTGTGCAGAGATCAAACACTGGGAGATCTGTGAAATACAGAACAAACGTGCTCTAAGCCCCACTCTGAGCACTGCCATACAAATAAACATCACTCCTTTAGCTTCTAAATACATTCAGAATTGAGGTATGGCTCCACAAGATCTCCAAGTTTAAGTTTTGTAGATCAAATCAAAATAATTACAAACCTCACTGTGGCAGATTTGGGCTACACTGAGGAGGTTATTGGGCACCTCAGCCCTATAAATCTCTTTATGGTGAATTTTTGCCTGTAGTCAGACCCCCAGACTCTAAAGGGATCTGCCCCACAGATGGTAGATGAGGCACCATATACCAAACTCTATTAAAAACCTCATAAAAGAAAAACATTGATGTTAACAAGACTCTTTCCACTGATTTGAATGGGCTTTGGACAGAGGCCTACACAAACAAGGACAGAATTAGAAAATGGAAATCTGTTTATTTACACAAAACCTGTCAATCCAACTGTTTGCCTTCCAAGGATGACCTAGTACCTCTTAATTTATGAGGCATTTAAAGGGCAAAGAGGCAGATTGATACTTTCAACTCTTACCTGAATTGACTATTAGCAAATATTGATTCTAATGTTTTAAACCAAATTTTAAAAAAACTTAAACCAAAATTCCAATATTTTAAACCAAAATTGCAAACCCACTGGCATCAATTGGATTTCTTTCTACATTAATATTTCACAGACTGAAAATATCTATATTCTGGCCACCTTCAGTAATTAGCTGAAATGAATGGAGTGTGTGTCATCTGTCTAGTGCCATGTCCTTGAGCTGCTCCAGTTGATTTCCATTTTGATTCAAAGCTGGGGTTGATCAGGACCAGCTGCTCAGCCAAAGGGCACATCACACATTCCCATTGCTCCTCCTTCCCTATCCCAGCTCCCAGCCAGGCTATTGTTTGTTACAACTAATTAATCCCACATGTCCTGGCTGCCAGTGAGCCTCCCAAACCCCAAATTTTGGTATTTACTACGCGTCCAATAAATTAATTCCACCTCTGGAGAGATGCATGGACACAGTTGTGTACATATAATCAGAAGACACATTCCTACTCAGCCAGATTTCTGGTTATTATTATTGATATCTCTGTGACAGCTGCTATAATTACTTCTAGCTGGCCTCTTAACATCCAGGTGTGAGTAAATGTAGGTATGTGTTAGTACTTCAGCATCTCTGTGAGGGCCAGATTGTCAGATCTTCATTCCAAGCTGATCCCTGGTGACATGGGGACATGGCACCAAAGATCACAGTCACTGCCCTGGCAGGACCTTGCCCTTTCCTGCCTCTGGGTGAGGAGAAAAGAGAAATTTTAAATATCATAGCCAGGACTTTTAACACTGCAGCTCAAACTGCCTGACACCTCCTGCTGGAACCCTCCTGTTTTCACTCCCATCTGTAGCAAGTGGTGACCATTCTCCTCAGGAATTGTGATGCCTCTTGCAGTTAAAATGGTTCAGCTGCTCCCAGGGAAATCCACTGAATATAAAAATAAGTCCAATTTGCTGAGTTGATATCAATCACCCATGTCCTGAATCAAGGAGAAGGAGTTTGGTGGAGGAGATCACGTGCTGCTTGTACCTTTGGCTGTTTTTTTAAAAGCTCAGAGGCTTTGAAACCTCTTATTGCACATGGCTGGTGAAATTTGGAAGCTCAGCTTTGTCCAAAGAGCCCAAACTTGCTGCAGAAGGAGGGATTGGACCATTCCCAGCTGCTTTTGGTGGTGCACCACGAGCCTCTCCCCCTGTGCTCAGTCCAGTAGGTGGGGAATGAGGAAGATGCCAGTCTGTAAAGATAAATAAACTTTGCCCTCATGGATTGGATTCTCTTCTCATCACTGTCATGTTTGGAGCAAGTGTGAATCCCCAAGTGGGGGGAAAATTGGGAAAAAGCCAACAGGGAAGGTAAAAGCAGAGATGAACCACAGAACATCCCACCACAGGAGAGACATCTCGATTGTCTCCACCACAATGAGGAATCAAAACCCTAATTACAGAGTTTAATATCCAAGTCTTTCCCATGGTCATGAATTTATGGAATGGTTTGGGTTGGAAAGGATCTTAAAACATCATCCAGTACATTCCACTGTCCCAGGCTGCTCCAAGTCCTGTCCAACCTGGTTTTGGGCAGTGCCAGGGATCCAGGGGCAGCCCCAGCTGCTCTGGGCACCCTGTGCCAGGGCCTCTCACCCTCCCAAGGAACAATTCCTTCCCACTATCCCATCCAACCCTGCCCTCTGGCACTGGAAAATGGTTCCCCCTGGTCCTGCCAATCCACCTGATTCAGTCTGTGGAGGTGGAAATCAGAGCCTTTTTCCTTAATTAAAAAAACCAAACAAAGGACACATTGGAACAAGAACATTCTGAGATGATCTCATGAAGACTGCAATGACCATACTGAGATAATGAACTTGAGATGGCAGTGTTATCCCCTTGGGAAGCTGCTGGACCCTGAAGGGACAGGGACATGGATGTCTCATGTCCTCTGCTCCCCAGACAAGGTGCATCTGCCACCACCCTTAACTTCTGCCTGGAGTTACCCTGACAAGCCACACTGCCTGCCCCACAAATGGTTCTAGAAATGTCAGATGTTAGAAATTACATTTTCTTATCACTATTCATTAGTATAAAATCCCATATTTTTGCTGCACAAATGCTAATTCATTTCTATTACTGCTAACATTAAATTTCAAATATTTTGTTTGTTACCTGCTGGATATCACTGGACAAAGTTAAAGCCACCCTGCAACCCCTGATCCTCTGTTTTGCTGTACTGATGGCTCTAAAGCACAGATTTTGTGCCATATGCCCCAGTCATTAACATGAAGTTTCCTCCTGAAGTCAAGGGAAGTTCAGCTGTAGGGGAATGAGATTTGGCCCCAAATTTTACAATTCTCAACTTCATGGACCAAACTCAGCCCTAAGTATCCCAAACCAGTAGAATTCCTACCGGACAGTCAGGGGACACAGGAAGGGATTACTCTTTTGGGGTGATGCAATCAGGTGTTAATGGGAACAAGTGGGTGGTGAAAGCTGATCAAGTTTCTGCAAACTTTAGGAAATGGAATTAAGGGTGGCCATTTCATTATAAGGCATTTTTGTTGCTGTTTAATTTCTTTACTTAACTGGATGATAATTAAATGGAGCTTGTTAGGGCTTAGTCTTTTCCAGGAAGATCTCTGTTTATATCTCTGGAGGGCTTATAAGTGAAATCTCAGAGAAATTCACAGGTTTAGAAGTAAAATTAATTCAGAAGTCTCAGATGAAAGTGACAAGGGATAAGGTGAGATGTCACTATCTATAATCACCTTTTACTATGAGATCTGTCTCTGTTCTTTTGCTTATAGAACAGCAGCTTTCACAGCAAGCCAGTTGCCAAGTGTAATTAAGAATAATTAAGAAGGAAAAGTCCACAGACTAGCCAGAGTACAGCAGAATTACCACATTCCGACTCTTTAACTCTTTCCCTTTCAAGTAGAGATTGTTTCAAAGTATGTAAAAGTTCTGTTCTGTGGGATATTAAAATTTAATGTGCTGTCATCATCACCACCACAACCTCAATTATTGTTATTATTACCAAGACTGCCATTAACTGGATATTCATTAGTGCTAAAAGTGACTGCGTGAAATTCAGCAGGCTCCAAACTCTGGAGGAGAAGGTGGAAAGTTACCTGGTGGGGTTTCAAGAATGGGTTTTCCTTTTTTGTTGTTTTTCTTCTGTTTTAACTCCTTCCTGCTCGGTTTAAACTCTGGGTGCTCCTCTGTCTCTGCAGCACGGATAGATCCTCCCTCTCCGGGTTGCTCCGTGAAAGGAAAGAACTCTTCCCCGGGATATGGAAAGGAGTAATAATGATCCCTGTTGGTAATTTCCTGCAGGTAATAATCCTGATCGTCCATGGGGACAGCCCGGGACACATCCCCCAGCAGCGCCAGCCCAAAGGTGCAGAGAGCGAGGCAGAGTCCGGAGCGGCCGCGGGCGATCATCGCTGGCTCTCGCAGGAGTCCCGGAACTTTATTTGGAGAGAGGGCAGAGAGAGTTTGGGCAGCTGGAACAGCGCTCCGGGAGCGGCGGGGGATGGAGCCCCAGCCGGGCCGGGGCTGCGGGGAGGGGACAGAGCGGCACCGCCGGACACACGGACACACGGGCACTCGGACACACGGACACACGGACACTCGGGCACTCGGACACTCGGGCACTCGGGCACACGGACACACGGGCACTCGGGCACTCGGACACTCGGACACGCGGGCACTCGGGCACTCGGACACACGGGCACTCGGACACACGGGCACACGGACACACGGGCACTCGGGCACTCGGACACTCGGACACACGGACACACGGACACACGGGCACTCGGACACTCGGGCACTCGGACACACGGGCACTCGGACACTCGGACACACGGGCACTCGGACACACGGACACACGGACACACGGACACACGCACGCTCGGACACTCGGACACACGGACACACGGGCACTCGGACACACGGGCACACGGACACACGGGCACTCGGACACACGCACGCTCGGACACTCGGACACACGCACGCTCGGACACTCGGACACACGGACACTCGGACAGTCAGACACTCGGACACACGGGCACTCGGACAGTCAGACACTCGGACACACGGACACTCGCCCCGCAGCTGGGATGCCCGCTGGTCGCTCTGTGCCCAGCCCCGCCGCTCTCGGTGCCGCTGTGTCCCAGCCCGAGTTCCGCGGCAGTTCCCGCTCCGTGCCCGGACTCCTCGCTCCTCCTGCGCGCCGCTCATCCAAGAGAGCGCTTATTCCAAGGAAAGGCAGCTTGGCAGGCAGCCTTCTCCTCCCAGCCCGTGGCCAAAGCGTTTCCCTCCCCCGAGAGATGGGGGTGGGCACGCAGAGCCCCAGCCTGGCAGGGGTCATCTGCTGGCACTGCCACCCTGGGCACGCAGGGGGACGCGGGGGATGCGGGACAGTGGCAAATAGTCCTCATTCCACGAAAGTTATTCCATTTTTAGTGGTGCTTTTCCCCCCCCTTTTAACTTTTACAAAGTAGGATCTGTCTCCAGCAAGCATCAATCTCAGCCCCCTTCTTTATATTAGTTTACATCCATATGACAACAAAATTACTATATGTCTTAGTCCATAGATCTTTATATTTTAGTTTATATATATCTTTATATATATATAATTATATATATAGTTAGCATAGTTTATGTATATACGGTTATATTAGTTTATAGTAACTTAGTTTATTGTTTAAATAATATACTTTGAATCATATAGCTTCAGATACACTTATATGTTGCATTTTTCCACTTCCTAATTGGAAAGGAAAAAAATCTGATTCAGGATTAATGAGCAGAAATATGGAAAGAGTCACAGGAAAAGTTCTGTGCTGTTTTCTGTCCACTTTTCCAAAGAAAATAATAAGCTTATTATTTAATCTTAAAATAATAAGCTTATTATTTTATAGCAACTTCCAGCAAGTTATCTATAACTAATACAGCTATTTCTATAACTAATATCTATATTAAATAACTATGTTTATAACTAATAGAGCTCAACCCATATCATGTGCCAAGTTATAATAGGCTTCTCCTGGGGTACTTGGCAGCTTCCTGGGTTCTGCCCAGCTGAAAACCAGGAAGAGCATGATTCATCTGTGGCCCTTTTTCTTGCTCTTTTTGGGATAATCCTGATATTTGTTCCCCCTGAAACATCTTCCCGGCAGACCAGGATGTTTTGTGCTACACACATGCAAGCCAGTGTCGTTAATGAAATCAATTTGTCTGAGAGCAAAATCTTATCTTTCATCTTTTTCATACCTCTAAAATAACCTTCAGTGCTGAAGGAAATGTGCAACAGTTGGCTCACACGGAATATGAATTCTTACTCCTGTGTTGAAAATACCAGCTTATATTTTCATCATGTATATTGTATTTCTTGCCACGGTCCCGTCAGCTGGGAGAAAGCATTACATCTGTTACCTCAGTCTTCATTCTGGCTTTGTGCTCACATTTTTGGTGTGTTTCTCATCCTTTTAATACCATAATAAGCATCATTTCATGTCTTGGTACCTGTATCTTTTGATATATTTGGTTTCCAGGCTGTGGGTGATCCTGTCCCATATATGCAATATTCATCCTTGCTTTCTTAGTTGCTATCCCAAAAGGAATGTAGTGATTCTGTTGTGTCTGTTGTCCTGCCTTTTATAAAAATGCAGATGTACTTTTATACTGAACTTTTACTTTTTTTTCCTTTAAATCTGAAAACTATGCACCTTTCTATTTTAAATATAGGAATTTTTGGTTTTTCAAACTGGAATAAAATATACTTTTCTTTTTCACTGTTTTGCTGAGTTTTGTATATATACATAAATAAACTTTATTTGATGAAAAGCTGTTTCCCATCAAACTTTCAGGCCATTTTATCTGTAATAGATGGCTTTGTCACCTCTGCCTGTAGGAGCAGTGTGGTAGAATATCCTGGAAATCCCCTCTTAGTGATTTCACAAATATTCTGACTTCATTTTCCCATTCCAGAGTTCTCTCCCTCCTTGGTCCTAATTTCTGAGGGTGGAGCACAAGCTCCAGAAAATGTGTTTAATTTTGCTGCCATTTGCAGCACAGCCAGTCTTCTGAAAACATTATGAATATTCACATACCTAAAGAAGTAGTAGAAAAATAAACTTTTCCATGACGTCAATAAGGAGTTGGCTGTTTGGTAACTAAAGGAGTTTTAGCTGCAGATCATGATTTAACTTGCTGTGGTGTTTAAAGATGGACAGAGAGACAAGGATTTACATTTTCAAGGATAACGAGAAGCATTTTCACAAAATACAAAGTTGAGTGTACTTTAATTAAAGACCTGAGGAATGTGATTTGGAGAAATTTTTCATTCCACTGGGAAGAACTTTGCAGGACATGAGGCAGCACTAAACCCATTGCTGCTCCTCCTCCTGCAGTCACCACAAATAACTCCCTCTTTCCTCTCTGTCTCTAATTACCCTTCAGAAAGATTACATCATCAATACCTATTCCTGGGTATCAACCTGTGCAAATAACCAGCTCCCCTGTATTTCTCTTTCAGGGTTTTAATACTTTCTGTGGGTGTGGATATGGATTCACTGCTTCCCCTTCCACACCCACCTCTCTTTTTGGGATGTGCATGAATTCAGCCAGCTGAGACCACACAAACTCTGTCTCTAGGCACAAGTTTCATCTACTTCACCATAAAATATTTTTATCTGTCTGCATCCTAGAAACAACTTACAGGAAAGGAGGTTTTTCTTCTAAGAGTAGCCCAGAAGTATTAAGATCACTGAGGGCTCAGATGTTTTGGGCCTAAGGGCTGTTTCTTTTCTTTTGCCTGGGAAGTATCACAATAGCTTATAAAAACCTGCCATTGATGTGGAAGGAGATAAAGCAAACTGAGATTTTTGTAGCAAACAACTGTAACTAGCATCATCCTCCCTCCCTGAAACAATGAGAGTGTAGAAGTCATTCCACACTTTGCTTTAAATGTTTGTCCTGCTGCAGTGAGACACAACATGCTGTGGAATGAGCAGGGTTTCCCCCTCTGCTCCCAAGAAGGATTTATTTGGAAGATGATGGTTTGTTCTCTAAGCTCGGCTAATTTCAACAACACCTCTGGAATAAGAGGCACCCCCAGCTCTTCCTTGGCCCTGCCAGGGGAGGTTTAGAGTGGATATTAGGGCAGGTTTCATCATGGAAAAGGTGATCAAGCATTGGAGCTGCCCAGAGCAGTGGTGGAGTCCCCGTCCCTGGAATGATTTAAAAGCTTTGTGGATGTGGCATTTGGGGACATGTGTGGGATTAGCAGTTTAATGGATAGGCTTAATGATCTTTGAGATCTTTTCCAATCTAAATGACTCTAGAAAGTGAAGATTCAGGAATGCTTTTCACTGTGGAGAAAGTAAAGTTGTACCTGTAAGCACAGTCCTTGCTGAGGATCTTGATTTGTATTTATACCCCACAATCAGTGACCACACATTTAGGTTTAACTCAAACAGCTCAGTGACTCCTGCAATTTCTCATTTGGAAAATCAGTTTTTAGTTGGAGCAAAGCTTCGTGGCTGGAAAAAAAAAAAAAAAGACAAAAAACCAGGCATCTCTGTTTTCCTTGCCATTCCAGGGTAACTTTCTGAGGTAGCACATAAGGTTTCTATATGCTTTGGCAACAAAATGACTCTAAAAATAACTTTCCTCCTGAACACCAGTGAAGTTTCTGTTCCTTTGTACTTCAGCTCTGTAGTAAATCATGAAGCACAAAATGGGGCAAGAGAAGAGAATTACACTTTCTAAAGTCATTTTCTTTGCTGCATAAAGCATTTACCCCTGCTGTCAACAAGGTCAAACCATCTCAGAGGGAAATGGAAACCTAAAAATTACACTGGGAAATACAAAGGAAACTGCACTGAACATTTATGTGGCTCTTTGATGCCTGTTTCTTACACGTGTAACAGAGACAGGTACTGAGGTTCTGCTCACCCTGAGTATCCTGGCATTTAAAGCCCTGCTTGCACTTGTTGATAAGGCATATCCTTAAAAAAGTTCTTCTTCCCACAGAAAAAAATGACTGGAAACATAAACAAGCTCTTACATGGAGGCATTTTGCTTAGTTTTAAGACACATTTAACTTTAAAGGTAATATCATTATTTTACCAGGTGAAGGATGCCAAATATACCCAGAATCTCAACATTTGTCTCTGAACATATCAAATAATAGTCCAAAATATCCTCCTGAGCAGGCTGCTGTTCCCTTTGGGCAAACAGATTTTCAAATAAACTGATGCCATTAATGAAGGCAATTATTTCCTTCAGCAGTTGTTTATTTGAGCTGGTTAGAAATGCAGTGTGCATCCTGGCTGGGGAATTTATCCCAGTTCATTCTCCCTAACTTTTTCTCCTAAGAACAACATGACCTTCAGATAATCATTCAGCATATTGCCTCTGTGCTTGTGTCTGGAGAAGGATCTCAGATTGCCATGGAAACAAAAGTTCCTTGTTCTCTTATACTTCCCTGTGCTGTGATATCATTTTCACTATATGAACCCTTTTCCAAGCCAGAAATGGAATTGTGGGATTTTCCTGTTTTGAGCACCTCAAAGTGATGGATCAGTTCATGGTACAAATGCTGTGAATGCCAAGCAGAGGCTGCACCCACCATCATCATTATTTGGGGATATTTACATCAGATCCATCTGCATCAGCCCCATTCTGCTGGAGAAATGAAAATTCTCTACCTACACTTTTCCAGAGTTTTCTTTACTTTTTCCTTCTGTGCTGAACACATGAGAAAAAACAGAATTTTAAGAAAGGCAAAGTTAACCAGTGACATAAACAAAGCCAGAAAAGGAATTTCTGGCATTTTTTGCAAATACAATAATAGATTTTTGGGTTTTTTATTATTTCTTCATGCCCCAGAATATCTGTAGGTTTTGTGTTAACAACCCATTGCCCTGGCATTTGGCAGCCACTGCTGGACCAAAGCCAGCAGGATTATCACTAGAACAGGGACTGGAGGGGCAGCCTTGGGATTAGAAAATGCTAACACTACAAAAAGGAGAACTAATATTTTATTTTTTTCTAATACTATTAGTATTTTGTTGATTCATCAGCATTGGAATGCCTGTAGTTCTGCCCTGGTCAATGGTTTAGAGCTGTCTGCATTGTCCAAAAATGGGCAAGTGGAATGTGTAAATTTTATTTCAACTGTAAAACCGAGACAGCACTGAGACAACAGAGATGAGTGGATGACAGTGCTTATATGGAACAGTTGGAGAAAATGGGATGAAATTCCCCTGCTGTGCTCCCAGCCTGTCTGGAACGTCCCTTTTTGGTTCACTTGGATGAAAACAGCCACTTCCAGCAAGTCCCCATGGACATCATCTACCTGCCAACAGCTGAATCCCAAAAAGTAACGACTCTCACATTTCAGTCTGGTATTTCCTGGACTGAAATTGCTGCACATGTGCCATGTGGAGTGTGAGCAGCATGTTTAACACATCCCAGGCAGCAGCAGGGAAATGCAGTGTGGAGTTTGTCTGAAAGGTCATTTTTTCCTGGGATTCCTTCAATATCTACAGCCTAAGTGTAGCCTGAGAAGTCATGGATGAAAGTCCAGTGGGAAGTGAAGATGGCAGATAAGTGTAGAAATATTTGTTATGCTCAATGTGATGGGGCTGGCAAATGCATCATCAGAGAGTAGTCCTTAAAATTCTGTATTTAAAGATTGTGTTTTAAAGAAAGAAGAGCCAGGAATTATTCCTTTCAGGTACAAGGAGTATTCATGGCTAGGATTACTTTGGGTGAAGAAATATTTAATGTAATGCAGCATTTTCATATGATAACAATGTCTCTGGATAGCTTAATTCCAACCCCAGACTGATTAATTTAGTGATGTTTAAAGACAATATTTGAAGATCTAATTTTATCTTCATAATCACATATTTTTGACAGAATACTGAAGGTACCTTCCACAGTTCACTCACTTATGAAAACAGTGAAAATGCAAGAATTAATGTGAAAGGAAGCAATGAAATGGGTTTTCACTTGTCACACAGAGATTCATGTCAGACTTACATTACTGGGTATGCCAATATAATTTCACAGCTGTGTAATAAACTTGTTTGAACTTAACTTGTAGCCATTAAAAAAGGGCTTGTGCCAGCATGCTGGACAAGGCAATTTGAGAGGTGAAATTATAGAATTTAAAGGCACAGTGAAGTTTTGATGCTATGCAGATTCTTGTTAATAGGTGGCATAACATAAATTATAAGTTTTCACTGTTAAAAAAGCACTAGTATATTTTTCCACACAAGACTTCACACTAATTTTGCCAAAAAAAGGAGGATATAAAAATTCCCTTGCATTTTAAAATTTACCCAAAGTAATTTTGTTTCCAAAAATCATAGAACAGCTTAGGTTGAAAGAGATTTATGTGATATCAGCATATCCCTTTCTAAACCTTCTTTATATGTTTAAACTATAAGATCTCTAAGACAGAGTATATTTCTCACAGTGGGGTTATATATCCCATTCATTAATGAGATCAGCCCAGCTAGGGATACTATTGAGTCCAAAAATGTTACCCTAAAGAGTGTCATTATCATTTAGGTTACTGAATTCGGTATTAGAAGTACTGAAATTTAGCCAAATGCACACCATAGTGCAATTCAGATATGGTTTTGTTTGCTTCCTACTGGTTATGGCAAACTCAGTCCAAGCAAAACACCTCGGTCTCACTTGAGGCCAGATAAGCTTGTCAGCAGAGTGGGGAGTAATTTCCAGAACCATCCATCAGGACTTAAATGGTTTTATCTCAGAAATAATGATAATATTTTTGGAAGGAAACCACTTGTGACTAAAAGGAAGAAGATCTGCAGGTTCCTTTGATCAGCACCTAGATAAGGGAGGTTCTTATTCCTTATTTTATTGCCATAATTGATAACAAAACTGGCAGGAAGCAATTTCAGCGTTTTCCTGGCATTTTAGAGATGCTGTTATGTGTTTTTATTGCTTATGATCTTCTCTTTCTCTCCTTCCCATGGTTCCTACACATTTACCCTGGGAAGAGCCTCCTCTTACTGATATTTCATGATATTCAGCATAGTGTTTCAGGGGAGAGGCTGAGCCCAGAGGCTGAGCAAGGGCCAAGGTTCTCCTCCACATGGTTGGGAGGATGGAGTCAAGGAGGCTCCCAGTGCCACTTTCCCAGATTTCTACACAAACATTGCTAAGGAGACCTCCCCCACACTTGGGGTTGTGTCCTGCTTTATGGTTCCTCTCTGTTTCTGAGGGACCACAGGCTCAGGGCTCCACATCATGGGAGATTTCAGATCTGCAGTGGTTTGGGAATGAGATCAGCAGAACTCCTGCAAGGCTGGCAGCCTGGGGAATGGGACATCTGTGGGAAATGCAAGCACTGAGAGCTCCCAAGGCCTTGAGCATACGAGCTCAGAGATAGAGACAGATACAGGGTTTGACCTAAGATCGTAGACTTGAAGCTTTAGAATAGAATAGTGAAACAGACACAAAATAAGAATAAAGATTTGTAGTTTGAGCAGAAATATGCTTTAAGCAATTAGATATAGTCCTCATATAAGTGAACAAATATGTTAAGCAAGATAGTAGATTTTAGAGCTTAACAATAGAACTTGTTATAGAGTAGATAAAAAGTAGAGGATACAACAATAAGTTTCTGTAGAGTTATATGCTTGGATGGAAAAAGACACACTGTGGTAAGTGTGTAAAACACAGCAATTAGCAATTGGTTGTGAAGATGCTATCGAGCTTTGTGGAAGTAGCTGATTGGATAAGAAATTTATAAAAGACATAGTAACTGGAATGATAATGTATGGCTTCTAATGTGATGGCTTTGGATGTAACAACCTTACAGTCTCACCCTTCCATGAGACTGATTTTGCAATGAACCATCTTTTAAACACCTCTTCAGTCAACCCTGTCCTTCTGTATCCTGAACAAACATCTGCAGAGCTGAGCCTGAGGTTGGCCTGGTGTTTGTGCAGGCCAACACCATCCCATAATTATCTTCCCCATCTCGTTTCACAGGTGGCTTGGAGCTGTAATAAATAGGATGTGTTTTCTAAATATAACCATTTTCAAATGCATTCTCCATCTGTGTTTTATTCACTTCAGACAAAATCCCAGCAGAAACTCACAAGACCTGGAGCCTCACAAGAGGCATTTGCAGGGAGCATTACCAAAGGCCTCTGCTGGCAAATGAGGAAAAATGAAAACTTGGCTCCCCTTCCTCCAGAGTACTCCATCATGGGCTCACAAATTTTGGTTATTTAATGCTCAGTGACAGCTTTAGGTTTTAAGGGTACTTTTCATGTATTTTAGATGAGATTACAGTCACATGAGGCCAAAATCTTTTATAAATTTTAGAAGTCACTTGCGAACAGTCCCTTGAAAACTGGTCTTAACAAAAATGCCACACCCTTCCTATACATCTGGATCACCTCCAGCAAATCCCAACTGTTACAGAAGCATCATTTTTTCTTTTTTTTCTCCCTCAAGCCCCATGGAAGATAATTGATTTAGTAGTTTCTGTGGAAATGCCTGTCCCATTGTGTTGCCCTGTCACCAAGCTGTCTGTCTGCTCATTTCCCCAGAAGTCTGTCCATCTGCAGTGCCCTCATCTCTAGTGATGCTGCAATTCCTGATGGATTTCATTTGAACTGAATGGAAAAATCAAGATGGCAAATAAATTCCCTTCACATGTTATGAAAATTGGCTGAATAGTAAAAACACAGCCAAGTTAATAACCCCAGGGATGGAAAACTATGTTGGTGAATTTAACAATTTTCTGTTTTCTTTAGCTAGCTGATTTCTCAACACACAGACAGCTGCAGACCAAGCCAAGCACAGGAATTGTCTTGCAAAAATGACAATTTGAGGATGTGGAAGGGAGCCAAAGGTACTCAATTAGGACAGGGGAACTGGAGATATGAAAGAAAACTGAACTCAGAGCAATGAGCAGCCCTAGGCATTGAGTCCCTAGAGAAGAATCATAGATTCTGTGGAATGGTTTGGGTTGGAAGGGACCTCAAAAATCATCTCATTCCATCCCCTGCCATGGCAGGGACACCTTCCACTATCCCATGGTGCTCCAAGCCCCAATGTCCAACCTGGCCTTGGGCACTGCCAGGGATCCAGGGGCAGCCACAGCTGCTCTGGGCACCCTGTGCCAGGGCCTGCCCACCCTCACAGGGAACAATTCCTTCCTTACATCTCATCTAAATCTTCCCTCTGTCAGTTTGAAACTGTTCCCCCTTTGGCCTTTCCTTGTAAAAAGTCACTTTTTCTCTTTTTTATAAGCCTCCTTTAAGTACTGCACCAACATCTCTGGTGTGTGATTTGCACAGCCCTCCCAAGGCTGACAGGCTGGGCAGGAGGGCAGAATGCCAAAAGCTCTTCCTGAGTGAATGCCAAAATCTCTTCCTTCTCTTCCAGACATGTAGGCAGCACATCACCACTTGGAATGGAGCTTCAGAGGCACGTTTGGTTTAAATCACATATATTTACCCCAAGTGCAAAGGGAGAAGGAAACTTCCCTCCCAATGACACAGCAGGGAGGAAAGGATGTTATGTGCCTAGAAAGTTTTCTTCTGCTCTACCAGAAGCCTCCACACCTTGGTAGTGGAAAATAAGCTCCTAAAGTCCAGCTGGAGGATCACTTACAGCTATTTTCTACGTGGTTTGCTTCTGACTGTGATCCATCACACATACCAGACTAATGGATTACAGTGCAGCAACCTTAGCTTCATCTTCCTTTATCTTGGAAAATCTGGGTAATAGCATTAAGTGTATTTTTCCATAAATAATTTACAGGAGGAGACCAACCTTGTAATTGCAGTGGAAAATATTTATTTCTTGTTATTTTGCCCAATCATGTGCAAATTCCTCCTGCCTACTTGTCTAAGACTGCCACAAAAGAAAAAAAAAAATACTTGAAAGGCAATGTTTAAAGTACCCTGGAAAATACCTGAAGTTTAAAACAAGCAAAAGGTAGGGTAACAAAAAAACAAGCAAAGGGTAGCAAAAGGCAAAGCAAGACACAGTAAATTCCAGACAGACAGCCAAATCCCACAGAAAAACATTAAACTGGGGGAAAAAAAAAATCCTTGCAATTTCTAAGATTTCAACTTCCTGTATTTCAATTCTTTTTAGCATTTCTGCCCTTCCTGCTGCAGGAATGGCCTGGCCTTCGCTCACCTGCCTCAGCCACAGCAGAGTGCTGCCTTGAGCAGCTGGAACAGAGGCTAGATGGAGTTAAGGGGAATAAAGGGATATTTATTGAAGAGCCTTCATAGGCCACACCCTGGCAGTACCAGAGTCACAGTCATGGCTCTGCCCAGATGGGTCCACGATGGAAGCCAAAGAGGGCTTGGTCACAAGATCTCACATTTTTCTCTAAGTTCTGCTCCATTTACATCTTGCAGTTCATTGTCCCATCCCAGCTTTAGCCCATGAAGTCCCCTTCTTGTTTTTCTCTCTCCAGCCCACAGGGTTTGTGCTCTTGGGCTGAGATTTGGATCATTTGTCCTTGGTCCCCAGTTGGAGAAGGAATTATTTTGTCCCCCTGCTCTGTGCAGAGAGCTCACCATCCATCCCCTGATATGAAACCCAGACCCACACACCAAAGCAGCACAGAATAAAAAAAAAATAAAGAGTGAAAACTAGAGGAATCAAGAGACAGCACCACGAGCCAGGCTTCAAACCCAGCCCCAACCTCATCCCTCCCGTGCCCTGCAGGGAACATGAAATCTGCTGGCTGCAAACATCTCTCCCAGCTCTAAAACATCTCTCCCAGCTCTGAAACATCTCTCCCAGCTCTGAAACATCGCTCCCAGCTCTAAAACATCTCTCCCAGTTCTGAAACGTCTCTCCCAGCTCTGATTCCCAGGGATTTTCCTTTCAGAGAGCTCTAATGAGGCGCTGTTTACAGAGCGCCGCTCCTCACGGTGGCAGCGCGGTGCCGGGCCCTGCCCCGCCGTGCCGGGGCCTGCGGCCAGCTCGGGCCTCCAGCAGCCCCAAAGAGCTTCCTTCAGGCCACCCCAATCAGTGATTCCCTGGATTTCTGTCTCCATTCCCTTCCAGACAACCCAGTTGTTTTGTAGCTTGGGCCTCCATGCCTGAGCCATCGTTTTGAGAACACCAACACCATTTGTTACAGTGTTGGTGTCCTCGGTGCCAGCTTTTCCAATAGCTGCTTTTCTACAAAAATAGGAGGTTTTCTGCAAACCCAGGAGGTTTCATTATCAGCCCAAACATCCATCTATTGAGGCAACACTGCCTTTACAGACAGACATTTCTGCTTGCTCTGTCAGTCTCTTTCAGTTCCTTCGCAGAAAATAAATATCTGTGCTACAAAGAAGGGTTTAAAATGGCACAGTTGTGATCAGGGTCTCTTCAGAGTGGACAGTGTTGTGCTTCTAGAAACTATTAGAAACTATTCGTTCCGGAGAACCAAAAATGGGAGTTCATCTTTCAACAGATAAGCAGCAATACTGCACTCTTTAAACATCAGATTTAGGACTCAAGAGAGAGGAAAACTTTCCTTTTTCCATAAGTTACACCCTTTCCCCCAGGCACAGGAGAGCTCCTTGCATATTTTCCTTTCTTTGCACTGCAACAACACAAGGTCCAACCACGAGCACAGAAACCTGAGGAATAGCAGAGCTCTGAGTGTTGCTCAGAACTCTGCCCATGTTGCTTAAACTTTCTATAACTCGCTTCCTCCATTTATTCTCCATTTTCATGCAGCTGAGGAGACCTGTCAGCATTATCCACTTGTTCTTTCATGTGCATTTGTATACTGAACACAGGTAATTGTGGTTTTGTTGGGTTTTTTAAATTTATATTGAGTCATCATTAATAAGTTGATTATAAATGGTGCTCCATCATCCTAATGAGAAGAAGATAGGAAAATTCTTGCCATCTTTCCAATAGTGTCACCTGCACTCACTCTGTTTTGTAATTTCTTGAAGAACCTACAACCTGTAAACTCTCAATAAGTTTTACAAGCACATTTACAAAAGGGATTGTAAGAGTCTCCTTCCTGCTAAGGCAGCTTTTGAGGTCTCATCTCTGCAAATTTCCTGGTTAAACGGTGATAGATCATAATTCTTGTTTTCCTTTGCAACAAAAGGGAAAAAAAAGAACACCTAAAATGCCAGTTATGTTTGTAGTTGATTCAAATAAAAATTACTTTCCATAAAAATGAGGCAAAAAAAAGACTGTTAATACTTTTCACTGAAATTACGTTTCCCTAATAGAGAAATCTGGTGTGCAAAAATGTGAGTTATACTCTAAATATCAATTTCTGCATATTGCAGGTGTGATAGGTGGCTATGTTTTTAAAGAAAGGTAGAAGATTAGTTACTGATCAAAAAAGCTCCACACTTCCTGAATTTAGGGCTGGTCCCTCAAGAGGATTTGTGGACTTCTCTTAGCTGGCTATGTCAGCACTGGCTTTTTGGTGGTGCTGGCCATGACCCCCTGTGTCCTTTGGGATGTCAAAGGGATTGCCCAGGAAGCACCAGGAAGAAATGCAGCAGGAGCTGTGCTGGTGGGTGTGGAGCAGCCTGAACTCCTCTGCAAATGCTTCTAATGAGGGTTTAAAACTGAGGTGGGGGATTTGGGTTTGTCCAGAAAAACACGCAGCTGGTAATGATGTGTAACTTCTCCTTTCTCCACACTTTTCATTAATTCAGGCTAATTCTGAAGAATAGGCTCATGATCTGGATGGTAAAAATTGTTATAATTGGATATTTAACTCCCTTTCCAGAAGCTCTGGGGAGCTGAATGCTCTTGGACAAAAACAGCAGAAACTTTTTAAAATGTCTGTTGACATTCTCAAAGGCTGATGTCACCATGCAGCTTTTTTAAATAAAAGGTTGATACGTGTGTGTGCCTACAATTAATTAACTCTTCTCTCTGTGTGGCTCTGGGCAGTTAATGATTACCACTGCTATTTGCATGATAGTGGTCAGAACAGATTAGCTCAAATTGCTCCTGTTTCATCTCGAAATAAATGCAGGTCATAATACCAAATAAACAGCAGCAGCAGCCAAGCTGACCTTTAAGTATAACATGCAAATGAGCTCAGTATAAATAATGACCCTAAATTAGGAGGAGGGTGGGACAGGTGGAGGCTCTCTCAGGGAGTTTCTTGCTTCTGGTTTGTATTGATATTAATTCTAAAAGCCATCCCTCCTGCCCAGACCTGTTTGAGTCCCCAGATCCCCCCAGCATGTATCCTGTGACAAGCCCAGGGAGGATGGGTTAATTTAAGCTGTAAATGGAATTTTTAGGTGCCCAGACAAATGTTCCTGTATCCCCCAGACAGGCAGTGAATGAGCCCATTTTCTTGGGAGAGGAGCTGCAGGAGAGTGATTCCCTGTTTGCTTTGAGGGCCTCTGGGTTTCCATCATTTCCTTCATTTTGTGATCTACTATTTCCTTTTTATTACTCTTCTTTCTTCTCTATGTTGTTGTGGGTTGACCATCTGGGCAGGGGTGATTGGGAGATTGCCAGGGGCGTTTGCCTCACTGATCCTGATTTTCCCTAAAATCCATGGGCATCATTGTACAGACACCAAAAAGTAGCTGTGTTCAAATATGGAGCTAAAATCCGTCTCAAAATCCAAACAAAAACTATAATATACACTACATAATAACCCATTGCAATAAAATTTAAAATTAATAATGTTTTATGGTGACTGGGCTGCTTATGATGTGTCTGCCCACATAAATTCTGTATTGGCTGTTAACAAATCAAGTTCAAGCTATGGACTGTCCCTCACCCAGAGCATCAATAATCTGTATTTCATAAAATTCAGAATATGGGAGAGGAAATCTGTAGCAGTAATTTTAAATCTCTGTAGCCTCCATATTCTCCATCAAAATCCAACCAGCCAGGCCAATCGAAACAAAAGTTTATTAGAGAAAGCACCCTCACAGTATGGATATAAAAACCTAATTAATTAACAAAACAGGCTAATTAGAGAATCAAACTGGGATTTGGTAACAATGTCCAGAGCACTAGTGAAATTAATTACATGGCTGCAATCAACATGCTGCGATGATTTGGGCCAAGAGATTATGACTCTGGAATCTCCTGTGAACATCAGGAAAAGGTGAGAGGGGTCTGGTGATCAGGTTCAGATCAACTGGGCATCAATTAGTGCAGGAGGCCCTCCAAAGCAGAGTCCCCTTATAGAATTTTTTCTTAGAGGTTTAGAAATCTCTTTAAAAATTTAAAGATTTTTAGAGATCTCTAAAGAGATTTCTGCAGTGCCCCTGGTGGCAGTGGCAGAGCCAAGGTCAGCCTCTGTCTCAGGGGAGCCTATTTACTTTCAGCATCTTGAAGATGTCTTGAAGATGTCTCCATTTCCATGGATCCGTTTACAAGAGGTTGCACAGATATGTTCATTATAATTAATTAAAAAAGCAGCTGGCAGGACCATCCCTGCTCATTTCTCCAGGCCCAAGGTGGCTCACACTGAGCCTCATCACTGCTGCCACAGCTGAGTGCTCTGGGCCTGCTGGTTTGAGCTGATCCTGCCAGACTGGAGCACATGCAGCTGAAAATTGCTGTAAATGTGGTGCAGACAAAATCAGCATTTAATTCTGGCTGGAATAGATGACCCAGTCCTGGCTTTCACAAAGTGAATTTACTCTCCAAGGTCTGTCTTTAATGATGTGTCTGCAGCCAGCTTGCCCTGTCCACTCCTTCCTTTTCTTTCTTGACGTGCCCCTAAATGCCTGTGCTAGTCAAGGGACACTCCCTGTGCCAGGAAGGATCCTTGTTTCTTCCCCATGGATTGCTCTGCAGGATTCAGCAGCCCCAGGAAAAGCCCATGGGGATCCAGGTCCATCAGGGTGAGGGGAGCAGCAGCCAGAGCAGAAAACACCCTCACAGCTAATGTTCATAGAAGAGATGATGCCTCAGGTTTTAACTTTTCTATTTCTCAGATTCTGTGCTGCTTTGGGGTGTGGGTCTGGGTTTCATATCAGGGGATGGATGGTGAGCTCTGTGCACAGAGCAGGGAGACAAAACAATTCCTGCTCCAGCTGGGCACCAAAGACAAATGAGCCAAATCTCAGCCCAAGAGCACAAACCCCGTGGGCTGGAGAGAGAAAAACAAGCAGGGTGGGAGTGCCTGGGCTAAAGCTGGGCTGGGACAATGAACTGCAAGGTGCAAATGGAGCAGAGCTGATCCCAGGGAGAGACCCCGTGCCCGGCCGTGCATTTTGGGGCCATTTTGGGTCGTCTTGGGTGCAGCCCTGGCTGGGCTCTGGTGCTGCCCAAGGTGCATCCATGGAGGAGATCCTTGGAATCAATCCCTGCTTCATTCTTTAGCTCTGTCCAGCCTCTGTTCTAGGGCAGCCTTCACAAGGCATCACAGAAACCTGAAGTTTCAACCAGCACATTGCTTCCACTTTGCAGTAGCAGAGCTGTTGTTAAAGGTCCGTTCTCACATTTTTGATAAGAGCTGTGAAAATCAATCAGAAAGCTTCAGCCTTTGTACTGGTTCTAGCTTTGGTGGGATTTGCAGGCACTGAAATTGTACATTTTAAAAACTTTGTGGCCTTCTCCTGCTCTGAATGGCGATGCTGTGACACAAAGTCCAAAACAGAGCCAACACACCACAGAACTGACCTTCTCTCTGAGTGTCAAATCCACACCTTGTGTCTGCCTGGTTCTCACCAAACACAACATCTCAACTTGAGCCATTTTTCTCAATATTGGTTTGAAGAACAACAAGTTCCAGGTGAAATCTGAGATTTTAAAAGTCTGAGGAAGGGGGATGGAGGAGAAAGTATTTTTGAATCCCACCACGGCTGAAATGCCAGTGTTTGCAGTGCCAGCCCACACACCTCTTGGCAGCTTTTAGAAATGTTTCAGAACACAGCTATGAGAAGGTTGCCAGCATAAGAAATTCTGCCTTCCAAAAGCTTAAAAACTTGTTTTTCTGCACTGTACAACTGGACTCTTGGCTGTGGGTTAGAAGTCCCCTGGGTGGAAGAACGTCTCCAACAGCAGAGGGCTCTTTTGGCTCAGCAAATGATGGAATTGTCAGCCCTAGTAGCTGAAACCAGTTGATAAAACAAATTAAAAGCAGAACAGAAATGAGCTGTGAATTTAAACAGCAAGGCTAAACTTTATTGGAACAGCTCAGCTGCTGACAGATGTGATAGAGAAGTGAAATGTCTTTAAAAGTGAATTTTGCTGTAGAAATACCCTAATAAAGTACTCCTTCTAGCCTGTATTATGTAGTAGATCAAAATGGATTATCATAACAATCCGTTCCAAATGTACAGCTTCTTATTCCCCAGTGAGAAATGTTAAAAGTTGAGGATTGGGTGGTCAATATGATTTTAATTCTTGCATTTTTTATGTTGGTATTCTAGAAATTTGTTTTGATGCAAATGCTGTCCACAGAATTTTCACATTTTATCGAGTGAAATTTTTTTTTCTCAGTTCTGAATTTGTTGCTGATATTTATTGTAGAAAACATTGCTGTATCCATCTATTCTATGGGGAAAATTGTGATTCATGTCTGTATAATCTGAGTCTGCCAATTAGAGGTTACTTAGCTCAGCATCATGAGTGAATACAGTGAAATTATTTCAGCCTACACATGGGGTCTCTTTGTGGGACATAGGGAATATTTGAATGTAAACTGAATACAGGCAGCTCTTTGAATTTCATAAATAAATACCATATGCCAAACCTTTTCACATGCCCCTGTGTAAATTGTTGGTTTGTTTGCACTCTGTAACCAGATGTTGTTCTATAAAATATCTCCCATGCTGGGGGCTGTTACTACAGGCTGCAGACAGCAAAAGAAGCAGAGTTCTGGCCTTTTTTCCTTCCAGGTACAGCACTTTATAACATTTTATCTCTTACTCAGAATGGATCCAGTCTTGATTTACAAACCCAGAAAGCAGCAGGTGATATTTATGCAATGCCCAGCGCTGGCATTTCCATCAGCCTTGAGAACTATTCTTTCTCCTCTTCCTTGGAGGTGATGCCACCTTTTAGCCCCCAGGTACTGGGCTGAGCCTCATGCAGAAACCTGTTCCTTTTCATGGAAAAAAAGCCCAGGGAACAGGGTCCAACTTCACATCCCTGAAAGTGAACAGGTCATGGAATCACAGAGTGGTTTGCACTGGAAGGAACCTGAATGATTATCTTGTTTTCACTCTCCTTCCACGAGACTAGGCTGTTCAGAGCCCCATCCAACCCAAACATTTCCAGGGATGAGGAAGCTGTTCCAGAGCCTCACCACCTTCACTGTAAAAAACTTCATCCTTATCTAATTTTAATCATTTTAGCTCAATTAACCCTCCTTTTGTTTCCAGGGCCTCCTTCATGAGCAATAAAAGGCTGGGCAGGGAAAAAAAAAAAGAAAAAAGGGCATTTGTGAGTATTTATCTCTCATGACAGCTGTGGGCATTTCAGTGCCAGCAACTTCTCAGAGCCAACTGCTCCTTTTGGAAAAAAAAAAAAAAAGGTGCATCCCTTCACACACAAAGGGATCTGAGGCAGGATCTTCTTCAGATTCTGAATTCTGCAAAGCTTGAATCCCACTGAGAAAACCTTACAGAATAAAGGGGAAGGTGGGGGGGAGCTCACAGACTTTGCTGAGTGCTCAGAGGGGTGAGAAGGACCCATTGTCCCTCTGGGAGCAAAAGGCAGATCCAGCCTCGTTTATGAGTCTTGTGACAAAGGAAAGACTCCTTCAGGTAATGAATACAGCACCTCACAACAATCTTCTGCTTTGATCTGCTCAGCAGCAGAAAACCTGTGTGCATTGTCACTGCTCACAAACCTGTGTGCATCCTCGGAGAGGTCTGCAGCAATTAGAAGAGAGTGGGAAGAGCTCTTCTGCCAGATGAGCTTGGAGTTCACTGAAGTGGCCCTTGCACAATGAACAGGCCACCAACTGCTGGGGAGCTCCATCAGAAATCAGCATCACAGTGAAAAATTAGCCTGCTAAGGAGCAAGTGCAGTTGGGTTTGACTGAGCAATGTACTGAGAATGTCTCTGAGCATATGGCTCCCCTAAGATCCCCATTTAAAAACAATCTGAGCTGATCGATGGAGGAAATTAAAGAGTACATCTAAGCGTTTTCTACAGCTGTCACAACAGAAAAATATCTAATTTTCCCCCACACAGAAATAGAGAACTAAAAATTCTGTAAGGCCCCCAGCCCTACCAGCGTGTTTCCCACATGATCAGCAGCAGGGGCAGAAGGCCTGGGTGATGTTTATCCCATAAATGCTGCTTTTAACCACCTCCTGGCTTCACTCATGGCTGTTGTCATCTGATAGCAGAGTCTGTCTCTGGAAATAAAACCATTATGCATTTCACATCAGCAGTGTGTTTCTATTTTTTATTCCTACTATAGATTTCCCTAAACCCATCACAGGAATTTTTGGTTTCAGGTTTGAATGCAGAAGCTGATCAAATCAAAGTTGCTGGTTCAGGAAGGGGAAGTGCTCATCTCCTGAAATCTGAACAGGTTTGGTGCTCTGTACCAGGGAATATCCCACCCAATTTTTGTCACTGTTGAGTCAGGAATGGATGAATGAGTGACACACTCCAGATCTCTTCAGGAGGCTAATAATAATTTTATTAGTAGCCCATTCCCTCTTTTATATATATATATATATATATATATATATATATATATATATATATATACTGTCCTGACACAGGTGGACCTGACTGTTCCTTTAATCAAGACACCTCACATGATTGGCTAATTAAAGAAACACCCTTTGGTAAAACATTTTATGAGAAAACAACTGTTCAAAACACCAGCTGCAAGATTGTTTTAATTCTTTCTCTCAGAACAATTCCTGGGAAAGTTTATTTGACTTTTTCTCTCTCTGACCAGGCTGTCAGTATCCACAATTTTGCTGCTGGTGTCTCCATATTTACGCAGGTACCTGGCACCAGGTATTCCCAGAGACTTCCACCCCACAGACTCCATAGGGGCCAAGATGTTCAGGCTCCCCAGCCACTACAGGTCACCAATGTCATAGCAGAGCTGGAAAAAGCTTTGTAATGTGCCATGGAAAGTTCTTACAGCAAAGGGGAAAGCAGCCAGGTGAAGAAATAATCTTTTAGAACACCTCCACATGAATTTTCAGGGACCATCTGTAGGTATCTGTGTCCTGCCTCTCATGTTCTCAGCAGAAAACAGAGAAATCATGGAGAGATAGAGATTCTTTGTCAGGTTCTGGGTCAGTTTGTTCAAAGTGTGATGAAATCTCTTGATGTGAATTTGCAATTAAGGGAAATGGTTTTGTTCAGCTTCAGCTACTGGGGTAAAAACCAAGTCTTGAAATCAAATCTCCCAAATGTTTTCCTAATATTTTTTTCCTGTGGCTGAACTGATAATATTAAAGAACATAACAAAGGACCTCTGACAAAAACCAGCTGGTAATATGCATATATATGAGATCTTCTACTGAAATCTCAAGGATGAGCCATTGGTTTGATTCATGACCTGTGGTCCAAGAGGAGTCATGAAATACATTCCCCTTGCTCTTGGATTCCTCTGGGAAGCAAAGACACCACATGAGCCCAGGTTTAAGGATCTGCCATGCCCCAAAGGTGAGATAACTCTCATTTCTGAGCTGAGCTCAATTTCATATTGCAATATTCAGTCTGGAGATACAGAGCTGCCTTGTGCTTCCTAAAACTGATATTTATCATTAGTGCAATAGCAAGGCAAGAGTTTCTATGTCTGAAACCCCCAACAATGCCAACAATTTGATTTGTCCTTTTGCAATGTTTTCTTATCTGTGAGTCAGTACTGAGTCAGTATTTTCTTCTCTGATAATGAGCAGTGAAATCTATTCATCTTTATAAATACAAGGAGGCTGAGTTAGTATTTTAGGGAAAATTACTGAACTGCTCCAGAACTAAATACACATCTTCTTTGCATTTCTGGTGCTGTTAAAGGCTCTTTGCCTTCTACACATCCTCACTTGCAGTGTTTTAATAAGAAACAACTTTACTGACAGAGCAGTGGCACAGAAATCCCACACTAACCCTTTGCTGAGCAGCAGCGATATCTTTTAATAAGTTTAACATTAAAATTCAGTGAATCTCAGCCCATGTGGCTAAGGCTGCTGGATATTATCAAATGTGAGGTGTCAGAAGATAAAGATGATTGACAAGAACAGTGACAATCACTGGTACAACCTGTAAACTCTTCAGCCAGGGTCTTCAGTGGTTGTTTGATGCCCTAACTTTAATGGGAATTGGCAGTAAAATGTGATGTTCCATAGCAAAATGTAAGTTTTGCAAAGAAAAGGAAATGAAGCAGAACTTTTAAAAAGCAATACATAATTTAAAGCCTAGAAGAGATGCCTTCTAATGAGAAACTTTACATTTGTTCTGCCTAACAAAGTGAAGATTGAGAGCCTCTTGTTTGCACTGAAAGCATCTTTGCAAGTTGCAGAGATAATCAAGTTATCTCTGATCTAATTTGCATTTTGAAAGGGTAGAAGTGATCTTACTGGGCTCTTCAGCTGTCAAGTTCATGGAAAAACATGCAGAGCTCTTCTCCAGAGCCTGATGGCAGTTAATGACTGTGAGAAATGCACATATAAAACCTCCCCAGAGCTGAGGAAGCACAAGCATTTCAGAACACTTGCACTGATGCCTTTCATTCCTTTTCTATTGCAATCCCAACTCACTTTCTCCACTCACTGCCTCTCTTTCATGCATTCCATCTCCTTCTCTGCCTTTCCCACCTGGCTGTGTTTCTCTGTCCAAAGGCACAGAAATTCTGAGGATGTTCCAGGATGATTTTACTAAGCATCTCTGGGAGTTTCCAAAAGAGCACACTGCTTCATATCCCACTAAATGTTGGTTGGTTTTGTTTTTTTGTTTTTTTTCAAAAGTCAATAGAAGCCTTTCTTCATGATCTAGAAGATGTGTTGCATTGCTTCTCAATCCCAGCTTGTCCAAACATTGTCCCTGCTACTATAAATTGATCAGAGCTGGTATTCTGACCTCCTGACTGCAATCAGGGAAAAGATAAATCTGAAGTGAATTACAGTATGAATGTAAACAGCATTTTTTCCAACAAGGTGCCTCTTTTCTGGCTTGTGCAAATGATAAAACTGCTTATGTGCTGTAATTGATTGTAAGTAGAGCTGACTTGAACCATTCATGCTGTCGGAGTGATTAAAATTCTCCAGATGGATCCTCAAAAAGCAAAGGTCATATAATTAGTCTCCCTTTAAGTGAGAAATTCTTTCTTCAGGGTCCATCTGCAAAACAGAGTGGAGTACAAAACCTGGGTGTCTCTGCAGAGTTCAGTTCAGTGTCCTCATGCTGTAGCACTTCCCAGGTGAGGAGAAAGGTCCCAATTTAAAACACATTTTATACTTAACAGTGATGTCATATGAGCAGCAAGAACCTTTATTATGAAGTGGTTAAATAACAAGCTGAACTTTTTATTCTGTGTTTTTAATCTGTTTAGTCTACTCCTTTAGTCTGTATGAACTACAGATGCATTTGCTACAAGAAAATATGACTTTAGAAAGATGCCAGATTTTTATTTTCTGTATTGTAAGTATTGGAAATAAATAGCTGTTAAATTACTGAGATAATCTTGATTGTATTATTAATTGATTAATGAAATTATTTTGAAAATATAGAAAAGTCATTGTTCCTTCTGCTCTGTTTTTCCAAAAGATTAATTTAGATTAAATCACCAGATGCTGCAGCTCAGTGTAAATCTAAACCATGAGTCTTGTATTTTCTGCCACATTTTGCCTCTGATATATCCATAGATGGTTGAAGTTTTTCTCATACATAAGACAGGGACACACATTCTAAAGCAGAACTTGAGTGCAGCTTTTCTAATAAAGTGCTTTATTTCCATTTAGTTTAGTCTATGTTTTCTGAATTGCAGAAATATTTAACTGACGAAATTTCCATTTTAAAATAGAAATAAGTCTGTGCCAGTCAATGAATAGTAAAATCCAGAGGAGTTTTCCTGCAAGCTGGAGGTTTTCCCTCAACCTAATTTCTTGTTTCATTGACCTGTGGGACAGTTTAAGCACAGCTAAAGGAAAAGTGTGAGCCTGCCAAAGGGGATGCCAGGAGACAATCCATGATGGAAAACGAGGAATTGTGTGTCCTCAGGAAGAGTTCCTGGCCCCAGCTGGCCAATCCAGGGCAATGGGGACATTTACAGCAAGTATTGGATCCTCACTCATCATTCTCTTAAGCTGTCCCTTTTTCAGGAGTGCCAGGACAGGAACAGGATGCTTTTCCCTCAGTAAGGAGCAAGAAGCTCCTCCAGGTGCTCCAGGTATCAGCAACTCCTCTCCCCCAGATGCAGAACTGCAGAGATTCCCAGACTCCAGCTGTCCCATGGCTGATTTCCCAATTCCACATTCCCAATGTCACAAATCACATCTCCTGTGCCAGAGCTGCTCCTTCAGGCTCAGGAGTGATCTCCCTTCTCTATGACTTGGAAAGAAAGATTTGGTTTTTCCCCATGCACAATTTTGCCCACACACCTCTCTGCTCAGCCCTGGGAAGCAACTAAATATTGTTTTCAGCCAGTTATCTGCACTAAATAAACCCTCTGCTGCCTGTGAAACATGCTGATAAATTTCAATCAATACTGAGCCTGGAGTCTGCACTCCTCAGTGGGAGCACATTTTTCATGTGGCAGGCACATTGCTGGAGCTCCAGAGGCTGAATCCTTCTGGGGCATCATTTTTTAAAGGCAAACATTCTGGGTCATTATAAACTGCACTAATCCCCCTTGTTGAAATTTGCATTTCTAAACCATGATGCATTTGTCCTGTTACATGTTGTGGCATTCAACCAGGAGGTTAATTCATTGATTGACTTACCCCCTCTCCTCAGCATGCTTTGCTACTAATCTTCCATACAAATGGGGTTAGGGAATATAATTTAGATTTACCAGCAGAAACAAAGCATCCAACAGCCCTGCTAGGATGAAAAGCTTAGGGAGTTCAAGGGATAAGAAGAAAACAGAGAGGCTGAAGTAAAAATTAAATTAACACTAAAACCCTCATGCTGAAAATGGTGGAAATTAGAAGGAGCAAACTGGAAAGGAAATTTTCTGCTTCCAGCAGGCAGGGCTGTGTACAAAGGCAGGAGGGATGGAGAAAACAGCAGTGTCCCTTGTGGAGTCTTAACTTCTTTTTTGCCAAGGTCAGGATTAAATGTGTGAGATGGTATTTCTTATTTGGACTCAGATGTTTGTTAGTTGTTATCTATGTCACAGTCTCACAAACCCTGAGTTCTACAGCACTTCACTCCAACAAACTAAAAATGGAGCCCCATCTCTCTCTACGAGGCCTTTTAAGGATAAACTGTCCAATTAACAAATGGCAGCTAATTTTTTTTTACTTTTAACCCAATAACCAACCACCCATGCCTGCAATGGGGACTTTTTTATCCAATGACACAAAACCACCCAAACCCATGGAGAAGAAGGTCAAGAAGAAGGAGAAGAAGAAGGACCAACCTCCACCCTAAAGCCTCCATCTTACTTTATATATATTACTGTATTCTAAAACCTTAAACTCTAAATTTTCCACCATGTGATATTGCACTTCTACTCAACTTCTATTAACTTCTATTCAAACTCCACACCCACAATCCCAGTTCTGTCATTCCATTCTGGAAGCCTTCTCCACGGCCTCAGGTCAATGCAGTGTTCTCTTGGGGTCAGTGCCTGCCAGCACAGAAAGTCTGAAATTCTCAGCATCCAGGGTTCCAACAGTCCCTCACACCTTGCAATGGGTGTTCCTGAGCCCCCTTCTTGTGAGGTCTGAAATGGGGGCCCAGAGGCCAGGCTAAGGGTTCCCCTGATCCCCCAGATGTCTTTGGTGGCTTGAAGACCCCCAAAGGATGCTGGCACGACCCCCAAAGTGGCTGTCACTGCTGAGCCATGTCATGGCAGCTGCACTACCATGGCTGTGCAGGGCAGAAATCTGGTCCAGTTGATTTAAAGCACCCAAAATATAAAACCCAAAAGAAATAAATTGAATAACCCCATACGTTGTGCTGGTCACCTTCCAGCAAAACCCTCCAGCTGAGAGATCTTGCTTCCTGGGGAAAAACCCCCAAAAAAATAGAAACACTGGGTTTGTGTCTAGCTCAGATTCTCAGCCCACCTCTCATCCTGCCCTGGGACAGAGCAGTGCTGCCCCTGCAGACAGAACCAGCACCTCTGCACATCAATCCCTCATGCTGTGTTACAGTTACAGAGCAATTTCTGCCCTGAAGGTAAATCCTGTCAGTCTGTCTGTCAGCCAAGCCACATGGAAATAAATTCTGATTATTAAAAGTATCATGAGCTCACCAATTTGGGGACCCAGCAGGCCCCAGGGACACCTGGAATCAGTCAGTGTGAAAGAAAATAGCAATTTTTGTCTAAGTGGCACAGGTTTTGAAATGTGCAGGGAACAGTTCTTCATATCCATTGTCAACCTTGTGCTGCTCTGGTCATCACTATCAGCCAGCTGTGCCATGAAAAGCCAAGAACTGCCAGGAAATGTCAAGAAATGCCATGGAATGCCAGGAAATTCCAGGAAATGCCAGGAAATGTCATGGAATTCCAGGAAATGCCTCTCCCATGCCGAGGGATTGAGGTGCTGATCTGAGACCTGATGATTTCCCCATGTGCACTCAGAGGAATTCCCAGACTTTTGGCTTGCTCATTTTTGTCCCCCTGAGTGTCACAAAAGTGCAGAATAAAAGCAAGCAGGTTGTCCCATGGCTTGTCCCAGCACAGGAGCTTTGTGGAAGTGGCACTGATGGAGGAGAGGGCTCTGCTGTGTGCTGACATTGTTGGGTTGAAAGATGCTTTGATGTGGTTTGGGAGAAATGCTGGGATCTTGCTGAAACTTGTGGTGGGAAGGTGGGAATTATATAGAATTATATGATCTATATTATTATGTAGAATTATATAATCACAAAGGGGTTTGGGGTTGGAAGGGACCTTAAAGCTCATTTAGTTTCAACCTCTGCCATGGCGGGGACATCTTCCACTGCTCCAGGTTACTCCAAGCCCTGTCCAGCCTGGCCTTGGGCACTGCCAGGGATCCAGGGGCAGCCACAGCTGCCCTGGGCACCTGTGCCAGGGCCTACCCACCCTCCCAAGGAAGAATTTCTTCCCATATCCCATCTAACCCTCCCTCTGCCAGTGGGAAGCCATTCCCTGTGCCCTGTCACTCCAGGCCCCTGTCCAAAGTCCCTATGCTGACTTCAGTCTCTCTGCAGAACTTTCAGACTTTTATGCAAAAAAAACCCAACCAAAATGAGTGTGCTTTGAAACTGCTGAATGCAAATCCTCACCAACTTGGGCTTTTACCCAGAGGAGAAACTTTTCCTCTCAGTCTGGTCATTGTTCTTTAGCCTGAATGACTTGTCATCTGAATTACTTTTTTGTCTTCAGAAACATTAAAATCAAGTTCTTTTTGCCTGTCTGTGCCTTATATTCTAATGTAAGTTCTTTACTGGAATGATAAGGTAGCAGAATTCTATCTTGGGAAAAAGCCCATGCAGCCCACAAGCAGAGTTGCCTTTACAGGCTTTGAGCCAATTGCAAAAAGAGAGAAAAAAACATAAATGGAAACACCCATTTTTAATAAAAATAATATTTTAATTGAATAAGAGATTATTCACATGATTCCACTTTCAGAGTGGATCAAAAGCATATTTAAAAATTACAAAATTTGAATAAAATTGTCAAAGGCTGATGTTCACTGACTTTATATATCACTTTTAAAAAAATTTTGTAGAAAATTACTATGGAACAAGATTTTCCTCTTGTTTAAGAAGATTGTAATTCAGGAAGTAATCATGGATTGACTCTCAAAGTCGCCTTCCCTGAAAAATGTTTATTCCATGTTTGGCTGCTTTTCACTCTTTGTCTGATTTCAGTCTCACAAAACCAAGAACACAAAGTTGAGGGATGTTGTCTGGGACTTGGACAAGAAAAATAGATGTGAGAGTGTTTTTTGATCTGCTCCAGTTAGAAATGAAATGGATTGTTCTCTATTTTTTTTCAATTAATGTGTCTGAACAATTTCGACTTTTTTGGGACAACACCAAGCCAGAAGTATTCAAAATGTTCCCAGGATCCAACAGGGTAATTCAAGTTGGGGTGTCCTATTTACTGTTCTCTTGGAGGAGCTGGAACTTTCTGGCTGCTTTGATTTTTCTTTACCCTCCCCACTGAGCAGTAAAAGATGAGTCTGAAATGAGTCTGGCCGATCCCAACCAGGATGGGAACACAAATATGTGGTGTGGGGAGCATTTAAAAGCAAAGATTTCACAATTGACCAGGAAAATGTCACCAGTACATTAATGGCACAGGTTTTTCAATGGAATAGGGTGCCCAGAGCAGCTGTGGCTGCCCCTGGATCCCTGGCAATGCCCAGGGCCAGGTTGGACAGGGCTTGGAGCACCCTGGAGCAGTGGAAGATGTCCCCACCATGGCAGACACTGGATGAGCTTTAAGGTCTCTTCCATCCCAAACTATTCCATAACTCCCATGTTTTGTCTTCAATCAGCTGCTGGCTGTGATGAACAAGTCCCTTCTCATGGGTCTTCAAGGAGCACCACGATGCTTCTCCTTGTGAGGGAATATCCCTGAATTCCACCACTCTTAGTGTGGATACAAAAACACAGAGAATCAATAACACCCCCAGAACACACTCAAGAGGATAAACAGTAATTAAACAGTAATTAAACTTTCTTTTCATGAAAGTTCATATTTTAGAAGGTAAATCCATGGTGGCTTCATCACACAATATGTCCAAGGAAGGCAGAGATTTTTTTATGTTAGAAAATGTATTTTGCTTACCCTGGTATTCTCAGGGTAAGGATTACCCTGGATCTGTTTGTTGTACTTTCTGCTCGACAGGCTGGTCTCTGGTGGCTTCCTGAGGAGTATGTTCTGTGAAATAAAAAGCTTTTTCTTTAAACAAACTGTGGCATGGCTTTTCATCCAGCTGACAAAACAAAACACAGAACATTTTCAGCAGTGTGTGGGAGTGGGTTTGGGGGGCTTCTGTTTACATGCAAGAATTACTTGAGGCAATGAATCAAATTGCTGACAACTTGTGTTGTCAGGACCCTACCATTTCTTTTTCTTTTTGTAATAATATTTATTCTCAAAGGACCTCCAACTACAGCCTCAAAATGTCAGCATAACAGATAAATTTCACTTACAGGAAACAACAGACACTTCCTTTTTTCCCTTGCCATGAGGCTGTAGTTTCTGCTTCAGATTACTTTCCTTAGTTCTTCCCCTATGTTCATTTTTCTCCAGCAACTTCCATAAGGTTATTCCTCATATCTATCAGCATGAAAAAATGCACATTCAGAGACTGAAATATTATTTTAAAGCTTTTGCAAATCTCAAACCCGGCTCGTTTATTTTATTTAAATAAGAACAGATTTTTCTGAATTTGCTACCATTTCTTGGTAATAACCCATGGTACATTAATAAAATATGGTTTGTTGCTTGCAGTCAGTCTAGGCTTTGCAGAGGTTATCCCAGGAACAAAAAGCACATCCAGATATGTTCTTTAAGTGAAGTAAATAAAAATGAAGAAGTTCAGCCCAGCAGAGAGGTTTCAGTGGCATTCCTCAATCTGTACATGTTTGAATCCTGGTCCTGGTTGGTTCCCCCAAAAAAGGAACCAAAGCCTTCCTCAGTTTGACCCCTGCAGTCTCTGAGGTGCCCAGCAGAAGATGCTGCTGTCTGTGGAGAACAGCCCATGGTGTGACACAGCATCCTGTGGTGTTACAGTGCTGCAGTCAGTGACGTAGGTGCCATAGATTTCATCTGGGTTTTCATCAAAAACAAGTAAAATTAGTCCAATTTTCTGGTTGGAAAAAAAAAATGTAATTAACCTTAAACACTAATAAAAAAGCTCATTATAAGGTGCCATGTTGAGTCCAGGCAATGTAAGCAAAGTCATTATGATACAACCAAGGAAACATACTCACTTTTAAAAATGGTAGAACCTGTGTTGCTGTTTTTGCTATTATTGTTATCCCTGAAGGAAAGAGAGAACAAAAAGTAGAAAAGATCCTACTGTATTTTTTAATGTTCTCATGAGTCCTGAGTCACAGGTTTTTTCTTCTCAGGTTAGAGCTTTAATAAGAGGATAATTTCCAAGTTGGCTGCATGTCAGGAGTATAATCTTTATCCTGCTTTTTAGAGCAATTAGCACTTGGAAGGTTGTGATTATGTTATGTGCTATTCCACAGTAACTACTGCAGGAATTCCCAAAGAAAATATCCTCAAAACCCCACTGTTCTGTTTAACTAACTCATGTTCTGTTTAACTATCTTGGAGTGAAACCATGGACTCAAAACTCAGGCTGTGGTGGTGGTTCTGATCCTGAACAGTTGGAAACTTCAAGTGCTTTATTTGCAGTTATTTGTGATTTTGTGGTGATTTAAATAAACAATTTCTCAGTTATAAGGTCTCAGTCTATAGCATTGTCAGGAATGAGGCAGAATGAGGTCAGGCCTTGAAAGTGTTTTTCATTAAAATAGAGATTTCAGTTCAGATTTTAATTTGAATTTTCATTTTTTCCTTAAAGAAACCATATCAAAAAGTCACATATTGCTCAGGTAACACCTTGGGAATCAGTGAAACTGGTCCTATATTCAACAGCTACACAACCCCTGTCTCTGTGCTTGTTTCCAGCTGTAAAATGTCAGCTCTGCAAAGAGAGTAGATCCACAGATCATTTTGTGGAGGGTTTTGACAGTTCAACCATGAAGCAGAGCAAGGAGACAGGAGATTTCAGGAGGATGTGTTCAAATGTTGATTTCTTCCTTTTTTTTTTTAATATGTGTACTCTTCATTTAATTTTTAGACCTAATTTCAAAATTTCTAACCATCTGACTTTATTCCTTTTATTCTCCACATAAGTCAAAATTTAGAGAAGTATATGGCATTTTGGATAGAAAATAAATGGAAATGTGTATTCTGAGATTGTATCTACAGTACAAAGCCCAAAACAAGTAGGATATAACTGATTATGGGAATTTGTGTTAAAGGGGAGGAGAAGTGGCAAGAAAGGTTGGGAAAACTAAGGAAGAGTTGGAAGAAATAGGAAGAGAAGGGCAGGAACACAATGAGCTCTATAATATTCTTAGGATATGGGAACATCCCCAAGGCTGGATCTCCAGCTGACACAAATCTGTGGCTGTACATTGATATCAGCTCCACCATGCCAAGGTAGATAACTCAGGATTTACATGATTCCACTTTCAGAGTGGATCAAAAGCATATTTAAAACTTACAAAATTTGGATAAAATTGTCAAAGGCTGATGCTCACTGGCTTTATATATCACTTTTAAAAAAAATCTGTAGAAAATTAATATGTAACAAAATTTTCCTCTGAGTTTAAGACTGTAATTGGTAGATAGGTAGATAACTCAGGATTTCCCTCCCAGACTCTCAGCACGTCCCTCACCAGCTCCACCACTCTCCAGGAGGTTGCCATGAGGGACTGGGAAGGAGCAGTGATAAAAATTAAAGTTTGGGGTTTAATGGATTGTGTAATTAATGGATTAATAAATTAACTTGATTTGTGTATTTGTCCCATTTTCTCCATGAATAGTGTCCAACTCAACATGATGGCACCTGGAACTGTGACAGGGTCTCTCTGTACATTTCCCTTCACCCATACCATCACTGCTTTACAAAATTCATGCCTGTTTTCTTCCAAACTGTGTCAGCCTCTTTCTGCTTCCTTGAGCTTAGCAAAGTAAAGAGTAACTTTTCTTGGAATAATGAACCAAAATAATATCAGATTTTATAAAGACAGTTCCAGTCCTGCCATCCAGAAAATGATAGCTTTATGTAACTGGGCAAGGGCTGGCTTTTGAGTAGAAACCATAATAAATGCATTAAATAAAACCATGTGGTGCTAATTGATTCAAGGCCTGCTCTATTTTCCAGTGTTGGCACTTCCTCCTCCTTTAGCTCAGCATAGATTTGGTATTTCCTGAGAGTCTCAGGTGTTAGAACAGAAAGGGCATTTTTTATTTAAATGGTGTTTGTCGTGGTAAAAGCACAGAAATGTGTGGCTTTAGGGTCAAAGCCTGAGCAGAATCTTGTGATGACAGATGAATGCAAATGCTTGGCTTTGAGGAACTCTACCTGAGTAACCAAATCACATACAGCAATAATGGGGTAAATAAGGAGGCAATAATGAGGCCAGTCCATGGAGTTTGTTCACTGCCTGGGCTTCCAGAGGTTTGGCTTTCCAGAAGTTTGTTCACTTGCCTTGACCTGGCAGAGGGCTGGAGATCAGCCAGGCACCAGGAGACCCCCAGCACTCCCAGGAGCCAGCCCAGAGAGCAGCCTGTGCCAGCCATGGGAGGTTTGATTACAGCTCACCTGCTAATGAATATTTTCTTTAGGGCTCCTTCAGCTGAACTTATTTAATGTGTAAGAGTCTCAACTTTCTTTTAAAAAGAGCTTCATTTCTAGCCTATGTGGCTGGGAAGGCAAACATGAAAATGAAGTAGGAAACAGGGAAATGCAAGTTTCAGAAAAAGCACTAATGTTTTATTTTAATTAATCTCATATTTCGTGGGTTTGGACTTTGCATTTTTCAATACACGGCATTAGCAGCAGTTCACATGTTTTATACAATTTTTTTTCATTTAATTAAACTGGAATTATCTGAAAATACAGAATTTCTTATGTGATCAAATGGTTTTTAGAGATCTTTTGCCTTGTAGACACCATGGTCCAAGAACCTTGTGCAGGAGGGCTCAGTAAAACTGACATTTTTTAGTACTGTACAGAATGAATGTCCTAGGGATGCTTTGGCTGAATCCCATCCTCTGTAGAATGATACAGAGCTCAGCCCATGTCAGACCAGAGCTGGTGATGGAGATCAGGAAAGAGGAGAACCCTGGCAGGCAGGAACTGCTTCTTTGTCCTCAGCTGTGGTAAATCCACACATGTTGCCCTCTCTGATGGGCCACAGCTGACTCAGCTACCCTGATGTGGTACCAGCTGTATCACCTCAGAAGGTGTCAAAGGCTCCTGAAGTGTCTGATCCACAGCATTCCATCATCCAGTTGAATCTCCCTGCCCCATGGGAGGTACCTGGGCATTCCCATTAAACCTGAGTGATGTAAATGGTGCTGGGGCTTTCTGCCTCCTGCTTTTTTGGGATTTCTCCCACCACCCCACGGATCCAGACTGCAACTGTGGCTTTGACCAGCACTCATCAAAATTGCAACAAGTCTCATCACAAGGCTTACAGGTGGGGAGATCTTTCTGTTCCCCTCCCTCCCTTCTTCTACATTTTTTTTTAAGTGATGTTTTTATGCTTTTATATTGTCATATTCCTATGGATAACAACAACCCAAACAGCTCCATGCCTGTTTTCCTGTGCAACCCAATTTTTCTATTGAAAACTCTCCATGTGTATATTTACAAACACTGATTGTTCAGGGTCATTTCACTCTAATCCACCCCAAGGGCTCTATTAAGAGCAGCCTGGGTTATTCTTGTCTTCTGGGGTGGGGTAACCACCCTGCACTTGTTAATTCCTCTCTACCAGCCTGTGTTAGCCCAACAAGCAGCACTGCAGGGCCATGAGAAACAGAGGATTCTGAATAATTTCAAGGATATTTGGGAAGGATGGGAAATAATGCACAGGAATAAATGCAGCGTTTGAGGCACCCTAGAGTACTTTAGCTGCCCAAATCTTTCTTTTCTTAAAAGCTTGTAATTTTCTTAAAAGTTTATAGTTTTGGAAAATTACTTTTTTTTATGGAATCACAGAATGGCTTGGGTTGTGTGGGCAGCAAAGCTCATGTTGTTCCAACTCCTGCCATGGGCAGGCAAACCACCCACTAGACCAGGTGCTCAGGACCCCTTCCAACCTGGCCTGGGACAGTTCTAAGGATGGGGCATTGCAAAACTGGGCTTTCTGTATAGATAGACTGAAAACACCTCACTATCAACAGTAATTTTTGTCTATTGCTCTTGTAAAGAGAAAATGTTATTTTCACTAGGGAGATGTATGGTGAGTACAAAGAGATCAAACCTTTTTTTACATTTTTATGGCCAATTAAAATCTTCTCTTAATTATATGAGAGCTTCATCCTGGCAATTAAAAAGAGCCCCAGAACAGCAAACATTTCTTTCACTAATTTTATTAAATAAGAAATTAGAAAAGACCACTTGGGTCATCAACTCCCACCCCATGAAATGCAAGGTTGCCATATAAATGGATGCTCTATTTAGGAGGGTCCCTAAAACCCCATCTGAGGTGACCTATCCCCCACACCCTGCACCACTTATCCCAGAAACACATTCAGGAGCTCAGCTCAAAGGTGAAATACCCCAGGGAGAAAGAAGGAGTGATGTAGGAAATTCCCAGTTACTTTTATTTCCTGCAAGAGCCACAGTATTGCTGTTGGATAAACTCCCAAATGTGTATATAAATGTTCATAAATTTTGAGTAAATGCTTGAATTTTTTTTTTCCCTTTTTAATCTACTTTTCATTTTTCCTCTGGACCAGCAATTTGTGATATTCCAGTCTTTTCTTATTTATGCATCTGGAAAGGCCTTGTTGATGAAACACCAAAATCCCAAGGCTGTATAAAATTTTGATGAGACATTTTCTTCCAGGGATGAGAAGATTGAACATTTCACCCCAAAGTGCCTCTTTTACTAGAACTAGGCCACTCTACCCTTCTGACTCACACAGCCAAGACAGCAGCCCACGCCTGGAGCTTGGATTTGCTGGTCAGAGCAAATTCCTGGTGTGAGGAATGCTCCTCCAGCAGTGGCCAAGCTCCTTCCCAGCCTGCAGCTGGTTCCCAGCAGGTGTGTTGGATGCACTCCTGTTTGCCCAGGACCTGCTGAGCTGTGACCTGCCCTGGGTGGAACAAACACTGGAGAAAACAGCTGGGACTGGCTGCTCCTGCAAAGCAGGGTTTGTGGAGAAGAAAGAAAGTGTCTTTTCACCAAAAAAAGCACCCAGAGGAAGCCCAGTGCTTTGGAGAACTTGTGTTGTGCTCTCCACGGGTGACTTTGGCATTGTCCCACCCTCTCCAGCTGTCCCACATTCCCTGCAGTGCACACCTGGCTGTGTCTGCAGGAGGGATGGATGTCCCTGCTGATGAGAATGTGGTGGCACCATCTCCTGTCCAACATGAGGCTTGTGGCACCCAGGCTTCTGCTCTGCTGTGCAAGGGTGAATTTCATTTCATTTCATTTTCATGCTGGAGCAAGGGAAGGCAATTCTTCTCCCAAATATATTCAACAAAATACAAAAACAAAATTGTAGATGCTGGGAATTGCTGCTGCTGCCCCTCACAGTCATATTCAAATTGACTTTAAACATGTAAAATGATTTCTAAACTGCAATGAACAGCACTGCATGTACATTTTGGGCATCTGCATTTCCTATTGTGACTCACCTACAGATGCTTTTCTGGAATAATATTGTCAGGGCTTTGCATGTCAATGTGTGCATTTTCCTTATCCTTAACATGGAGTAACTTTGAGGGATTGTAATTCAGGGGGAAAAAAATCTTATACTTCAGTATTCTTCCTGATGGGTTTTAAAATCCATGTGTTACATGGGCAGTGGCCCTGATCATGGTGGGGGATTGGAACTTGGTGGTTTTTGAGGTCCCTTCCACTTTTTGTCATTCCATGAAAAAACTTTGGCATTCTGCAAGTGTTTGCATCTCCCTGACCTGCAAACCTGAGCCCTTTGTGTTGCATCTGCTCATTAAATCTGGGCTGGTGTGGAAATGCTTCAAGGACAGCCAGGAACCAGCCCAGCTTATTCTGGGAAATGGGTTCAATGGCAAAGCAGAAAATCTGCAGCATGTGTGTGGAAATTGGTTGCTCCAGGGAAAAGCAGGATAAATATGTTAGGAAACCCAGGCCTGGATGGGGCTAAATAACAATGTGCATTCTTAACAATGTGCATATTTCAAAGTATAGAAAATATTTTTATAAGAAAAAAATTCAGTATTTTCTTGGTTCTTGGACTTCATGACAACCAGTTTTTGGATACCCTCACAAAGCTTTGTGAACAGCTCCATGTACCAAAACAATCTCAGGGTATTGTTCAATCTCCTTATTCCAATCAGTTACATTCCACATATCCCCATTTGCCTTGTCCTTTTAAAGCAACCAGAAAGCAACCACTGGGCTGGTTCCTTGCAGCAGAGGAATGTCTCCCCATGCCTGGCTGCAAACATGACCAAATTCTCTCCACTGACCTTCAGTCTTCTCTTCTGGAGCCGTGTGTGGGTAGGTTGGATTACCTAGGTTACCTTCTGTTTTTGGGTTTTTTTTTCCTGGTGTATCTCATGAGACAAGGAACTTCTGGTGCTATTTTACTCCCAGTTTAGGTGTAAAGCCAAGCCAGCATGGCTGTTTTGCCTCCTGAGGTTTGCCAGCCTTGAGGGGAAGGCAAGGTGAGCCCAGGGCTGTTGTTAGAGGCTTCCTTGAGGTTTGAGGAGGATATGGGGATGACAAGGTCCCTAAGGCCTTCTGAATCCCAAGACAGCAGGGCATAACTGCAAGATCATAATTTCCTTCTGGTTTGGTGACAACAACCACGAGCTGGGTTTATTGTTGTCTGTGGGAAAATCCTTGATGCAGCAATCCTGGAAGTAAAGAAAATACAGAAGACATGAGAAATGAAGTAAATGTGGATCTCAAAAAAAAGTAGTCCTTGGAGCAGTAATAGATTTTTGAAGCAAACATCTCTTGTTAGCTGGTCCTCTCTGCAGCTGAAGGACCAAATCTGGCACGTGCCTCAGTTTCTCTAAAATGAATCAGCTCACCCTCACCAGGGCTGAACCTGGAGCCTTTCACCCCTCTCTGCCCTGAGTTCTTCAGCTCTCCAGCACATAAATTCTTCACTATAAGTGTTAAAATTCCCAATTTGCTGCCTCTGGCAGCTGTTAACTTCAGCAAACCCTGCCTCCTGCAGTGCTGGCCACCTACAGCTCCTGCCTCCTGAGGTTTCATCATGCTCACAACCATTCACTTCTGCTCGTCCAAGTGCTTTGAACCTCCTGGCTTCAGAAGCTCAGGGCTTTGATTTCTTGCTGAATTGTTCTGTTTCAAAGCTCCTGCTGTGCTTCCTTCGCCCCCCAGCCTGTAATTCCAGAGCAAGAGGTACCTGCTGGGGTGTTCATTAGGTAATATTCACTTCTGTACAGAAGAAAGGGAAACTATTGAGAGCAGCCCTATGAAAATGTATAAATTCAGTTCTCAAATGCAGCAGCACAAAAGCTCAGGCATGGTTAGAATGGAAGAACTGCTCTGCAGCACCACCTGCAGAAGTGAAGTCTTTTTAAATCCAGTTTTAGAAGGCACATATTAACCATTGGGATGGGCCAGATTTCCTGCTCATTTGGCTTTGGACTGGGAATAAATGTTCCAGGATTCACCCAGGCTGTATGACACAGCAGTGCCAAGGACTGACTCACATTTGCCAGTTTGGTAGGTGTTATTTAATTTTTTTTTTCAGTCCAAGAAACTTTTTTTTCATGGATTAATAGTACTACTGAAGCAAAAAATGCTCCAGCAGTGCTTGGTTTGGTAATATCACCATGAGGAACCAGAGCACTGAGGAAATGCTGTTAATGATTCCATGAACACTGAGCTGGCTGCTGAGTGTGCCACTGTCCCAGGAGGAATTTTCAGTGGGGACCAACTGTTCATGGGTCCTTTTCCTGACAAATCCTGATAAAGGATAACTGAATATCCCACTGAAATTATAAACTCAGAGGAGCTGGGCTTATGTTTGCCCCTCACAGCAAGGAATTGGGATTTTTATTTGGCACCTTCAAAATGGCAGTGAAGTTTGAGAAGGGGTTTGCATTCAGCACTGTGGATCAGAGTGAGTTTAAGTTCCCCAGGCCTGGTTGGCTCATGCAGGAGAAAGAAGTGGGATTATGATGCCACTGGCTCTGTGTGAGGAGCATCAATGCTGTGAGGGGGGATTTGATGACCTGAAAGGTTTTTTCCAACATGAACAATTCCATGATTCTATACTGTGTGTAAATGACACTGCTGAGTGTGTTTCAGCCCTTCTGTTTAACTCTCCCAGCTAAGTTTTGCATAAGTTATGAGTTATATTGTGTTATGTGTGTGTTTATGTTCCATAGCATGAAAACCAATTTCTCTCCATCACTTGCTGCAGTTCTGGTGAAATCTTTGAGGTTTTTGCCCACCAGATACATACTAGCAGCCATGTCCCTCCTTTTCCCCCTTTTTCCACCCTGCAGATGTCCTGTGATGCAGGACAAGGAGCTGCCTCTGGCTGTGGCACTGGATTTCCAGCTGCAGCTGAATTTCCAGCTATGCCCTGCCCTCTCGTGGTGTGCTGCTGGCCCAGTCGTGCTTAATTCTTGCTGCTTTTACACCCCTGGGAAAGAAAAAATTGCCTGGTGACCCCTCAGAGCTGCAGCTGGGGTGGTAAAGTGCTGCACCTCACCTGCCTCTGTCAGCAGCAGCACACCCCAGCACCTGAAATCAATGAATTTTCCTCCAGACAGAGCCCAAAAAAAAAGGCATGTTGTATTTTTGCCACCTGTTACACATCCTGCTCTTTTATGGCTCCTCTCATCTAAAGCCAGCACTCAGGGACAGATGATACCTGAGCCATTTCTAATGCCAATCCTTTCCTCTTCTTAGCCAGAAATGCAGCTTTTAGCCTCTCCTTCAGACTCTTAATCCAGCCAAGCACCTCTTGTTCTTTTTTCAGACCTTCCCCTCAATAATTGTTCTATTTCCTTTCAGTGTTTGCTCCTTCCCAAGCTTAAATGGAGCATTTGAGTCTTGTACAAGCCAGGCAGAGGAAGTGAGGAACCCACATTTCTATGGATCCCATCTCTGCTGCTGAATTTAAACCTCTCAGTGCAATAAACAACAAAAGCAAAGTCTGCAGTGGGCTCAGCTGATGCCTTTCCAGTCAAGCCAACACACTTTCCTAGGTGAGATCATTATTTTCCTTTCCTAAGACTTTTGAGATGGTAAAAAATAATTCCACCTTTTCATCTTACAGCCACACATCCCTTTCTGCTTATTTCTCTGCCTTATTTCTTCTGGGTGTTGTTCTGGCTGCCTTGCTTGGCTTTACTTTTTTCCATGCAATTTTGTGTCATCAATTTGTTCTCAGCATTCCAGGATTTCACTTGCCACAGCTGCAGGATTTCTTTCTTGTTTTTTCCCATTTCTCCATTCCTTTCTGTAGCTGTTTTACCACAGCCTTTGCCTCCTTGCCCTGTAGGAGTGCCCAGCTTGTATTGATGGACAGAACTTTTCATTGCTTTCTATCTCTAATTTCAACAATCTAGAGGAAATAATCTGTGTCAACCCAATTAACCATCCAGACAGTGCAGCAGCAGCCCCAAATCTTTGGTCTCTGAGACACCCAACGTGTTCAATAATCAGGATATCCTGGTTTTAGCTTCTTTAAAAGCTAAACTCCAAGTTATTTGGAGTCATCTATGGCTTAGGCCTCTGTAGCTTAAATTAAATGAAGTTTTGGGAGCTGCTCTGAGGCTGTCCATCCACTGCAGTGTTCTGAGTAGTAGCAGTAGTAGCAGAGCCTTTCATTTTCTTTATTCCTGTTCATTAATAGAGGAAGAAATAATTTTCTAAGTGTGTGGGACATTCCCAGACTGTGGAAAGAACTGGAAACCTGCCCCATTTTCCTCCAGGAAAGTGTCCTGTGCTGCTGCCCTGCTGTTCAGTGTCACACAGCAACTGCTCCTTCAGAGACTAAACTGCAATTTTTAACCACCTGAGTGGTTTTTTTAGCATTTTTTCCAGTAGATCTTCACCCCTGCCAGCCCAGCTGAGGCACCATCAACTCCTGCTGGAAGGGGAAGTTTTTCACCCAGCAAAGGGAAGTTCAGAAATGATGAGGGTGAGGGAAAGTGATTTTCCTCTGAGCTATGATGCAGTAATTATAATTTGTATCTCTTTCAGACCTTATTTTCTGCTAATTGTGCCTTAATACAGACCCAGCAGGCTTCTAATTTTAATGGCAGCTTCCAGCCTGGCAGCCCATTAGGCCCCTGCCATGCTGGCAATCATTTTGAGGGTCTTGCTCTTGATTGAGGCAGTGCAGGGTTTTCACAGGAGCTGTAGCTCAAAAGCATCTGTCCCCAGCAGGACAGGGATGAATCCAGCAGGGGGGAGCAGCTCCCAGCCCCAGCTGCTGGTGACATCTTCCCCTGGATGAGGTGGGGTCAGGCTCCTCTCCCAGGTAACCTGGGACAGCACAAGGGAAGGGCTCAGCTTGCAGCAGGGGAGTTAAATTGGATTTTAGGGGAAAATTCTACATGGGAAGGGCTGTGCAGCCCTGGGCAGTGGTGGAGTCCCCATCCCTGGAGGGATTTAGAAGCTGTGTGGATGTGGCACTTGGGGACATGGGCAGTGGTGGCCTTGGCAGTGCTGGGGTCTCTGTCTCAAGGATCTCACAGGTCTTTCCCAACCTAAATGATTCTGTGATTCCACAATCCTGAGACTGTGCCAATCCAGCACTTCTCCACATGCTCACCAGCTCCTGAGCTGCCCTGGGAATTGTGTTCCTGTGAGCATCTGAAAAGAAGTAGAAATTCATTTTTTTCCTTTTACACCTGCCTCTTCTTTTTCCAAAGCAGGAAAAAGCCATGTTCATGGCACAAAGCAGTGCTGGGGCTGGCCACGAGATGGTACTGCAAGACAAGAATTCCTGTTGGAAACACACTGCTCCTGCAATTGTTAAGGTTGGAAAAGAGCTCTGAGATCCCAGACCGTTCCCCAGCACTGCCAAGGCCACCACTAACCCAGGTCCCCACATCCACAGGGCCTTTAAATCCCTCTGGAGGTGGTGACTTCACTGCCCTGCCCAGCCTGTTCCATGCTTGACAGCCCTTTCAGTGAAGAAATTTCTCCTAAAATCCAACTTAAACCTCCCCTGATGCAAACTGAGGCTGTGTCCTCTGGTCCTATCAAATGTCCCCTCACTTGTCTGAGGGGGCTCAAGCAGGAATGACTTTTTATGACACTCTTGTGCCTTGTCTTTAACAAAAGAACGTTTGGCTTAGTTGGAGAATGGATTCATTTCTTGGCAGAGAGATACATTCAGAACTGCAACAGCTTCACCATTTATCCTCAGTTTTCCAAGCTGAAGCTCAAGGTCTGTGGCTTGGACTCAACAGATAACAGCACATCCTTTTCCACGTCCAGCAGTGCCTGTTTTCCTTTGCAGGAGATCCTTTGTTTTTGTTGTACCTCTTCCAGACAGCCAAGGTGCTTGGCCCAAACCTTCAAGGTCTTACAGAAACACATTTCACATTCCTCTGCAGTAGCAGCGAGAACATTTGGAAACAACCCTTTCCTCAGTGCCTTTGCACTCAGGAAAGCTGAATCTTTGTCTGATTAGTTTTGTTCAGCAGAGATAAGAGCAAAAGCACAGCATGAGACACGGAGTTTCTGAGGTCTTTGCAAGGAGCCACTGCTGTGCTTTGGCACAAGACACCAAAAATGAAAGCATGTTGTCTTGGTGTTAATTTCAACTTCTTGGCAAACTGCTCTTTTGGGGATGTGGGTCACCTCAGTGCTACAGTGACTAAGAACAATAAAATTGATTTTTTTTTTTTTTTCACAGCTAGAATTGTCAGCAGAAAGGCAAAGGGAACAGAAAGAACTTGGGGGAGCCTTGTCCTGTGTAGAGATTTGCTGTGAAGCCTCTGGCTGGCTGTGGCTGAAGAAGAGGGGCTCTGACACCCAGCACTGGCACATCACTTGAGGAAATGCTGGTTTATTTCATTCTGAGTCACCAGGTCAATTTTATCTTTACAGCCTGAGCTAGACAGTGATATCCTTACCTCCAAAATGACTTCTTGACCAATATTTGCTGCTGTTTGATTCTTAGTCATGCCACAACCCAACATACTACAATGTGTTAAAATCAGGAGATCCTACTTTGGAGTTCATGAAGGAGATGGAGACATAAAAGCAGCTTCACTGAAGACTTCACTTTCAGAAGGACCACAGGCACAAATCAGTGTGGGAGCTGTTCAGTGCCCAAGTTAATGAAAAGGACAGATGTATTAATTAGCTTCTAGGGCTGGTAAAATAATATCATTAGATCATGGCTGTAGTTGACAACTAAATGGAAATATTTGACTGTGGCAGACCAGGTTAGGAAACATCTGTATAGAGTTATCCTGACCACACGGTGTTGATTCCAAATCAAAGCACAGCTGGGTGAACTCTTTGGTGTAAATAACTTGTTGATTAAATTTTTTACATCTACGAATGGTGGCAAGCTATTCTGATTCTCTGTTTCACAGTCCCATGATACCTTTCATTTGTACTTGCTAAAGTAGTCCGTTCTCAGCTCCATTTTTGGTCTCTGAGCATTTTTGAACTAGAACTAATCTGTTCTGGTTGTCTAGAATACTTCACTAAATTACTTATTTTAGGCTTTTCAAACCCCAGATTGAATCCTTTTTTAAACAGCACATTACCAGTTGGCAAAGAACCTAGGAACAATCTTCTGTAGCAAAACATCTCACATGTCAGCAAGCATATCCCTGTGTGAAATGTGCAGGATCCATCAAGTTTTCACATTAATTCTCAGTTTAGAAACACATGAAATGAATAATAAGTCTCTGTGGAGGGGGATAGGGAGAAGTTACCTGTAATATTTGTAAAAGTACTTGTGAAACCATCAATAAAACTGCATTGTGGTTGAAAGGACACGTGAATCCAATCAGAGAGGATTCTCTGGGGCTTTGATAGGTGTCAGCTGGACAGGAGCTTCCTTTGACCCACTCAACACACATTCAGGAGGAAATAGGTTAGCCCATGAGAGGAAATGATCAACAGGCAGCATTTATATTTGTCCATTAAAAAATCCCTTACTTAGGTGGGACTTGCACCTGCAGAAGGCTGCAGATTGTAGGGGACAGTGACCTCACCAGGTGTATTTGAAATTAAAGATTGAATTGCTGCACATCCATAGAAAAAAACTGCTCTTTTTTGTCAAATAAACACTTTCAGGTAGTCCCAAGTTTCTCCATAACTTTCAAAATGTTGGGGTTTTTTCTCTCAAGTCTGCGTATCTCTACTTCTTTAACTAAATATGGACATTTTTCCTGAAGAGGGAAACACATAACCTAATTCCTCAGGTAACACATTCTTTCTGCAAGGTACTGAGAATCCTTCTCATTCATGATTTTAATAGCAAAATTTCATATGGCTTTTAAAATATGTATTCCTTCACAAAGGAGAAGAATAATCCTGCAGAATTTAGCAGAAATATCCATAAAATCTCTCTTCATGGCCAGAAGTGGACTTTTATTTAAAAGTGGTTTCCTGGAAAAATGTGTGAGTGATAGGAATAAATTATACATATTCATACCTACATGAACAAATTATGGAAGGTAATGAATTTGTTATGCTAAACACCAAATTGGCCTGTTTAGGTTTCAGCCATCCAGTCTCACCTGGATTATAAAATTTTCTTTTACAAGAACTGTGGCCAGGAAAGCCCATTTATCTTGAAGATATAAATGAGACTTGGAAATTTATGTGAAGGCACTTCATCTTTCTTTCAGAATTAAGGAAACACTCAGTGTTAGTGTAGACCATTTTTAAACAGGCTGACAAAAGGAAACAGAACTTTAGGCTGAATTCAATTAAAAATTTTAATGACTAAATGACATTGATTGCTTTTAAAAAAAAGAGTGAATAACATATAATGAAAATGAGAGATTATAAGTGTAATTGTAGGAAACTGATGCTGACTCTGTGTGGCAGCATCTCAGAGAAGGTTCCACTTCAACACCCTTGTGGAGGAGTGTAAGACATCATTGTCCTGATGCTTGTCCACTCCTTTGCTGGGGTGAAAAGAAGTTGCAATAAACTGATTAAAGCAAGATGTTTTCCATTCTCTCAAGGAAAATGTGGTGGAGCTGTTGAGATGTGTGCTGGCTGAAGGTGAGACTCTCAGCTCATCCATCGGCTGCTCTTTGGAATGGGAAAAAAAAAAAATGTAAAATATCCACGCACAAAAATAGAATTTAAAAAAATAAAAACTCCTTTAAGCACGGTAGTCGTGGCAAGAAATTTACACGTTATGTCCTCTTCCATAAAAAAGCATCATCAAAAAGAACTTGTGCCAGTTTTGTATTAAAAGGCCTATAGAAATCTCTTAAAATTGCCTTGGTGGTTGGCAGCATGGGGCCCAGGCTTCTGTCTTCAGGTCTTCGGGTGTTGGATGCAGGACTCTTGGTAATCAGAGCTTCTTGTTTCTCACTCAGAGGTCCTGTGGAAACAGAGAATATTATCTTCAAATATTTCCCCCAAAAATGCCCATCCTAAAGAAATCTAATGACTGAATCAGAAGGTTTGGCATGGGGAGAAAAATGTAATTTTTGTTAGCAGCCACACTCTCAGAATATTGAATACAGGCTTAGATCAGTAAAGCAAATCACTACTGGTGAATATGGAAATAATACATGTTCCTCTCCTGTTAATTAATCCTCTCCATAAAAAGCAGCATAAATCACTCTTGGAGGAAAACAGCTGCTTTCAGAAAAAACCCAATGATTGAAGACAACTTCCCCTCCATTCTGGAGCTGCAGGTATTTTATGCTGCTATTTCATTTCATGGTGTGAGCTGACTAATGCCAGCTAAGAAACCCCTCAAGCTTCACTCAGCACTCAGGAAAGGCCTGGTTTGTTTATTTTGGAGGCTGGCAGTGGGATCAAAGTGGACACAGGTGCAGTGACACCCCACTTTGGGAATAAATGTGCATCAGCAAGATAAAAACCTAGGGAGTTTTCCAGCACAAACCACACTCAGGAAGCAGATGCCAAGCTTTTCATCTGTTCAGCCTGCTCCATCCAAGCTTTCCCATCATCTAGACCAAGCCTTGGACCAGACAGACAATTTTTCAGCCACATTTTCATTCTCTTGCTACTGTCAAATCAACATTGGGCAACGTTTTGTCTGCCGGCGTTTCTTCCGAGGATTAGCAACAGATGTCTCAATCAGCACAGCAAAAACACAATTTCTCCCTTCTCCTCGGCTACAAACACAACCTTCCATCATGCTCAGATTGAGGCTCTGGGCTGGAAGCACTTCAGTTTGTTAAAATTGTGGAGGATAGCTCTGCATCTCCGTAAGCCTGTGGCAAACAAGACCTGAGTGACTTCAGAAGCAGGGCTGGCTTCTGTGTGGGAAGATAAATCCCTGCATTCTGAGTGGTCTGGAGTTTTTTTTTTCTTTATATACTCTTACTAAGATCTTCTAACACCAGGCATTTGAGAATTTAATTTTGCTTGACTCCAGGCAATGAGATTATTGCATCCTTCAAGCCAAATTCCTCTACTTCTCTTTTTGTCCCTTAATAAAGCAAAACCAACCTAAAAAGAGGAGGGTAATAATGATTTTGCACACTTAAACCAGCCAGCAAGCACCTACCCAGATCCAGGAACTGGAACACCATGTGCATGGTGTACCTCATGTTTGATGCATGGTCCTCCAGGCGAAGAACAAGGATCTGATCTTTGTTAAAAACTGTCAGCCAGTCCAGGAGATACACAACATAGAGCCCTACCTGTAACCTCACCTGGAAGTACAAAAAAAAACCCAAATTAATTGACCTTACAACACAAAACAACACTCAGCTATGTTATCTGGGAAAAAAAAAAAAAATCCCCAAAATGTGCTTTTAAGGAATGACAGAAAGAAAATATGTGAATATTTTTCAATAGTCCTCTCATTTTTTGAACAGCTCAAAGAAATCTTTGCAAATAGCTCTTCTGCTGGTGAGAGATGTCATTTTAGGAAGCTGCACTTGCTGCACCAGCCACAGGTGTGTGTAAAAGTGCTGCACAGACACAATGATCTGGAGAAGGATGCTCAGCCTCCTCATACCCAAGCTCTCTGTGCTTGGAGCCTTCATGGAGACTCTGAGAGCTCTCAGCCCCCAGATGAACAGTGATTCAAGGCAAGATGCTCAGTCCTGCCCCTTCTCCAGACCCCAAGGCTGCTTATTTCAGTTGGATTTCACCTTGGGGAAATAGTTCAGGGGTGGGCTTGGCAGTGCTGCATTAACACTTGGACTCAGTGACCTTACAGGTCTTTTCCAGCCTAAATGATTCCATTCCAGGTCACGCTGCCATGAGCAGGACAAATATTCTGCCTTGCTGTCAGGTGTTAGATTTGGGTGCATTTTGCTGCATCTTCTGATTGCAATAATTAGGATGAGATCTCAGCTGCAGCAGCATTGATGGTGCCTTGTCTGAGTACCCAGAGAGTCAGACCAGAGAGGGGGAAAGGCAGATTTTCAGCCTCTCCTGCCCTTATCTCTGTTTTATTTCCCTCCTCAATTTTACATAACAAGTTGAAACATAAAAAGAGTAGCCTTGGTGTTCTTAAAAAGTCCAGCCTCCAACTGTGCTTATAAATATTTTTCTCAATCCCTTCAGGCTCAGAGGAGAGGAACATGAATCCCCAGTCTTAAGCATCTTTCATAAAAGAGACTTAACATCTTCAGCTCGCATTACCACAGACCCATCAAGTCAGACAACAGCCCCTTTCACTCCTGACACTGCCCCATGACCTGCAATGATTCCTAAATTCCCCTAAAAAAGCCTTAATTTGAATTATTGCTGAATTATTATTATTATTATCCTGTGTGATTCTGATGTGTGTCTTTGGCTGTTTATAACATCAGTCTCCACATTTAGCAGATTTCTTTATAGATGTGCTACACCAGAACCTGGAACCTCTTACTTGATGAGGACACCAGGCTAAGATGGGATAATTCTGGCAGGGCAGCACCCCAGCCCTCAGGCAGTGCCTCACTCCACTCAGCACTGGGGCAAACTTGTGGTTTAATGTTTCTTTTCTCAGCCCAGGCTCTTGTAAAGAGTTTCTCCATCTTCCTTGTGCACTCCTTCAGGGGCTGGCAGGCTGGGATCACCCTGGTCACTGTGCCTTTCTCTGGGTCATGTTCTTGCCACGGGTTGCCAAACACCCCTTTCTCCCCCTCAGCAGCCAGGATGCCCAGGACACCTCTCTGGTTTCAGAAACACACTAACTATTAAATAGCAAACCCCTTCTTTTCCTGGCACAGTCACAGAATTAGCAACCTAATGAGCTCACCAGGGACAGCAATCCTCACTCCTTCAATGCACAGCAAACCACGAACACAACAGATTTAGCAACTTGGCTGAAGAAGAAGCTAAAAAAGGCCACTGAGGAGCCCAGTTGGCATGTGGGTTTTATTACAAGCACCTGCTTGTGGCTCTATGGAAGGAAAGAGGCCTCCTCTGCTCGTTTCCAAAAGCATCTTCTTCAAGAGGGCTGTTCAAGAAGACAACAAATGGAGAAGGGTTCTGCACCCTGAGGATGAACATAAGAGGAAAATCTTTCCTTCTGGTTCTCTCTCTGCCTTTCTCTGCCACACTGGAAGGAATACATTTGTGCAAGCAGATGGCTGGAAAATTCTGTGATGCTGCCCTGCAGCAGCTGGTGTGTGAGGAAGTCCTGGGGGCTGCAGTCAGGGCTGAGCAGCTCCAGCCTACCTGGTAAGTGAGAGCAGTGTCCTGTTTGCTCTGCTGCTGCAGGGCCCCAGCCCATGGAATGCACTCTTGTACTGTTATTCTATCCAGTGGAAGAGGCAATAACTTCACCCAGAAGCAAAGGAGGGAACTATTCCCCCCGAATCCTTTACAGCCTGAGCAAATAAAAGAGGATTGAATGGCAAACTGGCCAGATGAGAGACTTCCAGTCCATCTCTTCCATATTATTCTCTGCCCTGGAGCAAAATCTGAAGTCAGTTCTATGCTGAAATTGTGAATTTTGGAATTGTAAGCCTGTAATACTTATCCATTCCCCTGCCAGCAGTTTCTGTGTTTTCTTGTATAATTTTCTGGCATGCACAATTAAAAAAAAAAAGAAAAAATATTTTATCTAGTTATTGGTAGCCTTTTCTTACAAAAGAACACATAATTTATTCTGATTTTGAGGCAATTTGGTACTGCAAAGATCTTTGCCAGAGCTACTTTTTTGGAGACATCTGCAAAAAGCTTGCACATTAAATTGTAATCTTCACTAAATGTGCTCTCCATGCACTTGCACAATAGGAAAGCTGTGTTATCCCTGCTGGCATTCAGCAGGGAACAGGCTGAGGAGACAGCTGGGCCCCCACACCATCTTTTACATGGCTTCATATATATTTAAACCCTCCACTTTACTAATGAAGAGGGAGAAGTTTTGATTTCTCACTGCTTCCTGGCATGGGATTTTGGTGCCTTAACAACCTTTCCACCAGGCTGTCCAGCTGGGCAGTGCCCAGGCAGAAAGAGACCTGGGGGCACTGGTGGGCAGCAGCTGGACAGGAGCCAGCAGTGAGCCCTGGGGGCCAAGAAGGCCAGTGACACCTGGTCTGTGTCAGGAATGGAGTGGCAGCAGGAGCAGGGAGGTCACTGTGCCCTGCCCTGGGCACTGGGGAGGGCACACCTGGAGTGCTGTGCCCAGCTCTGGGCACTCAGCTCAGGAAGGACCTTGGGACACTGAGCACATCCAGAGGGGACAGCGAGGCTGGAGAGGGGCTGGGAACACAAACCCTGAGAGGAACCCCTGAGGGAGCTGGGGAAAAGGAGACCCAGGGGTGCCCCCATCACTCTCACAGCTCCTGAAAGGTGCCTGTGCTCAGCTGGGGCTGGGCTCTGTCTCCAGCAGCACTGACACAACCAGAGCACACAGCCTCGAGCTGCACCAAGGGAAATACAGGTTGGATATCAGGGAAAAGTTTTCACAGAAAGGGGGATAAAGTTCTGGGATGGCTGCCCAGGGAGGTGGTGGAGTCCCCATCCCTGGGTGTGTTTAACAAAGCCTGGATGTGGCACTGGGTGCCAGGGTTCAGTTGGGGTGTTGGGGCGGGTTGGACTCCATGGCCTTGGAGGTCTCTCCCAACCCAGTGATTCTGTGATTCTGTGAAAAGAGCAAGGAGCCAAAAGTGCCAGGAAGTACGTACAGGCATGGCGTTGTTGAGGGTGTTGTTGTAGACACAGGCTCGCAGGGAGAAGTCCAGCACACAGCCCTCAAACAGCTGCAGCGACTCCGCCACCTTCTCGTGGAAATCCTCCGCGGATTTGTTGGCGCTGGCGAAGTACAGATAATCAGAGTACAGCCTGGGAGGGGAGAACGTGGCAGTGAGGGGCTGAGGGAATGGAAGAACCTTTATTGACACAACAGATCTGGCAATTCCAATCAGCTACAGAATCCAGGGAAAGGGGATGTGTGTGTAACAGCATCCCACCCACAGCCTGTCACCCAGTGACGTTTTTTCATTCATTTTAATGAGTTTTAGATCACAGCAAAACCCTCTCCAAGGGATTTTGAACAGCATCCCTGCTTTCAAGGTCTGCATCCCTGGAGACCTGACCCTAGAAATTGTGTGAGCCAATGTTTTCTACTGAAGGCAAAATTTAAACTTTAAATTCATGTTCTCTGTGAACAGAAATGGTCTCAGCTTATGTTGCTGCCCCTCTACACCTGGTGTTCCATGGTCAGAAACAGTCCTTGTCTCTAAAACTTAAAGATGATTTTAGACACTTTAACTTTAGGTGGGCTGGAAAGAGTAATTCTTATATGACTACCAAGCTGGCTACCATCATGATTAGAAAGAGTCCAGATTTCCCATTCCTTTCACAGGAAGCTTCATCGCCAATCTTATGTTGACTTTCCATCAAAAACTTCCAATTTACAGTAGCTTACCTGTTGATTTTCTTTCTTTTTTTTTTAAGATTAAGCAGGAGTTTCTCTAAGTTACAAAGCATTATCCCCTCATTGCTCACTCTTAGCACAATTACTTAAAATCATTTTTAAAAGATAATATAAATTCAAATTCCTTTGGGGGTGATGCCAGTGAAACAACCCAAACCCTACATGCAAGGAAATTATCAATTTTAGCATTAAGCCCTGAAACCTTGATTAGGCTTTTGCAAGATAAATGTGTTTTAAAGAGACAAAGGAAATTCTCAGACATGACACAAATATTAGATCTGCTGAATATGATATTTTAACTTCCATTCATAATTGGGCTCAGAATGACCAGAACCACAACAATACCACAGGATTTTGAAGACAATTTTGTATCACTCGAGGAGCCACTTCCCCAGGTGTTTTTGCAGCACAGATCTGATGCCTCCACAGTATCCTTCTCTTGATAAATCTCCAGAAATCCTACATATTTTTCAGCCTCTTTCAAAAAACCACAGGTGTTTAAGAAATAAAAACACCAATCTATTTAGGTGTCACTTATTACTGCAGTAACCTTTTGTATTGCACTTAGTATATTTATCCTTTAACTCCCCTATATTTCCATGGGTACTTAAAAACACCTCATTTGCAAAGTTTAGGCCTAAATCCAGCAAAGCACTTAAGCACAGGAATAGCCCCTCTGCACTCATTATTTATGTCAGTGTTTTGCAAGAACAGAATTTTAATTCCCTTGTGAAACAAATGAAGACTCTCTGTTCATTTTAAAAGAAATAAGAAAGGGAAAAGCTGAAGGACCAGGCCAGCTGAGTTCACCTAAATTAGACACTCAACAACATCTCCTGCTTGCAGGAAATGTGGATATCAGGACCCAGCCTGTCCCAGGGATGGTGGGACTGAGTGGTGAAAGGATTCTTCCTGGGAAAAATCAGCCAGCAGGCAGCAGGTACAGCATGGGCCAGGCTGAAGAGTCATTACAAAGGTTTAATATGACTGCTTGGTGTTTCTAACCATCCATCAAAAGAAATGCATCATTTTTCAGACTCGTTGGCATCTTATGAAAAACTACATTCTTGAGCACAAGTTCTCACTCTGCAGGGCAAGTGGGATTTCCTTTCCATTTCTTTTTTTCTTTTTTTTCCCCATCTGTTTTTAATTCTGGGGACATCTGTCTTTGCTGATGAGGATTTCAGCTGTACTAGCTACTTGAAGTCCTTCCCTTCAACCTCTGTCCACTCCAATGAAATAATGACACCAGTTGACAACAACCATCTCAAAAAAAGATGTAATTCAAATATTCCCAGCTGGGACTAGCCCAGACTTTGTGCAGGTTAGATCAGAGCCCAGCCCAGCCCCCTGCCCTCCTGGCTGCTCCAAGGAACCTGTCCCACAGCCTGGCACCACCAATGGATGCCTGGGCCATCCCTTCTGCTTTTGCTCCTGCAGCTCAGATGAGTTATCAGGAATGCAGGGAATTGCAAACAAAGAGGAACCAATTTGTCATAAACACAGTCAAAAGGAAATGAAACTGACTTTTTCTGTGACCCCTGCTACAGCTGGCAAAGAGCTACACCTCCATTACAGAGGGTGGTTAAGGCAATCAGGGAGTTTGTCACTAATTTACATGAGGAAGCCACTCCAGCCACTCTCTTGCATAAAATTACCATCCATTAACTCCTGGGGTCAGGAGATGCTGTTGATGTGGAGAGCTGCATTTCCTGACACAGGAGCTGGGAAGCATCTCCCAGCCCTGCTCTCACCAAAGCCACGTCCTGCCAGCAGGAAAGCTCCTTGGGGAGCACCACCCCAGCTCTGGAAGCTGCTGGGCAGTAGGTACAGGCTGCCTGCACACACAGCACAGGCCTGCTCTTCTTCCAGAGCCTGGTCCTCACCATCATCTTCATCCCCAACATCACCTGTATCCCCCATCATCACCTGCATCCCCATCATCACCTGCATCCCCCATCATCACCTGCATCCCCACCATCACCTGCATCCCCCATCATCACCTGCATCCTCACCATCACCTGCATCCCCCATCATCATCTGCATCCCCCATCATCACCTGCATCCCCATCATCACCTGCATCCCCCATCATCACCTGCATCCCCAACATCACCTGCATCCCCCATCATCACCTGCATCCCCATCATCACCTGCATCCCCACCATCACCTGCATCCCCCATCATCACCTGCATCCCCATCATCACCTGCATCCCCACCATCACCTGCATCCCCCATCATCACCTGCATCCCCACCATCACCTGCATCCCCCCATCATCACCTGCATCCCCATCATCACCTGCATCCCCCATCATCACCTGCATCCCCCATCATCACCTGCATCCCCATCATCACCTGCATACCCCATCATCACCTGCATCCCCACCATCACCTGCATCCCCCATTATCACCTGCATCCCCCACCATCACCTGCATCCCCACCATCACCTGCATCCCCAACATCACCTGCATCCCCATCATCACCTGCATCCCCCATCATCACCTGCATCCCCCATCATCACCTGCATCCCCCGCCATCACCTGCATCCTCCCACCATCACCTGCATCCTCCCACCATCACCTGCATCCCCCATCATCACCTGCATCCTCCCACCATCACCTGCATCCTCCCACCATCACCTGCATCCCCCATCATCACCTGCATCCCCAACATCACCTGCATCCTCCTACCATCACCTGCATCCCCATCATCACCTGCATACCCCATCATCACCTGCATCCCCTTCCTTCCCTGAGTTTTTCTGGTGCTTTGCCCCTGAGCACTGAGCCTGCCACAAGTATTCTGACTATCCTTATGGAGCTACAGTGAGATGGAATCCACAGCCCCTCAGTCTGATCCTTGTGGACTCTGCCTCCATCCCCTCCACCCTCCCCTTCACCCTCACCCTTATTATCCTACTTCCGAGGACACAGTGGGAAGGAATGAGCCAGAAATCTGGAGGAAGACTGGAGAGAAAAAGTGAAATGCAAGGGGAAAGCTGGACATTCCTGACTCTGCATAGCCATTTAAAACAGCCCATACTACCCTGGGAAAAGCCAAGCCCTTTCCCTGCAAACAAAGGAAGACAAGGATGAACTCCTGTAACTGTTGGCTGTGCAAGTTATAAATGCCCAGTGAACATTTACATGACTGTCTCACCAAGCACTTTAAAGAGTTTTAAAAAATTGTATCATTTGCTGACTCCAGAGCTATTTAATCATTCTTAATCATGATTATTTAATCAGTTTGAACTGCAAACCCCATGCAAACATAGATTTTACTACTTAAATGAAATGAAACATTTCCCAGGACTACTTCTGCTGAGATCTGGAGATGCAGTGCCCTCCTAGTCCAAAGAGCCCTGCTGAGAACCAGGGCATATTAGCTCAGGTAATGGCATTAGATTGCATTTGGAAACATAAAAATTCTTTTTTTTAAACAGCTTCGAAGTCCAGGCATGGAACTCATGGCATTCACACTCACATACTTCTCTTTAAAACTTTATCACTGTTACCTGTGCCAAAATACAGAGAATAAAACCCCTCTTGTCACAACCAAGTAGCTCTCAAACACCACGTGAATATTTACTTGCATCCAACAGAGTGAGAGCTGAAAATATTATTATAATAAGAAAATTTTCTTGCTCACCTTTCAACAGGGTCCCTCAGCATGATGATAAGTTTGGCATTTGGTTGGAAGGCATGGATAAAATCCTGGATGAGGAAGGGAGGTTCTCCTTCAGTACTGTTGTCATAGAAGAAAATCCAAGCATTGTTGTCCCACATTGTCGAGGCACTGGCCTCCCCTGGAAAGGAAAAGCATCTCTGCTCATTCCATTCTTCATGTTGGAGTGGAAATTGGCTGAATTTTTAAGTGCTATTAGGCAGATCAAAATTGACCCCATGAATTTCAACAGACCCTAGTTGTTGCAGACTGCTCTGGCTGAAGCTCCCAGAGCTGCAGCAATCCCACTGCCCCGTGCCTTTGGGAATGCAGGGATGCTTAAGGCAGGTTTTATGCAATTCCACCTGCAATGTTGCTCTCCATGACCACACTGCTTCCTGCTGGTGGCTAACACATGCAAATAGATTTAATTTGGGCTGGAATGGACTGCTCAGCACCTTTTCCAGTGAGGAATCATGGAATCACAGAGTGATCTGGGCTGGAAGGGACCTTAAAGATCATCTTGTTCCCATTCCTTCCACTGGGCCAGGTGGCTCCAAACTCCACCCAACCCAGCCTTGAGGAGCAGGAGTTTGTCCCTGCTGAAGCCTTGCAATGCTCTTTGCAGCACCCACAGGTTGGCCTTAATGCTCCCAATCTCAGAGAAGCAGCTTGCTAACAAATTGGAACATTTCCCACAGAAAAATGTAGAAACCATCACCCCCGCTGGAAAACATAATCAGGAGAATCAGTGAGCATATAAGAAATATTTAAAAAGGAGCTGAGATGTGTCATTAAGGTTTGAAATATTATTTTTATATAATTATTCATGTAGAACAAGTCAACTATTTATGAATAGATAAAGGGTTTCTAGAATAAAGAGCACACTTTGGTAAAATACCAGATTCTGGTATCTTCAGTGTCAGAAGAAGCTCACTTGGAATGCAATGCTACAGGGAGAAATATATTTAGTAAAAATCTCTGCCAGAGTGAGGTATATGATGGTTCAGCTGCTAAATAAATGATCTGATACGTTGTTTGGAATTTTGTAACCTTCTCTGTCTTTTTAAGTAATCCTGGCATTTTTGTGGCACAGTACTGCTCAATAAAACATGTACAGAAGCTTTTTGGGGACTTATAATGAAAGCTAACTCTTGTTAATGAGGTTTTTCAAATCAAAGGGAAGGAGATTAAAAAAATAATAATGTTGTAGGCTTATGGACTTGTACATTATTTCCCTACTTTTTTCTTCCTTCCTCTGCTGGGAAAGCCCAATAAAGATTTAAAAATATGGACAAAACACAACATGAGAAAGGTACTGGCTCCAAACTTCGGCTGAACATAATGTGATTCATTAATAAAGTCTGGGAGTTGTTAGAAAACACATTAATCTCCTGTCACGTTCATTTTGCCTCTTTCAGGAGGAGGAGATCAGGTCCATTGGCTATAGCTGGGTGTCCACAACAGCTCCATTCTAAATTAATTAGCCAAAGCACTGCCTAATCACCAGCAGGCTTCCACTTGTCAATTAAAACTCAATTAGCCCAGCTCCCACGCTGGGTGAGGCAGCAACACAAAGGATTAACCAGAGGCCAGGAGCTGAGACAGCCCTGCCACAGAAACCTCCCCTGAGCCACCAGGACGGGGGGAAACGCAGAGGGAAGGAGCCCCTGCAGGCAGGGATTTGCTGGGGAGGGCACTCCAGGGATGGGGGTGACCTTGGCAAGTCCCTGCTCCATCCCCCTGACAGGCACAGCCTCAAACAGCTCCCTCAAAAATGTTTGCCTCGGTCATGGCAATGTAATTAAAGTCAGTGACCCCATCGAGCCACCTCTATCCCTGCCTGGACCAGATCTGATCATCCTTCACAGCTCTCTGCTCTGTTCCCTGGTCACCTCGGGTGTTCTGTTGGATTTATCCCAGTCAGTGTGGCCAAACCTGCCAACACCTCCCTACCCTGCTGCAAAGTGAACTACAAAAAACACCCGGGGCATTTACACATAAACGGGCAGGTTCTCCTAACATCAGAGCCCACATCCCACAGGAACTCTGAATTCCACCACCCCAAATCTGCAGGCAGGACACAAGTCAGGGACCCAAATCCCACAATCATAAAGGTTGGAGAAGACCTCCAAGATTGTCAAGTCCAACCCAAGATCACAGGCACAAAACCAAATCATGCTAAAGCATTGACAGGGCTCAAGGTGCTGCTCCAGCCCAGCAAAACCTGGGCTCAAGAGGCTAAATCTTCCCACTGGATCAATGTCACAAATTTAATGAGGGGAAAAAAATATATTAAAAAATATAATAATCATTCTGGTCCCTGCTGACTTTTATAATTACAATTTCCTGTAGTAGGCAAACAAAAATATTTCTGATGATTTGACAGTGTTTGGTTTTGGTTTAATATAATTATATATAATATATAAAAATAGATATATAATATATATTATTATATATAACAACTGTTATATAGCATATATAATATATAATAATATATATGTGCATATGTAATATATATATTATATAAATAATTATAATTATATATGATTATAATATAATACAGGTTTAATACCTGCAAAGAGAACAAGCCATACCAAACATGAGATAAATTAATCACCAACAATTAATTGTGTTTAATTACACTGCTGCAACTGAATTGGTTTTTTCTTATGGACTTAAAGATCATATGAATTATTAAATTGCCTAAAGAATGGTGCATAACCTCCTCATTCAGTCATTAATGGATTAACATCACATTGTGTTTTCACAAGTCATTCCTCTGAATTTATCTTATTAATGATTCCACATAAACAAATCCTGTTCAGAATGCCTCAGGCTGGATCAGCCCTGTCCTCTGGGGTTCATCTCTAAACAGATATTGGGGTTTTTATTTTTTTGGAAAATGCAGTTATTACCCACTAGGTTTAATATCCAAAGGAGCCTAACTTTTCAAAATAATATAACATGATGAACTACTGAAATATTTACAGTTTTAATTTGATTTTTCTTTACAGTCATCTGAAATAAGAAAAGGAAGATTATGAGAAAACCTGATGCTCATACAGATTCATTTTAGGCTAGATGGCTTTGTTTTGCTTTTTACCAAGGTCATAAAAGACTGCCTTAATGAGTATAATCATTCAAGACTTTTCCTGTAAACTTAATAAGAAAACCCAGCAGAACCTTAATGACACAAGAAATGAGACCACAGGAAAAAGAAACACAAAGTGAGCCCTACAAAAAGCTGCAACAGGAGGTGGGTAATCAAAGATGTACATTGCCAATTAGATTAGTGAATTTAATTAGTATAAGCACTTCACCCATCAAAGGACAGGAGATATTATTGTAAGTAGCAGGAAAATCTGCAGATGTCCTTGATGGCAACATTTCTTAAGAACCCCATCTTGCAAATGTTGCTCAGTGCTGCAATGTTTGATAAAGTGAATGATGGACTTAAATGGAGGCTGGGGAAGAAATGTGACTCAGACAAGGCTCTGGTTTAACCAACATAAGGCATCATCACCATCTCATCCAGTCATCAACAGGTTAAAATTTTAGGTTATAATGAGATCAAACCCCCCTTCATTCTGAGGGCAGGCAGTAAACTCTTGTCTCTCTTTTCTGTAGAATTGTGACTTCAAGCCTACTTGAAAAGTCTCTTTTTGACAGGCAACTGTCACTTGCACAACCACTTTTTGCACGGAATGTGTCTGGCTTCCCTGTGAAATAAGACTGGTAAAATTCCCATCCCTCAGTTTTCTGGTTTTAGCAGACAGCAAAAGCAGAATTCAGCAGTTTGTGATGTTCCTCATGGGCACTGTAAACCAGTACACCATGGGCCAGAGTGGATGAGCCCAGTAATTTCCCTTGTGTGTCAGGGACAGCAATCCAGGGATCCCTCCCTAGAGCCCCGTGCTCATCATGGACTTCCACAAAGTACAATACAACAGCACTTCTAGACCATTCTTAGTGGCAATTAGGTAATTTAACACCATCTAATTATATCAATTTTTTCTGTTGGAGCTTAAGAGCCACTGGAAGCTTTTGCTACCACATCTCCCAGCAGCTCTGGGATTTCTGCAGCACCCAGTGTGTGTCACAGCACCACAGTTACTGATTTATCCCAGACATTGCTCCAGCATTTGGAAATGAAGCCACAATCCCAGCACTAAGGCAATCCCCTCATAATTGTGCTTAAAGTGGATGTGGCACTTGGGGACATGAATTAATGGTGAACTTGGAAGTGCTTGGGGGAATGGATGGGAGTGATGATCTTAGAGGGCTTTTCCAACCTAAATGGTTCTGTGAAAACAAAATGAAAACTGCATTTGAACAAGTCACCGAGGTTATTCTCATTCTTGGGAAAAAACCCAAAACAACACATTAATTAAATGCTGATGCTCATCAGATATACAGCACTTGCTCAGGAATTTTCTGAAGATAATCACTGCTTCTTATCAAAGAAAGAAGGAAAAGAAAGCCAAGAGCTCCCAGGTACACCAGAGAAGAGCAATATCAGGGGCTCTGTGCTGAGAACCAGCCACAAAATCCCCCTCTGGTACCTCAGCTCTGAGCACTGCAGTGTGGAGCTACAGAGAATTTGGGGACTGTTTCTGCCCTACCAATGATGATGTTGTTCCTCTTGCCATGCTCCTTCACAGCATCACTCTGCAGCACACTCTGGATCTGATGTGCTGCCAGGTCGAAGAGATCCAGGTAATCTTCCACCGGGTAGCGGTCGTGAAATCCATCCCTCAGCCGGATGATTCCTGAGGAAATACAGCCAGAGAGAGAGAATTAAAATCAGCAATTATGACAACAACAGGGCAAGACTAACCACTGGTGCAAACCAAGGTGGCTGGCCCTGAGCCAGCCAACATCAGCACGAGGTCAGACCGACCAAGTGCAACCCTCAGATAGAAGTGCCAATAATGAAGTGGCTGAGATCTGAGATACTGAATGATTACACCATAAATTCGCAGTGATAGGAAGTATTTTAAGTGCTCTGTTTTGTAGTCCCTGCATGAATGAGCTTGGATTTATCTTCTTCTAAATTTAGCTTTTGGAAGGAATACAGGAGATAAGATTCTACTTCCATTTGCACCCATGTAAATTGCAGTAATATTGGACTCCCACTAGATTTACTGTTTTGAGATTGAGCACAGGCTCTGATGCCAAATATGCAAATCAACACACGCTGGGAAATCATTCATGGGTTTTTCCTTTCACAGGTATGCAAATAAAGCTCCACGGTAGTATCTTGTTTTTCTCCTCTCCTTCCCTACACTCCAGGGTAAGTTCAGTATCACCTTCCCCCTGCATTTCTCAGCATCTTGAGCTGCATCCTATGATTTTTATACTCCTTTTCCCACTCCTGTTTCCAAATCTAGTCTCACTTCTCCATTTGCTGTATGTGCTCCCCACAAAGGACTTCTCAGCTCTCCCTTTCTTGTTCCCACAAGGCCAATAATTATCAATTATGTGAGAAGAAAGCTCAGCAAGGGAGTTCTTTTGTCCATTGCTTCTGATTTTCCCCTTTAGGAAAGTGGGATTTAATGAGGGTAGAAGAAAGTTCAACAGCATATTTTGACTTGTTTTGAGGGGGGAAAAAGTGCAAGCATGGTGCTACAGACAGCCTTGGTTTGTTGCCACCCTACTCCTGGGAACAGAAATAGTGGCAAGGAGCCAGGAGAGAGAGAGAGACAGTCAAGCTGAGACAAAGCCCTGTGGAGCATCAACCATCCCAGCAGAAGGAGAAAGGAGTGATTTGTGAAATGGGGCCTCCCCAGAGGGCTGTTTAACTTCAGCTGAAATTAGTCAGTCTCATAAAAATCCACTGAATCAGAGGATGCCATTGAACAAAGAGTCTTTCTTGTCCAGCCTAAGTGTTAGAAACCAAACCAAGTTAATAGCCAGGAGCATAGGAGTCATAGCCACTTGCTGGCTGTCTCAGTTTCACTTGTGAGTGTGTTTGTCATATCCTCTGTTTTTCTTTTCTTAACTTTTAAATAGTAACCATTAGGTAATGTACTTTAAAGGCAGAATTAAAGGACTGAGCCACCAGGAATAAACTTGATCTTTCATTCTCAGTGGCAGACAGCTGAGATGATCAGAAGGTCATCCCTACAGATCCCTCTCCCATGAGACCACGAGCTCTGCAATGTTTCCTCTTTCTCCAGCATTACAAAACAACTTCAAAAAAACTGAATTATGCAAAGAATGTTCTCTTCAAGGATCAGCACTTGGTCCCCAGTGGCTGACCACAAGACTCTGCAAGTGGAAGGCTTGTGAATGCCAGCACAGAGATAGGAATTCACCCTTGTTCTCAAGTTAGATGCACTCCAGCCTGGTTTTTTTACATTCTTCTGCCTGTTTGGTAGGTCAGGTTCAGAGCTTTAGTGAGCCCAGACTTGCTGAAGTGAGGCTGGGTGCATTACCTTCTCCAAAATTCATTCCAAACATTCATCTTGAGGTTCATGTAAGTGGAGATGTAAAACATTTTAGATTAAGGTATCATTTGGGTTCAGCCTTTTCTGACAGTGCTACCATGGAACAGAAATCCTCCACAGATTTTGCTGACAGTCCCTTCTTTCCATCACTTTATCTGAACATGAGAAAAAGTTGTGTCTGTCCCTGGATCCCTGGCAGTGTCCAAGGCCAGGCTGGATGGGGCTTGGAGCAACCTGGGATAGTGGAAGGTGTCCCTGCTCATAGGACAGGGCAGGGGGTGGCACTGGATGAGCTTAAAGGTCCCTTCCAACCCAAACTATTCCATAATTCCCATGTTTTGTCTTCAGTCAGCTGCTGATTGTGATGAACAAGTCCGTTCTCTCATGGATCTTCAAGGAGCACCATGGTGCTTCTCTTTGCCTGACTTGGTTTCACTCCTCAATTCACACTGGTGCCTCCAGTGTTTCTCAAACAGGACTAAGTTATCTCAAAAGCAAAGCTGCATTTCCATCACATGGCTTTACATCTTAGTTTACAAAAAAGTATTTGGAAAATGTCCAAAATACTTTGTTTGGCAATTTTCTTATGGCATTTGGAAAGGAAGAAAACTGAAAATTCAACAGCAAAATCGTGAAATCCCATCTCTGTGGCTGAGAGCCCCTCACCAAGAAGCAAGGAACAAAACCCTGCCTGCAGGAGCTCAAAGGTTCTTCTGGGATCCAGGGCACAGGGAAACAAGATGGAAATGACAAGACCACATGTAGGAGAAATAAAGAATTTGAAGCAGCACTGCCAGTGTCCCAACGCCTCAGAAAGTGTCCTTTCTTTCCTTTAGCCACAGAAATTCATCATTTTCCCATTCCAAGGAAGCTTTCTGCGCCAAAAGAAAGTAGTGATCAAAGTCCTCATCTACACTCCAGTGCCAGTTTTCCTGTTCCAAAGTCTGTGTCTGCCATAAAGCAACAGCAAATGAGAAACAGAAATTAAAGTGTCACCAAAATAAGCAGAATCTTCCTCTTGGAAACAGAGGAAGATTTTTTTTTAAATCACTGAAAAGTCTTTGATACCAAAGTCATAAAAAGTGAGGGCACACCAGCACTTAACAGCCAGACCCAAGAAGAGGAAAATCCAGTGCCTGGGTGGAATACAGAAGGCACAACACTCATCCACCTCTAGAGGGGAGCAGTTAGGAAATTCAAGTGGCACTTCTGCAGCTCTAATCTCTAACCACAAGACTGACATTCTTCAGCATCCAGAGAGAGAGAAGAAGGAGAAAAACACTTCAGGTGGATGAAATTCTGTGCTCAGCAGAGAATGCACCCTCCAATGCACCCTTTGGAGGTGAAATTATGAGGGATGGATGCCTTTTGCTCCAGATGGCCACAACCCCAGCTTGTCAAGTCTGCCTTCAGAGATGGAAATAATGATATCATCCAGAAAAAGGATCAAAAATATGTGCAGGGCCCTCAGTGGGAGAGAGATTCCTCATGCAGAGCATCTCTGCTGATCAGTGTTGGCGAGAGAGGTGGCATTAATGAAGCTCTTTCCACAGTTGTATTTATTGAGCCATAAGGACTCAAATTTTAAATAGTGTGACCCATCATTTATTGATGTAAGAAAGGCTTTACAGAATTTTGCAGTACAAAACTATCACTGCTGCTCTTCAACTCCCCCATGACAACCTGACAGTTTCTCTTCTTGCCTTTATAAATTCGTAAGGTCATTTTGATTCACTGGTTTTGTTTTCCCTTAGATTTTCCAAATAAAACCAAACTAAATGTGCATTTTCTCAAGAGGCTTAACCCAAACCACCATTGAACCAAAGCAGGTGGAGCACCCACCACCTGGATTTCTCAAAACCACCAACTCCAGCAGTTTCTAGGCATGCCAACACGCAGCAAATCTATAAACCTCATCCCAAACACTTAAAACAATTTAAGAGGGACAACTTGCCTGGCCAGCAGAGTACGTTTTGACTCACCAAAGCGTTTCCTGGTCCACCAGTGGGGCTCCTTGATGGCCGAGAAGCGAACGTCGGGGTGCAGCCGGAGGCGGTCGTACAGGTCCGTGGTGCCACACTTGGGCTGCCCGATGATGTAGAAGTGTGGCAGGCAGCGCAGGCGGTAGTGCTTGTCCTTGTAGTGGTACAGGTGGTTCCAAAACACCTTCCTGAGGTAATCAAAAATGATCCGAAAGCGCTTGGAGTACAGCGCGTAGGAGTTGGTGGCGTAGGGATCCGTGGTGGTGTTCCCGCGGTACTCCTCGTACCAACAAGGGTTCTTGCTGTTTGGAAGGAATTTGTTAGGAATTACCGAAAACATCTGCAACATAAAGAACAACAATTTCAGTCAAGGCAGCAGGCAATCAACTTTTCTTACTTAGCACTCACTTTTCTTACTTAGCACGGTGAGAGAACGGAAACACTACCTGGGTATTTCTACCCACAAAGCTGACCCCATTCATTGCTTCTGATGAACTAAATCCTGTGCAACCCACTGGACTGGGAGACAAGTATTTAGAAATCCTTTTATTTTAAGGCCAGAAAGGGCCTCAATAATCGCCCCAACTCCCCTGCAATATCAGGAACAGATTTTTAAAGTCAAACACCCAATACTCAAATCAAATTACCTTTCAGTTTTTAACTCTGAAATACAAGTTTGCAATGATTTTCAGGAAGGCGCCCTAGCAAGCAGTTATTAGAAAGACTCTTTTCTTATTTATCATTTCAGGTGACAGGTAAATGTAAGTCACAATGATTTTGCATGAGGGAAGGTAAAAGTTCACTGATGTTGTACAGCTACCAAATGACTGCCTGATTTTTTGCTTCAGGTGTCAAGACCATTTATAGAACCCATCCATCCTGCCCATGACTCAGAGGGATGTGATCTACAATATCAACTCCTCAGCTGCTGTGAATCAGGAGACTCTAGATGGTGTAAATCACTGCATGAACATCCAAGCAGTTGCACCTTTTTATATCTTGGCAAAAGATTGATCCACAAGCCTTGAAATAAGGATGTAAAAAGCAGTTTAAGACACGCCTCAGTTCATACTTACATGTGGCTCTTGCTTCCTCAGCTCTTCTAAATCAGGGCGCTGCCTCGTTATAAACTCTATCTTTGAAGTAATGGTGTCAATAATTAATTTAATGCTTGGATAATCCTTTACATATGAAATATTCATTTTTAAAGGCTGGTAATAGTCTTTCATGTCACTAAGGCTTTCATTGTCCATTAAGCTGGGATTGCTAGCAAAAGCTCCGTAATGGAAGGGAGATGGGATCAGCAGCAGGCCATGCTTGGCTCCAGTCAGTATGTAGGACACCATCACCAGAGTCATTATGATCAACCCAAACATCAAACTGCAGAGCTTCCCCTTCCTCAGGCAGAAAAACCCATTCCAGCTCTCACAGTGATCAGTCCTCACTTCCAGAACCGCGAGCCACTTCATCTGCTTGTTGTCGGTGTACAAAGGGATTTTATTTTCTCCTCTGCACACAGGACACTTCTGGTTATTGTGGTCAGGTCCACGGCATCTGAAACACTGTCTGTGCAAGTCATTTGGTAATAAATGTATGCAGCAATTAATGCAATGCCTCATATTACTACTGTTAAACTCCTACGTTAATGAGCCAAGCACAGCCATAAAAATGGTTCTGAAGCATATGAGTCATCTTCTGCAAGTCTGAAATTATTTCGTTCCTGGAGTGGCTCTACAACTACTCAGCAATGCAAAAGGACAGGTTCAAAACAGAATAAAAAGTGACATGTGTCACAGAAAGAAAAAGAAGCCCCAACCACCACCAACTCACAAAAATAGATGTGCTCTGGATGTGGTTCCCAAGAATTTGGCTCAGTGAGAGGAATGTGGCAAAGTAAGGATCAGCTACAAAACTGGCTCAAGTTTTTCCCATTGAACAAAATGAGAAGGAAAAAAAATTGTTACGTAGTGTGAAAATATGCAAAAAATAAAAACAATTCATTTTCCTCTGCTTTATGCTGGAATAGGCAAATATGGGTAGAAATTTCCAGGTTCCCTTAAAACAAGCAGGTTCCAAACCACACTGCTGCTGCTGCTGCTGGAAGCTTCATCTTCCCAGAGGTTGCTCCAAAGAGATGCATTGTCCAACCTAGAGAAACAAACCCAGATATTTATACACACCCAGGCATCATATCCACACCATCTACAGCCATAGCAAAGCACAGCCCACCACCAGTCATTTCAGATTCCTGTTTGAAAGATGCCATTTGCCAAGTCTGTTAATTACAGCACTCAGGACAATAAACCCAGGGAACATTTGGCTCCAGGTTCACAGCAAGCTGCCCCTGATTTTCCATCACCCATCTGCTCACCTCAGTGCCTGGTTGCTGCTGCAGGTAACACTACACGACTCACTAACCCACCCAACAGATCTTAATCTGCTCTTGAAATATGGGAGCATTTCTGGACAGTATCCAGTGACACAGGTTTAAATAATTACACTCTATCTGCTCCTGAGGACCTTAAATGAACAGTCCTCAAGTGGGGTAAGACCTTGTTTGAGGCAGGGATAAAGTAACAATCTCCTTTCAAACATGGGAGATAAAAAGCCAAACAAAAAAAGAAATCAAAAGCCATAGTAAAACATTCAGCAAAGTGAAGGGATTAAAAAACAGACACAAGGAAAAGGCTAATGACAGGATCTCAGGTTTCTGGACAAAATGATGGCTTCTCTTATTACTCACCAAATCAGAGAAGAATAATCATTACTATTATGAGTCCCACAATTTGACTGTTTTGCCTTTAGATCTATCAACACCTATTTTTAATGCTTAACCATCACTGCTACAATTCTAGATAATAACCCCTGGTTCATTCCTATAAAAGTGTCCTGATCAAATGGGGCAATCACTGCAGATCCCACATTCATCATCATCCTTCTGGCTGCATTTTTGTATGAGACAAAGTGCTTTTGTAAAAAGTTATTTGTATTCTGATGTTTCTCCCACTGAGCACTGTCACATATTGGAGGATTTCTGCAATCAGAGCAAGTAGGCTGTGTCTCAGGGACTCAAGAATAATTAGATAAATATTGAACAAAAGTATTTGCAAAATGCTTTCCTTCCACCCCAAAAAAAGTTCATTTCCTTAATGAGTTTATTCTCTAAGCCAGATGAGGCAGACAGAAATCACAGCATAATCATTACTGACTATATTTAAACCAAAGGGAAGGAAATCAGTGCAAGACTTCTCTAAGAGACCAGTCTTAAAAATTCTCCAAAGGAGCAAAGCTGTGATGACCTTGACAGAAATTTGGACAACTAAAGATATAAAATCAGATTCATAGGGGTAATTTTAAACCTAGAAAGTTTATGCTTTCTTATGTGTAAAATATCCCTCCACTAAATACCCAAAAGAAAAAGGGGAACTATGGAAAGGAGCCAAGGTTGGAAAGACCTTGATGGTTGTCCAAACACCACCAATGGTGGTGAGAAGGAGGACAAGAAAGGGAAGTCCTGACAAGAAGTGAGAAGTTTCCACTTCCCAAGTAAATATTTCAGGCAGAAATAAGACCCTGATCAAACATTGTCAGAGAGGAGGCAAAGGGAGCCAGAGACAGAGGCAGCATCAGGGCAGATTCAGGCAGCATCCACATCCAACAGAGGAAGCCATGAAAACAGAGATAGCTCAAAAAAACCCCAAAAATACTGTAACAAAAGGGGGATGGAGGTGAGAGCCTTCATCACAAAAGATAAAAGAGGAAGGTGAAAAAGCCCCCCTCAAAAAAGAAGCACAAAGAAGAGACTACAAGATAAAGCAGTAGCTAGAAAAGATCTGGTAAGCAAAATCCACCCTACAGCACCTCTTCAATTACATTTATCATGTTCTACACATTTGTTTTTATGAAATTCTTCTACCCTGAACCCCTCTTCTTTGACATCCACCTCAGTACCCTCTCTGCTCTCCAGCTCCTTCTGTTTATTTTCATAGACAATTCCTATGCACTGGCTATTTAAAATAAAGAAAAAATCCAATTTATCCAGTCCTCTTCTAACAGGGATCTGCAACCTGCTCAGTCACTGAACAGATTTATCTGAGATAACATTATGGGATCAATTCCAGGTTTGGGTATTTGACATCAATTCTCAAATTTTTAAAAAGAGCAATCAGAAATACATTAATGAATGCAGACCACAAGACCTCAGAAAAACCACATAACCTTCTCTGTCCTATGTCCACTTGTGTGTTAAAAAATGGGCTGGAATTTATTGAACCCTTCCCAGCTGGAGACACTCCTCAAGAAAATCTGCCACAAATATTACAAAGCCAAGGGAAAACCACGTTAACTACATCTTTGGCAGGTGAAGAAAATTGTTTATCAGGAAGCTGATACAAGGGGGAAAAAATAGAAATATGTTTAGGCTACAGGAAAACTGAGATATTAATCACACCAGTCAGGAGGGGAAATTTAAAGCTCCACCAGCAACCATAACTCTGCCAGCTCATGCATAAGCACTGCATCAGGCTGCTTAATTAGCTGATCAGTTTGATGACCTATCACAGGACAATGACAGATCACTCAGCTAATAGAATAAACACACGGATCTCATTTTTTTAATAACTGCTAGTTGCCAACACTCCATTTTACATGATTTTGCACTGTCAAGGTTCATAAAATAAAAAAAAATGCGTTGTAATAAACACACAAAGGGATCTAATTCCCCAGTGCCACTCCCTTCTCTGTCCCAAGTTTTTGATAGAGGTTCATTCCCTAAGATTTTACCATGGCATGAAGGATGCTCACCAGAAGGGCAGGCTCTCCCCCCTGCCCTCATTTCCCTCATTCACCCCATGAAATCAAGACATCTACAGTGCCCTGTTTTTGTTCCTCCCATCCAACATTCCCAGCAGCCACGGCCACCAGCACACGTCACCTCTTTGTATTCCACTCCTGAGAGCAGAAGGATGTGGATTGCAGGCAGAGGGAAGGTTATGAGGCTTGAGCTGGTAATAAACCATGTGTGTCTCCTTATATTTTAGCTGCAAAGCTGCTGGCTGTTCACTGGCAGAAAATTACTCTCTTTACACAACAAGCAGTGTCTTTGTATATTGAATAATGTAGCATGTAATTTCCCCTTGTTGAAGGGAAGGGTGAATTATTTATGATCACGTCTATACTGCATTTGTCTGCTGTACATTAACGTGTGCCAGCCCTAACCACAGAGCAGAAATCAACAGCAACCTTTGCAGGCTCCTTGGCCAAAAGCAGCCCTCCTCATAAAAATCAGGATCTCTGGGAATAGCCTGAGGAGGAAGCATGGATATACAAGATGACACACAGTGGAATGGGGGAAAAAGGAAAAGCTCTCCTCGATTTCAATATATTCCCACCGAAGCCAGGGGGGACTTTGCTCCAAACTGGAGCAAGCTCAAGCTAACAAAGGTATTTATATGCAACAGAACTTAATAGCAAACAGGTGAGACCTTTTAATGGCAGGTTCCCTGAACAATTCCTGCATTCCATGAGAGGAGGGGCTGTTGGGGACTCAGGATGTAGGAGAGGAGGCTGGCAGGTAACACTGGCAGGAACCACAAAAGCAAACAGCAAAAGCAAACCACAAAACCTCACACCAAAGCACTGAAAATGCAGCACCCACCAGGCCCTACTCATCTCATCCACAGGGTAAAAAGAGACATTCCCCTCAAAAGAAAACATGCAAGATTTTTCATCATCCACATGGGTTTTGTTGGTTGTATAGAAAGTATCTGAAATTCTGTATTAATCCTATTAAATAAACATTTCATAAAATTCCTCCCCTTTCTCTGTGAGGATCGTAAAGGAAGACTGCAACCAAAATGGCTGCAGAATCTCAGAACCATGGAATTACTGAGGTTGGAAAAGCCCTCCAAGATCATCAAGGCCAAGCATTAATTGAGCACTGCCAAGGCCACCATGTCCCCAAGTGCCACATCCACACAGCTCTTAAATCCCTCCAGTGATGGGGACTTCACCACTGCCCTGGGCTTTTGATGAAGAAATATTCCCTAATATCCAACCTAAACCTCCACTGCTGCAACCTGGGGCCATTTCCTCTTGTCCTAATGCTTGTTCCTGGAGAGAAGAGACCAACAGACTATAAAAAGCAATTACTTTCATATGCTCAGTCACATAGCTAAAATTCTGCTCCTCTGTGAATAAAATAAAACAGATTGAACAGATTTTACACATATATATATATATATATACACCTATGTGTATGACCTGTTTTCCAGGTCACCAGTTCCTTAATATTTAATATGCTTTCCTTTTTTTCCCAAAACTCTTTAAAATAAAGATAAATCAAACTTTTGCTGGTGCTCTTCAGGCTACATTTTTCTGTAGCCTCATTCCTTCTAATCACAGTCAGCTTCTCCTCCCACCACACGAAAAGGTGGCTGTTAACCTGTTATAAACACATTTCAGGTACACCAGGAGGACATTTCTCATCCTGGGGTATTAATGCTCCCCTGAATTTATGTCAGTGGAGCTACAGCACTTTGTTTCTTCCCTTCACACAATGTAATTGAAGATTTCAGGTAAATCAGTCCTAATAGGCAGCTCACAACCTAAAATATTGATGTCTAAGGCAAGTGAGAAAATGATCCACCAGCTCTCAGATTAGATGGGATGAAGCCTACTTAAAAAGCTACAGATGCTACAAAATTAAGGATAAACATTTTTATCCAAAAAAACCCAAACAAAAGATTAAGCAAAAGCTAATACTGCTGAATCATCTGGCCAGGAACATCAGATTGCTCCTAATTTAATATATCTAATGCCATTCTTAGAGTAACAGCTATGTTATTCTATCCATAGTCTCCTAATTGCTTCCACTAATCTGGATAAATATTCCTTCTGCCTGAGTTCCTTCCCTGCCAAATCAAGAAGGTTTGTTTAAATCAAGTTCTCAGTTTGCACTGCTGATGTTTTTTGCAATCTCAGAGCAAAGCTGATCCCACACCCCTCAGAACACTCCAGAAATGAACTTCCCTGTGGAAATGTCTCCCCCTGAGAAGCTCCTGTGAAGACAAGGCTGTCATTAGTCACAGAGATGCAGCTCTGGAAGGGAAAGGCTGCCCACAGTCCTACCTCCATAAACTTTCCATGACTCACATCAAGAGGAATGGAAACATGAAAGGGCAAAGTGAGGCTGGTGGAGTGAAATCCTCGTAACATTTTCATATGGAAAGAAAAAGCCCAACAATATTCAGCAGCAAAGCAGCACAACCATGTCATTCCTTTTCCACTCCTCCATCACTCAGTGCCACACTGTCCATGCACAACAGCAATTCTTCAGCCCAGGCAGGATAAATTTATGACTTCTGGACACAAAAAACCTGCAAAACCTTACAATGACAGATATTTTTTAGCTGTCAAGCTTACTGGAAATGGTTAGAATTGAAGTAAACTACAGGCAGCACACAAACAACCTGAAGTATTTGTACAAGGGTAGGGGAGTATTTGTACAGCAGGAGGAAGTTCATCCTGTGAGTGGGCAGGCTGTACCATTTCAATAAAAAATAGCCCAGTAGAAGGAATAAAATCTAAGCTAAATTAAAAAAGAAAGACCATTATGTAAGGAAAAGAGAGAAATAATCATAGATTTTTCTCTCTCCTGCTTCTTGGACGCATTTGGCTCCTCAAGTTTACATTTTTGGAAATAAACTTTGCCTGAACTCACTTCTATTTACCTCAGAGAAATCAGAAAGATGCCAGAAAGATGATATGTCAATAAAAAGAGGATCATGAATCACTGAGCTCTATAAACTTCTGGCAAACAAAAAAGAGGGGAAAAAAACCAAAACAAAGCAACAAAAACAAGCAAAAAGCAATTGCAGTGATTTAGAAAAGCCACAGGACTCATTACAAAGCTCAGCAACCTCCTGCAGACTGAAGTTATGTAAAGCTCCTTTATTTACTTAAATCCCCTAATTTTTAAAGAATCATCAATAAAGGCAACTCCCAAGATGCTGTATGAACCATGGAACCAATTTCAAGGCAATCAGTGGCAAAACTGGTACATCCTAAGAGCAAGAGTAGGTGGCCACAGCCCATGGTTACACACTCAACCTGTTGAAAAACAGCTGAACACTTGTTCAAGTCTAAAATTTTAATTTAAAGAATGCATTTCATGGCCTTTTAAAGCCAAAGAAAACCTCCTGAATCACCACTGAATCAGCAATCTTGCCTAAAAAACAACAGTGGTTTCTTCCACAACCCAGCTGGTTCCTTGCTCAGAATCTAATCCAAACACAATCTGCTCCTTCCTCATCCATACACTTCCAAATAAAATGTGAGAATGGAACAAATTCCTTGCTCCACATGCAAAAAAAGGAAAAAAAAAAAATCAGCAAACTCCCCTAAAATCAGCATAACAGCAGTCATTTCAATCACATAAGGATGACTTCTATTATTTGGGCTGCAGTGCTCAGGAAATAGTTTCTGAGCTTGAATCACCACTCAGTCAGGGCATAAACACTGCCTGAATAAACAGATTCTTGGAAGCAAGGAAAAAAAGAGTGGGGATTGGGAAAGGGAGCTCCCTGACCTGGATCAGTGGCAGCAGGGTCATGCCCTCCCCCAGAAATGCATTATTGCACCTAAAGCCTTGTGCAAGTTCCTGGAAATTACCAAGGTCCAGTCCCTTGCACTCCTAAAATGCCACAGCCACATGTTGTGATGTGCTGTTGTTTGGCCTGCCTCGAGAATGTGAAAATAACAAAACTCAGTATAAACCATTTTTAAATTAAAGCCTTTTTCAGCAAGATAAAAAACCAACCCACCAATTATATTTAATGACTTCAGTGTTCCTTCTTTCTACTCTATCTGATTTAAAACAGCCTAAATCAAAACCCATACTTTTTGGGCTACTTACAGGATAAAAATTGCAGGCAGGAAAATGAAATAGAACCAAAAATCAGCAATTTTTCCAGAAATACAGGTCCAAAAACCCTGGAAGGAAAAAAACCAGCACCAGCAGCCACCCAACCTGTGGCAGCACATGCCTGGAGCTCCCGTGTCAGGGCAGAGCTCCCATCAATGTGTTCAATCCTCCCTCTGTACAAACATGGAGCAGAGTGCTGTTTTCAAACATTTCTGAGGATGTTTGGAGCAGAATTTTGCCTGCAGTGCACACTGGCTTCTCAACTCCTGATCAAAACTTGCTGCCTACGATGTGCAACAGCTCCAGCAATTCATCTTTTCCCTTCCCTTAGTTCCTATTCATCTCACACAGTGCCTTGCTACAGAATCACTGACAGGTTTATATTGAATATGAAAGAGTTGCACACTGTAGAAAAAAAAATGTGTCTTTACATAAATTACTCCAGTGTATTTCTTCTCACAAAAAAAAAGCCACTTTAATCCACTTTCAGAAATCATTCTGCATGGTCAAAGTTTGGTATCTTTATTTTCAATCCTCACAGGAACTGTGAGCAACCTCCCAACAGACCCCAGATGGTCCTGGGGGTCCTCCCATGGAAACAAGGATGAACCAATGCAGCCATCCTGTGGGGCTCACAGATTCCTTTCCCAAAAACCTGGAGCCACATTAGAAAGTTCTGACATTCAGAGCACAACCAGAAATTGCATCTATTTCACAAAAACCAGCCAGTGCCTCATTAAAGCAATCGATTCACCAAGAGCCAGAATAAAGGACTGATGCCATTGGGAGCTAATTTTTACCACTTCCTAAGAAAAAGTGCACCTACTTAAATGTCCAGAGAGACAGCAACACCAAAATTAGATAAAGACAGATGTAGAAGGTCAAACAATTCATGCAGTGATTTCATATCCATGAGAATTGTTCAGTCTAAATTTGCCCTATGTACTTTTTTTTTGTTTTATGGAAAAAAAAATAAGCTGAGAGCTCCATGGGAAGGCACAGGGATCACCTGAAATTCAACTTCAGGGGCTGAAAGTCAATGTGACAAAGATGGTCTTGCCATAAACGCTTGTATTGCATTTTTAATAAGACCAAGCAGCTGCTGAAGTTTCATTTCCAACACAGAACATCACGATAATTTACAATAATAGAAATTCTTACCTGCCTGCTCTTTCAAGGAATACATCCCACTCTCATCCCACAAACCAGCCAAATTCCTGCTCTGAGTGCAACAGGGAAGCACACAGCACGAAGGCTGAATCTGTTATGAAGCTCTTTCACTGCAGTTATTTTTATCAAACAAACTGAAGAGGTTTGGGGGTTGGCAAGAGGGAAAAAAATATCATCTCTAAATACAGCTCTCATACGCCCTGCAGTCAGGCTGTAATCAGAAATAAATAAGTGTTTATCTTCAGAAAACGCCCAAGGCAAAGAATTGGTCTGGTATTGACAGAGCTGCTGCCTCAGACCCAGCTGTTCTGTAGTTACCTGTTTGTTCCCATCCACTGTGAATCCTGTTTAATTTCAGGCTCCCAAGGCTGCTTCATTGACTCTCTGGAAAGATATTGCTGCAATTTACTCCAACAGCTCTTCTGGAGCAGCTTACTCCACAGAGACACGAGGGTTTCCCTCCATGCAGAGCTCATTTGGGTGAGCACAGCACAGTGATTTCACCACTCTACCTGAACACAAGAAAAAGTTGTGGATTCCCCATCCCTGGAAGTGTTCAAGGCCAGGTTGGACAGGGCTTGGAGCAACCTGGGATAGTGGAATCACTTCACTGTGCAAAAGAAAAAATCCCTCAGAGTCAGTGTGCCAGCTGAGTCTCACCCAAGGGAGAGGAGGAGAGCTGGTGCAGCACAGTTGGGTTTGCAGGAGGGGATCTGTCAGTGCTGAAGGGTTATTTTAAGCCCAGCTCTTTGTCTCTTGCATTGATTACTGGTCCAGAACCAGCACGTGGGGGAAAAAATGTTCTGAGAGTATTTCCAACGTCCTGCCAAGCGTTTTCAGCCTTGACATGCTGCAAAATAGTGGGCATAACTCACAGTTATGAGTTACTCTGATTACCATCTTGTTCCTTTTACACATTTGATTTTCCCTGATTTTAGCAGCTGCTACCTCAGGTTGATTTAAAGTGAGGAACAGATTCCATCCACCATCTGATCTCTAATACTTTCTGCCACTTTGCAAGGGGTATGCAGCACAAATTGCTAAATCCTGTGGGCTGTGAGAGATCAGCTGCTAATTTAAGGCTGCTTTTGAGGGATGAAATAACATTGTATGGAATAAACAGAATTTGCATCACTTAATGCCTGTTTGTCTCATGTTGTGGTAAAATGGTTTTGCATGCAATAATGCAACCAAGTGGTATCTGCTAGAATTCATCTGATACACCTTCACACTTCATATATAAGCAGTTTTTCTGAAAGGGGACCCATTCTATGTGAGCCTTAACTTTGCTTTAAACACAATACCCTTATGGCAATTCTAGAGCAACGTAAATGCTCGCAGCTGCTCATTTGATTTTTTAGTGGCTGAGAAGGGATTTTCCTCCACCCCCAAGCTGATTTTTCTCCATAAACTTTACTATCTTAACAGAGTCATCTGAATTCTTTTTGTTGTGACTCATATACGGTGCCTTCTCTGTGAGACATGCATTGAAATGGATGGAAAAACGTATCTCATCTGTACATAAGTACCATGTAAGTGCTTTTTCATGAATAGGGCATTTCATCTTTCATCTGGTGCTGAGTGGGTGAAAGGAAACATACACAGCTGCATCCTGAAAAGACAAACTCAGCATTAGAGTCTGTCATTAAAGTTTCTTGTAAATTCAAACAAAAATTACTCAACTCAAACTATTCATTGATGCCAAATCACAACTGGGGCTTTGTTTCAGCACTTTAAAAAAACCCAACTCTGTTCCAAGCTTAGTAGTAGTAACTTTTCTAAATGTTCAACAACTTTAATTCTTTAAGCAGTGGCACATCAGATAAATCTCAGTCCATTAACCAAGAAACTACTTTGTTCATTACAAAGTGCAGCAGACTCAGAGCCCAAAGTGGAAAACCCAAGAAAGCTCTAAGTGTTCTCAAGAAATTTCTAATTAGTTATCTCTAAAATATCACCAGATAAAATTCTTGCAGGTAGCTGTGGGCTACACCTAATTAAGTAAAACCTTTTTGATATAATTTCATTATACTGCTCCCAGCTTCCTAGAAAAGTGTTTATTCTGCAGAAGTCAGGCAACATTTACTTCCAAAGTCTTCTGCCACTATTCCAAAGTGTTTCAGCAAAGGCTTGGGCTCCATCACTCACCCCTCTGTAGTCTGTGCATTGTAACTACACAAAAGTGCAATACATTTTTATTAAACAGTTTATAAGATCCCATCATTCTGAAGACATTTCTGCACCTCTGCACCCCTGGCTTTGAGGTGTGTGTGGCTGGCAGAGCACACTCTTGATGTGGAAGCTAAAGCCATTTGATAATGGATGAAACTCTCACAATTGTCCTCTCCTACCTTCACACCATCACATCTAAAGAACAACACTTCTACCACAAGCTTCAAAGGATCAAATATCAAACATTCAGAGTTCAAATATCTTAACTCATTGATTTCCACAGTGGAGGAGAGAGGATGTGCTGCACTCTGTCACCAGCCTCTCAGAAATAGCACAGCTCTTGGTGCTGTTCTCACAACAGGGCAAAATCCAGCCCAGGAATCTTGCAACTGCCCCAAGCCCCCAGTTTACAACAGTCATAACAAAAGGGAAAAATTCCATGCTACATATGGAACCCAGTGAGTAAATATTGTAATATCCAGGAGAATAATAAGAAAATCTGACCCTCAGCCACTGAACCATTGACTCCCTTGCCTGGACTCTCTCTTCCTGCAGGTCTCTCCCGTGCTTGGCATCAGCATGCTTATTTTCCACTTGGAAAGAACACAACCACAAATACCTTTTCATGCCTTACACTGCACTTAGCTGGCCTCCAGATTGTAAACAAACAAGATAAAAATCTGAGAATGTTCTTTTCTCAATCTCCATGAAAAGAAACCAGGGGGAAAAAGAAATTAGAAAAGCAAACCAAAACCCCAACTCTGCATAATGATGAATGTACCAAGGGAAATTTGGCATGCAGTCCCTCACACCATGCCTCTTCTGCAACATTTTCTGCAATATAAAGACAACATTTAGCTTAGCAAACTAGATGGTCTTTATTTGTGGGCAGAGGAAACCCAAGGCAAATGCTCTAAGAGACTTTTTTTTTTCCAATGGATATGTTAATTACTTAACTTCTGTTATTGGGAAACTGTCCCAAACTAACCTTCCACTCTCCCTCTGCTTCAGCTGCACAGGGGTCAAAATTCACTTTTTAAAAGGTTTTGAAGTGAGAAATTGTGAAAACAAAGCCCACCCTTGATGGAGCTCCAAGGCAGCACAAGTGCCTTATTCAGATCCTTCCTGATCCCTACCTGAGCACCTTCTGGGAGCTACACAGGGATGCCTGGGACCAGGATGCTCCAAGATCTGCTCTGTGGGGCACAGCATCTCCTGAGACAGCCCAGGGTTCTAAGGGAAAGGGAGCACAACTGCTCCCAGACGCCTGCTCCAGCCAGAAATCTCTCACTGCCATGGAAAACCCCCGTGACCCTGGAGGCAGCAGAGCACAAAAGTGACCAGTGGGAGGTAAAATGAGGTTTTATTTCTAAACAGCAGTGCTTGTTGATGTATTTGGTTCCAGGCAAATAGATGAGGACACGGAGTTGCTACAGGATTGCAGCTGAAATGGCACCACTGCTTGAAATAAACCCTTTGCTGAGGCACATCACACAAGGAATCAGAAGTGACACAAATTCCATCAACTGCAGTTGGTAGCCAGATTTTCAAGAGCAGATGCATGACTGTTAATGATAACCCAAAAAGCTGTTTCTAGTGCAGAAAGACTGAAACTGTTAACATTATGAAACTGCAAAGAGCTAGAAGCATCTCCAGAATACACCCCACAAAAATACTTTGCAGGAACTTAAAAACTCCAACTTGAGCAGAATTAACACATCTAACAAAAAAATCTCCAGCAAAAATGCCTCCCAAGTTCTGAAACACATTTCCATCTGTTAAATTTCTCTGCTGCTGATGGTGTTTACCTGGAGTGAAAGATATGAACCTTTGATTTCATGAGATTAATGTAATAAGTTGGTTTAGGCTGTTAATGCATTCAAAGCTCTCAAATATGCAGGAGACTAAGACGGCATCAAGAGCACACAGACACACTTGGAGGGGAGGTTTTTAATGTAAAATAAATTAGAAACTCCTTAATCTATTTCTGCAGCAAGGACTACACTTAGATAAAAGCTTCCTGGGATGTCTTAGCCTGGAAGAGATGGCTTCCAAGCCTATTTATTCCTTTAAGCTCTGCTGTATAACCTAAATAACAACACTAAGGAAAACCCCTAAAGCCCTGTCAGGTATGTGAGGACTCAAGCTTTGATGAATGCAATGCTCATGTCTCAAAAGTGACACCTGGCCACAATGAAACAATGATAAATAAAATATTCATATTATATGCAGATATCTGTAGAGAAAAAGGCTGTATTGGTCAGCAGGAGAGCTCCACCTAAGTGATGCATGAAGCTGCAAGAGAAAACACTTCTGTTGGTGCCTCAGATCCAGAGAAATGTGAAAAACAGCTGTATCCCCAGCTGTCCTGTCACTAATGCTGCTGAGCTACTTTTTAGTGGGCACCAAAGGGAGCTGCATGGCTTTGGGAATAAGGCATTGTAGAAGCTGCCCCGTGCTCAGCTTCCATAACACTTTCCATCCTCAAAAATGGTGCTTAAAAAGCACAGCAGGTGCCACCACAAGCTGCATCAATCATCATCTCCTGCAAAGATCACTCCACGCCCATAGCTAAAGGCAGCAAGTTGCAACAAAATGCCAAGAAATGCCACATATTCCATCAGATCTTTGGGAATGTGACTCAGCAGCTGGGCTGGAGCAGTTCTGGGCACTGCAGCTCCTCCACCCTGTTTATGTCCTCTACAGGAGATGCCCAAAGAGCAAGGCTGCAACACCCCAGCAGCTCTGGCTTGCCCTGGCTCCAACAGCAACAGCTCCAGGGTGAACTCAGCAGCCTGACCAGAGAATTGTTAAGGCTGGAAAAGACCCATAGGATCACTGAGTCCAACCATCAACCTCAAGCTGCCGCCTTTGATGCCTCAGGTTTGGATTTTCTATGTTTTACATTCTGTGCTGCTCTAGTGTGTGGGGCTGGGTTCATATCAGGGCATGGTGAGCTCTGTGCACAGACCAGGGAGACAAAACAATTCCTGCTCCAGCTGGGCACCAAGGACAAATGAGCCAAATCTCAGCCCAGGAGCACAAACCCCGTGGGCTGGAGAGAGAAAAACAAGCAGGGTGGGAGTGCCTGGGCTAAAGCTGGGCTGGGACAATGAACTGCAAGGTGCAAATGGAGCAGAGCTGATCCCAGGGAGAGACCCCGTGCCCGGCCGTGCATTTTGGGGCCATTTTGGGTCATCCTGGGTGCAGCCCTGGCTGGGCTCTGGTGCTGCCCAAGGTGCATCCATGGAGGAGATCCTTGGAATCAATCCCTGCTTCATTCTTTAGCTCTGTCCAGCCCTCACAAGGCATCACCTTCACCACTGAGCCCTGGTCACCACTCCAGCACTGCCACCCAGCTGGGAGAGCCCTCCTGAGCCTGGAGCCACACTGGTTGTTTTGGTTGGGTTATTTTGGCCTCGTGAACTGCTGTGGTGGCCCTGCCATGAAAACCTCCAGGCTCTGGCCAAAGAATTGCTCCAGGAGCTCACCTCTGTCCTGCTGTCAAGGGGGAGGTGGCAGCTGGAGTGTGGGGATCCCCTGGTGCATCCCCACCGTGCCTGAGGAGAGCAGAGCTCCAGACCAGAGTCCACAAGGGAAGGCAGCCAGGGATGGGTTCTCTGGCCCTCCTGGAGAAAAATGAAAGGTTGGACAAGGCTTGGAGCAGCCTGGGGTGGTGGAAGGGCTGGAATGAGACGAGCTTTAAAGTGCCTTCCAACCCAAACCACTTGACTCTACAATTTTTCCCTGTGTATAACTAAGTCCTGCTCCTTTTACAGCAGTTACTTCACCAGTATGTGAAAAATTAGGCATTCTAGAGCACCATCCTAGGTGCAGGAGAGAAATAAGTCTCACAACTGATCATTTGATTTAATTTGACGTTTTCCTGCATATTTAAATCCTGGAAAATGCCTTCAGCATCCAAACCATTTATAATCAAAGTAAGTGACTGCAGAAGTTCAGAATAATCTATAAACTCAAAAAATTCCACAGTTCTCCTCATTAGGTGAAAAAATAAATCACATGCTGATAACACACCTCAGTTTCTTTATTGCATGGCTCATTGGTTTAAATTACACTTTGAGAAGAATAGCAAATCAGAATGAAACCTTACAATTATATGGGCTTCTTTCTTTGCACAAGAAAACTTGCATTTGATGTTATTCTTACTATTCCTCCTTGAGGTTACTTATAGAGGGCCAACAAAACTGATCTGGACCAGACAAAATGTTTTATCCAAACATGGAGAATTAAATACAACATGAATTATTTTATCAGTGTTTTGACAGAGATGCTTCTGCCCAAGGTGAAAAGGAATTAAATGAGAAAATGCAGCTGTAGCCATTCATGCCATACAGGAGCCTCAGAGTGCACTCAAAGGTACCTTGGGGTTAGGTTATGGTCCACAAAGGGTGTGGAACTCCCAGCATCAATCTCAGAGTGCTTTTCAAAGGTGCTGCTCCACCTCTGGGGGACAAAATGACAGAGTTCTGACATGTGTCACCTGTAATATCATTTGGAATAACATGATAGAAGTCCAAGAAAAACCCAGATCTCCTAACTCACCATCCAGAATCCCATTACCTGGGAATTGAGGGATTTTGAATGAAATTCAGATATGTGTCTCACAAGACAGAAAGCCACCAGCAATCCAATTTCTAAATAAACCACCTAAGGCAGGCAGCATGGACTCTGACTTTCCCCCAGTAACCACATTAAACAGAATGAATTTCAGCCTTTCATAAGCTCAACAGACACAGAAAGTGAATTTTCCCAGCTTCCCAAGCTGCAATCATGCTCCCCATCCCAGAGCTGGGCCAGAATCTCCCTGCACTACAGTGGCAGGGAGCATTTTTGGGTCCAAAGCTGGCAGATGGCACTTTCAGGAGCAATGGTGCAAGACCTGCAGTAGGAAATGAAACCCTCCCTGTCATAAACAACCCCCAGTTAAGAACTGGAGCCCTCATTAATGTAATTGGTTTCATACAAGGTGCTAAAATTCAAATTTGCTGCATTTAGAAGCCAACACTGTTTCTATTAGTTAAGGAGTGTTTTGCTCACCTCTATTTTTGCTCAAGCACAGAGGGAAAAGGGAGGGGAAAATGTGTCATGTACTCTGCCTCCAGCTAGAGAATGCCATGCTAGAGTACATTTTTCACCTCAGATGAAAAATGAAGGCAGGTAGCCTTTCAGCACAGCTGCTCCTGAGGACTGAAATGGAAAATTATTTGGAGAGGAACTCTCAGATCATTCACTCAGAGCTGTGGATTTACATCCTCCAACTTGCATGAGATCCACAGAGCGAGTAGGACTCCATCCCAAGCTGAAATCTGAGGGAGGAGACACATTTAAAATGTAAAAACAAACTGGAGACACGTTTGAAATGTAAAAACAAACTACAGTACTACCACTAGGTGGAAAAAAAATCACTAATCATTATCCTTCAGGAAAACACTCAATTTTCAGCCTTTCTGCTTCAAGTCCAGCAAATGAAATTTCCTCTTTTTAATGGTGCTGCCTTTGAGTACAGGCCAAAGAAGGAAAGAGCACAGGGGTTATGTTACCAGGGAGCAGAAAGGGTGTGCACCTCTCAATTTGGCATCTCTGGTAAGGGGAGGGAAAGCCCACAGTGGAACAGGACACACCCAGGACTGGTGAGGAACTGTCCCCTCCTCCAGCTCCCTGACCCTGGCCATGCCCATCCAAGCCAGGAAATCCAGCTTTGCCTTGGGTACCAAGTGTTTTCCCTCTTTGGGGACACATCCCCAGCCCCCTTTGCTCCACTTCTCCTTGAAGCCTTTAACCCCTGAGGATGAGCTGCTCCACTCCAGGAGCAGATGTCAGTCTCTGATTTCAGAATTATTCCTTTCCCTCTCCACAAAGAATTCCACCTTCTGTACGACTTTAAAACTCCCCCCACTGCTTTTAACTTGGCTGAAGTAGAATATCTGTGTGAGCCATTGGCTGAGGTGCCTTTAATGATAGAACAGTTCATGAAAATAAAACCACCCTATCTGTAAAATGTGCACTCCCCCTTCTGAAAATGGAGTAAGCCTATTAATTACTTTCTTAAAGGCTGACTCTCAAAATGGCACTGCTGACATTTAAGGCTTATAAAAAATGCAAGTCTGTCTGATCTGTGAGAAATGAGTTTATATGATCTATTTTAAGATGAAAATATTTATCAAGGAAGACAGTGGCCAGTTAGGAACACAAACAGAAACAAAGCCACTTCAAGTAAGTTGTCCTTTTTTGTTTTAATCTTTTCCATGCCAAGGACATGCTTCTCCCCAGAAGAGTGGTGCACAAAATAAGTGACATCTGGTGGCTTTATGCTGTAATAGAATGAGGCACCTCGTTTCAATGCTGTTAACCAAATCAATTCTTAAATTTACTGCTTCTTAGCAAAGCTTTTCAGATGTTTTATTTATTTATTTTCATGCAGATACTTCTGAGGCCCCTGGGCATCACAATCCCTCTTGCAGGGTGACAACTGCTGTTATCCAATTAAAGTGGGACTGTCATATTCACACCAGGAAAAACACAACTCCACAAAGGAATTTGGAAGGTACAGGAAAAGAGCTCTGAGATTTAGCTGGGCAGCATCAGTAAGAATCACATAGAGCCAGGCTGTAGGAAAAGACTTTGCAGAATTTTGTGAAGGAAATAATTCACCTGCACCAATTATTCACATGCTCAAAGTAATTAATATCAACTTAGGCCTCTGTGAATTGTCTTTCATTGGATTTTAATTAAACCCAAAGAAACAGCTGCATTTTTCATTCTGAGTTTAGCAGCATCCTGGTGGCTACAACTTTTACAAATTTGAAACAAGCTTTTCCCCTTTTCATGCTTTATTGATCCTCAGCAATGGCCACATCTAATCCAGCCAAACCTCCTGCACCTAAACCTGCACTCCAGACATAAAGCAATTACAACTCCCCTTCAAACTCCTCCAGCCAGAAATACACTTCTCTTTTAGAAAGCCATAAGCCTCTCCTGGATAATTAATAGAAGAACTGTCAGCCAGCCTCAATTAAAATTACAAAACTGCTGGCACTGCAATATCAAGGCTTGCAACACTAATTTCTGCAGTAATAAGTATTTATGGGGAAAAAAAAATATATCTGTAAGCACTATGTAACAGAAATGAGATGAAAGATAAACAGACTCTAAATATTTATCAGCAGAGGAAGTCCAAAAATACAGCAGCAAAAATGGAGCGGATGGCAGCTAAATCCAGACCATGGAGGGTTCCTCGAAGGATGTGCAAGGAGGAACTTCATTTTCAGCTTGACATGGCTAAATCTAATTAATTCCTTCCTCCTATTCAGTTGCTGCACAGAAATCCCTGATGCCAAAAGGACAAAGCTAAAAATGTCCCCAAAGCCATGGCTGAAGGCTGCACTTGTGCCCTGCAGCAGTGCAATAAATAAAGAGTTGGACTTTGGGGCTTTTCCATCACTTTTAAGGCCTAAATATCCTTAAGAGGAATGTCCACCTGCATGCTTGGCTTCCCTCAGCACTGAAAGGGGGCTCCACATCTGCAGGATCTCCATAAAAAGGGGCCTCTGGGATAGCACAGCTACTGATGGATTATTTCAAAGGGAAATATTATTTCCTGCTCACATTCCCTCATCCCCACCAGACATTATCTTCACCTTGAGACCTCCTGGCTGAGCTAAATAACATATGCAGAGAAAAGCACAGCTGAATGGCTTTAGCTCCAGCCACTCATCAAGAAGAAAACTTTTAAAGATCCCATTTCAATTTATTTTTTGAAATGCTGGCATGCTGAAGTCAGCAGGAAGACATTTCAGTGACTTTAATGAAGGCAGAGGTTCATCCAGAGAATTGCTGTTTGGAATGAACACAGGGTTTATGTTATCTCATTTGAAACCTTCCAAGTTTTCTGTTAAATGCAACTTAATGATATTTGCCATCTCAGAATTATTTGCTGTCACAATACAGAAAGGAGGGTATTAAAGTTGTGCACTGTAAAATGTTTAGTGATGATGGATGGGATACTCTTGTTTCACTAACAGGCATGTTTTTAATGCATAAATATTAATTGTCATAAAGTGCCTGTTCATTTTGCAGTTTTTGAAAGCTTTAGCTTGTAGGAGTTGTAATAGTCCAAAAAAGATACTGTTGGTATTTACATATTTATCAGCATTTTCAGGGCACATTTTTAGGGCTTTTCTCTTTTTTTTTTTTTCATTCATTATCCAATGTACCAGCACAGCAAGACAAAAAAAAAAAAGGAAAACTGGAGAGATTACTACACTCACTTGATGGGTATCATTACAGGAAAACACTATCAAAACTCAGCAGAGGCTTTTCATGCATTGCCCTGTATTACACCAGAATGAGTTACTGCAGCATTCCAGCTCTGATGCTAAACCAGGAGAATGCTCAATCTGTGCAGCTGAAGCAGGAATGAGCAGCAGGTGAGTGGGACCATCTGAGGGAGTCCCTGACTCCAGGTAAAAGCTGCTCCCTGACAGGCTCTGGAGGCTTTCCCAGATTTCCCAACCTTGCCACACTCCTTGGTGAGCACAGGGCTCTGAATCCCTCCAGGACAAAGGGAAAACTGTTCCCTCTCCCATGTCCTGGTCCCCCTCACACCACTGAAGCCCAAAAGGTGAATCCCTCCTGATCCAGCCTAATGCCAGATAAATCCACGTGGGATTTCCATGGATACCAATTTAGATTGCATTTACTCTGCTGTTTATTTTCATTTTGCTGATCTCCTCAGCAACGTTCAAAAATCTACTTTGATGGGTTAAAAACTTCCCTATTTAAAATCACCTGATGTCAGACAATTTTTTATTTCCTTTTTCCTCAGCCAGACGATCAGATCAGATCCCACTCTTCCCTCCTGCTCACCTCTCACATCTCATTTCTTGTTTTAAAGATGGTATAAATAGCCTTGCAAAGTAATTCTAATACTAAGTGTCAAGTGCAATAGTGGTTTCATTCTGATTTATCCTTATCTGATCCTCAGGCAAGTTAATCCTGAGGCTGAGAAACTGTTTTCAGAGCTTTATAATTGATGAAACTTTTCATCTGAATTATTTACTTTCCCAACAGCTCCGATGAGTCGCTCAGGGCATAAAGCTGTAGTACTCCATGCTGGAGTGCTCAAGAACATGTTTGTGTCTTCTTAAATTAACAGCCCATCACTGCATCTCCTGCTGCAGTTTCTATTGGCAGTCTTTAACACACAGCAGGGTTTTTATCTGAATTTTTATGGCCTGCAATGGATGCAGTTCCAACCCAGATGTCTCGGTGTTATCCCAGCCCGGAGCTCCAGGGAGACACAAAGCAGGCAGAGGATCCCTGATCCTGAAGGTGTGAAAGTTACAGTGTGAACCAGTGCTCCTTCCCTGGAATCACCTGGGCACAGGCTCCCACCTGATGCACAGGTGCAAAACCTGCTCCTCTCCCATTGCAACAGCAGCACCCAAAATCCTTCCCAGAGGCAGCCCCAGGAAATGTCCTCAGGCTTCAGCAATCCCAAGGATGAGCTGCACAGCAGCAGCCCTAAAAATGCACTAGGAAGGGGTGGAAGACAAGAGCAGGAGCCCAATCACCAGCCTAACACAGTGAAATACATCTACGAAATGATGAACTTCAAAATTTGAGATTCATTATCCATTTAATTTACTTAACATTACCAATATCTGTTTAACATTATCTAATATCTACAGAGCTGAGCAAAAAAGACAAATTACAACTAAAAAGCAGCCAAAATCAAAGAGGCTGGGAAGGAATATTAGATAAGGTATTTGATGGGCTTGCAAGGAAGTGTTGGTTTTAAGAGCTGCTAAAGGATTTTCAGGAGATGAAGCTCCCCTGTGAGGAGCTGGGCCTGCAGGCAAACCCATCTCATTATGTGATACACTCTCCTAATAAACTATTAAACCACCCTTCTCCACTTCCTCCTATTTCCAGCTTTACACAGACAAACCTCCTGGCTGCCCCAGTCAAAGAGTCCTTTCTCTTTGGATTAATAAATTCTGGCACTCACACCATTAGATCCCAATTTAGGCACAGCAAGGTTGATACTGGGCAAGTTATGGGCAAAACCTTGCAGAATCCTGATTTCTGCTACTTTTTTTTCCCTGAGGTCTCTCCTATTCATTGGGATCTCACTGGCACTCATTTGGTGCCACTTCTAAAGCACTTTAATTAAGTGCTTTTTCTCCACACTGTTCCAAGACCTGAAATTGGGCAAACCATCCAATATTGGAAACTCCCATCCACATGCTGCACATAAATCTTTATATTTTTTGGCCTTTGTATCTTGTAGAGTTTTTCATTTTTCAAAGCAGTCTTATCTTGTTTCCTCTGTATGACTTTGAACTTTGCATTTTATCTTCACTCTTGTCTGACCTCAGAGTCCTTCCCAGCTCAAGCTCACCTGTAACTCAATGACTTATTTGAAAGAAATGACCTTCCCTCTATTCCATGCAATCCTGAGAAGTTACAAGTCTAACCTCTACTTGTATCCAAGCCAAACAGCAATAAATTCAAAACCAAAGTAAAATATAACAATACAAAAGCCTTTTTTCACTCTCATCAGTTTTTCTAATTTTATGGTTAGATAGCAGGGTACATTCACCCACACTGAAAATCAAGGTTTTTCTACAGGAAAAAATATCAAAAATATCTCCTCATGAAACTTATTTTTTCCTACTGGAAGGCGTGAAGCAAATGGAAAATGTCAGTTTGAGTATTTTGCTATTTAGATACAGATCTGCACCTTTTACAGTGAGGAACAACCCACCTCAGACACAGATTTGGCCCAAAACCCCATTTATTTATAAAACACTGTGCTTATCTGGGGAGTAAATGATGGCATAGTAAGTTTTAGGAGATTAAGTGTGTATCTGGTGCTGCTTGGTAAATAAACAAATAAAAGCCTGGCTTGCTCCCTTGTCACTCCATCCCAGCAGCTCTCCAAGGGATTTGTTCATTTCCAAGGAAATCCATGGCACAGGAGGCAGCCAGGTGCCCCCCACCATCCCCCAGGCTGCAGGGGCTGTGGCTGCTTTCAGCAAACCAACAGGGGAAGGGTCACACCCCCAGCAGCTCCAAAAATGGGTCTGGAGTTGAGGTGGGCCACCTCAGTTTTGGGCAAGGACAGGAGGAAAGCAGCAGCCAGGTGCTGAGGTCTGGGAAATGAGAGTTTCAGGCAGCTCAGGGGAAAGGTGGATTTGGGAATGAGAAGAGGCAGCAGGCTGGGGCTGGAGGGTTGGTGCAGGAGGGGTCAGAGTGATCAGAGGGATGGAGCATCAGTCCTGGGAGGAAAGGCTGGGACTGGGGTGTTCAGCCTGGGGAAGAGAAGGTTCCAGAGAGACTTTGGAGCACCTCAAGGGGCTCCAGGAGAGCTGGAGAGAGACTTTGGACAAGGGATGGAGCGACAGGAGAAGAGGACTGGCTTCAAACTGCCAGAGGGCAGGGTTAGATGGGATATTGGGAAGGAATTGTTCCCTGGGAGGGTGGGCAGGCCCTGGCACAGGGTGCCCAGAGCAGCTGTGGCTGTCCCTGGATCCCTGGCAGTGCCCAAGGCCAGGCTGGATGGGTTTGAGGCAACCTGGGACAGTGGAAGGTGTCAGGGTTGGAACTGGATGAGCTCCACATTCCCTTCCCACACCAACCAGTCTGAGATTGTGACCTGTGTGTGCTGCCACCAGAGGGGACAGAGGCAGTGGGACAGAGTGTGCCAAGGGTGCCCCACTCCTGCCCACATCCACCACCTCACCAGGCCTCCCCTCCTCCCCACAGCTCCTTGTCACTGCCTCCAGGACAACATTTCTCCTTCTGTTCCTTCCTGCAAGGCATCACCTGCCTCTCTCCCCTCGGAGGATGCTCCTTACAGTTTATAATCCACGTTCAACAGCTGCTGGAAACCAGGTGTAACATAAATTAATAAATATTCCATGGAAAAGCTACATTAACTGCTTGCCCCTAAAGTGCTGTTCAGTGGCATGTCAGGCACAGCTGTGTAATCAAAGGATTACAGTGCTCCCATTGCAAGGCTCTCCACCTCCTCGGGAGCTTCCCTGGCTCCCTCATCTGCAAAAACCCAGCCCAGGCACCAGGACAGAATTGTTATCATGTCTTTGAGCCTGGGAAACACAACCCAGCAGGCTGTGGGGACAAACACAACACAGTTTCTGTCAGATACACAGGCAGCCACACAAATTTTTAGCAGAATGGGTCAGCAAAGCTCTAGATCATCTAGAATCTTAGTGAAATTGCAGGACAAGTGGAGAGATGGGTGCAATTCAGGATGTTTCTAAACAGGGACTCACAGGAGGTTACAGATCCCTTCCCCTGAACAGCTGTGCTCAGACTCCAGATCTGACACCTCACTCTTTCAGCAAGCAAAGCAGGGCACTTCACCAAAAAACATAAATAAATAAGAAAAGCTAATTTGTGGGGGAAGGCAGTGAAAAAAAATGCTCTCTTATTGGAAATCTACCATAGTTTTCCACAGCATTATGGATTCTTCTAGCTGAGCAATATAACTCCAGCCAAGGATTGTGGTGGGAATGTAGAATTCCCCTTCCCTGTGGGAGGTATGGAGGAAACCAGGTGGGTTAAAGGGGAAAATGGGAGTCTAAAACCAGCAGTCAACAAGCCCAGTTCAAATCAGGGTGCATCTTCTGCAAACCCTCTGAGATGTTTGAAGCAGGGCTCCACATCAGGTAAGTACCCAGGGCAGCACTGAGTGAATTAAGAGCACATCTCATTGGGATTTACGACTGTGGGATGTACATTAACTGTAGGGGAAATTAGGAGGGAGAGGTATCTGTTTATGTCATGGCTTTTCTTCACCTAAGTGATGCATCTGTGCTGGAAGAGAAGCACAGCTGGGTGTTCCAAGTTCCTAAATCCACGTGTCATCTAGGTGAGATCAGCCCTCTGCTGCCAGCTCACCTCGGGACAAATTCTATCAGCACCCAGTGGTGACACACCCCTGAGCTACAATACTGAGACTTTGCTCTGTGCACATATAAGGAAAAAATCAGTGCAGTTTATAAAAGGAAGGATTCCCTCCCTAGTCAGCAGAGGAATTCCACAAGAAATCCCTGGCAGAGTTTGCTGCCACCCCACTTGATCTTCAACACAAGCCAGTGCTTTGAGAGGTGCTTTAGTACCAGCCCATCCTTAAAACTGAGATCACCTGGGCTGCCAACGAAAGCTTTGAGCACTGAAAGCTCATTCTCACAGAGCTCCTGCCACAGGTTGCTTGAAATAATGTTAAAATAAAACAGAAGCAGCACCTTATTTGCAGCTCTGTGATTATGCCTACATGAAATCCCTGTTCATGCTGCTGGTACACACCTTCATCCTTCCCCTCCAACCACATGAAATAATTCAAATATGAGAGTCTGCTTCACCCCTCTCATTTAGATGATTTCCAGATACCTGCTTTTAGTTTAGCAATGAAGATAAAAATCCATTACTTCCTCCCATTGCATTAGTGGAATTAAGTGTTTTGCAATGTAAATCTCCACTGTTTGATCATGTTCCTGTTACAAACCACCAAATAAAACACTCTGAATTTCAGATTAGTCCTCCTATGACAAAATCTGAACCATAAAACTATTTTCCTATTGATTTCAGAACTGCACGGTGGCTGCAACTCACAGACACAGGATCTAAGTGCTATTAAAAAAAAAAAAAGGAGAGAAAGAAGGTAGTTTCACTACTACATCTTCATAGAAGTAGTCTTTCTGCATTCAAATTGATTTTCTTTCTTTTGGCACGTGAAGAGCCAGATGAATCCTTTGACTTAATGCCCAAGAGTGAAACGGCACCAGCAGTAGCAGAGAAGCTCTCAGGGCACGAGACGTGTGACAACATTTTAATCACTGACAAAAAAAAGGCTTCAAGGCAGCTACTCTGTTGGTGTTTGCTGGTTTTGAGTGAGATTCACTGTTTGTGAGTGACTGTATATAAAAAACATATCTATGTCTATAAATAGCCCAGATATAAACATATATGTATGGTTCCCGTCCATTTGGGGATGTTTTATTGGTGGAAATTTCCCTCTCTGCCAAAGATCAAGCAGTCCCTAGTCAGTATCAAGTGCAGTGCTGTTCAATCAGGTGTTTGTTTATCCAAACGAGCACATACCATTTGCAGTTAAACCTTAAAAATATTTATTTTTCATGAGCAGTTCCAGCAAACTTTAAGATTTAATCTGTGATGTGCCCAGCTGGCCACTCTGCTCTTTCTTTTAAGTCTCAAAACACAAAAGAACGTGTTTGTTCTACAGAGATGACGATGATGATGATGGGTTTTTGGTCTGGCTAACAATTCAAGAAGTGAAACCATTCTGATGTCATATGCAAGGAAGTCAGCATGAAGGGGACTTTAGGACATAGCATGATGTAATAAATAAAATTTAATTTAAAAAACAATTAAAATCTGAGAGTTTGGTAGGTGTTTGGATGCATCATCAAAACAATACTCTCACATATCCTATTAACCTACAAATCTGTCTGTGCCTAAGACACTCGGATCCCTGCAGAGTACGGCTGTAGTATTACAATGAAGCAGCAGAGGAAAATTGAAAAAAAAAAAAAAAAGAAGAAGAAAAAGAGAAGCCCATATATGAGATCGCCAAAGTTCAGCTGGTGAATTGTTGCTTAACAGACTCTGACCATAATAACCCGTCACTGAACCTTGCCTGCATTCTCAGCAGCTATGAAGCTATTTTTAACAGCCAACAGCTTGCATTTAAGAAATCCCCCTCTTCACCCAAAAATACTCGCAGCCAGCGGCAGCGTGCACGCCCGGCTCGTTCCTCGGTGCGATGCGCGGCCGGGATGGAATGGCTCTTTCAGGAGAGCCCCGGACAAGTGTGCGCTGTCCCCAAGCCCCGCGCCGGCCGCGGCTGCGGGCAGTGACAGCACCCGCGCTGTCCCCGCGCTGTCCCCGCGGCTCCCGGAGCACGGCCCCGCTCCGGGCCGCCCGCCCCGCTCCTGCCGCGGCTCCGGGGATGCCCTGGCAGCGCCCCGGGTGCCGCAGCCCGCGGAGAGCGGGGACAGCCCCGCGTCCCCCGGGCGGACCCCGCGTCCCCCGAGCCGAGCTGAGCCGTGCCCCGCTGCCCAACTTCCCGCAAAGTCCCGCTGCCTGCAAACTTGGGGAGCCACGGCCTGGGGACCCCTCGCCTTCCCGCCATCCCATTCCATCCCATTCCATGCCGTTCCATGCCGTTCCATCCCGTTCCATCCCATCCCCGCGCTCCTACCTCCGCCGCCTCGGCTCTGCTCTGCCCCGCGCCCGCCGCCTCCGCCGGCTCTGCCCTGGGGGAGGGGGGCGGAGGACGAGGAGGAGGAGAGGAGGAGGAGGAGGAGGAGGAGGAGGAGGAGAGGAGGAAGGGGGAGGGAGCAGCCCCGCCGCTCCGCGGCCGCGCTGCGCAGCCCGGGAGGCGGAGTGCAGCGCTCGGCTCTGCCCCGCGGCTCCCGGGGCGTGGGGGTCCCCCCGGGCACGGGGGTGCGAGGATGGGCTGCGAGCAGAGCGGAGGATGCTCCGTGGAACCCCCCGGGGCGGGATGCGGGGCATCTCCCGGGCATCCCCCGCGGCATCCCGGCCCCAAGGACCGCCCGCGGCAGCGGCGGGGGATGGATGAGAATCTAGGAGGAGATGGGCCCCTCCTGACCCCTCCGACGGGAATTCGAGCTGTCCCGAATCCCGAATCCCGGTGTGCAGGCAAAGGTCAGCCCGAGGAGACGCACGGCACGGCTCGAGTGCTGCCGAGGCTGGGGAGTCAGAGCTGCCCTGCTGCACACCTGGCAGGCTGCATGCAGCATCCTCTGCCCTGCTCCGGGCTTGGAAAGGCAGCAGCACCAACGTGGCTGAGGAGCCAAAATCTTCTACTCAGTTAAATGCAAAGTTTGTTCTCAAACGAGATCCTACCAAAATATTTATGTATGTATTTATGTACGTGTAAAGTGAATATACCTAAAAACTGTTAAACTGTCAGAGGGCAAGCTGAAATTAAATTTTAAGAGGGAATTGTTCCCTGTGAGGGTGGGGAGGCCCTGGCACAGGGTGCCCAGAGCTGCTGTGGCTGCCCCTGGATCCCTGGCAGTGCCCAAGGCCAGGTTTGGCTTGGAGCAACCTGGGATAGTGGAAGATGTCCCTGCCCGTGGGACATCTTGCAACAAGATGGTCTTTAAGGTCCCTCCCACCCCAGACTGTTCTGTGGTGCTATGATGATAAATATATGGTTAAATGTATAGTCTGGTGATTACATCTGTGACACACACACATCCTCTCTGAGATGCAGCACACACCGTTTCCCTCCAAGGTTTAATGCAACACTTGCAAAGCCAACGTTATCAAAAGGAAAACTCTTCATATTTCCCTCCTTACACTGTTAAGCTTAAATCCATGTGTTTAATGCTCAGCAGTATTATTTCTAGGAGTTTGAAGTGATAAAGCACAAGCTGAACATGAAAGAACCGTGAATTCTCTGTTTTAGTACTTCCTTTTGTGATCAAGCCCATCTTTGGTTTTAACTTTCAGAAGCATCTAAAACTCAGCTCTGTGGGAATCTGTTTTGCAGCGAAACCATATGTACTTTAATAGTAAAATGCAAAGCAGAAGTTTATAAATTACACAGCTCTGACTGGGAGCCAAACAAATTAACGATTTCAAGCAGGTGATTGTGCACCTGTAAGACCATGTAAAAACTTTTAAAAGCTTTTAAAAACCACACATGCACACATTTCCTACAGCACCATGTATGTGTCTCTGTTCAGGTCACTTCTGAATCTCACCTGGTTTTTAGGGAAGAAAACCACCCAGAATAAAGACCCTGATGAGGTGACACCTGTGATTTATAAAATACTCACACATATTCAGCATTTCTGTTCTGAGTTAAATATGCTGCCCTCCAAGGCCTTTTTTGGCCTCGTGAGATGCTCTGAATAGCAATTATCCTTAGCCAGATTTCTGTGTAATTACACACCCTTCCTTTTTCTGTATTTTTAAATAACAAAAAAATCAAAGAAGCTGTCATGAAAACAAGATCTTCATTCCCTGGGGAAGTCTCTGTTTACATTATTCCTCACCAAGCAGCAGCTGGAGTAGAAATCTTGGTGGTGGTTTCCACACGTGGTAGCTCAGACTTCCATAAGGGCTGAGTCTGCCCATCTCACAGACACTTACAGGCTGCCTTCAGTGTTACCTGGAGAGATGGGGAGGAAAACACAAACTTTAATGGCATAATAAATCCCTCTCCAAGAACAGTGTTACCAGGAAAAATCACAGCATCACAGAATGGTTGGGGATGGAGGAACTTGAAAGCCCATGCAGTGCCACCCCTGCCATGGGCAGGGACACCTTCCACTGTCCCAGACAGCTCCAAGCCGTGTCCAACCCGTCCTTAAACTCTTCCAGGGATCCAGGGGCAGCCACAGCTTCTCTGGGCACCCTGTGCCAGGGCCTCACCACCCACACAGGGGAGAATTTTTTTCTAATATCCCATCTAATCCTGCCCTTTGTCAGTTTGAATCCATTACCCTTTGTCCTGTCACTACATGCTCTTGTAATGAGTGCCAGAGGAAGGAAAACCAGAATAAACAGCCTAAAAATCTAAAAGCTAAAACTGACCTTTAATTCTCATGATTCAGAGTTCAAAGAGGGAGGAAACGAAGAAGTTTCAATACAGAAATTATAGTAGAGCTATCTCTGACTAGATTGGTTTTCATAAAAAGAAAGGTCCTGACCTCCACCTCTGTAAATCTGGTTTCTGCTGGTTGCCATGCTTACTCTGCAACATATGAAGAATCATCCCACTTTTAAAACAAGTTTGTACATATTTCTTAGCTCTGAGCAGGCTTATGTGGTGAAAAAGATGGGCGAGTCCTCTAGCAGTGTTGAAAAGCAGGCCTGCAATTAGTGGTGCAATTAAAAAGGTGATTCTCTTAACCATGTGAGTCCTTTCTCCTTGCTGCTGGCTGTAGCTTGGGGCAAAAATCTGGTGGACAGGTCCAGTGGCTGTGCTTGCCAGGAGCAGAGCTGTGCATTTATAGCCAGATTAAACTCTGGGATAAAAAAAAATCAGATTGTGTCCTCAGAGCACTGCTGTAATGGGATGCTAATCCCAGAAAAAGGGCTGCTTTTCCTCCACGTGCCTCTCCCAGCATCAGCATCTCTGGGTTATTCTCACAGAGAGGGCTCAGAAATGCAGATGGTTCTGCTTTGTGCTTCCTCTCTCCCAAGCTCATAAAGCAGAGGAAGGAGTTCATTGCCCTCAAGGACCGAGGAGGATTTTGCTTCCCTCTCCAGCTGCTTTTGGGGAGCCCTTTTCCCATGACCTCCATCCCCAGGCAGTGCTTCCCAAATCCCTTCTCAAGGGATGCTGCTGCAGGGTGCCAGCACAAAGTGAAATCCTTACATCAAATCCAGCAGAAACAGATGCGGGCAGTGACAGGAAAAACTAAAACTTCCCCAAAACATCTCAGCCCTCTTTGTGCCACGAGCTGCCGGGAGCAAAGGCACCTGCCACCTTCCCCGAGGGACACCTCGGGACTCCCCTTTCTCAGGAAAAGCAGAGGTGTGGTGGAGCTGGAATCCAACAACTTCCTGGGTAAAAAAACCAAACCTGTAAATCCAGCCGGGAGTTTCCGTGCAGTGAGCCTGGAAAACCACCAGGTGCTCTGGATGCTGTATTTAACAGCTCGAGGGCTCAGCGCTGAGCAGAGCCGCAGCTCAGCCTAATCCCAGCCTAACTCCATCCCGATGGATGCAGGCTGGGTTTAGGATGTGCAGCCACAGCCCTCCAGCACCCCCAGAGATGGTTTCAGCTCTTCTCCCAACTCCAAGGCTGGGAGTTGTTGCTGTGGGAAAATTGCAGGGAGATTTGCTATTCTTAGTTGTCTGCTCTGCCATTAAAATATTGGTGCAATTCTCACTGGAATTAATGGAATGTGTATGTTTTAAAGAAATGCATTATTACTCTCATTTTGCCCCTGGTATCCTGGCAACAGGCACATTCACATCACTAATTTCATATCTTGTACATCCTTCAGCTCTGAGTAAAGGGTACATCACCCTTCAGATACTCTGAATGCCTTTTTTCTGCTGTTTTCCCAGCCTGGGCTGGGAATTATTCCTCTTGGCATGCACATCCTTGGAATGCCTCTGGGAATTCATGCTCAGCCTTTAATTGAAGACAATGCCTTTGTCCCTGCAACAGGCAAAAATTAAAACTGAAAACTTGATTAGGTAAATGTGGCAGAATCTGGTTTCCCACAAATGGTCTGTTAGATTTTAATGATTTTTAGATTTCAGTTGCCTTTTGCCTGCTGCCATCCTTTCATCCTGAGCTATGTGTCCTTCAGCACCCTCAAGAGCTCCTTTTCCCTGGTGATCTTTATGCCCTCCAAGTACTTGTTGAAGGGTATCATTCCCCTCTTAGTCATCATTTAGCCAAGTGATGCATATTAAGTTCCTTTAATCTTCACTCATAACTCAGTCTCTTCCAACCTTTAATCATTTTTATTGCTCTTCTTATGAATTTCTTCCAATTTGTCTGCATCTCTCTGGCAATGAGGCACCCAGGATTTACTGCCTTGTTTTAGATATGCTCTCCCTGCAGCAATGCAGAAGATGTTACCTCCTGCTACTTTCATCCACCACTGATTTAACAATATGCTGGAGTTGTGAGGTAGCTGGCAATCAATTAAAATAGAATTTGAATGGCTCAGTGCTCAGAGTTACTATAATTCTTTTGTGGCACTGTGTGCAATGAGAAGCCTTGGAGCCTGTGAATACCTGCTGCTTCTGGAAGCACGTGTTTGTGATTCCCAGGGCAGGCAAAGCTTTGAAACCTGCTGCATGCACAGCTCTGTGAGCCTCTGAAGGGAGGGGAAGGAGGAGTTATGGTCCAGAAGACAGCTGGAGATAGGTTCAGATTTGTGGCATTCACATTTTCTGATAAAATCCCTTCACCCAGGATTTTTCTCCTGGGAAGCTGAGAAGCCTCAGAGAAAAAGGAAAACATTTCTTACTTCATTAGCTTCTCCTGTGTTTTGCTCATGTGGAATGTGTTTGGAGATTGTTTACCCACAGGTGATTGTTTCATTGGTTTCATGTGAATTGTTTTGGTTTATTGGCCAATCAGTGCCAACCTGTGTTTGGGCTCTGGAGAGAGTCAGGAGTTTTCATTATTATCTTTTTAGCCTTCTGTAAGGATTCTTTCTGTATTCTTTAGTATAGTTTAGTTTAATATTCTTTAATATAATATAGTATCATAAAATAATAAATTAGCCTTCTGAGAACATGGAGTCAGATTCCTCATCCCTTCCTGCCACAGGCACCCTGCAAATACAGACTGGGACCAGGACCAGCTCACGTGTGACAGCTCCCACACTGCTCCTCCTGGAGCTCTCAGAGAGGTGACAGCACCCGAGGGCTCATCACAGCACTGGCAAAACTGAGTGAGGCAGCAGCCCTGAGCTTGGCCTTAGGTTGCTTCAAGCTCTTTTTAAATGGTTTCCTTCAATAAAATATTAAAAAAAAAAAAGTCTTTAGAAATCCGCCCTGCTTTTGAGCTTTGATTAATGAAGAGCTTGAGGTAGCTGAGCAGCAGATTAAATGATGAAAGATGCCCTAAGACTTCTCAGATCTGCTAAAATGATCAGGTGGCTTCTGTGTCCCCACCAGGTCTGGCTTTGATTCAAGGCACACACTGGAGTCAAGAGGATCTCTGCTCCTGGTTCCTCTTTTCCCATCTGAGCAGCCCTGGGGTTTCACATTGCTCTGGTGGATAGGGAGGGCACTCCTGGAGCTGTTTAGTTCCTCTTACAGAACATTTTTCCTTTTCTATCCCATTCACAAGCTGTGGCTCTCCAGATGTATTTTGTGTTTTCACATTTGGTCCCTGAGCCACTGGTAGGGAATTTAAGGTCACTGGGCCTCTGCATTCACACTCCAACGCCCCGAGTTTTCCCTTTCATGTCATTTATTACTCCTCCTCCAGCCTCTGAATTCAAAATGAAGCGTTTAAAATTTGATCAGGGATGTGTTCTAATGAGTGCTTGGATTTTATGTGTGTCTTGTTTCCTTAAGTGATTTTTACCCTTCTATGTACCTCCAGTAAAAAGCAGATTAACTGCATTTTATAGGCTCTTTTCCCTACATACCCCAGTCTTTTCCCCTTTCCCATCTGTTGCTCTTCATTCATGAAGTTCCTTGCAAACTCCAGCCTTCAGCAGTGGCTCCAGAATTAATAAAACAGCTTGTGGCATGAAGCACATTTATATACAAGTCGTGTGAGTGCACATATGAATCTTTCCTAAAAAATTATTTACATTCTGGACAAACATCTCATAGTGCTGAGGGGAAAAAAATGTTTCTTTTAGCCATAATTTATAAATATTTCAAGTACCAAGACTGATTTGTTAATGCTGAGTTTGTGGGGTCTACTTGTATAGACATGGCCTGTGCCATCCTGATTTTTCCTCCAGGAGCAGAGGATGGGCCCTGCCCCTGTTCAGCTGCAAAGAGATTAATTTCCAAGCCTGCTTTTGCTGTATTAGCCTTCAGTTAACATACACAAATAAAGTAATTTAACTTGTTAGTTGTTCTATGAAAAGTACCAAGATAGACCAACTGTCTTTACCTTCAAAGTTATGAAAACCATTATTAAAAAGATCTGTCACGTAACCTCCTTGCTGACATAATGATAAATGTTTCCTGCAAGTGTTATTCCACCTTCTAATTTCATAAAAATTAATATACCTTTTTTCTGCCTCTTTTTTTTTCCTTTTTTGCTAGCTCAGGCCTTGTTACAAAGCCATTTTAATTTGCAATTATTCTTGCAGTGCACCTGCAATGATAGAGCTGATAAACACTTTCTTAGATGATAATTTTTAATGACTACCACGACTGCAAACTGAATTCTGGCTTCAGGAAGAATGCCAGAGATGGCAGAAAACTGAAAGACAGAAGAAATAGCATGGGAGGGATGCACTTCATGCAAAAATTATATTGAGCAATTTGGCCCAGTGGAAGGTGTTGGGGGTTGGATGAGATGAGCTTTAAGATCTCTTCCAACTCAAAACATTCTGTGCTTCTGTGATTATCTATTCTTACTGCATTTTATTCTTCTGGTAACTTCCTACTCACACAGTTAAAACACTGCCGTGCTGAAATCCATCAAAAATCTCTCAGTTTCTCCTTTTTCCTAGTGCCTAAAAGCTGAAACACAAGAGCAGGGTTCCTGCACACTGCTGCTATCTTGCTGAATCAGGCAATTTGGGGCAAAGCCAACTCCTGTGACTCCTGTGGTCTCGCATGAGGAATTGCTTCTGTTGGAGAAGCGTTGACCATTTAATATACACTGCTCATGACTCACCATATATTCCCAGAGCACTTGGAAGTATTTCCATGCTGTCTCTGTATTTTTACAACCTAAACATATTCCCCTGGAGATTTATGCAGCTTTACATTCTTTTCTCTCATAGACATTTCCAGGAGTTTTATGAGGGAGCAGAGAGGGAGCCTAACCAGCGCGGGCAGCTCGCTTAATTTAGCACAGTCCTGTCCTTTCCAGTTCACCCACCTGCAAAATGGGAATCATAATAAGCACTTAAGGGAGAATATTCACATGTCTAGCTTGAGACCTTTAATGTTCATCTCTCCAGAGGCTCAGCAGAGAGAAACAGCTTCTAATTCAGATGCTTTGAATGGGCTTCTAATGGAGCTTGCTCCTCTTCTGGCAGTCAGGGAGACCAAGGTCTCAGCTCCCCTCCATCAGGCATTGGGTGACATGCCAGAAGCCAGACACTGTGAGCATCCTCTTTCATGCCTCATCCTGCCACCACTTCCACGCTCAGCTTCCCACTGGTGGGGCAATAGGCAATATCTGAGTAACTCAGTGGATTTCCACATCTGCAGAGTGGAGTGGGCTGTGGGATGAACACCACGCAGAGCCCTGGTGATCACTGAAAAAATGAGCATTTCAGCAGCACTTTGTGTGTGTTAAACCCAGTGGAAGCACTATGAATTATCAATATGGCCAGTCATTGGTATTCATTAGGGCTCAGAGCAAACTACTGAGACTCAAATCCTCCCTTTGCTCCCTCTGGGTTGCAATCATTGACATTGAGCAAGTCACTTCTCTTGTCCTCGTTTTTCCTTGTCATTAGGACCTCAGCATCATCCCTGAGTGTGATGTGAACCTTAATAAGGCTTGAAAAGGGCTTGGAGAACTTGTGCTGAAGAGGGAAATATTAATGTCAGGCATTGCTGCAGCAGCAGATGAGAGGGAGCAAGAGCCTGATCCCGATCCAAAGGGCTCGGAGCGGTGCCATGGAGCACTTCAATGCCTTGTGGATCCTGCCCAGGAGCACTGGGGACAGAGAGGCACACTGAGCCAGTTCTGCTCTCAGCCAGAGCCAAGAAGCACCACCAGGGAGTTGAGATTTGGAAAACCCATCCCTGTCTTGCTTTTCTTCGGGAGGCACAGGCAAGCTGCCCATTGGTATGCACAAATGGATATTTAGGCTTCTAAACACCCACTCCTGGACACAGAAATGCAACCTGGGGCTGTGTTTAGCATGGAAAGGCTGGCACTGAAATCAATCTTTATTTCAGAAAATCTTCTCTTCGGTGTTTAGCCTTGGTGTTGATTATATGAATTAGATCCCTATTACAAATGAGCCTCATGTCCCAGAAACTAATGTGTTGTGCTTAAGAAGCAAGACTTTCTGCATTTCATCATCATTCTGTTCCTTAATGATTCCTCTTTCCTGGCAATGATGAGAAATGTTTATTTCCCTGGAGTATTTTGGATGGTGAAATGATGGTGTTATTTGTGGGCAGTGGATGCTGCATTAACCTGCCAAGGCTGCATTGCCATCTTTAATGATTCTTTTGGGAGAGCTGGCCACCTTCCTTCACACCCCTGCTTTCCACAACACCCTTTGGCCACTTTTAAGCTACTCAATCCACTTTTATGCTGGAGACAGTGGCTGCCAGCTTCTGCCTGCTCGGAGGCAGAGGAGCAAGACAAAGTGACAAAGTGACAGTGAGATAAACACTACTGAGAGGCCTTAGTTTGCATTTTGAGGACTGCTGTAAATCAGAGTGATGAAGAGAGACAGATTAGTGGTGCCAGCCTAGAGAGGTGAATGTGCCTGCCGGGATCTACATATTCCTGTAAAATGCATCTACTTCTCATTTATAGCTAGTGATAGCAGCACTGTCATAATGGTGTGGAAAAGAAGGATATGTTGACAGCAAGGTCAGGCTCTTGCACACTTCCTCAGGCTCTGCAGGAGTCATTGGTGGAGTTAAGGAAGGTTCCTACAGTGCTACAGCCACATTTTCTTATTTCCATCTCCAGTTAGAAGCAGAGCAATATGTTATTCTACATGATCATATTAAAGGAATTCTTCATTTCATGTCTTGTAACTTCTGTCACCAGGTGTTGGCTGACACTCCCCATCCTGTTGTAAAATCCAGCTGCCTTCCCCAAACTGAAAACCCAAACCCAAACACCTGAGATGAGATGAGTTACATACCCAAACATACATTTGATGTTTGAGGCAACTTCAGCTAAAGCAAAATCTTGGTGAATTTGACCCCCCACCAAAAGATTGCACTTAAGAAAGTTACATGAATGCAAAGTCAGACCTGAAATCTGCCATCTGCTAAAGCAGGGAACCCTAAAGTTAAATTCACCACTGGAGCCAATGCTTGCTCGCTCTGCAGTTACCATCTGCAGATTTTTACATTGCTGTTTATTCTATTAAATTTATACCTTAGTGTTTAAAAATGTCCCCAAATTATGTAAGCAAATGAGCAGTGTGACAGGACTCAGCCCAGTGAAGAGAATAACTTTGACATTATCAGATTTTTCAGACTTGAAAATCTCAAGGCTTAATCTCATGTAAACCCTTGGTTTTACAGTTTGCAATCTCTGCTTAGTACTGGAGATCTTGCAGTACTTATTCCCTCTGAGTTCACCCCCAGCACACTGGAATTTCCTCTGTGTTGTACTAACAGAGAGCTCTTTGCTCAAAATTGATTCTTTTCTCTGCTACAGAATACACAACCACTGGTATCAGCAGCTCCTGCTGGAATTTTTAGGCCAACACAGGCGAAAAAAAATCATGCAAAAAAGCTTTGGTGCTCAGCTGCATGTGCTTCCAATCTCAAATTCAGACTACCTATGAACAAAGGAGAATATTTGGGAAATGTACAAGCATGCAAAAATCACCATATTTGATGATTTGCTCATAGGTGACTTTTTCTTTCATGCAAAGGGATGCAATTTAAAATTCCCTGTGGTTGATTCATTCAGCTTTTTGGTTGAGAAGATGCAGAACTGCCTAGAATGGCAGTGTAGCTCCATTGCTTTTTTTTTTTTCCTCTTCTGGTTCAGAAAAGAAATGTCAGTCTGACCCATCTGCTGGAATCTGAGCAGAGCCCCAGAAGACCCACACACAGGCTGGAAGACAAGTGCCCATATGGTGTCTGCATTCATTCATTGCAGAGCTGGTAGGCAGCAGAAATACCTCAGGGAAGAATTGGGGAGGAGAAGATATTTTTAATAAACCAGACTGCAGTGATCTATAATGGGAAATAATCACCCAGCCTTTTCCACAAATATCTAATTTCTGTCTCTCCTACTTTCCCTTCCAGCACTGACATAGAAAAACCAGAAAAGAAAGGTTTCTTGTACTGTAAAACACTCAAATATTTCCCAGTTACCGGTGCTCTACTGTATCAAGGTTACTGTTAATGTTATTAATATTAATTTTCATTTACACTGCTGCAAAGCCATTAATGTGATAACAATGTTATTATCTTTATAGCAATAAGTATTTATTAAAAGCATGTACAGTGAAAATTGGTAATAAGATGAAGCAATGCAAAGTAGAATGCAATGAATCCCTTAGGAAGAATAATAATAAAGATTTCTGGCTCTTTTTATTCCTCCCAACAACTTCAGAGTATTAAAAAAAAAAAAAAAAGGCAAGATAACAAGGCAGGCTCGAAGTCACTTATCAGGATTTGCAAGGGCTCTGAGTGTTTATCCTCAGTGAAAGCTGGAAGGATCCATTTCTGGAAAATTATTGTTGCCTGCCCTTTTAGCAAGAAACTGTCTTGCTGTTTTTGTTTAATTAAACTGCTGCTGTCAATTACTGCCTGCAAATAACACAAAGTATTGCCCAGTGAACTTGGGAAGGCTCTCAGCAGCAGCTGGGGTGTTGTGAGCTCCCTGCACATCTTTTGAGGGTGGGAGGTGATAAAATTCCCCATTTCTGTCCATTCCTTCAAGGAAATAAAACTAACCCATCACTGCTGTGGCCCCACTGATTGAAACTTGCTGTGAGTCCTCCACCATCCCCAGAGGAAAGTCCTTGGTCAAACAAGTGGGGTCAAAGCTGGGTTTTGGTGAAGGAAGGGGAGGAATGGAGGTGTTCAAGACAGGAATCTTCCCTTGCAAGCCAGACTGCACTCACTGTCTCTCTATAATGTGTGGGTAATGGGAGAGAGGTGAATTAAAAAGGCTGAAAATATTCCCTGGAGAAAACCAGGTCCCCAGTGAGTACGAGAAACTGAATTTGTGTCATACAATAAAATCAGTGCTTCCATCCCAAGCTGAAAATTTGCTTTAGTCCCCAAGGCTCCATGTTTGCTGAGCCTTTCCTGTTGTCCCGGCCAGGGCGTGCAGTGGGATGCTCCACTCCGACTTCCACTCACCCCCTGCACCTCTGCCCTGCCAAATCAGGCACTCCTCTTCCTCTCCCTCCTGCCACATCCCTCTAGTTCCAATTCCTCAATCAAGCTTTATTCTTGCTCCTTTTCTCTTCTCTTTTTCTGCCAGGAGAAATTGTGGTTGGATTGATGCTCCACCGCTGACCCTGGCTGCCGGGCTGGCAGCTCCATGGAGGGAGAGCATTCCCAAACCCCAGGAACACAGAGCCAGCCCTTCCTCCGTACTCTGTGTTCCCTGCAGCTCTGCTGGACACTTCCTCAGGCAACAAGGAATCTCACCACTGGCTGCAGCTGAGGCTGGCAAGTGCTGCTGCCCAAAAAAATGACAATCTATTTTTTCCTTTTCAACTGGCTGCCAGCTGAGCGAAGGCTGCTGGTGCTTTCTGCTTTGGGGAGCTGAAAAGGTGACCTCTGATTAACTTTCTGAGCCAACAACCTCTTACTTTCACTGTAGCCAAGGAGCACAGATCAGTTTTTAAGTGCTCCAAAAGTCCTCTCCCTTATCCCAAGTCTTCCTCTTTTCATCCCAGCGCTGGGCCAAAAAACTGACAGGACAAGTGTTGCTGACATGTATGGTCTTAATTGAATTGGGTGCAATTCTGACCAAAGTATCCAAATTCCAAGGAGATACAACCAGAAAAGTTCCACCCCCAAGCTTGGGGGTTTCTTTTGGAGTGCAACTTTTCCATAGGGAACTTTTCAGTGGAGTTGAAGGCATTGGGCTCTTTCCAATGACCATCCACAAAAACGTCTGGCCCCCCTCAGATTTAATTGTTGAGGATAATTGACTGTGGGGAGGATTTTAAATGCTGTACATTCAATATAATCTGTACCTGGACTCCAAACTTTACTTTCAAGTCGTACAGAGATAAGAAACACCACAAGAGTCGAGTGTAATTTTAATTAGGCTCAGTTTCCCTCCTGTCTGGTTGGCCCAGCACAGTTCACTGATTTTATTTGTGGATGCACTGGAGATATATTCACATATTTATAACTCTCCTGCCATGGCAGGGACACCTCCCACTGTCCCAGGTGCTCCCAGCCCCAATGTCCAACCTGGCCTTGGGCACTGCCAGGGATCCAGGGGCAGCCACAGCTCTGGGCATCCTGTGCCAGGGCCTGCCCACCCTCACAGGGAACAATTCCTTCCTATGAACAGGTAAAACAGAGGTGAAAAATCACAGCTAAAGTGATGCATTTGTTGTATGTCCCAGATGCCTTCACTTTTTCCTTTCTGTTTGAATTCTCTTCCCTCAATGTTACAGCTCTAGCTTTGATCCATCCCAGCAGAATCAACAACCTTTTGTAAAATGTTCTTTTCAGTCCAAGTCCTTTCTGTGATAACAACAAAAACAGTACAAAAAGAAGATTTGGATTATGTTGATATGTGACTAGACTATTGATCTCACAGCCCAGGAAATGAAAAATAAGCTGAACTGTGATTTTTAAATCTGACCAGGAGGAGGGGATCAGGATGAAGCCAAGCACAAGTCAGTGGGGAGTGTGATTCTGCAAAGAATCCACCTCAGAAAATCAACTTGCAGTGTTTGTACGACACAAATTTGGTTTCTTGTACTCACTGGGGACCTGGCTTTCTCCAGGGAATATTTTCTGCCTTTTTAATTCACGTCACTCTCATTACCCGCACATTATGGAGAGACAGTGAGATCTCTCCAATCTCAATTCTCCCTCAATTCTCTCTCAATTCTATCTCAATTCTCCAGGAATCTCAAGATTCCTGTCTTGAACACCTCCATTCCTCCCGTTCCTTCTCCAAACCCAGCTTTGACCCCACTTGTTTGACCAAGGACTTTCCTCTGGGGACAGTGGAGGACTCACAGCAGGTCCTTCTCTGAACTTCACTGTTTCTTTGGTGAAGAGAACCTACTTACCCCTGTCACAAGGTCCTTGTAGCCCACCCCCAGCTGCTCAGGCTGCCAGGACTTGGCTCACCATGGCCATCATGAGGCAGGTTGGTCTGAAGGGACACGTCTGACAGCGCGACGGGAATTTGTTTCTTCCTTTTCCTACTGTAAAGCATTCTTCCTTCCCCAGCCTGCCCTAGAGAATCTAATTAGTGGCCTAATTACCACCCCCATACAATGCCCTGGCTGACCTTGGCTGGCTCGTGTTCCCTTGTCAATACAATTTTGGGCCGTGGGTCTGCGGGGTCTGTGCCGCTTCCTCTGCGCGCCGCGACGCCACCGCGCTCCACTCAAGGCTTATTTTTATTCCCTCCTCCAACCAAATTGAACTGTGAAAGCACTGTAAATTTTCAGCCTCGAGAGGCTCTTCATTAAGCAACAAATAACTCTCTGCACCTCCTTGATATTGCCCTCCTGTTGGCTGTTTGTCACACGGCGCTTCCCCCCTGCTCAGCCGGCTGTGGCCGTTCCACTCAGCTGACAGAGCTGCTGCTGGCCAAAAAAATTCACATTACAGCCTGTTTGCAGAGCCTCTGGCTTCAATATAGAAGCAACAGCATCATTTTTATCCTTATTTGGCTCAAAATGCTCGTGTTATCTCACTGTTGTTATCAGATATCAGCGGGCAGTGTTTCACACTGGCGCTGTCCTGCAGGAATTGGTTTTTACAGCTCCAGCCCCACTGCTGTAGCTAATGGTGCTTCCACACAAAGAGGTGCTGTCCAAAATAATGAGCTGCATTTAATGCCTCGATGCTCTGTCCCTGACACTGTCCCACCAGGGTGCCTCCACAGCCCAGCTGCCCCCAGGTCTTGGGAAAAATCTGAGCTCCCACTCCTCTGCACATCCTGCCTTGCCCCAGGGTTAAGTGGTGTCTCAGCTCCCTGATAGGTGTGTTGGTAATTTCCAAGCCACAGTGCATCTAAAAGCCAAGCACCACCCTGGGAAGGATGTCATAAAACAAATATTCCTTTCCTGCTGAAATGCATTATTAAAGCCTCCACCCCATAAATCCCAAGTAGATAACACTCTCCGTGGCACCTTGTAAAATAAGCAATTTTCTGCTACCAAGGAGACAAATTCTTTTTCTCATTCCTATCTAAACTCCACCAACACCGTGACAGACACAACACTGCATCTGAGTTGGGCTTTGACAGCCTCATACATTTCTAACTCTGTCAGCAAGAATAAATGTTTGAGGCTTTTCACTTTAAAGAGCTCTGGGGCAAAATGGACTTTCTGGGACTGGCTTCACCCTTTGTGTCCACCAGCCATAAAGTTTCCCACCACTTCCAGCACTGCTTCATTGCAGGGCTGAGGTAGAGCTGAAGTGCTGAGATCAAATCTGCACTTCAGAGAGGAAGTCAGCCTGGGAGTACAAAGATAGATATTGTAGATGCCCAAATATTTGTTTTTTTCACCCCTAAACATATCAGGATGCAGCTCACTGTGTCTCACACCCTCTGGGTGCTGCTGGGGCAGAAACAGAGAACATCTGGGGCTGTATCCAAAAATCCTTTTGGACAGACATGGAGCAGCACTAGGATCAGGCTGGTTTTACAGCAGCAGTGTTTGAGGTGACAAATGACTTTGGACTCCATTTTCTGGTTTCCTGATGAATCTGTCAATGTTTCATTTCAGTAAGATGTTATCTTCAGTTTTCTTTGGGTTTGTTTGGGTTTTTTCAACTCTAAAACCACAATACTGCTAACTCGGTGATTATTGCCCCAGCAAATGTTAACTTTTTATTCCAGTTTAGAATGAGATTAAGGGGATTAAGGAATTCCAGCATTCCCCTACAAAATGGAACTGCTCTTTTCTAAATAGCTCTAATCAGCCACCAAGGACACTGTCCTATTTTCTGCCACCATGAACCATGCAGGTGTACAGGTTTATTTCTTGTATGGAAGGTCTATGGCATTATTCATTTCAGAAACTTATGTAATGTCTTATGTTCAATTCTAGAGCAAGCAGGGGAGATAACTCAGTAGTTCATTGCTATTTTTCTGCTCTCTGGTGCACAGAGTGTATCTCCTGTGTATTGAGCAGCTCCAGCAGGGTGTTCAATATCAACAGACCTTACCAAGGTCCATATGTGGTCACAGATTTTAAATACTGACTTTTCCTTTTTCTCTTATTCTTTTAAAGTTGAAGCTATATTCAATAAATTTTTATCTACATTATCATATATTCAGGGATCAGCCTGAAGCCAAACTAAATTTTCTTCATAGTATGAGTGAAAAAATGGTTTGTTCTCCAGCTCAGCACAGATCACTCAGCATTGATCCCTTGTGTTAAAACCTCTGCTCCTCATTATCAATACAGAATTCCCAATAAGAAGGAAAAATACTTTTCTTTTCTTCCTCATCCTCACAGTTTACTCAAGATGCAGCCTGTGCTTTGAAAACAGTGTCACTCAATCCTACCATGAAAACCAATTAAAATTCCTTTATAGGGAAACCAGCTTTGGGTTGGGTTTGTTTTGATTTTTGTTGGGCTTTTTTTTATAGTCTGCTATTCTAAATAATAGCAAGGAAAAATAAAGTTTTTAATTTGTGCAAATGCCTTGACAAAGTTGTCCTTCATCCTTGTGTAAATATTGCTCCTGTAACACTGCCAAGGAATGGCCTTGAGTGTCTGCAGCCAAAAAACAAATCAGACCTGCTCCTATCTGAGTCCATGAGACCTTTGTGTAACTCTTGTTTGTGCCTGGTGTTCCAGCCCTTCAAAAATTGCCTCTGAGCCTCTCCTGACTGGGAATCCAGGCTGCTGTTCCCTGACTTCTGTGCAGCATTTCAGGAATAGCCATGGCAAGCTTTGCAAGGGAAAATACTTCAATCAGACAAACTGAAAAAGCTGGAGAGAAAGGCCAAGGTCTCCAACAAGGAATTCCTCCCCAAACATTTAGACTTGCATGCCTGGATGCTTATCTGCCCTTTCAGAGTAATCCAATAAAAGATAAACTTTCTCCTCCTAAAAGCCTTTACTCCACTTAAACTCTAGACCATCGTGGGTGAAATTCCATGGCTAACTCCAGAGATGATGATGGAGATAAGGAGAATCTGTTTATCTGAAGAGATTTGTACAGAAGGCACAGAAATGGCACAGCCCTGTTGCATAATCTGGCTGTGCTCCTCATTTCAGTTCAGTGGGGAAGGGAGGGTATCTCCAGTCAGAGGTGGTGCTTGTAGGATGTGTCTCAGCTCTGAAGCTTCCATTGATTCTCTGTCTCCCACACCTCATTTGACAGGAAAAGCTGCCCCTTAGGCACAAGGCTTCCCCCAGAGCCTCTGGAAACTGGAGGGTTCAATTAGCTCTCATGGACAGGGCTGTGAGAATAAGCCCAAGTTTCCAGGAGCACAGGCTGGAGCTTGCAAACCTGCAGGCATTTTGTGGCGCTGACATTTGTAATGTCAGCACCATGAGCTACCAGATTTGGAGACAAAATTACAATTACAATTTCAATTACATGGAAATGGAGTTCAATTTTAAAATCCCACAGGATGAGCTCCTTGATTTTGGTGAAGTGTGCAGACTAGACCTTTCAGTCCAAGATGGTGCTCACTTACATTCCAGCCAAAAATTCATGAATCCCAATGTAGGGTGAAGGCTAAAGAACCACCTACTGTTTTTCTGAACAGGAGAATCAGCTCCTCTGATGCCAGGATAAGAGAGAATGGGTGCAAACTGCCAGAGAGCAGGGATAGATGGGATATTGGGAAGGAATTCCTCCCTGTGAGGGTGGGGAGGCCCTGGCACAGGGTGCCCAGAGAAGCTGTGGCTGCCCCTGGATCCATGGAAGTGTCCAAGGCCAGGTTGGAGCACCTGGGGTAGTGAAAGGTGTCCCTGTCCATGGCAGGGGTGGCACTGGAGGGGATTTAAGGTCTTTTCCTGCCCAGACCCTCCTGGGATTTTATTCTATGATTATTCATTATTTTTATGGCTGTTTTCAAAATTTCATTTATACATGTGCCTTCCTCTACCAAACTCCCAACACTGGGACAGCAGTTCTCTTCACCCAGATGGTTCTATGTGTGTTCTACACAGTTCTTTGCTATTGAAAGCATTTGCTAAAAAACTGGTATAATTTTAGTAAAAAAGCTGACAGGTTTTACATGTGGGAAAGGCCTTAACTCCAAGTTATTAGCAGACATCACTGTGGCCAACCAATTGAAACAGTTAAATTATTCTGGGTTTTAAGGTCAGGAAATGCTGAAACTGTAGCAGGAAAGCATATTTTACATAATGCAGAATCTCAGTCCTGAACCAAAACACTGAGAATAGCCTGGAGGAGATCAGCACCTTTCATCCAGTTCCAAGAGAGTCTGGAAACATTCACATTTAAATTTGTCAGCCACCCTTTAACCTTTTCTCCCTTTTCTTTCTATCTTTGGAGGTCTCTCCACATGCACCTCCTTCCTGTTTATTGGGTGTTTTTCCATTAATAAAATAAGGGGAGACCTCTTTGAGGACTTCCCCCAGGCTCAGCCTCTTTAGGATCCTCTTTAAGATCCTCTCCCTCCAGGGCTGCTCAGTTCAAAGGGAAATCAACGGCCAAAAAAAGGTACCTGGCTGTGAAAATCTTTCTCTGCAAATAAAGGTGTATCTACTACATCTGTGGATCACAGATAACCTGGGAGAGGGGAAAGTTATTCTTTCAGAGTGCTTTCCAAATTAAAAAAAAAAAAAAAGAAAAAAGAAAAAAGAAAAAAAGAATATGAGCAATACACTCTTGATAGTTGTGTGGTATTTGCTGTCTCCAAATATTTAATTTTCATTATAAAAAAGGGCTTAATACTCTTAATGAAATCATTACATCCTAAGTACCTTGATTTACAATTAGAAAATCAGAAGAAAGTGAAGAGTAAGTTTGTCTTTCATCATCCATCCCTCATCCATCCATCCATGCACCCATCCCTCCATCATCCATTCCTCCATCCATCCATCCCATCCATCCATCCATCCATCCATCCATCCATTCATCCATCCATCCATCCATCCATCATCCATCCATCCATTCACCCATCCATCCATCCATCCATCCATCCATCCATCCATCCATCCACCATCCATCCATCATCCATCCATCCATCCATCCATCCATCCATCCATCCATCATCCATCCATCATCCATCCATCTGTCCATCTATCCATCCATCCATCCATCCATCCATTCAGAGTGACATTCCCAGGAGGGGATCAGCACCGAGAGCTGGAGCAGGGAAGTCCTTTCAGAGCAGGTCCTTGTCCCTGCAGCTGATTTGGGATGCAGAAGGAATCTGCCTCTGCCTTCCCAACCAGACGCCGGGAGGTCACTCCCGGGTCAGCCCAGGCTTGTTTGCAGTGGAGCAGGGTGCACCTTCTGCCAGCCCACCTATAATTAAAGACCTGCAGTTTCCTACATATGAATTCTTAAAACATCTGTAAGCACAATTACAGCAACCACTTAAACAGCTCAATATGAGGCGGGCGTTCTTTTTCACCGGGAGATTGCTTTTAATGACTCCATGTACAGCAGAGTTTGCAGATAAGGCCAGAAGTGCACCCAATTATCTCTCTGCTGGCACTTATTGTGCTTAAACTCACATGTTCAGGCTTTTTGGTTTGCTTCATGAGGACTTGCTTTCCTGCTAATGCTCCATTCTCCCTGCACCACTTTGAAAATTAAGGATCCAGCCCCAAGCCTGAGCTCTGGTTATCCAATTACCCTTGGAAGATGCTGTAGAGCTCAGCCCCATTTCCTTATGTCTTCCCTCTTCACTTTGACATGTGCTGATAGCACTCTTTTGTGAGCTGAGGGGTAGATTTTGTAGGAATTTGGCCAAAACACAGGCTGTGAGGTCAGCAGCGTGGCACAGGGTGTTTAGAAGGTAATTCCTGGCCAGGTTACAGCTCCTGTGTCCACAGTGCCCAGCTTTCTCCAACACTCCCAGGAAAGCAGAGGTGTGGGGAGCTATTTGGTGTGTGAAACACAGTCCTCATTTGGGGGATTTTCCAGCTTTGAAAAAGAGATTAAGGAACCAAATTAAGAATATCTAAAAATCTGAGCTGTTTTCCAGGGAATTTACTGTTGACTGTTTTCATGTTCTCTTTCCTCCTTGCCTGAAGAGTCACCCATCTCCAGTTTTCTACCCAAATGAAAACACAGGAAAGATCTGTTGGATGAACTGGGAGATCCCACTAGGGTGGAAGCATCTTTGTTGTGAAGGGCACTGCAAGGCTTGAAAGTAAAAAGCAGAACTGTGGAGTTTACACCATACACAAAACTTGCAACTTTTTTTTTTTTTTAGCGTGGTATGCAGACAGAAAGAGAAAAGCAGCTGCCTAAATAAAGAACTGGCTTAGACAGAAAACATTTTACGAACAAGTTGTTGTCTTGCAGCAAGAGGTCAAATCTGGGTCGAGGAAGAACACACAGAGGGACTCAAAAATCAGAGATCATAGAACCATAGAATATCCTGAGTTGGAAGGGACACACAAGGATCATCAAGTCCTGGTTCTGCACAGGGGAGTGCTTGGGAGGGGAGAAGGAGAAATCAAGATATCAGGGCTTGCAAATGCCAAATAGGAATACCCAGAGAGGTCAAAAGAGGACACAGAGGAGGAAAGTGCTCACAGCTTGAGGGGCTCCTTCCCTCCTGTTTACCTGCAAGGCGGAGAGTGCTGGGCAATGAAACACTGCTGCTGCTGCTTCCCAAACCCAGGAGCACATCCCCAGCAGCACAGGAGCTTTGGGTTGGGTTTGTGTTGGCTTTGTCTCTCTTGATAACAACATTCCACAGGAGATGATCCCGGCTGATTGCACACGCTCCCCTTCCCGGGATGAGTCCTCTCTTGTGCGACCCTTCCTGTGTCACAGCCGGATTCCCCTCACCACAGACACCAGTTGCACAATCCAGACCCTATTTTCCAGCCCATGGAAAAGCAGCCCGTGTCCAGCTGGCTTCATCCTGTCCCAAATGTGACCTGTGGAGCTCACAGATGACGTAGTTCCCACTTCCCCCCTGACTCACAGACCTCTTTCCCCATCTGCCATGAGCAGACCAAGCCGCCGACTCTGTCTGGAGCAAGGCATGTGCCAGAGCCATCTCCACCAGAGAGGACACACTTGGGATGGGTCAGGAGAAACCTCCCAAAGCTTCCCTGCAGCTCAAACTTTGTCTGGAAAAATTCCATGGAGGCAGAACCCAGGAAATGAGGGAGAGACCAAGGGACCGCTGCTCTCAGCGCGTGCTCGGAGTGTGACCTGTTGTGTTTGCTTTGTCCTCACCCACCAAAGCCTGAAAATATATTTTAAAAATTCATATCTTCCCTTAAGTTCTGAATGCCAGAATTGCATCCTCATAGCCCCATTGATAATATTTCTACACAGCATTCCAAGCAGTAAATAAAAGTGTATTTGAATTTGCTGAAAGATTTGGGCTGTTGGAAATGACACTTGTCTGTGTCTGATGCTCAGCTATTCTTCAGTGTGTTCTTCTGAGCAATAGAATAGGTACAGACTAGTTTTTTGTCCTAATTAAATTGGGAGGCATTTTATGCCAATTAACATTTACCTATCAGACCAGGCACAAACATTCCTCCAGATAACTGTAGTTGCATTTTGTGTGGGTTTTGTTTGGAAGAGGGTGGTTATGAAGACAAATCTTGGCCAAATATTTTGAAAGAAGACAACAAATACTGTATAAATAAGACACATGTAATCTCTCACTGCATTCCTGCAGGATCTGAGTTCTGTTGTGGTTCAAACTAAAGCAAATAGAATTTTGCAGAGGAAGCTGAAGTGTTTCTTCCTCTCCTACTATAATTAGAGGCAGAAGCAATTTTAAAAGCAGCTTTTCTTTTTACTAATTCATTAAGCATGGATTTTCCCTGAAAACATTTCTCTATGTCAAGTGGCCCTAATAAACAGGATATTATACAGCTATGAGTCCAGTTCCTGCTCACAGGGAAGAAGTAAGTTCAACAGTTTCATCATGATCAGCTTTAAGTGGTCTGGATGTCCTTCTGTGCCTCCTTTTGTCATCCTGTGGCCTTAGATAAGGCAGTGTCTGAAACTCAGCCGTGCTGTGTGAAAAATGAAGATAACTCTCTCCTCCTTCACAGGGAAGAGATGAGCTCTAACCAAGCAGAGTGAGTAGATATCAGCCTGAAAAGCAGCAAAGAAACAGCAGTGGCTTTTTTCCGAGGAACTAAAGAGAACATCCTTTGCAGATGCTTTTTCCTCCACAAGTCACATTTTTAAAGGTCTTCTCACTACTATTGAAAATCAACTTGGTTCGACTTGCAGGGTTTTGTTCAGCTTTATATGAAGAAATATTTAGTAGCCATCAATCTTTCCCAGCTACCTTTGATGTGGGAGCTGCAGCCATCCAGGGGATTGCTGCTTGCATTCTGATATAGCAGAGAAATGCTCAGTTTTACTGGGAATCTGGGATTTCATCATTAGACAAGACAATATTAGAAAATTAGATGTATTTATGTCTAAGGCTTTTGTCCTTTGGTCCATCCTCATTGGTGTCCCCTGACAAAACACTGACTCTTTGGGTTAAGCAATGGGATGGGTGTGATGGCCTTGGCAGGGTTGGAATGAGATGAGCTTTAGGTCCCTCCCAACACAAACCATTCTGATTCTATGATACCAGGCTCAGCTAAATTCAGATTCGAGTCAGTTTTTCTTAGGACTGGCTCTCAGATGGGCTTTGGTAGCATGTTTGCAGAAATCTAGATAAGGATGTCTTTAAAAAGGGAAGCAGAAGAATGAGAACAAATTGGGAACAATTGTTTGAGGACTCTGCTCAATCCTGGGTAGCTGTAGCTGCAAGAGATTTGTTATTGTACAACAGTGTGTTACAAAATCACCCTTCCTGTTACAAAACTCTCCTACCCAAAATTATGACAAACTTACTGTAGATAACCCTGAGCAGATGTGCAAACTCAGTAGGATATTTTAATTTAAAAAAAATAAATCAGTATGGACTGTGAATTAAAAATGTTATCAGCAAAGAAATCATATCACAGTCTGTGATACTGCAGTGAACCATTAGATTATGTCAGCCCAGTAAAATTATTCCAGCTGGGAAGTGATTAATAGAGCTCAGAGATTTACAGATCAGCTACATCAGTGCTGGCTGGTCAGAGGGTGAGCTCTGACACCAGCTGCCATCCTACTGGGCAGGATGTAACTGATTCCCCCAGCAGTCAAACACAATAAAGACTTGACCTTGGGAACCTCTCTCCTCTTGGCAGAGCTGCAGTCATTCCTCTTCCTGACTGCTCTGGAGAGATTTTATCTGTGACCACACGTTTCACATTAAGCACTGGAAGTTATTGGATTAGAGCAGTGCAGTAGGAAAGGTCACACACAGAGTGGACTCTGAGCAGCTCAGGCTTTGCTGAGTGTCCTCATCAGGAGGGATAATCAGATAATCACCCTGAGTGCTGCTCTGCCACTGATTTCTGCCCCAGCACTTCCCAGGTATCTGTGCAGCTCAGTGCAGTGTTCCAGGGCTCTTGAGAAAGCATTTCAATAAGCCCTTTCTCTGAAGTTCACCAAAGATTTCCATGCAGTTTTCCTTTGGGTGAAATTTTCTGTGGCTGCAGAGGTTTTCTTGGAAAGCCAAAGGGGAAAGTAAATTTAATTTGACTGTTTCTTAGTTACCTGACCTTTCATATTCTGTGGCATTGGGATTTTCCAATAGTCTAGCATCTTAATTAGCTCTTCTCTCATACTTCTCTTTTTTCCTTTCTCAATCCTCCTACAGTCCCTTCAGTTGCTTCCAGAATTGAGATCCACAAAAAAAAAACCCAACCCAAATGAAATGGGGTGAGTTTTCAGATGGGATAACTCATGGTGTCATTGCTGACTTCATTCCAGTCTAGTACTGAAGGCAAATGAAAAATACTGAAAATTCAGCTGAAAAACTGTAAGTATCATGGTTTTTCCATGTGCTTCCTTTCAAATTCTTTGATAGGCAGGGATGGCCTGTACACTTGTTTTCCACAATTATTATTTTTGTAGATGCAGATTTGTAAGGACTGGGCTTTTTACTTGTATCTTTGTCTGCATAATCACTTCTCATACACTCCAATTGTTGTAGCTGGGACTTATATCCTACAGAGGGTAAAATTCATTAATTTTTTACTGAACTGTGCCTTTTATCCTGCTGGTTTTCAGAAGCTCTTTGCTCCTTCCTGAGACAGTTTTGTCCTATGAAGCAGATTTTTTTTTGTTTTTTAACCATCTTGGAAATTAAACTCCAGTTCCAGCTCTAGACAGTTTTATTTCATATGCTAAACTGTCACAATCAAAGGCAGAATCTCTGCTGAACAGGTTTGGGAACATCTGGCTTGTTTCTTTTGACTTTTGAGCTAATTTTCTCAGAGCAGTTTGGGTTGGTGAGTATGAACTCAGCTGCCTGGCCACAGGAGTTTGGGAGAGGTTGGGGTTTGGTTTTGTTTTTCTCCCCCTTTGTAACTGTTTTCCCCACAGCCTTAAATCATGCTGAAATGGAAAGAGCACAAAAATGTACCCAGGGAGCAGCCCACATGTGCTGGCACTGGGAGACACCACCACAGGAATTTCTTGCTGTGTGCTACAAGAGCAATCTGTGCAGAAATCAGGGACTGTGGGGGATTGGGAATTGGGAACAGCAATGGAAAAGCTGCTCCCATGGGGAGACTCCACTGAGGCACTGCACAGAGCCCAGGGAGAGGTCTAACTCTGGGAACCCCCTGGTGCTGCAGGATTGAGTGCTCCAGGGGGCTGCCCTGTGCTGGGTGGAGCACCCAGGGTGGTCCAGCATCTCCCACCTTCCTTCTGCTTCCACGGGGGCCAGGGGATCCTGGGAAAACCAGGTCTGACCATTCTGGCTGCCTTTGGCTCAGTCACCCCAGCCCAGATGTGCAGGGTGGTCCCAGGGATCTCACTCTCTCTGGGTCACACCTGCCCATGGAAATGAGGGCAGGAGCTCCTGGGCAGAGGATTTGAAAAGCCTGTGCCACTGAGGCAGCACCCTCAGAGCTACAGACAGACAGTGGAGTACAAAAGGAGGTAGAAAACAAATTTTTAATTAAACTGGGGGAGAGTGCTGGGGTCTCCAGTTTTGCCTGCTGTAAAGTTGGGTAATGTTGCTTCTTTCTGTTTTTTTTTTTTTCTTTTTCTGAGGATTTCTCCCATAAAATTCAAAGGGAGTGAATTGAAAATATGTCAGTTTGGCTTTCTTCCTCCTCTAAAAGGAGCAGAAGTGCTGAAGGATCTGAGATTCTCTGTCACCCACAGAGTCCCACCCTGGCCCAGGATCAAACCCACACCCAGCCTCTCCTCCTCCCTTCAGGTAGTGTCTAACACAAATTCCCACACTGAGGAAGGGAAAAAAGGAAAAATAACAACAATGAATCACAGCAGACCAACCAATCTTTCCATCCAGCTTGGAGAAACCTGATGGAAGAGGCTGATGTTATTTCTGCTGTCAGACAGGAGTGCAGGAGGGAAGGTGAGGGCAGGTTGGAGGGAATGCACAGATGGGAAGGAAATCCTGAAGGAGGAAAGGATTTGTTCCCTGCGTGCAATCCAAATAATGTGAGGGTCAGTCAGGGCAGGGGTTTCCCAATTTCAGCAAGGTTTTCCAGAAATAAGTCCATGTCTTGGGCACAGGCACATGCCAGAAACACTCTAGGAGCAGACATTTTCCTTCACTTCTTGATTTATATATCCCAAATTGTGTCCTGGGAACCAGAAAAGGCTTCCTGCCATGGAAATAAAAAATACTACATTCCAGTGAAGAAAGAACTTGGTTGAAAAGCCAGTTTTCTTTGTAAATGACAGATGGTGCTTGGTTGTAGAGGGTGAGGGGAGTCATCCATTAAGGCAACTCCTCTTGCTGAATTCCATGTTTTAATTATGCAAATGCACTCAGACACCACGGCAGAGATGTGATCCACAGCAGCAATGATTGTATCTTCACAGTTCCCTTAATGCTCCCCTTGCTCCTGAGCACATGGAAAAGCCTGAGCCAGGAGCAGGCTCAGGCTGAGGGAGGGGACACTCTCCTGGTGGCATCCAGCACACCAGGGTCTCATCTTGCCCTCAGCTTGTCCCTCAATGTGCTCTCCTGGTGATGGATGGCCCTGGAGCACACACTCACACACAAGTTTGGAACCCCAGCCAGTCCCTGGCACTGCTGTGTGATGCCATCCTCACCTTCTGGGGAGATTTCAGTGGTTTTTATGAATTCAGAGCATTCTGGGGACTCCTCAGGAGCTGCTGAGGCGAGCTCAGATGGCTGTGCCACATCTCCAGGAGCAATGTTCCCACCTGGGAGCAGGGGTCCCAGCTCCTCCATCCCCAGCAGCCTCCCCCAGGCTCCACGGCACAGCTCACCATTCCCAGCTGGGATCTGCTTCCCTGGCTCTGCTCACCCCCAGAGCCTGCTGCTGCTGCTCCAGAGGCAGGGAAAGCTTCCAGGGGGCTTTGGCCATCAGGAATTTTGCTTTCCCGTGGTCCTTTCCCCATTCCAAGCCCCACAGGCACTCTGTGCTCTGTGTCTGGACAGCCAAGCTGAGAAAAACAAACAGGAGACCTGTGGGCTTTGAGACCACTTCAGTGTCCACCCCAGTGATGGTCACTGAGGCTTCTGCCATGACATAATCTCCAAAGCCAGTGTCCAAGTTAGAGGACTCTCAAAGTTTGGGTGTAGGCTTCTGAGAGGACTCGAGCCAATAAAAGAAATCACTGCTCACTGCATGAAAATACAAAAACCAACCCAGCCCACGAGCAAGCCCTTGAAATCCCAGGTGAAATACTTGCTCAAGATCTCATTGCCTGCTCCTTTCATCATTTCAGCCCCTCCACATTGCTGACTTCATAAAACCACCACCATTGCTGCCACAGGGGATCTGCTTAGCAAACAGAGCCATGCTCTGTCACTCTTTGCCCCCTGCCACTGCCCCAAATTTTCCAAAAAATCCGAGGAGGGCAGAGAAAGTGGGCACTGCTCCACCAGAACTGCAGGATGAGAGTAAAGGAAAATCAGCACAGGGGCTCACGTGCTGCAGCTGAGTTCTGTGGCTTACCCAGCTCAGCTACTCAGGTATCACAGAGAAATCAGGAGATTAAAGACCAAGAAGGAAATGATAATTTTCTCTAAAAATCATCTGGGGATAGCCAGAAGAATTATCTGAGTGGAAGGGTAGGATAAGATCAAATGGGTATGTGTGTATATATATATATAAAAATCTATATATGTAATATATAATATATATATGTGTGTGTGTGCTCTGAATACACTTAAGTGTGGAATTAGAAGGTCTCTAATCAGTACACTGAGTTTTAGAAACCCTCCATCAAATATAATGCTGGGAGAAGGAACCTAAACTGTTTAAAGATGGATCTTGGCAGCTTTCTGGGTGGGATTTGGTAAGAGAACAGAAGGAATCTTAAATTAGAAATTAAAGGTTTTGAAAGATGGTTTTTCCCACAGGGAGATGAAAGGATATTTGCTGAGTAGTTGTCAATGAATTTTTATTTAATCATTTTCAGGCTATTAAATAATTTTGTTCTGAGCTCTGGTTGCTTGAAGGACCACGAGAACCTTTTGATGGGAGGAGGTTTTGTTGTGTGTCACCGTGATATTTTCTGAAAAATCCCTTCACCAGGATTTTTTCTCCTGAGAAGCTGAAAAGCCTCAGAAAAGAAATGTAAACAATATTATCTGATGGCTTCTCCCTGTGTTTTGCTGCTTTGGAATGGGGCAGGTGCATCTTTGATTGGTTCCATGTGAATTGGTTTTTACTCAATGACCAATCCCAGTCCAGCTGTGTTGGGGAGTCAGACTCAGAGTTTTTATTATTCATTCTTGTTAAGCCTCCTGATGTCTCCTTTCTCTTTCTTTAGTATAGTTTTAGTATAGCATTTTCATATAATATGATATGATTGAATATAATATAATATAATATAATATAATATAATATAATATAATATAATATAATATAATATAATATAATATAATATAATATAATATAATATAATATAATATAATATAATATAATATAATATAATATAATATAATATAATATAATATGATATAATATAATATAATGTGATATGATGTGATATAATGTGATATAATGTGATGTGATATAATGTGATATAATGTGATATAATGTGATATGATATGATATGATATGATATGATATGATATAATATAATATAATATAATATAATATAATATAATATAATATAATATAATATAATATAATATAATATAATATAATATAATATAATATAATATAATATAATATAATATAATTAATATCAGCCTTCTGAGAACTTGGAGTCAATTCTCATCTCTCACCTCATCCTGGGGACTCCCAACACCACAAATCAGCAGGGGCTGCTCCCACTCTGAGCTGGGGTATTTGGAGGGGTGTGATGCCACCCCCACGTGGGTTCAGAAACATTTCCAGGATGGTCAAAGGTCTGAAAGCCCAGGAAGGAGCATCCCTGGAGCTCCAGGAGTGAGGGAGGGATTCCCACCCTGAACACCAAAGGAGCACCTCACTCCTCACTTCCCACCTGTTCTGAAACCTGTCTGCAATTTTAGTGGCTTTAAGGTTTTTTTCCTGCTGATCATTCAGATTTATTTCACAGGGCCTTAAAATGCTCATAGAAAGTGCCATTTCCAGCTCCTCCACATTTCACTGTGAGAGAAATTCCTTCCAGCAGACTGACCAATGAAAGACAGGCTTTGTTTAATTAGACCAGTTTTATGATGCATTTTATTTAAAAGAGCCCTTCGTTTTTATTTGGCATCCACCCTTTACTGTTACACTGATCTTGCAAGAAATAAGCAGAGTTTGCAGGACCTCAGCATTTTAATTGTCTGTTTTTCTATAGTCAGGACTATGCCAAGAGGTTGAAAATCCAGGGGCAAAAGATACAAAGAAAATGAATTAATATTGCATTGTAAAAAATGAAATAAAATAAAATAAAATAAAATAACAATAAAATAAAGAAAATAACATTAAAATAAACTAACATTAATATAAAATAAAATAAAATAAAATAAAATAAAATAAAATAAAATAAAATAAAATAAAATAAAATAAAATAAAATAAAATAAAATACCAGCATATATTTTAGCTATTATTTTCTCTTTTTCCATTGGAGCTATTAGTCTCTGCAAAGCTGAGCCATCACACTAATAAGTTTCTGGGAGAGGACTTGGCAAATGTGACATGAAAAATGCTGCAGGATCATTTGCCTACCAAAAGGGGAAAAAAAAACTTTTAAAAAAGGGTGCTTAAAATAATTTGCTTTCTTAAAAAGCCACAGGAAAGTCAGACCTGCCCTCAATGAGGCTTGACTGAAATCTATTTATGGAATTTCCATAAGACTTTGTTCAGGTTGCTGAAATTTCATGGCAGGGAGTTGCTGCTCCTTTCAGATTCCAGCCTTCTGAACAACCCCAAGTTATTAAACCTTCTGAAAGAACCTTTCACTTATTTTTACAGCTTGCAGTCTTCGAGCTTGACAAAGATGAAACCATAATGAAGATTACAAACTGCAGGTATAAGACTCACTGTCATCATTAAACTCTTGTATTTTTATAAGATAAAATAGAATTGGGACAGTTATTCTTTTCTAGGACCTTAAATTGCCTACACATTTGGGGTTTTTTTTAATATAAAAGTCAATTAAGTTGTACCTTGAATAAAAAAGCATTTGGCTGTGGGGGCAGAACATGGTCAGTGGTAGGAGATCAACATTTGAGAGTACAAGGAGAGTGTTAATTATCCTGCCATTGAAAAAAACTTGTTTTCAAAAGCCAGAATGGAAAGATCTGACCTTGAGGAGCATCAAAGGAATCAGGAAAATATGAAAATAATTAAAATTTTGATGTGCATAATTGGGAATTTTGCATTCATCTGCTTTAATTGTGTTTAATCCATTTACACTGAACTGCTCCTTCGTGTGTTCCTCCTGCCAGCTTCAATCTCTTAATGCAACTCCTACAACTAATTTACTGCTTTTATTTCAGGGCCATATGAAACCAGTGATGTGAGCCCTTAGGATTTATAGGTGTCTTCCTAGAAGTCTTCAGAGATGTGCATTTTTTTGGTAAAATATTAAATATTGTCACTTCCACTTCCAATAAAATGATTTGTGCTTCCAGGGTATATTTCAATTTTCACAACAGAGGCTTATTTTGGCTCCTGAGTTTTGAATACAACATGCCAGAAACCCTGTGTTTTCATAATACTAATTAAAAAAAACCCCATACATTTTAAACATTTTTCAGCAACCGAGTGTGAAATGTTGAAGGAATCTGTTAACATATTGATTGCTTTGAGCAGTGCTTTAAATTAGCTTTCTGTTCCTCTCCATATGGTTTTCCATTAAATTTAAATAAATTAAAGTTCAATTATCTGGAAGAGAGGCACAGAGTCTTCCCCAGGTTGATGGATGAATTACCACTCAACGCTCCCTGTCAGGAATTCATCAGGACTCTGCCTTTGGGTATTGTGGACTTTGCACCTTCTCTTTCAGGCTAGATTTCAGCACAAGTGCCAAGCACTCTTTCAGAAATAGCCCTGCAACTGGAAATTCTTTCTCTCTGAGCTATTATGTGAGAAAAAAAAGAAAATCAAACCCCAAACCCAGAAGTTCATCAGCTGGAGAGGCTCTGTCTTGGCAGCCACGAGAGGTTCCAGCCTGCAGAGATGCAGCAGACATAAACAGGAGGATATGGCACAGATGGTGTCTTTCATTCTGAAAAAAAATAAAAAATAAAGTGAAATGTAGCTTGTATCTGCCTGTTGCATGCTCAGCATGCAGAGGAGGCTGAAGAAGGGAGAACAGCATCTTAAGTATCCACACAACTGGGCCAAAACCAATTTATTCCTGTCCAGTGGAGGTTTGGGGTAGAGCAGAGAATCCCAGACTGGTTTGGGTTGGAAGGGACCTTAGAGTTCACCCAGTGCCACCCCTGCCACGGCAGGGACACCTCCCAGTGTCCCAGGCTGCTCCCAGCCCCAGTGTCCAACCCTGGCACTGCCAGGGATCCAGGGGCAGCCCCAGCAGCTCTGGGCACCCTGTGCCACCTCATCTCACTGTAAAAAATTTCCTCCTTCTGTCTAACCTAAATCAATCCTCTTTTAGGTTAAAAAGTGGAAGTACAGTCACTTAAAAGTAAAATAAAAGTGTGTGGGGAGAAGGTGATCTGTGGGCACTTCAGGACATCTGGAGGATGCAGAGCTGGGACATTCTCTTCAAAAACTTGGTCTCCTCCTTGCCCCATGTCCTTGCCCATCCCTCCAGCTCCAGCCCACAGCAGAACCACCCTGGCACCAGCCTGAGGGAAGTGTGAGGAGCTGCTTGAGCTCGTGGAGGAGGACAGAAACACCATTCAAGATCTGCTGCTCTCATTCTCATTTTCTCTCTTACACAGGAGAGCATAAAACATCCATCTTAGAGCTTCTGTCAGCAGCAGAGATGATCCCAGAAGGCAAAACCTCCTCATTACAGGCTCTGCCTCAGAAGTCTCATTTACCTCAGATAAAATTGCAGCTGTGAAGGGCATTGTCAGAACCAAGAATAACTCAATGGAAACGTGATCTGTGAGAAACCCTGCCCTGAGGAGCTGGGAACAAACCCTGTTTGCAGCAGACTGGGCACCCAGGGTGGTGGTGAGCCCTGAGAATGCTGGAGTGGCAACTGGGACATGCTGGGATGGAGCTGGAGCATAGTGGGATGGAGCTGGGACATGGTGGGATGAGCTGGGACATGCTGGGATGGAGCTGGGACATGCTGGGATGGAGCTGGGACATGCTGGGATGAGCTGGGACATGCTGGGATGAGTTGGGACATGCTGGGATGAGCTGGGACATGCTGGGATGAGCTGGGACATGCTGGGATGGAGCTGGGACATGCTGGGATGAGCTGGGACATGCTGGGATGGAGCTGGGTCATGCTGGGATGGAGCTGGGTCATGCTGGGAAGGAGCTGGGACATGCTGGGATGGAGCTGGGACATGCTGGGATGGAGCTGGGACATGCTGGGATGGAGCTGGGACATGCTGGGATGGAGCTGGGACATGCTGGGATGGAGCTGGGTCATGCTGGGAAGGAGCTGGGACATGCTGGGATGGAGCTGGGACATGCTGGGATGGAGCTGGGACATGCTGGGATGGAGCTGGGACATGCTGGGATGAGCTGGGACATGCTGGGATGGAGCTGGGACATGCTGGGATGAGCTGGGACATGCTGGGATGGAGCTGGGTCATGCTGGGATGAGCTGGGACATGCTGGGATGGAGCTGGGACATGCTGGGATGCAGCTGGGACATGCTGGGATGGAGCTGGACCACGCTGCCTGCTGTGTGTTGCAAGAAGGGGTGAGCTAGAAAGGCTTGGCTGTCTTTTGAAGTGATCAGAAAGCCACAAAAAAGAGCAGCAAAACAGGCCTGGCAGTAATTTTCATTTAGTGGGTATTTCTATGGTGTAGCTCCGTAGTTATATAAAGTAAAAAGGAGAAAATGGAATTTTTACACCCTCTCCTGTGTCTGTGGCATGTTTACAGGGATATTGTAGACACAGACACAACTCTACTGCTCACATCTGACTACCACTTCAATTTTTACAAATCACAGTGCATCCAGCCCTTGTATGAGCACAGTGACCTTTCTGAGGGCACACAGAGGTGCAGTCACCCCACACTGGTGAAATGTCCATTTCCCTCTTCCCTCTGCCTAAATTGGGACCCTCAAAAACTTCCCTCACCTCCACCTCCTCTTGCCTCACCTGCAGTGGCCCCAGACTGGTTGTTCCTCTCACTGAGCGTGCCATTCATCCCCAGCAGCCACTCACCAGTTTTACAGTGTGAAAATACATTAAATGACTGAATTGTTTGTTCTCAAACAACTTGCTGTGCAATCCCTGGTTTGACAGGAGCCCTCGGTGCCTTGCCATTTGCTCTGCACACGTGGCAGCTCCCAGGGAGCCCTCAGCAGACAGGGGGCAGGGAACAAAACACCCTTTTTAGTGAGCCTTGGCATATTCCCCCCCACAAAAAAAACCCATGGAGGCTCTTGTCTATTGTGTCAGGGCTCTGGAGTTGAGTATGAAGGAAATTATTCATAGTAATGGCCCTATCCAGTTGATGCTGTCCTTTTTTTTAAAATTCCCACAGTAAGCATTTGTTTGAAGAGATAAGACAATCAGAAAGTTTTTAACTGGCTTTTATAGGACGATTAAATTTCCCAATAGCACCATAAAAATTAATAAAATCAACTGCTGCTATTCTAGCAAAAAACAAACAGACCTGGTATTAAGGGGATTTTTATTCAAGGTTCTGTTGCTGCTGCTGTTGCTGTACCAACAGGTACATGTGGGTTTTGTTCCCTGGGATTTATCTCACTGGCAGGAACAGGGGGAAAATGATAAATGACACTCAGCTTGGCCAAAACAGAGCATTGCTATGTCTGTGGCACAACTGCTTCTGTGCAAGGTGTCCCTGCTCGTGGCAGGGGTTGGAATGAGGTGAGTTTTAAGGTCCCTTCCAACCAAAACCAGTCTGTGATTCTGCCCATCACAGCTACTTGGATAAAAGTTGTGAAGGTGATTTATCCAGCTGGGATCCATGAGGTCTTAATGTCACAGAATCTTTCTTCAGCTGGGTTCATTCTTGTTCCCAAATATTTCTATTTTCTGCTTCTCCCGTGCCACACAGCTCTATTTAAATTGGGTGGATGGCTGTGTAGAGATGGATGCTGCTCCTCTTGTGTGCTCCTGAAAATGAGATTTTCCATTCCTGTAATGTAGTGCTTAAAACCTAACTCAGTGTACAAAAACAGCTCGGAGGTAGGAGCTGTCTAAATCATGCATTGAAAATTCCCCATTACATTAGTGGGGGAAAAAAATCTTTTCACATTACCTCTCTCAAGCTGCTTTAATCACTTTAAATCACTTTAAATGACCGTTATCAGTCATTTCATTTCCCTTCTTCCACTGAAACCTTACTGCTTTCCACTTCTGAGATGTTTTCAACCTGTACTTGGAACAGAACTTACTCCCTCCAGTGTAATTTTCATTTTAACCTTCCCTCAATGGCCTAGAAATAATAGATTGCTAAGATTGCTTTAATAGATTGGAAATTTAAACCTTGTAGAGATAACCACCTGGATGATGTTACAACTGGATGGGAAGGCAAAGAATAACAAACCCTAAAAGTTACTGAACTAAGACTTATGTTGTAAGGCTGCTGAAATTCTGGGCATTGTTATGGCTCTGTAATTAAATAACATTCCCTGGTGTTAGGGTTCCACTGCTATTCAAAATTCTCTGCTCTGGAATTGCTTTCTTTAGTGGTAACTTGGAGAGAAGTGATTACTGATGGAGGAAAACAAATATTTTTAATATTCCCTCACTGTCTTCTCAACTGTCTTCTCTTCCCTGTGGTCCTCTTAAAGCACTTGGGTGCTCTCTCTGTGAATTTCTGGACACTGGAGGAGCTTTCAGCTGAAATCTTCAGGTTAATAATGTGCCTTCATCATTTGGGGTGGAGAACACAAACCGTGGCAACCTGGTTAAAAATTCCTCCCAGCTTAGGGATCAACCAGAAAGTCTTTGTGAATGGTGGGAGCAGTGGGGTTTTCTTGCCTTTGTGGTGTCCAGAATTCTGGGGCTTATGGAATGTTTTCTAGAGAATCACTGATTTTAATTCGTGACATCTCAGGTGACCAGGTGCCCACCCCTGCTGCCTGTGGTAGGACCTTAGGAAGATCCTAATGATTGATTGATTGGAATGATTGATTTTCATAGAATCCTAGAATGGTTTGGGCTGGAAGGGACCTTAAATCCCACCCAGTGCCACCCCTGCCATGGGCAGGGACACCTTCCAGTGTCCCAGGCTGCTCCAAGCCCATCCAACCTGGCCTTGGACATGGTTTGAGGCATCCACAGCCTCTCTGAGCACCCCAATGGACTTCCAATGGGTTCTCTGTGGTGCAAAATACCTTCTAAAAATACTTGGTAATTTCAGGGCTCGTGCTGAAACCCCGTGGTGTTCAAACATTCCCTCAGTGTGTGATTTTCACTGCTGCAAGCAACAGCTACAAAGGGCCAGCAACAGCCTCCAGTACTCAGCACATAAACACAGAGTATTTCTCTCCAAACCATTTATTTTTAGCCTGCTTTTCTCAGACTCTGGTGGGGAGATGCTGCACTGTGATCCCTGTGCTTTCCTTATTTATCAGGCCTGGAACCACAGAAAATATCACTCCATTCAGTTTGTGTCCTCCTCCCATGGAAATGCTGTAGCATAAATACACTGAAGTTTCTCTCCATTTCCATGTGATAACTATGACAAACTCTTTCCAAGATTTCTCATCTCCATCAGCAGTTTTCAAATGTCACTTTCCAACTCAGGGAAACAGCACTGGTCTAAAGAGAATTAAAGAGAGAAGAACACTTTCTTTTAAATACATTTGCTTCAGGCTTTCCTAGAATCCAGAACTTTGAGGTCAGTAGCCACTGTTTCTTCCAAACTTCCTCCCTGACACAAGATTAACAAACAACCTTGCACTAATTAATCTCAAAGGAACTACCTGGGAAGCACAAACCAGTCCTGCACAGCTTTTAAAGCAATCACACTCATACCAGAACTTTTGTTTATCAGAGTGTGTTCCCATTTTCCCAGAGTTCTTCTCCATAGACCTCAAGTTCAAAAAAAATGTTCTCACTGCCATATTTGTTAATTTTGCACACAAAAAGAAACCTGAGTGAGGTTTTTTTGGTTTTTTTTCCCTGAGCCTGGAAGAGACAGCAACCAGTGTAGGATGACTGAGAGCTGGGGCTTCCCAATCCCATTGGGATCCCATGCCATGGGTGCTTCCCAGGATTGCTGAGCAGCTGCAGGGCTCACCCACACAGGTGGGGAGACAGCAGCTCCCCAGAAAATATTTGGGATGACTCAAATCAGCTTCCAAAACAATCCTGTGCATGGTGGGCTGACCTCAGAAAGAAACTCTGAGTGAGTGCTTTGGGGATGCACCACGTGCCATGAACTCACCACAGATGGGACAGCAGGATGGGGATTTTGCAGGGAGCTCTCTGCACTCTGGACATTCTGAAGTTAATTAAAATGTCACTGAGGTATTAATAGTGTGAATCACTCTGGTTTTTTGGAGGGAGCATCACTTTGGTGGGCTCAAATCCTCCCCTGTGCTGCTGGATCCTGTTTGGGATGGGAGCTCACCAGACCCGTGGGCTGCTGTGGTGCATCCAGGCGTGGGCCCAACAACCAGCCCTCGTGCCAGCTCATCTTCCAGGCTGAGGAAGAGCTGCCAGTGCTCCTGGTGGTGGAGGAATGCTCCTGAGTTGTAAATCCCACAATCCCAGCAATCAGTGCAGACAGATATGATGACATCTGCTTGACAAATCCAACACGCCGGGCATCTCCTGCTTGACAACTCCACAGATTCCTTTGCAGCCTGTGATAATGGAAGGCTGTCAGTCAAAACTCTCCTACATCTTTCTCTCACATCAAATGCTTGACTTTATCATAAATAATAGGGAGTTAATTACTGCTCTGATGTGATCGACTCCAGAGATGCCCCAGAAATGTCACAGCTATTAAACTGATTGCCCTGGCTTGCCTCTACTCCTTATAACATTTATTTTAACCTGGTCCTTAGCACACAAAAACCTACCAGCAGTGTAAATAGACTCTCCAGTAAGTAAATTCTAGTTTGAGTCAGAAAAAATGATGTCTTGGAGCAGGATCCACCCACGCTCTGAGTTGATCTTGAAATATCATTCTCATCAAGTTCTGGCACATGATGCAAATCCCAGTACTAGAGCTGCAGGACATCAGGCAGCAAGGCTACACAAACATTGGCAAGACTTCTCCTTGTCCTTCCACTGTGTTTGCCTCAGACATAAAACTCCATGTCTCTCAGCCTGCAGTGGAATATTGGAAGCATGGAGAAGGCAGCAGAGCCTCCCATGGCGCCGTCCAGTCAGAGGGGAGAGGTGGGAGGGTTTCCTCTCTCATCTCCACTCTCCTGCTTCATCCCCACTCTCCTCCTTCCCTCCTCTCCCTTTCTCATTCCATTCTTCCCCAGGGAATGCTACCCTGCTGCAGAGGCTGTTTTAAGGAGTGACAGGGGTCCAGCATCAGTGGAATGTGCATCGCCCAGTGGCAGCACAACGACCCCCCTGGGGATGAGCTGTGCTCCCTCTAAACCAGCATGAACCCAGACAGTGCAGGCAGAGAATGAAACTCAGGCTGGAGCTGGAGCTGTGGACTTGTGGGCTAGTTGGGAAACCTGACATCAATTCCCACCTTGGATCTGCTGGCCCCTTTTGAGAAGTGCTGCTCTGTTGTTCAGCTTGGACTAACTCCAGCAATGCCCAGAGGAATCCTGCAGTGTGGTGATCACAACATTCCATCACCATGATGCCGTTTGGGGGGTTGGAATTGGATGATCTTTAGGGTCTCTTCCAACCCAAGCCTGTCTATGACTCTGATTTTTCAAGAAGCAAGATTTTCCTTTTGAGACAACAGCCCAGTTTGCATTTGAGAGGGCTGGCAGTAACAGAGCTATTGATCTTCCTTCCCTAAACACATTGTTCTTGTGATTGAAATGAAATATGTAACTGCATTTAAAAGATTTCTCTACTCCTACAGTGTGTCAGAGCTTGCCCTGGCACATCAGTGGATATTAACTCATCATATTCTCATTTATATGTAAACTCCAAGATGCTGATGGAGTCAAGTACTGTTGTGTGTGTGTATTTGAGGACCTAATTTTTTTCTGTGTATTATTTTATAGTTATCAGGCTGGCTCTGCTGGCTTGACTCTACTGCCTTTAAAAGAAAGCAGTGGAAGAAGAATGGATTTTGCAGTTGTTTGATGGGTGGAATGAAAATGTCCTGCCCAAACCAAAACTGCATGTGGGCTATTTGTAAACATTTGCCTTGTTTACTTCCAGTAACAATGCAGCCTGTTTTTCATACAGGAAATTCTTTCAGAGCAAAAACCAACACACATTTTTGTTGAAATGTTGGGTTTGAAATCACCCGAGCTTTGTTTCCAAACAAGCTAATCTGTAGGTAATTTGATTTAAAATTAGCAAGCAATAAACCTGGTTTTTTTGATCAGAGCTATTTTTGCGTGGGTGATCCTGCCACACAGACAAGTGATTTGTCCTCAGGTCTGTTCTTGCCCATCCTACTCAGGGGTGAGCCAAAGCAGCTGAAGATTTGTGAAATGCAACTTTTCCCCATCAATTGGTGGCTTAAGAAGCCTGGGAAGTTTGTTTCTCCATCCAGGGACAGAGAAACACACAGGGGAGTGCTGGGGGGACCCCACACACTTGGATTTGCCTGTGGGTTCACACTAAATATGAGGCACATCCCTGACCAAGACACTTTGTACCCAAAAAAACCAGCAAAGAGAGGAGGAAAACTTTTGGCTGAGATGTAAATCAGAGATTCATCTTTTCCCCCTCAGATTTTTTTCCCAAATTTTGTGCTGCAGAGCTACAGATTTTCTAATACCTTCCTTTCTGTCAGTGTTTTTGGGATGGAATCAGTGCCAGGTACACGGGGTGGGAACTGAGCCACAAAGGTGAAAGCTGCTTGCAGATCAAATCCCCAAAAGCTCTCAGTGTTTTGGTTTAAATCTCTACAGAACTCTTTGTGGGTGCATTTTATGACCTGGAGAAGAACATGAGTGCAGACTCAACAGCTCTTGCACCTAATTTGTCAGAGGGGCAGGTGCAGCTTCACCACCAGTGCCTCAAGTGCTCCCTGTCACAGCTTCAGGGGCCAGGCCAGGAGCTGCTGGTGATTTCTGTCACTGCAGCTGCCTCAAGCCATAAGATTTGGATGGGTCCCAGCACCTGTGTGGGTGAGGAGTCAGGGACTGAGGAGATTCTTTCCCTGCCTACATGCATTTAAAGATGGAAGGCTAATTTTGTGATAGCTGCCACATTCCGGTGGTGGATTTTTATATAATCTCATTTTTCCACTGAAAAGGAAAGCCTTCCTTTTCAGATAAATCCACTTCAGTTAAGTAAAGCTGGGAACCTTTCTCTTCTGCCTGATTTTAATACCTCTAATTTATCACTTTCAGATTTGTATCTAAGCCCCACTGTAGCTTCTCTACAGTCCAGACAAAATTTAAATGTTGAAAACGTCTGTCTTTCAAAAAAACAGATTTTATCTTAGAAGATTGGGGTTTGGATGTTTAAAAAATGAGATAGATCACGATTCTGTGTTATTCTGAAGACAGCCTGTCTGGCTTGTGGAGACTCCCACCTCTTTCTGGGTTGCTTGCTTTGGGACAGCCAGGAGGATGTGAGCAGCTGCCACGCAAAATGAGTGTGAAAAACATGCAGCATCCTTTTGTCTTCCCGGTGAGTCATTCCAGCCTCCTTGTCTCTCCCTTCCTACATCCCAGAAAAGCAGGGGAGGGCTGGGTTCCACAGTGCTGGCAGTGACAGGGGCAGGAGGGCAAGGCCAGCATGGCCAGGGCTCTGTGTGTGTGTGTCAGGTTAGGGAATGGGACCTGCTGAAATCCAGCACAGGGAAGAGGGAAAAGATCCTGAGGGCTCAGAGCAAGGGCTGGGATTCCCCATCCAGAAGTGGTTAGCAAAGAAAATGTAATTGCAAGTTGGCAGCCTCTTGGTTTTGCTGCTGTTTATAGCAGCCTCAGTTCTGGATGTTTGTTTGAAGACTCTGTCCCTGTGGCAGGGAATGATTAATCCATCCCAATTGCTGTGGAGAAGGAGCTGCTGTCAAACCAGAAATGCTGTGCAATCCACAATGGCTCTCTAGGCTTGCTGGACAAACATCTCCAGCACCAGCCAAGCCAGCTATCCCATCCTGTTCATGGTTATCCCACCCATGTTCATCCTTTCTCACAAATCACAGAATCACAGAGCAGTTTGGGTTGGAAGGGAGATGAAATCCCACCTAGTTCCAACCTTCCTTTACACCAGGTCCCCCAGAGCCCCAGGGCCTTTCTGCCTTGATGGGTTTTTGGGGTCTCCAGGTGCATAAATGCTCTAGCCCAGCCTGCAGAGCCTTGTGTGCTCCTTCCCCAGCCCCTCCCGTGGCTGGCTGCAGGATCCCTCCTGCCAGAGCACTCGTGGGACCCCTGGGTGATCCTGGACAGGACTGTGCTCTCTGCTATTCCTCAAGATTTTGAGCGTGTGGCTCTAAAACTCTCTGCAAAGCTTTAATTACAGGGAGAAAAAAAAATGTGTTTTTTTTTTTTTTTAAATAGATTGTCCCAGAGGAAAATGGAGCTGGGAAGTAATTTTCCTTGTCTGGTGGTCTAGACCTGCTTGTCACACACAGATGTGCAGCAGCTCCAGCACCAGCACCCACAGATTAACTTCCATAAGCACTTCAGGCTTCATCTGCTGCTTTTTTTGCACAGGAAACTCGAGCCCAGGTTGATTTTTGAAGCTGGCTGTTGCTGAAATAATTCACCACCTTGGTCTCAGCAGTGCCAGTGGCTGCCAAAAGCAGTGGGTGCAGGTGGGTCCTGGTGGTGCCATGGAGGTGACACTGGCACAGGGCAAGGCTGGGAGCACCTGGGTGGGAGCAGTCCTGCCTCCACCTGGGGTGAGGCAGTGCCAGTGATTTCACAGCCTCTGGAGGGATTTAAAAGGGGTGAGGATGTGGGGACACGGGGTGGCAGTGGCCTTGGCAGTGCTGGGTGAATTGACACAGTGATGCCAGAGGTCTTTCCCAACTGAAATAATTCTATGATTGTGCAGATTTGTCAGAGCTCTCACCACACTGAATGATGTTGTGAATGTCTGTGGGAAGCAGCTCTCTTGCTCATGCACCCTTCAGTGGGTTTTATGCCAAAAAGTGCTTTCTGCTGCTCCTGAACAATTCTTTGCATACCACATCACATCTCCTGCACCCCTCCTTGCTCATGCTAGCCCTCACCTTAATTCTCCTCACTCAGCACCAAGCCCAGGTGTTGCATCACACAAAACTTTTGCTTTATTTCTCTCTTTTTCAAGCTCTCTGAAGCCCCCAGCTCATTCCAAAGGCATTATTTTCAGCTATGGCCATTATAACCCTTGTAAGTGCTCACAGAAGTGCTACATCCTGGTGTTTAGCATCCTGCCTTTTCATCTGCCTCCCAACACCAGATTCCCTCAGCTGAATCATTCCCCAGCTGCTTCTTCAGGATGGCTCCACCACCTGAAGCTTTTTTCTAAAGGCTGATTACTCTTCTGGTTTATTTTGTTGACATCTGATAGAATTTCCTCCCTTGCTAATGAGATTCTTTGACTCAGTCCACTTGTGCTGCAGTAATCCCAGGTTAAAAAAAAAAAAAAAAAAATTAGCCAATAAGAATTAAACAACTTGGTGAGCCTGCAAGTGAATAACACAATTCTGAAGCAAATCCACCTCCTGAGCCCTGTCCCTTGGCTTTGTGTGCACAGGGATGAGCTGACACAGGATGTGCATCTCTCCACTCAAGTGTGTGACTGCTCCTCCAGCCAGCCTCAAACAAAAACCCCACTTTTCCCTCCCACAGCTCAAATCTGTTGGGGCTGGTTTGGCACTGATCCTCATTTGTTCTCTCAGCTTTCTGGAGACAGGAGGGCTGGGAGCTCTGCTCACCCCAAGTAGGGCTCCCCATTTCTGAGCCACCCCTGAACTTTCCCAGGTGGGACTTCCAAATTTTCCCCTCTCTGTTCATCAGCTCCCCTTCTGCAGAGTAACCTTTCAGGTTACTCACAGAGAGAAACAAAGCTGAGAAATGACAAGTTCCTTGAGGGAATTTGTCAAATAGGAAACAACTTCCTCTTTTCTGGGCTCTCTGACATCACTGGGAGCTGGGATCTTGCATCCCTAACTGGCCATAACTTTTTCTTCTTCTAGAAAATGGGGTATTTAATGTAATGCTCATTTTTTTTCCCCTGAAAATCTTCTTAGGGACACAGAAATGGATGTTAATGTATGCAAGTCCATTACTGAGTATGGTAATGAAGCAGCCCTGGCCAATGGTGAAGCTTAAATTAAGCACGCTTCAGAAAACAAACACAACCCCTCCAGAATTCCTATTCAACATTTGTAATGGAATAAAACTCCTAATAAAATGTTTTCCCCAAGAAGTAATAAATTCTGGAAACATGACTGTATTTACTTAGACCTTTTGTAATGAAAACGTTTTTCTCAGGCAGGAAAACTGCTCTTTATGGGAAAATTCAGTAAATACAATTATGCAACTGTTTTCCTGAGGCTTTTACAAACCTGTGCTGCTGCAGAAGCTCAGCAGACCAGTCCAGCAGTGTGTGTGGAACTCAGAGAAAATATTTCTCAAGCATTGAAAACACATATGTACTTCTCTCTTTCTGTATCTCATTTATATAATTAAAAACTCCTCCAAACCCTCAGCAGAGATCTGAAAAAACCTGATTCATTTTTCACCAGGAGCGAGTTCAGGCCATGAATCTTCTGAAATGAAACGTGACAAATCTCCACTTGCAACTTCTTGAGAAATGCTTTTTCTTAAATGCATTAAAAGTAAAAATGCCATATTTATTTTTTGGGGGGAAGGGAAATAGATGGATTTAAATTTATGATTTCATCTAGGAAAAATGTATCAAGTAGGATTGATTTTTTTAAGTAGATGCAGACCACCTAAATGCTGCTGCTGCCTCTGGAATTAACAGGGAGCTCACACACACTCCAGAGCTGATGTGAGACATTTTACATTTGAAGTTAAACATTCACCACTAAATTTTAAATGTCTTTTTACCCATTTTTACACCCCCTGGGGTGTCTCAGGAGGCTCAGAAGGCACAAAGCACACCAAGCCACCTCACAAGGATGAGGCAGCTCTGCTGGGTCTCGGAGCAGCACTGAGCTTTGCTCAGGGAAACACCAAAATTTCCCCAGTTTTGGGATGACAGGAGCCCTCCCAGTGCTCCCAGTGCTGGGCTCACTGCTGGGCCCTGCCCAGGGGTGCTGAGCAGCCCCCACAGAGCTGACAGCTCTGCCCCAAGCCAGGCTTAGGGCTGCTCTGAGCAAACTACAGCTTTGATCCCAAACTACAGAGGAAATCCTGATTCTTGAGCTGATCCCAGATGATCAGATATTGCTTCAAATGCAGCAGAAAGCTCCTCTCCAGGAGGCCCTGCCCTTCCTCCTCCAGCACAGAAAGGGGTCAGAGGAATCAAAGCTCAACATTCACAATTGCACAGAAATAAAAGGAGCAGCCCCCCTGGCTGTCCTGGCAGCTCCAAAGGCTTGGCAGGACCTGGCCCTGTATCCCTGAGCTCCAGATCCCAAAAGAAGGGGAACAAAGCTCAGGCAATCTGGGAAAGCATCAGCCCTGGCTAGCAGGACTCACTGGGGGGGTTTGGAGGGGCTCTGAGGCTGTGACAGCCAAGGAGAGACACTGCAGCCCCCCCTGCACCTCTAGATGGGGTGAAAAACCCCTCTCCCATCCCTCTGGGAGCTCTAATCCCCCTACACTCTTTACTGGGGTGATAAAACCCCTCTCCCATCCCTCTGGGAGCTCTAATCCCCCTACACTCCTTACTGGGTGATAAAAACCCCTCTCCCATCCCTCTGGGAGCTCTAATCCCCCTACACTCCTTACTGGGTGATAAAACCCCTCTCCCATCCCTCTGGGAGCTCTAATTCACCTACACTCCTTACTGGGGTGATAAAACCCCTCTCCCATCCCTCTGGGAGCTCTAATCCCCCTACACTCCTTACTGGGGTGATAAAAACCCCTCTCCCATCCCTCTGGGAGCTCTAATTCACCTACACTCCTTACTGGGGTGATAAAACCCCTCTCCCATCCCTCTGGGAGCTCTGGCTGCAGCTGCTGTCACCTGTCCCATGGTTTCAATCCATTCAACCCCCCAAAAACCATTTTAACTTAGGATAAACAACGTGGCAAAGGACATCTCTGTGGGATGTGCTGTTTGTGTTTCCTCTGGTAAGTCTGTGCTTCACCACATCATAAAACAAAAAATGAGGGGAAAGAGTTATTTGGGTTTTGTGGCTTTTGGATAGGTAAGTTTTAAAATATTACACAAACATGAAATCATTTTGTTTGGGTTTTCTAGTGCAAAACTGAAGCCAAACAAAGATAAATCAAGAGCAAATACTTTCTGGGGCAAAGATGGGCTGGAATGGTGATACACTGTGCAATTCCTGTTTAAACTACACCTCACAAGCTGTATCCATGGTTTATACCTCTGCTTGCAACTCTGAGAAATAATTATTTTCCTAACAATACTCAAAAAGGAAGATTCAACTCCTTGAGGCAATTTGGAATAAGTTTGGCAAAAAGTATCTGCATTACTTAAGGGTGATGCATTTACCTTAAAAACAAAATACCTTTATTTCTCTCTCAAATTACTAATTATCCAGGTGGTAACAATGCCAGATTAGAAAATTACCTGTAAATAAGCTGGAAGATCCATCAGTTAAAGTAGAGTAATGTAAAAATTTTATAAAGTATACTCTAGATCATCTGCATTCACAAAGACAAGAGCCTCATTTCTTTCCTCCTAACTCTGTAATTTCTCATATTTCATTAAGCTTTAATCAGGAGACTTGAATCTTATTCTACCTCAAATTAGTTTTAAGCAGAATATGAAGTACAAGTGCTGCTAATTTATAATCTTTTATACACCCTTAATCCTGCTGCAGAATGGACTGAAGGAATTATTGCTTTTCCTTCTCACCTGGCCTAAAAAGGGCAAATGGCCAAGGAGAGCCTCAGGCTGCAGTCACTCAGGTGCAAAGCAACCAGGGCAACTCTCAGCATCAAACTGCAGATTTTTTCTGTCTCTAACACGTGATCACCCAGAGAACCCCCAAAGCCCTCGATGATTTTGAAAGATTATCACAAATCAGGTTTAAAATTTTAATATTTTTAATTAATACTCTGAGGAAGGGAGGGAATTTAATGGACACAAGGGACAAAACAGGCATAATTTGGAAATGTATGAACCAGCCAAGCAGGAAAGCTAAAAAATTGTTCCAGATGAGAAGAAATGAATGAAGGAAAAAAAAACTTTCTCCATCAGCCATGGGGAAGCTGTGAGGAGGTTTACAGGGAAAAACAGGCTGAGAGAAAGGGAACCAGAGAGGCCTGGTCTGTCTCAGGTCCCTGTGAACAGGGACTGTCCCCTCTCCTGAAGGGTTTCCTTTGCTGCTGAATTAGCAGAGGAGAAATTCAAGGTGCTGTGGGTCGAGGTTCAGGGGGGTCCCCCTTTGAATCCCCCCTGGTTTGGGCAGGCAGCACCCCCAGCATCACCCCCTCCAGCTCCCTGGGTGCTGCAGAGATGGAATCCAAGGTCAGGCTGGGCTGAGAGGGGGAAATTCCTCAGCAGAAGAAAGAAGCAACCTCTGAGGTTCAGAATCTGCACTTGAATCAGTTCATTAATCCCACCCTGCAAATCAGAGCAGGGGGAGGAGGGGAAGATGTGAGGAATTCAGAGTCCAGGACAAAAATAGCATTATTAAACACTTCATCTCTTTTTTGGATATTTTCCCAATGACTTTTAAATCTCCCTAGGCTTATAGAGAAAGGGAAAAAAAAAAAAAGTTTGCATCCTTTATGTGCAGGTTTTAGAAGACAACCTTGAGCAGTGGTGCTGGAGGGAAGGACTGCAGCTCTCCCACCCTCGTGTCTGGGAGCTCAGCAGCAGCTGATGCATCTTGTATGAAATCCCCCAAAACCAGGAGCACAGGTGATGCTCCAGCTAGTGCTGCAAAATAAAGGAAGAGAGAAATCCCACTCAGAAATAATCCTAGAGGGAGCTGGCAGGGGTGAGGATTATGGCAGCTTTAAACAAAAGTTAGAATGAAATGAAAGATTAGGCAGTTCTTTTGTTCTTCAGGAGGAAAAGTGCTTGTGTAGCACTTTTCCCCAAACTTTGACAGCCCCAGCAGAGAACATGAGAAGTACATGCAATTTTTCTTCCATTAAAAAAACCTCTGCCATTAAACACTTGTTACTTGACAACCTAAAATTCAATACCTGATTTTTGTAGTCCCAGATTATCTCTGTGCTTGCCAAGTGCAAATTAACTTCTGTTTGTCTCTTTTATTGAAATACAGCTAGCCCTGCTTGGTCTTGTGTTATAAAATAGTTATTCCTTAGGAAAACACTCATCAAACAGAGCAGGGAAGGAATAAAGTGACTGGGGTGGATGTTGGTAGCTGGGCAAAGTGAGAGCTGAACTTTTGCAAAAGAAGCTTTGCTGGAAAGATTAATTATTATTGGAATCCATTTCAGATTCAGTAAGACAGGTTTTCATGGGCATTGTGGCAAATCCCCTTAAATCTGGATTCCATAACTATGGGAGAGATGGAAGGGGTGCCTGAAATAGGATAGGATGATAACAGGAACAGGAGCCAGCACCCAAATCAGATTTGTGCATAATCAGCTCAGGCAACTGAAGCCTGGGAAAGCTTTTAAAGGCTCATGTGATCCTAAATGGCTGAGGTGAAAATGTGAGTGTACATGCCCACAAAATACAGGGTTTATTTCTCTAGCTCCACTGGAAATGCAGTGAGCCTGGCAGGCCTGACCTGCAGAGGGCTGGAAATGGGCTGGAGGATCTTTGATTTATAGATTTATAGGGAGGGTCTTTGATTTATAGATCTGCTCCAGTTTCAGTCCAATTCAAGCCATCAGCAGCTAAAAGCTGGGTATTTTCCTGTGGCCTGCAGGAGCTCTCAGCCCTGGAAGATCCATCAGGATCAGGAGCTGGGGGGGACAGAGCACAGGGGTTTGCTGCAGAAATCCCAGAGGAGGCAAACCCAGGGGGGATTGGGGCACAGCCTCCTCCAGAAACCACCTTCCTGGCAGAGGGGATGGTTTTGAACCCTGCCCATCCACCCCAGGTGCTTTGCCCAGCAGGGAATGAGACATTCCTAGAGTACCCAACATTTAGCTCAAGGTGCTGTTTGCACAGTTCAATAAACACAGCCCTGAGGATGTGGTTTAACACAGGAATGGGGCAGTGGTGGCCCCGTCCTCTGGCCAGCCTGGCACTGCCACAGGCTGCAGCTGAGCTCCTTGTGAAGATCACAATCCTCCAGAGGTCATGGCTCATCCAAATCACTGCTTCAGACAGCTGAGAGCAAAGACAAAAAAAGCAAAGTTAAATCTGTCCTTGGCAAAGAAAAAAAAAAAAGAAAGAAAGAAAAAAAAAAAGAGTTATCTGATGATAACCAGGAGACAAATAATTGCAAATAAAAGCAATGCAGACAGACCCAAGCAATGGCCCTGGATGGGAGGAGCAATGTGAAGTGATGCATGAACATAAAACACTGAGTGCCCATTGCATGAATATTAAACACTGAGTGCCCATCACCCCCCTGGAAGTGCTCCAGAGCATCTGCATGTGGCACTTGGGACATGGTTTACTGGTGGCCCTGGCAGTGCTGGGGGAGCAGCTGGACTCAGTGAAAAACTCTTAGAGAGCTTTTCCAACCTCAGTGATGGTGTGAGGGGTTTAGGCCTCAAGGTCAGTGTTGGTAGCACAGCACCATAACTTGTCATCCAGAGAGTGGTGGAAGGATTGGGATCTGAGGTCAGAGGAAGTGGCTGGAGGGGACACAGGAGGGCTGAGCAGGCAACACCTCCTTTCCCAACACCAGCTCTGAGGGCTGGGGCAACAGCAGGTTCCCATTTGGGGCAACTGATCCCATTTGGGGCTATTGATCCCATTTGGGACAACTGATCCCATTTGGGGCAACTGGTCCCATTTGGGGCAACTGATCCCATTTGGGGCAACTGGTCCCATTTGGGGCAACTGGTCCCATCTGGGGCTATTGGTCCCATTTGGGGCTATTGATCCCATTTGGGGCAACTGATCCCATTTGGGGCAACTGATCCCATTCAAGGCAATTCCAGACCAAAAAAAGAATTGTACCACCTGCTCAGACAAACAAATATTGAATGGGGTGAGGAGGGCTCGGATTCAGAGTGGAGAAATGTGAAAAACTGGAGTGTGTGTTAGTGGGGGAAGGAAGGAAGGTGTAGGGTGGGTTCTCTGACACCCCCCTGCAGACCCAGGGCTGCCACCCCGAGGCCCCACAATTCACAGTTTACAGCAGGATTTCTGACAGACTGAGGAAAATCCCTGCTGAGCATTGCAAAGTGAGTCAATCACCCTCCCTGCCCTCAGCTCTCATTTGTTTTGAGGACACCAGCTCTTCCCCAAGCACAGGGGAAGGAGGCAGGGGCACAGGGAGGAGGCAGGGAAGGGGCACAGAGAGGTGAGCAGACACTCAGACAGCTTTGGCTCCCTGAGAACAAACCCCTGCTTTGGGCAGAGCTGACCAGACTGTCTAGGCACTGTATATATAGGATGGAGCAGGAGTTTGCAATTACATTCCATTTCTGTGGTTTACATATAGCAGAGCTTTATGAGCCAGCACACATCAAGGCTGAGCCTTTCACTGAGCTTTTTCCAGGGAGTGGGGCTCTTATCTCCTCTTAGGAAACCAAAACTTGGGCAAATTTGCTTTTCCAGGTTGAAGAAACCACAGAAATGTGAAGGCCATTTTTATAAATAACATCATGCATTGAATTCCACTATTCCTTTCTACTTTTATTCATGGCTCAGCTGCATGAAGTGTTTCTTATGGGAACAAATGTGTCTTTATTTTTTATTTTAAAAAAAGAACAACACCAAAGCAGCTTCACAGCAATTCTTCCTATCAATAAACAGACCAGTTGAAGCTCCTGACTCCCAGTTTAGTCCCAACCAGGCATGATGGTCATCTCATTTTGAATTAGAGCTGATTTATTAGAGGAGCTGAGCTGATCTCCCACCCTGCCCGATGTCCACAAGTGTCACCTCCTGCTCCTACTCCAAGGAGTGGCAGCAGAAAAAACAGGATGGTTCATTAATAAGGCCTTTCTCAGTCCATGCCAACTGCAACTCGAATGTTCCTATTTTCAAAGGATACAAAACGTTTCCTAGCAAGGCTGGAAAACCAAACTCATGGTAATCCTTCAGAGTGGAAAAGACTTGCAGCTTGAATCAACAAGCAAAGGTGAGAATATTGCCTTCACTCCAGTAATGCCACCAACTCCAGCTGCATCCACCTCTGGGCAGAAAAATGTTGCTTTCATATTACAAATAAAAAAAAAATGCAAATTACAAACAGAGCCACAAGTGGAGATGGGCATTGCAGTCTTAAACTCGTCACAACCTGGAGCTGCAGCCCCAGCTATCTTCAGTTATTTGCATGGATTTTAGTGACAATTTTTCCACCAAAGCACATGGAAATCTGTGATGTGTTACAGAGCTTCTGCATGCTGCAGCCTTTCCAGGTAATCAGTCCAATTAATTTCAGCAGGGAAATGAATGGTAAATTCCAGCTTAAATGGAACTTACAGAGACCTTTCTGTGCAAGATGCAAAATGAAATACAAGTGAAAAGACAGAGAATTGCTTGCAAGACCCAGACACTGGGGAAGATAACAGGGATAGTCAGGCAGCTTGGCCTGGTTTTTCAGCCACAAGCAGCAATTTGGGCATAAAATCTGGACTGCCTGGTTTTTTAGCCATCAGGATGTGTGACTTGAGGCTGTTTGAGCACATGTGTGTCAGCACTTTGACACTTTATTGACCCTGACACTTTACTGCTGTTTCTTAGAGAAAAGAAGTTCCAGTTCTGAGTTCCACACCAGCAGAATTCAGCCAGACCCAACCAAACCCCAAGGAGGTGGCAGGGCTTCTAATTCACCCCAGAGGCCATGGGAAGGAGGATTTGTCCTGTTGAAAACCAGAGTCAGTGTTGAGGCCACTGCTCTTTGCATAAAATGCAGACAAAACTAAAACTCTGCAGCAAGCAGAAGCTGTGCTCTCACATCACCTCTGCTCTTCTTCTGATGCAAGAAACCTGGAGAGCCAAGAAGTGAGCAAGTCAGACATTTTCCCAGGCAGAAGGCATTTAAAATAGTCCCAAGAGGGGTTTCCCAGCCTTCAGCTTCCCTCACGTTTCGCTGTGAAAAATGGGTGGAAAAATTTTCACAATGGGAAGTAGGTGATGGATGCCTGGAGCTGCCAAGAAGAGGAACATGGAAGCTTCCCTCCCTTCTTTGCTGAACAGCAAACATGGACTTCAGAGGCTTCATGATGGCTCATTTTGAGGGAAAGGACTGCAAGTACTGGAAGAAATGCAACAATTTTCCCAAGTATTTGCAGCCAAACGAGCAGAAGTGAATGAAAATCCAGCAAAGGCCATTCAGACTGGTAGAGAAGGGAATTGTACACTGAGAGCCTGTTCACAAAATCCTGTAGAGAGGAATGAAATCTTTCATTGAAGAACAATTCAACTTAGGTGTGCCATAAACTGGTGCTCAGGCAAGTGTCATACCAGAAAATAGTGTTAAAAATCAACCAGAAAGGTCAGTAAATCAGAAATATTATATTGGAAAATAATGCCACCAAAGGGTTCTGTAGCCTAAGACATAAAGTTAAAATGGCACCTTTGAAGATTGTTAGGTTTGGGGGGGGGGGAAAGGAGGGAGAGGTAGGTTTAAAAATATGGTTAATTCTCAAGAACAGTGGGATTTTTGCACAGGAACAGAAAAGCATAAATGAAACACCAGGGTACAGCATGTCCATCATCATATTAATATGGAAATAAAAAATAAGTGATGAAATGTGTCAAATCTGCCAAAGGATTCGGGCTGGGGAAGATCCATATTGATGGAAAGGAGCTGCAGTGCAGATGCCTCCATGAGGCAGAGGCTACAATTTAATGCTTCCTTAACAATAATGCTCTCTGTGAATGTGCTTTTTTGATAATCCCACCTGAAAGCAGGCCAAGCACAGTTGGATTCTGCCAGAGAAGAAAGCCTGAAGAGGACCCTGCCCACCTCTGGTCATCTGTCCTGCAGGCTATTCCAGATTAAACACCATGCCAGACCTTCTCATCCCAACAGTCTGGGAGAAAACATGGAGCTGAGACAGTTTAAATGCTTTTCAAACAACTCCTAATAACATCTTAGCTTCTTCAGAGCAGCTTTTCAAAGCATGAAATGTCACCAACTTCAATTTTGTATAACAAAAAGCTGAGAACTGAGCTTCCTAATTCAGGCAGAATTATATCACAGGGTGGAAAAGCTCTGATCTGACATGAAACACTGTGAAAGGTGCCCCAGAACCAGCTCCTAACAGGTGCACAGGAATTTCCAAGCCTCTGGCAGGAGGAAATGCATTTTGCACACCTGATGGCCCTGGGGAGCTCAAGGCTGCAGCAGCTGCAGAAGTTGTGGCTCAGCCTTTAGAGAGACTCAGAAGGAGCTGGAACAATTAGAGCTCATCCCTTCTGGAAAGGGAAGCCAGCAGGTCCAACCTGCAGTGGTAGAGCCTGAAAATAAATTGGAGGGAGCTGCCAAGAGCAGCTGTGGGGATGGAGGTGGCTTCTCAGGGAATTTTAGAATATGCAGAGCTCCTGGAAGGGAGCTGGGGACGTGCTGTGGATTGCTCTGTGCTGCTGGGAGGTTTTGTGCACAGCAAAGACAGTCTGGGGCTGGGAGAAACCTGCAGATGGGCTCAGTTGCACTCACCTTGCAGCCTGAGCAAGCCAAAGCCAAGGATTCCAGCTAGTGAATCCCCAAAATCCACCTCCTAAATGTCACACTCTGTCCCTCAGGCTGAAGTTGGCAGAGTGCTCCTGTCTGGATAGTGAACCCCAGCAAAGCCTTAAGAGTAAAGAATCCTGGAATGGTTTGGGTTGGAAGGGACTCCAAGTGCCACCCCTGCCATGGCAGGGACACCTTCCACTGTCCCAGGCTGCTCCAAGCCCTGTCCAGCCTGGCCTTGGGCACTCCAGGGATCCAGGAGCAGCCACAGCTGCTTGGGACCTCACACCCTCTCAGTAAAAAAATCTTCAGCACTCCCAGACTGGGGAATCACCAAAATCCAGGGCTGAATGTGGCCATATGGACCTTAAAGCTCCAGGGCATCACAGATTTTTTTGGCCAAAAGCCCGATGCAACAGGCATTTTAAAATGTCAGATTTGAAGAGAAGGGAACTGATGAGCAAAGCAGTAAATCCCTAAAAGCCTGACTGCTGGGAGAGAAGGATTTGGGCCATGGATATCCATGAGAACGGGCAGGGTGAGGAAGGAAAAGTGCCAAAAATGAGAGTGAGCAGGAGGTGTGGATTATCAAAGGGACTGGGACAGAGCAGGGGCTGTGTGGGAGTGCCAGAGCCCACAAAAAGCAGCTGAGGACAGGAAAGCACAAGAACAACCAGGACAGGCCTTGCTGCTCTTCAATTCGATGCTTTTCTGCCCAAACACATCCAAGATGCTCCAGAGGAGGCAAAGGGAGATCACACTTATATTACTTTTGGACAGATGGAGAACGCCATTACCGAAAAAACATAAAACCCAAGAAAGACCAAAATTCTTGAAGGCTGTGCACAACAAGCCTCAAATGGAGGCACTAATGCCAGAGCCCCTGCAGCTGTGACCCTCCAGTGTCACCCCATCAGCATCAGGGCCACCTCTGTCCCCAGGGTAGCCTTGGATAATGCTGAGTATCAGAGGCTGAGGATCCTCCAGTCCCAGAGCTGCAGGTCTCCTCCACCTCTGGATCTCCAAATCCCTTCTGACAGGGCTGGTTCTGCTCTCAGGCCCCTGGAACTCTGCAGATTCTGCTGCCAGGCTGTGCTGGGGCCTGGGGAGATTTCAGCATGTACAAATTCACACTCATTTGTCACCAGAATTACCCCGAGCTGCCAGCAAACAGGAGCACTGCCTCAGAGAGAGCAGTTGTGAGAATTGTTTTAGCACAACATTGGGTGTTTTATGTGAGGTGCCAACTCCTTCTGCAATAAATCAGAGTTGCCCAGCACATGCCTCTCAGGAGGTATAAAATCACCTGAGAAAAAGTGTTCTGGCCCCTTGCCTGAGCTGTAATTCCTTCCAAGGGTCCATCCCCCCAAGTCAGACACGTGGGATGAGGTGCTGACCCCTGAGAGGGGCCTCTGCAGAAAGGGCCAAGAGCAACACTCTTCCCTAGAGCTCAGAAATGGGATGAGCCAGACCTGTTAAACAGCATGGAAAGAGTCCCAGGGATTTTAATGGGTTTCAGGCTATTCCACTGGAGGCAAAGACCCTCTTTGTTCCTGAAAGGGCTGCCTGTCCTAGGGCAGCACACTGGGAGAATGCTGAAGCAGCAGCACAGGGAAATGAAATTCAATTAACCATTTCATTTTAGTATTGGCATTTGCATAGTTCATTGATCACCTGGCTGTGCAGACTTCTTCCATCACTTAAAAGTATAAAATGCTCCCAATCTGGGCTGTTCTTTGCCAAGAGCTGTGACAGCTGCAGTGCAGGAAGGAAGGGGACAAAGAGGCCACTCCAGCAAGACCAGCACTTCACAGTTTATAGGAGGAAAATGTGGGCAGAGGAGGGGCTGATTTATCCTCACTCTTGCAAATCCTATTTTTAATTGTTCACTGGGACTATTCACATGAAAACTCTCAGGAATAACAACACCCTGCCAGCTCCCCTGCCCCACTACATCTTTTCCCTCTGTCCACATCACCTACAAGGTCAGCTCTTGTGAAATATTGCCCAATAGATGCTATAGCCTCATGCAGGAGGTGATTTAAAACCAAAAGGGTTGAGATTTAGCAAGGTCCAGCCTTTGGGTTTTGTGGGAACATGTCGTCTTGAGTCAAAACTCTCCTTTTGTTGGGCACAAAAAATATTTTGAAAGCTGTGCATTGTTAAAACCAGAGCCAGTCACATCAGTTTCTGTCAAAAAAAGAGAAAAAAGCCTGATTTTAGCAGATGGTTCTTATGGTAGTCAGACTACCCTGTTGTGAAAATAAAATTTTGAAGAGTTTGGTTTTCCTTTCCGGTGCTTTTCTGCTGCCTGAGAAAAGAAACATCTGCTGAGTCCCAGCCTATTTACCCCCCCAGAATTATAAATATAATTTCAAAAGGTTTTACAATTGATTTTTGTCTTTTTCCCTTCTGAATTGTGTGTTGTGTGCCATAAATGCTTTAAGAAGAGAAAGCAATTCTTTCTTTTAATGCCCTCCTTTGCAACCCAAGAAACAAAAATACCACCCAAAGTTTCCTTTCTGGCTATGACCATACCTAAGGGAAGTGTAAAATGTTAATTAGAGGGGAAAAAACCACCTTCTATTAGAAAGATTTAAAAAGCAGCTTCAAGTGACTGCACAGCACAAAGGTAAAAGTCATTTGTTGGTGGTTTTTATTTATTTAATTTGTGCCCTGCAGCTCTCCCAGGACTTCTCAGGGAACTTTCCATCCCTCTGGCTCCTCCATCTCAGGGCTGAGCACAGGCAGGACATGCCCAGCAGGGCTGATAGCAGAGCAGAGGTGCATTCCAGGCTGTGCCAGCACACCTGGCTGCTCAGCTGAGCAGCCTTTGGAGTGCAGCACGGCGTGAAATGGCCAATTTGTGCTCCCTGTGAAACCCTGAGGGGGAAAGGCAGCTCTCACCTCTGCCTTTGGGATTTGCTGGTGAGCCAGGAGAGCAGCACTGCTGGAAAATCTCTGCTTGGGAAGCCTGAATCACAGAATCACAGGGTGGTTTGAGTTGGAAAGGACTCAAAAGATCTTCTTCCACCCCCTGCCATGGCAGGGACACTTTCCACTGTTCCAGCTGCTCCCAGCCCCAGCATCCAACCTGGCCTTGGGCACTGACAGGGGTCCAGGGGCAGCCACAGCTGCTCTGGGCACCCTGTGCCAGGGCCTCCCACCCTCCCAGGGAACAATTCCATCCCAAAATCCCATCTAACACTGCCCTCTGGCAGTTTGAATCCATTGGCCCTTGTCCTCCATCCCTTGCCCAGAAATCCCTGACAATTGTCCATGAAGCTCAGCAAGGTCCACCCAAGGTACAGAAGTGCCTCACAAGACATCCTCCAGCCCCACACTGATCCTGCCCTCATGGATTTCTCCTTCCATCTAAGCTCATTTTCCTATCCTTTCTACTTCATTCTCTGTGGTAGAACATCAATGCCCATAAATCAAATTTTTGGTGGATTTGTGGGAGATAAGGACACCACAGGTTTGTGGTGGGAAATGAGGAAGAGCAGGAGAGCAGCATGGAAAAGCTGCTTCTCCTTTCTTCCCTCCCATGGTGGTCTCTGAAGGGCAGCCCAAGGAAAAAGCCTGGCAGAATTTTCAGGCTGGGCAGGAAAATGAGATCCATGCTCCAGCCATAAATTGAACTCCAAGCATTAAAGCAAATGGAAGTGGCATTTTGTAAGATGTAAAGTCCCAATTCAGAAGCGGGAATGAAAATTGCTGTGGGTGTTTCAAGAGATGTTTGCAGAAATTGTTTAGGAAAAATCTCACATGTGGTTGGAATTACCCAGGGAATGGTTTCCTACTAAGAAAATAAAATCCAAATCCGATTTCTTCTGAGAAAATAAAGTCCAGGGTGGGGTGGAAATTGTTTTGTTGCAAGAACAGTGACCAAGATTTGGAATTTGCTGCCCTTTCACGACTGCACTTGCATGAAGCTGCCACAAAACATCTTTTCTTGTTTTTTAGGGAGGTTCTGGGCAAAGAGCAGGCTTGACCTTTCCCAGCATTTTCCAAGGAAGGTGGCTCTGGGAAGGTTACAGAGAGTTTATTCTTCGATTACAGTGGCTCTGCAGGGCTCTCATGTGTGTTTCAGTGGAGTTATTCAGAGCTACACTTGTAACACAATCCCACCCATTTGCAGGGGATAAATGCACGTTTTGAAGTTATTTTAGGTAAAAAGAAACAGACTGGGCTGCCTTAAATAACTGCTGACCTGCAATTATGAGCTAAGAGCTGCTGCATACAATGTAAAGGAAAGCTCAGGATGGCAGGAATGGAAAACATGCCTTCAGACTGAGGCACAGACACATTTCTTGGAGCACACATCTTCCCAGGCACAGCTCCTGCACGCCATGGATGCCTTTGCTCTGCTGCTGGAGCACATCAAGTGCTTTTCTGAGCAGATGTAAAGATTGAATCTGCTACTCACTCACTGCCAGGCTGCAAGGGCAGCCTGATCACAGCATTTCTTGGTCCATAAAAGCTGGAGGAGAGGGATGATGCTGGCTGATGTCAGTGGGAGCAGGTCTGCCTTTGCTGCCCTTCCTGCTGGCACACCCCCAGTGCCCAGGGAAGGATCCCCCAGGTGGGCACTGCTCCACCCCCTACCCAAATCTGGGATGGAAGGGAAAGGGAACAAGTCCAGAGGAGGACACCAGCTTGAGCAGAGGGATGGAGAACCTCTCCCATGAGGAAAGGCTAGGAGAACTGGGGTTGTTCAGCCTGGAGAAGAATTTGTCACCCTGGCTTGACGGAGAGAAAATCAAGGGCTTCTACACGTGGAGGAACTGGCAAGAAAGATGGAGAGAGACTTTGGATAAGGGCCTGGAGGGACAGGACAAGGGGGAATTCAATGGATTCAAACTGACAAAGGGCAGGGATGGATGGGATTTTGGGATGGAATTGCTCCCTGGCAGGGTGGGCAGGCCCTGGCACAGGTGCCCAGAGCAGCTGGGGCTGCCCCTGGATCCCTGGCAGTGCCCAAGGCCAGGCTGGACATTGGGCTTGTCCCTGGCAATGGCAAGGGGTTGGAACTGGATGATCTTTAAATTCCCTTCTAACCCAAACCATCCCAGGATTCTACAATCCAAGAAAGCCCAAACACAAAAGCAGTGGAGTGATCTGAATTGGATTCAGCAGAACAACATAACAGGGTGTAAAGAAAAAGGGTATTTCAATAATTTATTTGATAACCCACAAGAGTTCCTGAAGAACTGGAGAACAGTTATAAACACTTCAATTAAAAATGTAGAAAAATGCAATAATTTAGGAGCAAAACTTTTCGAGGGACTATTTGCAAATGGCATTTCATGGATTAAATAAATTGTGCCTCAGTGACAAGGAAGAGGCACCAAACTCCAGCCAGGTATTCAAGGACAGCAAATGTTTGTGAAGCAGCTGCTACAATTCACCATAACAGCCTGAGTCTCTTCCCACTGAAATCCCAGGGCAGGCCTAGGACTCACTAATGGTTTATTATTTATTGGTTTATGTTTCATTAACTGAAATATTCTGAGCATTGCACAGGGTTGGCAAACATAATAAAACTAGCATCAGTTTCTCATTCTGCCACTAAGCTGGTAATGGATTTGGCATAAATAATTTAAACTTTCTGGCTTGTTTGTCTATATTGAAAGTAAAAGTTTTTTTTAAATAAAATGTTTTGATATCTCACAGTAAATACGCTACATTAAAAGTAAATATTTTATCACCATATTGTCATACCAGACAGTCTGTCCCATTTACATGCTACAAATGTTATACAGGGGGATGATAACAACCCCAATAAAACCATGAAAAGTTGATCCATAAGTACTGTGAGATACCTGAGCATTAAAATAACAGATTTTTTTTTTTAATAGCTGAGCTTTCTGCTAGTACAGGTTAAAAAAAAAAAAAAGAAGAAAAACAAAGCTTTAAATCTTATAAAATGTTAACTGTGCATAGAGAACAAATGAGGCCTTGCAGCTTCAGCAGTTAACCCTGGCTGTGAGTTGGACACGTGTGTTTTTCATTTTTGGCAAAGCCATTGTTAAACACGAGCAGACCCACATTACACATGCTTTACATTACAGCTGCACAAGGGAACCCTTCCCACAGCCAGCACCCCTTCCCAAAGCCCAAATGATGGCTGCTCTAGGAGCCCCTGCTTGGAACACTCCTCCTGTGTTTTATGGAACAGGCATTAAAAATCCAGGATCAAACAGTTTTCCATTGGTGATTACAGACCTCTGGGCAAGCCCAGCCAGGCAGAGCCTTGCACTGCAATCCCATAAACCCACATGATGGGAATTAGGCAGCCCCAAGGATAAATGCCTGTCCTGGCTGGCCATAAAAAAGGATGAAATGATTTTAAATAGTACAAAGTAATTAGCAAGGCTAACAAGGATTTCCATGTGGGATATCACTGAGCACAAGAAAGCATGACATGGATGGGAGGGGAAAAAGGACAGGGGAGCTCTGCTCAGTCAGGACCACCATCCGTGGTGGCAGTGGGATATAAACCACCAAATATATACATTAATAGCTGTTAATATCACATGAAAGAGAAGGGAAATGGGAGCAGAGAAACATTTGAGTAGATTTTGCTGCTGTTAAAGCTGATGTTCAACCCTGCTGATGTTACCCACAGAGATGGTAGATGCCCCATCCCTGGAAGTGGCCAAGACAAGGCTGGATGGAGCTCTGAGCAACCTGGTCTAGTGGAAGGTGTCCCTGCCCATGGCAGAGGGTGGAATGAGATGATCTTTAAGGTCCCTTCCAGCCCAAACCATGCTGTGATTTTATCATTTTATGTTTGGCCCTTTCAAGGTCAGGCCTTGGACTGCAAGTGTCATTTGAGCCACCAGAACATCTGCTATGGGGCATTTCCAGACCATCCTGGAACAAGAAACACCCGAATGGTGTGAGAAAAGTGATTCCCACAGAATCTTCAGGCAAAAATTGCCAATGAGCTGAGCTAAGCATGATAGCTAGAGCTCAGATGAGAGAGCCAGGGCCTCTCTGCATCACCTGGCATCCTTCCACTGGAGTAAATGGAGTTCTGCTCATCTGGCTCTGCACCTGGGCAGGGCTGCCAACAGACAAGCTGATGTGACATATCAGTGTTAGAAAGGAGAGGGGGGGGAAAATCTGTTAGATGCTATAAAAAATCGTGGGTTTGGTGTTTCTCAAGCTTGTAAAATTCATGAGGTAATTCAAAGAGAATCACAGTGTTTATGGGTCTGACCCAACAGCTCCTTTCCTGGCCAAAGTGCTCAGCCAGGACAGCTCATGTGGAAAAGGGTCTTAGGTGCTCCCTGGGTCCTGGAGGGCAATTTCTGCTCCATGCTGCTAAAAATTCCCACTTGGACAACAAGGCAGACTGGAGAGTGACACAGAGGGTGGATTTTGCTGCCTCCTCAGAGCAGAGAGAAATTCAGGGGAAAAAAGCCCTTAAATTCTGGTGAACTAAAATTTTTCCACATTCCTCCAGTGTTTTCTGCTGGGTTTAGGTTTCAAATGAAGCACAGGTAAATTCCAGGAAAAGGGACTGGAGCTCATTGCACCTGGGCATCAGGGCTCAGTCCTGACAGCAGTGCATGGAATCCTAAAATGATCTGGTTAGAAATGGACCTTAAATCTCATCCCATTCCAACCTTGCCACAGGCAGGGACACTTTCCAGTATCCCAGGTCGCTCCAAACCCCTTCAGCCTGGCCTTGAACACTTCCAGGGGGGATTGTTACAAAGCCAGGAGCTATCCCAGTGCCTTTCAGGCTGGTCTTACTTCTGAGCTTGAAGGCACATTGCTGTCTGCAAATCAGAGCTGGATTTGGGGAGGTGGAGCTAAAAAATATCTGTATTTGTCAAAAATCCTTCCTGTCATTTCACTTTAATCCCAGATAGTTTATCATATTTCAACTTTTTTTTTTTTTAATATTTGAAAGCAAATCTCATCCCAGATGCCTGTGCCCACATTACCATGGGATCTACACCTCATCCCTCTGACTTGATCACTGCTTCTGCTGGAGTCTGCAGCAAATCAGAGCTGAGTCCTGAGCAGCTCATGCTGGCAGCCTGATGAAATCAAGAAAAAATGTAGTTCTTGTTTATTGAGGAAGCAAAGCTGCTTCCATAAATAAGAAGGAGCCACAAAAGAGAAGCAAAGATGAAACAGCCCTCTGAGGGGGGCGTTTCAATCACTTTAGAAGGATTTCAGTGCAAAATGGCAAGAAGAAAAGACAAATCTTATGTTTTTAGTATTCTCAAAACACTTCAAATCTCACTGGAGAAAGGATTATTAGGGGCAACCTCAGCTTTAAACTAGGAGCCAGCCTCCTTTCTGTGAGCATGCAATTGTTCCCAAAGGAATTACATTTTAAAACAGGGGGGGAAAAATGACACACAAATTTCTGGGACAAGAATTTATCTTAGAAGCTGCTCCCAGCTCTCTGTTGCTGTACAGCACCAATGCTCAGCCACCCCTGAGTGACACAGGGCCGTGGTGACTGTCACTGCCAGGTGACACCAGCTTCTCCAGCTGGCTCAGGTGAGATCAGGAGCAGGGAGAGAAGGGAACCATCAGCTGCCATCTGGCTGGGAGGTTCCTGCAGCTGAGGCTGCACCTGCTCTGCTGGAGCTGCTCCTGCACAGCTCTCAGGGAGCCTTCAAATGACTGCTCAGACCTCTCCTTTCTCCTGGTGGGATGATTAAAAACAAAACACAAAGCAAAACAACAACAACAAGACCAAAAAAAAAAAAAAACACCCAAAACACGATAAAGCAGAAAAAAACCAAATGCTAAAAATACTGAACTTGGCTCCCATCTGACATCAGCCTCCCACACAGTCCTGGGAGGCTGCTCAGCCTGCACAGCCCTCTTCCCTTTGCTTTGATTAGCCAAGATACAATTCCCTTAATTTTGTTACGAGCACTTTACAACAGTGATGGAAAGTAAAGCTGCCCCAAGATGATGGAGATGCAAGTAACTTTCTCCTGCTTTTCCATGGCTCCCTTTTCTCCTCCCTTTCTCATCAGCACCTTGCACACCTTCCCACCAGAAGCCTGACAGTAAAACCAGAGCACAAGCACCTGCTGCAGGCACATCTCTGCTGCAGTTTGCTCCCTGAAGCACAGGAATGCTTTCATGCCTGTCCAAGCTCACTGGTGCTAAAGAAAAGGAAGGAATGGATTTTCAGTGCCCTTGCAAGCAGGAGAGATGAAAACAGCCAGTTTATGTGAGCAGAGCCATGCTGGTGTGTGTCAGGGACTGGATCTCCTCTCCAGGCTGCAGAGATCAGCTCCTTGGCACCCAGGACATTTCTGGGATGAAATGCATCACAGCTCCTTAGTTAAGAAAGGTTAAATTTCATCAAGAGCATTGTTGGAGGTCTCACTTTAACATCATTTGCAAGTGTTCCAATGAATTCCTCAGCCTTGAGCAAAGCTTGCTCATAATCCCATGTCATTGATCAGTTTAAGCAAGCCCCAAATGGCAAATTGTCCCAGTCCCTTGGTAATGCAGGCATCTCCTCTCCTCTGCTGGCTCTGAAATAGCAATGAATGCAGCATCCTCAGCCTTGCCAATGCACTTTAAGCTCATTAAATAACAGCTTTATGTCACAAATAGGCTTTTTGGAAAAGCAGGACTCAATAGTCTGACAAAAATGGAAGAGAATTGCAGCATATTTAGAGAAATTTCAGCTTAGTCCCAAAATTTGAATCGAATTTTCCTTTTTGAAGGTTTTAGAATGAGAGTTTTTGCTGAGGCAGGGCCTAGCTAGAGAACTGATTGTGAACTTCAGACTAAAGGGGGAAAAAAAAAAGAAACAATTATTAATCTGGCTCTCAAAAGTCAGGGCTTCAACATCCACATCCACTGCTGGCATTTCCCAGCCTGGAAGGAGAAAAGCTCCTTAATGGCTCGCCAAGGTCTGGGCAAGGAGCCTGGGCTGTGAATGCAGTCTGTGCCCTGTTCCTGTGCAGGATCCATCACCCCAAAGGCACCAGCAGCAGCCCCAAAGGCCGAGGGAAGCGAAGGGAATTCCACCACCCCATTTGCTGCCATTAGGCAAATGCATCACAGAGCTCCATCCCCGCCTGGCTCCCGAGGGGCAGGGGCTTTAGTGCTCCTCCAGGCTCCATCCACAGCCATTACTGCAGCAAAATAAAAAGTAATCACATTTCCAGGGGATTTTCAGCCGTCAGTAAGGAACCCTTCAGTCTTCACCGCTTCCTCCCGGTCTGCCATCCCTCCCTGCAGCTGGCTGGCACATCCTGCCCTTTGTCTGCAGCCATTCACAGAAAACTTCAAAGAAATCCTTCTGAAAAGCTCCTCCCGGCCCGTCCTGCCCTGCTGCTCTCCCAGGGGAGCACAGGATAGCAGCAATTGGAGTTTCCTTCCTCTGTGCTGTGTTGGTCACCTGGCACCATCAATTTTAGCCTGGAGAAAAGGAGACTCAGGGGTGCCCCCATCACTCTCACAGCTCCTGAAAGGTGCCTGTGCTCAGCTGGGGCTGGGCTCTTTCTCCAGCAGCACTGACACAGCCAGAGCACACAGCCTCAAGGGAAAAAACAGGTTGGATATCAGGGAAAAGTTTTTCACAGAAAGGGGGATAAAGTTCTGGAATGGCTGCCCAGGGAGGTGGTGGAGTCCCCATCCCTGGGTGTGTTTAACAAAGCCTGGATGTGGCACTGGGTGCCAGGGTTCAGTTGGGGTGATGGGGCCCTGGGTGGTCACTGTGTCCCCTCTGTCCCCATGGGAGAGGCTGGGCTGCTGCTCTGCTCCCTGGCTGTGTTCTCACCTGGTGAATGAGCTCTTTCACCCCAGCCTGGTGGTGTCTCTGACCTCTCCCTGCCCTATACAGGAACAGGCCTCGTGTTCTCCAAGCTGAAGATGGGGCAATAAAATCTCATTTTCTCAGGAAATGGTATCACTTGTGTATCTTAATGAGAATGCTGTGGGTTGTTGTTTTACACCCACTGTGAGCACCCAGATCAAAGAATTAACACAAGATTCAAGATCAGATCTAGCTCTGCAAGCAAGCTGTGCAGTCTTTGTCTTTGAAATGCAAACAAAGAATCCTTAAATAAATTTGATAGTATCAAGCTAATAATCGGCTTCAAATGCAGATTGAGCAGCCACTAGCTAGCTGGAGACAAGCATTTTGATAAAGCATCACTAAAAATACAAATAAATTCCAACTTAGAACTTTGGAATTCATTCAAACACAGATCAGAAAGCCTCAGCAGTTGTGTGAGTCAGTATTTTGTCTCCAGACATGTTACTTTAGGAAAATGTGGGGGTTAGGGTGAAGCTGATGAGATTATTTTCATATCAGCTACAAATTTTATTGTTGCAGAACTATCCTTATTTGTGAGTAGACAGAGCTTAATTCCATGGGCTTCATCTTAAACAGAGGAAAAGGTTTCAGACAAGCGTGCACAGCTTTCCTTTTTGTAACCTCTTGGCCCTTTGGAGGATACCTATGGAATACCACGAGCTCAGCTGATGTAGATACTTAGAAAAGAGGATTTATTGTAGGGAAAATTAAAATATAACTCCTGCTTAGTGGCTGCAGTGTGTCAGGAGAAAAAGGAAGTTTCTCTATCAGCGAGTGAACAAAAGCTGCTTTGAGCTCCAAGTTATTTCTGCATTTCCACTTTGGAATATTACCATTGGCCGTGGATGAAAGCAAGATTGCTGGAGTACTCCTCCAAATAACTAATTGCAGCCTGCTGGTGCCAGGGATGCCTTCTCCTGCACACCTCCCATCCAAAGCACCAGTAGGGCACAGCTGGAGCAGGTCACCCACAGAGCTGTCCCCAAATGTCCCCATCATCACCCACAAGTAGAGTTTGCACCCCAAAAGTGGGAACCCCCAGAGTTTTGAACCTTCTCCCACTCTGGAGTTTGCAACCCCTCCAGGCAGAGCAGTTCCCAAAGCAGCTGGCAGCTCTCTGGATTTGGGATCTCCTGATTCCAGAGGCAGAGCTGAACCTTCCCCCCAGGTTGCTATCAGCCAAGGGCTGTGCCAGGCTCTCCTTGCATTTATTCAGCATCCCAGGAGCTCTGCCCAGGAAGCTGCAGGTACAAGGATTAGTGGATTAAAGAGCAATAGGGGCACCTTAAACCCACTCTAAGCAGGATTTTTCCCAGGCATTTACAACAAATCAGAAGAGTTTTATATTAAGTCTCTGGAATAAAAGAGGGTTCAGATACTGCAGCCACACAGGCTGGCATGCAGTTGGGGCTGTAATCTATGGAAGTTATTATTTTTAAAGGCACAAATGAGCTTTTACTGTTTCAAAAAGGGAGATATGGAGAAGAGGGAGACTGTCACCACGATGTGGCAACCCATTCTGCCACGAGATTTTTATACACAAAAGCCAGCAGAGCTCAAAGGATGATTTACAAGAGATCTGTACCTGCCTCTGTGGCTGCACCCTGCACAAAGCAGAGCAGAAAAGGCGAGTTCATCCCAGGCCAGGGGCCACAGAACACCCAGGAACTCCCCCAGCCCGAGGCAGGGAGAGGCTGGGGTGGCACAGACTTCAAGGACAGAAGCAAAGGGCTATTTCAGAAAATCACACCCTCTCCAGCCCCCCTCCCATCCAGAGCTGTTTTTCCTGGGAAGACTGAGGTAACAGCATTTCTTTTTAACACAGCCCTTTATTGCATTCAGCACTTAGGAGCCTCAACCGCTCCTTCTGCACAGCTGGAGAGAAAACACACAGGAATACGTGTTCTGAGTGGCCCAGGAGCAGCAGGCAGAGCCCAGAGCTCTGCCACCACTTTGTGTTTAACAAGCTTCAGGAAAATATCAGTGGCAGGACAGAGGTAGATAATTCATCAAACTCAATCCAGCCAAATATACATTCACCCTCTTAGTGCAATACATTATGGGAGAGGCTGCACACTCCTTTTAATGGCCATATCATCACCAGCCCAGAATTAATGCTCATGCCAGCAGCATTAATTACCCTCACTTTGATTTCTCCCAGGGATAAGGCCTCAGCAGCAGTGAGGCCCTGCAGTCCCTCCTCAGAGCACACTTTTCTCAAGCCCAGGAAAAACTGTGATAATCAATATTGATTGATCGCTGCTCAGTCCCGCTGCTGCTTCTAAATCACAAAAAGCACTTCATCAGATAATGCAGCTGTTTAAATTTACCAAAGAAGAGGCAGTTACACATCAGCTTCAGGGCCTGACATGCAAGAGTGCACCGACAACTCCAAAAATAGATGGAAATAATTAAATGCCTGGAAAACACAATGCAAACAGGAGTGCTGACACAGATTTGACATTGCTGGCTGAACAGCAGGCTGGGGAGCAGGGATTAAACTCCCTTCAAAGAGCTGAACTTCTGCCTGCCCCACCATCCATGGCCCTGAGCCACCTCCCAGCTGTGGGTGTGATGCCTCAGGTTTGGCTTTTCCATGTTTCACATCCTGTGCTGCTTTGGTGTGTGGGTCTGGGTTCATATCAGGGGATGGTGAGCTCTGTGCACAGAGCAGGGAGACAAAACAATTCCTGCTCCAGCTGGGCACCAAGGACAAATGAGCCAAATCTCAGCCCAGGAGCACAAACCCCATGGGCTGGAGAGAGAAAAACAAGCAGGGTGGGAGTGCCTGGGCTAAAGCTGGGCTGGGACAATGAACTGCAAGGTGCAAATGGAGCAGAGCTGATCCCAGGGAGAGACCCCGTGCCCGGCCGTGCATTTTGGGGCCATTTTGGGTCATCCTGGGTGCAGCCCTGGCTGGGCTCTGGTGCTGCCCAAGGTGGATCCATGGAGGAGATCCTTGGAATCAATCCCTGCTTCATTCTTTAGCTCTGTCCAGCCTCTGCTCTGGGTCAGCTTTCACAAGGTATCAGGGCAGGGGGGTGGTTGGGCTTCTGGAGGAAGAGGCAGCAGCTTTGTCTTCTTGAGCTGTTAATTAGCACAGGGGTGATGTGGGTTTCAAATCCCTTTCTGCCTGAAACATGGCATGGATCCCTCATTCCCCACCTCCCACAGAAGGTCCCTAAATAAATAAACAAATTAACCTCAGGGATGAGACAAGCCCAGGAGTCAGATAAATATTTCAGGAGGAACAAGTGGGAGCACAGCAGCTCCTGAATCCCACCTGGATTTCAGGCTCACACATTTCTGTTCAATAGTGATAAAGCTCAGCAATAGAAAATTGGATATAAAGCAGGATTTCATCATAGAAAGTAAGGCAAGCACAGGTGGGTGGGACAGGAATTAAGGATGGTAGAACCCATGGTCATGTCTTTGTGGGCATCAGACCTCAGGTGTCAGTGACGCCTCAAAAAGAAAATCTAAGTTCCCCAGGCATGCACAAACTTGGAAATGTGTTGCACTTTGAGTAAAAATTTATTTATTTTTACTTCCATTGAAATCCAGCCCCAGAAACCTACCCAACCTCTGAAAATTATGGGAAAGCTTGTTCTATACAAACACAGAGGTTGTGTTGTCAGGCTGTTTTGAGAAAAAAAAAAAAAAAAATCCAAAATTACCCCTGAAGGCCATTTTCCAGCAATGTTACCCTAAAATCTGCCATTCTGTATAATCAGGATGGAGGTCAAGTGTGCTGAAAAGAGGAGCTCAAGTTTATAGCACCCATGTGCAATATGGGCTCATCAAAAGTATTAAATCATTATACAGAAAAATAAATAGAGTTCCTTACACCCATGCAAGGCCAGACTCAAAAAGTATTTTATTAACAAAATCGAAAATGGGTTAAAAGATTAAAAAAAATTAAGCCTGCCTATTTTCCATTGGCTGTTTTCTCTAGGTTTCATTGTAACTTTGGAAAGATAAATGGCACTTACTTCATCAGGAAACAAGCATTTTCTGTGGCTCAGCTGGGCTGCATCCATAGATCTTCCCTGAAATCTGTGGAGCCCCTCACCCCCCAGTCCTGGGAGCTGCACTTTCAAGGGCATAAACTTGACACCACATAAAAATGATGTGCTTTTCTTGCACTTTGTAGCTCAGAATTGATTCATTCTCCAGCACAGTTTCGGGGCTGAGTGAAACATAACTCATCTCCAGCTGGCATTTTCTCTGTGAATAACACACCAAGCATCCCTTCACCCAGGGATGAAGCCTCCAAGAAAATAGCAACACGTCTTTTTCCTGTGAGCACCACCACAGCCCTTCTTGGGATTTATCCTCAGACTTTTTCCATCCCCAAAAAAGTAGATTTTACCAATTCCTCACACTTCTTCTTCTCTCAGTTTTATTTTCACCAGCAATTCTAACCCTAACCCAAGAATACCATTTTTGATCATCTAAAACAAAGGTCACCTGCTACCAGTCTCTGAAAGAACAGGTAAATCCTTTGACATTCCTTAATAAATGGTGGTACAGTTAAAATCTGAAACTAGAAATTTATTGTTTGCCAACTGGTCAGCCTGGTTGGCTTAAAAAAATAATAATTATTATTATTTACAACATAACCAGGCAAGTCCCATAAACACCAGCAAGATGTCAGTGGGATGACACAACATTGCCAGGGAATTTATTCCTTTAATAGTTTTCAAATCACATCCATGGACTCCAGTAACATTCCACAACAGCATCTCCACACAGAGGGTTTGCTGCACCTCCCTGGTCTTCCACATTTGTCAGCATTTCTTTGAAAATGGAATTTAGCCCTTCCAAAAGCAATGTCACCTCTTTGGGGAATACACCTGCAAGAGTTTCTCAGAGCTCAGGTGTGTCCTGAAGGACACATGCTGCTGCTGGAAGCTGTTCTTGGATAAGTGTTTATATTTCTCCACCAAGTGTCCCTATTTCACATCAAACCAGACTTCAGGAACTCTGGGGTTTAATATGTTGTTTTCAAAGTGATGCTCATCAAAACCTTTTAGGTTCAGGTTTCTTATATTCACCATATTCCTAAAGGGTCATTCTGTGTCCACACAGCTCCTAGAATTGCTTTCCTCTGATTCTTGTTTCATTTTCTCAGCTGATGTCCTCCAAATCCCCACAAATCCCCCACTCCAGTGTGGGCTACCACATCTGGCAATATGGATTTGCTGCAGCTGTGCAAGTCCTCCCCACACACCTTTTCCAGTATGTTTTACTGCCCTGTGTCCTCCCCACACACCTTTTCCAGTATGTTTTACTGCCCTGTGTCCTCCCCACACACCTTTTCCAGGATGTTTTACTGCCCTGTGTCCTCCCCACACACCTTTTCCAGGGTGTTTTACTGCCCTGTGTCCTCCCCACACACCCTTTCCAGGATGTTTTACTGCCCTGTGTCCTCCCCACACACCTTTTCCAGGGTGTTTTACTGCCCTGTGTCCTCCCCATACACCTTTTCCAGGGTGTTTTACTGCCCTGTGCCAAGGGGGTGCCCTCACAGTGACAGAGCTGCTCACACAGAGCCATGGGAATTCCTAGGTGAACTCAGAAGCAGCTCTAACAGCTTCTTAGAAATGCTGCCTTTTATTTTGTATCACTTATGTGATGAACAGAATTTCTTTGTGTTTCAGGAGGGATCCTGGCCCTGATTCTCCAAGGGGCAGTTGGATAACTGTGTTCCCTCATGACTCACAAAAGGGACTCTCTAAGAAGTTGTCTGCAACTTCTTTTCCCATCCCTTTTCCCCCCTACTCCTCCATTTTCTCTGGGATAACTTCCTCTTTTACTAAGGAATTTCTCCCTGGTCTTTCAGATTTCTTGGGAGAGAGTGCCACCTCAACAAGCCCTGAAAGAAGAGCTGCCTCCTCCACCTTCAAGGATGATGGAAACTCTAAACACACTGTCAAACAGCAAAGATCAGCCTGCTTTTAAAAATGTCATTTTTAATGCCTTAAATGAGGTATGAATTGTAGAAGTTCATCTACAGATGCACAATCAAGTCCCTAATCTATAGCTACCTATATTGTAAAGGTCAAAGCCTGCAGAATTTTTTTTTTCACTGTTTGGCTTTGCTTCCTCCTAAGGGATCAATAAAGTAACTCATATTTCCTTTCTATTTTAACTGTGTTGTTGAGAGTATCTTCTCCTAGGCAGTGAACTGCTGGCACTACCTTTTTTATTGGCTATAACCTTTAAAGAATAGATAATTCAAACACCACCTCGAAAACAAGCTGTAATAAAATGCAACACCAGAAAAACAGCACAGAGTAAAACTTCCAGCAGAGTCTCCTCTATCAAGACTCTTCATGAACTTTCTTTTTCTCTCTCCACACCAGCAAGTACAGAATGAGAACATCCTGTCCCAAACCATGACTGGTTTTGGGATCCACCACAGGCCTTTGGTGACACCAGCTCAGTGCACAGTGGATTAAGCCTTTTTCTGACCTAGAGATGGGGTAAATGACAGGTGTTTTAAAACCTTTTATTCCATTTTCAGTCTCAAGTAAAGGGTGAGACAATACAGATGTTATAATTCATGCCATCACAATCAGAAGCTAATTATTTCTTAATTACAATACATTATAAGTGTTTCTTGGCCTATCAGTTTTTGCCACACCATGCATAAATGCCTTAAAGCCAATAATCTAAAATTATCCTTTGTGGGTCCTACTACAATATATCTTTCATAGTTCTATTTCTTCAAAGTATCCAGTCTGATTTGCAGGGCCATCCTTTGAAATTTGTTTCTAGTTCCATTTCTCTCTCAGCAATGTCTGTCCTATTCTATGACATTTCTAAGTCAGCATTTCTTATCTCAAAGTTTGCATACAGATGCACGCTGTGTGAGCCTTCTGTCAGGCTTTGAGAATTCTCTACAAATCAATTTCCCACATTTCCCCCTCTCTCTTGAAAGGAAAAAAATCTTCTTTGATGGCCTTGTTCATCATTTGCTGTGCACAGTGGAGTACACAAGGTACTATCACTAACATTGATACTGGAACTATCAATGCATATAAACCAATTTTGTAAAGCTCTTTCCACTAAGGTGTAAAACTCTATCCTTCAAACAAGTTGCCTGGAGGTCTGGAGAAGCCAGGAGAATCTTGTTGGAGGTGATGCAGATCTCACATCCCCAATTGCAACACACAGGCTGCTGCAGGAATACCTTGGTGGCATTAATTTTCTCCCCTCCCTAGCTTGACTCTGAGCACAGACATCAAGCAGCCAGAAAAGCAGGGGAAAAGGAGTGTCCCAAAGTACAGCCTGCTGCTGAAGCAGAAATTCACTTTAATCCCATTCCCAAAGATGACTCATCTTCTTCAGCAGAACTTAAAAGTCAGGGTTCTCCCCTTTAAAGTCTTCATCTTCCTGCAGCATTAGTCTCAGTGATTTTCCATGTAAACAGGGAAGTTTTAATTACATAATGGATGCTTCTGCTGTTTTCACAAGAATTCCTTTATTCAGAAGCAATGCTTAAAGGAAGCTGTTCATCTTCAGAGGTCAGGTTGTTGAAAAAGGTGAGTTATTGTTCAGAGCAAGTGAAGCAACGTGGAAGTACATTTTAATTAAGTGGTATAATCCATAACTGCAGGAAATGCATGTCACACTCCTTAACCCTGGCCAGATTCAAGATGGGACCAGGTGGTGCTTATTGGGGGGGGTGGTCTTAGAAAAGCCACAGATAAATCCACTCAAGAAAAGGTTGTGCAAATGAAAGGAGGCACAAGTTGCAAATTAATAGACTGTGATGGCCTAAAGAATAACTAAGGAACAGAATAAGAAGTAAATCTTCTCCTGGAGCCTGGTGGAGCTGCTTCAGTCCCCTGAGATGACAACAGACACCGAGAGCCACCCCAAAAGCATCAACATTTGTGAAGGACACTAAGTAAGGTAGGCTACCTCTAGAGGAAATCAGGGGGAGCAAATAGACAACAAAACAACCTGAAATTTATTGTAGAGTTCAAGGTAACCTCCTTTTATAACACAAATATTTGTTGCATGTTACTGGCTGTTCTGTTGTACAAAAATCATGTTGGCTTTGCTGTAGGCAGTTAATGAAACTCCTCAGTGCCTGGCAGCATTAATAACAGAAAAAGGTGTCATACTTGAAAATGAAATCTAATCTAGCCTGACACAGTGGATTGTTTACCTCTGACCTTCCCACAGCCAAAATCCTTTTAAAGATATGAAGAGGCTTTGGCTCATTAGGATGAGCAGCAGCAGCCCAGCTTAAGCTGTTTTGCTTGAGAAAGTTGATAAATGATTGTTGTCATGAAAGGTGGAGAAGAGGGAATCTGGGCAGCAGTGCCAGGTGCTGGGGAAGGTGAGTCAAACCTTTCAAGAGAGGGGATCTCCATTATTTCAGATTTTATCTGGCTGGTCACATCAGGTAGTGAGTCCTTCTCCATTTCTGTGAGTCTAGCAAAGTTTTGGGAGCTGAGAATGGCCCCACCTGGCTCTGCTCTGCAGGGGTTGGAGTGGGAATGATCACACAGCTAAAAACATTGGGAGCATTTGAAGAGTCTGTGGCCTGTTCAGCCAAGAAAAGCCTGCTGGGACAGATGTTGCCAAATAGGTAGAAGCAATAGTAAAGAGGAAGGGAATAAATGTTTATGCCTAGAGGAGAAAGAGCAATAAACATAAAGGATGCAGTAAACATAAAGGATACAACAGAAGAGCCAAGTTAAGTATCAAGAAAAGTCTCATAAAAAGAATAGTTAATCACTGGGAAGGAGTTTATCCCTGAAGATCAGATGAGAGAGCACCAGCTGAGCTGTGAGGCTGCTCCTGGGGCTGCACAGGGCTGACCCAGGCTCATGGAACACTTTGGGTGGGAAGGCACCCCCAAAAATCATCCCTCCACCCCCCCTGCAGTGAGCAGGAGCAATGCCTGCTGGCTGATGTAACCCCACAGCAAGGACAGGAATGCTCAAATTGCCATCTTGCCTGGGAATTCCATTTTTGGGACACTCTGCCACCTTCCCATTGTATTTAAAGCTCCCTCTCCAGAGTCTCCTGCAGAGGGTGAGCTCACAGTTCTCCAGCTCCTTTCCCTGCACAGCCCATCCATGATCCATCAGAGTTCCTCTTGTTCCCTGCCCCAGCAGGGCTGGGGTGGGTGAGGGATGCCCCCAGGGTCTCACAGCCTGCCCAGAGCTGCTGCTGGCACCATCCCAGCTGCAGCAAGAGGCAGAGATAACTTCTGTCAGCCCCACTTCCACACAAAAACCTGGCTTTTCTCCCACAGGCAGGCAGCTGAAGGAATGTCACATCTCTCAGCTGTTGTCTGCCCAGTGATTTCACTCTCCCATCAGCCAGGGGCTCTCTGTTGTTTAAAGCCCTCACCCTAAAAACCTGGAGAAGCCCAGGAATTGTGATGCAGCTGAAACCCTGACTGAAGTGGGTGCATTTCATGTAGCAAAGCTAAAAAATGTCAGGATTTGAGGCTGCTCGTTGTAGGCAGCCACTAATTACAGGCTCAGGTGGTAGTTGGTTTTTTTTTCACCAAGTCTCTGTATAATTCCTACAATTTAAAACAACTTCAAACAATGACAAGCATGAGACTGTTTCAGGAAATGGTTGCTACCAGGGCAGTCTGTAACAAGTATAAGGCCCTTAATTGTAAAGCTTCAGAAAAGAAGTGCTTTAAATGTAGTGTAGGGACTGAGATAAAACTTGGCACTCACTTCTTTTTGCCTCATGAAAACTAAGGCTATAATAAAAATGTGCCACCTTTTTTAATGCTATGGCCCACTTCAGAAAACTTCAAAACTCTGGCTTTAGTCCAGCCTTTTTGCTAGGATAGGTTGTGGCTTGTAGCTTCCATCATAAACAGAAGTCTAAAAAGTCTCCCAGCTGTAAAATTGTCTATTCAACACTGCAAGATTTTTCATGGCTAAGTGCCCCGAGTGCATCAAAATGCCAAATAATGCTGATTTGATCTGTGTATGCAGATCATTTTACTCCTCTTGACAGTCCCCAAATGCAAAATAAATAGCTGATGATTTCAGTGCTGTTTATACTCAGAACTTCAGTGAGCAAGATGAAAAAATACATGAGCTCTTTAGAAATCAGAATCACAGAAAGCACCTGCTCCAGAAACATGCAATCAAAGGAGGTAGAGATGCTCCTAGAAGCTTCCCACAACACTCATGGCTCTGCCCTTATGGCTCTTGTGAGTCATTTTACAAACTTCTTTACCACATTATCCTGTTCTCTGCAGGCAAAGTGTTTATTATGTTAATTAACAACTCAGAGGGATAAAGTTAAATATCAGCAGAGCTGTCTTCATCTTCCTGGTGGCTGAAGAGTGCTGCAGCCTGCAGACTGGAATGTTTTAAATAAAACCATTTTCAGTGTGGTCCACAGCCTCAGCTTCACTGCAGGTCAGAAAGAAAGGCCATGTGTAAATCCCCCCTTCTTCTTCCATTGCAGCAGCAGAGAAACCTGGAAACTTTTAATTTAGAAAGGAAGTGCCTGAATTTTTAAATTTAGAAAGCAAATGCACTTATGTGTGGCATGCATTGCTTTTAAAAAACAAATGGGTTGTGTTTTGTGATGCTGCTCGTGTGAGAAAATTCATCTCCTGTTTGATGAAAGCTTTAGGACAGTTATTCAGAGGGCAGCTCAAGAAATGTGTGTATTTAGTGTTTTTCTGCTGGTTCTGTTGGCACTGTATCAGTGGCTGACTTATGAGGAGCAACCTGGCCCAGGTATGATAACAGCTCAGCTAATTTAATGTACAGCACTGATGAAGCTGTAGAAGATGAGAATAATGACATCACTGAGGCCTTTGGGCTGCCTGGATGATTTCCTGCACCACCTCTCCCTGTCCCAGGTGGCTTTTGCTGCCCACAGGTGTCACCTGGTGAGGCAGAGGCAGGGGGGTCTGTCACTTATGCACCACCAGTGGCATCATGAAGCTCCTTATTCCTCCTCAGTGTAGTTGTGAGACTTTCCCACATGGCCATGAGTTACTTTGGGTGGGTCACCAATAACTCCCGTGCACAATTTCTTCTTGCCTTCTGTATCACGTGCTGAGATTAATCATTAATTTTCATTTGCAGCTGCCTCAACAAGTTCATGACATCACACTTATTATAAACAGCAAACTTCATTTCAATAGCCAGGCTCTGAAAACCAACTTTTCATTGGTGGAATTGACAAAACTCTACTGTATTGTCAGCATAGCTCCAAAAATTATATAGGAGTGGAGTGTACTGTTTCAGTAATTTGCATTCTAGTGTGAAAGGTTTAAAAGGACAGATGCATGGAACATCTCTATTTGCAACAAATAAAAAGCTAAAACTGAGGTGAACTATAGTGTCCAAACCTGTAAGGGATCTGAGCTGAGCTGAGGCCATTGCAGCAGGTTTTTCTATAACAGAAAACCCTTTTCCAACTAATTTCTGGAAGATATGAATGGGGATTTGTCACAGTCATATTTTCTGGAAAGATCCCTTTGCCAGGATTTCTCTCCTGGGAATCTGAGAAGCCTCAGAGAAAAATGAAAATAATAATTGTCTGATTTGCTTCTCCTGTGTTTTGCTGCTTTGGAATGTGGTTGGGAGATTGTTTATCCAACAGGTGATTCTTTCATTGGTTTTCTGTAAATTGTTTTAACTTAATGACCAATCCCAGTCCAGCTGTGTCAAGGCTCTGGAGTCACGAGTTTTCATTATCATTCTTTGCAGCCTTCTGTCTGTACCCTTTCTCTATTCTTTAGTATAGTTCAGTATAGCATTTTTTAATATAATATCATAAAATAATAATTTAGCCTTCTAAGAACATGGAGTCAGATTCATCTTTCCCCCTCTGACGGGGGACCCTGAAAATACTACAGGGATTTTTTTTTTCCTGCTCATAAAATACAATCTCATGTTGTCAGACTTGGCTGCAGTTGGCTTTGACGTGGATTTCCTTACTCCACAGAAATGGTGCAGTTTAAACTCATCTAGACTAGAGCTTTGATTTGGAGATTTTTCAGCAATAGAATCTAAAGCCAGCTCAGCTCACAATTATTACATTGTTCCTTTTAGGACAGGGGTCCAACCAGATGTGCTGCACTCCAGCACAGGGCAGCCCTCCCCAAAGCCATTAACTTCCCAATCCTTTTCCATCTGCCAACAAACTGTCTTTCCTTTTCTGCTTTGGTTTCCTTTGACTGTTTGTGTTGTCCAAACGAACGTTCGGATGCCGTTCTCGCCGCTTTTCTGCAATAAAATATCAATGGAAATCCCTTTGTCTGCACGTGGCTGATTTCCCAGCACAGCTCTCCTCCAGCCTTTCCCCCAAAGGAGGTGTTTCTTTTCCACCAGCAGCCATAAACGCCAGTGGGATGAGGAGTTCCAGCTCTTTCCATTCACTGCAATAAACCTTTTTAGCATCAGTGTGATGGATCTGTTCCATTATCCCCAAGGATAATGGGAAATGTGGAATTCAGGGGAGCTAACATTAGACAACTTTGCAAAGTTTTCTCTGTAACATGAGTTCTCTGATGCCATTCCAATTATTAAACATATTCCAAAGGGAGATTATATGATCTACCAAAATATGAACAATAAGTGAATCTCTTATGGCACAAATCAGGAAAACTTTGATCCACTGGGCTCTGCAAGCATTTGCAGATGGTTACATCCTACTGATTTTGGGTTTTAAATAATCGTTTCAAAATATAACTTATGAAGTTAATTTCAAGAGTAGGCTGGGGTCTCCAAGTTCCAGAGTGATCTAAGGAGAAAATATTTCCTAATGGCAACAGAATTCTTAGTGTGAAAATTGGAAAAAAATAAAAGTGAGAGTCCTGCTTTCAGTTAGCTAGTAAGGATTTGAAAGTCCATTTTGGACTTGGCTTCTTTTCCTGAATTTCTAATTTATTTTTTAGTTTTACATCTTGGGTGTCTTTTTTGGGCTAGTTTTGGTGATGATGGGTGTTTGTATCACATTTAGATTGTCCACATATCCTGCTCCAGGGATTTTCTTGCTTATACCTAGGAGGGAAAACAAACTTTATGCCACCTGAGTTTTGTTTTGAGAGGGTGCTGGAGGAGGCAGAAACTCCCTTCTCTGCAGAAGAGCCAGAAGAAGAGGCACAAGCTGTGCTGGAGCCCTGATATTTGAGTCTGGGGGTGATGGAAGCTCTGAGCCCCTTCCTCACCCTAAGCTTTGCAGGGTTACTGGTTCAGCTGCAGGGAATTTGCAGCTCCAACAGCCCCTGGAGTTTGGAAACACTTGGTCTGAGCTGGGTTCACATTCCCTGTGCCCCTGCCTTGTAATTGTTGAGCTTTGTGAGTTCTTGGCACTCTCCAGAGAGCAAAGCCTCTGTTGGTAATTTTTCAGTGAAGCATTAAAAGATCTGTTTAAAGATCTGTTATAGACCAAGCTGTGTTTGTCCATTTTCACTTTACTGGCCAGCAGTGTGTAATAATACTTCAAGATGAAAGATGATAACTTCACAGACACAAACAAGTTGGAGCAATAAATGCATTAGTCAAGCACTTTGCTGAGGTGCACAAGGGTTTTTTTTGTGCTAAATCCAATGCAAAAACTACACAGAGAGGGATCCTCCACTTGAGCTGAACCTATCAAAAGCAAAATATTTCAATGAGACTAAAACTCTTCAGCATAAGTGGTTTGCCTCACACTGTGAGGGAGAATAAATGATAAAAAAGAGATGTTTGCATTCAAACAGAGGAAATGTAAGGAAATTCTGTAGAATGAAGAGGTCAAAATGACACAAGGCAGAAAAGCCACAGCTTTGAAGGCAGCTTTTAGTAGGTTCAGAGAGAGTGGAAGTCATTAAATATACACTGCTAGCTTTAAAAAAAGAAGAAAATATGGATGTGTGAGATGTAACAAGGAACAATAAAGAATTAGGTAAGGGGGAAGGGCTGGAATGGTTACTGAGAGCAGCTAAAGACTAAAGAAATTACATGGAAAGTAATGACATGGAATAAAATGTAATTCCACCAGATGATGAGCAATAGGAAGTGTTTCCAACATGAAAGTGTTGATGAAGGAGACTGTGGGCTTTTCAAGGCAAAGAAAATCATTTCTAGACAATAGACTCAGCCTATGCAAGAAAAAAAAAATTAAATAAATTCCCTGCTTCAGTGTTCATAAAGGATATGGAACAGATGCCAAGAGCAGATGTACAGTTTCCAAGAGAAAAAAAAAGAGAAACATTGCAGAAAATCATTGCTATAACAGCTGATCGAGATATAAAACAATCTCAGCAGTGGGGAAGAAAGCCAAAATTAAACAAAGATTCATCTCACTGTTCAGAAGACATCCAGAAAGGAAATATGAGCCTGGGTCACAAATGTTAAAACAGGGAAGCAAGGATAGACTAAAGGGATATTAAATAGGGATATTAAACTCAATGCCCCAGAGCCTCATCTTTCAACTCAGAGAGAATGAGAGGGAATGAGCCTTAACTTGTGGTTTTCTTATAAAGGCCTTGAGGTGTTATGACAATAGAGGCATCCGTTTAAAAAGAAAAAAAAAAAGGGGGGGGGGGGAAAATAAGAATTTGGTTTTGTTTATTTCCTCTGAAACATCCATTTTGTGGCTCTTAACTTTCTGGATCATGCCTTCCCTCTACAGCACTAGATGTGGATCAAATACATCATAAAATAATTGGTTTTTTCCATTTTGGCACATTCCAGCCACCGAGTATTATGTTTTCATGATGAAGAAGGACATTTTTCCCTTGTGTTCCCGTGCTTCACAGGATTTTTAGCAATAAATATGAGCTGGTAGCTGAGGGGAATTGTGCTTTGCAAAGTGGCCATCACAAAAGTAAAGCATCATGCACTAAAATTAAACTTGGGGTTTGGGCTGGTTTCCAGCGGTGGGATCCAATTACTGGTGATGAAAGGAAGGCAGCAGAGTAAATCAGAACAAAGTTATTCCTGCAGCCAGAAACCAGAGCTGGGCAAAACCTTCTGCATGAGGTGGGGCACAGCCTGAACATTTTGAGTTAAGAAGGGAGCTGATGCAAAGGTTCTGGGGGAAAACACTTTCCTGTCAGAAACCACTCAAACTAACAGGACTTTGCACTTCAGCTGAAGTTGAGTGGATTGTTTTGAATCTCCTTGGGAAGCAGCCAAAACACTTCAAGAAGTTACAGTAAATTCATAAACTTCTCAAGAGAAAAATAAGGTGCGTTGTGATATTTGCAGGGAAGGGAAATGTCAGCACGTGAAAGGACTCGTGCAATTATCAAATGTTTTAACTTTATCTTTGAAAAAGAAGTCAAAGGTTAAAACAGAGAATGGAGAAAATGTTGTGTCCTAGGTGCCGGGTGACATCTCTGCATACTGTGTGTTACATGGATGGGAGAGTATGTTTTGGCTGGTGGGGGACATTGAAAATATAATCATCATTGGTTTTTTTCCTCCTGTTGTAATTTTGCAGTCAGAACAGCACTGGGGCCACATTCTGCAGCCATTCCTATGTAGTATGACCAAAATTCTTTGTGTGGATGGCATGGCACAGGTGAAACTTCCTGCATTTGTAAGAAATCTGTGAAGAAAGGAGCCTCAGGAGGATTCAGGAGGTCTGGGACACTTGCACTGGCTACTGATGTTCTGTCATTTTGAACAAATAATGGAGATATTTTTCCCTGTTTCAGAGACTGAGAAGTAGAAACCATTTACTGCAGAGGAGTATCCACCCAGAGAAAGGATAACATCATGGCCACTTCAGTAAACAAGTTTTGAAAGAAAGTTGAGAGGAATAAAAATAAGATTTAAGAGGGAGGGAGAGTTCCATCAAAGTGGGTACTACGTGGGAGGGAGTCGTGTTTGTCTTTTTGCTCAAAGTGCAATAACTCCCTATCATTTCCTGCACTTTATTAATAACTGCTCTTCTGTTTAAAAATATTTTAATCCCTTTCGTAGCTGGAATGAGTCACCAAGTCTTTTTTCATTGTTAAAGATGATTTCTTCCAGTCTCTCAGCCACCCGAGCAGCATCCCCAGGGAATAGCATGGTGCTAAACAAACACTATGTCTATTTTATCCCCCCAGATCCAGTCTAATTATTCTCATTAAGCTTAACAGACAGCTAAACATCTATGGTTATTAAAAATAAAAGAGTCAGAAAGCAATGCTGTACTCTGAGCTGTAAAGAGATGTGAATCTGTCAGGAACAAGAGGATTCCTGCTGCATCACACGGAGATGTGCTGATGTTTTATACCCCAGGAATCACAGTTTTGCCTGTTCTTGCTCTCAGCATTCATGAATAGATAATTTAGGGAGGCTTTTCCCAGCAAGCTGTGCAGGGAGGCTCATGCCTGACCCTCTACCCCGCCACCCCAGCTGGAGTTGTCCCTCCAGCTCTGGGGTCCCCAGCCCAGGAAGGACAGAGAGCTGCTGGAGAGAGTCCAGAGTGAGGAAACCACCAGGTGATGAGAGGGATGGAGCAGCTCTGCCATGAGGAAAGGCTGGGAGAACTGGGACTGTTCAGCCTGGAAGGGAGAAGCTTCATGGAGACCTGACTGAGGCCTTCCAGGAGCTGAGGGAGCCAACAGCAAAGATGGAGAGAGGGACAAGGGCTTGGAGAGACAGGACAAGGGAATGGATTCACACTGCCAGAGGGCAGGGTTAGATGGGATATTGGGATGGAATTGTTCCCTGGGAAGGTGCTGAGCCCTGGCACAGGGTGCCCAGAGCAGCTGGGGCTGCCCCTGGATCCCTGGCAGTGCCCAAGGCCAGGCTGGACAGGGCTTGGAGCCACCTGGGAAAGGGGAAGGTGTCCCCGCCATGGCAGGGTGAAACCAGGTGATCTTTGAGGCCACTTCCAACCCAAACTATTCCAGGTGCTGGATGGAGCCCAGCATGTTTGTTAGAGGAGAGGCCAGGCCCCAGGTCATGTTTTCACCCTGGTCTTGGTTGCCCCATTGTTTTGCCCCCCTGTGAGGGGCAGGGAGCTCAAGGAGAGGCTGCAGCTCCTGCCAGAGGACAGGGAGTGCCAAAAGCCTGCAGCCAGCAGGGGAAGCTGGTCACAAAGGGCACTTCCCAGCCATGGAAAATGTTGCTTTCCCCAAGCTTGAATTGCTTGATTTCATTCTCTGGAGCCCCGAGTCCCGGCGCAGAGCGTGGGGCAGGGCTGTGCTGTCACACGCTGTCACCACACAGGAAGGGACCCGGCCACCACGGCTCCTCCTGCTGTGAGGTCTCTGAGCCCAGCCCAGGGGAAACCAGAGATGTCATCAAGTCCCAAAGGTGGTGTGAGGACACAGCTCTGGCTGCTGGGCTCAGGCAGAGAGGCTGGTTAAGTGTGAAGGGTGAGTTCATCGTGCTACATCAGACAGGGATGTCTTCATTTAAAAGCAATTCTTTTTGTAGCATATTGAAGTTATTTTCCCACTTGTTGTCTATGTCAGTGCTGTATGCAGAGAAAATTAGGCCTAGGGGATGGTGGCTCACCAGTTTTTTATTTGAAGTCTATGAGAAAGGAGAATGTGGTGGAGTCTCCATTTCTTTGAGGTCTGTGTTCCAATGCATCAAGACAATAACTCCCTGAGAGATAGGCTATACTTCAAGTGTGCTTTATGAGCTGAAGACAGAATTATTGACTTGGTTCCTCTAGCCTGTGTTGTGCAGGAGATCAAAGAAGGTGTTTGCAATTGTATTCTAGGAACCTGACCAACACCAGTGTCACAAATCCAACATAAATAACCAGTGTTTGCCACCCAAGAAGTCACAAAGATGGTAAAAAAAAAAAGAAAAGTGACTCAGAGAAAAAATGGAAATAATAGGAGAAAAAACCTGACAGCTTTCCAAGTGTGAAATTTGTTTGAGAGTAATTATGTAAGAATACTATGCATAGTTTATTCCATGCCAGATCTCCTGGTGAGTGTATAAACATATTCATGCTGTTAATGTTTCCACTCAGAAGCAAATTACCATTGCACTATTTAGAAATTTGCCAGCAGAGAGGTGGAAAAGGTGGGAATTAAGGTCCTGCTGCAGCAGAGACAGTCCCACAATCAGCAGTGAGCCAAGCTCAGGCACAGCCCTGCAAGAAGAGTTTGAGGAAGATGTTTGCCTCAAATTGCATTTCTCCCAGGAAGAAGAAACTGGAGCTACCTGTCTTCCTCTCACCCAGGACCAAAGCCCTGGGAAAGCATCTTCAGGGTATCAATGCTTCAAGTTTGAGCATTCCTTCTATTCAAATGGGAACACAATGGACTTTATCTTCACTGGGCTCACTGGGGCCCTCGAATGTCAGATCTGTAACCCTGCAAAGCAGATCCTCATCACTCCCCATTGTTTTCCACCAGATGAAGATCTTCCAGAGAGGCAGCAGAAATAGGCCATTCATAAAAATATAAAAACATCTTGTACCAAGACAATAGCTCAACATCATCCCTGGTGAAGTTAGCAGAGTTAAACATGCAAAGAATTTCCCTCTCCTCCTGATCCAGTGCAGAGTCCCAGCCACCACCATCTCTGCCCCATCTCCATTTCCATCACCACTTCATAAAAACTGGGAAGTAAAGATCAAGAGCAAAGGCTTTGGTTACCTGGAGAGCTCTTGTGTTCAGGATGCAAATGGATTGTGATAATGGACTTACAGTAAAAGAGAGTCTATTATCTTGTCCTCTCTAAGAGGACTTCTTAGGAGATTTCTTTGATGTTTGCAAATTGGACAAGTTATTGATTTTGCTATTCATGATCCCTTTTCTTTTCTTTTCTTGTTTTTTTTTTTTTTTACCCTGCTTTCCTCCATGCTCTACATGTCCAGATGGGAAGCAAATGGAGCACCAGGACAGAAATGAGGGGTTATTTAATTTAATCCAGGAGTGGGTTTCATCACATCAGGCTAAATAATATTTATCTGTGCTTCTGTGCTAATTTTTCCACCAGGTTCATGTGGAATAAGACACAGGTGACTCACTTGATGGGATCATTAACACTATTAGACACTATCAAACACTATGGTGTTTAATATTAGAATTGTGTTTAAAACTAGTATTGTGTTTAAAATTAATATTGCCTGCATGGGAAAATCCACGTGTGCTTATTCTTCCCTCTTCCACATGTACCACTTGGATTCTGCTTTGTTGAAAAACTGAGGAAAAATTGAATTGTTCAAGGCCTATTTTCATTTGGTCACAGGAGGAGTTTCCTTCGGTCCTTGCTTGAAGAGAATTAATGTGAGAAATATAAGAAGGATGTGGATTTTACTCACACATTTCCAGGTTCTTTGCCTCTTTCTTGGACATATAATGTATTTTATTTATGCCACATCACTGAGAGCATGGTGGCAGCCCTCAGTGGTGATTTAATGACTGGCCACTTCTCCAGGTCAGCATCAGCCTTTACACAGAGCAGAAATGTTCCTTCCACCTGATTAGGCACCACTCAGGAGAGCAGTGGGAGGCCAAGGAGTCTCTGGTTAAAAGGCTGATTAGCCTTCCTTAAAACAAGCTTAAACTGAGCCAGGGGTGAATGATCTAGAAAGTAACAAAGTGCATCTAATTGGAGAAGAGATGGAACAAACTGTGCTCTTCCTTTTTGGCTCCCTTTTATGTTTTAATGAGAAGTGATAAGCACCATGTCTGATGATATTAAAGGGCTTGAGTGGATGAGCCCCTTGTCTGGGGCCAGATGCTGCTATCCTTGACAGCAGCATAAACAAGAGTTTTCCCTGGGATGGATCCAAGGAGCAGAGGCCTGTCCTACATTGCAGCAGCCCAAGTTTGAACCTTGAACAGCCCAGGCTTCTTTTCAGTCCTTCACATTGCAATGAGAACATCTGACCTCTCTGCTAAACCCTAAATTAAATCGGCCTCTGCTTTTTCAGGGCAGGAGGGTCAATTTGCAAAACATTTGGAGCTGCTTGGTTCCCACCAGCATAAAGTTCAGGGGAGGCCACCTCACAGCAGTGCCACAGAGCCCAGCCCTGCACATCTGCCCCTTGTCACACGTGGAGCTGCACATCAGCTGTGCTGAGCACAGAATTCACATGGTTCTCCTTGGGGCAGCTTCTCAGGCTCCAAGTGCACTGAGGCTGAAGGAGGAGGCACAGGAATTCCTTCACAAGTCTCTGGCTGAGTTGAAAAGGAGGCACTGAAATGGGCTGCTGGAATAGGAATGTAAAGAAAAGTAATATCAGCACTGGGTGCTGGTGAAATTACCCAGTTTTTTTATATCATGCTGCAGATTGCTCTGCTGTCCTGTACCCTCATATGTGTGTGGGACAGCTTAAAAGAAATAAAGGTGCTGCACCAGAGATGTTTGGGATCTGATAAAAATCAGTCTCTCTTTCATCAATATCCCTTAAGTATGCAACTAGGGACAATATATTAATTGGGACAATATATTCATTGGGACAATATGGTCATTTCCAAGTCGGGGGATAAATGAGTGTAGAAAGTCCTTTCCTGTGTTTAATCCTAAAATGATTTCCTTTAGAGGCTGAATATTCTCCTTACAGCCCTGGAGGCAATTCAGTAAGAGCACATTTGACTGTACTTTGAAGCTCACCAAGGGCTGGCTGTCCCCTCACCAAGCACACAGCTGTACAACATCCTACACAAGGCAAGAATGAGGATCTGACTCGGATTTTAATGACTTCTTAGTCCAGACAGGAACCAGGCTGAGCCAGCTCCCTTGCCCTGGTGTGTTTTAGGAAGCTGATTGGGATTCTGGGGAGCTCAGCCAGGCCTTTGTCCCTCCTAATCAGCCCACTCTGGCTGAGAGGTAGCAGTGCCAGCCCTTAGAAAGGTGCCAGTTGTGTTCTTAAATGCACTCAGATTTTCAGGCTGAAGGTGTGGGGAGAGGCCAATCATTAGTTGTCAGTTTAGTTTGGTTTCCAGGGGTGTTGTGACCTCCTGCCCACGGAGGTTTGTGGGCTGTGCAGCTGCACAGGGCCAGGAGGTCACCACTGGCACGCACAGCTGCCAGCATTGCTCACAGGTCAAGCTCCCAAAATTGTGAGACAGTCCAAGAGGGGAAGGAAGAAACCTAAAGCTTGGAAAAAAGGCAGGGGGGAAGAAATGCCTGAAGCTTAAATGTTCCTAAACTATGGAGAGAGGTGCTCCTGTCTCTGCAATCCAGATCAAAGCCAGGGTTCAACCCAGAGCCAGGCTTCATTCCCAACTCCACCCTCAGCTTCAGCCAGGCCAGACCAATTCTCCCAGCTCTTGACAAAGCAGATCTATCCCAGGGAAGAGTTTTTCCAGCATGCTGGGACAAAAATCTGGCAACGCCTCTGGACAGCTTTAGCCATCAAAACACTCTGGGGCCTCTCATTTGTTGGTAAGATTTTCCTATGATTCCTTGTTTAGTTTTCTTTTTATAGATTTTTGTCTTGCCTGTGAAATGACAAACCCTCGATGTGTTTGCTTTATTTCTGTCCTTTTAAAACTGCTCTTAACAAGGGTAGCAAAGAGATGCAGGAGCCTGGTAGAGGCTGTGGAGGGATCAGCTGCTGGGCCATGTCAGGGATCCTATGGACCAGTCTTAAAGCTTGGCTCCATTATTCAGGGCACAGGTGAACATTTTTTGGAGGCTGAGGGGTATAGGAATGTTCCTTTCCTGCTCCTTCCATTCCATTTGATGCTGTCCCAGCTCCATTTCACAGTGCAGGGCAGGAATTCCCTTCTCCTGCAGAGTTTAGGAGAGCATTGAAAGATTCCTTCGTGCCAATCCAGCTCTAAAAAGCACAAAAAGCAAGGGAAGGCTTTGAACAATGAGTGAGTGAGTGAGTGAGTGGTACCTTTGTCTCTATAGAAATGCTCAGACCTTCCAGCACAGGCTGTATTTCTGCATTAACTCAAAGTGAATGATCTCAGCCTTGAATTAAATCACTGGGGATGATGATGGTAAAGCTGGCTTTATATTGATGGTGTCACCTTCTCTGTGTCTCCTTCCCTGTGCCAGCATGGCAGTGCAAGTCCATTGTGGATGTTCCAGCATCCCTGTCACTTAATGCAACTGTCCCTGGTCTCACAGGATAGATGGCTCCATCCTAAACACATTATCTCCTTCTGAGGAGCCACACAAAGGGGATTTTTTTTTTATTTCTATTTTTATTTTTATTTTTATTTTTATTTTTATTTTTATTTTTATTTTTATTTTGGATATGCCTGCAAATACACAGCTGCACAACGAGGGGACTCGTGCACATCAGGGAGAAAAAAACACCTTGAAAAGTCCCTCTCCACATCCAAAGGCCTGCAGAGAGGAAGAGCAGGAGGAAGAGTGAGAAACTGAAGCCAGCCCTGGGATTGCATCAGGCTAAATAATATTTATCTGTGCTCATTTATCCACCAGGTTCATGTGGAACAAGACACAGGTGGCTGGCTTGATGGGATTACTAACACTATTAAACACTATTAAACTTCTGGAAAGCTCATAGCACTAAACTCTCACTAAAGTTTCTTTTTTATATGTACAAATTTACAACAGCAAACAGCAAATTCTTGAAGATGGACTGGAGGCCTGTCCCTAGAATACAGGATGATATCACATGAATTTCTGTGTCTCAGCTCCATTTAATAACACCCAATTTTTCTAACCCGATGGCAAAATAATTCTTCTAAACCACTAGCAAATTTATTCTATTCCCTCCTAATAAAAATTGAGATGTCCTGATCAAGGGTTTGATGCAAAAGTGAAAGAAAGCAGTGATAATCTTTCCACTGACCCCAATAAGCTTGGATAAAGACCCCTGAAATAAAAGTTAATGTGTATCAGGAGAAACAGTGAGCTGGAAGTGAAACAAAATAGATAAATCTATTGCCTAGAATTGCTGCAGGAATAGCATTTGTCTGATGTTTTAGTATGGTTAGATTCTAAAATACATTCTCTATGTGGTTAGAGCAGGCATTTTCCTTAAATGAAAAAAAATGGAGCCAGTCAGACTTCTCTGTTTGAATGCTGATGGCATTTTTCATTTTTATGCCCTGCTCCAAAGCAGAAAAGCAGGAGATTTTGCTGAAGCGATAAGGGAATTTATACATTCACAACAGATCTGCACTATTATGACTCCAACATGTAATGCTGAGGCAATAAAATTTATGACTGTCTTCCTCAGTGCCTTAATGAGGCATTGCAAGGCTCACTGTATATTTGCAAATGTCTTAACAGATAATGATTTTAAAAAGTACTGGAGTACAGCTGCCAGCACAAATGGTCATAACACCAATTATCTTTGCAGGATTTAGTCATTATGTGGAATCAGAGGCACAACTGAATCACAGGCCAGTTTTCTCCTCCAGTTTGAGAGGGAGGTGAAGGGAATGTGTTTCTCCAGACCCATCTCCTGTTAGCTTTCCTCTCTGCTGCTGGTATAATCCTAGCAATTAAGCTGAGCCTCCTGATGAGATTTATTATCTTTAATCCGGCTCGTAACGGGGCAGGAGCGGTTTCACTAATCCCTTTTTGGCACCCCTGCTCTTCCAGCTCTCTCTCCTTGTGGCAGGAGCAGGGCAGCTCTGGGAGCACCTGGCAAAGGCTCCTCGAGGGATGAGGGGCTGATCCCGAACCCACAATCAGCTCAGAGTCAAGTGGCACCAGGGGGAGATGGGGAAGTGAGTGCACTGACAAAAGCAGTTGTGGAATTAATTCCTGGCAGGAAACTCTCCATTTCCACACATCTGTGGGGCTGGAAATGGCAACAGAATGAGTGGGATCTACATTGTTCCCTATCTCCAAGCTCCCCAAACTCTTCCATGGTTTTTGGAGTGAGTCTGTTTGTTTGGGGAGGAAATGGCAAACCATGAAAACCTTCCACCCCTTCTATTTCATGGCCAAGACAGTGAAAACCCACAGGCTTGTTTTTGGGTTGGCCATTATATGGGGGTTTGGAGTGTTCCAGAAAGGTGCAATCATAGAATCATGGAATGGTTTGGGTTGGAAAGGACCTTAAAGATAATCTAGTTCCAGCCCCCTGCCACAGACAGGGATGCCACCCAGGAGATCAGCTTGCTCACGGCCCCAAAGAGCCTGGCCAACAACTGATGCTAATTTCACTTCTCCTAAATTCTGACTCCAACAATAGGAAGTAGCAACTTTTTTATTTCTCTTCAGAAGAAGGACATGTGTGGCCCATTGACGTCTTCAGCCTCCCCTGCCTGCTTTCAGAGTGAAGGGAGAGCCCTTTATGTGTCATTTTTCCCAGGGCAGTGCTGGTTCCTGTGAACAGGCAGGAGGAAGGTACCACACAAAGCCTTCCCCAAATACCTTACCCCATGCCTCTCCACCCTCAGAGGCCTCCAAGAGCAGCCTCTGGCTGGTCAGCAGCTCCTGGATTTCACAGCATGGGCTCCTGGGGGGTTTGTGAGACACCCAGGGCTGCTCTGCTGAGCAGTGACTCAGCTCCCCACCAGGAAGGCCAGGGGTTTACTCATAGGTCGTGATGAAGTCATTAATCCTGAATTTCCACCACGCTGGACTGCAGTTCAAGCAGCTCCCATGGCCTCAGAGTTTATCTGAGCAATTCCATCCTGGCCAGGGAGAGATTTCCAGACTCTGATGTGCCCTGCACCCCTCCAGCAGCCCCAGTGTATTGCCCAGCTCTGAAGGACAAACCTTCACTGCACTTTCTTGTCTGCTGCCACACCTGACTGGCCAGACAAGGCAGAAATCTGTTTATTAATTTAGCTTTCAGGTCAGGCATGAAACCAAAGGATGTGATGAGCTCACTGGCCTAATGTCCTTAGCTGCTTGGGTTGATTTAAGGTATGTGTTTTGGTAAGGTCCAGAGACCAATTTTTCCTGTCTAATAAAGCAGATAAATGAAAAAGAAACATTTGCCTCAAAAATATTTTGTGCAAATGCCCATGGTTTTTCTCTCTGAAATAAATGAGATTTTTATTTTTGTCTCATTCACTTGGATGCACTTTATAGGATCATAGAATAGTTTGGGTTGAAAAGGATTTTTAAAGGTTACCCAGTGCCACCCCCTGCCATGGGCAGGGACACCTTCCTCTATCCCAGGCTGTTCCAAGCCCCATCCAGCCTGGCCTTGGACACTTCCAGGGATGGGGCAGCCACAGTTTCTCTTCCATCCAGAGACAGAGCTCCATGTGAGGCTCTAAGCAGTAACATTTTGGTGGTTTTCTTTAGCTGGAAAATCCTGAAGAGAAAAAAAAAATGATGCTGTGGGTTGCACTGCTCCCCATTCTCATTCCCCACAATTTCTTCTTAATCTTAATATTCCATAAACACATCCACCTTAGTATATGGTGCCACTGTAGGATGAAAATTGCCTTGAAATAAGTGCTGTGTAAACCATGGAAGGCAGAGAAATTCCCAATCCAACCATTAAACACGAGAGGAAACGGTGACAAAACAGCCTGGCAGCTGCCTGCCCACACCTGAGAGCAAACAACACTTCTGGAAGTGAAGATTCCTCTGAAATTTTGCCCATTTTGGAGCAGCATCCCATGAGCAGGTAGAATGTGAGCATTAATTTGTGGATTGCAACATCCACCGAGGTCAGAGTGAAGACTCAGCTCCTTTATGGACTCACGTTGCTAAGAGCAAGGGTTGCTTTCATTTACCAACCCACAAATCCCATGTGTGGTATTATTTCCCTGTTTTTCAGTGCTAAGAAATGTGTCTATATAAAACCTTTCAGAAATATTGCTCTAAGGATTCTGTAATTCATTGTAACTCCCAGCCCTAATAACTACAAGGTGATTTTTCATAGATTTCTAAAATTGGCAGGCTAATATTTCTTGGATCAGTCAGAAAAGAAATACTGCCCTATCCTTTGCTTATCCTTTCCTCATCAACAAGAGTAATTACAAAACCATATTTCCCCAGCTCAGGATTTCAGGATTCTCTGTCAGAGCCATTTTCCCATCCTCCAGGAGCCAATCTGAATCCTATTACTCCAGGGGAATGTCAACTGATTCATCTCCCATCCCTGATGGCTTTAACTTCCATTCCTACCCATCAAATATCTGTCACAGCTGGAATGGATGAAAAGCAGAGATATTCTCACCAACCTAAAACTGAAAGACATTCACATTGAGGAGAAAAAAGAGGGATACAGAGGTTTCCATCCTCCCCAGAGAGAGTGGGACAAAGGAACCTCTGAACTCTGGGGAGGGAACAGAGCATCAGCTCCAGAAAAAAAAAACAAAAAAAAAAACACCTTCTGCTTATGGAGGGATCTGTCTGGGACCATTTACTGCTGTCATTTAATCAGCTCAGAGGTTTCACCTGCACTGGGAAACAGCCACCTCTATGGAAGCCATGAGTGTGATGTGGAAGAGAAATGGGATTCCTAAGCCAAAAAGAGGAAGACCCTTTCCACACAAAGGTTATGGATGCTTTTAATTCCAAAGGCCCCTGTGCCAGGGCTGCAATAATTGATGCTGGAACTTGACAAGCCAGATCAATGATTAATGGTGGGTTTGCTAGTTTTGAACCTAGAGCTGCAGCAGAAGTTAAATCCATTTTTACCCTGTCATAGGAGGGGTGTGCTTTTAAAAAGACAGGCAGAAATTGGCAGGATGCTTTACAAGGAGTCTGGTGGAGAGAATGATTTTCTGCATCCTTTAATAACAGCTTAATTTCATTCAAGGCATGCCACATATTCAGGTTACCACAAGCACAGGGTGGCTTATCTGACAAGTGGTTGTGATGGATCTCCTGTATGTTAAACACTTTCCTTCAGGAAGTGTCAAAAACATGATTGATTTCCTTTTATCCCTGTGCCGTGGGGAGTTCTGTTGCAATTCCATGCACTTTGTCAGAATTAAAACAAAAATCCAGGCAGGCAGGAATGAGCAAAATGGAATGCAGGCAGTGTGTGTCATTGCTTTTGGTGGGAAAGAAGGGGGGGTATGATTCTCACCTTTGAAAAGATCTTTACCCAGAGGTGGAGCACCCCTTTGCCTGAATGGCAAGTGGTCTACAATTTCCAACCCTGCTCTCCAAACTGCTGGATGTGAAACCAGGATCAGCCCTGAAATGTTGCTAATCCCAGGTATAAAGCAATCCAGAGCTAATCTTCAAATTCTCACTCAGGGAAATTACCCTGTGCCAGCAGTGGGCTCCTGACTTGTGCACACAGGTCAGGATTTGACTAATTGGTGATGATTCACAGCAGAGATGCAGCAGCAATAAATGTGGCAAATGTTTTATGAACAGCAGCACCATACTGGGAAGGTGCCAATGGCATGTTCTCCTCAGGGATGGCTTTTTGGGAGCACCCTCTGCCCTCCCTGTGGGGCAGGAAGGTGCCACCATGACATGGCAGCTGTGTTTTAAAGCACTGACACAAAACTGTCCAGTCGAGCAGCAAACTGCCAGCACTCACATTTTTACCATGTGAACCCCAAGTCAAGGTAATCAGAGCACAGATTCTCCTTCCCTGCAGGAATGCATGCCTGTTGCTGAAATATTTCCAACACAGTGAAAGGTTAATGTATGCATTGCCATGCATGTGATTAACACTTCTTCTCTTGTAGCACACCACCTTTTAAATTAGCACTGCTTTTGTCCATTTGTGGCAGGAGCTGGCATTTCCCTTCATTTTGTTCATATCTTTAATTTGCGGTGCTGGTTTTCTGTCCTCCACATGTACCTGCAGCCAAACCTCATTTCTGAGGTTTGACTCCTCGTTTCTGAGGCTCATTTCTGAGCCTGAGCTGATTTCTCAGCCTGTGCCCAGCACTGCAGTGCTCCCAAGGCAGCCTGTGGGCACGTGTCACCCTGATTTTTTAAGATTTTCTAAGCCTTCTGATGTTTACATTCTTGTAACAAACTTTCTCACACACTTTCTGTAAATAACTTACTGGTTTGCATTCTTTTATGCAGGAGGAGAAATTTGATGGACTGTTGGTTTGTCCAGTGTCATTGGAGAGGTGGCACTGTCACCCTCCAATCCACTGTCACTTTTGGAAATCTATAAATGCTAGAGTCAGAAAATAAACTTCCCTTTTTTCACCTGGAGAACAGCAGTGTGTGAGCTCGTGTTGTTTCGTGTCCTGTAGTGGCAGGGAAGGATGGGAAGGATGGGAAGGATGGGAAGGATGGGAAGGATGGGAAGGATGGGAAGGATGCTCTGCTCATGTTCCCTCTGCACCCACAGCTCCCAGGGGCTCCCTTCAGGCTTCCTGCCAGCCCATGCCTGCAGCATGAAGTGCAGCAGCTCCTCTCTGCCAGTCCAGCCCCTTGTCAAAGCCCTGCATCACCCAGAGATGCTTCAACCCACCCTGCCCTGATGTAGTTGAGACAGTCACAATACAAAGCAACACTCCATTTTCAGAAGGCTTCAAACTGCTTTTATTGTACCATGAATGCTCTTTATACATTCTTACAAAACTCATAAATTTACCCTTTACTCATTGGTCAGGAACGACAAACCAAGTGCTCATTGGAACAGAGTTGCAGGTTTCTCTTATTTATCCTTCTTTCTTTCTTGGTTTCTATGTCAACGACCTTGGTAGGGAATTCTTTCAGGGGTAAACATGGATCCTCCCATCAAACATGGATCCTCTCATCAAACTCCTCCTGGCTCACAGAAGTCACTGTAAAGCCTCTTCCACCCTGCCCCTCTGTCCCACCTCCCACCTCAGCTCCTCTTGTGGCATTTTGACATTTTTGGTTCACCTGCCAAGCTGCTCCTGCTGATGATGTGTGGCAGTGCTCCCAGGGGATGTCAGCTGATTGCTGTGCTGCAGCTTCAGCTTTTTCTGGAATGATCAAGGCTTTATTAGACCCAGACCAGGAGCTGACTCAACTCGGGGTTGATTGAAGTGTTCAGCCCATTTAACATCTGAGAGCTCTGTGCTGGAAGTCAAGCCATGTTGGGGTTTTATGGGGTTTTTTTAATTAAGGTTGGGACTGAAAGTGTTTGAGATTATTTTTGTGTTTAGATTTAGATGTTTATTATTTTATTTATATTATAGTCTTATAAGCTGTGAGTTTTGTAGTATTTTATTAAGTTATAAAATGGTTTTGTATTTATATCTGTAAGAGATTTTTTGTATTTATGTTTCTCTCTATATATAAATATTATAAATATATATTTATATATTCATAATAATTTTATTATATTTATAATGTTTTATATATTTTTATATATTTATTCTCTATTATATCTGTAACTGTATTTATCTCTATATTTATCTCTATCTCTGCCTATGACAAACACTCCTCAACATATAACAATCCAAACACCTTAAAAAAATTCAAAAAACTTCTAGAAACAGCAAAACAAAAACCTAAAAACCCCCTCACAACTCTCCACATAACTCTTCAACAAAACAATTCCACAAAAATAAAATAACAAAACTCACCAAAACACCATTCCTCCCCCTGCTATTCCCATCCCTGCATTTTCCTCCACAACAGGGGTGATGAGTGCCCTGCTGTGGGAGTTCTCTCCCTGAAGACAGGATGCATCACTCCCTTCCAAGCCCCTGAGGAGTTTCAAAGTCAAAATATTGAGAAAAAGAGCAAGGAAAAGGGTCCTTTTCTATTGTAGTTCTCGGAATTATTTTTCACTATTGTAGAAAAAAAATAAAAAAACCAGCCTGAAAACAAACAAACAAAAAAAACAACGGAGGAGAAGGCTTTTAAAAGACCAAAAGAAATAAACATCAACTGAAGTTCCTTTGCTCCAGTTGTCAGACTTGGAATTTTCAATACTTTTAACATATCCCACATGCCTCTGGAAACCCAAAGGCCTTCTTGGGGTTTTTGTATTTCATTTTAGCTTGATGAAAAATGAGCAAAAGCCCATGTTTTTGTTTTTCCAGCCTAACACAAAAGTTCTCTAAACAAGGAGGAATATCCAGGTCAACAAAGCAGGAACAGGCTGCACCATGGAAAAATAAAACATCAGCTCAGTTTCCAGAGAGGTGAAGAATCAAAGGCCTCGTCCCTGCCAGGAATTCCTGTCTCCCAGAGAAACTCAACAAACTCAAAAAGATGAGCAGAACATTCTCTAAAATGGAGTTTTATTTTTGTTCCCCATGGGAAAAGGGGATTTTGCATCTCCTGCCTGTTGCAAAAACCCTACATTTTCCTAACTGAAAGCTGGATACGTTTTCAGTGTGCCTCAGTGCTTTACAAATCATTTTGTATTTTAGTCTCCCTTACTCCCCTGCCATAGGAAGGGCTGAATTTTTGATTTATATTTCATAGGAGTAGGTGATGATACTTTAAGTCATCTTGGAAAGCTGTTAGCACAAGGAGTCCTGCTGGAACATAATCCTCTGCAAAAACTGCCTCTTCGTGAGAGGTATTTGCAGGCTGGCTCCCACCAGCAGGGCTGGGCTACATCACAGCCAGTCATAAAATATGATTGTAAGGTCTGTTCTTTCCCTAAATTGACTATCTTAAGGCAAAAATCCTTCAGCAGGTATTTTAGCCAGGGACTAAGGATACTTTATCCCACTTGAGCAATCCCACTCCCACTCATAAAAGTCCACATTATCTCAAAAGCAGCCCTCTGGATTTAGTAGTGCTTAGTCAGTAAAGCCCAGCCTATTTCTTTTTGTTCTTCTCCTAAAAGTATTCAATAAATTCAAACACATCATGAAAAATTGTACCAAACCAAAAATCTTTTTAAAAAAGTCGTAATAATAAAGGGTATGTGGAGGGCTTCCAAGGATTCCTTAGGAAAATTCTTTCCAATTCATGTGCATTCAAAAAATCATTATTTCATTCCAGGCACACTGACAAAAAAATGTTAGGAACTAGAGCTGGGAAAAATATGTTGGATTTGGTAAATGGCAGCAGATTTTTTTTTTTTTTTACCAGTTCAGTAAGGACCAACTTGTAAAAACCATTTTCATCAACTGCAGAACAGTCCTGACTGAATTACAGCACCAAAAACCAGGTAAAACAGCACCTTCCTTGGGAATTTACAGTGAAAACATCAGGCTAGCTCAGCAAACACATTTATTTATGTTCCACACATCATTCTTAATTTCAGCAGTGGCCAAGGTGAGCATATTTATGTGAGGAGCTGATTCTGTCACCCTTCCTTGGCTGGCATCTAAGGAATTGCACATAATTACTGGAAAATACAAGGTGGGAAGGAACTCTTCTTCCTTGGATTGAAAACCTAATGATGACACATCCTTAGAACCACAGAATCATAAACTGGTTTGGGTTGGGAGGGACCTTACAGATCATTTTGTTCCAATTCCCTGTTATGGGCAGGGACACCTTCCACCAACCCAGGCTGCTCCAAACCCTGCCCAACCTGGCCTTGGTATTGATCACTGGGAGGAAATTCATGTAAACAAAAAATTCATGGCTCCAAAAATGTGTTTTCCCCCTTCTTCGCTCCACTTTGGCTGCCCATGTCCAGCTTTAAGTCCTGCTGCATCCCTCTGTAGCTGCCAAACCTCCTAAATGCATCTTCCATTGATTTCCCTCTTTTTCTGCTGAATCCTGTTTTAGCCTTTTTATGAAGCTGGCAGCTGCAATAAAATATGCAAAATCATGAAACTCTCAGGGCTGCCTTGAGCTCATCGAGTTTGGCACAAAGGCCAGCAAAGGGCAGAACCTTCTCCTTGATGGATGTACAGAAAATGCTCCTTTCCAAAGCAGGACAGCCACAAAATGCTGCAGAAAATCCCTCCAGGCATCACTGAGGACCAGTGCAACCCCTCTTGTGGAGTAAAAACAGTTGAGAGCAGCAGGATTGTAAAGGACAGGAAGATGCAGGAGGTGGGGAAGCTCCAGCCTTTTTTACATGGTCTGTAAAAATAAATTCATAAATAAAAAATTGTCTCTGGGTGACCTCATTGGCCGTGCTTTCATCTGTAGACACTGCAAATTGGGAACAACGAGGCACTTCAGCAAATTGGAAAAGTCACTGGAATAGAAAGAAGAGGGAAACTGTTTCAAGCAGAACATTGTTATTTTTGTCAAGTGTTTACCAAAATATAAGTGGAAAAATTAGTTTGAAAATCCATCTCTGACATCACTCAAGGCTCAGCGAGGGCAAGGGGATGTGGAGTATTTTCTGTGTAGATGTGATTTACTCTGTATTACAGAAGGATGTGGACTGTCTGACTTCATCAGGTTAATTAATTATACACTAGCCCAAGTCAGAGTAGGTAATTGCATTTCTAATTGATCAGCAGTCTTAGCAGAAGGTGGATGCAAGCCAGATATTTTAAAGTATCCTCACTATTCCACTTGCTTCCAAATAGATGTTTTAGCTTTGAGTTTGAAGTCAGAGCAGCTCCCAGCAAAGCAACAAGCACCAGTTTCTCACTGTGGTGATGCCTTCTGGGCCATTTGAAGCACGGATGCTCTAACAGGGTGGAAGCTCTGCCTCAGCAAAGAGGGGCATCACTCTGAGGTTATTATAGATACATACCTTGAATGTCAGGGACTTGCCATAACAGATCTACATTTGAGAGTGGGGTTTTTATAAATAACATGGCACTTGGCACATCTCCCACTGCAGCAGGGAACGGGGCTGTCATGCAAACATGTCCTCACGGTGCCTGGGGGGAGCATCCTGGCTGACACTGTCATGTCCTGCTTCTGGAGATGTGTTAACCAGCACTAAATTTGTTCTGATCCTCTCCTGGCTTTGCTGTACCTAGACAAGAAGAACTCTGGGTCAGGAGCTGCTGCCTTATAGTTGTAACATATGGGCTCAAGCAGTGCCAGGCATCCTCGGTGGGAAATTGGAGAAACGAGCTGTAGTGACACTGCTTGCTAAATGCTGCAAGGAGATCACTGGAATTCATTGCTATTTTCATACTTCTGTGGCAGGGGAAACTAATTCAAGGCACTTTGAAAATGCAGCCGATGTGCTCTGAAGGCTGAGACAATACGGGCTGAGAGCAAAGGCCAAGAGCAAAATTCTTTCCGAGGAAGCTGAGCATGTGTTAGATATGCAGGGACCTTCTAAAGCAGTAGGAAATGCAACTGCTGCAGGAACTCCCCTTGCACAGACTCTCTCCAGCATTCAGAAGATTTTGAAGCCAGCTTTTTCCAACCTCAGCGTTCTCCTCTCCTCTCATTTCAGCTTCTCCAGCCAGCAAGAAAAAGGAAAGAATTAAATATTTTGAAAAAAGACCAAAAAGAACTGGCAGGAACTAAGGAGATTATCAACTCAGATAGAGAGCAATCCCCTTTAAAACGCCTGTCTTTGATATGCAGCCCTCGAGGTACATTTAGGGCAGCTCCCATTGAAATTGGTGGCAATTAGGCACTTAGGTACCTCAGCCTTCCCACTCCCCAGCAGCGACCAAAAGCTTTTGAGTGCAGCCCCTGCAGGAAGAATTAGTTTGGAAAAGGGAAATGGGTTTACAAGTTGTGAACTCAGACAAGGACATTCGAACAACAGAAACCTGGCCGGCTCCTTTGTTCAGTCACTAAAGCCAACCACCATTTGGCTGAAACCTTCGGTTTTTCCACCGCAGCTCCTTAAACGAGCTTTTGGAAGGTCAATTTGCAAGAAGCAGATAAAACCAGCTGCCAGTAAGGAAATGCCATCTCATGGTGGAGAAAGGACGTGCTGGGAAATCAGTGCAGATGCTGGGGCTCTGCAGGACCAAAAAATGTCCCCACCATCAAGGAGGAGCTGAGTGAAGGCATGAAGCTCCTGCAGCAACTGTTCTGTGGGGGAACCTACCCGTGCCAGGGCTTCAAAAAGGCACAACAGAACCAAAAAGTTCTTTTCCAACACAAGCTTTTGTTAAAGAAACAGCACAGACCACTTCTTGCTGGATGCCTTCCTCAACTTCTCCCCCTTTCCCCAAAAAGACACATGGTTGTGGCTCCCTTTGTACTGCACAGTTTCTCCTCCAGGCTTTCTTCCTCACCCAAAACCCTGCTGAAGATGGAGACAGGACTTGCAGAAGCACAGACTTTTCAAGAAAGTTTAAAGGAAAGTTCTGAACAGCCTGGCTGCATAAATGCTGAGAAGAATGTTAGTATCTGCCTGCCTGTGTCTGAAAATGGAAAGAAAGGGAAGGAACTTGTTCAAGGTGTTTCAGGAGGTTATAAATAAAAATTATGAGATGGGATTTCAAAAAGAAAGGGTAAGGCTGAATATCAAGGGGAATTTCCTGACAGTGGGTGCTCCTAGTGGTTTCTTAAGGAAAAACGATGGATGAGTTATCACTGAAGGCAGGAAATGGAGAAGGCACATCAGTCAACACTGCACCACTGGGCTGGGGTGGGCAGACCCAGTCCTCCTCCACCTCCCCTAAACCCTTCTTACAGTAATGTTACCCTAATGCCCGTCCCCAACCAGCCAGAAGCAACCAGATTCTTGTCACACAAATGCAGAAGCTTGTGGAAATCTCACTGAATGTGTGATCCAAGGTTTCTGCTAAGTTAAGTTTACTGAAGTTCCTGGATCAGGTCACAGAGCTACTCCTTTCCAGATTTCATTTCTATCATCATCTTTAGCCTCCAGTTAGAAAGTTCCCTATTACTCAGAAACCATGGGTTTTTTTGCATAGATTCAGCAATAAAATCACAGACCAGTTTTCAACAATTCCAGGGATGGGGCAGCCACAGCTTCTCTGGGCAACCTGTGCCATTTTCCATTCAAATGTAGCCCAACGTAGAAGGAAAAGCAGGAAAATTAAAGTTTCTGCACTTGTCACATGCTTTACACATGAGATTTATGAACCATCTGCACATACAGCAGCCCCAACCACATGAGAGCTGGATCCTCTCCAATAATCTGTTCCTGGCTTAGCCAGTGACCTTGAAAATCATTAATCTGTGCATTAAAATCGATATAATAATTATTTTTTTTTTCTTTTAGTACTTCACTATCTGTCCCTCAAAGCTGTGATGGAGATGTTGGAAATTAAATAAAATTTGTAACAGATTTGATTCTGCATCAAACAAATCGTGTTTAAACTAATGCCAGGTTCCTGAATTAGGCATGTACCTTCCCATTCAGAATTTGGGCCTTTACCTATGGACCTGAAATCAGATTTTGTCTCAGTCCTGTAATGAGAGGGGAGAGCAGAGAGATGCAGCTCTACTTTTAGCCTCTGACACTACAGCTGGGACCTATTTATGAGGCACTGTGCTACAGGATTAGATGATAAATAAGACAGTAAAGCTCTTCTACCCCAGAAAGAGAAGACAGGTGCCCAGAGGTGCTTGCAAGCATCCCTGTTCCTTATTTGAATGATGAAACATCAGTTTCTAAATCAATAGCATTCAACTTGTTCAGAGAAAACTGGGTGCAAAGCAGGGCTGTGTGATAAAGTTGTGTCATACTGGCTCTCCAAAAGCCAAAGGCTTTTTTTCCAAAGCCTGTTACAATTGTTCTGGGTGTTGCATCTAATCCTGAAAGATCCAGTGATGAAACATATGAATATCAAAGGAGGGATTACATTTACTGTAACTTCAGAGTCTTTTTCCTGCTCCCTCCAGGTGGATTTAGAAATGCTTGTTTAGTTTCCATTCACTGAAGGTTTTAATCTCCCCAGAAAACAAGAGCATACTTAGAAATTATCAAAATGGCAAAAATATTTCTTCTCCACACTGGTCACCAGTGAAATTTTTGATATAAAAGCAAAAGAGGGAACAAGGTACTTAAATCATTTTGCAGCAACAAAATACAAGTCTGATTAACCATATACTCTCTTTTCCTCCAGCAGCCAAAAAAAGTGTATAAAAATTTCAGTGCTGCCCAGTAAAAGTTGGGTACTGCAACGAGCTGGAATGGCTTGGCTGTACACAGAGAGTGTAATGACTTGGTTAAAGTCAAAGAGCAAATCAAAATTACTCCCAGGACAAGGACATGGACATTCACATCTGTCATTGTGTGCCCTGCCCACAGAGGTGATGATGGAAAAGCAAATTCCTGCAGCACTTCTTTCTAAAAGTGTCCTGACAAGGTCTTCAGACATCAGTACTTAACACTTGTCCTATTAGTAAACAGGAATGTCAATGAAATGTTAATGTGACATTTTACCACAATCAGGGCATTAATTTAATTATGCAAAGATCCTCATTAATTAGATTCTCTAATTGCTAAGTTTTTTGCTTCCTACGCCTGAAATTATTTGCAGGATCTTCATGCAATAGTTTCCATTCCAATATCTGTGTAAAGCCCCTGGACCTACAAGGTTCTCCAAGACCCATTCAATAAAGTGAATTACTTTTACTGACATCCATGATAGTTTGGGGGTTGTCATTGTACCTCCTACTTTTGATTAAAAAACCCCACCTCTGAACCAGGTAGCTACTCCTTGATTTTACAGAACATCTTTACAAAGAGGAAAGCTTGCATGCACGATCCAAAATACATTTGACAACACTTTTTTTATCTCTTTCTTGCCCTAAACTACCTGTTCTGTCTGCTGGGAAGGTGGAACAGAAAACCTTGCCAGACTGTTTATGGTAAATTTGTTAAAAACAAGTAGGTGCTGGAAAGATTTCCAGGCTTGCTAGTGGACTATGTGTTTTTGTGCTTCAAATTCAGCACTGTGGGGACGTGTTTGTATAAGTTAACCACAGGTGAAGTCCAGCAGCAAAAGCTCCCATTGCCATCAGTGGCAAGGCCATTGTTTGCCTTTCCCAATAAATTCCAAGTGCCCTCTAGAGCAGCCAAAAGCACCATCCCAGGATAAAATGTTATTTTTTTCTTTCACTTTAACAAGTAGATAGCCAGGAGGGTGGAGGGCTGCTTTGCTATGTTGTCAGAAAAATTCATTTGCAGCTGATGATGACAGGGAGCAGAGAACTGTGTGATGGTAAACCATCCATGAGGAGCTCAGCACCACGGTGAGCTGAGGGAAACTGGGCAGCAGTTGAGGTTTGGGACTGGAGGGCTGAGTGTCCAGGGGAAATGGGGCACACAAATCCTCTGACCCATGGCTCCAATGCACAGATTATCCAGCAGATAGGGAAGGGAACGCCAGGGACTGCCAGTCAGAAGTTCTGTCTCTGTCTGTCTGTCCTGTGGGAGCAGAGAAGTCCATCAGCACACTGGAGCTCAATGCAGGGAGCACTGGGATGCAGTGGGGACACCAGGATCTGCACAAAGTGGGATCTGCATGAAGACACCACAGCCCCACAGGCCAGCAGCTCTGTTCCCACCACCACCTCCTCATTTGTTTTCCCATTTTATTCTTGTTCTTTCAGGTGGAAATGACTAACTCCTTCCAAAGGACGCTGCTGGAGAACAACTTATTTATGTCTCTTGCACAGCTGGCCAGAGCCCATGCAGGAAATGCAGGTGATTTATCAGAGCCTGTTCACAAGGCTTCCTGCACAGCTCTGGGGCTCTTCCCTTCTTCTATTTCCTCTTCTTTTTCACTCTTCCCTGTTCATGAGGGTTTGCAAATTCCTCTCCAAGGGTTCCAACCATGCTGCTGTAAAATTACTGATTTCTTTCATGCCTAACAAAGTGCTCTGCCCTTTTCAGTGCAATTTTTTTCCTGCATCTCTCTGTTTCCTCACATCTCTCCCAGCTCACAGCCTACATCCTTCATCAGTCACAACCACAACTTTGAGCTAAATGCAGTAGAAAACCACATGAACTGTGTGGTGATGAAATGAATTCAGTACACACCATAAATCTCAAAAAAAGTCCAAAAAGCATCAATCAGCACATACTGCACATATCCATTGTCACCAGGATCTCACAGTCCTGAATTTAAAGGTTTCCCTCTTGAACTGGGTGAGTATGTTCCATCAGGTAGCACAGATGTATTTGCAGATCCCAAGGGCAGCCCCAGGCTCAGCAGAGGGTGCCCTGATGGCACCTGCAGATGGTTTCTCACCTCATGCCATGGCACAAATCAGGGCACAAATGTCTGAGCTCACATCCAGCAGTCCTTGCCCTCCTCAGCAAAGCTCACCTTTCTCCTCACTCCTTTCTCCTCCCACCTGTCCCTCCTCAGCAGCACCCTGTGCTTTCTGCAACAATGCCCACCCTCACTTTGGCATGCCCTTGAGTTGTTAAGAGACCTGCTTCCAAAATCTTATTTTTCGTGTTCCAAGAGGTTGTCCAGCTCCCAGCAGGGCCACATTTCCCAGCACTTGGTGTTATCACAGAATACAGAATCATGTACCTTGGAAAAGATCTCCAAGATCATCAAGTCTCCCCAAGAACCCACCACTGCCAAGGCCAGCACTGTCCCATGTCCCCAGGTGCCACATTCCCACAGCTTTTAAATCCCTCCAGGGATGGGGAATCCACCACTGCCCTGAGCAGCAGTGCCAGGGCTGGACAGCCCTTCCTGTGAAGAAATTTTAATACCTGTTTAGAAATACCTGATTTCTCTGCAGCCATACACATTTATACAACACAGGCAGTGCTGTCTGCTACATGTTCCTGGCATCCTAATAAAAAGGATGTACATGTTTCAGGGGGACTCCTCCTGTCAGAACAATTTCCCCCTGCCCTGTGTGGGTTATGGCTGATCTGGAAGCAACAGGACTCTCATGGTGGAGAGAGAAGTGTCACATAATTTCAGGAGCACATGGAGTGGAAGCACAATTTAAAATCTTTCTCTTATTAATATTTGATATGTTGTTTTCTTTCATCTGTGCTAGAGAAATCAGAGGAGTTAGAAGAAGCAAAATTATTTCAACCCCCACTTTCCTGTCCTGAGGGACTATAAACACCATTTTTCTTCCTTGATGTACCAAGTGAAGTGCCTGACAGGTACTGCATTAGGGAGCAGAAACACTCTGTGTTTTTCAGTCTGTTACAAAAGAAGGAAAAGCAAACCCAGCCAGGGTCTGCAGCTGGCTCGTGGCTCCCGTGGCTGCTGCTGACAGCTCACGTGTGAGCCAGGAAACAGCTGCACAGAACGGGGCAGTGACACTTGTCAGGGTGCTGGTGGCACTCAACTTCAGGCCCAGCTGACCTGTTATTCAGCTCCCACGTGGTTTGGCTTTTATACTCTCCCTTCTGGAGTTATTTGTTGGTTTTTACCTGCTTATGGCTGAGTAGGTCTGTGTGGAACTCCCAAGGACACAAGCACCTTCTCTTTCACTGCAGTGCACCCCTGCCACTCCCCACTGCCACTCCCACAGGGAAGGATCCAGGGACAAACAGGGAGTCCTCCTGGTCCCTCACATCCCACTCCATGCCCAAACCTCTTGGAACCCTGGATACTGAAAGTTTGGGGATTTTTGTGCTGAAAAACACAGACCCTCAAGACAACACTACATCTGACCTGAGGCTGGGGAGAAGGCTTCCAAATTAAGTAACAGACAAAAAAACCAGCACATAGCCATCAAGAGAAATACTTACAGTCATTCCTCTGCCACTGGACTAAGGGGTTTCCAGGGAGCAGCACTGGAAACACATCCTGCTTGCACTGACATTTCTACAGGACATCTTTCCCTCCTTGGAAAACTGCTCAGAAAACAGGCTGCACACATGTCAAGCTGCTGCTTGGCTGAAATTGTGAGGAAAAAAGATGACAGGCCAAGAAACCCTTATAAAATAAACCCTTTGAAAATTATATTATAGTTAGGAATTAGTTGGCTTCTGACTGAAATGGCATGAATTATAACACCTGTATTGTCTGTCTCCCCCTTCACATGAGACTGAAAATGGAATAGAAGTTCTGAAAACACCTCTCGGTTGCTCCATCTCTAGGTCAGAAAAAGGGCATAATCCAACAGAAAAGAGAATTTTTGATGGGCCTATCACTGTAAAGTTTGAGCTTTAATTGCATTGGGCAAGTCTTTCAGCTTGCCTTGGCACCAAGTCATAAGGAAGGAGTCTAAGTAACTGTGTCAGGTAGTGATGAAATGATCACAAAAGTCTCCTAGTGACCAGCAATTTACAGAATAGTAATTTATTCATAAGGGGAAAAAATGGAAGATTTATGCAAAATCATCAGTTAGGGCTTTGAATCTCAGACAAACCTGTGCTCAGTGCTAGAGGGTGGGAAAGCAGCACTCCAGAGATGTGGTGGTGCTGCTGCTCCTCTTGCTGGTTATCACCTCTGTAGCTTTTTCCTGGCAGGGAACAGCAGAGGGGATGAGCAGAACTCCAGAGTGTATGCTGGAGATATCTCACAGGATGGACCCCTGGGAGAAGCCTCAGAGCCCTGGGTTCCCAGACCAGCCAAGTGCCTCAGTGCTCCTCACAGGAGCCCCCCTTTGCAGCACAAACCTGTAATAAATTAGGTGAAAGGTTGATTGGTGCAGCTAATGAAACCCCTGCTCTGGAAATCCCAGGGCAGGCCATGGGCTGACTGCTGAATGGTTCCAGTGGGATCACAGGGACTGACTCCAGAGCCCACAGACAGGCACAGGATACAAGTTTCATTTCTGGCAGCAATTCTGTTAATCCAGGTAAATATTTAATAAAATGAGCAAGAGAAAATGGTATTTTCTTAAATGCATTTCTCTCCTTATATGGGGAAAAAAGGATGGATATTAAAAGGCCACGTACTAATGCTAATTTTTTACTAAGTCTTTTAGTTTGCCTGTGGCAAAAAAACATTCATTCAGGGTGGAAAAGCACAGCAAAAGGCAGGAAATATCCAGTGCAAACAAGACACCAAACACTTCCAATTTAAATGCCCAGCTGGTTTCCGGCCATTTTTGTGGCCACAGATCAACTGTGGAAAAATATCCATGAGAAATCAGTCCCTCCTTTCTTCCTTTTCCCTACCTATGAGTGTCTTCATAATGCTGTGTTTCCAGAAAGTGCTGGTGAGTTTCACAGCTGAATAAACTCAGGAGTCCCTTTAAAATGCTCTTCCCTGGCCTCAGAGGACCCCAGCTGCCATGGACACCATGGTCCCAAACCATTTCCTATCTTTTCCCATCTCCCCTCTCCCAGAAGGAAACTCCATGGATCCATCTCTCTTCTAGCCACAAAAAGCCCAGTCTGCTTTGATCACCAAAACCTGGCTGAGAATCATCCAGGGACGAGGCCTTGGGCTGGGAGAGTTCATCTTTTTTTTTTTTATTATGTTGGACATGTTTTCTCTTTTCTGCCTTTGGTTCATAATTGTTCAAGGGAGGGGAGTGTGTGATCCCTTTGTAGTCTTTAGATAGCCAAAGCTGGACACAGTAGGCAATCCACACTGGATTCACTCCCAGCCCACAGCAGGAGCTTCACAAGCCAGTTTTATCTCAGAAAATAAGAGATTCATGCTTGACCTTCTCATGGCAGACAGTTCAAATATGAATCCCTCTGCAGATGAAGATAAAGACTTCGTTTAAACTGCTCTAAAGGACACATCCTCCTGCTAGAGTTTTCCCAGTGGGAGCAGGGGACTTGCCAATAGAAATTCTCTTTGCCAAGCTTCTTGTTCTTTGGTGACTGAAGAAAACAGATTTAGCCATTCTCCATTGATGCAGACCAGTAATTAAAACCGTGTGACCCAAGTGTGATTACAAAAACAAGGAGAACTGGGCTAAGCTTTTACACTTTCTGACAGCAAAATCCTTCACTGAATCATGGGAATAACCATCCTCCTGCAAAGCTGGGAGTTAAGAGGGGAAGGCTTCAAAACCAGAGACAATGAGCCAACAGGATGGATTTATTTTGATGAGTTGTCTCTCAGCCTTTCTCCAGGAACCACCTGGAGTGATGCTGCCCAAGCTCAGGTGGTGCTGCTGGACAGACAGACAAAGGATGTGATCCCCACTGGGCTCAGCTGTCCAGTCTCTAACCCACAAAGGGAACAGAACAACTGAAAATCACCATCTTTTCCTTCAAATGAGTTTTTCTTTTGGGCAGGAAAAGTCATCAAAGTTTTGTTTTGGCTTCCTCTTTCATTAAAAAAAAAAAAATGCAGATGGTAGCACGTGTGAGAGCATAAAAAGGGCTGTCCTGCATCTTTGGAAAACAGCTCCTTCCAAACCTCAGACCACCCTTTCTTTGGGAATATATACATTTTTAGAAGAGTTAATTAAAGGCTTATCTCTGAAAGTAAGGGATTCTTTCCTGACCTTCTTGTGGAAGCTGGAGTACACACGTGAAGCTCTCTGAAGATTCAGAAAAAGACTCAGTTTACACAGGTGTAGCCCAATCCTCTGCCTAAACCCTGCTGAGTTTTTAATGGCTCTGACACCCCCAGCCTCCCCCTGGAAAAGCAAGCTTTGGGTGTCTGCCTGCACACAGGAGAGAAAGTGGGATGCTTCCAGGAAATTCTGTGGTTTTATTCCTCAAAAAAAACCCCCAACAACTGCCTTCAGCTTTTTGATCCCTGCACCTTGGGTGCCACCACCCATGGCAACCTGTCACATGTCCAGCCTTGCACTGGGGTTGCCACCTAAGCACCAAACACATCCCCCTGACTAGGAATGACAAGAACAAACACTGGAGTGTCATTTCCCCTGCACAAAAGCTCCTCTGCCTTCTTCCTTCCCCCCAAAACATGGAGCAGCCGTGCCTTTTTCAAACACAACTCTCTTCATATGCCTTCTGGATCCTGTGGTGTGACTTCCCACATGTGGATTTTTTCCATTGTCCTTGGCAGCTAGAGGAGTCAAATGCCAAGTGTGGAAGATATTTTCTATAGCCACAGCATCTGGCTTCCTGGCTGGCTGCTGTGTCAGTTGTGCTGTTGACTGTGGAGCTACCTCTGTTCCTGTTTGGTGTTTAAATCCATGGAGTTGCCTCATCCCCATATGCTGTTTTCCTTTCTCACTTTTCAACTGCTTTGAACATTTTTCCAGAAATTAATACTTCCTTGCATAATTTCCACATGGGTTCAAGATGAGAGATTTCCCTGGAATGGTTTTTCTCCTCATGTTAGGAAGATTCTGGAGAAATCCTCCAAGTTCATTCCTGGTCACATTTATGATATTGCTGAGAGTTTTCCCATGGCTTTATGACAGATGGTATTTGCTCTAAAAACAACCATATTTTCTGTTAGCTCAGTGCTGCTCTGTACTGTTGGTTGTCTCCTTTGGAAAATGACCTGCATTCCACCCCAAATCACTTTTTATCTAAAACATTTGGAGCATTGTTTTGTAGGAAGTGTATTAATTTGGTTTGTTCTGATTACCAGGGGCTAAAAAAGGCTGGCTCTCAATGGAAGAGAATTTAAAGACAGAGTTTTCATAAAACTGTGGGACACATCTTAGACAGAAGAGATGCATAAAGTTATTGACAATGAAACTACTTTGTTCCACCGCAGCAACCAAGGATCAGTAAGATCAGACTCAACAATTTTGGTGGGGTTTAGTTGTTAATAAGTATTGTATAAAACCAGATTCTCAGCAGCTATAAATCAATATATCTTTACTGAGTCAAATGTAGCAGCTCAACCAGCCCAGAATCCAGCCCACTGCTTTCTCATCTGTTTGAAAAATATGGGAAGACAATGCTGGGAACAAAGAAAAGAGGTGGGAAAAGTATTTTGACAACATTAAAGTTCTCCTACCTGACAAGCAGTTCAAAGGCTGTCATTTTTTACCCATAAAGGAAAGCTGTCCTGCTGCTGCTGAGCTCAGCACTGCAGAGGGCACACAGGAAAAACCAATTCCCCACCTGCTCCTGATTAAAATGAACATTTCTGCTCCTCTGCTAAAAAAGCAGCTGCACTGATGACACCAGGAGCACTGCCAAGCCAAAATATGCAGTGGAGAGGGGGAAAGATGGGCAGATAGTGACAGGACAAAGGGGAATGGCTTTACACCAAAGGAGAAGAGATTTAGATTAGATATTGGGAAGAAATTCTTTCCTGTGAGTGTGGTCAGGCCCTGGCACAGGGTGGCCAGAGAAGCTATGGCTGCCCCATTCCTGGAGTCTCCACATGACCTGAAAGAAATTAATCAGCAACTGTTAGACACCACAGCTCTTCGGCAGACAGGAGTGAGCACATGTGAACTGAGGACATTAATTAATAAAAATCGCAGTATCTTGTTAATTATGCCCTAAGCCATGTCTACTCCACAAATCAGTAGCTTTACAAAGCTGCACAACTCTTCAGCATTGCAATCTTTTCTGGTTTGCACTACAACAGGGAAAATTCTTTTTTAGGGATTTTTTTCTTAGGTTGTCTTTTTTTTTTTTTTTTTTTTCACATTATGTGGTTATGGGTTACAATACCTAGGAAATTAAGGTTTATGCTACGATGTCAATGTTACTTCAACTATAGAGGAGAACATTGTACAATCTCAGAAGACCATCTGGAAAGAAATTGTTTTTGAAAGACATAAAAGCCAACAGATAGCACTGTTCATCAGCTTCACACCATCAGAAACCATCGGGTTTATCTTTGTACAGAGACCATCCGTGTCATCAGTCACATAATTTAGAGTGAGAAATATATAAAGATTCTGTTCAGTGGCAATTACAGTTATAAAGACCAATAGAGAAATCATTTGCTGTGCTGTCAGCTCAGGGATTACAGATTTCATGCGAGGTTTTAGTGACCTTAGGGCATTAGAAGTGATATCCCTCTCAGCACAGCAGATTGAAAAGTATTGATGAGAAAGTCAAGATGAGAGAACAGCAGCTTGCAAAGACATTCCTCTGCCTCTGCCCATTTACTGCTACATTAATCTTTCCCTGATCTATTAAATTCCATTTTCTTGAACATTTATTCTGGGGACATGTAGGAAAGGAGGTGAACCTATATCATCATGTCAGCTGACACCCTAAAAGGACTCCAAAGCCACGAACCCCAAGGGATAGGAAATATGTCACTTGGCAGAGCAGGATATGAGCTTTCTATCAACAAATGAGTGAGACTATGACTTCCTTTTCCCCCAGTGGCATTGGCATCAAGGCTCTTAACTAAAACTGAAAGCATTTTCATTTTACCAAGTTACAGAAGCACACCACAAGCAATATTATCTTCACAGCAAAAATGATCCTGCACAGCCTGAGAGAGGGGGAATATTGACTTTATTAGGGTCAGGAGTCCACCTGCTTGTAGCTACTCTGTACAATGTTTATTCACATGAAATACTGAGCAAGGCATTCCAAATCAGGTGGACTCCCCATCCCTGGAAGTGTTCCAGGCCAGACTGGAACAACCTGAGATTGTGGGAGGTGCCTCTGCCCGGGACAGGGGGTGGAACAAGATGATCTCTAAGGTCCTTTCCAAGCCTCTACTCTCTGCAAGGGCGTGCTGCAAAGACCTTCAGAGAGTAAAAGGTACCAAAAAAGTAAGGTAGACCATAAGCAGTGCTTTACAAACACTAAAGAAGTGCTGCCAACAGCTTCCTTCAAAGCCTTCTGGAGGAAAATCCAGGAGGGTGAAGTTCAAGCAGATGCAGAGCATAGAGTGTGGTTTACCTCCTCTTGTACTCTTAACTCTGATGGAAAATTAATCCACAGCTTTAGAACTGCAGCTTCAATATTAATTTGTGAAGAGATATTAATTCTCTTGAGGAGATTCAGTCTGATCCAGTCATCATAAGCTTTTACCCCTTAATGCCCCTCAAAATGTGCTCCTCAAGGCAGTGAGGCACCTGACTTGCTGAGATGCTGAGCTGTGACCATGGGTGTCCCAGAAGGATTCAAGGACATTCCTTTCTGCACCTTGGGGAAGACTTTATCATGTCCCTGTGTGGAGGAAGAGAAACTTTTCTTCTGCCCCTCATTACAGCCCCCAAATCCATGCGTGAGCTGTTCAGCCTGCACAGCTGCATTTCAGAACAGAACCACTTCTTCACCAAGCTGCAGATGAGCTTACACTCTCTGAGTCACCACAACTTCTGTGATGAAGCATTACCAGAGGGAAAGGTGAAAATAAAACAGCCTTTCAGGTGGTTTGAGTCCTTGGAATTTCATATTTAACAGAATGAGAATCTTATTTAATCTCTTCTTCAGCAGTAGTCAATGGTTCATAACTTTGTTGCTCACAGACCCCACTGAATTCTAAGGGGATGGAAGGAGTGGTAGATTTGGCAATGCTGGGTTAATGGCTGGACTTCATGATTTTTAAAAGCTTCTTCCAGCCTAAATGATTCTGATTCTATCTCTGCTAAGCTTCACTGGCCACTACTGGCCCCATCCAACTCTCCACCTGCACATCTGCAGCCCACTGGAGCAGCCTCTTCACTCTGTGGCTCAGGGAAAATTGTTCTAATTAAAGCCAATGACACTGATAAAAGGATGAAGAAAAACCCTGCAGTGTCCCTAATCAAACTGGGATGACTTTGAAGATGCTACAGGTGCAAATGGCAGCAGCCTCAAGCCCAGAGTCACAGCCCTCACCTCTGACTGCAGGTGTGCATGGAAAAGGGTGGATGAACACAGCATTTAGAGAACAAGAGGCACCTGCACTCAGCTAAAGTACTCAGTTAACCAGATTTACCTGGCTGTGCATCCAATTTATTTTTCTTTCTTTGTGCTGCCTGATTTGTATTCTCCAGAAATAGTCACTCTTTGGGATTTAGAAAATAATCTGCATGTTCTGGAGAAAATCACATTTTCTTTTTCATCTCTTTGTCTCCCTTGCTGTCAAAATCTTTTTTTATGCCTTCCTCTTGCAATCAATTTTAACAATGGCAGTGGCACAGGTAATACTTCTCTGTGCTTGATGAACTGAGGGACACTTGCTTATACAACTGGGGGACAATGATTATGTCTGAGTCTTTGTGAAAGATTTGAAAGCATAAGGGGAAAATGCTGTATCCCAGCAGCATCTCACTTATCCTCACATAAAGAAAACAGCTCTGCAAACCAAAGTGTCTCATCCATATTCAAAATTAAAATAAAATAAAACAACACCTCAACAGAGTGAGTCCAGCCTGCCAGGGCTGCCTCACCCAGGATTATCAACTCTCCAAGTGGTGTTGTACTCAATTTTCTTTATTCCAGTTAGGAAAGACAAAAAATGACTTCTCACCAGTGTGATATTGGGTTAATGGATATCTCAAAGCCCCTGGCTGTGATTCCTCCTGATCTTTCACAGAGCGTTTTTGGTGTAACATTCATATCTGTGCCAGAAGCAATGGGTCTAGCTGATAAAATACAATCCAAAAAGGAAATGCAGCCTTTCACAATGTGACATGTACCTCAAAATCATTAAACTAAGCAAGAAAAACACATGGCCTAAATCCATTTTCCATTATTTCCACACATAATTGTGTTTATTCTCAGAAACCAGCCTGTACAATGTACCTAGCAGAAAGAAAAACAGAGAAATGTCCATCATACATCACAAATGGAAGGGAGTTTGTATTTCTACAATTTTGACTTAAAATTCTCTCACTGCAGCACTTCAGCTCACAAAGTTTTCAGCAGATTCCACCACTGGAAGCAGTCATGATGCTGAAGAAGTTCCAGGGAAAGGATATGCATAACCAGCCTCATTTTTTCACTATTTACTGCATTTTTGTACGAGCCTGAGAAGGAGAGAGATTCCAGGAATACTCTTGTGCAGTGAAATTACAGGGCTGGTCCTTGTTAAGGGTAGTGATCTCAGTAGTGAATGAGCACTGATTGTTGTTACCTCTTAGAATTTAAAAGATAGTTATTGCAGATTAATAATGCATGAGCTTGGAATCTCTTCCCCTGAGTTGAGATGCACAGCACAGGAACATTGCTGTGATTGCCTTCAGTGTGCTGCCTTATTGTTCTGAAACACAGCATAATGATGCCTCTTAAAACATCAGTTTATACAACTCACATCCACCAGGAATGGGGAGGATTTGTAGAAATGAACCTCTCACAGCTCCTGAGCCCCACCAGCAGCTCAGACCCAGGCTGGTCAGTGCTATCTGTTAAAACCAGGAAACAGAATTTGGGTTTTTAGACAGAAATCATGTTCCTGCATCACCTCCAAGGCTGCTACGTGTCCTCTGCTGGCTTTCCAAAGGCAATGGGTTATTGATCGCTGCTGATCAGGCAAATGTGCCTCCTGATGAATATGCAGACACAACATCAGGAGTGCTCTGAGCATCACAATGTTTTCACAATGTTAGGCTGGGTTCCTCAGCCCAGTATTCTGGGCTTTTTTTCAATGGCTCTCTTTACAATCTCAGTTAAAATGGATTAATTTATACTCCACACAACATCCAAGAAATCAAGTTCCTCAAAAATGCCATGCCAGCCTTGAAGCCTTGCTCTGCTCCTGCTCTTCTTGCCAGATCTCTCCTTCAAAGAGACATAACAGTGAGCCAAGGATGATGCCTTATTGCAAGGGATTGAGAAATTCAGCAACTCCCCCCCTTCTTCCTGCATGAAAACATCTGCAGAACAGACAAAATCAAAGTGTCACCTTATTCCACTCTTAAACTTCTAGTCACATGAGTGCTTCTCTGGACAACTCCACCTTCTTTTCTCAGTGTTTCTTATTAATGGACAGGGTTTTCATGGCTCACAGCAGTGGCATTCAGTGATGCTTCAGGTTTGTATTTGAGCCTTAGGAAAGTGGCTCTTCTTTAGGTAATGGAAAATATTCTCTGACCTAAAAGACCTTTTTCCTATGGGGAAATAACACGGAGAACTAGGAAGAACTATGGAACTTAAAGCACAGAGGATTTTCACTGATAGAGCCCTGAGACAGCACTCCCAAAGTGTTCCCTGCAGCTTGTTCAACACACAGGGAATTTGGGTTAAGTAGGATTTCTATTAGTGTCTCAATTAGGAATAGATGTTAAGTCAGACCACATTAAAAGCAGTTTCCCAGCTGTTTCAGCAAAACAATTTCTTTGTAAAAAAGGTGAATGTTATGTCAAAACAGCTGTGAATGTTACTTTATTGAGTCACTGGGCACAGATATGTAACTTATCCTTTAATTATTCTGAAACTTTGTAGATTTTGCTGACAAATAGCATGTGACAGCAGGATATTTATAGATTCCTACAAATTGCCGTGAAATTACCCTTAGAGAGCTTTGTGGTGTGTGTACTGTGGAACTGTTACATCTTTATTTTGGTACTTTGCAGTCTTAAATCTCTAAGGCATCCCCTCATTCACCACCACGCCTGGCAGCCTCTTTGCATTCATGTCAAGGGAGGCTGTCAGGGAGCAGACACAAATCCTAACACGTGTCTTCCCTGAAAGAATTGACTTTTGCTGTGTTTCTTATTGCTCTTCTCCCTGAAGGGTAGTAGAAGTCTTTTAGATTGAAAACAACATCGTTGTGCCATGTGTGGAGAAAGAAGAGCTGGCTTCAAAAGTGACTTTAGTGCAAACTGTGCTTCTGTTTAGGTGACAACAACAGCCTCCTTATAAGCTCTGTGTGCGAGGGAGTAGGGATGAGAGACTGATTTCCACAGCAGTTAAACTGTGCCAGTCATAGTCCAAAACAAGCAGCTCAAAGCAGCAAGGATGTCACAGTCATATTTTCTGGAAAAATCCCTTCGCCCAGGAGTCTTCTCCTGGGAAGCTGAGAAGCCTCAGAAAAAAGGAAAACAAGACTACCTGATTAGCTTTTCCTGTGTTTTGCTCATGTGGAATGTGTTTGGAGATTGTTTACCCACAGGTGATTGTTTCATTGGATTCTGCTGTGAGTTGTTTTCACTCTTTGGCCACGCAGTGCCAAGCAGTGTTGGGGCTCTGGAGAGAGTCACGAGTTTTCATTATTATCTTTTTAGCCTTCTGTAAGTATCCTTTCTGTATTCTTTAGTATAGTTTAGTTTAGTCATCTTAATATAATATAGTATCATAAAATAATAAATTAGCCTTCTAAGAACATGGAGTCAGATTCATCATTCCTTCCTTCGTCTGGGACCCCAAAAATACAAGGACAAACCCCCTCGGTTTTGGCAGGGATATTTGGTGGGGGCACATTCAGAAAGTCATAAAATTGTCTCAGTTCAAAGGGACTTTAAAGCTCATCTCATTTCACTCTCTGCCACGGGCAGGGACACCTTCCACTGGACCAGGCTGCTCCAAGCTTTGTCCAGGTTTTCCTGGGAAGCTCCCAAGGAGAGAGGGTGGCAGGTGAAGCCATCACTGGCTTTTGTGGCTATCCCAGGAACAAACTCCTCTCTTTCCCTGGGGTGTGTTAGGAGAGCCCTGGAGAAAAAGCAGATGGGAAGATATAAACTTTTGAGAAGATTGCAGTGTGAAAGGCATCATTTTGTTTTTTAATGGTCTGGGAACCGACTGAAGCTTATTAAAGAAATGTCTGTGACTAATTCTTCAGGAGCTTTTCAAAATAAAGCAGTCATTCGTTGCTGTTTTTGACTTAATATTACTTTATATTCACTTCTTAGTGTCATGGCTTCCAGTGGGAATATTTTCCATCAGAAATTTGGTATTAATTGACTGTGGATATCCTTTAACTGTTCCTAATAAGATACCCATTCACTAAAGCTTTAATGGAAATGACCATCATGCATTCAGCTAAGGGAAAAGTCCTGTGAGATGACACAAGTATTATTTAGTCAAAATAATTACTGACACTGCAGGAGGACACTGGAATGTCAGTAATTATTTGGACTAAATAAACCACACTGTGTGAGGCACAATGTCCTGTAATAATAAAAACATTATTCCTGATAAAATGTTATTTGTCAATCCCCTGACTGTAATTCATGATGTTTCTTTTCAGTCAAACTGGAAACATACAGCTCCAGCTGTGGGTCAGAAAAAAAAACAGGAAAAAAGAAAAAGAAAAAAAGTCTCACTTGCTTTTTAGCAGGCTGCATATTTCCTAGAAATCTTAAGGAAATAATTTTCATGATGTGGTAATTCTCTTTAATTACAATGACCTGGTAAAAGAGACCAGAGGAGGCCACAAAGATGCTCCAAAGGATGAAGCATCTCTGCTACAAGGGCAGAGTGGGAAGTGTTCACCTGGAAAAGGATCCAGGGACCATCACAACCCCTTCCAGTGCCCAGAGGGACTCCAAGAGAGCTCGAAAGGGGCTTTGGACAAGGGCTTTCAAAACCTGTGTCACTGGCCTAAACTGATCCCATCATCAGGTCACTGGCAGCAAAGATCAAACCAAGCATTTTTTAACATCTAAGTCTCTTCTTGACTGCTCATTTTTAACCAGCCTCATCACCCAAGAGCAACAATTCTGTTCACAACTGATTACACAGCTGTGCCAGCCCTGAGCAGAATGAGAGTGAGTTTTGAACCGATCAAGCAACAACTGATAGATCAAGACTGGGAATAAATCCTCTTTTATCTAGAAAAACTGTAATGGAAATAATTGGAAAAATGTGTTTTATTACTTTCCCAGAGGAGACGATTAGGGAACCTGAAGGCAAAGGCTGCTCTATGGAATTAATTATTTGAATTTTAACTGGCAATGCTGAGGCTCAAATGAAAAACCGTTTTAGACAGCAGGAGAGAGTTTGCCCATTTTTTTAAAGTGTTTTTATTACTTGTAGTAAATACATTTGCATAATTTGTACATCCAAAGTATCCCAACTGGGACTAATTATCCACTGTGTTAGACAACATACAAACACACAACAGAGCCAACCTCTGATCTGGGAGTCACAATCCAGTGCTCAGTTTCAGCAAACAACACTTGATAAGCCAAAGTGTTCATTCTCTTTTCTCTTTTTGCCCCCATTTACTAAAAAGGGCTCCTAGCCAAACCCTCAGTGGCCCTTTCAGAAGGCAGAAGAACAAGGAAATATTGTGCCCTGGTTAGTGCAGAGGGCTGGGCTTTGCAAATCAAAGCCAAGTCTCCATGCTCTGGAGCAGACTTTATGTGTGACAAGAAACAGTTCAGCTCCTCTGTGCCTCCAACAACCAATTTGTTCAAGGGTAGCAGCACTCCCCACCCTCTTAGGGGCACACTGAGAGGGAAGACATGAACATTTGTAGAGAAATTCCTAGAAAAATTTAAGAGACTAATCTTTTAGGATTTTGTCACCCTGGGACTAGACGGGGTCGTCATTGGGTGCACTTTTGTTTCCTCACTAAAACAAAACTTAAAACAAAATTTAGCAGTAAAATGTATGGTTTCCAGTACTAAAACTCAGCACTTGCAAGCTTGGATGTGTTTCTCCAGCCAACTTTGCTGCTCCTGATAATGTCCCTGTTATAAATGCCTGCTCCTGCCTCACCATCAGGTGCACAGTGCAACTCCACTGCCCTTAACCTGACACACCCTCGTAAAACCTGGGCTGCTGTTCACATCCAACTCGACACCATTAGCTGAACCATCAAAAGGAAAATGTAAAACTTGTGGAGTTCCAGCTTCTGGGAGGCTGCAACATTTCATGTTCCAACTGCTTGTTGAGGTCAGGAATGAAAAATGAGACAGTAAGGATTTTTATCAAACGCACCACCAGCTCTCTGAAATGGATTCATCTTCTTTACTCACAGAGGGCAAAGCCTCACTGCAGGGGTATTTTCACCCCTTACAAGGCTTCCTGTTTTCTGCTTCTTATCTGAGGATACCAATTTCATATCCTGGTTCTGAACAGACCTCCAGCACTGTAAAATGTGTCCTGTACTTCAGAACAGGCTCCCCAGGAAATGGCCATGGCCCCAAGGCTGCCAGAGCTCCAGGAGGGTTTGGACACTGCTCTTAGGCCCAGGGTGGGATTCAAAAGTCCTATTCAAGAATCCTATTCAAGAGTTCATGAATGTAATAAATTAAATTTCTAGTCTGGTTTAAAATACCTACTGGAAAACAAAAGGTTTTTCTTTGTGAGGTGCCCAACCAGTCAGGTGTTTCAAGGGAGGACAGAAGCCATGGGATGTGCAGTATCACTACAACATTCACCTCTGCTGTGAGGTTATAGGGAGGGAGAACCTACCCCTGAATTAAGAGTGCCTTAATCACGTGTATCTGAGCTTCTGCTGGCTCCCAGGCCCAGCAGGATTTGTGGCTCTGAGCTCGGAGGGAAAGCTGACTCCTCACAGGGCCATGTGCAGGGAGCCTGCTGTGACAAGCCTCTCCTCCTCCTCAGGCAGGAGATGATCCCAGGGAGACATCACCCAGCTCTGCCCACACACAGGCACTGACATGTGGGGGTGTTGTCTGGGTACTTTGGGCAGACTTTAGAAGAAGCCAAACAGACTGGACTCCAAGACACTACAGCATCCAGCACTCAGATAACACACAGAATGGGTGATAAACTGGGGGTGAGGGTAAAAGTGCATTTATTATTAATTGAAATAACAAAAGAATTGGTTTTTTTCTTATAGAGAAGTCTCCGTAACATTAACAAAAAGAACTTCTCTCCCTAAGTAAACTAAAAATAACTACTAAAAGTAGTAAACTAACTAAAATTTTATTCCTTTACACTATCAGCAAGAAAAAATTTATTAAAAAAAAGTGTTCTAAAAGTTTTATTCTAGATTTTATTACTCTTAGTTACTGTTAATAAAATTTTCTTTATACCCTTTAAAGTTTTAAACCTACTTTATCTTTCTCCTAATCCTACCTCACAAATAAATACACTAGTAATTAACCAACACCAAATTCACCACACTCATTAGTACATTAACAAAAATCTCAAAATTAACTGAAAACTCTTCTCTAAGAAACAGAACTCAGCATGGTTTCCATAAAACCCCTGGGGAGAAGCTCATGTCCTCAGAGACAACAATAAAGGCAATGAAAAAATCATCACTTTTTAATGATCCTCTCAGTATCCCTCACCTCTGCTCCATGGCAGAGGTTTTCCTTCACCCAGATTTGAGTCCTTCCAAGCTTTGTTAACCCTGTTTCCCTGCCTGGCAATATATCACCTGTGTTATATACAGTGCCTCTTGCTTTCTTTGGGATTCCTAAAGGAAAAACAACAAACTTGAAATTGCAATTAATTTATCATAGACATATTATCTTCAGATTGCTTCACCACTGCCTCAGCAGCACTTGCAGTCCATCTTTAGAGAGGGCAAGGCTGACAAGAGCACATCAACCCCCCCCCCCCTTTTTTTTTTTTTTTTGCCCTGTAGGTCTGTAAATAGCAACTTCTCCCAGGCAGCTGGTGAGAAAGGAGTTGCTGTGTTGAGTCAGAACCTGCAAGCCCAGGCATTGAGCAGGAATGTTATAAATGTGTGCCATTACTGAGTTATGTGTGTTTGGCTGAGGGTAGGGTGGGGTACAGCTGGTTACCTGGGACTGGGGCTGCTGGGATAGCCCAGACTGTCTCTTTGGGAAGCAGGATGAAAAGAGACTTTGGCCACAGCAGCTGCAGCACACAAACCACTCAAGGATTCTGTGAGATTCAGGAAGAGTTAGCATCAGGGAGCACTGAGTTTCACTCTTCATCTGGTCATTTCTTAAAACATTTATAACAACCCCTACTCCAGATAATGAATTTTTATCATAAGGCTCCCCCCAGGAAAGGAAACCAAGACACATGAGATCTGGGAAATGATAACAGAGGGTGCAGTCACAGTGCATCCTAGGCCTGAGAGGATGCTGGGCTGAGTAATCTGTATATAAAGCAAGAGAAAAGGTCATTTTGAGGGAAGATTTGCATGAAGGAAAAATGGCTTACAAATAGTAGAAATAAATAATTCTTGCAAACCACTGGAAGTGATACAAACCACTGAAGGTGATACAATCCAGCTGGGATGAGCAAACAATGGGAAAAGAGCAGATTTTCCTAGAGAGACCCAAGAAACCATAAGCCCCTCCCTGCCATCCTATCCCAACACCTCTAGCTCAGGAAAAAAAAAAAAAATCTGCTGGGTTTTGTTAGTCTGGATAAAGGGCACATTTTTCCTACCAAAGAAAAAGTTTGTTTCAAAGCCTTTAAGCTTTATGTTAGGGTAAACTTTCCATAGGGCAAGCAATTCTACTCATATTTGGAATAACTTTTGTTTAAAAGAGAAGTCTGACCTGGGGAAGAGTGCCAGGCAATGGAATGTGAGTCAGTGCAATGGACTGCTTCTGATGTCCTCTGCCAGGCTCAGGAAAACCATCTAGAACATGTCATGTCAGCAGGTGGACTCTAACAGATCAACTTCCTAAGGTAACAAAGAAGCCTGGGATATTCCTTCATCTTGTGTCCTTAATAAATCTGAAGAGCAGAATTGAAAATATACAGAAATGTGCTCCTTTTGCCCTTGAGAAAGCTGGCACTGCTGGGTCTGAAGGGAGGAAATTCAAGGCCAGCCATGTTCACTTGGTATTTTGGGATCTCCCAAGCAGAACTGCACCATCCCTGCTGTGCCCAGACAAAAACCTGCCATTAATTCATCTGTAAAAGCAGACCCTAAATGCTACCCAGACACAAAACACACCCCAAACTATTCCCAGATAGCCTCAAGAATGTCTGAAATGCCTCTGCCAAGGTATTTAAGGGCATAATTAGACAGACCTTTTAGAAATTAAAGGTGATGAAGTTGTAATGAATGAAAATTTTCTTTTAAATGAGGTTTAGGGAATGTAATGGATGAGGCACAGAAAGAGTCAGGAAAGGAAAAACATCCTGGGAAAGTTCAGTTGTCCTGGATAAAGAATAAATACAAATGAACAGCACAACATTCACCACACATTTTCTTACAAAAAACATTCTTTCTTACATCTTAAAAAAATTGCTGTTGCCATTTACTACACAGCAAAATGCTTTATTTATGCTCTGTATTTCCTAAAGGAAAACACTGGGAATTGCACAGAATATCATTGGGAGGAATGATGTTATTGGATATAACATGAAGGATCACTGTTCCCATTGCTTTTACCTATGACTAAACTATTTAATCATGTCCATTACATCACCTGTGCTGATGATGAGCTCGCTGTGAAATGCAGATTTTAAAACAATTCCTGCCAACAACCCCTCAACCTTCACTATTTCTTTTTTTCCAGCCACGAGACTGTGTCAGACAGACTCAGAATACATTTTTATTAATCTGTGCAAGAAAAAACCTGGTCACATCCAAATCTGGGTGTGTACTGCCGGAGTTATAAAGGCATGACTGCAAGGTGGCACATAAATCACATCACTGCATGGGAAAGCCCCCACTTTCAGCAGACCAGTAAATAGGTCAGCAGCAGTAAACAGGTCAGGAATTCAAGATTTGAGGGAAAAAAGAGACTATATAGCAAAGGAAGAAAGCTTATCCCCATTCCCATGCAAGTATTGGGATAGAATGTTTGTTTTCTACATGGTGATTTTTTATATTATGAAGGGATGGATGATTGTTATTTTTCTTTTATGATTTGTAATAGTAATTATGAATTTATTTTGTAAATACAGCGTGATTTTTAAAATTTTTGTGAAAGTGTTTATGAGTGTTCCAAGATTTTAATTAATTGGTTAAAATATATCAGAAATTATAGTAGTATTTGTGGTGGTGTTTAGTATATTGTAATATTAATTCTTTTACTATGACGTGTCAGACTGTAAGCTAGTTGTGGTTGTTTATTGTTGACATACATTTTATTTAAAGGATATTCAGTGTTGGACTGAAGTTCTTAAGTGGTACTAAGAAAACCAACATGCAAGAAAGACAAGATTTGGATTTTTCCAGTTTCACATGAAAGAGCAGTGGGGTGAGGAATGGCAAAAAGCTGTCTGAGGGTTTATGTGTGTGTCTCTCCCATCAGGTGTGTATGATAGCATTATCCCTTCATGTGGATAAACCTCTTTTCTCACAGAAGCTGTGGCCAGGATATGGGTACACACAGATGCAGCTCCCCCAGCACATCCCAGCTGTCCAAAGAGGGAACAAAGCCACTGCCTTCAGGTCTCCTGGGACTGCTGGGACAATGATAGCAAACTCCACACATACAGTCCCCCAATATAAAAATCACATGAAAGCCAAAGTACACAAAAATGAGGGCTAGAGTTGACCTCCAAGAGTATGAAAATTCTTCAGAGGTTTTTCATATCTGAAAAGTCTCCAAATTTGGTGTGCCTTAACAAAGTTCTTGACTAATATTAATAAATACAAGATCACTTACCAGCAAAATAACCTTTGGTAGTGACCACCACTGAGAATTGCTTCTAATTCTCATCTGCTTCTTATTTATTCAAAAGTATGGGCTGTATTTTAGCATCTCAGGACTAACCCCATACATTTCCTGTTTGTTTCATAAATACACAAACCTGTTCCCTGAGAGAAGACACAAACCCCCAAGTGGCTCCAACTTCCTTCCAAGCAACTGCACAACAGCAAGATCCCCTCCAAGCCTCCTTTTTTTGAGGCTGAGCCCTATATCCCCCTCTGCTGCTCATCATCAAATGTCTGCTCCAGATCCTACCCCAGCTCCATTCCATTCTCTGACCATGCAAGAGTACTTCAATAACTTTCTTTTTTCTAAGGGGCTGAAAACCAACTCAGGAATTCAAGGTGCCTCAGCAGCCCAAGTAGAGAAGGCAGAAAACTGCCCTGCTCCTGCTGCCCACACTAGTGCTGCTACAGGGACAGCTGCCAATGGCCTGCTTGGCCACATGGGCACACGCCACCTCACACTCAGCTACTGCCAACCACCACCCCCAGATCCATTTCCACCTGTCAGCTTTCCAGATGGGATTCCCCACACACACAGCATAGTGTGGGACTGCTGTGGGTGGGAGCTGAGTGCCTGACAGGGCAGGAGCAGATACCAGGACTGGGCAGGTTTTCATGTCATTGGAGCTGAGAAGGCTGATAGGACATTGAACACATCCTGGTCTGCAACTTGCTTATAATATCAGAGTTGGAAGAGGAGATGACAGGACAAAGACTTGTGGGATGAGATATTTTAATCAGCAAAACAAATCACAACAAATCCTACAGGTGATGAAAAGGCCACGCTGGCTCACAACCAGCTGCCATAGGAGTTGCCACTCTGAGAGCAGCAGCACCAAGGGGTAGCTGTGCAGCCAAGCAGACTTGCAGTCAGGTGTGGGCTCTCCCTGGGATCCCAGGGATCTGCTGTCCCACCTGTGTCCCCTGCCAGCAGCTGCTGCCACCAGCCTGCTCCCTGCTGCTGGGGCTCAGCAGCACGACAGGCCTCACCACTCACTGCTCAGCCATGGCTCACACAGCACTGTGTCACCCACATTCATTTTGTCACAAAGACAAAATTCAGTCCCAGCAGAATTTAATCCCATCCCCTCCAAAGAAGCCACTACTGCAACATCACCTCATGGGATGGGCAGGACATCACCATCACCCATCACCACACATCAGTGCTGGCCATGTCACAGTGGCCCCAGTGACATCACCACCCCGGACTAAGCCATCAAACGGAACTGCACCTCAACACCACCCTCACAGTCCAGCAAAGGACTGTGGAGAAGGAGCTTGCCTGAGGCTGCTCAGGCACCAGAGTAAGTCAGAGGCTTCTGCTGCCTCGGACACAGCTCACACGCTTCCCTCTCTTCACTCAGGCTTGGTGCACAAGTGTCAGGAGGAGAAATGCCAGCACAGCAGCGCAAGAGACGCTCCGGCCACTCGCCATCAACCTCTTCCAGATCCAAGAGGGCACGGCCAGAAACTGTCCCCAAGGAAAAAGGTGGCAGCAGAAGCCTCCCTCCCCACAGTTCCCTGGCAATGCCACAGGGGGTTCTGGAGTAGTGTGTGAGGAGCCAAGAATAATGCCAGGCCAAGGAAGGAGCTCCCCAACCAGGCTGAGCTCTGGGCACTTGCTGGGGCACCCATGCCTGACCTGCTCTGCCCTTTGGCCAGCACCACACAGACCCAGCAGGGCCCTGGGCCTGATCCTGCACGGACACTTGCCCAGCCCCACGGACATGCTCATGCCTGGGACATTTGCTCTGTCTCTGCAGCGTGCATGCTGTGCCACCAGACCCAGGACACCGACATCTGTGGGGACAGGAGACTGAAGTTCAAGCTCTGTGTCCACACCTACTGCCAGGTGAAGTCTCTCGGGGCTCCCTCCGAGGCTTTCTGCCCACAAGGGCCCGGCCTTCCACACCTAACACCCTCCTGGCCTTCCCTGCCTTGCAGATCCTCGCCACTGGGCTTTACCCACAGGAGGCCACTGGACACTTCCTCGTTGGGGACACCAGGCGCATCATCAGAGAAGCAGCCAAGAAGGTGAGGACGACCTGGCAGGAGCAGGCAGCTTTGCACCTGCAGAGGCTTGGCCAGTTCCTCCTGTTCCCCAGCAAACAAGCCCCAGGCCTGGATCACAAAGGAGGCTCCTGTGCAGGAGGCTCCAGAGGCTCAAAGTAGGCTCTGCCCACATCCCTCTCCCTGTCTGGAAATTCAAAAGGACCACAAAGCTCCAGTCCTGACTCTCAGGGGGTACTGTGCTCTTTCCAGAGCTGTTTCATCTGCTGCAAGATGGGGGCCACCATCACCTGCTGCGAGACGGGCTGCGACCGCACCTTCCACCTGCCCTGTGCCCCAGACGGCCAATGTGTCACCCAGTACTTCGGGGCCTACAGGTAAGGGCTGCCCGCCCTCACATCTAGCCACTGTGCTCATCTCCAAGCTCTTTCCACCCCAGAGGGCACGCAAGGGGTTGCCAGCCCATGGCGACCGGCAACATGTCACACACAGGGGCAGAACCCACAAAGGGGTTGGGGCTCCCTCACAGCTCAACAACCCACAATGCCAGCACAGCTGAAGGACTCTGCAAGTCCCCCTTCCCTCGCCCATCTCCTCCATCATCTTCTTCACAGGTCCTTCTGCTGGGAGCACCGCCCCAAGCAGGTACTGCAGCCACGTCCAAGCCAGGACAACACCTGCAGCATCTGCCTGGACACTGTGGAAGACAACATCTCCTACAAAACCATGGGGTGCCCAGCGTGCCAAGGCGCCCGCTTCCACCGGCACTGCATCCAGAGACTGGCTTTGCATGCTGGCGTTGGCTTCCGATGCCCGTGTTGCCTGAGCCAAGAGCCGTTCATGACGGAAATGCTCATCATGGGGATCCGACTCTCTAAGAGGTTGGGTTTTCTCCTCCCAGCTCCCAAGGCAGCAGGCACAAACACAGTGCCAGCCTAGGGACTGCCCCGCCAGGCCTGGCCACTTTCTGGCCTGCACCTCTTGCCCTCAGCTCCACCAAGGACCTCTATATGGGACAGGCAAAGGAGCAGTGACTGCCAGAATCTGCCTGAGGGGACTCAGCTGGGCTTAACTCTCTCCCTTCCTTCTCTGGCAGACCCCCATCATGGCACAATGACCACGAGGTCGGACCCTCAGATCAGAGGCACGGCCGCTGTGATGCCGCAATGTGCCTTTGTCCAGGAGGCAGGGAGCACACAAAGGCAAATGGGTAAGCTGCCAATGCAGCAATGCAGGCATCTGAAAGGGGTCTGTTTCCCCACAGGCTTAGGGATAGAGATGTATGCAGAAGAGCTCTGCCAGGCATTCCCCTGCTCTGACACTTTGTTCTCATCACCTCCTTGCTCCTCCAGACCCTGGCAACTGCAGCTGTGCAGCTCCTGCGCTGCCGAGGGCACCCACCGACTCTGCTCCTCTTTGGGGAACAGCACCTGCTCCTGGGAGTGCAGCACCTGTGCTGCCGCGGACACTGGTAGGCACCAAAGCATTTGGCACCATGCAATGCACACAGGGACCAGGATGGGTCTGGCAGCAGGGCCTTCAGCACACGGCTTGGCTCCACGAGGGCGCTGGATACCACAGCAGTCTCTCCTGCCTGCCCCCTGGGGTCTGTCCTGACAACCTTCCTGCTGCCCCTCTTTGCAGGTTCCACTGGCAAATCCGAGCTTGTGGGGCCCAAAACGTCCAGCACAGAACTGCTGACACTGTCCCAGAGCACGGTGCTCCTCAGGAGCAGCTGCTCCACCAGCCCTCAGCAGGCCTTAAAGCAGTGCAACACTGAGGAAGAAATACAGCCAGAGAGAACGTACAGCCCTCCTGCAGAACGCTGCAGAATCCAGGATGGGCCTGCCCACAGGGCTGACACCTGCAAACCCAGCACTTCCAGCCAGGCAGCATCACAGCTCTCCCAGGGCAAGTGTCCTGCCAATTCCGGCAGCTCTTCCTCTTGCCCTCGGCGGGCCTGCAAACGGGGCTGCCCACAGCAAGACAGTGACTCAGCGATATCCTATGGCCCACCTGCAAAACGCCGCAGGATTGACACTGGGCCAGCCCAGAGTGCTGATGAAAGCGGCCCCAGCACTTCCAGACAGACGGTGCTGGGGCTGTCTGAGGGCACTTTGGCTGCCAAGAGTCAAGCAGCACAGCCACAATGTTCATACAGGCCTCCATGGATCTTCCACGGATCCACGACGGACAACCGCTCCCAGCCTGGGCCAATTCGCATGAGACACGTCTGGCAGCAACAACAGCGGGCAAAAAAGCCCTACAGCCGGCCACAAAAACACAGCAGCACAAACTGTCAGCCTGCCCAAAGCCCCCATCACCCTTATCCATCAAAGACACATAAACAGATACACTTTTAGATAGAGATAGATATATACATAAACACATAGGTAAGTAGAAAGAGATAGACAAGAAATAAAGGTTTTTTACACTAAGAGAATCCTTATGTCTTTTTCAGTAATTTTCTTCAGACTTCCTTCAAGCTTCTCTTAGTGTAATGAACACAGATCTACGTCCCCAGGGATGGCAGCACATTTCCAGTGTGCAGCTGCTCTTCCCGGCCGCCCAGCACCATGGCCATGCTGTTCAGGCCTTGCTGGCCTTGAGAAGCTGCTTTCAGTGGCCCTGCAGGGCAATGCCTGGCTCCTGAGCAATGTTCACACCCCCATCCACCTCTTAGCACACTGCATTCCCTGGCCTCCCACTCCCCATGAGGAGCCTGAAAGCACCAGGGGCCCTCCCTGCCAAGGACGAAGTACACTCAGGTTGCCTCATGACAAACTGTACCTTACACCTGTGAATATGAATAGTGGTACCAGTCCTCAGCCCTGTTACATGACCCCAGTTCATCTCCACAGAGACCCAAAGAGCAAGGCCTGTCCAAAACTGTTTCATTCCAGCAGCTCCTTAACTAGCAAGAAGCAGCTGTGCTTGGAGATGGCACTCTGTTGTCACCTGAGGTCTGTAATGATGTAGGTATGGTCTGCTCTGCACCAACCCCTGCGCAGGAACACCCACTCCACTTGGCTTTAACCTCGTTTTCATTTTTGTGCTTTCCAAGATTAACTTCAGAGCTGGGAGCTCAAACCCGAGCTCTTCAGCTGGGACTGCACTGCATGCAAATGCCAGTCCCGTTCTCACACTGCCTTTAGCCTTGGTGCAAAGGAACTGTTACCACAGATGAGAGCGAGAAATCAAGGACTGTACCAGTAAGGCCATGGCTGTGTTTGTACAGCAACTTCCTGGCATTTACTGCAGTCCAGACAATACAACATGTCTCAGTTACATGACTCTAGTCCATGCACACACAGAGCCTCCTCTAGAAAAAGCCAGCCTCATGCAAAGGCACAAAAACCCTAATTTTCCCTGTCTTCTTTGACTTTTCCCTTACAATATTCTGCTATGTAGAAGTTTGAAACCCCTTATGTGCGTGGGACATCACTTCCTCAGGGCCTACTCCATGATGGCAATGCTTAGAGGCCAGAGGAGGAATCAGGGTCCGGTCATGCCAGGCACAGGGCACCCCCAGAGGAAGGGACACTGTAACTGTTAGGTTGGACATGACATACACACGGGTTTGAAAAAAAAAAATCTTTCTAGTTTTGTGTGTTCCCCCCCTTATATATTGTTAACAAAGTGTAATCTTTAATCATTAACTACATCATAATAATTTATTATATTCATTGGTGCAAAACAATTAGCATCAATATGATTGGCAAAAGTTTTACAGAAATTTAACAAGGCACATAGGCACATACACACACCTACTTATGCATGTAGCCTAGCTTACAAAAACTTTCACTTATCTTTTCTAATCTGTTTCCATGCTGACAGCCTGGTCTTTTTCCTTCCTATAGATACACTGAAAAATCACCAATAATTATTTCTCCTATTAACTCAGCTTTAATTACAAACCAGCTGTCAAGCCCCTCCACAGGACCTTCATTGGTATCTCGAGAACTTCTAGTCCATTAAATGCGGTGGCAGAATAAATGCAGGTGGATTTATCCTTGTTCCATAGAAGGGGAAGGTGCTGGGCTCAGCAGCAGGGCAGTGACATCTGTCCTATGGAAGTAAGTGACTGCCTACAGGTCACTGCCACTCCTCAAGCACCAGCCCCCCAGGAGTGACCTGGGACTGGCTCACCACTGCCTTCCCTCACCAGAGCAGCTAAAGAAACACAAACTGCTCAGGAAAACTGAGCACTGACTGGTTAACACTGTTCTGTTCCTTAAACCAAACTGAGAAGCCAAAACTCACTCTTCTAAAGGTTTTTTTATCTGAAAACCAAGCAGAAACAAGTGCTCCTCCCGTGGCTTCCTGATGCGTCCCACCAGAGCCTGGGCTGTGCCAGCAGGGGGGAACTGCCTCAGTATGGGATTTACCAGAGGCACAACCTTTAGAACCACTTGCTCAACACTACCAGACATAAGCCACAACAGGGACCAGACACAAGAGAAAAGAGGAGGCTCTCCATCTTGAAGCCGCACAACAAAACCTTCAATCCAGCAAAGGAGAGTAGGAAGAAAAGAAACTCCCCAGCTCCCTCGTACAACAGATTTTATAGAGCTACGAGCCAGGGGGTGGACACAGACAGCAAACCAATAGGGAATCCTCAGGGGAGGAGTGAGGGGATTCCATCGAGGGTCTGGGGCCAATTGGGGTAGGAGGGTGGAGAGGATGGCTCACATGGGCCAATGGGGTCTCCAGGAGTAGGGGAATTCCAAAGGGGTGTTGCAGACAGGGATTGGCCCAAGGTGAGAGTGGCAGGGAAGGTTCGGGAACAAAAGGGGCTGGGTTGCCTTGCTAGGCAGGGACAAGAGCTGGAAAAGGGGTGGGGAATGGCAAGAGGGACAGCTTTGAGGGAGGGTAAAACCCAGGGGTAAACCAAATTGAGGAGAAGAACATGGAGGTACGGCAGAACAAACTTGACAAGGAATCAATAAAATAAATTCAAACCACAACAGCTTCCTGTCCCTGCAAACGACATAACCCCAAATAAAGGATACTTCTCAAAGCACCTGCTCCAACAAGGCTTCCCACACACACAAAGTACAGTTACTCATCTATAGTGCAATGCAACTAGGAATGTTCTGCTAAATCTAAGTCCTGACCAAAGTTTGTGTATTAAACTGAAGTACATGTAAAAGTGTGGATTTTTTTTCCCCTGAGTCTCTACGGTTGCTGCTGCTGACACCTGTGATGACAAAGCTGGCCAGTCCCTGTGGGACTCACCCTCATCATTCAAAAAGGCGAGTTTTTATCCTCAAAGAAGGCAGGAGCTGCCACAGCACTGGTGGCAGAAGGTATAGAGCAAAAATAATCACTGAAGCTTTCATAGGCTTTGTGGTTTCATCACCTTTCCTGCCTCCATCAGGGTAGAAATTAGTGTTTCTGTTCTACTAACACATTATTCAGAAATGCTTTTGAAAGACCAAGTAATTCATATTTAATGATTTCTGACTGTTAAGGATAAAAGATTAAAAACTACTAAGGAACACTGGAAGATACATGCTCTTGTCCCAACACCAATGCATGTAGAGAAGCACTCCTGAGCATCTTCTCCCTCAATGGTCTTAGGATGACTTCTGAAGGAAAATTATTTGAAAATTCCCACCACATCCATGTGAGCCCAATTTCCTTCGGCACAGCCCTAACTGCCAAATACTTCACTGACCAGGCACTGGCCATCTTGCCAACAAGAGCCAGATGGAATATACACCACTGTCACTCCTCCCAGGACAGCCAATTTGAGCCATGGTTTTATTCTTTACACAAAACTAGGCTCTAGCACAGCTCATCTGAGGCAGGGCAGCCTCAGTGTCTGCTGGAAATATCTATGGTAGACAGGGAACTGAGTGTTTAGAGGATAATTACTCCCCTTCCTCAGTTCACAGCTCCTCCAAATGACTGTATTAGTTGGAGGATTAGGTCTCCCATGTGTCAGACCCGGAGAAGGTCTGGGAGTTCATCCAAGGTCCAGGCCTTTGTTTGGTTTGCACATTGTGCCAAGGGTCACAACTCTTGAGGGGCTTTCTCTGCAGCCAAAATCATAGCAGATTACTTAGGATTTTATACAGGAACGAGTAGGAGTTGCTTTCTACCTCTATTTGTTTGGACTAGTGCCGATAACAGCCTGGGGATTTTCCAGACAGCACCATCTCTGCTCAGATTTCTCCAAGCAAGCCTGAGCAGAGGGATAGAAAGCTTTGAGGGCAACAACAGCTGAAGAGGATTCCTGATGGTCACCTCTTATCTGCACCACAGTACATTCACCACGCTGGGCTGCCTCAAGGATGAAATCCAAAGCTCAACAACTTCAATTGGAAATTAAAAACAAAGCAGCATTCCAACCTGTGCCTAAGTCAGCTGCTCTTCCTTGAGCTGTGAGCAATCTGACTTCTATAACTCCCCGTGTTTGACAGGCAAAGCAGAAAGACTGGACTTGATGATTTTAGAAGTCTTTTACAACTTTAATGATTCCAAGAAATCTTACCACTCTCAAGCATTTGGTGACCCTCAGGACCCCTTACAAGTGATGCTCAACACAGGAGCTTCATGAGCTTCCCACTAGGGTACTACAAAGGGATTTTAATCCAGTAATATTTTTTCTCTTGCTTTTCCTGCTGAGGGAACATTCAGCAAAACATCTCTTTTCACTGCAAAAATACAGCAACTCCAACTACTTAAGGATGGAAACATGACAGGGAGGTCTAGGGAAAGCAGTTCACAAGTTTAAAGGTCTACTTAAAATTTTGTCCCAAATCTCCCCCTTCTCATTTCTCTACTTCAGTGAAGTGAGGAGAGCCTCTTTTTTTCCCCTCTCAGCTGTCCCCACATCTCTATCAGTCAGAATTGCTGAGTGTTTGCCACACTGGAGGTACAGGAACTCTTCTAACAATCCCCTTCACTCAAGATCAGCCACAGGAGTGCACAGCACAAGTTATGCACTGAGGGAGCACCCAGAGCCGAGACTGAAGCTTGTGTCACACCTTGGTTTTAGTAAAGCCCAAAAGCAAGCCCCCAGGAGTTCCCAAACTCCAAAAACTCTCCACCCAGCAGTAAACTCTAAGTTTAAAGCAAAGCTTCTGGCTCCACCTGCTGCTGGAAGGTTGGAAAAGAGGAAGAAGCAGCTGCAGACAAAACAAAACAAAAAATTAAAAAGAACAAAGAAATAACTAAGGCCTGCTTTTCTAATTAGCTCATCCTCCCAACATTGTTGTTAAAAGACAAAACAGAGATTGTTTCATCATGGAAAATTCTAACAGGTTCAAGATGTGAAGCTCTTTACCCGGTCATGACCACCAGGCACTTGGGTCCTATTAAAAATTACCAAAATACATTACTTAACTTTAGAAAATAGTGCCTGATGACACAAATTCATGGGTTTTGCAGCTGAAAAGAACCCAGGTCAAGGACAATGTCATAAGCATGATTCCTAAGACTGCCAACAGGAAGGAGGAAAAAAAAGGAAACCCTGCATTGTATGTTTTCCCATCTCGCCCTGTTCACTGTTTGGCTCTTGCCTCTGTGTTTCACATGGTCCCCTTAAATCTTGGTTTACATTTATCCACAAACAGTGTAATTTTTTCTTTTTATGCCAGTATATATATTTAATGATTTAATGCCAAAACCCACACACTTTTCCCTTGCCAAAGTGCACAGGTGCCAGCACAACTGAGCATTATTTCCACAAACAAAGCTCCCAGTGAAGCCAAGGGCTGCCCTGGGTGCCTCAGGAATGCTGGTTTGGCTCTGGGGTGCTTGCATTACCTCCGTGTGTTTGCCCAGCACTGAAGGCAGGGTCACTATTCATTTAGAAAAGCATTTCATATACCTGATTTAAAGAAACATCACAAGCTACTTCACAAAAATATGTGCAAGTGATATGATGGAGACAGATTAAGCCTTTTCAGCCAAATTCTTATAGCAACATTTTGCAGATACATATTTGTGCCTTTAAAAAGTTTTATTGCTGTACAGCTCTTGCTAAAGAAAACTAAGCCCTCTGGATAGGCAATACAGAGTTGTTTCAAGTGCCATTTTCAAAATAAATTTCAATTGCAGCAGAAAAAAAGTAATGCCATTTCCACACTTGCATCTCTACCTAATGAAAACTTAAAAAAAAAAAATACACTAGGAAGGTTCAGAAAGGGAATTCTCTGAGACTGCACTTGTCAATTTTTCACCACCTACACTTACGATTCAAAAACCAAATTCATTTCATGAAACATACATTTTCTCTGCACATTCCAGGCGTATATTGCACTAATTTGTAAATTATTTTCCATTTCTTCTCCTTCAAGTTAAAATTTGCTCAACACCAGCCTTTGGCTGAGCTACCTCCACTGGAGCAATCAGTGGAACAAGTACAAACCCCAGAGCACTGATTTCTGGCACTCAGCGGGTAAGAGCACTTTAGTTGTCTACATTTTTTAGGGAATAAAAGCCCTGAAGAAATTTTCTAAGGCTAATTAAGATCCCAGACAACAAAAGCACATGCAGGTTTTACAAGCACATTAGTTATACAAGCAGCAAAATTTGAGAGGTTCAGGCAATGTCAATGACAACTGGCCAAATCCCAGTTTAGGATTGCCAGAAGACACAAAAATCACTTTCCATGATACAGCAAGCCCCCAAAACAGACACATCATGCCAAAAGCTTTCTGATAGCCTATCATTTTATCACTTTGCACAGAAAAAGGAGCTTTGACATTCCCTTTGAGTATCCAGCTCCACCTCCTAACTCACAAACTTCTGCCAACAGGGTTTTCATTATTACTGAAGTGCAGGTTAGCTGGTGACAGGCTTGGTGTTTTGGAAGAGACATCCTGTATGTGTCTTCACTCCTGAAATAATCCATGTAATTTTGTACTTGTTTCTGGTATTGAACTGTAATAAACCAAACAATCAAAACCCTCTGTCTGCTCTAGCTCTGGTTCCAGACACACACCCTGGACCTTGATTACTTAAGAGAGCCAAAGAGCTTTCAGCTTAAAAGAGAAAACTCAATTACCCCATCATTAAATAAGGGCAATTTAGGATAACTTGTCTTGGGAATTTTCATAAGCTTGCAAAAAAATTGGACTCATGAAGTAACAAAAAGATAAATTAAGAGCTCAGAGATGCAACAATGGTGTGCTGGAGAAAAAGAAAAAATTCTCAAGTTCTGAAAAGTCTCAGCCTATTAAAACTGCAACCAGAAAGTGGGTTGGGTAAAATCTGAGCTCAAATTGATCAGCAGCAGACAGATAAATATTTTGAGACAGTACAAATGAGTAAAGCATGTCACAGAGTTTTACATACAATTCTTGTTTATTACACAAATAAAATAAACGAGGGGGAACAGCTTCAAAGCTGTTCTTCAAAACAGCTTCAACAAAAAAAAAAAAAAATCCTCCACAATGGTGGGCATCAACTTCAGGACAGCACCCAAATCATGTGAACTGGACTGGCAATGGAGGAGCAGGGAACTGCAGAACAAGAGCTCTAGAAAACAGCACTGCTAAAAAAAAAAAAAAAAAAGAGAGAGAATTTTAACCAGAAAAAGGTTAAGAACTGAAACAAGAACAACCACAAACTTTAGGTACGTGAATGGCTGTTGCACAAAAGGAAAATAATGCTCTGTGGCCTGAGGGGCACAATGGCAGAGTGACACACACGAGGCAGGAATATTGCTGAGAGTGAGGACAGGGAAGCACCAGAACACAGACTGGAACGTTCTGCCCTACAGCCCCTTTTGGCAACTGGGCAAACAGTGGCAGAGCTGGGGCAGGAACAGACCTGAGCATGTCCTTCATCCTTGCCAGCCTCGTAACTCTAAAAAAAAGTCAACTTTTGTGCTGCCAAGAGTTTTGCAGGTTTACCTGTTGGGGCTCTGAAAGGTCTCCAGCAAGTGCTGTTTACCCCGTGGTTTCTCTCAGGTATTTCCCTCCTTGCCCATAAGCCCAGCTTTCAGAAACATCCAACTTCCTCAGCAACACCTCCCTGCATTTTTTTATCTTATTCCTAACGTGTGGAAAACCACTCTGCCAACACTCAGTGCCCACAAAGGAGACGGGGAAGCCCTACAGAAATCAATTCTATTGGAACCCACGAGAATTTCACCGCACGGGAGCCCTGGGGCTTCTGGAACGTTCGGGGTGTAGGCAGCTCCTTATACAGCTAACCTCGAGCCCCAGTGCCGCCCTCCTTCCCCCATGGGCGGCGGTCCCTCCCGGTCGGGCACAGCCCCCGTTCCCCACGCCCACCCCTCGCTGTCCAGGCACAGGGTCTGCCCCTGAGGTCTGCCAGCCCCGTTCCTGCAGATCCCGAGTGCTTCCCGCAGGTTATCCGGCGCACGCAGCCATTCCTCCTGTCCCTAAGGATAACAGTGCCACTGCCACGTTCCCCCTTGCGACTCAGAGGCTTTTCCAAAGGGAGCTCAGTGCTGCTTCACCCACAGCTGACACATCACCCAAGGCAAGGAAAGGAAATGTTCTGCCACCCCACTGGGGCACTGCCATGAACTAAGGTGCCTTCCAAATCCCAAAGGATTCTTTTATGAGCATGTGACTGTATTTAACCCCTATGCTCAGCAAAGGGAACATTTTGCACTGCATGATTAATCGGGGTTTAGTTCAGCTAGAACCAACTAAGAAAAATTTAAAACTATGAGTTTTGCTCTATTTGAAGACTCAGACTATTTTCATTGCAAGTCAACGTATTTTTTTAATGTAAAATGTGTTTTAATATAAACATCCAGATGATAGAAAGTTTTGTAATAGTAAAAACAGATCTAAATGTTCAGATTTATTTTACAAGATTGTAAAGCCAAACACTGAGGCCAGGCTTGAAAACAGCATCTCTTGTCATACAATCAAAATATTGTACACACAGAACACAGCTCGATGCTTCTCAAGTCCACCAGCATAACACCCAGTTTGTCAAACCTTCAGCATTAGAAATTTTTTTCAAGCTGCACACGAAAAACACAAATTCACCCACAATGATAAGTGCTTCCATCCTACAGACATCTTGCTGAGAGGCAAAAATTGCCAAATGCCATGTTTTGGAGAGTGATATGAGAGTGCAAGGCAACCTAAAATAGATATATATAAATCACACTTGAAACTTTGGCCAAGACTTATAACAATTAAGCAGATTTCTATAGGTATCTCCCTCAAATATTCCAACCTAGTTGTTCAGTACGTACAGAACTTTATTTCCAAGTATTTCAAGACTGGAAAGTCTTTAAAATCATTCTGTATTTTCTACAGAGCCATTATAATTTAAAGATACAGCTATGTTTTAATGGTCAAGTCCTCTTAGATAAAAGGAGAGATGCTTGCTTCAAGAGCAGGCCTCCATCACACACATTTCAACACACCCCCTTGGACCAGTCAGCAGCCAGGCTGTAAGAGCCATGTTTTCAGAAAGACAGGATGGTTTTGTGGATGATTTCGATGGACTCTCTGATCTCATCCTCCTTGATGACGAGGGGCGGGGCCAGGCGGATGATGTCGCCGTGCGTGGGCTTGGCCAGGAGCCCGTTGTCGCGGAGCCGCAGACACACCTTCCAGGCGTCGTAGTCTGCAACGGGAGGGAGAAAGGGAGGGAGAACATCAACAGGACATTGAGGACGTTCCCAGCACAGCAGAGGAGGTGTCACACGTGCAGCACACCTGGTGCTGTGTGCCAGCTGGCAGAGGGGTGATGCGGGATGTTCACAAAGGAGAGGTGACGCTCTGGAATCCGCACAGAGTGACACGGCTCCAGAGCTGTCCTTTGCCTCAGCACACACAGCTCCTTCACAGCTCAGTGCTTGTCTGGCACTCAGTTAGACTTTAAAATAAATTTTAAAAGGGGAACCCTGTGAGGAGGAGGTAAGAGAACATGTGGACAGGACTGCAGATAAGGTTATGTTTATGTAATCTGGGTTTCAGGCAGGGCATCATTGTGGAAAATGACACCACCTTTTTGCAGCACTTGATCAAGTACTGCCTTGATTTTCAGATTCCTGATATAATTCAATATTATTCTGATATAATTTCTCCCTAGAAACTTGTTCTCCATCATTAATTTTTTTCTTCTTTGTACCCTCCTGTATTTATTGTAACTCTTCTGAAAACGACTAATCCCAGCCCATGCTCCCATAATCTGGCAGGAACTTGTGTTACAGCTGTAGGCAGTTTTTTCCCAAAGAGGATAGATAAAGGTATTTGTTGGGAGGCAGACTCACCACCAGGTTTGGACATTATCAAATCATAAGAGTTCATATAATTTAAAAATAATTGTTTGGTCTTTCTTAATTAAAAAACTCTATTTTTAACAGTACACAGTAACTTAAATCAATTTTTAGTGGTACGACAGTACTATAGTCATGTTCTGAAAACAAACATTATGTCTACATGCTGTCCCCTATCTACAATTTAAGTTGAAAAATACTTCTCCATGCTGAGTTTGTGCAGTTGATTTTATTTCCTTACCTTTGGTTTCCCGAATTACGATTGCATTTAAGAGTCCTTTTCCTCTTACAGCAGTCACAATATTAGATGGAGTCTTCATGAGCTCACTTCTTAGCAGATTACCCATTATTTCTGCATTTTTTGCCAGATTTTCTTCTTCAATTACCTAAAGAGAAGTCAAATCTACAATCAGCTGAAGGGCACTGCATTTGTTTTGCTTACCATGGGGAAGGATGGATAATGTCACTGAACCTGCTGATTTGTCACAAAAGTTGTTGCAGCCACAGTGTCCCTGCACAGGCTGCAAGTCCCAGCAGGTTGGTATTGAGCCTTTACTCATTCATGTCTACAAAATACAATAATGGCTTTGAAATTTTATTCTAAATAAACTGCTCTTTGATTGCTGTTATTTGCAAGTAAACAGCAAACCTCTGAAGGCTCTGAATCTCTCCGAGTACTGGGTAGTGATGAGGTTTTCTGTGTGACCTGCATCAATAAAGTCAATTAAGCAATTACAAAATAATTGAGTTGCACCTTCTGGACAGGACATTGTCATTTCTGTTTGAGATCCATACCTGTTCTCAAGCTCACAGAGCAGCAGCTTCTACTGATGTAGTAAAATAAGCCAATTTCAAAATGTCTTCATGAAATTAATGAAGGTATTTGGTGAAATTTACATAATTGCTTTAAAACTTCTTCTAGATGAATCTTATTTTGACATTTAAGACATTAAGATCATAAGAACACAGGAAGTGGGCCACATTTCCAATAAAAAATTTAAAATTTGTTTTATGATTTGCAGATAACCACTACCATTTTTCCACACTTATTTAAAGCTAGATTTCTACCGATAGCCTGAAAAAATAATACCATTTATTTAAGCAAAGATCATGAGACCCTTTTTAATTTGGATTCCAGACCTCTAGACCTCTAGCCCCACACACAAACCTCCAGTGCTGCCATTGCCACACGACAAGCTAATGGATTTCCTCCATATGTGGATCCGTGTTCACCAGGTTTAATGGTCAGCATAATTTCATCATCACACAGCACTGCTGAGACCTGAAATGGGAAGGGCAGCAAATTCACATACTTACAACAGGAAACTTTAGTATATCTAAAGCAAACCTTCCCTCAGAGCTCAGGAAATTTTCAGCCTCTGGTGATAAATTACATTTACATTCCCAGCAGAACAGCAGATCTGACAATCCCATAATTAATCCCTTAAATACACTTAGCTATAGTGGTAACACAACTTTCAATCCCAGTTGAGGGGAATTTCTCCAAACTGAGTATTATTTCAAGAGTTTAAGCAGAAATCCTGTCAATTGGCCAAAAGAGTTCAAGGCATTGTAATTTCCAGCCTAATCAGCAGGAATTTAAGTCACTCCAAGAGGATAAAACCAGCCATGCAGGCATGCCAGCCAAATGAAATAATGCCAGTTGGTCAGCTATAAAGGTAGTATTTGGTATTCCCTTATTTTATTATGTCTCTCTCAAGCTGGACTGTCTGGTCATAAATCATAGTTAGTCTTGCAAACAACAATTTCCAAGTACAACAAACATCAGATTCATTGTTCTTCCAACTGGCAGATTTTCAGAGTTGATGACTAATTAAAAAAAAGATTATTCAACAAATGTTTGGGTAATTTTATGTTACTTTAAATTACTGATATTTCTTCAGTACTCACAGGGTATAAGCCACCAGAAAGGGCCTTTCCAAGAAGAATTATATCAGGTCTCACATTTTCATGGTCAACAGCCAGCATTTTCCCTGTTCTGGCTAAACCAGTCTGTATTTCATCAGCAATAAACAGAACCTTTAAAGAGAAGAAAAATCCAAACAGAACAGGGAATTACTTTCACTGTCATTTCAAACCCAATTCTGATACAATTTTTTGAGGTATCACAGCAATAATGAAGACAACTTTATTAATAATATGTCAATGTCTTTCTTTGAAAATATGAAAATAATTATGACTAGCACAAATTAGGAATCTGAATTCTGCTGGAACAGAGAGACCTCTGAATTTTAAATCAGAGATCACTGATAACCATTTTTCTCAGTGTTTCATTCTGTGACCCATTATTGTAACTGATTCTTGGTAGCAGTTATACACATCAGCAACAAAGGTCTTGGATAGCCATGGTAATTGGAAACTTATAATGGAAAAGAAAATAGAAGTTAAATGAGTATAAAATAAATCTAGTTGAAGAATATTAATTAGAAACTTAAATCAGTGACAATAGTAAGAAATATTGAATAATGTGCACTGCTAAGAAGTAGTTTTTAGTGAGATATTACCAGGAAACACAAGAGGTATCCCTGCATTGTTCCACTGAAAGAAAAGGGAATTATTAAATTGCATATTAAGTTGTATACCTTGCATAGAAGGGTGACCTTACAAGTTACACCAGTAAACACAGTGTGTAGTGTTAAGTGTTGAATGTTTAATGCTACAGTGAATTCTCACATTGTGCTTTGTGCAGAGGTCCCTCACTCCTGTGAGATAGCCTTTGTCAGGAACAATCACACCTGCTTCCCCTTGAATTGGCTCCACCATGAAAGCTGCCACGTTGGGGTCTTGAAGGGCCCGCTGCAACATTGGGCACAGGGAGAGGAGAGACAAAAAGAAAAAGATTTTACTCAGATCAAATACAGAAAATACATGTAGTAGAACCTGATTCTAGCCCTGGTGTTCTTCCTCAAAGGATGAGAAGAGAACAGCATTGCTGTCAGACAGCTCTCTCTGAGTGCCACTTCAGTTCCAAAGCTATGTCACCGTCGGCAGTGTGAAGTCAGCTGCTGTGCTGGCTTGGGAGGTACAAACCTTGCAAACTGCAAACCTAGGCAAGCAGTTTATCAGAACAGTTCATAAATCACCTCAGAAATACCCTCAGTTTCATATTACCCCATACAATACAAACAATTGCTCAACTCTTCTCTTAAACAAAAAAAGAATTGAGCCCCTCCAGACAATTTTACCTTAAAGCAAAGTCCACAGGTACATTCTGCACTATCAAGGTCAAAAAGGTTTAGAAGTCCACAAGGCACAAGAGATCTAATGATTCCCAGCATGAATTTAGTACAGCTTTTCTCAGCTTTGCCCCATGAGCAGAATGAATTCAGCTCTAATGATGGCATGAAATATTTGCAGGCCTTTCACCATGGGCAGCCTGCTGTAGGTTCAGATCTGAACAAGCTTTTCCACACTGCAGCTCTAGCCCACTGAGAGACCTTTGTGTCCCCTAAGCCAAGTCCAAGGAGAAAAGCAGCTCTGTCCTATAATCCCTCAATCTCCAAAGCCCACTTACTTGGATGAAGCAGGCCCAACAGGCACAGAGGTTTTTACTCACAGAAATGGTACCTAATCAAGGGTCACCCCTCCTCAACTACTTGACAGGATTAACCTCAGAAAACCCACTGGGAATCACTGGCATTTCAGGAGCTTGTGAAAGTGAAACAGCAGCCTGGCATGGTTTTAAGGATGCTGTGAAACTGGAAATAAATCTTTGCAACTGCAGTGAATTCTAGTCATAGAATCACAGGGTGGTTTGGGTGGGAAGGGACCTTAAAGCTCGTTCCATCCCACTTCTTGCCATGGGCAGGGACATTTCCACTAGACCAGGTGGCTGGGAAATTAAACAGATCATGTAGTTTTTCTTTCACATCCTGAAGCATAACTGAAAATCAAAACCAAAGCAGAATTTACCCACATTTCATATCCATAATTATAACAGACACATTCCTTATATACATCTACTTACAGATATCTTAATGTCAAAGCACATGTTTCAAAGTATAACCCTCTGATTTTCCTTGCTATTTACCAAAGAGACATTGTAAAATGATTCCATATAAAATAATAAAAAATTGTCAAATACCTCAAGAGCTGGTAGATCATTGTATGGGATCAGTTCAAATCCTGGCATGAAGGGCCCAAAGCCATCATAGCTGGATGGGTCAGTAGAACTGGAGATGGCAGACATTGTCCTGCCCCAGAAGTTGCCAGCTGGAAAAAAAAGGGGGAAATTGTTACAAAACTGACCAACAGCCAGAACACTTTAAAGGACATCACACTTTCCACTTGGTGATGCATTTTAAGGGTTATCTAACAAGATATTAGGATCCCCCTCCTAATGGTTAGCATTTTGCATTGATGGCATAAATACACTCTGTTCCTATATCAAAAACCAAAAGAAAATTATACTCTAAGTCCTGACAAGTACACACAATAATTTCCTTAAGTTTTGTTAGTAGTCTGGAAAACTGAAAATAACTCTGATACTGCCAGTTTCTGGAAGACCTGGAAAATGCAGGACAAAAGCCCTGGTAGGTGAAGCCAAGAGGATAGCTTAACCCTGTTGAGCAATCTGTGAGAGGTGTGGCACTAATCTGAGGAATTAATCCACAAAGAAGTTATGCAGGAACAACAACTCAGGAATAAAAAGTACTGCACTTTAAGTGATTAAAAGAGCATGGAGGACTGGATGTTCTTTCTTTCCCTGTGACTTCAGGCTGCCTCCCAGTAACCCAGTGTCCAGATCCTCAAGTCCTCAACTCATAACACACATTTAACATACCTGCAAAAATTATTTTAGCTTTGTATTTTGGAATTCCTTTCACAGTGTAGGCCCATTTCCGAGCCAGTTTACAGGCAGTTTCTCCAGCTTCCACTCCTAAAACATAAATCAGCACCGTTATCACTCTTGCACATGAAACAGGCCATCAGTGCAGCAGAGAATGTTACAAAACCATTGAATCTCAGAGACAAGAACTAAAATGGAAACAAAATATTTCCTTACCAGTGTTCATTGGAAGAACTTTGTTGTAATTGAACATTTTGGTGACCAGCTCCTCATACTCCCCAAGGACGTCGTTGTAGAATGCTCTGGATGTCAGGGTCAGTTTTTCAGACTGGGATTTCAGAGCATCCACAATCTTTGGGTGACAGTGGCCTTGGTTGACTGCACTGTAAGCACTCAGAAAGTCAAAATACTTCCTACCTTCAACATCCCACACGTAAACACCTGGGAAAAAAACCTATGGTCAGCACACAAAATAAAAGAAGACACAAGACCAAAAAAGGCTCCTCATACATAATTAAAGACCAGAGTAAATTTAAATTAAGTGATAATATATGAACAGCCCACAAGGACTTAGATAGGGTTCCAATGCACCTTTTCCTGCTCACATTAACATTAAACCTCTCCACACAAGGTAACAGAAGAAATTAAGTTGCTTAAAAAATTTCTTGTGTTATTCTGGAAATTAGCAACCCTTTAAATCATTTTAGAGACACCACAATTCTTTCAGGTGCCCTTATGCATAATGATCCAGCTCTCTAATCAACAATTTGCTGACTTTATTTCATCAATGATCTCAATCCCACACAACAAGAACCCAAAAAAGATTCAGAAACCAATCAGGTCAAAATCATTCTGCCACGTTCTCATTCACCTCCGCAGACACCTACAACACCTACAAGCTCCAGGAAAACCTAAATAAAATACCTTTTCCTCTTTCCAGAGCAACAGGCAGTGGGTGATAGTTGTGAGCACCATATTTGGCCTCACGTTCAAAGATTAAATCCGAGGAGAGAGGCCTCTGAATGGTTTTTTTGGGAGCCACTGAGGTAGCAGAGCTCAGCGAGGAATGAAGAGCTCGGCAGAGAACAGCCAGGTGCTGGGAGCGAGTTAGCTTGGAAAGCATGATGGACTTCAGGAGTTCTGATACTCTGGAAGGGAAAAAATAAAGACAGTTAATAATTAGCACTAAGGACTCTTCAGAAGAAATGTCTGAATGATTGAAGTGGTTTTACTGCCAGGATTACAGGTTCCTCAACTATTTTGCAATTCAGCCAAGAAAGCTTATATGAAGTATAATTTAATGTGGGATTAACATCAAACAAGTACTTTTTTCTGTTCTCTGCACTTACAGAAACAGAAAGAAAACTAAACTGTGTGACTCAGCAAGTCTGTGAACTAGTTACATCATTTCTCCTGTAAGTTCCTTTTTCACTGCACTTTAAATTCTGATTTACCAGTATAAACTACAGTAAGAAAGTTAAGTTCATCAAATTTCTTGTTCTATTGGAATGCCCATTTTCTACTAGATTTTCATCAGACAAACTTCCATGATATTGGCTATCCCTGGAAGTGTCCAAGGCCAGGATGGATGGGGATAGTGGAAAGTGTCCCTGCCCATGGCACTGGATGAGCTTTAAGGTCCCTTCCAACCCAAACCATTCTGGAATTCTATGATCAAAAAATAGATGTAAAGTAAGAATATGTCAGATATTAATCATCATTAGAGCACTCTGTATTTTCCCAGCAATTTCCCCTGAATACATAACCTTGTATTTTCACCATTTAGGGATTACCTGAGGGAAGGAATTCATGAGGAAAATGCACTTTGATTTCTTCTCTGTGCCTGCACCTCAGTCAATATAAAGATACTTCCCAGAGAAGAGGATGTGAGCTGGCACTTGAAAAGCTGTTTGAGGAAGCTCTTCCCACAGCAGGGAACAGCAGAGAGCCAAGAGTTCCCAAAGTTCGGGTTTCTGGTCTCACAGAACATCACACAAACTGGCAAAAGGTTTAATCCCCAGAGCAGGATCACAGATCACAAGTGCTCTGCCTGTCAAATGCAGCCTCTCTGTGACTCACTGACAGCAGAGTGAAGAGCTGAGCAGCCTGGACACTGCTGTACCACCTAACACAGGCAGACTGCAAAACCTCAATACCAACAGCAGGATGCAAAGATGGCTTACACAAGGGTGCTGTTATTTCAGGCTGCTTGCAGAAGACAGAAGTAGTAAGTCATGGATTTATCCCTAATTTATTTTGGAAAAAATCCACCCCCTGAATGTGCTGCCTTGAACAGAGAGGCATTTCTTTTAGCAGACTCCTCAGGTATTACATTTCTGCTCCTCACTTCTAACCAAAGCCAAAAGACTTTTCTGCATCTACCAAAATCCAAGCATTTAGGAAGAGTCAGTATTCTCCATTCCAGCAAGAGATGAATGCTGCACAACTCTGGGCACGTTTCCAGCTGTTAAAGATTAGCCCTTTGTGTTAATACTTTTCAAGAGTATTATTCAAGGATTTCGCAAACAAAAAAGACAAATACTTCTCTGTGCAAGAAAAAATTTTGATGACTCAAAATTTCAACCTGCTCAACCCCTAAAATGTAATTGGTCTGTGACATCCTGGCCCCTGGCACACCTCCATGGCAGAGCAGCTAATCCTATCACAAGCTTCTAGATTTTGGAGATTTTCCAGACATTCCTGAAATGAAAAGTACAAAGAAGTTAAACTCTTATCTGCCCTGTACCAGAGGTAGCTCTCTGCATGAAGGATCACAGATCCCCAGTTTGAGGTTCTTGCTTTACTTCTTGCACACTGGAAAATATTAATCAGATTTTTTTTTTAAAGGGCTTTTTCCTCCATGAAGGGAATTGCCCTGCACACTGTGCTAGTGAGACCACATCCTTTAGCCAAGTGTGGAAGATTACAAGGAGAAGAGGTGAGTAAAGCTGAGAATTAAAGATGAATCTGGAGTTAAAAGAAGGGGGGAAATTTGGGGTTGATCAGCAGGACAAGGTGAACAGAAATTTCAAGAAAGAGGAGGGGGCATAATAAGGAGAAAAACCCAAGCAAACAAAATGAAATAAAATCAAGCTCATTACCAAGTGTGAGAAATACGATCATGTACTGGAGCAGGCAGTGCAGGAATCAGAAGCCAGGAAGTTACACCAACTGGAAGAGGTCTTGCATCAGAACAGAAAACCATTCAAAACACAGCTGTAAAACACTTGAACAGCTTTGCTCAGCTATTGAGCAAGATTATCCAGACAGGAGCCTGCAGACTGCACAGGTAAATTGAATGGTTGTATGAACCTGACACTGAAAAACACCCCAAGGTAAATGGGGGGGTGTTTTCAAACACATTAAAACACTCAGGTTCATGTTGATAGAGCAGAGTGGAATTGGTGCCATGCTGCAGCCTCTACCAGCTGAGTCAAAGGGTTGAACACTCAAGGGGACAAGCAGGGGGGACATCAGTGTGGACATGCCAAGCTACCTGTGCAGACCAGCACCACAGCAGGAACAGCTCAGGACCTAGGCTGGCAGACAAGAACTGCAGAATCACCGAGGCTGGAAAAGACCTCTAAGATCACCGAGTCCAGCCTGTGCCCGATCCCTACCTCGTCCCCAGCCCAGAGCCCTGAGTGCCACATCCAGCCCTTCCTTGGACACTTCCAGAGATGGGCACTCCAGACCTCCCTGAGCTGCCCCTTCCAATGTCAAATCACCCTTCCAGGGAAGAATTTCCTCCTGATGTCCAACCTGAACCTCCTCTGGCACAGCTTGAGCCCATTTCCTCTTGTCCTGTCACTTGTCACCTGGGAGAAGAGCCCGATCCCTACCTGACTACAGTCCCCTTTCAGGGAGTTATAGAAAGGATGAAATCGCCTCTGAGCCTTATTTTCTCCAGCAAAACAAATGCAAAAAAAAATATATATAAACAAGGAAAAGCAGTAAACTCAGCGGTGAAATACCAGATCCCGCTGGCCATCTCCGCGCCAAGGCCACGGTCAAAGACAATGCAGAGGCAGGGATGTGGCATCGCGGAGCGGGGCTGGCACAGGCACAGAGGAGGGGAGGGACTGTCGCCTCCCCCGCTCCCCGCGCAGTGACAGCGCTGCCGGGGCCTTGCCGACGGAGCCGGCTGCGGCGGGACAGAACCGGGGCACGATGGCCCGGGGAGAGGCAGAAATGGCCCCGGAGAGCCGGACGGGCCGTACCTGGTGCTGCTGGAGGTGCCGGAGGTGCTGCCGGTGCCGGAGGTGCTGCCGAGGCCGGGGCCCGCGGATAAGAGGCGGATGCGGCCGCGGGCCACTGTCACCGCTCCTCGCCCCGCCCCTCCAAGCTGACGTCGCTGGAATTGCGTCCGGCGATTGGCTATCGGGACTGATTGGCAGCCACCGCCCCCGCGCTGCGGCACCTCCCTTTGGCGCGGGGGGTCTCCATTGGCGGCGCGCGCGAGCCAGCGCCCCGCCCGCCCCCTGCCCTCAGGGGCGGTGCCCCCGGCCCTCGGAGCGAGGGCTCCCTTCCCTCTTCCCTCGCCGCCTTCTCCCTTCCCTCACACCGGCGCCCCAGGCCCTCAGGCTGGCGGCTCGTCTCCTCTCTCCTGAACTAGCCTTGGGAGCAATCTTTGTAGCCACAGAACCCCTCCGCCCCCGGCGTTCTGCCGCTGTCACCGCTCCTCCGCACTTGTGCCCTCGAGGAAGTCACAAGAAAAGGGCGAGCCCTGACGAAAAAAATCGAGAGGAATTGGGAAAGGGAATAGGTAGTGTGTGGGATGGTGGTGGTACCTCCACTGGTGGCTGCAGGTTCCCCAGGGACGTGATGACAAGTGCTCTGTGTGTGCTCAACTCTGACCTTTCTCTTCCCAAGAGATGAACATGAGCTTTTTCCCAATCTTGTAATATATGGCTAACAGAAAATAATTCAAAATAACAGCCAGGGATTCACAGAGGTTGCTAAGGAATTGTTCATGGAGCTCCTGTAGCAGGTGGTTTTGCCTACACACACCAATTTCCTCCGCAGTCTGTCACGGTCCATCCACTGTCCCCGTGCCTTGCCCTTCTCCTCATGGAAGGGCATTGATGGAACCCCGAACTTCAGGCTCTGCTGCCTTGGGAGAGAGGGAGGGAACGTGGGGGGAGTGAGGTCCAGGAGGGCCCGGGGAGCTCTGAGCCAAGCTTTGAGCTGGGACCAGCAGGTCAGCAGGGACGGGCTGGAACGAGCCAGCGCAACCCTGACCTTTCTCCCGGCTAAATTACACCTGGAGAGCATTTTGTAACCAGAAGATCTGGGCATTTAAGGGGAACTATGAGGTGTGCTTCATAAATACATTCTGGTTTTAGCCAAAAAAAAATCATAGACCTGTTTGGGTTGGAAAGGACATTAAAACTCATCCAGTTTCATCTGCTGCCATGGGCAGGGATACCTTCCACTATCCCAGTGTACTCCAAGCCCCATCCAACTGGGCACTTCCAGGGATTCAGGGGCAGCCACAGCTGCTCTGGGCACCCTGTGCCATGGCCTGCCCACCCTCCCAGGGAACAATTCCTTCCCAATATCCCATCTAACACTGCCCTCTGGCACTGAGAAGCCATTCCTTGTGTCCTGTCCCTCCATGCCCTTGTCCCAAGAACTACTCCAGCTCTCTCAGAGCTCCCTTAGACACTGGAAGCAGCTCTGAGGTCTCCTTGGAACCTTCTCTTCTTCAGGCTGAACAATTCAAATTCTCTCTCTCTGAGCTTTTGCTCATAGGAGAGGTGTTCCATCCTTGTAATCACCGCTGTGCCTTCCTCTGGGCCTGCTCCAGCACTCCAGGTGGGATCTCACAAGAGCAGAATACAGAAGAAAACAAACAATATTTCACTTTTTTCATATCCACCTCACTAGGAAGAGCAACAAAAAAAAACAACCCCCAAAACAACAACAAGAAAAAGCAAGCAAAAAAACCCCTCAGTCTTAGCAGTGGTAACTTCTTAGTGCTTCTTGTTCTTTGTCCATAAATTGCCCTGACAAATTTATCAATGCTGGAAAACAATTTATTTCTTCCACAAAAAAACACACTATCCTAGTTGACACACAGAGAATTTGCATAGCTTCCTCTCACTAAAGCAAGCAATTTGAAAATATTCCTGAACCTTGTCATATCTTCTAATCAAATTGCTCAAATCTTGGATGTCAGGGAGCAGCACCGCTTATGCCTTTGGAGAACAATGCCCTCGGAGAAAATTTTCCCAATGTGCAGTCAGCCTGATGCAGCGAGGGCTGGGAGGAGAGCAGATGATGTTGAGCTCTCTATAAACACACAGAGAGTAAGGCTCAATTTGCTAATATGTTTGTGTCTCCTACTAGCCCAATTCTGCCAGCAAACAGTGCCCTGCATCTGCTGCCAAAGATGAGTTCATAAAGCACCAAAAGGTTGTGCCTTAGGTGCTGAATTGCAAAATACATTTCAGAGTCATGACTGCTGAATGAATACACAGTAGTACTGTGCCCAGTTCCTTAAGTCCAGAGGCAGTTATTGTCTAGGAGCTATTGAAACCTTTATTTCTAGTTGAAGTTATCACTTTTTGTGAAAAGCCCAACATTTTAAGGCTGAAAATAAGCAATGACCTCTCTGCTTTGAGTATTACACACTGTCCCAGTTCATTTTGCCTCCCTGCTCCACTCTGGTGAGATCCCATCCGGAGTTCTGCATCCAGCTTTGGGGTCCCCAGCGTGAGAAGGACAAGAACCTGCTGGAACAAGTCCAGAGGAGGCCACCAAGTTGATCAGAGGGATGGAGCAGCTCTGCTGTGAGGAAAGACCGAGAGAATTGGGATTGTTCATCCTGGAGAAGTTTTGGGGTGACCTGACTGAGGCCTTCCTTCAGCTCCTGAAGGGGGCTGGCAAGAAGGATGGAGAGAGACTTGGGACAAGTGCCTGGAGTGGCTTCCTAGTGCCAGAGAGTAGCTCTAGATTAAGAAGAAATTCCTCCCTGTGAGTGTGCTGAGGCCCTGGGCACAGGATGCCCAGAGAAGCTGTGGCTGCCCCATCCCTTGAAGTGTCCAAGGCCAAGTTGGACAGGGCTTGGAGCACCCTGGGATGGTGGAAGGTGTCCCTGCCCACGGCAGGGGAGTTTGGAACTGGGTGAGTTTTAATGTCCCTTCCAACTCAAACTGTCATTCTACAATCTCTGGTGTGAGGAAAACAATCACATAATTTGTTTGTTGCATACTCACGTTTCTTAAATGGCCTTATAGGACACGGTTTAGGTTTGCAATTCATGAGATCAATGGGATTTTCCCAGGTAAGAAATGCTGGTTCAAGGTTAGATTATTTTTTACTTTGACATTTCATTAGCATGGCATTTCATTAACATAGATCTCTTATCTCAGGTGATGCTAATGATGCCTTCTACCTATTTAGCCACAAAAATAACATGCTGGGAGCTATATCCCTTTCATCTTTCATAGACTCAACTCAAGACCTGACTTTTACCTGCCTTTAAATGCTCTTATTCTTAAGCTCACCTCCAAATTGGTTTAGATTCATCCAACCATGTTCTTTTCACAAAAGCAGAAAAATATAGAAAGAACAAAACTTGTTCTAAGGATTAAGTAGCACCGATCATGTAAGGGAAATGCACATCTGCAAATGTAAAGAATGCAAACTAAAGGCAACCAAGATCGACTGAGTGCTGAATCTTGGGTTCAGCTCTGCCTCATGGGGCTGGAGGCAAACTGCCCTGAGAGGTGAATTCAGAAGCCAGACATGCAGGAAAACAGCAGATTCCTGTCTGGAAGGTGGAGATTCAAAAACAAGATAATAAACAAACAAGCAACCCTCAAGCAAAAAAAGTCTTGCTTGCTTTTGGATTCTGTAAGGTCTGAAAAAAGAAATAAAGGCATAATTTGGAATGCTCAGATACTATATGTAAATGTGGTTTTTTAAGCTGATATGAACTGTTTCTGAGATTTAAAAATTATAAATATGAAATAACTCTCAAACTGGAATCTGGTTAATCAAGACCTGAAAGAAAGTGCCCTCAAAGCTCTGTTTAATTTAAACCTGATCAGTTTTATACAGGATCAGTGTCATGGCTTGCTTTCTTTCCTCCTTTGTTTTTGGTATTTATTATCAAGACACAGAAAATATCCACTTTTGTTCTTTAAACACTATCAAACTGGAATTTTAAACCATTCACATTGTGCACAGTAGCAGCTATTACCATAGATCTTGGAGGAATTGTTCTCAGTTAGATGAAGTATTTTATGTGAATAAAAAAGAGAAAGAAGAAGCCTAATGTGTACTGTTTAGTTACCTGTAGATACCTAAAAGACTCCACATGACAGTAACCAAAATATGAAAAAGGGAACCCATGAAATGTTCACATTTTACAGTAATTTGCCCTGCAGAAAAGAGGAAAACTCTGACCTACTTGAAGAAAGAGGGTTATTATATTCATTCTGCTAATCCAGAAAATACAATTTGACATGTAAGTAAACCATAAAGTTGTAAGAAGGAACAAGTTAAGTCATGCCAGTTGTTAGGAGTAATTCCACAGCCCTGTCTCTGGCAGAAATGCTCATTGAAGTTGTTGGGAATTAGGCATGTGAGGAGACTGAGGAATTGCATCCCACTTATTGTGGTCATTTAGAGGCAGAGTAAATAGCAGGGAATTGTGTGTTGGTTTGGCTGCACAAGCTCAGTGTGTGCCAGGGATTCACATGCTGCTCGTGGGAGCCGCTCAAGCACTGGTGCCAAGGCAGGATTGCAGGACCCTCACTCGAGTTTAACACTGTCTTAGGAACACTGCAGGAAACATCCAGCATTCCTTGAGAGCTGATGTTTTGCCCCATGGCACCAGTGTTCAGTTCCTCAATGGCATGGGACAGTTCCTCACCTCTGAGCACAGGGTGGATATGGAGCTCACCAAGCCAGGAGGCTCGAGGTGCAAATTCATCATTACCTAAAACCAGCACACATCTGCAGAGCTGGCACGAGGACAGTTCCACCTCTCTACCCACCCATAGCAAAGCCACAAGGACAGGCTTCACCCTTTCTCCTCCTGTTGAAACTCTGCTGCCACTCAGCAAACATGAAAATAGGCACTTTTCTGAACCAAAGGCAGGTTTGACGGCAAACAGTTAACAGTGCCCTGGGGAACTCGACCTTCAGTCCCAGTCTGACAGTGAAGAATATGAAGCTACTGGAAAGTGACCAAAGGAAGCTACAAAGAGGGTGAAGGGGGTGAAGGGTCTGGAGGGGAACCTGTACAAGTGGCAGCTGAAGTCACTTGGTTTGTTCAGTCTGGAGAAGGGACTGAGGGGACACCTCACAGCACCCTACAGCTTCCTCACAATGGGCAGAGGGGAAGTACTGATCCCTGCTCTCTGCACCAGATACAGGAATGAGGGAATGGCTGGGCTGTGTCAGGGGACGTTTGCACTGGGTGTCAGGAGAAGGTTCCTCCCCCAGAGAGTGGCTGGGCCCTGAACAGGCCCCCAGGACAGTGGGCAGAGCCCCAGCCTGACAGAGCTCCAGGAGCATTTGGACAATGCTTTTAGACACAGGGTGGGATTATTGGATTGTTCATAGTGCCTTATATAGAAAAATGGCTTTCCATGGCCCATGATTGTGTTACTGTGCTTGTTTACTGACAGTAGAACTCTACATTAAAACATATCTTGCAGGACAAGAAACCTTAGCCTTTCCTGCAGCACAGCTAAAATATTTCACAGTGCAGTGTGTCAGAGCAGGTCAGCAACAAACTGTAATGCATGCAAAGCAGATCTGCCTCTCAAGTCCACTTAGAGATTTCTTTTTTAGTTCATATCTTTCAAGATAGTTTGGCAAAGCATAGCACAGCCCCTTCAAAATAATGCTGTTTTATTGGATGGGTGTTAGTTAACCCAGCGTAAAGCATCACAAACAACCCTTAGAGCTGATATTCCTTTTGCAATATAAACCTTGAGCTACAGCTCATACTTATCCTCCCTCATTTGTATGTTGGCTTATTTTACAAAGATTTCCATGATACTCTGTTAGATGACAGCATGGATAACTGAATTATAGAAACAAAGGAATTTAAATTGCTGTCTTCTCTCAGGCAGTGTTCCCCATGTTTGAACTTAACACTGTCATTTCCCTCTGCAGCTCAGCAATACCTACATCCAGAGGCATCCACGAATGAGGTGAGATGTTTTATTTCTGTGTGAAACCTAAAGGTGAATTATAAACTCTTTCATTTCTCGGACTTGTAGTTAATTTAATGAGCCTTTTTACACATATTTCTGGTGAGCATCACATTCCTTGGATATCATACTAGCAAAAAGACAAATTGGAGGGAGCTTGGGAAAAACAATCTTTTTTTGGCTTTCCCAAGACAGATTAAAAGAGCTTTATAAATGGCATTTTATGGCATAAAACTCACAAATGTTAAAATAAAATCCAAGGAAAATTGGAGTGAGACTTGGTTTAAATTTAAGGTTTTCAAGTGCCTTGGATGTGACCTTAATTCTTCCTTGAGTGAGTGTATTTTGTTTTGGATCCTGAGGACCTTGTGCTTCCTAACTCACAATCTTCATTCTTGGATTCTATCAGGACAATGATTATCAGGAAAACTCCTTTACATGCTCTCCTGACTTTGAAAATCTGACCCAGATGGCAGCTCTGAGAGCACACAGAAAACAAACATAAATACTTCTAACCAGATAATAAGAATAAATACCTTGTCAATTTGGTTAATCTCAGGACTGAGCACTGAACATCTGGATATGCTTTATCTCAGGAGCTGGGAAACTTCTCCAAATTCCAGCGTGACACATCCCCACTGGCCCTGCTGTTGCAGAGTTTGACATTGCTGCCACCAAGATTGCCAACCTTGCTAAATGGTGAGCACTCAGCTCTGACCTCAGGGCTGCTGTAGTTAGACACTGGACAAGTTACATAATGCACCAGGTCAGGCTTTAACTGGGCATCACTGAGGTGAAAGATCAGCAGGGTGACCGATTGCATCACCTGTCCCTTGTCATTACCCCAGGACTTCCTGCACTTCCCCAGTTAGGACTTTAAACAATCCTTAGATTTTTCTAGAATATTAGATAATTGAGAAAATTAAAGGTTTTCTTGATACATCTTAGGATAAAGGAATTTGCTTTTGATCTGTTGTTTCAAGACAATTTCTTTCATCATAATTGTTTTCAAAAATCACACACCTTGAGATATGGAAGTACGGAAAGCATGCTGCCAAAAGGAAGGAATCTTCAGAAAGACCTTGACAGAAATTGTCTACTCTTAAACTATCAAGTGCCTGTTCCTTAGAAGGGACAAATAAACTGGTGAAGAATTTAATTCATTCTTTGCTCTCTGCAGCTTGTCTGTCAGAGTTCCCTGTCCATGACAGGGGTGTTGGAACTAGGTGGTCTTTAAGGTCCTTTCCCACCCAAACTGTACTAGGACTCATCAGTTTTGCTCTTCTGTATTCCAGTGAAATGCAGCAAATCCTGAATTCAGCAATGCTTGTGCTTTGCAGGGTAATTCCATGGAGGGGACTGGATGATAAGGGAAGCTGTCAGTCCAGTTGGTACCCACAAACACCACTGGAGGTATCAGATGTTGGGACATCATCACAGAACCGGCCTTACCTGAGAGGACAAGGTTTCAATTGACCTAACTCTCAGTTTGTTGTGTCAGGCTCTTAAAGACCCACAGATACAAAACCTAACAGCTTCGAAGGTTCCCATTTTGCAAAGTTGATGTAATTTCATATATTCTCTCTTTTTTAAAAAATGAATGTTTACAGCATCTTTCTGTAAACAATAGCAGTTGTTTATGATCAGAGCTACTATAATAAATCAGCATGTGTAGAAAGGAGAAAAATCTTTTATTTGTATTGATCTTGTACCTAGATCTAGTATTACTCAAAGTGTTTTCAATCTGTCAGAGGCTGCTCAGTGGAAAAGCACAGATCTTGAATACTGCTAAAATCCCTCTGCTGTGTTGCAGCGTGCCTAAGCCCCATGGAATGCCACATTTTTAATTACATTTTTCCTGTGGCATTACAAAGAACACAGAAAAAGCAATGATCAGCTTGAGAAAGAAGCCAGCTTGGGAACTCTTCAGTGTTTGAAGGGGAAAATCTAAGAGAAATGGAGTTTTATAGTAGTGCTGCAGTAGAAAGCACTGGTAGTATTGCTACAGGCTGCATGAATCACAGCCAACACAGAAGAGCTCCTGTGAACAACATGGTAAAGATGCCAGCTAAGAGGATAAAGCAAACCTGTAACAAGCAGCTCATAAATTAGTTGTACACATCATTATCTTCCCAGAAACTCTTTCTGAGTGCACCACCAGAAAAGGGGCCCACAACATGAGTTTGCCATGACAACAAAGTGCTGTAAAGATTAAGGTGACTTCAGCTGATACAGGATCATACTGGAAAACAAAAATGGTTCAGGCCTAGTGATGCAAGAACATAATTATCAATTTTTCTTCAGGAGGATCTCACCCATCAAATATTTTGCTAGACATCTCGTCGGCCTGTGAGTTGTAAAGCTGCTGAAAATCAGACTTTGCTCCCATTCCTGAGAGGTTTTTGGGGGCACAGCAACACTTCTCATGCGTTTCTGAGTCACCGGAGAACGCTGCCATTACCTCTCAACCTCTGCTGCCACCAGGAGGTGAGACTTGCATGCTCCACAGTGACCACAAAAATCAGTGATCACATCTCTTCTGAAGGAACTTCTGCCAGAAACAGGGAGAGTAGGAGACCTCTGGGCTCTCTCTGCTCCTTGTCTTGGGTCACCTCTGGCTCTCTCATGGTCCTACTTGATCTCAGTGAGGAAAAATCCACAGGTGGAAAACAGGAGTCTGTTCTCACCTCAAGAACCTGTGTGTAGGTAGCACAAATCTTATTACACATGTTCTAATAATAATAATAATAATGAGAGAGAGAACCAGAGAGAGATTTCCAGGAAGAAAACAGACTTTAGTTTAATTTTCCAGTCGTGTATTACACAACAAATACCATTGATTTCCTTCAAGAAAAATGCTTGGTCAGTGACATGCCAATAAATACATTTTATCTTTTGTTCTTCCATTTATTTAATTTTTCATTGTATTCATCCAACTTTGCAAACTCAACTGCATGAATTGTTGTGGATATTTTTTCTTAAGTACGGTTCTGAAATTCTGGTTAAATTGGCATTTCTAACATTTCCCTAACTGTGATGTCATGGTGTGCCTCCCTGTACTTGTTTCATTATCAGGTTAAATGAAGTCTATTTCCAAAGTGATTTTGTGGTTCTTGGACTCAGAATTGGGAGCAGTTTGGGCAGTTTGACCCCCAGCTGCTGCTGCCTGCTCACTGCAGACACTCTCAGGTGCTGAATCACAGAATTGTTTGGGTTTGAAGGGGTCTTAAAGATCAGCAATTTCCAACTCCCTGCCATGGGCAGAGATGCCACACACTAGATCAGGTTGCCCAGAAATGAGGGGGGCTCCTAACTTTCCTGTTCTCTCTGGAGCATTTGAATTCAAAGCTCTTTTAATTTAATATACATGCATTTTTGCTTTTTACACTTAGGACTTACTCATGATTCCTTTTAACATCTATATTCAGCTGTGAGTAAAGTCAGTTTCTGTATGTGCCTGAAAATATTGCACAAATCTTTATTCAGAATTGTTAGAGATAATGGATACTCAGTGGGGCATTTCTAGAAGTGTTACCAGTGCAAATGGCCTCATCTGGGCATTGCAAAGTTTGACTTCAATTGCTGTTCCCAGGACTGCTTGGAACCTCAGCTGGAATAAGTGCCCAGCTACCACATGCCTAATGAGAATCACCCATCCAAGCAGCCCCACTCAACAAGGCAGGGAGGGAAGGCTCTGTCCAAAGGGCTTGGAAGCATTTAGCCAGGAAAACTTTGGTGGCCTGGGATCAGAGCCACAAAATCTGCATTCCCATTGATGTGTATCCCCCTTCCAGTGCCATGCAGAGGTGCAAGTTATGCAAAGTGGGGACCATGACTGCTATATTCTCTGGAAATAACTGTAAAACATCTTTTGGGAATCTGGGCTAGAAGTGACTAAACAGAGAGATAGGGGAAAAGAAGGCTAGAGTGTCTTGCACAGGAATCAATATTTCCTCTAAAGTTAATACAGTTTTGGCAAGGGTAAAATTGCTGGCAAAGCAGATCCTTGAAAGGCTTATGAACACCAAAAACCACATCTTGAAGGAAGAGACAATTTGTACTATTTATTTTGACTTGTAACATTCCCTGTTTTTTTGCTGTGATTTACACTTCTCAAGGAGAGGAAGTAACCATATGACCATAGGAGGGCACAAGCCTGTCTTGTACCAGGGCTGTGGGTACACTGTGGGTAACCAACCCTATCATGCTCTGGGAACCTCTTAGAGTGACAGCAAGGTGACATCAAGACCTGTTTTTTGCATGGACAGCAATGACAATCACAAGTAGGAGGCCATGAATAGTCAAGAGGATTTAGGTCTAGTTAGTTCCAACCTGAGGCAGAGAAGATAGACTAGGCCAAACTGCAGGAATGCCTTTCCCACCCTGCAGGGCTTGAGCTCTTAACTGCCATTGAGCGGCCAGAAGTGGACACACAGTTTGTCAGCAGTGGTGGGACCAGATGGCTCAGGCATTTGAGATTGCTGATTGCCTGGCCAGAAAGGAAGGCAGCTCTGGATGCTCCCCAAGCAGCTGAAATGCCCTGGTCTTTTGTAAGTCTAACTTAAATTAGGGTTTAAAAGTTACTTTAATTAACCTCCAAGTAAAGGCCGTTCATACAGCAGCCATGACTTCCAAGTCCATGACCTGAGGTGAACTTTGTGTTCTGTTAATAGCTCTGCAAACCACTGAGGAGACACTGAGTACCTCCTCTCGATGTGGAAAGACAGCCTCAGGTCATTTCAGCTGGCCCAAGCTTAGGCTTGTGGCTCTCACCCTTGATCCCTGCAAAGCTGGAAGTCTGGAGGGTGACTTTTGCAAGAGAGGGTTGTCCCATCACCCATCCAGAGGAGATGAGGTATCACCCTCAGTCACTGACATGCAACACAGGGACCATCAAGACCCACACCAGGTGGGCAAATAGTCCACAAAGCAGACAGTGCCTCATCCCAGTAAAATTAAAAACAATTAAACAGGGAATAATTTAAAAACCCTTTTTATTTAGACCAACACAAGAGCTAGATAGGATTTATGAGCTAAGTTTTTTGGTTGGAAAGCCAGTGTGTACTTTAAAGCATTGTCAGAGACCAAGAGGATACAGTCTGGAATACTGTGTTGTAATAATTTGTAAAACTGCATGAGACAGATTTTTTTAAACCAATTACTTCCCATCCATTCAGGGACAGATGAGCCCCCAGCTAAAATTCCTTTTCATTCTGATGCTTGTAACGATGAAGATGAAATGTGATTTTCCTTCAAACAAATGCTCCAAAAAGCAAAACCAGAAAAAGCATGTGTTTTTCTGTTATGGAAAGTAGGTCTCAGCATGCTGGAAATTCTGTGTTTTACTTACTTTCTACCACAAATGCCCCATTTTTAAAGAAATGAATAATGTAATCATTTTCTCTGATTTATGTTTTCTTTTCTGCCTCATTTGGCACTAATGCTGTGTTATTACAAGAACAACTGGTCTCTGCAAAAAGAATGATCTTTAGATTTCTTATCCAAAACCTGTGAAGTCATTGGGACTGAACTGCAGAGAAAGCAGAGAGGCCGTGGACATGAGCAGCAGTTGAACACTTTCCCACTGACCAGGCAGATTTTTCCTTCTTGTCTCCCGATGACACAGAGCTGCATTTTCCTGCACCTTCCCAAACAAAGCTCTCCTCCAGGTAGGGTGTCAAGAACATTACTGGCAGTTTTCAGAAACGACGATGAAACGTGGGTCAAACAGGGCTCAGAAGAGTCCCGCGGGCACAGTCAGAGCCTGGGGACGTCTTCACTGCCGAGCATCCCTGGGATCCGACACGGCCGCCTGCACCCTCATCAGCATCAGGATCGCAGCAGTGCTAACGAGTGCCACAGCTCCCGAGCCCCCGAGGCTTCAGACGTGTGCTGGCAAGCCGAACAGCAACGAAGAGCATCTTAACAATGAACTTGGAGAAGAATCTGCAGGGAATTAGTGTCAGGCATGTGTAAAGACGGTTACTTTTCCCATCTCCAACACCTATAATTACATCTCAAAGGTGCTAATAAAATCCAGTGGTTACAGTGGGTTTTTTTTTTTTTTTCTCTGTATGTCAAAGTTAAGCACGCTGCCGCGACGCCTAGGAAAAATCAACTTTCTTACACTTCAAATGGCCACGCAAGCAGCAGAAGTGATGACGGTGTTCCCCGCTGGGTCAGAAGGGCTGAGGTGCGCTCCTGGCTCCCGGGGGCTGCCCCGCCGCTGCCGCCTCAGAGGTGCGGGGCGTAGAAGGGGCCGAGGTACGCGGGGCCCAGGAAGGGTGCGAAGGGGCCGGCGCCCAGCGGGAAGGGGGCGGCCGGCGGCACCAGCACGTTGGCGGCGGCGTAGGAAGGGAAAGTCTGGAGGGGCAGAGCGGCGGGACCCGGCGGGCTGGGGCTGCCGCCGCTCGCCGCCGCCGCCGCCGCCGCCGCGGGGGATGCTGCGGGGGCCGCCCCGTCGGCGCCCGGGTGCTGCTTCTTCCACTTGGTGCGGCGGTTCTGGAACCAGATCTTCACCTGCGTCTCGGTGAGGCTGAGGGACAGCGCCAGGCTGAGGCGCTCGCAGACCGACAGGTACCGCGTGGCTCGGAACTTGTTCTCCAGGGCCACCAGCTGCTCGTAGGTGAAGGCGGTGCGCGCCCGCCGCGGCTTCCCGCAGCCCGGCTCTGCCCGCCGCCGCCGGGCGCTCCGCGGTGACCCCGGCTCCTCCGGCCCGGGCGGGCTCGCGGTCCCGGTCCCGTCCCCGCTCGGGTCCTCCTCGTCGCGCTCCTGCCCCGCGTCCTCGGCGCCGCTCTCCGCCGGGGCGTGCGCATCTAGGTGAGACAGCGGGGTTCGTCAGGGGATAGCGCACCCTCCTCCCGTTCCCCCTCCGAACCCCGAGCTTCTGCTCCCACATCCTTCCCTCCCCCCAACATAAGGGCAATCAGTAAAAGTAAAATAAAAGGGAGAAGAATTCCGCCCGTCGTGCGAGACCACCCCCCCGCCCCGCGTCCCCCGCTGTGCCACCGCATCCGCGGTGGGGAGGGGGGAGCCGTCGATATGGATTTCTTACCAATTAAAAAAGAAGTTATTAAAGTCCCCTTCTGAAGCGAAATAAATCCCCTCCCCCCTCCCTATCCCTGCGCTAATGGAGTTTCAGATTTGCGAGGGCCAGATCGATAGATGTCATCTATTAAAGGTAAGTTTTAATCGAACAATATTAGGATCAGGCCGGGGGAAGGAGGTTTGAAGTGGGCACCTGCAAGCTGCGGGGAGGAGATAGGCGGGAGTCGGTAATAGGATATCGATCACCGGGAGCTAAGGCATCCTCCGGTGGGGACGGGCTGAGCAATTACCCAGCCGGCCGTCCCGCGGGCCGGGGCATCCGACCGCGGCCACCCCGGGGAAAGGAGCGCCCGGGGGCCGCTCTTGCTGGGGGAAAGAAACCCCTGCGGTGCCTCGGTAAGAGCCGCGGCCCGTACGGCGCCGGGGTGGGGCGGCGGCGCGCCCTGATGTGCGCCCTCCTGCTCCGGCGGCAGAGGATGCTCCGCACGCCGGGAGCCGGGCAGGGCACGCGGATATCGAGAACTTTTCCCTTTGCATCATCAAGGCTTAAAATCCAGTTCCAGCCCCCCTTCCCTCGCTCCTGCGGGACCCCGCGCGGGGAGCGCGTCCCGCCGGGCGCGGGGACGAGGGTCCCCGTGTGCCGGCGCCTCCACCTGCGCGCCCCGCCAGCGCCGGCCGGAGAAACGCGAGCGCGTTCCTACCATGTGCCTCTAGTTTATTCCTCCCGCTGCCGGGAGCAGCAGCGTCCTTTCCTACTTCAACTCTTCCCAAACTTTTCTCCCGCTCGCCCGAGCGGGGGGCGCTGCCCCAGCTCCCCGAGGACGGTTCGCGTCTTCTGCTGAATTTCTGAGGATCCAGGATGTCTAAGATGGAGAAGGAGATTTTATGATGGATGGGGGCCGCCTTGGCCCCGCGGTCCGGGCATTCCGGCATCCCACCCCACCCTCCGCGCTTCCCGGAGACCTTCTGGCTCCCAGCGCGGAGCCGGCGGAGCGCAGCGCCGGGCGCGGAGCCGGGCCGCTCCGGAGCCGCACGCTCGGCGCTGGCGGCGCGGAGTGAGCGGCGGGGAGGAGGGTCGGCCAGGGAGGCGGAGGGGCCGGCGGTGGGGTGGGGGCAGAGGAGGGGGCAGCGCAGCCATTGGCACGCCGCCCCCGCGCCCCCTCCCCGCCGCGCTGGCTCCGCGGGGGCGCAGCGGGCACCTCCCTCCATCGCAGCCTCTCGGCGTCGGGGCTTTCCCGTTACCTGCCCCGGGTTGGGCGGGTAGACGTGCAGAGGGGGCGGCCAGGAGCCCCGGCACCGGAGCCGGGACCTCCGCCGGAGCAGGGATGCGGCCGCACCCGGCAGTCCGACGGCAGCTGGGGTCCCCCGGGGCCCGGAGAGCCACCGGCTGCACCTGTCCTCTCGCCCTCCGCTGAGCCACCTGCAGCTCTCCCGGTCAGTGCGGGTCCAGAGGGGTGAGCCTCGTGTTCAGAAGGACCCAGAGAGGAGGGATGGCTCCTGCATATCTGTCCTGCTCTGAGCGGGATCGAAGCTCCAAGTGCTCCCTGTGCCAGCAGCTGCTGTTTGAGATGTGAAGCTACTGCCTGGTCTTCAGGGAGAAAGGAGCAGCTTTTCTTTTAGGAGCAGCTTGGGATCAGTGTAGTTCAGACTGGGCAAATCCTGAAACTCTCCCGTGGTGTTCATAGTGTTCCCAGTTAGTAGGCAGGGAAACTGAGGCCTGACTGAGCTCCTACCCACTGGGCAACCCCATAACCAACTCTCCTTGTCTTGGGGGAAAACACTTTGTTGCCTGTTCACACTATAACTGGGACAGGGCAGGTGACAGCAGGCCAAGCCTTCCTACTCCGCACCAGCCCTGTGACCACTTCTAGACAGTCCTGCTTATTGAAAACACACTTGCAGTGTATTTCTGCACACCTATATCTGTTCATGAGGATGCTTTTCCCTCTCCTTGGCATTTCAGCGTTTGTTGGTGCCACAAATCATCAGATAGATTGGGGAAAGGCACCCTTCAGCCAGGGAAGGCAGCCCTCAGTAGGAATCTGCTGGTCCACCTGCTTTATTCCAATGGAGAGACGGAGAGCACTGCCCTCCTCCTCCTCTTCGTCGCTGTCTCAGCCTCAGCAGAATTGGGCTCACAAATAATTCTTGGCATAGGCCTTAAGATAAGAGGAAAACAGGAAGATGAGATGATGAAGTACAAGGGTGATGTGATTAAATGTAACTGTCACTGTTAATTATCTAAAAGCCCATTTGGTACCGGCCTCTAGGGTAGAATACCACAAGAATGCAGAAGAGAAGGGAGCTCAGACCTGAGGAGTTCACACTCACAAGCTACAGGTGGCTAAAGCTTGATTTTGGGGATGTGGGAGCTGGTGAACTGGGAAAAAAAAATCTGGTGTATGTGAGACTACAAATACTTCTGCTTGAGTTGCTTGGTCTGCAGGAGCTGAGAATGTAAATTGCAGCATTGAAATGAATCTGTGAGCTACAAGATGTTTTCAAATCTCGCCAGTTTCACATATATATATATACAACAACCTACAAACATACATGCATGTGGAAGGGCACATACTCATGGATTAGTTCCAGCACTCTGAAGTTGGTCCGTTTCCCAGCTCAGGCATTAAGATTCAGCCCAAGTGCTGTCTTTAAATTGCTTTGATGCTAGGTGGGTTTCAACCCTGACCTGTCCTGACGGCAAGTGATGGCTGTAACAAGCTGTGGATCAATATTCATAGCGGGTGTCCTGCACTGATAACACTATCCAAGACAATGTTCACTATTGCTGCAGACAGCTGAGATATTGTGCCATTAGTAATGTTGTTTTAAATAACCTGATCCATTTCTGAGTCTATTTAATGAATTTCACAGTTTAGATATTATCTTTAGGGAGAAGCCAGAGGCTATTCCAGAAGCGGTGATGCAAATCAATGCTGCCAAAGCTCCTCTGCTTTCCTTGAAACAAAACGGACTATAATTCCACCACAGCTCCTTATACATTCTGGGAGTCGTGCCATGCTATTGATGACATTAACAACGAGAAGATATTTGGGAGAAAACAATACTATCCGTAAAGCTGGAACAAAGGTGATAACATCTTATCTGCGATTGTAAAATTCTTTACACGATGAGTTAGTGGGATTTTTTCCTTGGTTGTCATATGAACCAAAGAATGGTTTGGGTTGGAAGGGGCGTTAAAAATCATCTCATTTAACTCCAGTGCCATGGGTGGTAATGCTACCCACTAGGACAGGTTTGGGTTGGAAGGGGCGTTAAAAATCATCTAATTTCACTCCACTGCCATGGGTGGTGATGCCACCCGCTAGGGCAGATTGCTCCACATCCAGCCTGGCCTTGACCGCTTCCACGGCTGGTGCAGCAGCAGTTCCAGCGCGCTCTGCCCCGCTCCGGGCGGTGCAGCGGGGCGGGCTCGGGGCGGAGCGGAGTCGGGACTGCATTTCCCGGCAGCGCCGGGCGCGCAGCGGGAGCGGCCATGGCGGAGCGGGGCCGGGGCTGGGCCCGGGCCGTGCGGGGGCTGCTGCTCGATGTCAGCGGGGTTCTCTACGACAGCGGCGCCGACGGCGGTGTCCCCATCGCGGGCTCGGTCGAGGCCGTGCGCAGGTGGGTGGGGGGCGGCGGGGAGACCCGAGGAGAGAGGGGGGTCCCGGGGCACGGCGCGGGGCCGGGGCAGCACCGCGGGGCAGCGGGGTCACCGCCTGGTGTGAGTCAGCCCCCGCTGCGCTGTGTAAGTGAAGCGGGAATCGAGAGCTTTTGGGGGCACCGTGGTGATTTTGGGGGTTATTTTAGGGAAGGGAGCCCTCAGAGCCTGGGCTGATGGGGAGGAGAGTCTGGGCGGTGGGGCGGGCACGTCCCGCGTGGTTCTGTGTTTGCTGGTGTCACTGCACGTGTGGCAGGAGCTGGCACTGTGTAGGAGATCTGGCACTGTCCCGCGTGGTTCTGTGTTTGCTGGTGTCACTGCACGTGTGGCAGGAGCTGGCACTGTGTAGGAGATCTGGCACTGTCCCCTGGTTGTCGTTTTTCAGGTATTACCCACATTGGTGTGTCTGTAAATTGATTAACTCTGCTGTCAAATTAGCTGGAACTTCCTGCAGGGAGCTTGCAACCCTGCAGTGGGAGAGTTTCTGTGCTGGGGTTAATGATTGCCCAGCTTGGAAGTGACTCAAAAACAAAGTGTGGTCCTGGTGAGTTACTCCCAGTGCCCACAGGTAGGGAACTCCTTCACTTTTAGCTGGGTGATGCTGTTCAGGTAACACGAGCCAAGTAACTTTAACTTAACTAACTTTAATTAATTAGGTTGACTTGCCAGTGTGTCTGTTTCTGCCCAGCTTGTCCGGAGGAGCAGGATGGGGCCAGGGGAGAGCAGGGGCCACAGGGGCAACTTTGTTTAAAGACAGGTATTGATTGTGTGGTTGTGAATTTCTGGAAGAGCCTTTTGGCTCTCTGTGGTGTTTCATTCACCCACTGTGGAAAGTCCAGATCTGCTTCACCTGGCCAGTGCTGGATGGAGCTTGGAGCAACCTGGGGTAGCGGAATGTGTCCTTGTCCATCTCAGGAGATTGGAACTTTAGTGTTCCTTCCAACCCAAGCCATTCTGTGATTCAGTGCTGCTGCATGTTCCCCACTTGTAATGTTTCAAATGTCTAAATTCTGAACTTCTGTGAAACACTGACAGCTCTGCTTGGTGAGCACCTCTGCAGCTTCTGCCCTCTGGGGCCACTCAGCACAGACACAATTGGGACAAGTGCATTATTGAGTAGGAAAACATACAGGAAGAAATATTGAATTCAGTATAATTAATGTTATGAGGTTAGTTAAATGTGTGCCTAAATGTTGGTGGAACCACCATGGAAAGGCAGAACTGGAGAAGATCCAAATTAGGTGGTAATAACAGAACTCTTTTCTGCTTGCTTTTTTTTTTTTTCCTACCCATAATTATGTGTTCATATTTCTTGAGACACATGTAGGATGCACAGAAGGTGGTATCAGATGGAACAGAGTTCCCAGTGCTGCCAGGAAGCAATATTTGAAGTAAGTTTAAGCCTTATTGAGGCTCTTGGCCAGTTTTTGGTGCTCACCTGCCCAGGAGAAGCTGCAGGTGCCAGGATAGCCGAGGGGAGAGCAGCATTCCCAGGGAATTCAGTGAAATTAGGCAAAAGGAGAAGTTGCTTCTATTGAAATCCTGTGGTTCTTCCAGGGGATTGTGCATGTGCAGAGCACAGCCTGGGATAGCCAAGGCCTCCAGGCATGGCCAAACCAAGCATAAATAACAACAACTGCATGAATACTGCCAGAGATCCGATCATTCCTTTAGAAACCAGGACATGTTCAATAATACCTGTGTTGTGGTTCACCAGATGATTTTGACATTGTTTTTTTGCTCCTAAATTTTAAATATCATCTTTTGTCGAGTTGCAGGCTGTTATTTAATAACCTTTGTCACTGCATTTGTTGAAACCTCCTGCATGGAGGCAACTTAAGCTGCACTCTAACTCACAGTAACATCAGAAATATGCTGGTGAAGCAGCAGTAAAACTCTGGCCTTGGGCTAAATGTAGGACAATTTTCTCTGGAAATCCTGGGAATGTCTAAGCCCTTTCTGCCTGTTAGTCACAGGAAGCCCTCAGCAGCTAATCTGACCTGTCTGCCTGTCTGGAAGGGCTGCAGGGGTTTTTGAGGAGAGTTTGGAGATGCAATCCAGCAAAAGGCTCTGGAATGTTGTGCAGGGAAAGCTGATCTCATTTGGGCAGGATTTGGTGAGCAGTGTTCATAGCTGTGGGAACTGGGAACAGCAGAATGGAAAATTGCCAGGAAGGGAAAAAAACCCCACCAAACCACTTTGTTCAGGTCACTCAATGTAAGTGGTGAAGAATAATCATTTTCCTTGGGTAAAGTCAAGCAGCCTTATTTATCTGCCTATTAGGTTAGTAATTGTTCTGGCTCACACCATTTAAACTCTTTATTGACTCATTATCCTATTGCCAGTTGCTCATTAATATTTGTGTCTGTGTCACAGTATAGCTGGGTGGTTTCAAGCAGATGGATCAAAGCTAAAAGGAGCTCTTTTTAATTAATTCCTTTTTTTTAATCAATTAAAGAGCCATAATTGCAGATAGTAAGGAACCTTATAACTAATTCAAATTGCTGTGGCCCTCTGCTAAAGGAGCTGTCTAACATCTTTTAGTGCATATATATGTCCAGCTGAAACCTTAAATCCTATTTTGGTAACTCAGAGTACAGATAAGGACTCTTACAACAGGACAGCTGACCTGTTCTTTTCAGACTGTCTTGCTACATCACCTCCCCATTACAGCAATTAACTTAGTGTAGCAACATATAGTACACTCCAATAAAAATGATAAGTAAACATACTAATTTGTCATTGGTTTCATGTGACTGAAGCTGTCCTGACCTCCTAAAACTACGTTTTCTGCATTATTTCTCTTGTTTTCAGGCAAATTCTGCTGTGCAGTTATTTGAATTAGTGTTTGTGAGAGCAGCAGCCTAATTTCTGCCAGCAGAATTTGGCCTGGTTTCTATTTGTGATGGCTGCTTCCCTCTTGTTTGTTTGTTTTTAGCCAACAGTACAGTCAGATGCAGCAGAAACATGGCCAGAGAAGCTGATGGACCCTGGAACACCCTGAGCAAGGTGACATTCACTGCTGTAGAGACCCTGCTGAGCAAGGCATCAGTAGGTGGTATATCCTGTGGTGAAACACTAAGTGTTAGCAGCTGGGATTGCTTTGTTTATTGCTGGTGTACCTGCAGCCCTGATACATCTCACCTGTGAAATACTGAAGGATTCGGTGTGCACTTAGAGGGGGTTGATGAGCTGGAGGCTGAGAAAGTGAACCACAGGAGTGTTTGTTGAGCAGAGCTTGTGTCCTGTGCTCAAGGGATAAGGTGAATCTGGATCCTTGTTACTCATCCAGACTGTGGCAGCCAGGCACCTGTGTGCCAAAGGGTATTGGCACTCCTGGAACCAGGAATGTCTCTAAATTCTCCAGGGACTGTTCTTATCTTTAGATGGGATATTACAGCAGTGGATGGCTAAAAAAGCCAAAATTGGCTCGATAAGATAATTTATCCCTTTAAAACTTTTAAGACACAATGTTTCTTGATGGTTTAACTTACTGTGGCATATCTTTGTTGTTGTTTTGAAAAAGTTACATAAACCCCACCCGTCTCTTCCCAGGGTGTGCAGTTCCCTGGCAGATGCTTTGGAGCAGATCAGAAAGCCCGTGGGTGAGATCAGAAGGGCCATTGGTGACTTAAAGGCTTCTCCTGGAGCCAGCCCTGACAGAGCCTCAGTGCCGTGCTGGTATTGTCCTAATCGATTTACACAGCATTGACACGAGGTGAGCTAGCTGCTTTTTATCTTACAAATAGCAGGGAGCTGCTCCCTTACAAGACAGAAGGTGGTTAAACACCCATAAAAGATGCTCAGCCTGTGCTCTGGCATTTGCATTTAGGGCTGTGTGCTGATAGTGTGTCCATTAGCATATCCATATGAAAAGCACACAGGAGTTGGAGGTTTACAACATCCTGTTGTTGGGCTGGGATGGTGCATCTGTTAGCAGAGCTTTCTACAGAGCCCTTGAAAGGGGCAGCGGAAATCTGGGGAGCAGGGAGGCTGGGGAGCAGCTGGACACTCCTGGTAAAATAAAATACATGGGGAGTCTAACAAGAAGAAGATTGTGAGGAGAACAAATGGAACTGGGACTGTAAAACAATTCAGGGTGTGGGGGTTCAGAGGAGCTGGGAGCTCACAAAAGAGCCTTTTGGAAGTGTGTGTGCCACGAGGAGTAGGAAATCTTTGTTGTCACAGCAGATAACGTGGCTTAGCACAGGCTGTGCAGATGTTCAGAGTTCCAAGGCTTGCTGTGCCTTCGGGACATTTGATAGAAAAGGAGTTGTTCTCCTAGAAAGAGACCTTCAAATAAAGTATACAGACCCTTGTCTAAATATCTGCTAATTTGTTTTTATACTTGACTCTCTTTGCACTTTCTACCCAAAGGAATCCAGTGACCCAGGTGTCACTGCCCTCCTGAAGCAGCAGACACACAAAAAATGAAGCATTCTGTATTGCCATGTGGCTGTGCCCTGGCAGAGCCAGAAGGGGATCCAGGAACTGATCCTCAGCTGCACTCCAGTCTGTAACATTAGCAGTGGTCTCAGTTTTCTGAGAGCAGTGGCTGTTCCTAACCCATATTTGCTTTCCTAATCAGCAGTGTTATTTCTTTATAAAGATTTGTGTCCCTGAAGTTGTGGGTGTTCACCTGCTTTGTGCACAAATTGCCTGAGTGAGGGCTTGCATTTTTGGAGTTTACACATCCTTAACCTTCAGGGTCTCAGAATTCCTTCTTTACAAATAGATGCTCTTTGTGTACAAAGTGAGAATTCAGCCCTGTCAAAGATAACTTGGTTTTGAGTGATTTTTTAATAGGGTAATCAGCAGCTTCATAGAATCATAGAATAGTTTGGGTTGGAAGCAACCTTAACGATCATGTGCCCCACTTTTTGCACAGAATAAAAACTATTGGGGTATCATTCACTGTGTTGTCCATAAAAATATCTTGCTTAATACAAATAAATATATCCCAGACCTGTTCATGCTAACTGAATCCCCAAAAATCTGTTTTTTTTTTCTTGGCAGCTCCCAAAGTGGAGATTTACCAGCTATTTAAGGTCTGCCAGAGTTTACTTATTGAACAATTTGCAGTGTGGTTAAAGTCTTTTAGGTGTAATACATTAAGCTGATTTGGTAATCTGCAGCCTTAAATGCATCTTGTTACTGAACTTAATGGACCAGAGAGGTTTTTCTTGTATTCTGCTTTGTGCTTCCTTTCTGCAAGTTCCTTTCAGAAGCATGTGTTATTTTTATTAAATACTGAATTCTAGATGTCACTGTTGTGGCATATTGCTGCCTACTAATCTATTGTCTTCCCTGCTGTTCAAGGAGGTGGGTTATGATTTATGGTGTTGGATAATTTGTGCAGTAATTCTGGTATCTAGCTGTATTCAATGGCCTTTGTAGAGGATTCAGGGCAAGATGGACTTTGTGTTTGTTTTACTGTTAAAACTTCCAGGATTTCCAGTTAAAACTTCCAGTATTTCTTCCTACCTCTGAAAAATTCTAAATTATCAAAACACCTAAATAAAAGTGTTCGTGGGTGTTTGAAGTTTGCTTTGAGCTACAATTTAGCGATTTTTTTTTTCAGTTTTTACTGTCAAAGACTATCTCAAAGTGGTGTTTCCAGAGTTTTTACTCTTATAATTGTACCCTTCCTTTTGTCACCCTTGCCCACCCTTAAGTAACATTGGCCTCTTCTTGTGGCTCCTTCATGTGTGCCTATTAATCTGCTTTTATTCATGTGCAAAGGTAATGCCCTCCTATTTTTTAATCCCTTTTACAATCCCTCCTTTGGATTGCCTCCAAATTATCCCCTTCTATATTTAGAGAGAGGTGAGCCATATGGGGCTGGAGAGGAAATTGTGCTGGGGAGATGGCAGATGTAGAGATGAGTTTCAGGAATGCAGGAGGGACTGGGGCCAAAAAGTGCCATGTGTAAGGATTTGTCAGGGCTACATGGAGCAGAAAGTTGGATCCCCAGAGAACCAGGGCTTTAATGAGCCTGGCTGTACTCAGGACCCATGACAGGACAGCAGTGAAGGGAAACACCAAGAGGTCAGGGGGCAAAAGTGGCATCAGAGATGTGACAGCAAGATTGAAGCAGTTTGGATGTGCTGTGATGGCAGAAATCAGAGGAGCGGGAAGTTTTGGGCACTGGGGGAGAGAAGGAAAATCCTGGAGTTTTATCCACAGTCTTCTGATTCCATTGCACCCACCAGGTTAAAAAACCACTGGGGAATTCAGTGTTTCCATGGAATTCAGAGAGGCTTGTACCATGTAAGGATGGGCAAAGGCACTTATGGCCTCCTTCAGGCTTCTAAAATAATGCCTTTGCTGCAATGGCAGGAATACAGATTTGCAGAGAAAATACAGCACGTTTTTGCCAAAAAGACACTTTTCAAGCAGAGCAATGTGCTCTCCTCCCACCAGGCATCTCCACAGCTGGACCCCAGAAGGAGTTACTGCTCTGAGCCAGTGTTGAGCCAGAAAACCCTTTTGGATCCTCAGGTGTGTGTGGTGCTCCCAGGGAGGTTCTCCTGGAAAAACCTGCAAGATCAGGAGGGGTGTTACCTGGGGCACCAGCACCGTGGCCCTTGCAGAGGGCACTGACATTAACCCTGCCCAGTCCTGCTTTTCAGACAAGGTATCAGAGTGCTGGAAGGTTTACACTGAAGCACACTCATATTTGTCCACTGATGCAAAAGAGTCAAATAGCAAAAGTGCTCAGCATGCTATTTTTTTAAATTAAAAAAAAAAAAAAACCAACCCAAAACTCTGCAAAATCTTATCCCCAAAAGCAGGATAAAAAGCCAATTCTCAAAATCTCTTGTAGCACATTTCCAAATCCCTTTGAAGCTGTTGTTGGACAGTCTTCAAGCTGAGGTTTGTTGCCTGTTCCGGGGTTTTGCTTTCTGCCCCACTGCCCATCTGCACAGGACCTCTGACTGTGGGCTGCACTTTCCTATTCCCATCTTAGGAAAAACCTTCATTGCAAAAGACAGTGGGAAAAGATGGGAAATCTGAAGTTTAGCCTTACACCTTTTTTTTTAGTTGCTCCAGCCATGTGCAGGATAATGTGAATTTAAGTTTGATGATTCCCAGTCTGGATTCCAGGACCATTGCTTTTCCTACGGGTGTCACAACCTTTACATCACCTGAAAGAGCTGATTTTGTGTTTTATGTGCCCAAAGGCTGCCCATAAAGGTTGGCAAGGGCAGCTGGCTAAGTCTGCACAAGGTCAGTGAGGATGTCCAATAATTGTCCTAACACTTTACCTGTTATGGAGCAATAATGAGAGTTTTTTTCATTATTTTCGGGTGAGTGAGCCTGGCAGATGCTGACAGCCAGCAGATGTGTAAAGTTCGAGGTGATTTGTAAGGGACCGGCTCATCTGACGCATGGTAATTGCACTGGGGGACATTGTCACTCAGCCCCGTGTCCTGCTCCAGCAGAACGAGGTAAAGGTCAGTTCAAAGAGCTGCTGAGGCTCCAGGGGCAGCTCAGGGCTGCAATTAAACCCCTCACATCCACTTCTCCCCCTGGGCAGGTGCTCAGGGCTGGGTGGGTGCCCCAGGTGTGGATTTGGGGATCATTTGGGTGGGTAAATGCTTGTTTGGATCTGGAGTGGGCTTAAATCCCTCCTCTGGTAGGGCTGGTGTGGTAGCTCAGTGCTCACCTGTCCACTTGTAATTTGGGGCTTGGAAGTTGTTTTTATTTTCTGTGACTTTTTCCTTCAGTGTCTGTGTGCTGTGGCAGCTCCCTGGCAGAGCAGGCACTGGCAGCAGAGTGACACACAGCTGCAGGGGACAGTGGCCTCTCCATCTGCTCCATGCTGCCATCTCTGTTCTGCCATGCCCTCTGACAAGTTTCTTTTGCCACTGTAGCTGAGTTGGCATTTGTCACACCCTGGAGGGCCAGGAGCTGCTCTGCCTTGCTCAGGTGAAGCTCCCCTGTTCCTGTTCTTGGGCATTAGGAGTGATGTGAGCAGTGATGTTGGAAATCGGTGGATTTGGTAGAAAAAGTGGATTTGTCTGATGCTGAGCCTGCTGATGGCCCCAAACAGTGAGGGAGAGGCAGCCTTGGGGGGATGCCCACAGGTACCTGAGCCATGCTGGGTCCCTGCAGCATGGGCAGCAGTGCTGCCTGTCCACTGCCCTAATCAGGATTGATTTTCCTGGTGTTTGAGTGGGATCTTTATCACAGCCACGATGTGTGGAAGTCAGCTGAAGGCCTGATTGACTGGATTTCCTGGGTGTGCCTGTGTGCTTCTGTAATGGACCTGCTGATAAATCTGTAATACTCTGAGATCTCGATAAAATGTGTGTCGTGTATTTCATCTCCTGCTGCCTCATTCTTCTGCTCTTGCAGGTACCTAATCCCTTGCTCTTTATCTCATAAGACATCACATTACAAATCTTGTTCTTTATTCTTCTCCTGACATCCCCACACTTGCCAGCAGTGGAAATTGCAGTGCCTTGCCTTGCTTTGCTGGGAGTATGAGCAGTGGGTCACTTCAGAGGCTGGAGGTTTCCCTTGAAGCTGTGCACCCTGTAGACTCACTGAGCACAGCATCCCACTGTGAAACACACACCTTCAAGCCACTTCTTTTAGCCTCTCCATGTGTAAGACCTGCCAGACCAGGGAAACTGAATGAGAGTTTTGCTGTAAACATGATTGGAGGCAGGTTTTCCCCCATGCAGAGCTATTGGTAAAAGCTCTCCCTAATTATTTAAACTGTGACTTTAACAGTTGTTTGCTGGCCTGCAGGCTCTGCTCACCATCTGTGTGCTGAGCATCCAGGGATGGATTCATCCCAGTGTGTGATACTGAATGCACAGGTGAGTGTGACTGCCAAATCCTGCACAGAGCAGAGTTTACAGGGCTCTTTTCATGCTTATTGGGAAGGAAAAGGTGACTTTTCATTGGAAAGAGATTTTTGTAGAAATAAGTCTTCTCTAGAATTTTGTGGATTTTTGTTTCATTTAGTGTTCCAGGATATTTTTAAAAGTCCTTTTCATGTGTCACCAGAGGACTCCCATTTTTTGTCCAGCTTGGCCTAACTCTTTGTAGCCCTGATCCTGAGCATTTCCTGAGCTCACATGTTGGGGTGGTAATTGCTGGTGGCCACGAAGGCATGAAGCAGTCTGGGATGTGCCCAGACTCCTCCTGCTCTGCTCAGTCCTTTCAGAAGTGTCACTCTGTTTTCTATCCAAAATGCTGAGAAAGAAGTGAAGTTTGTAGTACAGGAAAACTGAATCTGTGCTTTCACTGAGCTGACCTGTGAGGATGCTGGTTTGTCTGTGCAGGTCTGTGGTTGGTGTTGTCCCTGGATTCATTATGTTGACCTTTAGGAAGAGAAAAAGCAGATTCTAATTCAACAAATGTCTGCTTCCAGGCAGTTGTGATTCATGGGCTTTTTTTCCCCTAAAAGTGTGCAGGGAGGCTTTGCATTTAGAATATTTTTTTTTCACCCGTGGCACACTCTATTAAAGTTTGTTGTGTATCCAAATTACACTGCTTTGCTTTTTAACTCCAGCTGAAACCATGTCTCAAATAACAGATGTGGAATATTGTCATCCCACTGTCACACCAATTGTTCATTGTTCTGAGAAGGTCACATCATAATTCATTAACAATAATTATTCCCTGGGTACACCCTGCACTTCTTCACTCAATTGCTTCATTAACTTGAGAGTGAATCTCACATTCAGTGCTCCAATCAATGAAGATATATTTGTAATGTACAAGTGGATGCTATTAGTTACAATATATTAACTGCCTAATTTAAAAGAGAAAAGCTATCTTTATGAAGGGCAATTAACCACTAAGTGTAATTGATAATTCACATATCTATGATTAGGAAAGACAAATAATAAGAAAGAAATGAATCACCAGCATTATTAAAGAAGACATTGGTGTGTAGTTTTGATGAGCAGAAGGGGCTCTCTGGGTCAGGACCAGATTTCCAAGAATCCTTTGATGGAAAGTTCATCATCAGATCTGGTGTCTGGAGGTGGCTTTGGTGTTTGTACCATCCAACTGAGATCATCTTCCCTACAAAATGGACCCAGCATGTTTTGTTGTCTTGAGAATCAGTGCAGAGGCTTCCTTAACAGAAAAGACCTTTTTTGTTTTAATACAAAGAAGAGTCATAATATTTTTATAAGAATTTATAAGCCTGGTTCCAGACTTACCTAAGTATCTGAATCTGCATGTGCTCAGGTTCTCAAAGACGATTTTGCACAAATTCACATGAAAACTGATAAAAAGCAGGCATTTTCATGTATTAGAGTCCCTTAGGCAAATGTTTATTTTTTATTAATTGTGGTACATTTTCAGTGCTTCTGAGTTTCTGTGGCCACTCTGAAGTACATTGGCTCTCCAGACAGCTGACAGCTCATCCTTGGGGAAGAGGCTTTTTGGGGGCATGCACAGCAGGTCCCCAGCTTGGGAAACAAAGCTGCTGAGAGGCAGAGGGCTTGCAGGGGATTCACAGAATGGTTTGGGCTGGAAGGGACCTTAAAGACCCCATTCCACCCCCTGCCTTGGCAAGGACACCTTCCACTATCCCAGGCTGCTCCAAGCCCTGCCCAGCCTGGCCTTGGACACTTCAGGAACGGGGCAACAACGCAACTTTTGCAGAGTACCAATCCACAGGAGCCATGTCCTTGGCTCTGGACACTCATGGCTGTGTTTTCTTCCCCTGAGAAGCCCATTACCTGTAAACATTTATTAATGAATCAGTCAAAGTGCCACATTTTTCAGGATGATCCACCAAGTAACAGCACAGGTGTTTCATGAGAGATTTAATGATAAATGTGATTGGATCCACCCCAGTGTTGATAAAACATCATTGCACTAACTGGCAGCTGCAGTGCCCAGAGTCAGGATTTCAGTGCATCTGGTCACAGCAAAGGATCCTGCTCCTGGTTTGGAATATCATCTGCACCTTTGTAGCAGAATTCATAGAATGAGCAGGTTGGAAGAGACCTTCGAGACCATCGAGTCCAACCCAGCCCCAACACCTCAACTAAACCCTGGCACATCCAGGCTTGTTTCAAACACATCCAGGGATGATACCCTTCCTCTGGGAGCAGAAATCATCTCTCTGTGGCTGTGGGCAAACCAGGAAAGTCAAAAACTTCCCACACACATTCCAACACACCCAGGGATGGTGACTCCACCACCTCCCCAGGCAGCCATTCCAGAACTTTATCCCCCTTTCTGTAAAAAACGTTTTCCTTATATCCATCCTAAATTTCCCTTGATGCAGCTCGAGACTCACGCTCTTGTCTCATTCCCTTCATCTGCTTACCCCCTCTGCTGCCTTCCCTCCACAGGATCAAGGCCTCTGGGCTGAAGCTGCAGCTGTGCACCAACGAAACCCAGGCGACCCGGGAGAGCTTTGTGAGGAAGCTGCGAGCCCTGGGCTTCGACATCGCGGTGGCCCAAGTGACCGCGCCAGCGCCGGCCGCCTGTCACCTCCTGCGGCAGCGCGGCCTGAGGCCACACCTGCTGGTGCACGATGGTGGGACAGCACTGGGGACACAGGGAGGGAGGGAGGGGAAATGCTCTGTTTTCCTCTTTGTCTTAGGATAGATGAGGAGGTGTTTGAAAAGCACTTGATTCGGACTGAGATTTATTTATTTTTTCGTGTATTGTTGTGAGTGAAGGGGAGCACGAGTTGGGGATTTGTCTCTTCCATGGGGTCTGAAATGGTGAGGTGTTAGAACTCTGGATGCTGAGAATTTCAGACTTTCTGTGCTGGCAGACACTCATACCCAGGAGAGCACTGCATTGACCTGAGGCCGTGGAGAATGCTTCCAAAATGGAATGTCAGAACTGGGATTGTGGGTGTGGAGTTTGAATAGAAGTTAATAGAAGTTGAATAGAAGTACAATATCACATGGTAGAAAACTTAAGAGTTTCAGGTTTTAGAATACAGTAATGTATATAAAGCAAGATGGAGGTTTTAGGGCCAAGGCTGGTCCTTCTTCTTCTCCTCCTTCTTGACCTTCTTCTCCATGGGTTTGGGTGGTTTTGTGTCATTGGATGAAAAAGTTATGGATGGTTGTTGGGTTAAAAGTAAAAATAATTTAAGTATCATTTCTAAATTAGACAGTTTATCCTTAAAAGGCCTTGTAGAAAGAGAGACACACGTCTCCATTTTTAGTTTGTTGGAGTGAAGTCCTATAGAACTCATGGTTTATGAGACTGTAACACAGATAAGAACTAACAAACATCTGAGTCCCAACAAGGAATTCCATCTCACACATTTAATCCTAACCTTGACAGAAAAGAGAAGCAAAGAATCCACAGTGAGGGATTGGTGATCTTTTTGGTTTTTGCCTCCTTCTGTAGGTCTTGTCCCTGAGTTTGCTGAGATTGATAAGACAAACCCAAACTGTGTGGTTCTTGGAGATGCAGCAGAGAACTTCACCTACGCAAACCTTAACGAGGCTTTTCGACTTCTGATTGGGATGGAGAAGCCTGTTTTGATCTCCCTTGGAAAAGGGTGAGTTAAGCTCTGTTTTTACCTCAAGTCTTTACATTTTTTAATAATGTCTTTAATGGAGGCCAGAAATCAGTGTGGGCACTCCCAGTACCAACTTTTCAGTTTTTAACCTGTGTGCCTGGGCTGAGAGCCTCATCTGATCTATGAAGAGGACTTGTGGTGCTTCAAGAGAGCCTCAAAGCCTCATAGGAATCATGGAGAGTTTGGATTTTGATGTGTGTGACCCCCAAGTGAGTGAGAATTTAGTATCTCAGGGGTGAGAGCTGTTGGTTTAACTGCTGCCTGTAGCCACGTGTTCCTCTCTGAACTGAATATAAATGATTTTTCATAGTGAAGGAAACCCAAAATTTCCCAAGGCCATGCTAGGGTCAAGAGCTCTTGGTGTAGGTTTGTGATGCAGTTTGGTGCTTTTGAAGTGGCAGATCAATTGTTTTGGTAGTTTTAATGTCAGACAGCATTTTAAATTATTCTCTGCCCATTAAGGGTAAATTTTGACCTCCTGTTTTCACACACAGGAAAAAATCCAGTCAGGGAGTTGGAATGTTTTCTGAAAATAATTAATTTAGATGTATTCAGAGATTTTAAACAGAAGGTTATTAATTCCTGTGCTGAAAAATGACAAATCCCAACAGGAGCAACAGGAGTTATTCTTACCTGTTGTGTGATGCATGGGTTTAAAAGAGACTGTGCATGTTTATCTTGGGGAAAGTGCAGTGACAACTTTGCTCAGTGGTTCAATAGACTGTAATGGGCATGAAAACCCTTCTTAGTTTGTGGGTTATTGATCCAGCTGGGCAGAACTTATCAGTGGGAAGGAGCAGTTGAATTCATTGTGCTGCCTTACCTGACACTCTAATCCTCCAACAGGGCTGAAAAATCCTTACTGCTTCTCAGAAGGATAAGGAGAAAATGTTGAGTCCACAGGAGAATGGCTAATGTACATAAAATAGTCAAATTTTGTGTTATGTAATACCATATTTCAAAATTAAATATAGAATCAACCTTTTCTTAGGAAATATATTGTCACCAATGCAAAAAATGCTTTGTACCCTGTGCATGTAAAAGTGTTTATTTGGTCATTCATTGATAGAAACAGCTCTTTTTTCTTACTTCTTTGAAATATTATTTTATTAAAAAATAAAGGTTTTGGGATATTCAGAGCTCAATTTTCACCAAGAGCATATTGTATTTTGATGGCTGATCATTGAGGTGATGTGAATACAAGTTCTCTGACTCAAAGGAGGGAGATTATAAATTCTTAGAACTGTTCTCCTGACTGGAGAAGCCTCATGGATGCAAAGGGCCATCCACAAAACTCAGCTTCATTTTCAACCTGCAGAGCCAGCACATCTGGGTGGGCCTTTGCAAGGTGCCTGCCTTGGGCCAGCAGGTTGCTTTTGGTAGAAGTTTTAGTTCATTCCATAGAAAACAAAAGTGTCAGAGTCACTGAAGCAGAATGCCCTGCTCCTGGAAATGGAGTGATTTACATTTAGCATCTGTTTTGGGCTGAGAGTGGGAATTGGCTTTGTAATTTCTTCTGTCATGCCACTGTCAGAAAATTAAGCTGTTTACGCCAGACTATGGAAGGTTAATGGCTGTTCCAGCAAAGGTCAAGTGGTCATTTTAAAGGAAGGCTGTGCTGAATAATCGAATATGGCAGAAGGATAAGGCATAAAATCTTAGCTGACTGCTCATCCTACCTTTTTTCCTGTCATACAGAAACCTGTCTTTGCTCTGCCCAGAGCTTGGAAAACCTGTGTGAATGTGAATTGCTGTTCTAGAAAACCTCTCTAAAGACACCTCCTAATTCCATCAGCTTCATGGCCATGGGAGCACTTTTAGAAGCAACAAAATTCAGCTTGGAGGGCTTTTAGTCCTGATAAACAGGGTTTCCTGGTGTGGGAGAGTGAGACAGCAGTGATGGTCCTGTCTGGGGTCTCCTTGCAGACACACTGAGGAGGGGTCACAGCTGCTGGCTGGGGCCAGCCCTCACCTTTTACCTGCCAGGGCTCTCTGTCACTGTGCAATAATGCACAGCCCAGTCCATCCTGGTTCAAGCACACTGAAATCCCTCTGAACCAGTGAAGTTGTTCCCAGATGGGCACCTGGGATCCTTTCCCTGAGCATTTCACAGTCCTTCCCCTAACTCCTGGTGTTAAACCTGGCCTGGGATTTTCTGATTACTTGACTTTTTATGCAGCCATATGGACATCCATAAAGGCCCAGAAATAATAAAATGTGGTTTCTTTGTCTTTAACTGCCAGCATTTTCATTTCATGGGAACTTTATCACTTTCATTTCCAGACGCTACTATAAAGAAACTGATGGGCTGAAACTTGATGTTGGAGCATATATGAAGGCATTGGAGGTATTTTATAGCTGGAATTGTGCTTACTCACCCTGTGCACCTTGTTAAAAGAGTAACTGGCATAAATATGGGTCATCTGCTGTAATTACTCACCTTGGTGGAGGGAGTTTCCACACATTGAAACTCATTTGCTGCATTCTAGAGATGGGTGGATTAATTTCTTTTCTGCCTTTGTTCTTTTTTTTGTTTTAAATTTGTTTTACTTAAACCATGAACTTTTTCCATTGTGGTACCTTTATTGCAAGTGAGGCCCTTGAAAGGAGGAATCAGACAAGAAAAATGTGGAATATTGTGTGCAAGATACCCAGGAAAACCTGAAGGTCCATGTTATCTGCTAGGTTTTTGTCTAGAAACAAGCAAGAAACAATTTTTTTTCAGCATAGCACTGATATTTAGTTGCAGTAAAATGCAACTTGTAAAATCTGCTTTTTCAAGTGTAACTTTTCAAAACCTGGATTTGAAACTCGATTTTTCACTTGGATCATTAAAGTCATGCCAGGTGGTTGAAGAAATCCTTTATATCTTTTAACGCTCTCCAGTACTTTTGATAGTTTTATATAAAGAATATTTGTTACATTTCTAGGAGTGGTGCTCCTGACAAAATGAGCAGTACTGGAACTGAGTCTGCAGATTACTCAGTGATGGAGAATGTGCAAGATTTGTACCTTGAGGTGTTTCAAGAGCATTTTCTCTCCTGCCAGAAAACTTTAAACACTTCTGTTATCCAAATTCTCTGATATTCACCTTCACCTGCTAATCCATTGTGTTATTTAAGGGCAAAAATCAATAATCACAAAGGTTTTATAACTGGAGTTATGGAGTTGAACAAATCCTTTTCCAATCAGCATTTTTTGTGTTTCTCTCTTCTTTTTTTTTTTTTTTTCCCCAGTATGCTTGTGATATCCAGGCTGAGGTGGTGGGCAAACCATCAAAAAGGTTTTTTGAGTCAGCCCTGGCAGAGCTGGGAGTTCCACCAGAGCAGGTAAGGTTGAGGTGCCATGCCCAGGGGCTGTGCCATCTATTTGTGCCCACTGGTGTTTTTTTCCTGCTTTGCTGTAGCTTTGAAAAGTTACAGAAGAGGCTGCAGGAGAATGTGACCAGGACTCAGTGCTTGTCAGAGGTAGAAGAGGTGCCCCAATGCCTGGCAGTCTGCTTGGAAGACTGGTGGCTGCACTGACCCCAAAATGCCATTTATTTCCTGTGCTGTCACACTGACTACCTTTTATTAGTAAAAGAAAAAGGCAGAAGTAAAATATTTTATAATTTTGGTGAATAGGATGCACTGACTGACCCCCAAACCCCCTCCTGGATTTCTGGCTTTGCAGAGACATGCTGTGCTTCCTCAGCACAGCCCATTTTCCCCTCTCTGTAGTTGTTCCCAGCTCCTCTTTATTGATTTGTTGTTCTGTCACACAGGACATCAGGATGAGTATGAGAAGCCTCACAAACAGCAGTGAATTACAACACAATAATCCCATCAGGGGGGTTTGGGTGACATTATAAACAACAGGAGAGAAGTTTGGGGTGGCTTGTAGGTCCCTGGAGCCTGGAGATGAAATTACGGCCCTGTAATTCAGCATGTGCTTGGGTTTTGCTTTATTACAGAGTGGGGAGATGGAAAAGACCTAGTGGGCCATCTAATCCATCTCCTTCCCCATGCAGGAATGTTCCCTGCTCCACAGTTATTAATGTTTTGTCCACAGTGGTTTTCAGAGAGCCAAACAACTGTCAGTGCCCTGGGATGGTGTTCAGCCCAGTGGGTCTTGGGGGAAGGCAGCTTTTCCTGAGATTTATCAGGATATTTCCCTTTTAAACTGCATCTCCTTATTTCTAGTTTTACTCTAGTTAACAACCAAAATAACTTCCTGGACATTTTCTCCATCCAGTTATCTCTAGACTTGCTGTCATTGCAGGAGGGTTTTTTTTGATGAAACTGTTTTTTAGTTCTGCTTCCTTCCCTTCAGTCCCCCTGCTTTTTTCTGTGCTCCCTTCAGTCTGTCCATATCCTCCCAGGAGTTAGATAGCCCAGTCTGGACTATCCCTGGAATACCCAGGTGCAGAACTCCTGTCTCTAAATCCTTACCCCAGGAAACAAACGTGATGTGATGCATCCCCAGGCTGGCAAAACTGGTCCCATAGGGTGAGCCCTGGGGAGTGGTTCCCATCAGCTTCAGGAGTATTTATTCTGGGTACAGAAAAGCAGGAATAGTCCCCAGAAGAGATTATTTACTCATTCTCTGCTGTTTTCCATGTCTGCTACTTGTACCTAACTTTATGTTTTGTCAGAGTTTTGCCTTTTTTTTCATATTGTTTCTAATGTTGAGTGCCATCAATCTGTAGTAGTGATATATCTGGTTTGTAGGTGTAGTATTTTATAATTAGAGAGTTTGCAAGTGAAGGGAGTGTGTTCTAACCCATGAGGAGTGCAGCAGACACCTCTGGATAATGGCACCAGCCACTCCATGCTTTCCACCATGGAAACAATAATCCACACTGCTGGAGTTAAAGCCTGGATCATGATCCACACATATGTAGGAGGAACAAATTCCAAACAAACAAACTGCCTTAGTTCTGGCATCTTTTCCTAATTTTTGAGTGCTTGACCTTGTGACTTTAATGTATTTTTGGAGAAGGATTTGCTGGTTGGTTTGGCTTGTGGTACACAGTAATAAAATCTCATTATTTTCAGTTTAAAACCTCAGTAAGTTCCTGTAATGCACTGCATTACATTTTAATCTGTTCCTGAATGAATTCTGCATTTGTAGTAACATGACAGGGGCTGATTTTACTTTCCTTTGCTTTTACAAAATGTTTATTCCAATAATTTATTCCACCTGTGGAATGCATTTAATCCACACCATCATTAAACCATTTTAGATGAGCTGTGCTTTTGAAAACATACTACAATTTTCTTTCACTTGGCTTTTAATGAAAATACCTTTTTAATAAAGCTGTCTCACCACAGTAATTTGAGACAGTGGCAATTCTGAAATTCCTCAAGCTGCTTTAATCAATAAAGTTATCACCAGCCATTTCCCTTGATAACTGCTTCTTACTGAGACCCTGACTCTGCCTTCTGCTGCTGAGATGTTTTCAGCCTGCACTTAGAATAAGAGGAACTCCCTAAAGTCCAATTTTCATTTTAACCTTTCCTCAATGGCCTAGAAATAACAGATTGCCAGTATTACTTTAATAGATTGGAAATTTAAACCTCTTAGAGGTAACCAGACCTATCTTACAATTCAGTGCTATGACAAAGAATAACACATCTTAAAGGTTACTGAAATGCCTCATTCATGTGTTTTAAGGCAGCTGTTAACAGTGGATGATTTTTACAGCTTTACAATAAAACCTAAATAATGTTAAGGTTCTGGTAGTTTTATATAATCATAAAAAGTTCTCTCTGTAGCAAATTATGCTGCTTTAATGGGAGTTCTGGCAGGTCATACTGGAGTCCATAAACTACTGGTAGTTAAACAATTCCCATTGCTGCCACCTGCAAGCCTCAGGTGAGTTAGTGGTGCATGAGAGCAGAGAGAGGTCACCCAGGGGTGGCACAGGGGACCTGCTCCTGGGCCAGCATCCCCTCCTTGCCCCCCAGCCTAACAGGGCAGGGTCTTCTATCCCAAAATAAAAGTGCCCAAGGGAAGTTTGGAGCTTCAATCCATGTGAAAGCTTAGTGAGGACTGTCTGGCCCTGCACCTTTGGAGTTCTGAGATAGAAACAAAATGAGCAGTAATGTGGGATCCTGCAGCCTGGGATATTATTCCTTGGGTGAAGGAGAACAGGGAGAAAAGTAAATGTGTTGTATTTCTGGTGTAAAGGGATTTAAGACATCAAGGTGTGGTGTATAAGTTTTATTTCCTTATGGTTCCAGCACATTTAACTTAAGATTATTAAATCTATAGCAGAAAGTCTGTTTAGGCATAAATATGTCTGACTCTAGAAGCATTCTCTCTGCTTAATATCCTAGTGGAGTTAGCACACTGCCTTCTGTGCATCTCTGTTTGCATCCTGCCTGGGCTCCAGCCTCCAAAATCCCCCATCTGAGGGCTGGCTAAATCAGGCTGTTCTCATCTTTCTGCCTCCTTCATTTCCTTACTCTGTAATTCCTTTTCTGATCAGACTGGCCATCAAACTGGTCATTTTCCTGTGACCAGTTAATGAATGCTGCAACTCTATTTATGGACAAAACCTACCTGAGGTTCCCACTCACCACCCCAACAGCATCTCTAAAAGATTTACTAGTTTTGGCTGCTCAGGGTCTGTGGCACAGACAGCACCAGTGGCATTGCTGACTGTGGGGAGTATATTTTGCCTTTCCACCCCAAATTCCTGGGGGCTGTGTTGATCTCCTCTGTTCTCCCTGCCCCTCTGGGCTGAGTCTGGTGGAACCCTTTGAGAGCAGTGTTTCCCCTCAGCTTTGGCACATGTGCTTTATTTGCTGTGTCTACACCACCACACACCACCTCTCACCATCTTAGGGAAATAGAAATTACACCCATCCTCCTTCTTTGAGGATTTGTCTTAAAACCCAAACACTCACTGCGTTTTTTCTCCTTCTTTTTAGTTAATTTGTAGCCAATCTAAAAAAAAGTAACTTTTGCCAAAGGATTGAACAGATTAATGGTGTGATCCCTGTGTAAAATGTGAACACAAGTGGAGATCTTTTAATTCCAGCTTTCAGTGGCTATATGACCTTTCAGTTTTATATCTTTCTCTCTCTTCTTACCATATTGCAGTCAGAGAGGAAGTTAAACCCAGGTTTGACAGGTAGAATTTTTTTATTTCCCTTGACAGCACACCTTCTGACCTCTATCTTCTTGCCAATGATTTTTTAAATCCTAAATGATTTTGGAATAATTGCTCCTCCTTTAGTGATTATTGCCCTTCACTGATAGTAAATCTGTGAAGTCCCTGGGGGCTGGAGCACATTTTTGTATGCGTGTGCCACAAGCTGGCCTGGACAGGCATCGCTGCTCAGCTGCAGCTGCACTTCCAGAGCTGCCAGTCTTGCAGGAAAACTTCCCTGGATGGGGTAAAATACAGCCCTGGTGAGCAGGAGAGGGCTTGCTTGGAGAGGCTGCCCTGCTCTGCCCTTTTTGGTCACAGGAAATTCTTTTTAGGGTTATTAGGACACAGGACTGAAATTGTCTTTACATCCCAAATGTTGGGATTTGGGCTGAGCGAGGGCTTGAGGTGGTGCAGGTCTGTTCCCTCTCACCCTCAGGGAGATGTTGGAAGGAATTCTGTAAGAAAAAGGAATTATAATCTCTTAAATCCAATGGTTGAGAGTGATTAAATATCCTGGAGCAGCCTGGGGGGAATTGGTAATGGTGCTTGGCTGAGGATGGTGTTGCCAGGTTCTTGCAGCTCTCCATGGGATTATTCTCTTTCCCTTATCCACATTTACATGCTTTATTTGCTAATTACTTAAATCTAACCCATCATTTTCTCCCCATTTCATGCTGAATTGCTGGTTTGGAAGAGCACTAAGGAAGGGGGAACTGTCTACAGGAGAAGCTGTCCCATATTTACATGTTTGTAGCTCAGTCTGGTTTATGAATCCTCTCAGAAAATTTAAGTATATCCTGAGATTTCCTTTACATGCAATGTAATATGTGGGAGAAGATCCTGTTGCAATTAGAGAATTCATCAAAATAGCTCTGGAGGTATTTTTATTCTTTCTCAAGCAAAACAGAGCTGGGGAAGGGATGGAAATTCAGGCAGCAATGTCTGGAGCTGGAAGGTACCATGGTTGTGAAAGCCAGGCAGTTAAATTCAGGAAGCAAAAGGCTGATTTAAAAGATGAAAATAAAATACTTAAAGATGCAGCTAACTCTGTATTAGACAAAATTCAACTTTAATGCAAAAGGTGAAAGAAATCTGATTGATAAACCACCTTACAGACTTTCAAATCTGTCCCTCCCCAGTTTTAGGTGCTGCCTCTGTTCTCTGCAGAATAATCCAGAACACCTTTGGGAGGTGTAAAGCTGATTTTGGATCATTAATGGAAAATAGCTGTTTTGTGTATATATTGGGTTTTGTTGAAACTGTAAAATGACATTCCCCCAATCATTTTTAATTTGAAGGATAGAATAAATACAGTAATTTGTAATGCAGGATGATAAGCACTTGAAATTTTGGTGATGTGATTGTCAACAGAAAGGACCCCTTGGTTGATACACTCTGATCTAATAAATATCTTTAGCAGAGGCAGGAAGGTGCTCTGTGCACTCTTTTTATCAAGCACCAGACAAATCTTAGCACAACCAGTTACTTTTTTGGTAATCCACTCACTTTTGTTTATTAATATTGGCATATACTTAAACTGATGGTAACACAAACAGTGCTGGGCCTGTACACATTGTGTCATTCTGTGCAAAAATGAATAAATTCCATTTTGCAGTGATTTCCTGAATTTCTGTATCAACCTGAGAACAGGTTGGGATCGAGCTCTCAGTGATGACAAGCTTAAGCTTTTGACCAGCCTGTAGAACAGCAGATTTAAGAAGTTAAGCTTAATTTAAGCTGTTTGGAGGGTAGCAGGAATGGATTGTAAGGAACAGAAGAGACCTAACTTCATAAAACTCACAATTTTCTTTCAGCTGTGCCCCAAATCACTTTGATTTCTGTGATTGATTACAAATGGTACAGGTGTGTGCTGTGCCAGTACACTGCTGGAGGAGCTCTGGCATGAATTTCCCTCAGGGTAGGATGACTTTTAATCAATACGGTGACAATATTATCGTGTTTAATTTGTCCAGTGGCAGCATTAGACCTCAAATCAAGCTGTTTGTTATGTCAGGGGAGGGTGACAGATGGCAGAAATGAACTTTTCCTGTATTTCACTGCCCTGACAGGCCATCATGATCGGGGATGACATTGTGAATGATGTCGGGGGAGCCCAGCAGTGCGGGATGAGAGCGCTGCAGGTGCGGACGGGCAAGTACAGGTCAGTGCTCCCCCTGCACCTCCAGAGCAGAGCCTCAAGGCCAGGCTTTGTCCCTGCCTTTTCCCCATCCTTTCCCCTTGCTCTCAGTGCAGGTTTGCATTTGTTGTCTGCCCAAGCACCTCCTTGTGCAGCACAGACTTGGGTGGATGGTGATATTTTCTTGTAGGAAAACACTGTGTGAAAGTAGCAGGAAGGGGAGTACAGACTGTCTGTGATCTTTTGAAGAAAAACTTTCTGCTAAATTCCTGCTGTATTTTTTTCATCACACCGCATAGAATTGAGGTATTTCCTGGGGTTTGCTTATTTTTTTCCTGCTGCTGCATGGAAGTGTTGTACACTTGATATAAGACATGTCTGAAATCTGTGGCAGGGGTTATATTATTGGGATTATAAAATTAGACTGTTGACTCAGCCATCCCTGTGGGTCATTCATCTCTCCATATGTCTGCCCTTCCCTCCAGACACACATTCAGCACTGAGGTGTCTGAAACACAAGAGCTGCTTCCCCAGCTCTCCCCTTCCCCAGAGTGAAGGGTCCTGTAGGGTCGCTCATGGCTCCAAAAGCAAACCCCTCCTTGAGCAGCTGTCCCCATGGTCTGTGCTCTCACTGAGCTGTCACAAGGCCAGCTGCTGAGGGGGGCACAGAGTGCACCTCTAAACAGGACATGACCCAGTGCTGAGCAGGTTGGGTTTGAGGTCAGCTCAAGATGACTCCAAATGCACTGCAGAGATCTGTCCCTCCCTTTGACATTCTGATCCCAACACCAAAATCTCATTTTAGCCATCTCCCCTTACCCAGAACCATGCCTCCTTGTAGTATGGTTCAGCCACACCCTTTGCCATCTGATGTCATTTGTATTTTCACAGTTTTTCTTCACTTTCAAATGCTGGGACTGTAAAAGAAGGATGCTCCTTTGGGGAGGGATACAGCACATGAAAATTATGCTTGCCATAAACTATCTGAAAAGTTATTTTGCTTGTTTTCAAGTCAATCTGTTCCTCAGTTTTCCTTTTTAGTTTGTGTAAGGTGATAAAATAATACCCTGTGCCTTAATTCTAATGGACCAGTAGGTGATGGTTTCTGAGGGAAAAAAGTCAGGTACAAGTGTATTGTATTTTCTGTAATTTTAGGTTAGTACATCTGAAAATCAGATATGTATCTGAATAAAGCTTGGGAAATCCCAAAGATTAAAATAGTAGTTATATAATTTGTGCTTTTAGGGTTATTTATCTGTAATCTTTGTAGTCCCAGGAGCTGGACTTGATCCATGCAGGTCCCTTCCAACTCAGGACTTTCTATGGCTCTAATCCTATGAGGTTCCTAATGGAGAAAATAAGGATTCAATGTTGATTTTATCCTGATATTAATGGGATCACTTTGCAAATCCACATTTTGTTGCCCCACAGATCCAAGTGCCAGCAAAGAAGGTATCTTTGCACACAAAGGTGAATTAGGTCTTTGCTGCTGACCAGAGCTCTCCTGTTCCATGCTTTGCCCATCATGAAACGTGCCCCAGGTGATGTTGCATCCACACTGCTCAGGCAGCTGGCACAAACTCTGTGTGCACAAACACACAGAAATAGGTGTAATCATGTGCTAGAGAGGCATTTTCTTGTGTCAAGTTTGAGTCATGAATTCCCAGCTGAAAGGGAGTAGCTGGCTGTCCTGGATGGGGAACAAAGGCTGTGTTTCCTGTTTCAGTGTGTGCTTGGTGCTTTCCCAGCTCAGGCACTATTGCAGAGCAGTCAAACACAGATGAGGGTTTCTCTCAGTTCCCTGTGTTGTGCCAGGCCTGCTCTCAGCAAGTGGGAGTAAAATGAAGTAACTCCTGTTTGCCAGGAGAGGTCAGAGGTGTATCTGTATTTTTCAGAATGACTTACTTAGTATGCTTAGAAAATCAAGGCACACGGTGAGGAGAGACAGAAAATAAACGAGCCATGGGCAGGATAAATTAAAAATAAATAAATAAAATGTAATTATTTTGGTGGTGAGGTTAGTTTAAAATCTGATTTTCAAAGGTCCTGTCTTTGCCTTTAGCCTTTGATGGCACAGAGTTCTGTGCTGCACCCGAGCACCTCTGGATGGCATCATTGGCTCATGCACATTGTCAGCCACAGCCTGGGGCTTCCCCACCATCCTGGGCTGTTTGTCCAAAAGTCTTGTAAAGCACAGAGATGCCAGGGGTTTGCTGTGAGTGTTGGGGGAGTGCTGGTGTGGTGGGATTGCCCCAGGTTTTAATAACAGCAGCACTGAATGGTTTGGGTTGGGGTTGTCCCCCTCCTTCCTCAGCCAGGGGATGTCCCCAGCTGGCATTGTCACCTCCAGAGCACAGGGGTGCTTGGGGCAGCTCTGCTGCTTTCAGGGCTCAGTGCAGGTTACATGAACGTTTTAGGCAAAGGTTCTTCCCCCAGAGGTGCTGGCAGTGCCCAGGCTCCCAGGGAATGGGCACAGCCCTGAGGCTGCCAGAGCTCCAGGAGTTTGGACAGCACTGCCAGAGTGGGGTTGTTGGGGTGTCTGTGCAGGGCCAGGAGCTGGACTGATGACCCTGTGGGTCCCTTCCAGCTGAGGACACTCTCTGATTCTACAGTTCTGTGGTTTTTAAGGTCTGCTGCCCACCCAGGTTGTGCAGGGATGTGCCCTGGGGTTGCCTCCTCCCCAGGCTCTCACCCTCCTGACCTCTGCAGTCTCTCCACTGCTGGCTGCTCCCAGCATGAGATTCAAAATATGGATTAAACATTCAGTTTTGTGCCACCTTGCATGGAGTCCTGCAAGTTGGCTCCTTTGTCTTGCTTCTCTTGGATCTTTAAAGTCAATTAAAATCTGTGCAGCCTGTTTCCTTTAATATGATGCACTTTGCCTGTCCCCCCTCCATCTCAAGTGCTGAACTCTTTCTCAGTAGCCAAAGCAGGCATAGATCAGTCCAAGAAAAGCTATAAATAATGAAACAGAATAAAACTTCTGCTGGCACAAATCAGGGCAGAAGTTGGAAGGTGAAGGGCTAAGATTGGTGTGTTGGGTGACCTGTTGGGTGAACAGCTGTGCTGGCCTTTCCTGGGTGTAAATCCAGATGCAAAGGGTCAGTCTGGGCTGCAGGTTTCTCCTCTCTGTTTGTCCCATGCCCAGGACAGACCAGGCCATTGCTGCAGGCTCCTGAGGGCTCTGAGATTTGTCAGCATTGGGAAATGTGATGCCAGTTCCAGAATTTCTGTGCACACCTGGCCAACATCTTTCCCATCTAGGGAAGAGCATGTTCTTGTCTTCCAGCTCGGGGCATGTGCTAATTCCACTTGCAGCTAATTGGCCTTGACATCAAACCAATGATTCCCACAATAACTATTGATTCTGCAATGCTGTGTGATATCCTCATTCCTTTTTGTAGCCTGCAAGTTAGAGCAGAGAAAAATGACTTTGAGGCTTTTCCAAGTGTCTCCCTGTACCTCTGGAAACAGCTTCCAGGTGCATCAGATGGATCTTGGCAGGGGGTAAGAATTGCTTCCCCCCTTCTACTCGTTGTTGTTCTGAGATTTTGATTTGTAAATAGTGAACTTTCCATTGCTGGTGTGTGGTAGCAGCCAGGAATATTCATGGCCCACTGCCCCTGCTCACCTGTGAGCTCTGGGCTGGCTTTGGAATGTGGCAGTGGGGATTCATCCCCCCTTGGTGCCCCCCTGGGCTTTCCTTCCTTGGATTAGGGGTTTTTCTGGTGGCCATGGCTGATGCTGACATCAGAGTCAACATCCTCATTACAGACATCAGGGATTCCCCAGGGATGGAGGTCCCTGAGAGCTGCCATCTCCTGCCAGCTCTGACACTGTTCTCCAGAACTGGGTCAGGTTACTTCATGTGTCCCTACTTTTTAATTATCCTCTGAGAATAATTACCCTGACTTCCTTAATAAAGTGGCTTGTGATCTGTTCCTCTTGCCTGGTTAAAGAAAACACACAGAATTTGTAGTAAATTGGCTTGCTAGGAGAGAAATCAGAATGTGACCAATGCAAAAGTTGGGGCAGAGAAATCTTTTAGGCTGACTAAGAATTGGGAAAAACAGATTGTGTCATTTAATGAAGTTGTAAAAGTATTCTTAAAAAACATCCCACACATAGATCAATTCACTGCTGTCACTGTGTAATTCAGTGAAACTCATGACAGTTTCTGTGAAGAAATAGTCACCTCTTGCTGCTCTGCAGAGAAGGAGCATCCCTCCAGCCTCTCTTTCCTGCTCCCTGTGTTACCACCCCAGCCAAGATGAACAATTTTGGGAGTTCTTTCCCATCTCCTGGGTACCAGCAGTGGGTAATGAGAACAGAGCAGGCAGAGGCACTCCCTTTGTGCAGAAACACAGCCAGAGGCATTCCTAGGCTCTCACATCCTGATAATTAAGCCTGTTTCAAGCATTAAATGGAAAGAGTTCCACCCCATACTTGCACTGTGAAAAGTTGTGTTACCATTCATGTTGGTTAATGTCTTAAGCAATGTTTATTAAAGCTGGAGTCAGTGAGTTGGTTGTGATGGCTGATTGCAGGCAGTCCCAAGGCACAGCCTTATCACCCTTTATTGCATATTTAAATTATAGTTTGGTCTGACTGTGAGAGGATCTTCACATGTTTTTATCAATTTCTTGACCACAGTTTGGTTACCATAATATTTGAATCAGCTTTGCAGAGGAAGCTCAGAGTAAATCCTGCAATGCCTTTAGTGTGCACATCTGATCACAGCCTTCCACCTTCCCAGTATATTCCAGTGTCCAGTCACAGAAATTACTAGCTCATGCATAAATTTAATTATCTTCAGCCTGAAAGAGGAGTGTGAGTTTGAGGGGGGTTTATTAGCAGGTAATTTATTTATTAGTAACATAATAAACCTCGAGGGAGCAGTGTGTGCTCAGGACACAGCCATGCTGTGTGCTGATGTGCTGCTCTGAAAAAAATCAGCCTGAATATCAGAAAAGAGATCAATCTGCAATGAGAGTAGGAGAAATAAAGGAGGAATGGATCAGGTGAGTGGGGAAAAGCAATATTCCTCAGGACCTGACAGTCCTGCTCTCTGCCTGTCCAATGACAGACACTGCAATCAGCTCCCTCATCTGCAGCCCTTGGGAAGGCAGGCAGTGCAAAGCAGGCTGGCACTGACCACATCAGCTGCAATTCTGCTTCCCCTCTTGCCTCACATCCTCCCAGCTCATGCAGCAGCAGCAGAGGCAGCTCAGGTTTCTCTTCTGAAGCTGATGAAGGGCTGGAAGAGGAGGAGCTGGTGCCAGTTTCTGCTACCTGAAGCCAGAGGCAGCAGGACCTGGGGGGACACATGGCTCAGCTGGTTTGATGTATGGGACCAAAGCACTTCCAGGCCCTCTCTGACAGCATCCAAAGCTAATGGCCTTTCTTCTTTCATTCCCTTTTGCTCTGGTGCCTGGATGTCTTGGCAGGACGTGCTCTTCCAGCCTGGGCTGGCAGCCACCCTCCCTCCACAGCTCCTGCCCTGCCTGAGCAACACCAGAGCCCTTGGCAGCTGCTTGTCCAAAGTGTTTTCCTTTCCCTCCTGCTGCACATACACAGTTCCTGAGCTGAGCTGGTGCTGGTGGCAGTTCAGGGCTTTTCCAGGGCTCCCACAGGCTGTGTCCATGTGCACAGCACCTGTGACCTGAGCAGCACAGCCCAGGGGATGGTCCTCACTTATTTTTATTCCTATTTTTATCCCTTTTCTCAGCACCTGCACAAGGCTTCAGTGGAGCATTCCCCAGTGAAGGAGCCTTTCTCCACATTAGTCCCTTGCAGAACCCTGAGCTGCATCAGCTTGTCCAGCCTTTGGCAGCATTGATGAATTCCTTACCAATGGAAAACCAGTTTATTTCTGTGAAAATGCAGATGAGAGTGCTGAAATGTGCTGTAGAAAGGGCACAGCTGGGACAGCTGCACAATTTGGGTTTCACTAGAGATTTCCTTTTTTTTAAGCACAGGTTCTTCCTCTCTGCTTGTCTTTTTCCTGCAGCTAAATATCCTCCAGGCTCTCTGGTGCTGCAGGGAGTCCTCTCAGACTGCTCTGATTGATAAAACCAAGGCAGAGCTTTGTTTTCAAAGGCAGGGAGAAGCAAATAAGAGAGAGACAGGCCAAGTCAGCTGCTGATGTAACTCCCTTGAAGCAAATGGTTCAATATCTGAAGTTCAATCTGGCTTGGGCCCTTGCTTGTGCTGTAAACATGCTCAGGAGCAGCAGTGCCAGAACAGTGCCTTGTGCTGGCACCCTGCAAGCACAGAACACCTGAGCATTCCTGTTTAAATGCTGCTCTGTGTGCCCATGGGTGCTGGACAGTCCCTGCAGGCTCAGCCAGTGACATTTATTTTTTTTCCTCTACAAGTGGGTTCAGCCAGCAAACCCAGAGTGGCTGCCTTCCACCCCTGGAAGTGTCCAGGGCCATGTTGGATGGGGCTTGGAGCAACCTAGGACAGTGGAAGGTGTCCCAGAAGGTGGAACTGGGTGGGCTTTAAGGTCCCTTCCAACCCAAACCAATCAATTCTGTGATTCCAGCAGCTGCAGAGGGGGTGCAGGGGACAGGGGCTGCCAGCCCCACAGGAACTGCTGCCCTCCAGCAGCCCCTGCTGGGCTTTGGGAGGGTGATGGGACTCACAGAGTTAAAAACTGCTGCAGCCTGGGATGTGTGAGAGTGCTGGTGTGCTGCAGCAGGAGCTCCAGTGCAGGGTGAGAGCAGGGCTTGGGGTGCAGGGCAGCTCTGCCCCTGCTCCTGGCTGGCTGCAGACAGCCTGCAGCTGGCCTGGGACGTGACTCACAGTCACACTTTGCCCCCAAACCATCCCAGTTGTCACTTGTCTGTGGTTTCCAGTGGCTGTCAGCAGTGGGTATGGTTCCACCTCAGCCCTGCTGAGAGGAGCTCGTTCAGCACACGGGGCTGGTGCTGCTGCTTTGGGTCTGCATCCTCTGGGCCTTTGAACTCCAGCCAAAAGGCTCCCTGCAAAACAGGGTGAGTGCCTGTGAGGAGCAGAGGAAGAGCCTGCCTGCTCTTTGGGTGGATCTGCAGCTCATCTCAAAAGCTTTTCCTTACTTCACTGCTCTGTGTGCACAGCAACACATCACTGCTCAAATGGCCAAAGCACAGCACAGGCACTGGCTGGTCAGGTGTTGCAATTAGGGAAATTAGTGCAAGGAGTCTGATGAGGAGCAGCTGGGAGGGCTCAGCCTGGAGAAGAGGGAGCTCAGGGGGGACTTTCTTGGTCTGTAACTGCTTGGAAGGGGGGTGCAGCCAGGTGAGTGGCAGTCTCTTCTCCCAGGTAACAACAGGACAAGAGAAAATGACCTCAAGCTGTGCTGGGGAGGCTTAGATTGGATATTGGGGAAGATTTCTTCCCAAAAAGGTTTGTCCAGCTCTGGCACAGCACTGCCCAGGGCAGTGGTGGAGTCCCTGTCCCTGGAGGGATTTAAAAGCTGTGTGGATGTGGCCCTTGGGGCCGTGGGTCACTAACAGGAATTCGGGGAGGCAGGGTGGGCTGATGGAGCTGTCAGAGCCAGGTGGGTGGGTGGGAGCTCCCAGGCTGCAGCCACAGGGCCCTTCTCCATCCCCACTCCCAGTGCAGACTGGGGGGCACACATTTCTCACTGGGAATTTCCAGAGGGCTCTGTGGGGCTGCACACAGCCAGCAGACTCGTGGAATAACAAGAACTGTCCAGCTCAGCTGTTGGCTGCACAACAGAGTCCAGGCCTAAAAATAGGAGGATGTCTGACCCCAAAGTGAAGGATTTTCACTTGAAACCCAGCCTGGCACCCACCCAGGGTGACATCATCCAGAGGGGAAGTTGGAAAAGCTTCCAAACTCGTTGCTTTCCGTGGAGAAGTGCTAAATGCATGTGTCAGCAGATAATCAAGCAGCACATTTGCTGTGGCCATGAATCAGGGGAGAGAGGAACTGGGAAGGAAGGACCTGAAAGGGGAGAAGCAAGATTGGAGCTGCAGGTTGGAAAGGAGTTTTAGGAGTGTTGTCTGTATAACTCAGGGATAGATGATAAAGTCCATTCAGGCTGAGTCTGTCCTGTGAAGATGACATTTTTCTTTCCTTTAAAGTCTGCTAAAAGTTACTGTTCTGCTCTCAAGGTTGTGGCTGTGAAACCACCCAGTGCTCTGTGGTGATACTGGCCACAGCTGTGCATGATTTGGATTTGCAAGTGCATGCACACTGCTCCAGGTGGCCATGGAGATCTGAGAGGGCCAGGTACTGACTGACTCCCTCGGTTTGGGCTCTCTGATATTTGAAGCAGCTTTTCCCAGGCTAACCTTCAGGGATTTGATCCAAATCTGTGCTCAAGTGGCATGGGTGACCTTGCTGTTTTTCTGTGCTCGAACACAGTTCCTCATGCTTCTGTGCTGAGCTGCTTTTTCTTCTGCAAAAGTGGCAGTGTCTATAAAATGTGGTGGCAGCTTTCCTCTGAAACTTGGTGTCTTTTCCCTCTGGATGCTGCCAGGCAGCTCCTGTGCTCACCCTCTAACGAGGACACCTTTCCCTCAGTGCTGAAATGCGTAGCTCTTTTGAGATGATGAAAGCTGAGTGTGATATGGGGAGTCTCCTCGATCTGTTTTCCTTCTGCCTTTTAAAGTCTCATTATGTATTTATGATGCTGTTGTAGCAAGGATGCCTGGAGCACAACCCTGGGCACTGTTTGGTCTCTGGGTCCCCAGTGAAGCTGAAAAAGCTGCTCTTGCTGTGTAAACACTGTGTCAAGAGCTGATTTCATGTGTGCTGCTGGGCATTTTCGCCAACTCTGATAATGAAAAGAGGGAAAGAGTTTTACCATGTCAACATAGACATCTGATAGGAAACCAATTTATTGGGTAGAGACTGAGAGCAGGGTTCAGGCACACCAGCCCTTCCTTCTTGGGGTTTTAGCACTCTTAGATCATTACAGCAGTGAAACTGCTTGTGTGCTGGGAAATGACGTGGCTGTGGTTGCAGAGGTGCTGCACTGGCACTGGCTGAGCCTGGGACAGGCAGATGATAGCCCAGGCAGGGTCAGGAATTTACTTCCATCAAATACGTGGCCCAGACAGGAGCTTGACCAGTTTTTCCACAGTTTACCTTTTTTCTGCATGAAAGCTTGCAGCCTGCCTGACCCAGGGACAGATCTCTGCTTGCAGCCAGACTCTGAAACCTCTGAGCTTTTGATCCCTGGCACTCCTTATGAGTTACAGCCCAAGTGGAGCAGCTGGGTGAGTGGCAGGGGCCTAAACCTGAGCAGCTGGGATAAATCTGGCACTCCAGGAGTGAATGGCAGTCCTGCTGCAGCTCCAGCACAGAGCCTTCATCCCACTGAGCATTAGTGGAGCTGACAGACGTGAGAGTGAGCACACACTGGACGAGCCAGCTCTCGTTCTTGCAGATGGAGCACTTTTATTTTTCCTTGCTGGTTGAGATGTTCTAGCAAACACTCGACTTCCTTGTCATCCTTAAACTATGTGGAGAGGTGGGGAGTTGCCTTTTTACCCAAGCAAATGGACTTCTGCTTTGAAAAGTCCCTTCCTGCAGTTTTTGGCTTGTCTGATCACTCTGTTCTCAACAGCCCCTGAGCTTGGTGATACAGTAGTTTTGTACAAAGCTGTATTTTTATGTGCATAAGCTTTTAGAGTTCTTTGAAAACACATCCCTAGATATCTGTGCTGTGGTTTTAAGGGAGAGTTGGAGATGGGCCTTGCTTGGGAGGAGGGAGTGGGTTCTGGGATTGTGAGACAGTGGCCAGAGGCGCTGGCAGACACACGCTGCTGGCCAGCGCTGCTGCACGTAGCACAAGTTGTCAAATCACATGCAGATAAAAATACTGCATATTAAAAGACCATTACAGCATGAATTGAGCCATATTGTGCATTTACTCAGAGGAGCAGTGCTTGATGAAACACTTGCATCCCCTTCCCTATGCTGAATCCTCATTTCCCCCTTGCACACTTGTGGGGGGACTCTCAGAACAGCCCCTTCCCCTCTCCAGTCATCTCTATTTTTCTGCCACATCTTTCTGGACGTTAAATACAAACTTTAATGCACTTATTTCTGGAGCAGAGCTTTGCAATCCTTCCCTGTGCACACGGGGCCAAGAGGCACAGCTCAGAGCTGGCACTGGCCACAGGGCTGTGCGCTCACGTGCTCGCTTTGAAAGGACTCGAGCATTTTGTGCAAACATATGTTGGAAATGCCACTCGTGACCGCCTCAGGGGCATCATGTGGGCTCAGCCCTGCTGCAGATGGACTCCCAGCTGGCCCTGGGCAGGCACTCAGAAAATCCCAGTGCCCTGAGGAAAGCCTGGGAATCACAGAGGAGCAGTGTGGCAGGGCAGAGGGAGAATCCGCTCCTCTGCGGGGCAGCGCTGACCTTTGTCATCACAAAAGCATCTCTGTCTCCCTCCATCAGGCAGAGGGGCTGCTCTCCTCTGGGGGCTCCCAGAGGCTCTGCTGAGGTGGCTCTTCCCCTTGACCTGGCTCCTGGGAGAGGAGTGAGAGGACAGGTTTTGGCTGAGGATGTGGAGGCCGGCTCCTATTCATACAAATTGGGTACAAAGACCTCAGTGGAAAGGGGGGAAAAAAACACCCTGTCTGCATTTCAATCAGCCTAATTAAAGTGGTTTTTGCAGGGGCTGGCAGGCCCAAAGTGATTTGTGCAATTAATGCCTTTTGTGTTTGTCTGGTGGGGTTTTTTCTTACCTCACTCATTTATGGGACCATCACCTATGTGTAATCTGTGCTTTTAAGGTTTGAAATGAGGGGCTGGATCTTCAACTGCTCCAAGGAGTGGAGTAAATGGGGAGAGCTCTGCTGATTTACACCTGTGCTGCTCTGGATGCCTGGAAATAGCTTAGCAAGTGTAAAAGAGGAAAAAAAAAAAGGTTTCTCCATCCATCTGGAACACATTGCATCCATCAGGGGAAGGAGAGGCATTTGTGAGAGTGAACGCTTCATTTATCAGTGCATGAGCTATTGAAAAGCCTGGATGTAGCTGGGATAATTAGAACCCAGATTAGTCTTCTTGGAATGGAAAAGTAACGACAATCCTAATTTTACCAAATCCTCTGAAATTTATTGCCTATTTGTTTAACACCCCAGACCCTTTCCTACAGCAGGGGATCTGACAGATTTATGGAGGTGCAGTTTGGTAATCTGAATGCTTGGGAGTTCATCTGCCTGGGCTGCTCTGGTTATTTTCACTGTCACCACTTGGAGGCCGTGGGAACTGGGGATGCCGATGGGAGCACACGGGAGGCCCAGGCCAAACATCAGCTGGAGCCACTCAGAGCATTCTCCTCCCACTGGGCTCTGCAGGTGAGGAGGACCTGGCCAGCTTCAGCTCTGGGTGGGAAGGGAACAAAGCTCCTTTCCTTCCCCTCTTCAGGACCTGCCCCTTTTTTTTCCCTGAATATTTGGGGTTTTTTTCCCACTGCATGTTTCCCCCATCCCTGGAAATGTCCAAGGCCAGGCTGAATGGGGTTTGTTTGGAGAGACCTGGTCTAGTGGGAGGTGTCCCTGCTGGTGTCTGGGATTGGAACTGGATGGTTTTTAAGGTCCTTTTCAATCCAAACCCTTCCATGATTCTCTGTAAGGAAAGGCAAGATGTATTCAGAAATACCCCATGCAGGGAAGGAAGGTCAGACTATCCAATATTTGGAGATATTTGGAGAGCTGACTGCAGTTACCCTGTGCCAAGCCATAGGTATCACCTGTCCCTCACAGTCTTATCAAAACTGAAAACCTCTGCTAGAGGCAGGAACAGCAGCACAAGAAGGAAAATCCCTCTGGGACAAAAGAGGCTTTGTAAAGAGCAGGGGTTAGCCAGAATCTGGGAAAAGGCAGGTGAAGGAGCAGAGCTCTGCACCTGGAAGCTTCATTTGCTGCCATCATTTAATAATAGAGGAAAATACCTGGGCTGGGTTTTTATAAATGTTTCTGGTCTTATTTATAATAAGTTCATAAGTTTTAGGCTTCTCTGCATTTGTGGCTTTATGGGCTGTGCTACCTTTTGGCTGAATATTTACTCTTTTCTTACCACAAAAGTCAGTGTCTTTCCAGTGCAGCAGGAGCTGAAACAGAGTCCTGATTTCATGTTCAAATCTAAAGCATTTGGGATTTTAGAGTTTTTGCAAGCACTCACAAAATTCCAAACAACAAACCCTGAAAGATGAAAATGAATTCAAAGAAGAATGAATTCCAGAGAAGACAGAAGGAAAATTTCCTTTGCCTCCTTCTGAGTTGGGGGTTTAGTCCAAGGGGTTCAGTAGCATTTCAGGCCTTCATGCTTCAAGACACAAGCCAAATTCTCCCTAATAAAATTCAAAAAGCGTTTTTCCTTCAAGGCACAATTTCTAATGTAAAATCTCCCACATTTTCCTACACCCCTGTCAGAAACTGGCCCCTGCTGGAGGTGGAATGCAGAGTTAGCTCAGCTGCCTGTCTGAGCTGGCGTGGAGGCTTTTCCTGCTGCACCTTCCACGGGAGCACACAGAGGGGGCTTTGTCAAAACAATTGTATGAATAAAAAATCCTTGTCACCAGGATTGCTGTGTGGTCACTGGGATGGCCACCAGCTCAGATGGGACAGGGCATCAGGGACACAGGAAGGGTTGGGACGTGTCTGGGGTGGATCAGGAGGCTCCAGTGTCCTTGTGGCCAAAGCAGTGTCTTCACAGTGCTGTGCTCCCAGCTCCTGTGCTGCCATCCCTCAGTGCCTGATGACATTTCTGCAGGATCCAAGTCCTGAAAAGTTGGGGTGAGCTGTTGGCTGGTGGTTTATGAGGGAACATCTGTGCTTTGTCACCTGGAAGTTACAAAACAGTTGGCCTGAGTGAGACAAAGGAGGGAATCTTTGTGTGTGCTTGGGAAAATGGTGGGGAGCAGCAAAAAATGAACCTCCCTTTGTCCAAAGCAGAGCAAGTGCCCTCAGTGCCAGCTCTGCTCCACATTTAACCCTCCTGGAGGCAGATTGCTGATCCTGGGAGCCAACAGCAGCTCCAAGGGTTAGGAAATCAAAGCCACTTCTGAGGTCTTTTTATCTCACAGGTTTCCTGCTGCAGCCTTGGCAGAAATGGTGCCAGGCAGGGATGTGGCAGTGGCTGTGGCTCGTGCTGCCAGCTGTGCAGCAGCTGTGCACCAGGGAGTGTTGCCATCTGTGTGTGGCAGCCCTGCCAGGCTGGAGAGATGAGCAGATCTGGTCCCTCCCTGTCTGAAGCCAGTGGGAGCCTCTCCATCACTCCTGAGCTGGAAAACATCTTGCACCTCCCAAATCTTCCTGTTCTTTTTTTTTTTACTTTTAAAACATCCCACCCCACAGTCACAAGAGGCAGGGCAGTTCCTGAAATCCTGACCTGGGATTGTTTTCAGCTGCAAAATGCAGTGGCAATATTTGTGCTGTGAGAGGATTTTCATGGAAAAATCTTGGGAGAGGATTTTTCATGCTGTGTAAACATGAGGTGTCTTAGAAGTTGCTCTTGGGGGTTTTGGGAAGTGCCTTACAGGAGATGCCAAATAGGGTGGTTGAGGAGGGTGGGATGGAATAACTCCTCTGGCCTCCATCAGTGCCTTGGACCCTCTGTTCCAGCTGCAGTGAGCACCATTCAGCTCCAGAGTGCTGCACCCTCCTCCCACAGCCTTGTGTGGCCATTCCCAGGAGCTTTGTCCCTGCCAAAGCACAGCCTGCCACCAGGAGGAAAGGACAATCAAAAGCAAGCAGTGGAGTTTGCCATAGAAACATTTAAACCTTATCCAGGCTAAATAATGCTGCAGAGGCTCATTCCATACAGAGGGATGCTGCCTGGATGGGAAGGAGCCCCTGGATCTGGTGGGAATGGATAAACAGCTTTGCAGCTCCCAGTTTCTGCAGCTCAGGTCCCTGGGGTTGTCCCACTGACTGTCCCTGCCTGGCTGCAGGTTGCTCAGGGAGGGGATTTTGGTTGTTCAGGGGTTTTGATGGGATTTTCTGTGCCAGCCCCAGCATGGGCTGTTCCTGCTGGCTTCAGGGAGGGTCTGCAGAGGCACATCACCAGTGCCAGCAGCTCCAGCTGCCTCCTGGCACTGCCTGACTGCTCTCAGACTTCCTATACACAGAATTCCCAGAGCCACTGGGTTGGAAGAGACCTTCAAGACCATCGAGTCCAACCCAGCCCCAACACCTCAGCTAAACCCTGGCACCAGTGCCACATCCAGGCTTTGTTAAACACACCCAGGGATGATACCCTTCTCCTGGGAGCAGAAATCATCTCTCTGTGGCTGTGGGCAAACTAGGAAAGTCAGAAACTTCCCTCAGTGCCCTCTCTGATGCTGGCATTGTGCCCTTCTGCCCTGCTTGCCAGACCACCTCGTGCACAGGGTGGTCTGGCACTCAGTCCCTGCTGGATGCTGTTTGTGGGGACACCTCCCAGGCAGTGCTTCCCAGGAAAAGCCAGGCTCTGCTCAGAACCCTCAGGGACAGGCTGTGTTCACCCTCCTGACTCCACCTGGGCAATGGGAAAGGTGCAGGGAGATGTTTGGGGGAGGAGCAAACCCAGCCAGTGCTGCTGGGGCTGGAATCAGAGTGCTGGCCCTGCTCTGAGCCAGACCCACACACACAGCCAGGTAGGCTTTGTAAGGGAGCAGCACCCAAGGAAGAACAGACAGAAAAAGCTGTGGTGCTTGTCCCAGCTCGTGTGCAGCAGTGTTTTCCAAAGGGAGAATTCCACACTCCTGCAGGAGTGGCTGGAGACAAACCCCATCCCTCAGCCCCTCACAGAGCATCTCATCCTGACAGCAGAACGACCTCCCTCGTCCCAGGTGGCCATCCTGGGGAAAGAGGCTGATTGCCAAGTAAATCCAGGAGCTGCTGCCTTTATAGGGACCTCCTAGAGGATTGACAAGGCAGTAAAACAACAGTTTTTCTATAGCAATTGCTCTGTGGGGAATTTGGTCAGAGCGCTGCGTTGCAAATGTACAGAACAGCCTGCCTGGAGAAGTCCTTGAGAGTGTGATAGGATTTAATCAATCCCATTTGTTTGGATGGAGAGGCAGCCCAGATCTCCATGGCAGATGCCCAGGAAATGCTGGAGGCAACAAAACCTGTTAAACAGGGCTATGTGTGGCCCTGTGAGCAGAATATACTGAATTTGCCTTTTTTTTTTTTTTTTGACTCAGTCAACCCCTCCCCTTCTTACACCTCAGGTGTGTCCAGTCTTCACTCATCCTGTCATTTTCCTCATTTTTTCCCTTTCTCCATTTCCTTGCCTCAGACTCCTGTTTTTATTTATTTGTTTCTTTATTTATAAAATGTGCCTTGGTTCCCTCTAATGCTTCACTCTGTGCTGGGAGGCCACAGGAGGAGTTGGATGTGGTGTTGGGCAGCCCTGCTCAGTGTAGGACACAGGATGAGCATGCTGGGGGTCCTCCTGGGACCCAGGTGTGGGTTCCCAGGGGTGCTGTGCTCTGTGATGTCCCTTCAGGAGAATGTGACATGCTGCAGAATGAGCCCCCCACCAGCACTGGGCTGTGGAGGGGGGTCCTGTCCTTGGGGTTACACACAAATCCCAAATGTGATCCTAACCATCCATGTTGCTTTAAAGGGCTTTTATTTCCAGATAAGTGACTTTCTCAGGCTTGTTTTTCATTCCCTTTGAAAACTCTTGGTTCTGCTGCTTGTCCAAGCAACAAACAGTGATAAAGAACAACCTATTGGCACAGCAGTGCAGGGGCCAGCTGGTTGGGCTGTGTATTTATTGGACTGCACATACTGGCAGCGTGGAATTATGAAGATCTGCTCTTAGTTTAGCCTTCTCCTCTATCTGCTTTGGCCAGCTGTCCTTTCAAATAACAGGCAAATCTCATGTAGTAACAGGAGAAAAGTTTATTCCCATGGTTTATCCAAGTTTGCTGTTTGCTCACTGACCACACGTTGCCTGCCACCACCTTTACTCCTTCCCCATGGCAGCCAATCCTTTGTCTGCTGGCTCTTTTGTACAACAGAATGAAAGAGGAACTTTCCAAAGGCCCAGCAGTGTTGTAAAGCCCCAGGAGGGCTCAGCACGGGGCTGGAACTCCCTGGAGCTGCCAGGCTGATGGAGGAGCCAGGCCACGTGGCTGCCACGATGTTGTCAAGCTGGTTTTGGGAGGGAGTGTGGGAGAAATGTCCTTTATCCTGAGATTGCTGGGTCTGCCATCCAAGGGGACACTCGTCAGCAATTTCCTATCTGCAAATCATAATTACTGGGACAGGGAGAAAAACAGCCCTGGGCCAGTCTTGGTCTTACCTGCTGTGGTTCCTAAAGAAGAGGCACAAGCTCCTGTAAATAATCACCCCAGGAAGGGCAATATGGCATGTAACATCTTTCTAAAATAGCTAGGACTCAAGAAGCACCCAAGTGTTGTCTGTTTGTCTTGCAGAGTGTCTGCATAAAGCAAAATCTGGTGGTTTTGGTTCAGTGGGAGGTAAGCAGCAGCAGCACAAGGGAGATAGGCAGAGATCTGAGCCTTGCTTTTCCTGTCATGAGCTGCTCTGGTGCTCTGAAAGGCACATGTGGGAGGAGGAAGACATAGATGGTGCTGTGCAGGGACTTGATGAAGATTGGCCCATCCTGATGGGAAAACCCCAGGGATTTCTGCCACACCATCCCAGTCTTGCTTCTCCTGTCATTTACAGGCAGCAGCCCAGCCTCATGTGGTTTGTCTGGAACCTGCACTGGGCTCTGGCTGCAGATGGAGGAAGCTCTTCCTCCTTTAAGGAGCTGCTGTGTCCCTCCTCTCCACTGCCAGGAGTGCCATTGCCTCCTGCAGATCCAGCCTTGCAGCATTCCTTGGGCTCTGCCTCCCTGCCACTTTTCCCTGGACATCTGTGGGCTCGCAGGAGCAGCACACCAGGTGTGGGAATCCTCTGAAATCTCCTGCTGCTGGGAGTCCCACTGCAGCCCTGGCTCCTGCAGAGCATCACTGTGGCCTGGCAGCCTTTCCAAGCCTGCATCCCACTTGCAGCATGGGAACAAGCCCTGCTTTTGTGTCTCCAGCAGAGCAGCAGGTCCCAGGCCCTGGAGCCACCATTCCAGCAGATGGCATCAAAGACAGCTCGTTCCTCTGCTGGATCCAAGGGCTGCTTTCCCACAGTTCCACTCCCCACAGTCCCATTTCCCAGCAACTCTGGAGCAGATATTCCTGTAAGAAAAGCCAGCTCCTTATGAGAAGTGAGCTGTGCATTGTTTTTCTTTTGCCTCACTGTTGGGTGACCTGTCCCATGTCACACGCCAGCGTGGTGCCCAGTTCTCCACCCAGCAGCAGGGACTGGGGGCTTTTTGCTCACCTTTGGCCATTCAGCCACAATCTCACCTGAAAAATGCGTTGAAAAATTAATTATAGACCTTCAGGTGCAGGTTTTGATGTCTGAATTTAGTTTACTTTATATTCATATGAGTAATATTTGCATATGCTGTGCCCTGCATAGTAGGGAGATTAAATCTTCCTTTTTCTTTATTTATTTATAAACTGAAGAGGCCTCATAGTTGCTGGAGGTCATTGATCTACCAGACATGAAGAAATCCCTCTTCTTGAGTCCAACCTGTAGGATTTCCCACGACCAGCAGGTCCAGCACACTGCCAGACTTCAGCTGACACATCACACTGGAAAATCCAATCAGTGCCACATCACATCTTGAAAACTTCAGCACTGACTCACCATTATTTCTGATCTCTCTGGGACTATTCCAAAATCAGGCTCCCTCCATTAGCAGAAGGAGGTCAGGAGTAGTGAGTGAGTGCAGGAAGAGGGAACATCAGTGTAGTTTTTACTTTTAAACTTAAGACCCCTGTGACTTTTAAATGTAATGATTGTGACATACCCTGCCCTTGGGAAGTGTATTCCAGCTGCCTCCCAGTGCTTGCATTAGCCAGTAGACTTAGGAGGATTTTATGGATCTATTTTCAATTAAAAGGAAAGAGCTGGAATTTCTTCCCATTGGGTTTGTCTTCTGCTCTATTTGTAAGTTCAAAAAGAAAAAAAAAAATTACCTTTCCTTCTTCACTAGGCCATAGATACCACATATCCTTTGGGCTGCACTCTTCAGTCTTCACCTGCTCAAGGTGACTTTGGCTTCTTCAGGCTGGGCCAGGCAGGCTTTGGGCTGTGGGGTGAGGTTTGAGGGAGGCAGAGCATGGCAGGCACATGGCAGTGTCCATGGCTGGAGGTCCTGCTGGAAAATCTGTGAAATTTCAGGGTGGTTGGTCTGTGCCAGGCAGATTTTTGATATGTTCTGTGCTCAGAGCAAGCCCACTGCAAAAACCTCGTGCAACAGAGAGATGTGACCCAGAGCTCTGCTGGAGCTCCAGGAGAGAAGCAAATCTGCATAATGCATTTGTTTAATGGATTAGAGCTGAAAGCAGGATTAAGCCCTGCTGAGGGCTCTGGGTGGCAAACAGAAGGCTCAGCTGGGCCAGTGGATGCTCCTGTGGTCCCACGGCAGTGCTGGAGATGCTGCTGGCACTGGTGGCACCTTTCAGTGGGTGCTGCTGCCTTGGTGCACCCTGAGGCTGCCAGGGCTGCCAGCCTGGTGCCCACCAGGGCCAGCTGGGAGCCTTCAGATGTGCCCTGGCCTCCCCTCAGGTGGGGACAGCATCCTCCAGGTGAGCAGTGCATCAGTGCTGCTCCTAAAGCATCCCCTCTGCAGAGTGCTGAGGGAGGGAAGCATTGCAGATTTGGCTTTTAAGGCACAAACTTAGCCCAGAATGCTGGCAAATTTTCCAACACCAGCAGCTAAATCCCTTTCACAGGGTGAAGCTGGACCGTGTTTTCCAGGTGGGATGTTCCACAGTGCCAGGGAAAAGATTCCTTCCCAGGAAAAGTAATGAAAGGTGGCAGTCACCTTGTTATGCTGTGCCCTGGGAGTGAGCAGAGCCTGAGGAACAGGTGTTGTGGGGAGAAGGGGATTAAGGGAATGAACTGAAAGAAAAGCAACTCGATGCTCTGCAGGAAGGGATCACAGTGCCTGGGGCCATTCAGGTGTTATCCTGGTTACAAGGGCTGGAAAGCTGGGAACAGTGAAAGGGGAGGTAGGAGGGACCTCTCCAGGTGACACTTAGAGATTTATCAGGAACCTGAAGCCTACAAAAAATACAGTATTAGTAATTTTGCTGGGAAGGGACTGGAGGGTGTGCTCTCAGAATGCTGCTGTGCAGTGGCAAACCCTCTGTCCCAACATATTCCTCCTCATTTGGAGTTTCAGGAAGGTTTTACACAATAAAACACCTCACTCAGCAATACCTGGGGGCTCCAGGGATCAGTCCACAGCCCTTGGCTCTCACATGCACTCCCAGGAGACAGGGAGGGTTTGGCCCTGCCTGCCCTGAGGAGTGAAGGAATAAATAATTAATCCTTCCTGCCCTATGCAATTCACCATTTATAGTCCTGCAACAAAATCCTGCATTCTGGTTTTCAGAGGGGTGGGAGCAGGGAAAGGGGGATCCTTTCCATCCCTGTTGTGGGGAGCTTTGTCCAGAACACGGGGCAAAGTCTGATGGGAGAAGATAAAATCAGCCTGTGCTCTACAAAAACCACGTGGAAGTTATCCAACAGCAGCTCCAATTTGACTTTTCCTTGTCTAGTTTCCATGTTGCTCCCAGATACATGCAAACATATATATATATGAATATATATATTTATATATATGTATATCCTGGGCTTCACAAATTTGGCCATTGGTTTGGGGGAATTCTGGAAAATCCATCTCCCTGGTTCAGCAAAGGCAGCTGAAACATTTCCTGGCTGGAATGCTGGGCATTGAGAAGATGCTGTTTTCAGCCTGATTGGAGCAATCTCCTGCACATTCCAGATTTTGCAGAGATTTATAAGAAGGTTTCCTCTGTAGCTGTGCCAGGGAGGGGCAGGTGATGACTCAGAGCCAGCTGGTTCCTGATGGGGTGTCAGGAGCACAGGGACATGTGAGGACAGAGCCCAGGCACAGAGAGGGCCAGAACAACCTGTCAGCAGGTGTGGGGGAGCTGACCTGGCCCTACAGCTCCAATTTCCACCAGAGCACCTCCAAGGCCAGGTCTGACCATGCCATCCTGGCCTGGGCCAGCCCAGCTGAGCTGTTTGGGGAGTACTGGGTGACATTTTGGGGTTTTGGGGCCAGCTGCTGCCTCTAAGCAACCTCTACAAACTGAGTTTAGCTGGTCATGAGTTAGGGACACAAAATACAGAGCTTGAGGTGATTCTTCATCTCTCCCCTCATCACCTGCTGTGAAGGACAGGCACACAGTTAAAAGTTTTCTGTAAATGCTAATTAAAATGGACTTAGCTAATGACTGATTGGTCTTTTGATTGCATTAAGATTCTGAGTGTAATGAACTTAACTGAAGTATGGATTACAATCTTGTTCTAATTAAAACAAAAATGTCTAACACATATTAGCACATATCAGAAAGAGTTTTAATTGCTGTTTGGGATCAAGCTGTTGAAATTATTAATGTGTTGTCTAAAGCCTGCAGCACTTCATTAAATTCTTCATCCAGTTGCAATTCAGGTTACTTCAAAGGATGCATCCATCCACCATTTTCTTGTGCTCTCAGAAATAGAGGGAATATAGATCTGGATTGTTCCTTCCATGCTTCCTGCCCCTCCTTTGTCCTCCAGCTCTGGATCCTGACTTCTCAGTCCCCTCCAACCCCGTGCCCTGTGGGAGAGAGGGGAGTTTGTAATTCTGAACCTTTTGCATATCTGATTGCTGAGCAAGGGGCACCATTTTCTGCCTTGCTTTGGGCACAGAGAGCAGGGCCAGGAGGTTGTTGTTCCCTTGCAAAGATGGACAGGGATTAAACAGCACCCTTTGCTGCCAGCAGCCCCTGGGAGAAGGTGTTCAGTGTTGGTGCAGCAGCAGTGCCCAGGGAAAGCTGTGCTCAGAGAAGTGAAGCAGGGCTCAAGTTGAAATGTCAGAATGCAGGGGGTCAGGAAGGGCTCTCAGCTCTGCCTCTCCCCTCTGCAGCTCTAGAGGGACTGACCTACTTTAATCCAAATTTTTAGTGCCAGATGAAGAAGGGATTACAGACAGAGCGTTCTCCCTGGAAAGCACTGGACTTAATTTCTTCCACTCTTTTGGCAGCACCTGTTTCTGCACTTCTTTAGGACAAAACACAGCCCTTTCCTTTTCTCTGGATGCTGCCTGGGGCAGAAGAAAGCCATTTGCTGTAGGTGGTGTCTCCACCCAGCTCCTACAGAAGTGACATGTTTGCAAAGTCAAACACTCACTGCTTCTGGGGCCTCTCCGACCACCACAAAAGTATTTTTGAATATCTGTGATCCCTTTTCTCCCAGCTGTGACCTTCAGCTGTCTGCAGTAACCATTCCTGTTTCTAAACCACCTGGAGGTGCTTGGGAGGGCACAGGGGAAATGCAGACTCACCTCTGAAGGGGAGCAGGATCCCAAAACTACCAGTGAGACATGGGCAGTTACACATTGACAAGCTCCTGCATCATTTCTATGAATTTGGTGTCAGGGCTTGATTTTTGAGGAGCAGCCCAGCAGATGTCAATGTTCCAGCTGCCCCCAGCATGGACAGGTCAGAAGCTGGTGGAAAGGATCTGCTCTCCATCGTGGCTTTCCCCCAAAAGACAGACAGATCAGAGCTGGGAATGCCCTGTGCTCTCCTGGCCATGAGGAGTAGGGAAGAGGCTCTGTGGGAGCAGCAGCTGCTCAGGGGCAGGGCTGGGGAGCAAAACGTGTGAGCTCAGGAAGAGCGTGTGGTTATGAGTCAGGGTGTCACCAGGCAGCTTGTGAGGTGACACTTAGACCAGAACTAAAGGCTTCCTCGAGTCAGAACATCTCATCTGGGTCACACTTGAAACAAACCAAGCTCAGCAGCACCTCACACCAGCTCAGGACTGAGGTGGGGCACTTGTTGCAACAAGTCTGGCAGTGCAAACCCTTCTGGTCTTGGTGCCACAGCACCTCCAGTGACACATCTGTAACTGGGGCCACACAGCTCCCCTCACACTGTGACACAGCAGCAGAGCACTGCTTTTAGGGCTGCTCTGGCCATGTCTCTGCCCAAATCAGTGCCTGAATGGTCTGGGATCATCCCAAACCCCCTGGCAGCACTCCACAGCTGCTGAGCCCTGCCATGGCAGTGGCACGACATCTGTGAGTTCTGCAGATTCCAGGATAATCTCATTTCAGAGAGCCCTGACTGGCCATGTTAACCCAGTCAGTAGCTGGTGTTTACTCAGTTTATCAAGTCCTTGGCTGTGCAGGCCTGGGTGTGCCCTGCATTGATAGAGGAGGGGATTTTACACCAGAATTTGGAGGTTGATTTAGGAGTCCTGCTTGCCTGATGTCCAAGTCTGTGGTATGAGTTTACAAGCAAGGCAGAGAGGGTTTGAGCCCAGTGAGGGCTGAATTGCAGCCATCAGCTCTGCAAAGAGAAGTACCCAACCCTCTGAACAGAGAAGAGGAGGAACACTGAGTGAGTAAACCTAATTATGTGCCAAAGAGGTTGCCAGGAGCTGGAGGGACAGGAGATGCTGTAAGGGGAACTCATGAGCATGAGATAATGTCACTCCTGTGGCAGCACAGAGAGGAGGGAGCCTGCAGCCAGAAGAAGCCATGTCAAAAATCCTCAGCACCCTGAAATGTCCAAAAACCCCAACAGCCTGAAATGTCCAAAATCCTCAACACCCTGAAATGTCCAAAATCCTCAACACCCTGAAATGTCCAAACACCTCAACACCCTGAAATGTCCAAACACCTCAACACCCTGAAATGTCCAAAAACCCCAACACCCTGAAATGTCCAAACACCTCAACACCCACCCTGAATTAAAGTCAAGGAGAAGAATGGGACAGGCTGCCCAGGGCAGTGGTGGGGTCACCATCCTTGGAAGGATTTAAAAGATGTTCAGGTGGGGCTGGACTCTTTGAGGTCTTTTTCAACCTGAAAATGCTTCTGTGATTCTGAGGTGATTCAGTCTAATTCAGGGTAAAGACAGGGCTTTGGGACGTGGAGAAGCCTCAAATGCATGTGGGTCTGTGTCTGTGTGTGTGCAAACGTGGCCGTGTAACCCTGGGGACAGCTGGGGAAGTCAGCAGGCACCTGAGAGCTGTACCTGAATGTGATTTACTGAGAAAACTCCAGCTCTGTGTTCCTCCAAAAGCCACAGATTCTGCTCCTGAGGTTTCTGTGCCATTAATCTCGTTAGTGACAGGATTTACATGTTGAGATGAGGAGGTAAAGCAGGGTTAAAAAAAAGATACCACAGATGCTACTTCATGAGCCCCAGCTAATTTTCATGCAATTCTGGTTTCAGATAAAGAGCCTTCCCTGGGTTTTTGTAGGAGAACAGCAATGCAGGCTATTCAAAGGGTGATAATACATGGCTCTCATGGCTAAAGCCTCCTGCTTTCTGAACACACATCCTCCAGGAGCACAGCAGGGAGCAGGGATGTGCCTTCAGCTACACTGCTGCCAGACTCAATCTCCTCCAATCTCTTGCTCCTCTCCAGCTTCAGGGCAGACAATGGGAGAAAAATTATTTAGAGTGAAGCCCTTGCTCACTAATTGCAATTTGTGCTGAGAACCAAGCAGGAGCAGCCAAATTTATTTGGTGTTTTGGCTGTTTCAGGGAGTAATGGTGAACACTGAACCCTGCACAGATTCAGGAAGGGACAAGATTAAAGCTTTGTTAAAGCAGAATAAATGCATTGGAGTTCCACTGAAAACAGAGGAGCTGAGTAACATCTTCAAGTGTTTAACAGAACTGCAGCCAACCACAGATCCATAAACTAGATATTATAAAAAAGGAAAACAAAACAAAGGAAATCCACTTTAGCTGAGATAAAGTGAACCTGGACACATGTGCAGACCCAAAAGAGCAAGAGGCACCTCACAAGGCTGAATGAGCTCCTCGTTCCCAAGAGTGTCAAGTGTGATCATCTGCAAAACAGGAATGCAAGCCAATGTTTCTTTTAGTAAAAGGGTGAAATGAAATGTTAGTTCTGAAAAGTTTACATAAAGTTAAGTGAGCAGGATAATCCCAGCCTCTTACAACAAACCTCTCATGCTTGACAATGAATGAAAGAACCCTCTCCTCATGTGTCCTGTATTGTGTCCCTAGCTCATGACCAGCTAAACTCCCTTTGTAGAGGCTGGTTAGGAAAGACAGCAGCTGGCCCCAAAACCCCCAAGCCCACGGTGCCCCCCGTCCTCTCCCCAGAGAGCTGGCTCAGGTGGATGGAGCTGTACAGGCACTGTGGTGGGCTGGACCAGCTCAGATCTCACCAGAGCTGTTTTGGTGGGAAGTGGAGCTGTAGGGCCAGTCCAGCTCCCCCACATCTGCTGACAGGTTATTCTGGCTTTCTGCTGTGCCTGGGCTCTTGAGGCATCCTTTGTCCCCAATATCACCCCAGTGCAGCTGGGATTTCCCTGCCCTGTGTGCAACATCCTGACAGAGCTGCAGGGACAGCCGTGGGGAAGCCGGAGCAGTGGGCACTGCCCTCCCTCACAGCATGGCTTGGGTTGGAAGGGACATCTAATCACACAGATCATCTAATTCCACCCCTTCCACAGTGTGTCAGGGGACACACTCAGGGCTGTTGGCAGGGCAGCTCCAGGCACCCACAGCCAGCCAGGCTGTGGAAGCTGAGGAAGGCAGCCCTGGCTGCTGGCCGAGCCGTGGCAGCAAGCTGTGCCTTTCTGCACTGGCAGCCCCAAGATCTTCTCCAAAATTGCTTGTCTGCAGATAATGATGAATAGTCCCTTTATGCACAGTAACTGAGCAGGGCTGGTGTCACCTCCCTGAGAAAAATCAGCAGCCCTCCTCGAAGGGATGGAATTATGCTCCTTTGGCCATACACAGGCCACATAATTCACTGTAATTTTATTATCTCTGTGCACTCAGACCTACACCACATGGCTCTTCTGTAAGTGGTGAAGGTAAGAGGCTACACCAGCATGAATTTTCTTTAATAAGATTATACCATGATAATAGGCTTTGAGAATAATTCAGCTTCTAATGATTTTGTTCTTCCTTGCTTCCACATGATCAAGGGCAATATGCATTAAAATTGTGGAGGCTTTCTTAATTATGAAGTAGTGAGTATATATTTTATGTATCAGCTCTAATATTCAAAGGGAATTTTTTTTTTTGTGGGAAAAACTTATTTGGTGTTGCCATTTTCAAGGCTCTCTGTGTAAGCATGTGCAGACCTATGACAAATTTCTGCAATATAGTGGTGGTGTTTTTGTGGGAAAAATCCAAGTGTTGAAACACAATGCAGCCAACCAAGCTGTCTGAAAGGGGATCAACCTTGTAATACTTTAATCTGATTTAAAAAAAAAAAAAAGAAAAAAAAAAAGAAGTAGTAGTAAAAATTATAAATTATTTCTTCATGCAGATGAGTTGCCTAACATCAGGCATTCAAATTAGGAAATGCTGGCTCAACTCCTCCAGGGCCTCAGTTTCCTTTTCAGTAAAACAAATGCAGGAGTCCTTGGCACTTCCAGACCTGCCTCGGTGGGTTATCCCAGCCTGTTTGTGTTGCACCCTGGGAGCACCAAGAGATTTGGTTCCTTGATGTTTGTAAAACTCTCAAAGATCTCTCAAGAAACACTGCAAAGCCTTATTTTAACATTCCCAGGAGCAGCTCTGGGTAACGGCTGCCGCCCGGATTATTCCCGGTCCTTGGGGAGCACGATTTTATCCAGGATCCTGAAAGCTTCCAGCCCTGCACGGTGCAGCTGGCTTGACCTTCAGTGCTATCTGAACCTGCCCTGCCATGTGCCAACCTCCCTGCAATCTCTGCTCTTGTGGATGAAATATGGCTCAGCGTGGCCCGTTGTGAACAATGGCTCCTCAGTGAAATTCATATCAGCACCGTTCCTGACACAAGTGGGGAGGGTGGAGGCCCAGAGCCACACATCTATTAATCAGGGCTGGGTGTCACTTTGCAATTCAGGGATGGTTTGTGTGGAAGGAAGCCGAGCTCTGCAATGAAAGACTTCTGAGGTTTGCTCTGAAAAGGCTTCTCACCACTCGTGACGTGCTTCCCCACCCCAAGGCTGGGTCTTTGTGGCTTGCATAGAGTACCAAGAGAGCAGAATTCACACCAGCTGGTGAATCATGGTGAAATTGGTCCCTTCTTCAAGGACCTCCCTGGGTCCACCTGGGGAAGGAGGGAGACCGGGGTCCCTGCATCTCCCAAAGCTGTGGAGTTCTCAAAGAATGAGGATTTGCAGCAGATGAGGCTTGCACTGGAGTTGTTTGATCTAAAGCTGCTCACCACTCGGGCAGGGTGGCTTTCACCTGGCCATTGGGGTTTTCACCTGGGAATAGCAGCAGGAAACTTAATCCAGGTGGGATTTCAGGTTCTGGGTTGGAGGGAGAGCACCAGCCTTTCAATCACTGCCTTGCTCTGCTGGCTGGAAGAAGGGTTGTGTAACCCAGCGCTGTGAAACTCATCAGCTCCTGAGCTCTGCCTGCACTGGGTCTCTCCCTCCTTTGCCAGCAGAGGGGAAACAGCAGAATTTTTCCAGCTAGATGAGGCAGTGGAGTTGGGAAATGGGAAAGGATCAGGTGAGTTTTCCTCTGCCCTGGCAAAGGCCTTTCCCCAGTGCTGTTAACCAGGAGGATTAAAGAGTGACTTCTTCAGACACTCCTCAGCTATTGACCCTGAGCTGAACCCTTGGGTTAGGAGCTGACTTTTCATTTGGGACTGACAGACTTGCAAGCTAAATCAGAGCCCAGATGGCTTAGAAGAGCCCAGAGAGCTCCAACCTGAGAGCAGCTCTTGCCACGCACGTTCCCATGCTCTTTCAACAGGCTGGGGCTGCAGTGCCAAGTGTGATTTCAGAGGAAGCTTGGAAAGAAAGTCCAGCCCCGTCTGTCATCCTTTTTTTCAGAGAACTTCTGGTGCCTTTGCCATGTGCAAAATAGCTGAGAGAAAGGGCTTTTACAAAGCTCAGAGCTGGGCTTCTGTGCGTCCTGCTTTCCTTCTTCCGAAGATGTGTTCTCTTCCTCCATGAGTCACCCCGTGGATGAGAACAAGAGACTTTTTAGGGAGAAGGAGACAAAATAGAAGCTGGCTCTTCAGAGTGGCTGTGCTGTGGCCGTTTGTTGGTGGCTCTGGAAGCATCTGTCATCTTTAGCCCGGGGAGATCAGTCCCAGGGCTGAATGGCTGGGCTGTGTTTGTATGCGTGGCTGCACGCTGGGCCAGCGGCCGCCTGCCACCCCTTGCCCAAGGTGGATGTGCCTCCCAGGAGAAGCAGTTTGCACGTACACAAATATCCAGTGCCTGTGGGTGAGCTGCAGCCTGTGCCAGTCAGGCTGGTAAAATAATTCCTGGGGTTTGCTCTGAGGGCTGGGCACTCCAGGGATTTGCTTTGTTAGCACCTGAGGAGTCAAACCTGTCCTGCCATGGGGGCACCTGTGTCTGGCCACGTCCCAGGGAGGTGTCTCTGCTCTGACATTGCTCTGGAAGGGGCTTTGGGGACCTGGTAGCTGCTCCCTGCTCCTCCTGAATATTTTAGGACTCTAAAAGAATTTGCAGGTGTCCATCCAGCCTTGTCTCAGCACCCAGCTCCACGTGCCAGGCAAGCACACCTTGGCTCTGAGCAAACATCCCTGCCGCTCCTTCATGGAGCTGTGAGCTGGAAAACTTCTAATTAAAGCCAGATTATTGGTCTTGGCCCTTCGTGTTAGTGTTTTGATTTGGGGTTTTCTTTTTTAAGTCCCTTTAAGATGTCTGGATAGATGATATCAAGGTTAATTTGTTTGTGATGGAAGAAATGTTTTCACATGGTGGCTAAATGTTGTTGGAAAAGAGCAGAATTAATAGCTGCTCACTTAATCCTGATTAAACTGGCAGCTGGGAGATATTGATCAGTGTGTTCACAGCAAACTATCCCTCTCTAATGCTTGGGGTAAACAAGCCTGGGACTGTGGTTACCTTAACCCTTCCCACATTGGCAGCCTCATGCACTGGGCAGGACCTGAACCTGTGCATCCTCCTTCTCCCCAGCACAAGGGCTTTTTCTGGGGTTAATTCCCTGGGGTATAGCCAGGTTGGCTTTGCCCCAAGATCTCCTGGGGTTGCAGAGCAGTCACCCAGGGCTGGGTGTTCCTGGGGACCCCTCTCTGCTGTGGACCCCCTCGGTGGCCCCCAGGCCCGGCCACTGCCACAGCCATCACATGGGGTGCTGGGAGCAGATCATTGTTTCACAGAAAAAGCTGCTCAGGGGGCTAGCAGCAACTGATTTTAGGAGTTTAAATAAAAAACAGGGTTTGGCCAGAGCGAGCACCAGCTTGGACCTGACCCCAGCTTTGCTGATGTCCCCAAATCCTGCTGCTCCCACCGCTGTCGGTCATTTCTGACACACAAATTTCTGGGGACAGATGGCAGGATAAACCCTTGCTCTCCTCCCAGCCCACCTGTTTGATTGTGCTCTCACCCCCAAAGTCGTCAACCAGAAACAATTTTGAGGCTTCCATGAGAGGGAAGGATGCTCCACAGCCCCAGCTTTCCTGCTCAGGCTTTGTTACTCTCAGCAAAAACACGTTCCACATTTGAGCCTGTGCATTCTTAATGCAGCCACTGCCAGGCTGGCTCCAAACAACACAAATTGCTCTGGCTTGGGTCTGTCTTCACTATTCACAAGGTCACTGCATTTTTGCACCTCTGGCTGCTGCACTATGGTCAGCTTCTTGTTAACACAGACAGGTCTGGAAAGACCTAGAACTGTCTTCAGCCTCCCAGGGAACAAGTGGGACTGCTGGAGTGGATGGGGAGTAACATGGCAAGGAGCATCTCTCCAGAGGGCATTCAGGAACGTGCTTTTCTCAGGGAGGTGAGTACTGCAGGGGGTCATTTTTATCCTTGCTAGAAATTCCATTTAGAAGAGCACAATTCCTGTTGGAGGTACCATAACTGTAACCAGTACTGGACCTGGACCAAAATTAATGGCTCAGTACTTCTGGAAAAGATCAGTGTTTCTTTTGTGAATGTCAGATAAACTGTTTTTCCATGGGGTGAGTAGGAGATGAGGAAGGGAATTGACCTCCCTGTTACCTTAGGCAGCATTGCTCCCAAAAAAGAGCAGCTGGCTCTCCCCACCCTTGCTCTGCTTCTCCATCCTGGTGCTCTGCTCATCTCACACTTGATGGGATGAAGGTTCCTCACCTCCCTGCTATCCCAAGGAAAGTATTTCCCCAGATGTCCCTCCTCACATGACAGTCTTGCAGGGATTGTATTGTATCCTGTGAGGACAGGCCCTGTTACAATCCCTGCCTCTGGGCAAGCAGGCTCAGGCTTCCTGTTCTCTTTTTACCCTTGTGCCACCAAATGTTGGGTGCATCCACACAGAAGCTGACTTCCAGCCCACTCCTGTGTCTGGGCTTCAGCCTGGATGATGGATTGGCCTTTACCAAGCATCCTCTTGCTGACCACAGGGCCAGCTCATCCTCCTTGCATCCAGGTTTACGAGGTACAAAGCCGTGGCAGATGAAACCCATCTGCTGCAGGTGAGTGGAGTTAAGCTGTTTTACAGCTGAGGGAGCAGGCATAAATCAAAATGGGGAAATTGATGGAGTTTGGCTTTACTGCAGGGGCTGTTATTCCACACAGGCAGGAGCATTGCTGCTCCAAGCTCGTAGTTCAGTTGTACCTTCAGGCTTCAGTGCCCTTCCTGCACTCCCTGGGGTCGATGGCATCACTCAGCTCTCCTTTGGGCACAGGCCTGACTCTCAGAAAGCACCGTGTTGGCAGAGGCTCATCCTGCCACTCCCCAGGGGACTTGACTCCTGCAAGTGATCCTTCAGCATATTTGCATTTGGATTTTCTTCATTCCAGCCTGGGCACGTCTGGGTTCTCTCTGCTGGCTGCTCAGGACTGGCCACGGCGTTTTTGTGCTTTGTGGGATTTTTCCAGTCCCAGGGAGGTGCTGGGTGAGCAGTGGCAGTGTGTGAGGGCATCCAGAGGGATTTCACACCCCGTGCTCACTGTGACCTCTGAGCCATCAACAAGAAACTGCATTTTTTCCTCAACTCCTGCCAAACCTTGGACCTTTCTTCCATCCATATGCTGCCTTGTTGGCCTGAACAGCCATCTCTTAATCTAAGTCTGTCTGGGGAGAGCCAGTTAGTAAAACATCCTTAATTAACCTTGCTGGGTTCAGCCTAAAAGCAGACCAGACCTACTGAGGTGCTGCTACGCTTGTGTCAGCAGCTGTTCTTATTTGTAAGAGAGAAGACACAGGTGGTGTTTGTTCCTCAGAAACTGGGATTTGATGTGCCTCCCCATGCTGCTGGAACAGGCTGTGGATCTTCCATATCCCCATCCCTTTTCTCTCCTTTGATTTGCAGGAGCCTTGCAGTGGCTCATTGTGTCTCCTTCTTGCTCAGTTAAAAGCTGAACCAGCTGGAGCTGCAGCACTGGAGGCAAAATTGTTTTCCTATTCAGAAGCAAGAAGGGTGGGAATCTGGGGTCATTCCTCAGCAGCCCATTTCCCTTGAGTAGGACAAGAGACTCTGCTCTTGGGTTACTTACCCCAGGAGCTCTTGGGTTACTTACCCCCAGCTTCCCTGTGGGAAATCTGGTCCTTTTCCCCTCTTCTGGAACAGAAACAGGGATGGGAGATAGAAGGGTTTGGCCAAGTGGATTGTGATTTGGACAAATGAATTAATTTATGGGTCGGTGGGCAGATAGGTGGTTATTTTAACATCTGAGGCAAAGAGAAATGCTCCCTTCTTTTATTATTATACCTGGAGCAGAAGACTCTTATTGTTTAAGCTAGGAGACTTTAAGGTAGGTGTCGATTCCAGCTAATGTTTGGAAAAATCTGGTGGAGGCACAATAAATGAAACCTCAAGACAGTGGAAGGTGGTGTGTGAATTATCCATCAGGTAGGACAACGCTGTTGAGGGAAATGGAGAGGCTCCTGCTATGATTGCTGAAGTCAGAGCATTATTTCTGTCTGTTTGAGTCCCCTCCACTCTGCCTGGAGCGACGTGTGTTTCGTGGCCCTGCAGAGAGAGCAGCTCGTCTTTCGTCTTCCTCGTCTCACAGCTCAGTCTCACTGATATTGTGACAGAACGTGTTCAGTGCACAGAACTATTAAAAATGTAGCTCATATGGTGCTGATGGGAGGTTGACATCTCCTGAATAATTTATTTTAACTGGAAAGATTTGTAACACTTAAGCGTTAGCGGGACTCTTTGTTTTAACTCTTCCTGAGGCAGATGCTTGTTGTGATTCTCTTGTTTGGGCAAGAAGTGGCTCAGCCTGTCCGAGGCCAAAGCCACCTCCCTCAGGGACAGTCAGACTGCTGGTCGTGGTCCCTTGGAGGCTGGAGAACCCCAGAAGAGCCCCAAAAGGAAGCTGGAAGAAGCAGTCTCAGTTGGATTGCCCCTGCCTTGGGAATAGCAAGCATTTTCCAGTGTGGAGGGTTGAAACAGGCTGCAAAATATTTACAGTAAGCAAGGACCTTTAATTCCTGGCAGCAGCTCCCTTCCTTGGGGCAGTGACTGTAAGGACCTGCTCTGGGGAGTGGCTGCTGCCATCCCCCTTGTCCAGGGGGAAGGACCTAATGTGTGCTGGGCCAGGGGTTTGCACAGGGTCTTTTCCAGTCTTAACAATCCTGTGATTCCATGGGTATGGATGGAAGTCAGTCAGGGCCATTGCTTTCTTGTATGCAATCAGTAGGAACTTTGTGCAAACGTTCTTCCACACAAGCCAACAACCTGAATTTCTAAATTTATTCTGGCAGAAAGGCAATCACAAGGGGGGCTTATCAGTTGAATTCTTGGTATCAGTGTTAGAAAGGCCAAGATCATTTCTGTCACGGTCATCTAAGAAGGCTCTTCCTCTTTTTTATCATTGCACATAGAGGGACAAATCCTGCTCTCAGCTGCAAGGAAGCAATTCCCACTCAAGTCAAAGGAAGCTGCTCAGAGAGACCAGAGTTTGTCCCATAGTTTATGTACAAATTCATCACTGAAATTGCTGTGCTCACACCCCATGGCTGCTTCAGCCCAGAGGGGCTCAATGCTGACTCACAAACAACTCCTCCTTATTTTGTCTCACTCTTCTTCCTCTTATTGCTGGTTGTGTTCCTTGCAGGGTTGTTTCACTGCCTTTCAGTCTTCCTCCAGGTTCCTACCAAAACTGAGTTTAACACCTTAGGTAAGACACAGTCTGTCCTTAAGGGGTGCAAAATCCATGTTGGTGAGAGGGAATGGGAAGACAGAAATCCTGCTATTTCTGGTTTACACCTGAGGTCCTGCAGTGTAGAAGATCAAACTCTGAAGGTCTTGAAGTCAATGCCAAAATCCATTTATGGCTCCCAGCTGGCCAGGGCATCATCCCAAACAGTTTGTGGCTGATCCATTCTCTTTTTGGCCACAGATTCATCCATCACTCTGAATCTTCTCCCTGCCTAGTCTTGCAGGGTCTGGAAACACCTCACTCTTCTGTACCTGTTTTTTCCCTAATGAAGTTCTGAGGTGCTCAGACCAAGCAGCAAGGTGGTGTTGTTCTCATTTTTCAGTTGTGGAAACCAAGAATGGCCAGGTAATGTACCCAAGGTCACACACCAGTGTCAGAAGCAGCAGCAGCTTCTCCATGTCCTCTGTTCCTTCCCAGCCTGTCTCATAAACCCAAAGAGCAATAAAATGAAACAAAGGTTCCTGGCAAGAAAAATTGGATTGGAACCTGCAGCAGCCCAAGATCAACCATGGAGACCCTGTGGCCCAGTACAAACCCTGGAGTTAATGAACTCTGCAAAACTGATGTATTTTTACGTAACAAAATTCCAAGAAAAAATTAAGTCTTTATTAATTATTAAGACATGAACTAGTAGGAGAGAAGATCCAGAGTCTTTAGGTCAGATTCATCTAAATCCATCACCTAGTGAAAATTTATATTACGAATAAATACACCCTAGAAACTAGTTCAATAAATTTTTCTTATTGTAACAAGTTGTCTTCCTGCTTTATGTATCATTTTAAAGGAAGGTAATTGAGTAGAAATTTTCTCCATCTACAGAGAAATGGACTTCCAAATGCATGTAGGTGTCTGTGAGTATCTGTGTTTTGGGGATAGTGCTGACATCTGTGTAGGACATGTTGGGCTGAGTCTGACTGAATTCAATAGCTCTTGGAGTGGAAACCAGCCCTGATCTCCAACCTGGGGAAAATTCTCCTCAATTCCAGCTTCTTTGTGCATTAGCAATTACTTTCAAATGTTTGAAACTCAATAGCTGTTGCCAGAATCTGCATTGCCTCCCAAGGAAAAACTCTTTAATTTCTTCGTGTTTAGAGGCCAAATATGTTACTAAACTAAGCTTGATGATAGCTGAGGTTTGGTTTTGGGCAGATTGTGAGTCCATGTACAGTTAGTGCCTGGAATATGCACTGGGACTGTGTCTGTGGAAATGTAAAAATATTACTCTTAAAAAGAAGGTAATCTTTCCCACATTTCCTGCTATGGTTAGAGGTGATTTTCTCATTGTTTTGTTCTCAGCTGTCTCAGTGCTTTGAGTCCTCCTGCCCCAAAGTCTCCTCTTGCAATCATTTTGCAGCCTCATGTATTATGTACACATGAAGAATGGTTGGGTGAGTAAGAGCTTTCTTGGTTTCAACCAGAAAAGAACTACATGAAGTCACTAGAAAGCGATTTTATGAAGAAAATCTCATATATACTCATAAAATCAATCAGATATAACAGGCCTGGCTGTGAGCAGAAGTAAACTGGTCAAGTTTAAGACTTCATGTTTTAATGCCTGTGTAATTCAAGTGCCCATTTGCACTCCACTGGCTCTGCCAGCTCCCACTGCCTGTTTTACAGCACGGGGTGCAGGCTCAGGGCCACATTAAGTTGTCAGATGCAGGAGGATGTTTCCTGCAGCCCCGTCCCTGCAGCAGCAAGGAATATTGCACTGCTTCAAACCTGCAAGGAGAGGGTTATAAAATTATCATGCCTGTAAATTCCAGCTGCAAACCATATGATTGCAAAGCCCTGCTCCCCATCCTTGTTTAAATTGACTCTTTCCTAAGCCTTCTCAACATCTGCCTGGCCTGGAAGTGCAGATTTCCCTGTGCTCAGTCACACTCTCGGTGAACACCTTGTGCTGGGACTAAAAAGTCTTTTTTAACAAAAAAACCCCTGTGCAGCTGATGAAGTGTTTGCTTAGGATTAGGTGCTGTGCTTAATATAAGCATTAAAAAATGTCTCTGGCCACTGTCCTGTGTCACAGCAGCCTCATATTTCCTCTGCTCTGGAGACGGATGTACATCTGGTTTGGGTGGCTTTTGTCCTATTCCCTGGCCACAGAGAGAAAAAAGAATACTGGGCTTCTAAGGATGGAAAGTTATGCAGCAGTGCTAAATATATCAGCATTTCTTGGACCTGGGCTTAGGGAGATAGGCTGTTCCAGCAGCACTTCCAGCACAAGAGGCAAGGCTGCCCCTGAGGGTTGTGTTTTGAAACAGGGAGGTGCATCCACGTGTAAAGGAGAGCTGGAGAGCAGGGCTGCCCTTGGGAAGCTGCATCCCAAGGCAGGGCAGAGCCCTTGGATGTGTCTCCTCTTCCCCAGAGCGATCGAGTTACACGCCTTGAGCTTTGCCATAGTAGCAGAGGAAGGGGAGAGTACAAAGGTTATGGAAAACAAAACATTAATTTTCGGGACCAGCTGTGTTACAAGCAAACTGCAGCTTTATTTATACCCACAGCATAGTGTCCATAAATCAGGGCTGCTCTCCAGCAAGGCATTTAATGAGAACTATTAAATGATTTCATGATGTACTCATTGTTACCATCTGATAAAAACCAGTGCTCCCTCTTAGGACCAGGACTTTTCAATTGTAGTTTTCGTGGGGGAAGGAGGTGTGTGGGGGAGCCAAGCCCTCAGCAGATGAGTTCTGCAAACTTCTCTGGGCACATCGTGCTGGGAGGATCCATCAGTCCAGCCTCCTTGCAGATTTCAATTAGGGACATGGACTGTGGATGTGAGCAGCCTTTGGAGTTTATGTAACTCCTTTTGGAGAGAAAATACCTGATCTGATCTCTCCTCCATGTGCCAGGGTAAATCACAGCATTGCTGTGGAGGTGGGTGCATGAGGTGGACCCCAGCCCGTGGTGCACAAGGAACCACAGAATGGTTTGGGTTGCAAGAGACCTTAAAGCTCATCTATGCCATGGGCAGGGGCAGTTTCCACTAGGCCAGGTTGCTGTGGCCTGGAGCAGGGAGTCAGGGAGCTCCACAGAGCCATGCACAGCCCCTGCCTGTCTCCCATCCTCTTCTTGCTGTTGGTGGCAGTTCCAGCCAAAGGGATCATGCCCGATGCAGTGTGGCATCCTGGAGGCTCCCCATGACCCTGGGGCTTGTCCACACGTGGTGAGGGGGGCACAGGTCCATCTACAGCCTTTCCTGGACCTTCCCCCAGATTTTCAGGCCAGAGAGGCTGGATCTGATGGCTGCACAGAGCCCTGTGAGGCTCCTTTGTCACGAGCACACCCAAGCACTAAAATCACAGGGATGGCTAATTTATGGGAGGTTTTCTGTGAATCACTGGGGAGGACGTTGTGCCCAGAGCCTTGCCCCTCTCCAAGTGCTTAATTGCTAATCAGAGGCTGGATTCAGCAGCTCCCATTCTCTGGCACTTTCTGTCTCCATCAATAAAACTGGAGAGGCTCTTGCTTTCCAACAAAGATGTTTATCTTGCCCGAAGTTGTGGGAAGCTGTAGGAGGCTGTCCTTTCTTACTGCACAGCTCTAATGGGGTAAACAGTTGCTGGTACTTTTAGTTTCCAGCCAGATTTTTCTGAATGGGGGCTGGGAGGAGGATTCCTTAATTAATCCTTTGGGAAAGTGGTTGGGACTCGGCCTTGTTGTTCTGGGTTTGTATCTAACTAGCATCTCCCAGATGCAGAGTAGTGAAACCCAGGTCCAAATGTCACCTTGCATTTCTGCATCCCTCTGATGGGTATTTTTTCTTCCTCCTTTAAGCCAGCTGCCCCTTTCTCTGGGGTGGAACTAGATGGTTTTTAAGGTCCCTTCCAACCCAAACCATTCCATGGTTCTATGAATATTTTTCCCCCCAAAAAAGAAGGAAGTGCCCTTTCCTGGGGAGGAAACAGCTGTGTGTGAGGGGCAGCATGGTTTAACATTAAAGCTAATGATTAAATTCAAATATAAACAATCATAAAACCTGCAGAGTATTGCATATGTGATGAGCTGCTCAAACAACTTGTACCAAACACACACATGTGGTGTTCTTCAATGTTCCTTGCTTTCTCAGGACATGCCCATTTGCAGGGCCTTCAGACAAATCCAGGCTAGCTTGCTGGTTTTTTCCATCCATGTGAGTGTATGAAATGAGAGTGAGGTGCATAATCAGGTCTGGAGGAAGGTTTTCCATTAGCTGCAGGTAGTAATTTATGGTGGGAAAGCAACAGGCAGTTAAAGTCTTTACATTGCTGAGCATTAATGTATAGTGCTGTAAGTTAGAACATTTCCTTTAATGTTTTACTGGATGAAGTCTCTTCCTTTATGATCTGCTAAAACCCTTTCCACAGAAGGGCTTGGGTGATTTGATTCAAGAAAATCTTTATTATATTTATATATATTATATTTACATAGCACACATCCACGAGCCACTGCTTCATTTTAGACTGAGAAAAAACATCAGAGGATTGATCAGCCCTCCACTGATTGCTCTGTGCTGCCTTGAATGCAATTTGAAGGGGACTGGCTTATTGTTAGGTTGTTTTTAACTCCACAGACAAATATCTCCACCCTGAAATGCCTTTGGAATTTAGCAATATGTGCAGACCACAGCCTTGGCTGTCCCACCTCCAGTGCAAAGTAGACCTTTGAAGTATTTTAAGTATTAGATTTTCTCAAAGCTATCAAGCATGGTATGTAAATAGATTTCATTTAACCAGGTTGGGTTACAGAAGCACAGCTAAAACCAGTATTATGGGCTGTTCATTCTACAAAGGATCAGTCTTCACTTGAAGCTGATGCGAAGGGAGGAAACTGGTCTCAACCACAATGCTCAGATAAAAGCAAATACTGCAGATACCAAGAAGGTGAAGCAGTTACCATGCCACTGCTTTTGTTTGTTTGGGGTTTTTCCTCCTCTGTTCTAAAGCTGTTGAGTCTTTTTTAGTGATTTCATGGTTAAGAAATGTCCCAAGTTCAGCCTGATCCTAAGAAATGGGAAAGCCTTGCCAGCTGCACTGGAGGTGGAGAAGCCCCTGGGCACTCCTTTCATTCCCAGCCCTCTTGGGCACCTTGCACAGCCTGATCCTTGGCTTCTGGGTCTTGGAGCTCATGAAGAGCTGACTCAGAAACCATCTCAGCCCTACCAGGGTGAATGTGGCAGGGTTTGGAAGCAGCAGTGGTGCCTGGTGCTGTTCTGAGTGTGCCAGGTGTGGTACAAACTCATCCTGCTGGATGGTTTTTGGTTCCAGGCTGTGGTTTGCACGTGTGATAACAGCCAGCAATAAACTGCTGTGGGAAATGTCCAGTCAGTCCCACAAAAACTAATTTAAAAAAGCTGTTTGGAGGTGGCCATAGAATTAGCTATTGTATTTATAAAGATGGAAGGGACTGACAGAGAAAATGATGCTGGAGGATGTGCAAGTTAGCACCGGACACAGACTGACGCCGTGCAACTCCCTGCACTGAAACCAAGCATCCCAAACCCAAATATTCATCACTCAGCTGTTGCAAATTTGGGATTATCTCTTTTGACAACATGCAGCAAAATCCCTGTTGACATGACTTGGTATTTGACAAAACTCTTGGAAGGCTTCAGCCAGGGGTTGGCTCTGAGCCTGCACTGAGAGCACAGCAAGTGGAACACACGAGCAGCCTCCATCTGAGGAGCTGGAAGCCAGAGCTGGAAGGAAGCAGGTACAGCCCTTGGCCTGTTCTCTGTGTCCAGCCCCAGGGCTGGCTGCCAGGAGCGTGGGGATTTAATCCCTACACTAACACTGTTAGCTCAGTGCACTTTCCATAATCCGTGCTTAAGCACGAGCCTAGCTGTGGTTTGACACCTTGAAAAATGTGCTCGCTGCCTTCCCTCAGCCCAGCGCTCCCTCCTGCGTCCTGCCGGGGTGGAGGAGAGCCAGGAGCAGGAGGAGGAGCCCAGAGCCATCCCTGCAGCACTGGTGTTTCAGGGCAGCAGTGCTGCCTGCTTCCTGCAGTGCTCCAAGGAGCCCTGGGATCCTTGGGCGAAGCGCGGTCTGCGAGCGCAGCGTGTCCTCATCTTTTGAGCAGCTTCCCACATTGTGAACCTCGTCTGCAGAGGACATCCTGCCTTCCTCTGGAAGGTCCCCATTGCCAGGTAAAAAATGAAAGAGATCCAGTGTGGGCTGGCTATGGCTGCTCCATACAGAACTGTGTTGTTTTCTGCTGGATTTAGGGTCTTACCCCCCTGCGACCCCACTCAGTATCCTGGAGGCTGCAGGCACGTGGCACAAAGTTTCCTTCATTACCTGCTCAACAGCTCAGCAAATCTGGGTTTTTTCATCTGTGAAACGAAGCAAAAAGCAAACCTGATCAGCTCCATCACTTCATAGAATCATGGAATAGTTGGGATGGGAAGGGACCTTAAAACCCAACCAGTGCCACCCCTGCCACAGACAGGGACACCTTCCACTATCCCAGGTGGCTCCAAGCCTCTTGAACACTTCCAGCAATTGGTAAATATATCTCCCAAGCAAATAAAGTTTCATTTCCTTGGCACTGTGGTCATGGAAGGGAAGGCAGGCAGACATTCAGGCCATGCAAACTTCCAAAGATTATGAAGATCTCAATTACAGAGTTGCTTAAGCAAATGAGCTGTAATTTGGAATAACTTTAGTAAATTTTCTGCTTTAGAAGGGACAGGAGTTTCTGAGGAGCAGGGCTGAATTATTTGGGTGGCTCTGTGAGCTCAGGTGTCTCTGAGCCCTTCCAGAGGGCATCAATCATGCACTGACTCAAAGCCAAGGCAGAACTCCTGGGTTTAGCCCAAATATATATTCCCTTTTGTTATATCAGTTCAGCATGAGCACATTTAGAGTGTTCCTGACATCCTTGAGTGAGGTTGGATGCAATATTCCTATCTGGAATCTGGTCTGGGAAGAGAAGTCAGACAGACCCCATGCCATTGCCTTGTCCAGGCCGAACAATTTTGCAGACAAAAATATAAATTTTGCCTGCATTTTCCTGTGTAGGTGCTTTTTTGGCTTCCCACGTGAGAAGGGTTTTGGAGCAGGGTGGTGCTGGTTCCCAACACGTGTGTGAATTGGCTGTTCCTGCCCTTTGGAAGGAGAATTGGCTGTATGTCTGTCTGCTTGGGTTTCCTGGGAGTGGCACAGATAGCTCATAGTTTCATTCTCATTTAAAATTAAAGCTGATTTAGTGAGCAGCATCTGGAGACAAATATTATTCTCCTTAGGGTAGCTCAAATTCTTCTTTGGTGAGAAACAGTCTTTTAAAGCTGTAACTTGGAGTGTCTTGTCTCGAGGGTTGAATTATCAGTGCCAATCTGGCCTAAGAGTTTTTAAGTCAAACTTTTCCAAACAGCATTTGAAACCTTAAATTAAGGCTTCTTTCTTTTATAATCTGCAAAGCTCCTTTCTTGCTAGAATCTGCATCTGCCAGAGTTCTGTGACTTAAATCTCTGTGAGATGCTTTGCAAATGTAGAAGCCAGCATTCGTTTTACACCTTTCACAGGGATTTTGTAAGTGATATATTAAAGGAAAGCAATGAAATATTCTCTTAGGCTAAGGTCTTTAAAAGTATCTAAAAGAGTAAGATGTCTGAGCACTGCTGAGCTTTACATTCAACCCTTGAAATTAATCTTTCTCACTCCTGTGTAATATTAAATCTGATTAATAGCTAATGCATCAGCTCCATTTAAGATGCACATCTGTTTGTGTGTATGCACAAAGAAAATATTTATGTCCAAATTCTTTCTCAGGGGCGTTTAAAATTATTTTCTACTGAATTGAGTAAGGTCATCTGGCAAAGCCAAGCAGGTCATCAATAATTAATCCAGGCAGGCAGAGCTGAGTCTCAGGGTGCTTGCAAACACCCTGTTAGACTGGATAGTTTGGCAGAGCAGGGGCAATTCTCAGATTTTCTCAGAAAACAAGCAAATGTGCTTTTCACTTTTGAGGGGGAGAGGGAGGCTTTGCTTTTATTGGAAACAGCTGTGCTGTGCTTGCACTGCAGCACTTGGTGCATCCACATGTGCAGTGAGAGCTTCTGGTCCCCCACTGCACCCCAGGCCAGGCAGGGGGTCACTGCACTGACACAGCCTGGCACTCATGGCTCGTTTCCACCAAGGGGGTGGATTTATCTCACTGAACTTTATATTTTATGAAAAGTTAGATTCTTTACACCTAACCCTTACTCTGGCTGTCCAAGAACTGGCTCTGGGGTATGAGCTTGTCATCTGGTTTAAATAGAGTCAGTAGGGAAAAGAATCATCTCTTCCAGAGGTTATTTCCTATCCAGACTTGTTATCTAAGAAACTGGGATGAGCATGGGATGAATAAGAAGGGGGAAGAAAGCTGGTGAAGGGTCTGGAGCATGAGTCCCATGAGGAGCAGCTGAGGGAGCTGGGAGGGGGCTCAGCCTGGAGCAAAGGAGGCTCAGGGGGGCCCTTGTGGCTCTGCACAGCTCCTGCCAGGAGGGGACAGCCAGGAGGGTCGGGCTGTGCTCCAGGGAACAGGGACAGGAGCAGAGGGAACGGCCTCAGGCTGGGCCAGGGCAGGCTCAGGGTGGACACCAGCAGGAATTTCCCCATGGAAAGAGTTGCCCAGGGCAGTGGTGGAGTCCCCATCCCTGGAGGGATTTAAAGGACCTGTAGATGTGTTACTTGGGGACAGGGGTCAGTGCTGGCCTTGGCAGTGCTGGGGGAACAGTTGGACTCAGTGATCCCAGAGGCCTTTTCAGCCTGAGGGATTCTGTGGTTCTGTGTGTCCTTCCCCTTTCCCCTTTCCTGTCTGTCCTGAGCAGGAGGCTCCTGGAGAGGTTCAGGTGACCACCCTGGGCAGAGCATCTTGTTTTTGGACAGACAGCTCTGGGTGAAATGGGTCTGGGCCAGCCTGATGGGAAGCCTCAGCTGGCTGAGGGTGAATGTTCACCTCTGCAGTAACAGGAGCATTTTGTGCTCTCAGATGTTTGTTTCCTCTGGCTGTTCTGGTTGGCCTAACAGAGTACATTGAACAAATATTGCCAGTGCTCTCCATCTCTGTGTGAGATGGATTGAAGTGGTTTCCATGGGGCTGAGGATGGCAGTTCCTGATGCAGTAACTCCCTTCCACCTGTGTCTTCTCTGGACTCAAACCCAGCATCCACCACCCAGCATGGAGCCATGATGGCTTCACCTTTGGATTCAGGCTTGGATGGGACCACAGCAGCACAGAGCCCATGAGATACCTGGATTATGGGCAGAGAAGAAGGGAGCAGAGCCCCTTGAGGCAGAGGGGACTGACTGGGTGTCCCCCATCCTGTGCCCACCAGGTTCCAGCTCTCCCTGCCATGCCAGCTGTTCCCAGGACACGTGTGCAGCTGTTTTGGGATTAGCAGGCTGGGAACCAGTCCAAAACCAGACCAGGCATGTGTGCTGCTCCCTCTCCTCCACCATAATGCTGGTATGCACACTTTTAATGCCTGGCCCCTGCTGAACTGCTCTGGCTGTGCAAGATGAGAGAGCTGTGCAGTTTTGACAGGAAAATTGCTGCCCAGCTGCCGGAACACCAGTGCTGTGCTTGTTTAAATATTTGTTCAAACCAGCTTGACTTTCCATGAGGGATTTTGGAGGTAAGGGAAAGAAGTCAGCACTGATAAAATCTCATGCTCTGGTGTAATGACATGAGAGCATTTAGCCAGGAGCACCCTCTGTCCCAACAGCAGCACTTCACATCACGTCTTCCCATCACCATCCTGCCTTCCTTGGTGCCTGTTTCTTACTGTATAGATGTGTATATATCCTCTGCACAGACTTTCAGGACTTTTATTCTCCAGAGCTTTTAATCTAGCATGTTCACATGTGCTGGGTTTCCTGAGAGAGAAAATAAATAGGGATGGGTGGAGGAAAGCAGCTGCCATCATCTGCTTCCTCAGCACTGTGTGCTCAGAGTGCAGGGTGCACTGCATCCTGCAGAGATGCCAGGAATTGGGGTTCCTCAAGGGTTAATTTGCAATCACCACAGTAAATGTCATGCCTGTGGAGAGGACTATGGGAAATACTTGTGCTCTCTCCCAAGCTTTTTATGTGGAACCATGGGATTTTGCTCCTGCCAACCTGCAGCTCCTGATCTGTTCTCTCACCTCTGGTCATTTAACTTCAGTTTTACAAAGTCCCACTTGCTCTCCCTGAACCTCTTCAAACCTGTGGTTACAGTCCCCATTTCCAACCTGTTCCTTGCTTCCCAAAGTGAGGTCTTGCACCAGATCTTGGCAGTTTAAAAAGACCTGGTGGAAAACCTGGTAGAGCAGAGTGCAGCAGGGACACCAGGCACCCCTCATGCACCTCTTTTAGCCCTACCAGTGCTCTCAGCACCCTCTTCTAAGCAGTTATTTCTGGAATTGTGTATCTAAGATCTTTGGTTAGAGCATCTCCATGCAGCCAACTGATTACAAATGAACAAATTCCAATTAAACACTTCCAATTAAATTTTCAGCACATGTATGTTTGAAAAGTACAAGTGTTCACCCCAAGAAGTGTATTGAAATTAAGAACAACAAAAATCTGGGGAATGGCAACTTTCCAGTGCTTGAAGGGGCTGCAGGAGACCTGGAAAGGGAATTTGGATGTGGGATGGAGTGACAGAATGAGGGGGAGCAGCTTCCCAGTGCCAGAGGGCCAGGTTAGATGGGATTTTGGGATGGAATTGTTCCCTGTGAGGGTGGGGGGCCCTGGCACAGGGTGCCCAGAGCAGCTCTGGCTGCCCCTGGACTGGAAATGTCCAAGGCCAGGCTGGACAGGGCTGGGAGCAGCCTGGGACAGTGGGAGGTGTCCCTGCCCATGGCAGAGATGATCTTTAAGATCCTTTCTAACACAAACTATTCCAAGATTCTGTGATTTCTAGCATTTGGCAATTTAATTTAATTTTATTTTTAGGTAAACTATGCAGAAGGATAACTCCCTGTACCCTCAATCTTAGTGTTCCCCACGTGTTGAGATGTATTACCTGGAGAAGTGTTGGACTTAATCTGGTTTATTCTGCTCAGGTAAAACTGCAGCAGTTTAACAGAAATGGGAACAATTAAGTCACAAGCCCACAGACTTTCTTCAGGTGTTAGCAAACAATTTGGCTGTAATTTCCACTCGTTTGTGGATGCTTGAATTTAAATGAGTCACAATTAAACACAATTAGTGGCATGTGAAGTTCTGGGAGGCAAGAGAAGAGCAGGTTTGCTCTGACACAGGTTTGCTTTGCTTGGAGCTCTCCAAAATCCAGTCTTTTAACCACAAAAGCCTCTCTTCCTATCCCAGGGATCTGCCCATGACATGAGAGGGTCCAGTATGGGGTTTCCTGGAGTTCTGGGAGCTGCTCCAGCCCTGGGTGCTGTTACTGGCTTTGGTGCAGGTTTTTCTCTAATTGTATGATCAGGAAATGTGCTTTACAACCATCCCTCAGCTGTCCATCAGGGACCTGTCAGTCATTGTGATTTATCTGGGTTTTCAGTGCCAAACTGATTAAATTGCATGTTTCACAAAAGAAAAAAAAGGAGAGTTTCACTCATGGCCCCAAGTCTACTTACTGCATCTTTCCAAAGCACCCAGCAAAGGTTACAGTGTCTGTTTGCATTCCTCATAAAGAAAACCTTGTTAAACTCAGTCTTGCATATTTTACAGCCATGCTGAGAGCCCCTGAAGAATATGCTGTCAGGAGAAATGGTCTCAGGCTTTTTTGTCTCATTTTATGGAGCAGGACTTGGTGCTGTTGGTGGGGAGTCTGAATGGTGACACAGAGATGCCTTGGTCAAACAGAGGGTGACTTTTGGGTTGGGGTTTGCTGTGTGACAAAAGTGGTGCAGAGCTGGGATCAGGTTTGCCAAGGACTGCAGCCCTGTGGCACTGCCATGTGGGATCATTTATCTTTTTCAAGTTCACTTTGGTGCCTTGCTTTGTCCCTGCTTGGTGTTTTCCTGCCTACCCCAGTTTCTGAAGGGCTGTGTAAGAGCTAATTTTAACCTGTGATACCAACCAGGTGTTGATCAATGCCTGTCTGCTCTCATTCTCAAGGCAGGTTTCAGCAGGTCTCAGGGTGAGCTCGATCCCAGTGCTGTTTCCACCCCTGTGACCACAACCATCCAATATCACCCACCTCCACTTGGCCTTTTAGCTGTTAAATATTTTGTCCATGCAGTAACCCAGCTGTTTCCTTTTTGTTCCCCATGGTTTGCTGGAGAAGAGCATGAGTAGGGTGCTGAGAAGGCTGTTCCTCCTGTGTGTGAGGGTCCCTAGGACAGCATGAGAGAGGGCCTGGAGCTCAGACATCCCCTCTTAGCTCCTGGTGGGGTGGTTTGCTTCCAGCTCGTAGAGAATCAGTCCCATCCCACGTTCTGCAGGTCCAATTCCCTTTCCAGCAGTGATTCCCTGTGGCAGTGCCATTGGAACTGGCTGACAGCACCATCCAATCCTCTCCAGCCCTCAGACCACCCCTGGAATCCCAGCTGCTGTGGGAAACAAAAGAATCAACTCAAAGTCTGAGGTTTGAGGTCATCTTTCTATGTGTCATCTTTCCTCTGCATTTGCTTCAAAGACTCCCAAGTAGTTCTGAAAGGACCAGGCAAGCCAGCATAGATCCCTTCATCCCTCAGGGATGCTCAGCTGCATCTGGGTGAGCCATCCCAGAAGATTGCACAGAAGTTGGAACAACTCAAGACCATTCCTGATAGCTGAGTCTAGGCAGGGAATCCAGCCTGTCAGAGCAGTGGAAATCTGACCCACACAGTAAGTGAACCTCCTTACCCTTGCAGAAGCTGATTTTTTTTAAACCAGCCCCTTGCAATTTGGTTTCATGCTTCAGCAGGAGGAAGCCATCACTTTCTGACAGGCAGCAGTTCTGATACTGGAGTTTGCTGATAACTGGAGCTTCTCTTCCCAGTTAAAGAAGAGTTAAAATTGCACAGCCAGTTTCCTGCAGCACCCTGCTGCTCCCTGATGTCTCCAGGTGCAGCATTGATCTGAACTAACCACTTTAGTGTGGGCTGAGGTCTGGCTCAGGGCACAGGGGGCCACAGAGCTGCTGCAGCCCTGGCAGTGATAAACAACCCCTGGGGGAAGAGATGTTCAGGCATCTCCTGAGGAGCATTTGATGGACACCAGTAACTGGAGCCTCAGGACCACTGTCTGAGCTGCATCGTGTTAAAAATAGCTCATCTTGTTCGTGTGCTCTATGCACTGGTCCTTTTGGGTGGCTTTTCTTCTCCTAACATCACCCTGTGTCCCCATAAGGACCAGGAAGGACCAGCCTGGCTTTCAGAGGGATCCTGTGCTAAGCCACTCCTTTCCCTGCCAGCAAGGTGGCCACCAAAGGCAGTGCAGAAGTGTCACATTCCACAGTGCCATGGCCAGTTTGGGCTGGGAAATTGTGTGCACTTCCAGGCTGTGGTGCTCAGCCCCTCCAAGGAGTCCTGCTTTATGGAAGAGAGTGTTTCCCAAGGCTGTAGTTGATTTTTCACAAGCAAGTTTGTACACTGGCCAGGAGTGCTGACAGCTCAATGTTCAGCTGCAGTATATAATTTTCTGTCATTTTGATTTATGCTCTTCTCTGTAACCAGAGTCCCATATGAGAAAAAAAAATCAGAAGGAGTCTGTCCTAAAGTTAGCTCAGTGCTAACTTCTTCAACTGACCTAGCAAATTAAAGCTATTTTTAGATTTTTTAAAATTATTATTATTTATTTCTGGAATATGAAAGAAGAGAGTATTAAAAGGTAACCTTCTCTGTCAGTTCTGTGACCTGCAGTTCCATGGGGTTGTTGTCACTGAGAGAGAAGCTGAGCTGGACCCGTGAGACCGAAATCTGCTCTTGGCTCAAGCTTCCATCTGCACCCAGTGACCTTGTCCAGGGAGGTTCTGACCCATCAGAGCAATGCCCAGGACATCAGAGCAGAGCTCCAGAGCACTGCTTCACCTCAGGGCATCTTAAAATTCCCAGTGGCTGGTGTTTCTCTTAGGGAAAAGCCCCAATTCCCCAGGGAAGAGGCTGGTTTAGAGCCATGGTCTCTGCTCCCTCTGGACAGCAGAATAAGGGCTCATCCTCCAGCATTTGGGTTTGCCCAGAGGTTTTATGGCACAGCTCTCCCTTTTGCATCACTTCTGGCACCCAGACTCGGGCTCCTGAGTTGTTTTGCTGCATTTGGAGCTTAGTTTCTTGGCATTAGAGTTTGGGGGTTGTTGCTTGCAGTTCCCTTTCTTCGGATGCTTCGAGAGCAGCTCTGAGCCAGAGGGGGGAGCAAACTCATCCCTTGGCTGGTTTTGTGAGCCACAAAATGCCTGTGAGACAAAGGAAGGGGCCACATGAAACAGGGATTGTGGTGGCACTGACAGGGACAAAAGCCCCACGCACAGCCCTAAGAAAAGGCAGGAGAGCAGGGAAGTGTGTTTATTCCAGCTCTCTGCTTTCCTGCAGAGTTCAGACAACTTTATTTATTGTGTTTTAATATTAACTTCAGTGGAGCCAGGAGTGTGATGTGATCCCATGGTATTTGGGCAAATGGGTAAAAATACCTTATTTCATGTCCATATTTATATATTTATATATACATATACACACCCCCTTTTCACAGGACACATCAAGTGTGACAGGACTTTTCCTTGATGACTGGCATTTAGCAGCTGAGTTACAGATGGATTTCTGTGTAGTCAGCACAGATATTAATCACAAAATCCTTTTAATAGATCAAAGAGTGCTGTGTAATTAAAAATTTCTTGTGGAAGCGTTCGTTTCGAGCAGTTCTTAGAATTTTCTCCCAATGTGTAATCTAGGAAAGGAACATTTTTCAGGGTCTAAAATGCAAAGAGAAGTTTTGTTCATTGCTTTATTTAGTTCTCCACTCAAATTAAGGATTAGTGACAAGAAATTGATATTTTACTGTTTGCCCAGAGTTATTTTTGTGTTCATCAAAGCCACTTGGTTAAATCAGGAGTGAGCAATAATTACCACTGAAGGGGTGGATACACACTGGATTTTTACTTGCTTTATGTGTGAAGGTTTTTCTCCATCAGCAAACTCTTTTTCAGTTGAGAAAAACCTAAAAAACATCATAATGATTATTCTCATTGCTCCCTAGCCCTGTAACAAGATGGAATTGGGATATTTAAAGAAAGACCCATCCACCCTTTAAATAAGATGCAGAATCTGTTTCATGGAGCCTGGTGCTGGGCATGGCTTTGCAGGTGACACAAGGAAAGCTGAATATCAGCTGAAAATACAAAAATATTTTATTTTTTCTAGTTCATAGCCCAACTTTGCAGCAAGCAGAGCCTCAAGCACACAGTGTGGGCTTCCAAAAGAAGCCATGCCTTTGTGAGGAGCTCATGGGCTTGGATGTGAGGAGCAGGGCTGAGAAAAGAGCAGGAAGGAAACAGCCCTGGGGAGCTTCAGTGCTGGGACAGAAGAAATGATTTGGTGCTTGTACAGACAAGTGCTCAGCAAATCCTGCACATCATTAATAATAATAATAATCATCTCTCTGCCTCCCCTGCATCCGGTGGGAAATGCATCTTCCCCACGGAGAGGCTGTGCTAAATAAAGGTTTGCCCTTCCCAGGGAGCAGGAGAGGTGGGAGGTGGACATTTGGGCTCCCATCTCTCTCCCAAAGGAAGGTCATTAAGTGTATAAAATACATATGTTTTCCCTTCAGCAGCTGTTGGGTTTCTCAGCCCAAGAGCCATAACAGGACCATGAGGTTTGGAAAATTTCTGCCTCCCACATCTGCCCCCCTCCCCGGCAGCAGTGCTGCTAAATCAGCAAAATGGGATTGTGCAGCTGTGCCTCGTTAGGCCAGTGCTGCTAATTAAGTACTGGCAAAAAATGGCTTCAAGTCCCTCTGCTTTGGGGTGGTGACTTGGTGGAGGGTGAGACTGAACCTTCCTCTGGTGGTGTTTCAAACCAGCACTGGTGGGTTTGCAAGAGATGGTGGTCCTGCAAAATTCCTGGCAGAACCTTCCTTTTCACTGAAGTGGTGTGAAGACTTTCTGTGTCTCTAGGTTGAAAGGGAATAGTTCTTTTCACTACTTATTTCTAGATAAGAACTGTGGGAGAATAATTATTTGTAATTTTGTAGGGTCCCAGGCTTGCAGGGAGGTGTCCTTACAGTGATCCCTGCCTGGTGCTGCTATTGCCTGGATGAAGAAGTGCCATGTAAAATGCAGTGCATTCACTTGGATTAGTTAATTAACTAATTGGAAATTCTCTTCCATTTGAGGTTTTGCGAAGTTTTACTGAGCTCATTTGCACAAAGGGACATAGGATCCACCTGGGCATGTGGGAAAGACCTGGGTGTGGGAGAGAGAAAGGGGAAAAACAAACAGAAGAGGGAGGAATGTGAGTCAGGAATGGAGTGGCAGCAGGAGCAGGGAGGTCACTGTGCCCTGCCCTGGGCACTGGGGAGGGCACACCTGGAGTGCTGTGCCCAGCTCTGGCCCCTCAGCTTGGGAAGGACCTTGGGACACTGAGCACATCCAGAGGGGACAGCGAGTCTGGAGAGGGGCTGGGAACACAAACCCTGAGAGGAACCCCTGAGGGAGCTGGGGAAAAGGAGACTCAGGGGTGCCCCCATCCCTCTCACAGCTCCTGAAAGGTGCCTGTGCTCAGCTGGGGCTGGGCTCTTTCTCCAGCAGCACTGACACAACCAGAGCACACAGCCTCCAGCTGCACCAAGGGAAATACAGGTTGGATAGCAGGGAAAAGTTTTTCACAGAAAGGGGGATAAAGTTCTGGGATGGCTGCCTGGGGAGGTGGTGGAGTCCCCATCCCTGGGTGTGTTTAACAAAGCCTGGATGTGGCACTGGGTGCCAGGGTTCAGTTGGGGTGTTGGGGCTGGGTTGAACTCGATGGTCTTGAAGGTCTCTTCCAACCTGGTCATTCTGTGAATTCTGTGAACCTCAGGTGCTCCATTGGCACTGCCTGGACTCTGTGGGCAGCAGGATGACCAGGGACATGGGGGCTGTTTGGGATCCTGCCCTTGCTCAGCTATGCCCCTCTGTCTCCTTCCAGGCCGTCCGATGAAAACCACCCCGAGGTGAAGCCTGATGCCTACGTGAACAACCTGGCTGAGGCTGTGGACATCATCCTCCAGGAGCTGTAAATCCCAGCAGGAGCAGGAATGAGCCCTCACATGCAGCCCTTCCATGGAAGCATTTCATCCTCTCCCACCTCCATCTCACCTGAATGAACCCAGCCCAGCCTTGTGCAGGGTGGTGGGCACCTGCCTTCCGAAATATTTCACATCATGGTACTAAAATGATCTACTGACCTCCCATCCAAGGGAACACCAAACCTGCTGTCCTCTGGCAAGTCTTGAATGCCCTGCCCTTGGTGCCTGTGAGGGGCCTCAGCCTCCTCTGGGTGATGCTGGGGGGCTGTTCCCCCTTTTCATCTTTGCTCACTCTGGGGAGGTGGGAAACAGGGAGCCCTCCTGAAGGGATTTACCCATTTAACCCCCATGTCCTGTGCCTTTTGGGGTGCCTGTGTGGGATGGAGGATGTCCTTGGGGGCTGATGGAGGCCACCAAGCTCCTGTGTGTGCCTCAGGTGGCACAAAAGCCCTGGGGAGGGGGACAGCCCCACATGCCTTGGCAAGGCAGGAGCTGTGGTTCTGCCAGGAGCAGCCCATCAGGAGCAGCCCCAGGAGAGGACACAGGAATCAGTAACACGTTAGGGAATAACTGCACCATCCTGTCAGGAATAAACCCTGTCCTTTGGATCTGGCCTGTCTTGTTGTGTTCAGTTGGATCAGCACTGGCAGGGGTGTTTACAGGAACTGAAATGTTCTTCCCTACCTGGAAAAGCTGGAAAAGGCCATGGGACTGATGGTCTTTGCCTTCCCTCTGCAGGGGGGTTTTGTGAGCAGCCTGTGTGGGAAAGGGTGTGGCTGTCCTGCCTCTCCCCATTAAAATCCTGGATGTGCAGTCCCTGAGCTGTTGGGGCTGAGTCAGACACAGCTCCAGCTGAAAATGGACTTTTCACAAGGGCATATAGTGATAGAGCAAGGGGGAATAGCTTCAAAAGGGCAGGTTTAGATTGGATTTGGGGAAGAAATTGCTCCCTGTGAGGGTGGGAGACCCTGGCACAGTTTGCCCAGAGAAGTTGTGGCTGCTTCATTCTGGGAAGTGCCCAAGGCCAGGTTGGAAAGGACTGGGAGCAGCCAGGGATAGTGGAAGGTGTCTCTGCCCATGGCAGGGATGGAGTAGGATGAGCTTTAAGGTCCCTTCCAGCCCAAACCATTGTGGGATTCCAGGATTCTGTACTCACTGAGCATCCCCTGGGCCTGATCATGCCCCACATGCCTGCTGAGAATCTGCTGCACCAACTCAGCTCCAGCTCAGCCCCCTCCTGCTGCCAGGAGTGCTCAGCACACCCAGAGCCAGGACAGGCGTGAGATTTGCCTTTTTTCCCTAATCAGAGTAAGGATTTCTAAAGGGAGCTGCTCCCTGCCTCCAGGCACAGCAGCCCTTCCCTGGGGATTTTGGTTTCTCCCCCTGTCAGGTTTGCAGTGCAGCTGTTGCAGCATGTGTGGTAACACCTGGCCATGCTGCACCTGGCAAGAACATGGAAGGGGCTCAAAATGCATCAAAAATTAAAAGATTAGGGGTTGTTCCATCAAGTCCTCTGCCCACCCTCACTGACACGTGGTAGTGTTTGCAAGGGTCACCTTTTAGAGGCAAAAGTCCCCTTTTAATAAACATATCAGCAGTTCTGTACTCTCTCGGGCTTTGGGCAAGACTATTTGGGCTTTAACCTACTCCAGATCTCCAGGGGACCATGGAAATGATGTAATTATGTTTGTGTTACATATATTTAATATATATCTATACTCTCAGGCAGCATGTGCTGGCCACTACATTCAGCCACTGCTCTCTGCATCTGCAAGCAGGAGGTAAAGGATAATTCCAGCTCTGTTTCCAGCAGTCCCAACAGCTGAAGATGACCCCACTCACTGAAGGACACCAAAATGATGCTGCCTGTTTCTGGAGTGTTGGAACACTTGTTTTCAGAGCTACCAGCTGGCCCTGGAGCTGCATAGCACCCCTTGGGGACAGCAGGGGAAAGGGGGCTGGGAATTAAGTTCTAATAAAATAAACTACATCTGGGAAAATGACCTTAGTGCAATTTTTTGGGTCTGTTTTTGCATCTCCTGTCCTCTGGGTAGTGGTTCAGCCAAAGTGTATGGTACTGTCAGCATCCTCACACATGGAAGGATGCTGGTCAAACGTTCAGGCTGTGATGGATCACTGAGAATTTCTTTTTTAACCCCTAATTCTTCCCTTTTTTGTTCTATTATACTAAGCCTATCACTTCAATCTGATTAAGTTTAGGCAGATAAACATCCTGCCATCTGTCATGAAACTTTTTATACTGCCTGCTGGAGGAAGTGCAGCCGTTTTCCTTTTTGGGTTGCAAAGGCTGCAGGGAGATACTGCTCTGTTTCCCCAAGAACTTCTTTAACACCCCCATGTGCCCTTGGCCTGCTGTGGGCCCTGAGTTTAGATTTGGGTTTAGATTTTAAGAGGCAGGATATTATGTTTGTCCTCAAACACAAAGAAGGAGGTGCTTCTTGGCACTTCAGTTTGCATTTTGTTGTTTATATCTTTGGCTGTGTTACAGCTCAATGACAGGCTGGGGTGGGGGAGGCATGGGAGATGTCCCCCTGCCATGGGGAGGGTGCAGTGTGTCTGCCTGCATGTGAATATCACAAAATGTCCAATTTCTTGTGCACCCCATGGCTGGGATACCCTTCCTCCACAGACACACAAGGGAGGCTCCTGGTTGAAGGCTTTCCTGACCCCCACCCATTTTTTGGGACATCCCTTCCCAGCACCTATAGAGATGTCAAAGAGCTGCAGCCAGGAGAGGAGAGGAGAGGTCTCCATCAAACTCCAACCCCATCAGACTCCAACCAGTGCCACAACCCTGAGGGTCAGTGATGTCCCCAACCCCCCCGGACCCCACAGCCACGCCCGGCCGCGGGGACAGCACAGAGAGGCGAGACACAGGTTATTGAACCAGGAAGCTTTATTTACACAGTAAAAGTAACAAGCAATTTCCTGAGATTGAGCTGCTCTAGTGCAATCAAGTCATGGAGGGGGCAGGAGCAGCCTCCTGGCCCGTCCAGGGGGGACACCTGGGGCAGCCCCTCCCGGGACACGCTCGGCCCGCGGCGCTTGTGCAATTGCCAGCGAGACTTGGCTACTACAGGTCATAGCTTCAGAAGGCTTTGTTTTTATTCTTCTTCCCATCTTTCTGGTTTGTTTTGTTTTGTTTTGTGTATTTTTTTATTTGGCCATCCTCTTATTTTTCTTTCTCGAACACGGAACCCACACACGCCGCAAAGCACTGCTACAATCCTAGAACATCCTACGTCAGTCTGTTTGCCTGGGCAGCCAGGAGCTTTAAACAATGCACTTGAAACACAATTTTATTGGCCAAACAGGCTATGCTAGCACGTGGAAAAATTACAATCTATTTTACAAACGCTTCTTTTTGTTGGTTTCTCTTTTTTTTCATGTATTCTTTCATAGGACAGGCTCAAAGAGCTACATCTGCAAAACACACAGCAAACTCCTGTGTGCCTGCTAAGACTTTCTGTGTTAAAATCCTATTTTTTTTCAGGATGAAGAACCTTTATTGCTGCTGCCACAGCTTTGGTGTCATCCCAAAACAGCTGCTGCCCAGACTGGGTCACACTTTGGACAAGCCACTGAGTCCCTTCACAATAATGAACCTATTTTAGCTACCTAGCAAGGAATAACATCCCTTGTCTGCATATTACTTTAGTATCACATTCTGGCAGCCAGCAGGGGTTTGCTGGGGGATCTGGGGGCTCCCAAAACATCTGTGTAATAGGTGAAGTCCTTTACAAACCAAGAGCAAGACCCCCGGGGATGCTCTCCCACTGCCTAGGGGACAGATCTCCTGACACCAGGGGAGCAACACCACTTCTGACTTTACAATCAACAGGATGTCCCCTGAATCTGAGGCACATACTATATTATATTTAATATTTTTAATTACTTTATTTATATATATATTTATATATATATATAAATCCACAAATGTTTTACCTCTACAGAGAGAGAGAGAGAAAGAGAAAAAAAATTTTAAAAGTAAGGCTTTCTTAAACTGACAATGAGTACATTAAATCATACAAACCCAACAAGAAATACCCAACAGAACACCACTGTGGCCTCAAAACTGTCGCTAACTGTAGTCTGTGCCTACGCCAACGTGCCCAGTATAAGGCCATGACTCATTGGAGAAGCATTTTTAGTAAGGCAAACGGGTTGTGCTGAATGTAAACTGAATGCTACGGCTACGTCCAGGACAGCTGAGCCGTGGCCCGTCGGCCACCAGGTCCAGGACAGCTGGGCCGTGGTCCCTTGGCCACCTTCCCACTCTAGGGGGTTAGCATGGCACCAGGAGCAGCCCTTGGAAAGAAAACAGAAGCCCTTATGAATTCCAGCCCTGGGGATGCCCAGGTGAGAGCCCAGCCGGCGGCCGGACGCGGGTTTGGGTGGGTTTGCCCTTTGTTGCTCAGCTGAGGAGGTGCCTGTGGCCAGCAGGAGCTGTGTGCCCCGAGACCAGGACCTGTCAGTGGTGGGGAGGGATGGATGGAGCATCAGGAAGACTCAAAGCCAAGAACTTTGCTGTGAGGGTGCCACTGTAGGGGCACAGACAGAGGGGCAGCAGCCTGGGAAAACACTGGCGTGGCTGGACCCTCCACAAAAGGAAGAATAAAAATTAACCCAGGATATATTTTTTCCTAAGTGATGCATAAAGTGACACTTTAAAAGAGCTGGAGGGTTCCCCAAAATGAAAATACATCCCTGTCATCCCCTCCCCAAATATCTGGGGCTTGTCCTGCTTGCCTGGAGGGAGTGGACATGGCCACAGCCACCAGCAAAACCTCAGCAGTGCCAGGACAGGGGTAACAACCAATGGGTTCCACTGTGGTGAGAGATGCCACACACATCCCAAACCACTGTGGAAAAAAGTGCACTAACATAACCAGAAATGATGAATGAAACCTGTACCAGCAGCTCTCAGCCTTTCTGAGTTATGGACCTTCAAGGCATTGCCAGTGGGGCTGCTGAACCCCATTAAAAATGTCCTGTCTTCAGCTGCTCTTGATATCAATGATTTTTTTTTTCCTTTCTCAGGTTTGCAAAGCTCAGGAAGGGACCCTTGAGCTTGAAGGAACCAGCAGAAGGAATGCAGAAGATGCTGGAAGCCATTTGTACAGCTTTCCTAGAGCTTTCAACAAACAAACAAATAATAAAAAAAAAACCACCAGAGGGAGAAAAAAGAAATATGTGTCCCTCTAAACCTGTTAGCAAGTGGACAGCTTACTTTTAGCAAAGAGAATTAATATCGTACAAACATAATGGTCACCACTTTATCTGTGCTTTAAAAAGGCACAGGAAGAGGAAAAGCTTTCAGTGCTGCTACCTGGATTTTCAGCCTTTTGCCAGCTGACTTTGTCAAGTAACCCTTCCACGACGTGCCTCGGGCAGGCAGCCCTTCACAGTAAAGCCAAAAAATAGAGGGTGGCAGCCATGCCCTGCCTGCGTAGCAAAGTGGGCACAGCTGCTGGTAAATGGGTAAACAGCCCAGCCCTGCTCAAAGCAGGGTGTTGGGAACCCAAATGAGGGTGGCACAGAGCCTGAGTAGGGTTTTTTTCCCAAAAAAGTTGAGAGAGGGGGGCTGGGAAGGAAAAAAACAGGGAAGGAAGGCATTTGAGCATCCCCGTTCAGCGCCCAGCAAGCGCTGCTGCGGATGCCGCCCCACATGGGCCGGGGATCTGTTTAATTCCTCATCAGGAAAAGGAAAACTAAAAATAAAGGAGTGATAATCTAGCTCTTGCCATTATTAAATTTAAGCAAAACACTTCACTTGTGATTTCCTCCTCACGGCACTGCCAGGGACATGGGGAACGAGGGGGTGCTGGGGCCACACAAAATGCGGCCAAAGGAAAGGAACTGTGGCCACTCCAGTGCCACCAGCCAGTGCTCGGTTTGCAAATCTCAACATTCTGCTTTTCCCCCCTTTCTCCAGTCCCAGGGGTGGTGGTTTCTCCTTGTGCACCCTTTTCTGAACCAGCACAGGTGAGACCCGTGGGAGCACGGCCAGCTCCATCAGCTCCACCCCTATCCTGGCAAAAGCCATTTACTCGTGGATTCTGAGTTTTTGGCGATCCCCGTGCCTGGTTTCCCTGTGGGACAGGCACTTTTCCTCGGCCTGGCTGATCTCTGGCTACAGTAGTTACAAAGAATTTCAAGATTTACACACGCATGCACACGAATTCCTCTAAATACCTGATGAAATTTTGGCAAAGCTGCTCGGTCCCCTCCAGCTGGCAGGAGGGGAGCAGTGACAGGATCCCACAAACTCGCCGCCAGCCAGGAGCCCTCCCTGGCTCTGCCGGCAGCCCTCAGAGCCCAGGGCGAGACGAGCGGCTCCCTCCTCAGTTGTTCTCTATCTGCTCGATGTCTATCTCGCCGTCCAGCTGGAAGAGGCTCTCGGTGCTCCGCCAGGCCGCCCGGTGCTCCTCCTTGGCGGCGCTCTCCTCCTCCTCCTCACAGGACAGGTCGTCCCTGCTGGCCCGGCGCTCACGGGGCCGGGCCCGGGGCGGCTCCGGGACCGGGGTGCAGGCGGGAGTCCTGCCCGGCATCACCTCCGGGGCCGCCGCCCACGCCTGAGGGCCCGGGAGCCGCTGGGAGCCGTCCTCAGCCGTGCTGCTGAGGCAGGTGAGGCTGTTGAAAGTCTGGCGGTTCTGCAGAGGCAAGGGGAGAGAGGCAGCTGAGGTGGAGACTGGGCAGAATGCTGAAGCTGGGGTAGAAGTTACGCCAGATGAGCTAGGAGGGTTCCCGACCCCAAACCTGAGCTGCCTCAGCCCAACAGGAAACAAGCAGAGCAGCAGGAACACTCAGCAGGGCCCTGGGAGATGGGGAGATGCTGCAACCTCTCATCTCCCCATCCATGGCAGGTCCTGTGGCCCCCTGCCCCTACAAAAGGCAACAGCATCAAAACCACCCCCAGCCTGTTCTCCCATCTCCATCACCATCTCCCAGCCCATCACCATCTCCACCTCATGCATCGCCCAGTTCCACATGTAAGGCAGAACAGAGCTCACCAAAAAATGAATGAACATTTCCAACAACTCCCCTTATTAGCCAAGAGAAACTTCAGCACTTTCTTTCAGTAGCTGGAGCTTGTGTCCTGCTAAACCCTCCTCTGTGATGGCTCATGGCTGTTCCTGTTCCCCACACTATAGACCAGGCGAGCACAGTTACCTGTTCCCCGAGTCTCCATGCCTGGTTACCTTGGCCAGAAACTTGGTTTAGTTTATGTACTGTCACACCTTCTAAACAGTTTCAAACTCTGAGAATGATGAGGAGCATGCAGGCATTCCAAACCCTCTGGAGCAGAGCATGCAGAACCTCCCAGGGGTGCAGCCTGGCCACGAGCGTGCTCACCTGCCAGGGAATGCCTTTAGCCCAGGCTGGTTTTTAAAAGAACAAACTAAACCCTCATGACTGAGTGCCAATGGAAATAACGAGGCCATGCCAGTGGTAGAGTGTGTGCTCCGAGCTGGAGGAGACTGAGGAGGATCTCAGCAGCTTGTGGAGCCTCTCATCAAGCCAGCCAGTGGTGGAGCATTCACTTCTCAGACATTTGGCCTGGACACATCCCATGGGATAGGCCTGAATGGGAATTCAATGAATCCCAGATGTTCACCTGTTACTGATCAATTCTGGGTCCCTCATGACAAGAAAGAGAGGCTGGAGAGTGTCCACGAAAGGAATGGAGCAAGGGAAGGTTCTGGAGCACCAGGAGAAGCTGAGAGAGCCATGAGAACTTCATTACCCAACAGAGCATTGGTGACAAAGAGTGACAGGGATGCTGCCTCTGTCTGCTCTGGCTGGCCCAATTCAGGACCAAGCACACAGCCTGAGACAAAACCTTGCTCCAAAACGTCCCCACTAGCATTCCCAAGGAATTTGGCATGTTTGCTTGAGGGTCTTTTCATTCAAATCCAGGTGAGCTGGGAGAAACTCCACCACAATAACCTACCCCAGGCTGTAAACAAAGGAAGATCATGCATTTACAGAGCCCCTAAGGGAGATGCAGGGGCTCTGCATCACACCCCAATCAGTTCTTAACAAAGCAATGGGCCTTGTACTGAGTTGGATCCATGGACCATAGCTCAGAGGCTTTGGGTGCTGCTCTACCCCATGCACACAGTAAAAAGAGTCATTGCAGAGGCTGCTCTATCCAAACAGAGAAGTTCCTGCTGCCCCAGGAGGAGTTGGCCATTGCCCAAGCTGGGGGAAGCTGCATTTCACATGGCCTTCAGTCTTGAAACCTTCAAAAACCCACAAACCCCAAGCCCGTGTGAAAAAAAGGACATTTGTTCTCTAACTATGCAATTGCACCCAGCCCTCACATCATCCTGGTCATATTTTTTTTTTAATCCCAGCCATGCCTCTGTCTTCTGGGTGCTGAGCATGCAACAGCTTCAAGCAGAGAGCTACACACTGTGGTTAATGGACAACTCATAATTACCACTGAGGAAGGCCCGAGGACATGGTAGAAATATTTTCTAAGCACTTCACAAAATTTGCAAGCATATTTCCAACAGTGATTTAGGCACTTGAACAGCCTAGGTCTCCTGAAACTCAACAGCCCTCTCAGAAGTGCAAATCCTTCTACAAACAAAACTCTGGCACTTTTGGGAATGTTATTTTTTTCCTTCTTAATCAAGCTCATCTCCTGGATCAGCCCTTCCCAGGGTTTGGTACCCAGCTGTGGACATGCTGGGCTGCCCGGTGGGATAGATCATCCTGAGAGGATGGGAGAGGCTCCCCAGAAGGAGGATGAAGACTGGAGAGTAACTCAACAGGTCCACAGCACATTCTTCCCATCCAAAAGAAAAGCATTTCCAAGCCCGGACACATCTTGGGGAACGGCCATGACGTTACTTGACTTTTAGGGAAATTTTGCATTTTACGGGACTTGGGCAACCAAGCCAATGGGCTCATTTTCCCTGCTCAAATCCACACACGCTGCAACCCTTGAGTCATTCCAGGGAATGCAAGAGGATGGAAAACCCCTTCCAATGATTCTAGTGCTGTGGCAGCTGCTGGTGGAGGAAGGCCACGTGCAGGGGGTGCTGGGCAGAGATGCTCCCTCTGAGGCAGGTTTGACAGCTCAGAAAGCAAGTTTTCACAGGCAATGCCTGCCACAAAATGCCACAGCTCACCTTGCCAGTGGCTGGGGTCAGGAGCGTCTCCCCAGAACAGTGATCACCAAGCCAGCATTCCATGGGTGGATTCCAGCAGTGGTGGATCAGCCTCCACCATCAATGCAGTGTCTGTCTGCAGCCCTTCCAGAGGTTCTTTGCTCATTTTTTATTTATGGGGTGAATTTAGCACGTGCTGAGGTGCTGAGCTGGAGAAACCAGGCAGTCAAGTCTCTATTGATGCCAGCAAAGAGCAGGTTTGGTGGCACAATGCGTCACTTTTCCCCGTGGCCAGGCAGCCCTGGGCCCCTCTGAGCCTCTCCACAACCTTGGCCTCCAGTGCCAGACAAAAAGGGGTATCAGGCACCTCAAATCCTGTTGTTCTCAGGGAAACTGTGGGAATCCAACACAGATGGATTTTGGGAGGTGTTTTTGGCCATCCTGACTTCATCCAGCGAGCACTTGTAACGCACCTTACACCAAAACCACATTTTGGTGGTTTGACCACAAGGACCCATTTTTGACCATTTGAGGTGCTGGTTTTTCTTCCCCCAGCCCTTCCAAAGCTGCCTTAATCCAGCACGCTGGGCAAGCCTTCAGAGAGAAAATGAGGCATTGCTAATGGAGGTACTTGAAAAATCATCTAAAAATACATCAGTAAGAAATTCTTGGTCACTTGGAATCAGCTGTGGGGTTGCTCCAGATCAAAGCTCTTCTTGCATGCTGGTCACCAAGCTAAGGCTTACTTCTCTTTCCCACAGGGTCTCATGATGCTCCACACTGTGCAGGGACCAAGGCTACAATCAGAGAAGGCTGCAGGAAGCAACTCACCCCTCACATCCATCCTTCTCCTCAGGTTTTCCCTCCCCATCAGGGATGGAGCTGTCAGCCGCAGAGCCCTGACAGCGAGCTGGAGAAATCCCTCAGCAACATTCCTCTGCCTGACTCTTCCCGTGGTGAAACACCCAGCTGTGAGCTCTTCCCCAAAACACATCCCTGCAAACGTGGTGGCTCTACCAGAACAAACATCAGCAGGACTGTGATCCCTGTGGGGATCACGGCTTTTGCTCAAACACCTTTATTTTTATTTTCCCCCTCACCCTGCCAGGTGATTGCCACAATTTTCCCGGGAAAGGTGTAACACTACAAGCTGTCAGCAGCCCCGGCCCTACCTCCCAAGCTGTCATCACCTCCTGTTAGCACACTGGGCTACAGTTGCTTCAGAAAGCTGAAAATAACCCGGTGCCAGAAGGGAAGGGGGAAGCGGGCAGAGAGCTCCATGCGGGACTGATGAGCCTCTGCCAGCCCTCCTGAGCCAGCAAAGTCACCTCCACTGGGGGATTCTCTGCCTGCCTTGGGTTTAAATCACTCTCTGAGGCAAACATCTTCTGTAAAACACCTCCAGCCTGGGCTGTTATCTTTTTATCGTTATATATAAATGCTCTGGTTGTTTCATCACGGTAAATCCTGCCTGGCATTTGTGCCAGGGAAAGCGCTCATCCGTGCTGCTGAGGAGGAGGGAGAGGTGCTTGAGACTGGAAAATGGGTTTGAGTCGGTTTTTAAGCTCTGCAGAACTTCATGATGGCAGCTGCTGTAATTTGGGCCATGCACAGACACACAGACACACACACACATACACACACCACTGGGGTTCAAAGCTCTGCACTGCCTTTGAGGCACCCACAATCTTCTCCATTGAAAACCATCCCCAGGCTGATTTCCTGATGAGTAAAGATGGAAGGGACACAGGGAGGGAGCTACAGCAAGCATGGCTTAATCCTGAGGCTCCAATACCCAATTACAAAGGAGCATCTCAGCAGCTTTGCCACCAGGTCCAGGCTGCAGCTCTGGCACAAGCATGTTCTCAGTGATGCCCCAGTCTCACCAGCACCTCCCCTGCTGCAGTTTGGCCATCCCAAAAAGAGGGAGACACAGCCACCCTGCCCCAAGGAGCACTGCTGACCACTGCCCCATGTGGCTTCCAAAATCAACGTTGCCTCTGGAGGAAGGTCAGGGGGCTTACACCGACCCTGTCCTCCCACAGAAGTGTTTCACTCTTCTAAGTGATGAAGTTCTCTGAGTTCATCACTCCTCTGAGTGATGAAGTGTTGGGAAAGAAATGCTGGAATAGCAGAGGAAGGAAAACACGGGAGGCAGTGATGGGAGTGTGAAAAGCAAAAGGAGCCTGTGGGCCTGGTGCAGAGCAGAGCTGGGTTAGACCTAGTTTTGCCATGTCAGGGAGCTCAAACTCATCTGCTGCTCTATTTTCTTTTAAAATTTGATCTATGGAGGCATTGAGTAGCTCACAGGCAGCCCCACAGCCTCCACCAGGCCAAGGTGCTACAGAACGTGCCTAGAACAGCATCCCAGAGCAGGGGATGGCTCCCTGCCCTGCCCCCAGTGGGTATCACATCCCTGTCCTGGTCTTCAGGGTCTGCCTTCCCAGTCTTTCCCTTCTCACTCACTAAAGAACAACCCTTACTCAGCCCCAATCCTCCTTTTGCAACAGGCACCATTGGTGCATTCAAAGTTTCAGCCGATAATTTTGCTCTTATTCTGTTTGGTGTGAAAACCAGCTTTAACAAGCAGGCTCAGAAATGTCTGTTATCCTCCCAAGCCACTTCTGACCACAGTATTAAACAAACAAAACTAAAAAGGCAAGAAGGAGGCTTTAAGTCATTAGTTCTGGTGCTGCCCTTGGAGCCTGTGGAGATAATTTGGATTTACTCACAGTTCTGCTCTGTCTCTGGAGTATGTAGCTGCCTCAGTGACAGTGAGGATGTCCAGGGAGATTCCATAAGTGCAAAAGCAAAAGCTGATGTGTGACCCACCACTGGGAATCCCTCTGGTGGTACAGAGCCCCAGGGAGAGGCTGGAGAGACAAATCCCAGCAATCACAGAGCAATACAGCAATGCAGGGAATCAGAGAGCAGTGAACACCACTCTGGGGCTCCACTGTCCCACCTGAGCACAGCATCCCACACGTGGGGACCCAGGCCCAGCACAGCCTCCCAGCCCTTTCCTATTCATAACAATAATTGGAGGAAACCCTCATTTCCTGCCAAGAACAAATATTTTCCCTAACAGACACCGAACCCTTTGCTATGAGCTGGAAAAATCCATTTGCTCAGACAGGTCATTAGTGATCACTGTGTATTTATTTATTTACAGGTTGCCCTTCCCAGCCTTTCACCTTGGCCTCCTCTTCTGCATCCTCTTGGGATCCACATCCCTGGAGCACTGCAGACCCTGTTACAGTCCTAGATACTGAGAATTTTAAACTTTCTATACTTAGAGACTCTAACCCCCAAGAAAACTACATTTGACCAAAAGCCATAGAGAAAACTTCCAAAGTTAATTAATAACACTAAGATTACAAGTGTATAGTTTAATTAGAAGTATATAATATCACTAAATAGAAAACTTAAAGTTTTAAAATATAGTAATATATATAAAACTAAAATAAAGATTTTAAAACAATAACTAATCCTTCTTCTTTACCTTCTTCTTCACCTTCTTCATAAGTTTAAATAATATTTTATAATCAAACAAAAAAAATCCACATTACAAACTTCAAATTAGTTATTAAATCAAAAATAAAAATAATTAGTGTCATTTCTTATTTAAATAATTTAACTTTAAAAACCCTCATATAAAAAATAGCTAACCATTTTATAACTTATTAATAAAATACTATGAAACTCACAACTTATAATATAAATAAAAATAATAAACATCTAAACCTAAACACAAAATATCATCTCTAACACTTCAATCCCAACCTTAACAAAAATTAAAAAAAACCCCCAAAAACCAACAAGGCCCCTCCTGCCAACACACTCAGCACTGCCAGGAACCCAGTGGGGACAGAGGCAGGGCTGCTCTCCCACTGATGGCTTTGCAGTGCCATGGATTTCAGTGGAAAAGGGAGAACTTGAACTTGACCTGTCCCCCCAGGATTTGGAGTGGCTCATCTTTGGGGAAATTCAGTGATTTGACTTGTCCCAGGGTAGGAGGAAACATCACTAACATGGAATTATTCTTTTTTCTCAGCCCTATTCCATTTCCATACTTCATAATTTTCAGCACAAAGTAACATTTCTGTTATGCCACTGTGGTTCTCACTTCAGGGCCTAAATGAAGGACCTTATAAAAATTAAAAACAAGCTTCACATCACAGGGTGAATCCCTGTGCTTTCTAAAAGCTGGTTTTTGGAGTCACAGAGCACACAAGCCTGGGGATGGAGGGTTAATCAGCACGTGGTGAATCAGATGTGCATCCTCGGGACACAATTGGATTTTGTCCATCTTTGGGACAGACACTGCCAAGCTTTGTTTGTGTTCCCAGCCCTGTCCTCCCATGTGAGTGCAGCACTCAGCCCTGCATCCCTGGGCCTCGTGGTGGGATGGAGCAGGGGATGGAGGGTGGAGGCAGGAGCAGCAGGTACAGCCAGGAGCAGGGGATGGAATGGGATGGAACTGGGAGAGACCTTAGAGCCCCTTCCTGTGCCTGAAGGTGCTGCACTGGAGCTGGAGAGGAACTTCACACAGGGTAAGACAGGATAAGGGGGAATGCCTTCATACTCTCATAGGGCAGGGCTAGATGGAATTTTGGGAAGGAATCCTTCCCTAGGAGGGTGGGGAGGCCCTGGATGCTCAGAGCAGCTGTGGCTGTCCCTGGATCCCTGAAGTGTCCAAGGCCAGGTTGGACATTGGAGCTTGGATTAGCCTGGTATAGGGGAAGGTGTCCCTCCCACCTTCAAACCTGTTTCTTTTGATCCTCACCCAAAGACTTTTTCCCACCAAGCCACAAACTGACCTTTGCAGACTCTCATTCCTGTTTATTTAAAAAACACTGGGGCCTGGAATCTCTCTCAGAAGTTACATCAATAGCAAACTATTTCCTGGGATACGTATGGAATTTAAAACCTCCAGTATTTTTGCCTATCACTGCATTTGGAAATATTTGTCACCGGCTCAAGTGGGTGCTGACGCCAACCAAGATCACTGCCACCTCTCCTGCCCTCTCCAGCAAGCCTGAAAGGTGCCAAAATTTAAATTAAAAAATCTTCTTATGTGAAAATTAGAGATTTTTACCCCTCAAGGGAAAGCTTGGGTGCTCAGAGAGGAGAAGTCCCTTCTTCCACCCTTCAGTTTGAAACTTCTTCCCACTCAGTGCCAAGACCAGCCTGAAACATTTCAAACTGGTGGGCTGCTTGCTCCAGCCCGGGGAGTGTACAAACTCCTTTGTGCCTGGATCCTCATGGAAACTGCCAGCATTCCTAAGTTTGGAAGGGAAAAAAAGGCAGAGGGGCCAGTCAGGCTCCCACCACCACAAGCATTACACTCTGCACTGTGTCTAGAGACCCTCTGGGTCTCCAGCCCAGGCTGGAGCTGATTTTTACCCTGAGAACCACAATAACCACACATCCCCCTTTCAGGGGATGCTCCTGTGATTCCTGGTGCAGATGACTCCATCCTCTGAAGGCACGTGCTCCTGGCAGGGCAGTGAAGTCACCCATGAAAGGCTCTGTCTGTCCAGGGAACAACGTCAATGGTCCCCTTGTGCCCAGACCCTTCCCACAGCAGGCACAAAGTCCTCTCTGTAACTCACCCTCATCAGGCACACCCAGGGCTTCACCCTCACCACCTCCTCAGCTGTGCCCACTGCTGCCAGCACCCTCTCACCCACCCATCCCTCACAGGGAAGAAGTTATGAACTCATAACCACGGGATGCTCTCCATAAGCCATGGGAGATGCAGAGCAGTATTGTATTTTAATTGTTTCATTTATTCTAGAGTAGCTACCCTCTGTCTCATATACTGCAAGGCATTACATAATACAGAGCTTCACAGAGGAGAAATGCTTTGACAGCTGCCTGGGAATCCTGTGTTCATGGGTACAACCTTTGTAAAAAATTAAATGGATTTTAGAGAAAACTCAGGAGGGAAAGACCAGGAGTACAGCATTCGTTAGGAGAGAGGTAGCTCTTCAAACTGCAGCTTCTCTGAAGGCTCAGAGAGGGACTAAAACCTTGAAGAGCCATCAGAAATGGGGCACAAGAGCCACCTCCAAGCCTTGATTTGCTACCAATACATAGATCCTACAACTGGGAGGAACCAGTATCTCATCACATCTGACAATTCCTATCAGCAGTGCAAAGCCTTACATGCCAGTGAGATATTTCTGCCTTTCTTTTCATGGAAAGTTGTATTTTCAAACTCTCCAGCACCACCCTCCATTTCCAGCCAGGGCTACTCCTATCTGGGGTTTGGGCTGCAGGGAACATGGCTGGGTTGAACAAATACATATATACATTAAAAATTAGAAAAATAGAATGGTTTGACTTGGAAGGAACTTCAAAGACCATCACATTCCAACCTCTGACTTGGGCAGGGACACTCTCCACTAGACCAGGCTGCTCCAAGCTGTATCTAACCTGGCCTTAAACATTTAAATATATATGTATAAATATATATATATAAAACACATATATAAAAATAAGTTATCCATTTAAAAAGCACATCTGTGTCAAGGATAGCTGTGTTTGGAACCGTCCTAACAGAAATTGAAATCTCTCAGTGACCACCACATCAAAATTTTAGACAGCAGGAAGCAGAATGGGGAAGAGATAGCGAGGGCTTGCGTGGCCACAGCTGGGGATTATTGCAAATTCCCACTGAGGGTGGCAGTCCCTGGTGTGAGGGACATGTCATGTGTCCCCTGCAGCTGCCCAGAGCCTGTGTGAAGGAAGGCAATCTGCACACACCAAGATCAGGGCTGGCCTATGGCTCAGCTTCCCGTCAATGACTCAGCCAAGCCACCAAACCCAATGTTTGTGCTGCCACAAGATGTTTCAACACACAATGCTTGAGATCCCAGGAAATGTTCACGCCAGGATGTCAGAAAGCAGCAGATGTGGAGGTGGGACATGTCAAGTTCCTCTGGAGAAAAATCCACTACACCACAGGGGAGGAAAACCCAGTGGTGTCTCTCCACCACACAGCATCCCTGGCAGAGTGTGATTTTATTTTAGAAAATCCATCTTCTCACCTAATTCACCCAGATGCTTCTCTGAGTGACTAGCAAAGGGTAAAACCACTCATTCCTGCCAAAATCAGCCCAGCTGGGAGGACTCCTGGGGTCTAGGAAACCTCCTGTCACCTTTGTGACACTTTTTATTTCCCATTTATTTTACATGCACACACATCAGGAAAAGGAAAACCAGCTCTTTGAAAAACCTCCCAATTCATGGAAAAATCTGATCCAAACCATTTCTGATCCTGGCCTGCCACTACAGACACAGTCCCTGGGGCTGTGAGGCCAAGAGCACCGTGCTGGGAAGGAGAGCAAGCTGTGAGGAGATTAATTACCACTCTGTCAGAACAACTGCTGGGATCAGGGAGGTGAGACGTGTCCTCCTTGGGCTTGTGCTTCACGTGGAAAGAAGGAATAAAAGCTGAGGCTGGAAAGCAAGCCCAAACCCTACACTGAAATGAGAGGATGGTTCATCTCCTCATGTTAAGGAGGTGGGAGATGCCAGGCCAGGCACCCAAACTCTCCTTGACTGGGGTGAAGATAGAAACCAGCCTCTCCCTACCTCACCTGCCTCTGGACTTGGGATAATTGACACCTCATTGTCACCCACTTACCTGACTGAGAACCCCCTGATCACTCCCGGTTTGAAGGCAAAGAGCCACAAGGCAAAGAATTCATGTGCATTTAAAAGGAGCAGAAGGATTGTCGTGGTGCCTGTGGCTTTTAAAAATTGTTGCTATTTCAATGACAACCCTGTGCAGGGTTTGGGTTCTGCCCAAAGCTGAAGCCTGTCTGGTTTGGTGCCATATGAGCAAATAATAAAGGGAGGGATATGGGCTTACCTTCCCTCACTGGGCTATGGGAATTGCAGACAGAAGAGACACAACCAGGATTTTGAGGAATGAAAGGCAATATTTTCCTAAGTATTTTCCCTGCCAGCTTAACTTCAACATTTAGTTTTCTCTCTTAATTAGCCCAGTTATGTAGCCATGTAATTGCTTCCAGGAGCAGCTCCCTCCCCTCCTGCTTGGCCTAAATATCCCTCCCAGTATGAAGAAAACATTTCTTTCAGGTTAAATTATTTTTATTTTGATTATGGTGCCAGGTTTCAGGCCTACAAACACACGTGGTTACCAGCACAAGTGAAAAATTAACCAATCTGCTGCCAGTGCCAGATGCTGATCCAGTATCCAGCACCTCAAAGCTCAGTTCCCACTTTGACATTAGCACCCAGGGACTCAGGGAAAGCCCCATGTGTCAGTTTCCCCATTTGGAAAGTGAATCCTTTGTGGATAAATGGAAAGTCCAGTCTGGACACTTTGGCTGTCCTTTGCTTTGCCCACTGCACACGAGGTGTTTCTACCCCATACAAACCCAGACTTGAGCACACGTGCAGCCACACAGACACTTGCCATTATTTCAGCTCTTCCTCTGAGATCACCCAACTTTGCATCTCCTGGGCTGGAAGCATTAAAAGCAGCCTGGGGGATGCCCAAATGTGCAGGGTTTTCTTGAGCACATTTATTCCCCACGAGGAATTAGTTGGTTTTCCTGGTGTTCCCATCCTGGGGAGGGCTCTGACCGTGCCCCACCAAAGGCAAGAATGCTCCCCGTGACTTGCCTCATCCTGCTCGTCCCTCTGTGCCAGTCCTCCCACGCCAAGAGCTGCCTGCCAGTGCTGCTCTCCACAAGCCCTCAGCTCTGAAACCCCAGCCCTTGCACAGCTTTGCTTTCACAGAATCACAAGGTTGGAAGAGATCTCCAAGATCATTGAGCCCAACCCCTTTCTTCCCACTCTGCTGCTGCCCCACACCCAGCAGCACAGCCCTGCCTTGGGGATTCACCCTCTGCCACAGGCACCTGAGCCTGGCTGGGTTTCCTGCCTAGAAACTGAAAATATCCATGGGAGCTGCTTGGACTGGATCCCACTGGGGAGCTCCTTAGTGATGCTGTTGTTGGTTGTTGGTTGTAGCAACCTCCGGGCATTTGGCAGCAGCTCCGGCCACCCAGCCTGGGCCAGAGGGACAACAGGGGCTGGGAGAGGGTGTGCCCACAGACACTAGGAGAGATGCTGCACCAGGCAACCCCTTCCCCATTCCCACAGAGCTTGTGCCACACAGTGTGGAGCTTCCAAGCCTTTCCTTGTGGTATCACTTCTCCCAGGGGTTGAACCACCCCAACACTGAGCAATGCTGAGTGTTCAGGCATTGCTTTCTCACTTTGGAAGGTGTTTTGATGTGGGGGACAGCAGCCAGAGAAAACACAACTATTCCTCAAGCTGAGGGTTTTCCAGGAACATGGACTGAGCTGCTTTTGGACATCCAAGTGATTGGATTTTTTGTCATCCTTGGATCACCCACCCACGTCAAAGCCATGGCCATCCAAATTATAAACATGTGCCTGGCCTCAGCATCCACTGGAGGGAAAGGGAAGCTCCTGCTGACCCTCGGGATCTCCTAGGCCAAGCCCATTTTTTCAAATCAGCCAACAAACATTGGACTGATGCAATGGAGAAGCTGCCTCAGAACATCCTGAGGGCAACAAAGGTCTTTCCAGCCAGAGCCTGGACAGTGTCCTCCTTCCCTTCCATCATACCAGACAACCACAGAATGGTCTGGACTGAAAGGGTCCCTAAAGCCCATCTCATTCCACCCTCTGCCATGGACAGGAACGCCTTCCACTGGATTGGGTTGTCCCAAGCCCCATCCAACCAGGCCTTGAACACTTCCAGGGAAGTGAAATGAGGCTTGTCTGCTTGTACAGAGAGAATCAGGGGGCAGTTGTGCTATTCCACCCTGTGGCTACTAAAGTATAACAACACATGTACACGGTTTTGACTGTCCATACAGCTTATCTAATAAAATAAGCTTGGCATGAAAAACGTTGTTGCTGCGATTTATGAAAAGACAAGAGCAATCCTCATGTTTTTTGCCTGATCTCACCAAAAAATGTGACTCCTTCACCCTTTTTATCCTTCAAGCTCCTCTGGAAGAGGAAAAGATGATCTCTTCCTCCAATGCCACTGCGCTCCTTCAAACAGCCTCTGCACTGCCAAGCACAGAACACCATAAAATATCATGTTCTTGAAAGGGGCAAATGCACACACAATGTTGGATCTCACCCATATGGTGAATTTCTCCCAGCAGTTTCCCTGCAGACAACAAGAGGATGCCTTGCACCACACAGGCTTTGCTGGCCCCAGCACTACAAAAAATCTTTACGGCAAACACACCCAACACAGGTGACTCTGGGATGAAGCACAGCAGGTGACCACATGGAACTGAAACCATGGGGGAATTTTTAAGGCCAGCAGAAGGTGACAGCCCACCCTGGGAGGTGGCCAGGGCACCCCTGCTCCCACAGTGAGAGCCCTGGGGCCTTTACACCCTCCATTATCTCCATTCTACACTGAGCTGATGGTGTCATTGACTCTGTGACTGTAAACTATTGATGTGGGAAATGTCAAATCATAAAACTGTAGGAAATCTTATGAGTGTGGAAGGGAAACGCTGTCCTTCAATGCAGCCTCTTGCTCTGTCTCTTGCTAATGTCCAGTCACTCGGTCCAGCAGGGAGAGGACCAAGGAGCAAAATCCTCCCTGGTTTGTGCTTCAGGTCTGTTATCTGGCTCTCCGCAGCAGATCGAAGAGGGAGGCTGAGCTCTGTGTTTGCAACTGAAAATGAAACATGATAACATCTCTAGAGTGGAAAATTACAGAGCCTAAGCGCAAGTAAAGCCTGTAGCAGTAAGAATTTGGCACCTGACGGAGCCAGGGCTGGGGGCCTTGGGGTGCTGCCTTCATCTCACTATGGCAGGCCCAAGGCTCCTCTCCTCTGAACTCAAAAATGGGGGGTTTAACATATTCCTGCTCAAAACCCGTGCCAGGTGGAAATGACAACACGGTGCACTTGGTGTGCAAAAACCAGCGTGGAAGAGAAATGCATAAATTTGCCAAAGAAATCCATTCAGAAGGGAAGGGGTTATTCTGCCTGGGCAGCAGGATGTGTTTCTCCATAACACCCACATCACTCTTCGTGCCCACCCACCCACCCACCCTGGAGGATGCTGAAGGCTCTCGAGCAAAGCAGAGAACAGTCCCTCGCAGGGACGGCCCCGCCGCCTCTTACCTGGGTCATCTTGGCGAGGTCCAGCGAGGGCCGCTCCTCCTGGACCTCCTCCGGCCTCCTCCGCTTGATCCCCACCTTTTTGTCGTTGAGGACACAGGGCTGGGAGCGGCTGCGGGCCAGGCCGGCGGCGCGGCGGCCCAGCTCGGGCGTGGAGGCAGGCGTGCTGCAGGCCGAGGGTGCGCCGTACTCCGAGCACGAGAAGCGCTCGTGCGAGCAGGACAGGGACCTCTGAATGTCCACCCTGTCTCCCCCGTGCCCTCCAGCAGCCGATCTCCTGGGCTGCCCGCCGCAGAGCGGGTTGGAGCGGGCCGGCAGGCTGAAGCTGGAGCTCCTCTGCATGGTGGCGAAGCCATTGGAGTAGCGCTGCACGCTGCCGCCGCTGTAGCAGCGCCTCTTCTCCACCGGCGTCCACACCTTGGAGCCCAGGGGCCTCCAGGAGGGCCCGCAGCCCGACATCTCATCCGAGAAGGACAGCGAGCGGCACTGGCGCTTGCTGGGAGGGGCGGAGGGGTGGCCGTGGGGGTCGCTGAGGCTCAGCTCCTTGATCAGGTTGGTGACGGAGCAGGTGCCGGCCGCGTCCCTGGGCCAGCGCGAGCCCTCCTCGCCCTTGTCCGACAGGCAGTCCCAGATGCTGGCGCCCGGCTGCTCGAGCTGGAGTGGACATTTCCTGCTGAGATCTCTCCATCTGTCATTTTCTGGTTCAGAAAGGAGAAAAGAAAGGGGAAAAAAAAAACAAAAACCAACACACACGCACAGGCATTAGCATTAATTAATTCTGCGACTCGCTTTCTACGTCCATAAACAAAAAGAGTAGCATATGGGACGTTTTCCAGTACAAATTAATTAACTCTTGGAATATGGTTTCCTGAACTGCCAGCAGAGTGGGTTGTGTGGCGTAGATGGAGAGAGAGAGACAAAGTGACAGTCCCAGCAGGAGCAAAACTGCTAGAAGAAGATAAAAACATGCCTCTGAATATTCCAGGTTGCACTAGCTAAGGGGAATTTAGTGGTGTAAAATGTTGTGGCTATTGGTTATCTCTGTGCTAAATCATGTCTCAGATCTGCGTTGTTTGCCCTGGGCTCCACAACTGACAATTGCCTGAATTTACAGCTGAATTTAAAAAACATGGAATCACAGAATCGTTAAGGTTGGAAAAGCCTTCTAGGATCATTGAGTCCAATCATTAACCCAGCACTGCCAAGGCCACCACTAACCCACGTCCCCAAGGGCCACGTCCACATGGCTTTTAAATCCCTCCAGGGATGGGGACTCCACCACTGCCCAGGGCTGGACAGCCCTTTCCACGAGATTTTCCCTAAAATCCAATCTAAACCTCCCTTGGTGCAAAACTTCAGGCAGTTTCCTCTAGTTTTATTACTTTTTTACCTGGAAGGAGATGCCCACCTGGCTGCACCCTCCTGTCAGGGAGTTGTGCAGAGCGAGAAGGTGCCCCCTGAGCCTCCTTTTCTCCAGGCTGAGCCCCCTCAGCTGTTCTTATCAGACTTGCTCTCCAGACCTTTCCCCAGCTTCCCATGGACAGCCATGGTGGAAGAGAGGATTAAGGAGGATGATCTCATTCCCACACACATCCCACTGACAGCAAAAGAAGAAAGGAAAGCACCCTCAGGGCTGGGCTGCCCTGCAAAGGACGGGGCTCTCTGTAGATACACCTCCAACGCTCAGCAGGAAAACCATGGCAGGACAACCCCGCCAGCTGCTGCAGTGGAAAAAAGTCATCAGCCAACAGCCTCTCCCCCGTGCCTGTTTTTGTCGTTGGCTGCTGCACACAGAGCCCAGCCGTGCTGGAGAACCATCGCTGCCAAGTTTCACATGATTGTATCTAAACCAGGCAATATTTTGGGGGGCTTTTTGGGTATTTCCACTCCGGCAACTGAAAGATGACTTAAAAGTCGTGCCCAGCTCGCAGCTGCAGGTACCAGCCTGGTAGGGAAGATGCAACAGTGCAGAACGATTCTGACTAAGGTTTCAAGTCAGGAGGTCAGATTTGGGGCCCCTTGCACCACTCTTGGCCAATTTTCCCATTTCTCCCTTCTCCAGCTGCTGCCATAACAGCTCCAGCCACAAACAGCCTGGCTCTGCCCGCAGTAACCGCACAGCATTTCAACTGTTGCTCTCCTCATTTTAATAAACACAATGAAAAGTGAGAAATCTGCTCTAGACAACTCCATCTATGTTTAGATCTTTATTATTTTTCCTCTGTGCTATGCTGCCAGCAGAGAGATTTCTTGGGTCAGGTCAGCAGACAAAAGAAACAGAAATAGAAGGCCGATTTTTCATGGCAAGCTGCCACAATCCTCTGGCCGGAGACTGTACAAAAGGCCTTGGTGAGGAGGATACGGGACACCTTCCTCTTTCACCCCTGCTTCAGCACAAACAGCTATAAATCTTCCAAACCTGGCAAAGAAAATGGTACAAGCACCACTATCCCCAGCCCCAGCTTGGGGTTATTTGCTTTTCCTCTTGCACAATGGGAACTGGCACAACCTGGCCCTTCCAAGTCCCCAGCCATCACTGACCAGTCCCAAAATATCAGATAGCCCAGAAAATGGGTTTTCAGTGCAAGTAGGAAGTAGGTTGCCCTGAAAAAAACCTGAAAATGGAGTAGTATAAGGGCCGAGGGTATAATTAAAGAACTCTGGAAAGCCTTATTGAGGAAAAGCAGCTGGTTTTCTGCTCAGTTTTTAAAGACTAAGAGCCCCATCCTGCACACGTTGATAACGATAATTGCACTGGAGCCATTAATTCTGCCTCAGTTAAACATGTATTAATTTTCTTAAACTACAAAACTCAGCCTGGTTTACCCTGAGGCAGCAATTTGTTCCAGGATAAAACCCACCACAAGAGCCCTTGGTCTGCAAGTGAGCTGCCTGGCTGGAAAACTCTCCTTTGGCTGTTGGAGAACAAAGGGACAACTAGAGCACGCTGTAAGCGCAGCCCAAGGGGCTCTTGCCCTGCTTAAACAGGTCCTTCTTGGCTGTTAGTGTTCCTGGATGAAACAGCATCTTCTGGATTTTGACTTAAAAGTGCAAAAATAAACACTGACACCTCAACAGAACCCAGCTGCTCTCTCACAAAACATTCACAGCATCGAACAAACCCTCGTGGTGCTCATGGACTGGAGTCACATCCCAAAACTGGGGACACGGGTGTTGTCCTGCGTCCTTGAGAACTTTGCACTGCCCCACAGAGAACGGGATCCACCCTCAGAGCATCACAACCAGCTTTCCAAAGGCTGAGCTCCAGGTTTTGCAGGAGCAGCCCACGGACACATCAGGCAGCTCAGTGATGGCCCTGGGCTTTTTAAATGACTGCTGTGCCCCTCTGGTGACACAGAGTAAATTGCAATGGCCACTCATAACCACAGAGAAGGGTGTAAAACCAAAACGCTGACACAACTTGAACTACAGCGACACAAATGTGCTGCTATAATATTTTTACAGTTCCTTTTTATACATAATGCATGATCCTTCTGCTCAAGTTTCCTCTACGTTCTTTTCCCATGAAATAATTTACATTAATACATAATTTATTATGGCAACTTGTAAAGCAATTAGAGGTTTCAATCAATTTTTCTTATCCTTTTTGGCAGATAAATTCTGTTTGGAACCTAACCCAAACATTTGTCTGGGCACAGGTGCACATCCAATTCCCTTTTTTTCCGTGTTGCTCAAGTGGAATTTTGGTCTCACAGTCCCTGTGCACAGGGGAAAAGGCAGCCTGCATTTTCCACTGCCCCCTGTTTATGTTCAGGAGATAATTTGTAAGTGTGAGACACATTTAATGGCTGTAATTAGCTGATGGCAGTGCCAGGGAGCTTTCCTAGTGCAGAAATAAGATCAAAATACGATGGGCAGAGCTGTGCTTCAATGGGAAATGAAAACAACAGCCCCAAAATGTGCTTTGGAGATTAAACACACCTGTGGGCCGTGGGCTCCTTGTGCCAACAGCCTGCACGGGGGAGGGAAATCCCCAACCTCGACATTGAAACATGCCCAGCTCTTCAGAGGGATCCTCTGGAGAGGTGTGCCTGCTCCAGCTACGCCTCACCACAATGCCCCCAGCAGCTTTTTCTCTCTGCAGGGTGACTGTGTTTGAATGTGCACTAAGATGCTCCTCACTGATGGCCTTTCCCAAAAAACCCTAAAATTCCAGAAAGCCCTGGTTCAGAAGGAGGAGGCATGCAAGCCTGGCAGGTGCTTTCAGGAGGCATTCAAGGGCCATCACCCCCATGAAGGGGTTCAAGGTTGAACTTGATGATCTTGGAGGTCTTTTCCAACCTTCATGATTCCATGAGCTGCCTCTTCTCCTGGTTTCCTGGCTCTCCTCTGTCACCCAAGGATGGTGAAAAGCCACTTCCAAGAAAGAGCTGTGCAACAGTGAGCCCAAGGCTGCAGCCCTGCCCTGGCACGCTCAGAACGATGGTGCTGCCAAACCATCGTGCCAAAGGTGAGATGGTGCTGCCAAACCAAGTGGTGTGAGAGTGCCAAAGGACAGACAAACTGACCTGAGTGCCCCATCCCTCACCCTGCTCAGCTGCAGCACCCTAGGAGGACAAACTCTGAGAGCCCTCCAAGGGAAAATGGAAATGATGGCTGCTTTGAAAAGAGCACTTCCCAGAGGATGAGTGCAGGATCTGTCCCCAGTGGCTCAAAGCCATCCTCCTCCTCTTCTTCCTGCCTTTTACAACCAGGGCCAGGACTGGGATCCTGCATGTGCAAGCACCTTGTCACTGCCTCAATAAAGCCCTGCCTGCAGCTTCCCTCAGAGATAATTTCTTGCTTACACAGAAGACAGGAGATCACGGCTGTCAGCACACACCTACTGAGCTTCTCTTACTGGGTCAGGTTGGACAGGGCTTGGAGCAACCTGGGACAGTGGAAGGTGTCCCTGCCATGGCCAGAGGTGGAGTGAGATCATCTTTAATGTCCCTTCCAATTCAAACCATTTTGGGGTTCTATTACTTTTGACTTCCTGTACTGGAATTTTTCTGTCTTTGGGTGGATAGCAAAAGACATGGGCAGGGACACCTTACACTAGCCCAGGTTGCTCCAAGCCCCATCCAACCTGATTTTGAACATTTCCAGGGATAGGACATCCACAGCTGCTCTGGGCACCCTGTGCCAGGCCCTCACCACCCTAATGCCACAATTTTCCAATATGCCACCTTTTTCTAGCACAGATGTTTTCAGCTGCCACAGGGACTGCTGAGGAAGGAAAAGGGAAAAAAAGGAGGGGAAAAAAAGCAAACCAGCAAACTATCCATCAACAGGACAATTCTTACACTCCTGGGTGTTTCAAGGACCCATCAAGGAGAAGGGAAAGCAGTGGTTGTTGAATTTATAGTTTTAGGTATTTCACCTTTAATCTTCCTCCAAGCAAAGGGCTATATAGAGATAAAACCCAGTCTTTTCAGTAATATTATCATTTCGCTGGCAGAAATATTTCTCACAAATCTAAAAGCCAAAAGATTATTTAGGTCACCCTGAGAGTTGGACCTAACCATGCATCATCCAATATATCAAGTCTTTAAGAATGGTTACTCAATATACTGAGTTTGGTTACAATCTATAATCCATTTTCAGATTCTTCCAGTGTTTAGTACCTTGCAAGAAAAGCTCCAGGGTTTGTATGATGCTCTCCCTGGCAGAAGCTGAACTTCCTTCTCCCCTGCTGCCCCTTGGCCACAGGGTCCAGAAATAAACTGCCTTGCTGCCCAAAGCTGCCCTCACCCCAAAGGTATCACAAAGATTATTTTCTAAGATTCTCTTTTGTCTAAAACCCCCCAAAAAATCAGCCAACTTCCCTCCAAACCTCCCACATAGGGAGGACTGTGAGTCTTTGCCTCATGTCTGTGCTACCAGTCCAAACTTCACTGTGTTTATTTATCTCAGTGCTTTCCACCGACAGGGACTTGGCCCTATGAACTAAAATATTCCCCAAGTTTTGCATTTCAACCGTAACTTATTTAAAAAGTCAATCAAGTTTTCATCCTGGATTAGTCTGTGATTGTGGCTTGCATTTGGGGACATCAAGAGGAACTCTCAGGGAAGATAACAAAAATGAAACCCAAGCAAGCAATTCCTTCACACGAGGGAAGGAAGGATGGGCTTCTCTTGACTGGGCATGACAGGGACCACAGCAGGGCAAGCTGAGGTCAAGGAGGTGATATTTAGTTCCCTCAGAAGGAGGATAATTTGGCAGAAGGCTCTGGAAAAGCTCTTTAAGACAGGCTGCTCCTCAATTAGGCAGAGACTCTGTGTATCTGCTGAAGAGCCTGCCAGTGCCACAGTGCAAGACAAAACCATCTGATTGGGTTCTTTGTTCCTCACTCATGTTTGAAAGGCAGGGGAGAGGGAAGGGGCAGTCTCTATCCCTTCTTGACTTTGCTTTTCATCTGAAAAACCCCACAAATGCTGTCCATCTCCCCAGTCTGCCAATGGCTGGAGCTATCAGAGAGCTTGGGGGACATCTCCTGTCAGTGCATGTGCTCTCATTAACACTAATGAGAGCTGTGTCCATGAGGAACAGGAGCAGCCTCTTTGTCTGTGGAGGACTGGCTCTCACAGCAAGGAGCTTGGCTCAAACTTGACCTACAATTTTAATTGGGTTTTGAGGCCTGGCCCAGTGATTGGCTCCCTGCTAGGAAGGCCAAAGAGAACAGCACAGCAGCACATCCTCTGGCACTATCAGTGTTTCAGGATCATCAGCCAGGGCACCAATCCTCCATCCATTCTGGTGGCTGTTCAGCATAAAAACTGACAGCAAGCTCTGACATAAAAGGTATCAAACATATTATATCATGGGTCCTGTCAACAGCAAAAATGAGACATTTTCCTTATTGTTTGAGGCCTGTCCAACCACTTTGTGCCAGGTGGTAGAACTTCTCAGTGATAATGCTGTTATTTATTGCTTGCATCATGAAAACAGCCAAGAACCACAGTCTCGGGCTGGATGCTCAAGCACAACCTCAGACCCCAAATGTTTATCATCTCAGCTGTAAGAGTAGCTCTAAAAGTAAGCAGATGTATCGAAGGGGAGGGGAAAGGAGATAAGCAATTCACTCAGCAATGGCAACAGCACAAAAAGTACCTCTGGGGAGGAGAGTGGCACAGGTGTGGTGGGGTGGGCTGCAGGGGAGTGGTTTTGGAGACATCCAAAAGTCAAGACATCTTCCCACCCATCACTGTGAGGAAGTGGGAGCAGAGGTGGAAGAAACACAGAGAGAAGTTTCTGTACTTACCCATCACGCCACAGGAGAAGAGGGTAGGTCCTTGACTCATCTTTGGAGTGTGCTGCAAACAACCAGAAAAACTATTCACAGACTCCACCTGGGCACCAAACACCAGCCTAGGCAAAGCCTTCCACAGCCCTGTTCCAGCAGGGACCAGGGGACAGACCCAGCCACCTCTCCTCAAGGAAATCAACTTGAATTAAACTCTGTGCAGAGTCCTTGTCAAGGCCTCAGCTTGCAGATGAAGGGTCCTGCAGCCAGCCCTTACCTCAGAGAAGAGCTGCAGTGAGGTCCCAAAACTCTGGAGAAACTAAAATGGGAGCTGCAACCCAGTGGTAATCCTGAATTGGGCAAGAAAGGAGCAAAAGTGGTATCTTGAACCTCATCCAAGCCCATTAAGGCCTCCCCACCTAGGTACAAAGCAGCTATTTAGCTTTTTCAAGCATATAATGTGTTTCTAAGGCAAGGTATCCTCACCTCAGCACTTCTGGGGAGTCTGCACTCAGATTGTGCTGATTTGCACTAAAAATAGGGAGAAATGCCACTGCATGGGTACAGAATAATCCTGGTTGCTTTTCACACTCTTTTTTTTTTCCTCAAGAATTTTCCTCTTGACAGCGTAAGAGACACCATCAGACTTCTAAAAATGAGCATGGATGGGTTCACATATAATAAATCAATATGTTATCCACAGCTGCATGCCATTTCAGCTATGCCTGCAAAAACACACTTTCCTACTAATTGTTCCTTTATTATCCCTAAAAATATCCATATTCTGGCTTCTGAAGTGTCTATCCTGGCAACACCATCCCATCTGACTGGGGCTTTACATCATCTGAGGGAAGCACCAGCACAGCCCCCACGTTCATCTGCACTGCCATAATTGTGTTTTATCTGGCATTAGGCCACTGCACTCACACCTTCCCTCCTGATCCACGTTTTACAAGTTGCCTGCTCACATAACTATGGAGTCTCACAATGGTTTGGGTTGGAAAGGACCTTAAAGACATCCAGTTCCACCTGGGCAGGGACACCTTCCATGTGTCCAGGTTGCTCCAAGCCCCACCCAACCTGGCCTTGGGCACTTTCAGGGATGGAGCAGCCAGAGTTTCTCCGTGCCAGCATCTCCAGTGCATCAGGAGGACAACAACAACAATAATAATAATAACAATAACAACAATAATGTACCAAATGATGGCACCTGAGCAATCCAATAAAGGCTCCCACTTCATATGCAGAATGCTGGAAATACTGAGTACAGAGGGGTAGGGAGGCATAAAACAACTACAGGGTGCAGATGTAGAGAAGGTAAATAAGGGTCAGTCACCTCTGGGGCATGTGCCACTTTTCTAGGTGAAGTGAGGATATCTCCATCTGTCAAGCCCCACCTTATGATCCATCAGCAGAATTAATCAGGAGGCAGGGAGGACAGGCAGCTGTCTCCAAGGAGCAGCCAAAGTGGAGCAGAGATGGAAGTGGGACAAGCCCCAGAGAAGGCAGGGGCTGTGCCAGTGCACATCTGTGTGCCAGCCCCAGAGAGCAGACACTGTCTGCAAGGCAGGAGGGAGAGGAGCCTGACATATGTCCCATATCGAGTATAATTACCATTTTGTAAGAATTTTCATACCAAATTGGGAGCTGAACCAAAGGAGCCCACTGGCTCTTGGCAGGAGACACTGCCCCAGCGCTCAGACATTTATTTCCTTTGGGTTTCGCTTTTTGGCCTTCCCCGTGAAGTCAACAGAAAAACTCTTGCTTTCTTCAGTGGATTCTTGTCTTGGCTGCCCCAATTTAACAATCCAGGCAACCCAGCAATTCCCCTTGTGTACCCAGGACTGTCCCTGCACTCCTGACCCAGCCCCAGAGCTCAGGAAGAACTGGGCAAACACGCGAGGGCAAAGTTTTGTGTTACAGCTCTGCATCTCTACCACCTGCCACCCCGAGCACCCAGCCCTTCTCTGAGGAGTAAAACAAATTACTCTCATCTGCCTCTCTGTAGCCAGCTCCCCTTCACCTGCCCCACACACTTCCCAGGGCACAGCTGGCATTGGAAGCTCAGGCTTCCCCCTTCCCACCCTGAGCAGCAGCCATGGGAGATGCTGCCTTCCCAGCAGGAGCTAACACTACAGCAAGGGTATTTTTTTAATGTATCAATACCCTTCCCAAATTTCACCCTTTTAAGGCAGTATTTTCCAGTGCCTCTGGCTTGCTCACCTTCTCCTCTGCCTTTCACTGCCAGGGCAGTTTGCCTTCACCCCAGCACAGTGTGCTGTCTGCCTGGGGAGCCCAGCTGGACAGTCTGTCATCCTCAGCAAACTCAAGCATTTCTCTTTCTTTTATGTTCAGAATGCCCATTTATGGCTCATCCTGCCAGATGCTTCCTGCTGTGCTCCTGCACACCCTTATCTGAGACTCTCAGAGCCTTTGGTCCAGCTTCTCCTCAGACCATGCCCATCTCTCCAGGAGAACAGGGGGGCAAATGGCCACAACCAGCCTTGCCCTGATGGCTCTCCATCACCCTGCACCTCCTCCCTGTTTTCTCTGACCCTGCCTCCAGCTGTGTGTCCCCTACCACAGGTACACTCAGCCCTCACAGCATCCTTTTGTCACCCCTCATTTGTTTTTTTTTTTTTTGTTGCTGCCTGCTCACTCAGCATGGTGGATTTGCATCTCTCCAGGCTCCCAGAGAAATTAGCTACCACAGCACTGCCCTTCACCATCTCCCACTTAATCCTGCTTCCCACTTGCTCATCCTCCTATTAATGATGAGCACCTGTTCTCTGTCGGTGAAGCAACTTCTCACCTGTCTTATTCACAGCATTGATTTGATTTTTTGGTGCTGTTTATCCCCTTTGGTGCTTACTGAAATCCACATATGCAAAAGCCACAGCACTCCAATCATTTACTAATCACCTGCTCCTTGGATATTAATGCAGCTTTGTAGAAATCAGTGCTACAAGCCACCTAAAGATCCATCCCTGCAGGAAAGAAAACCTTTATTATAAAGCTACAGCAAAGTTCTTGGCAGTGAAACAGTTCTGAGCAGAGATTTCACAAAGCTTACCAGCTCAGTCCTGCATGTTACAGAGTCAGCACCTTTGTTTTCCCGAGTTTTGGTTAAGATCATCACCATGGTAATGCAGTCCTGCCTCGGAGTCCATCAGGGTGCAGGCAAAGGGTGCTGGCAGCTGGGGGCTGGCAAAGCTCCTCTTTCAGTCCATGATCTCCCAGGAGAGGCAGGGCCCTGCCAGCTCCTCAGGGGATGTGCAGGGACAGCCTCAGGGTGGGGAAAGCTCCCTGCACAAAGAGAGAGAGGGGAACAGCATTAGGGGGGTGGATGCACTGGGCAAGGGGCAAGAACTGCCAAAAAACACCCAGATGGTGGTTGCTTGAGGGGTGTGTTTATTTTAGGATCTTAAACGTTGTGGGTGTCCCTCTGCTCCTCACCAGCACAGGATGGGGCACTCACAGGAGCTGTTGGAAGCACACAAGGTACACAAGGTCATCCACAGGGACTCAAGTATTTCAGCCAAATTAATAAACTTTCCTCTGAATTCTCCATTTGAAGAAGGGACAGGCATTCCCTATACTGAAGATACAAAAGACATTGAAAGAAGAGCTCATTAGAGCTCCAGGGTTGATCACTTTGTCCCCAGACCAGCTGGGAGCAGATGTCCAGCAGAAAAAGCCTCTCCAGCATCATTATGGCTGTGAAATCCCCTGGATGCACCTATCCCACCCAGTCACTCCATGATTCCCAGTCTGTGAAGAGCCCTTTAGGGAGAAACACGAGGCAAAGAGTTGCCTGCAAGGAAGGAGGGACAGCTCCTTGCCCTGAAACCCTAAGGGCCACGCCATGCCTCTCGATCTCCACCTATTTCTTAGGTAGTTTTAGCAAAGAAAAGCTAAGGCTAGACAACAAGGAGGCTCTTGAAACCAAAACTGCAAGCCAGCTCATAACAGCCCTGACCATGAGCCCTGCCTCACCCCTGGCATCCTCCCCAGCAGATTTATTCCCTTGTAAAGCAGACAGATTGAACTGAAATCTGATTACCGAAATCAGCGTTTTCCCCAAATCACTCCCCTAATCCTGTTTCTCTGTTTTGCTGCTTTGGTTGTTAATGCAAACAACCAAACTCACCATTTGCACAATCCAAAGAGCACAAAACACTGATCTTGTACCATTCAGTCAAAGCCAATTGTGATGTTTAAGGATGGTAGATGAAAATATTGCACTAAGTATTAACCCTTATTCTGAACTGATATGGCTGTTCTCCCCAGCTCCTGAATCACCCTGTCCCTGTTTGCTTGGATTAGAGCTTGCAGTGGTGTTAAGAGTAGCTCATTTAAAGGCCAGCTGGCTGGTAAAGAAAAATCACCTTCTATTATTTTATGAGGACAAAGTTCATCCAGAGTGCAAAGCCAAGATTGGGAATCAATACATTTTCCGAAGATTTACTGTTCCCAAGGGTGCCTGGTTCAGTCTCCAGCTTTTGTGGGATATCAATGGAATCATAATTTACAGTTCACTGGTAACTTCATCATAAACCTCTGGGCAGCTCAGTGACCAAGTGAAAACTGTCAGATAGAAAAGTAAACATTTCAGAGTGTCAAAATGACACATAATTTGTGAGCAGGGTTGGATGGGATACTGGGAAGGAATTCTTGGCTGTGAAGTTGCTGAGGCCCTGGCACAGGGTGCCCAGAGAAGCTGTGACTGCCCCTGGATCCCTGGAAATGTCCAAGGCCAGGTTGGACAGGGCTTGGAGCACCCTGGGATAGTGGAGGGTGTCCCTGGCAGGGGGTGGAATGAGATGGTCTTTAAGGTGCATTCTGAACCACACCATTCTGTGACTGTGATTTCCATCTATCACAACCTCAGCTGTCCCTGACCCTGACACAGCCAGGAGTGCTGGCTGCAGTGACAAACTCTGTGCTGGGAGGACACTGGGGCACCTTTGGCACAAAGATCAAACAAGGGTTCAGAGCAGCATGAAAGCAGCTAAGCACATTCACCAGGTATGATTTCTTCAGGAATAATTGCCCTTCCCTGAGGTGATGGTTAATGCTGCAGCAGCAGACTCGGGTACACACCCAAGCAGGAGCAGCAGCAAGTTCAGGCACAGGCTCCCTGCCCTGGCCAGGCTGCAGCACACACCATCACACCTCCCTGCTCCTCTGCAAGCCCTGCAATTAACACAGCCCTAATGACAGGCAACACAGCACACTGCTGCCAAGCTGGCAGCCACCACCACCCCCAGCGCCGGGGCCGAGGCGCACTTGCAGGTATCAGCAACTTCAACCACTGCTTGGCTGGGTTTTGGAACCATCCCCGTGGAGAAACTGCAATAAAAAGGGAAACTTTCCAGTGAAATGTGATCTCTGGCTCCCCATCCTGCCTCCCAGGGCTCCTGACGCACGGTCCTGCCCTGTCACATCCTCTCCATGCAAACAAGTGCCATGGGACACAAACTGCAGGGCCAGGATGGACCCTATTGATGCTGAGGAGGAAACCACTGTGTATTTATAGACTGCATGCTTTCACACACACACACATGCTAATAAAAAGATACTCTGCAGGGACCATTAATTACTTTAAGAAATGTATTTCCTCATTTGCAATCAGATAAAGGAACTATCTTCATCATGATGTCAAGGTTAAGTTTAGACTCGAGCCACGGCCGCTGGGACTGACACAATCTCCTGAGCTTTGTGAAAAGCCCCCAAGAAACTCTGGGGCACAGAAATCCTCAAATTTTAGCAAACCCTGCTTTTTACATGGTTCAAAACACAGACCAAGCAGAAGCCTCACGTGATCTTTGCAGTGGCAGAGGAGGGAAGAGGTTTCTCTCAGAGTTGCTTTCTAGACAGTATCACACCTATGGAGTGCTTGGCTTGGAAAAAAAAATAAGTGAAATGATCCAACTCTCATCCACAGGCTTGAAAGATAAATTCTAGGGAGCAAACATGCTCCTTGTGAGGCACAAGCACAGCCTTAGAGCTGCTCATGGGGATAAAGAGCCCTTCCCTGCAGGGAGGTCTCACACATAACTGTGTTAACACAGCAGGCTCCAAGCACCACTCAGAGCCATGCCCTGCTCACCTGCTACACTGAACTGCATGGAAAAGACCTCAAGATTCAGCCAACTGTCTGCCAGATGCTCTGTCACAGCTGGAGGGAGACTGAGCAGTGACCAGTATCACATCCCCATGCAAATGATGAAAAACTTCCCCACAGAAAGGGTTACCAAGCCTGGACTGCCCATCCCTGGAGGGATTTAAAAGCCCTGTGGATGTGGCACTTGGGGACATGGGTTAGTGGTGGCCTTGCCTGTGCTGGGGAAACAGTTGGACTCCATCATCTCAGAGGTGTTTTCCAACCCTACCATCTCCATGATTCCGTGGTCTGACCCCCAGAAATATTCCTTGTGGAGACTGAGCACCAGCATCACACAGATTTCCTCTTGCTATGGGATCATCACCTTCTGCACAGAAAACATTCAACCCCTGTCCAGCTCAATAATCCATCTCCAGCCACACACACTGACATAAAACCTATTTACAGTGGAAAGGGCACGGGGAACGAGGAGCTGGAGCTGTGGTTTGCATACTGATACACCTCACAGGCAGAGCACTGAGAATTCTCTCAGAATATAAATCACCTGCCCCTGCTGAATTTTTAATGCTGATCAAAGTGAAGAAGCCATGACCCAAGCAGGACCCCACTCCCTAGCCCTGCCCCAGCACCATTCCCTGTGCTGTGCTTGAAGAAAAAGGCTGAGCAAGGAGCCACTGAGGTTTCTGGAGTTTATTCAATGCAGGTTAGACCCACATGTCTGAAGAAACAAGGTGAACACTGTCAGATTTTCTGCTCTTTTCTCACCCAGAGATGGGGCAACTGAGAGGTGTTTTAAAAAATTTTATTCCATTTTCAGTCTCATGAGAAGGGTGAGACAATACAGATGCTATAATTCACACCATCACAATCAGAATCTATTTTCTAATTACAGTACACTGTAAATGTACTCCTACTACAAGTAAGTCCTACTACAATACATCTTTTATAGTTCTATTTCTCTAAAGTATCTAATCTTATTTACAAAGCCATCCTTTGAAACCTGTTTTTAGTTCAATTTTTCTCTTAATGTCTGTCCTATTCTATAGTATTTCTAAGTCAACATTTCTTATCTCAAAGTTTACATACAAATACACACAGTATGTAAACCTTCTGGCAAATTTAAAAAATTTTCCACAAATCCATTTCCCCCATAATCCCTCTGGGCCAAACTCTGAGCATATTCTAGGGCTCCAGCACCATCCTACTCTCACCAGTGACACAGAAATTCCCTCCACTCTGCACACCTTGATTTCTCTGTGCAGTCAGACCAGGCACAGCACAGCTGGTCATCCCCTCCCAAACCTTACAGGGGGCTACAAGGAATTTGGGGAAAGAGACAAAACTGGTGACTGTAATTGAAAATTGTGAGGTTTAAGGTTTTCTGTAAGTATAACATGGCAATATTCACCCCAAAAAAAATCATGCCTCTCTCTCCCCATCCTTCCACTTCTTAGAAGTGATTTGGGCTACACTGAATCTCCTCATGGCACAGCCTGTCTCACCCTCAGGGCTTTGGACAATGCCAAGGAGTGCATCTTCAATTTCTTGATTTATTGTCTTATGAATTTGGAAAAAATCCATGAAGTCTCTCATTTGCATGTAGCTCAGTCTGGGTTTATTTCCTCACTCAGGCAATTTTTGTCTTCTGCAACAGGGCTGAGCAGGCTCAGCTCTGGGCAGTTTGATCCCTTTGCTTAAGTCTATGCCATTAGAGAATATTGAGTTTATTTATGGGGTAAAAACCTCCAATAAATGTGAAAGATGCCATTCAGGGCCCAAGAAGAAATCTTTACACTCTGGAAATGCCCCATGGACTAGTCCTGAGCAAACAGGATCATGAATCAGCACACATGACTTTCAAAGGATGAAATTTCCACGGAGGCAGCTGCTTCAGGATTGTCCCCTGGGACTCTGACAAGAGCAAAGAGCTGCCCCAGGATGCCCAGCCTTGGGAGGAGAAAGGCTGCAGCCCTGCCCATGTCACCCTGAGCCTGCAGTCAGTTCCTGCTGCTCCACGGGGTGCTGGAAGGGCAAACAGCATCCAGGACACCATGGCTCTCACACAGAGTTCCACTCCTGCCCAACTCCTGCCTGGCAAAATCTTGTGCTGCCCCATGCTCCAGGCACTCAGAGATTACCAGCCAAAGAAAAGGAGCAAGGAAATGCCTTCCTCTGCCTCCTGCTTGCACCCAGACTAGACTTCTCCAGGCCTAACAAGGCAAGGACACACTTTCAGCACTAATTAGCAAGTAAAGGACTTGCCTGCACATAACAAAGCAGTGTGTGAGGTGAGGTCCTCCAGAGGTCTGCACAGCCTCAGGAACCATAATCACCTCAGTGCCTGTGAGCAACAGCTTCACACAGGAACACAGGCTCTCACCAGCACAGCCCAGAGCAGGGCAGGGCAGGACAGCCTGGATGGAGCCTGGATGGATAAATACTTCAAGACTGCAGAACCCTCACATGAAGCCCAACAAAATGATCACTTAGAACCTTCCAAAAATTGAAATTATCTCCCTGAACTACAGCCACACTAGGAAATCCACAGCCAGAAGGAGCTTGAGGTCTCCCATGACAGCACCCATCCCACGGGGCCACGTTAGCAACCAAAAATGCCACGTGCAGCCACCACGGATGGAGCCTGAGATAATCCTCACTACCAGGAACCACAGCCACACCAGGCTCCTGCCCACAGCCATAAATGAATTACCAAGCAAACAAAACTATTATTTCAACCCATCCCCTGCTCCACGTACCTGGGCACTGCCTCAGCCTGACACCAAAGTCACACAAGGCAGAGGGGCCCCTGCACTCCGAGCTCCAAACCACACATCCAAACACCCCCAAATCTCTAGGGAGAGCCTGAAGTCCAAGCTCATGCCCAGATCTACGTGCTTGGGTTGAACCTCAACTGCAGGCAAGCACTCACAAGAAAAGGAATAAGGAATTAAGGAAAATTACACACCATCTACTCGGGTTAAAGGTTTATTGCCCCCGTGCTCTTAGGGCATAGGAGTGGCAGGGGAGTGAGTCCTGGGCACACCAGCAGCAGAAGGACTGAAAGGACAGGGCAGGGGCAGAGGTGCTTTGTCTCAACATCTTTAGCTCGAAGGAAATGATGCTGACAGTGACTTTGCCTTTTCCTCCCTGGCAACTGAAAAGGAAAAGAAGAAAGCAAAGTTAGTCATCGCAAAACAGCGACCAGCCAGAGAGAGGGGCAAGCCAGGAGCCCTGGGAAGCAGCAGGACAGGGGGAATGGCTTCAGACTGAAAGACAGTAGGCTTGGATTAGATATTAACAAAAATTCTTCCCTGTGAGGGTGGTGAGGCTCTGGCACAGGTTACCCAGAGAAGTTGTGGCTGCCCCATCCCTGGAAGTGTGGGCCATGCAGACAGAGCCTACAGCTGATCCCAGTCCCAGTGACCACAGAAATTACACATTTTCTTGGAGCAAACCTCTAATTGTTGCCTATTCCATTCATTAGGGGCCTGCTTCTACCTTTGAGTAGTATTTCCATGGAAGTATTGTCCCTGGGAGGGTTGTCCCTGGAGAAGAGCAGCTGAAGCAGCAGCAGCAGTCCAGCCTGCTGGTCCAACAAAGCATCTCACCTTTCTGTGGGTTTCCCCTGCCTCCCCAGTTGTGAGATTTATTACAAGAATTTGCAGTGGTCTGTGAGACACTGTGAGTGTTGGCCACGCTCCCAAAAGCTGAGGAATTGCTGAATTGAGAATTGCTTTGGCTGCTTAATCTCAACAACTAGAGATGCTGAACAAGGCAGCACGGTCTGGGTTTACTTTTAATTACTGCTCAGAGCATGCTGCTCTAGTAAACAGACACAAAAAACCAATTCTTGTTCCTTCCTTATATTCTTTTCCCATCTACAGCCTGAGATGTCTGAGCTGAAGCCCCACCACACTGCCTTTACTGACACACTTCCCAGCATAAACACCTCCAAATTGCAGATGAACCCCTCGGAGTACCTGTCTCTATGAAACAACATCCATCTGCTTACAGACACGTAATAATGTTCTCAGGGTTAGAATCACTGAATGGTTTGGCTTGGAAGAGACCTTAAATCTCATCTCATCTCATCTCATGCCAAACCCCTGCCATGGGCAGGGACAACTTCCATGTGTCCAGGTTGCTCCAAGCCCTGTCCAGCCTGGCCTTGGGCACTGCCAGGGATCCAGGGGCAGCCACAGCTGCTCTGGACACCCCATGCCAGGGCCTGTCCACCCTCAGTTAGGGGAATTCTCAGCCAGCCCAGGCTTCCTTGCTGGCTCCAGAGCTCTCAGGGTCCCTGTGAGAAGCAAATCCTGGAGATGCAAAGCGAGTTCAGCGCTGCCTGTAACGCTGCTGCTCAGCAGTGACCACTAAAACCCACCCAGATGAAGCAGGAGCAGGATCTGGGACATCTCACTGAATAATTGGGGAACACTTGCCAAGGCCCACAACACCACCATCGCTGTCAGAGCCAATTTGGATGCTGCTTGTAAGTCAGATTTCTGCCTTCTGCAAGGCAGAGAAGGCGAACAGGTAGAGGCTGACAGCCCTTATGGACATGCCTGCATCTAAAGCAGGAAAGTCCTGGATGCATGGATCAACTGCCAGACTCCACGCTATCTTCTACCACCTCCCCTTCGTGGATAAATACTTTAAAACTGCAGAACCTCATGTGAAGCCAAACAAAATGATCCCTTAGAACCTTCCAAAAATTGAAATTTTCTCCCTGAACTCAGCAGGCAGTATAAAAAGAATTTCAGATGCTTTCAGTGGACGGGTCCTGTGCCCACACAGGGTGACACACGTGCCTGCTGTCACCTGCACACCCCACACTGTTTGCATTGGACCAAAGTACTTTGGCTCTTGGGCAGGCTCTGGGGGTTCATTCCTCAGCTGAGAAATGGCTTTCAAAGAGCTCCTGGGCTCCTGAAAGATGAACCTGGAGCCTTTATTAATTCTCCTAGTGACCAAAAGGCACTTTTCTGCTGTTTGTCCACCCGTTGCCACCAACACCAGCCAGGGGAAGACCCAGGGCAGGGAGGGAAGGAAACCTTTGCCCACACTGCCACTTCCACGTCCCCATAAATTTCCAAGCCCTGCATCTTCCATAAATCTCTTTAAGGCACGAGCAGCCAAACATCTGTGGGTTGTCTGGACGAGGGGGAATTTGGCAGACTGAAGAGCAAACTCGCCTCGCCCCGCAGCCTTCGCCCGCCTCGTTTTCCTCGGGTTCATTAAATACACAACAATCTGTTACCAGAAGATGGTTCCTACGTGCAGGGGCTGCCAAGGAGCCGGGTGTGATGGCTCTGGTAGAGATGGGGGAATGTGTGATGAGCACAGGGGGGCTCTTCTTGGTGCAGCAGGGCAAGGAGAGGATGGGCTGCACCCACCCTGCCTCCCCCAGCGACCACCTGCCACGTGGCAAAGGTTATCTCTGATGTCAGAGCCATCCTGCAGGTGATTTTGGGTAGCTACAAGGGAAACAGAGCAGAAGAGTGTGGGACAAGCAGGAGGAGATGCCAGCCAAGGATGTCATCCTGCAGCATCATCCCAACTGGGATGACTGTGTCGCATCCAGATGGAGGAACCAGGCTTTGTCAGAGTTATTCACACCCTGAGCAGAGCCCTGGGCAGGGGACATCCCTGATCCTGAGGAAACTGGGGGATTCTACTGCTGCTGGGCAGCACGAGGCCCAGGCATGCAGGGAAGGCACTGCCAACACCCAGCAGACTGGGCTGCTGCTGTGATGGGGAACAGCACTGGAGGCTTCGCCTGCCCTCAAAGGAAGTCTTTGGCTACGAGGGAGAAGTCAAAGCAAACACCCACTCACGGTGTTTACCTGCCTAAATCAAAGCCAAAGCAGCACTGAAACGTGCCCGACAGCATTTCCACAGAGTCATTCATGGAGAGCTTGGACTTGGCTTTTAGCTGGTGTTTTTAATATCCAGGGAGACGCTTGCGAGGCTGGAATAATACGGAATCTGTTGCTGTAACACACTCAGGGCTCCTGAGAGGTGTCAGCAGCACGTAGAGCCCAAACCTTCTGCAGGTTTGGCTCCATCAGGGGTCCCTGAGGGCCTGCAGTGAGATGCTTCCCATGGGGAACTGCTCCAGCAAGCCCGAGGTACCACTGCCCCAAAGCAAGGTACCCACCAGGGGACGGCCCAGCCTGAGAAGTAATGCCCACAGAGGACAATTTTCCCAAAGCTGGGATGCTTTGTCCCCAGAGATGCCCCTGATTCCCATGGAGCAGGGCAGGATGAGCTCCACTGTAGTTTAGCAGCCATAAAAGCCCAGATTTTGCAGCCCATTTTGGAGGTGAGGAAATTTTTTAAAAGTAAGTGGAAATGCAAACAGCCCCTGGTTTTATTTGGGCTGGCAGGAACACAGTTCTGTCCTTCACTCCTCCAGCTCATTTATGACAGCGTGAATAGGAAGTAATAAAGGGAGAAAATAATTGAAAATCTGCATTTTCCACCCTCTAGGTCTCCATCTCTGGATAGTCCCCATATATCCCTCTTTCTCTCATGCCAAGGGTGAAAATCAGGAGAGAAACAGATTCCCTTGTGCCACAGAAAGGGGAAGCCCAAAGGACAGATGGGCTGGCCCCAGCACCAGCGTGGTGTGAACCACAAAGACCACTCCTGAAACAGCATCCCGAGGAGAGCTGACCCAAATGCTGCATCCCATCCCTGCTCCAAAGCTGCCAGGAAGGGAACCACGCCAGGTATTTTGTCAGTGCACAAACATGAATGATTGCCCAGGACAAATAGGGCAGCAAAAATGTCCACCTTCATCACATGGAAAAAACATGTATCAACTCGCAACCCTAATGGGCAAAGGGATTAATGAATCCTGGAATTTGTAAATCATTATGAAGTGCCTAAAATAAGGCCAGCACCTTAAATGAATGAGACTGCTAGTTAAACAGCAGGTTCTGTTAGAAAACAAGACACAGGGGTTTTATAGATATTAAGGACTACAAGAAGTCACACTGACAACAACAGAAAGAATGGTGGAATCATTCTTCAGGATGCAGAAAAGGAAGAAATTAACAATATAAACATTACTGTCCTGAGCAGAAGGGAAAACAACACAGTCACATTTGTCAGGAGTAACCTGGGATGATACTAAACAGCAGGCACTAAATATAGATCCTTCTTAAACAACAGCTCCAAATAAATTTACACCTTCAATTTTATAAGCTCATGCCAAAAAGTCCTCTGAGCCATCAGCACGGATGGTCCCTGAGGACAGGCACAAGCCAGCCTGGTAAATGTGGTGGGTGAGACCTCGAGCCCAGCAAGGCTCTGGTTTCAGTGCAAGGTCAGTGAGTCAGGAATCACAATTACAACACCAAGGAAAGAGCTCTCCCCTCACCTGAAGCCTTTGTGCAGGTGAAAGGGAGCACTGGTATAAAACACCTCATTAAAGGGCACAGGAGTGGATGACAGCCACTGATAACCCTTTACTGGCACATCTCAAACCTGCAGGTAACTGGTGACACTGGCTGCAGCAGAAGCCACACTGCCACCCTAGGCCGTGCAATATTTCTGGCAGTAATTGGGAAGGAAACAGGAAAACCAGTGCTCTGTAAGTGACTGAGACCAGCAAAGTGCTAAATACAGAGAACAGCATGCTGGTGCAGAACAGAGAGAAGCAACCAGCACAGTTGGCTGCAGAGATGTTAAGATACACCCTAAAAAACCAAATTGCTTAAAAGCCCTCAACCTCAAAGGCAGGGGCATGAGCCCAGGCTCCTGCATGGTGCAGTAGATTCCCCAGGCATGCAGGGATATGTCCACAGGCTGGATAAATCTGGGGTCTTCAGGAGGAGAAGGGATGGTACAGCCTCTGTGCTCTGCACTCCATGCCCTCTGCAGGCACCTGGAGCCTCCCCTCACCTCTAACCAAGGTCTGGAGAGGACTCCAGGAGTAACTGGGGGGCCTCAAGACTCAGGTACAGCACAAAACAGGGGGAATGAGGAGTGGTAACTGCTGAGGATGACTGGCTGCCTCAGAGAGGGCAGGAGAAGCTAAGCAGGTCCCTCAGACCAGCAGTGGGACACCTCCCAGCACAGCAGGAAGATGGAGCTATGCAGATCCAGAGCAAGGGCAAAGTGCAATTTTTTCCTGAACAACACAGACAATAATCATTGCAATAAACTGCAGCATCACAAACGACTGCACGGGGCTCTCAGCCCGTGCTACAGCTTTATCTCTGCACTGGGGCCTTTCTGGAAGACACTGAATCATAGAATCATTAGGTTGGAAGGACCTTTAGGATCACTGAGTTCATGCTCTAGCAAGAATTAGCCCAGAAAATTACTAGAAATGGTGATCCACAGAGCAGTCCCAGGATCAGGGCTCTCCTGGCTCGCTGCCCCACACCCCAAGTGAGCTGTTGCACCCCGTGCCCAGCAGCCCCCACGTCCCAGGGTGGGATGTGCAGGGTCAGGGGGGTGGGCTGACACAGCTGCTCCTCCACAGGCTGGCCTGGCTCTTGTCCAGCTCCTCTTGAAGCTGCCACCTTCCTGGTGTATCATGGGGTTCCCAAGACAGGCACAGGGAGGGCATGGACAGCACAACCCATCACAATGCAGGGCTGGAACTCTTCTTTAAATTAAGTTTCAAATACATACATCTGAAACCTCCATGGGAAAAGTAATTTCTACCAACAACACAAAGCATACAAAACCGAAAATGTGGGTGAGGGTTTCTAAATGAAACATTTACATTTTGGCAATGTACATCTTCATTCCCAATGCTTTCACTCTGAGAAGTACCATCCATTGCACTGCATTTCATTTATAGCACCACTGACAGTCCAACAATCACAGAATGGCCTGGACTGGAAGGGACCTTAAAGAGCCTCTCATTCTAACCCCCTGCCATGGCCAGGGACAAATTCCACCATACCAGGGTGCTCCAAGCACTGCCCAACCTGGCCTTGGACACTTCCAGAGATCCAGGGGCAGCCACAGCTTTTCTAGGCTTTACTGTTTTTCTGAGTTAACAGAGAGTCTATAAACCCAAAAATGGATATTTCTAATGCTTTCTGTATCTTTATAATTATAATGGCTCTTAGCTTTGGCACACAATTGTAGCTTTTGGCATCTGGTTCATAATATTAAAACTTGTCCTGTCGAAAATATTATACAATATTCATTTGTACCAGCTGGGACAAAAAAAAACCCAAAGCACTTGGTAACTGGGATAATAATGTATACACTTGAAGTAATTCCATAGCATTGACAACTACTGCCCAGCACACCAGAAGACTGTTCTCAGTAAGGTTAAGGCAGTCACAGAAACACAAAAATCACAGTTATTGTGACTTTCCCACATCACTTGGAATGAGAAATGCCAGCTCCACCTGGCCTAACTGTGCTGCCAGGCTGTCCTAAGCAGAGAGGACCAGTTTGCATTAACTCCTTTTCCTCATAATTAACATTTCCCATTGGTGCAGAACAGTGATGATGGCACTTACACAGCTGGGGCAGATGAGCACGAAGGTTTGGCTGGGGTCACTGCAGGAGTTGTCACAGGATAAAGGGCAAAAAAGATACCTTAAAGGCAAGTAAGTAACACACTTTAACTCATCCCCTTGGCTTTAGGAGCAGGATGAGGGGTGAGTGTCTTGACCCCCTGGCCCAGACCAGTCACTGAGAGCAAAGCCAGACACTGATGCACCTGGGCAGCCACATCCTTCTGCACCACCACCTCCCTGAGCCCTGCTGCTCCTCAGCCATCCAAAGAACCCCTGGCCCTTCATTTCAGGGGCTGGCTTTGAGCAGAGAGAGGGAGAGCAGGTTTTCCAGCTGCTGGATCAGAGCTTGCCAGATCCCATTTTTTACAAACCCTAGGAGAGGTAAGGATTTGTAAGCACAAAACGGCCGAGAAGTCAAACTCCTCCTTCAGCAGGGTCCCGTACCTACCGCACAGCCAGCCTGAGCCCTGGCTGCTGAAAGCAAAAGCCATGGCCAGCAGCCACAAATACAGGGAATGATGTGGCCCAAGGGATGCTTCAAATGGACTACAGAGGAGTGACACCAATGATGCTGCTATATTTAATCCTCTAAAAGCAAAAACCATGACCAAGTCTCCCTTGGGTGCACTTTTAGGGGGGAGGTACAGAAACTCAACGCACCAGAACAGATTTTTTACACTCACTCAACCAGTTCTTAAAGTATTACTCAAATGAAGTGATTACTGAGCCAAACTGGCCTGGTACTTCCCACCCATCCATGCAGGGACCCACAGCAAGCAGTGCTGGGGGCAGCCACGCTTCACACAGGGTTTGGTGCTGCTCCTCCAGGTCAGTCAAATGCAGTTCACTCCTCCCTGCATTTCAAAGAAACTTGTAACATACCAAATCTTATTTATCTTATCTTTATAGCACATGTCAGATGTATAACATGCAATATCACACATATCCAACACCACAGGCTACAAAATTCATGGATAAACCACCTGAAGCCAGGAGAAATTCTGTCTGGAATTTCACCACACTTCTTAGTTTTCAATCCCCACCCCACCTGTTGATGAGTAAAGACCCACACAGACACAGCTTCTACTGAGAGGCACCATCCCAGTGAGGCTCTTGCTTGGGAATTTTTGTCACCCTAAAGGCAACCAACTCAGAAAAGTTTGGAAAAACAAACCAGCCCATGGATCTGCTCTCTCCAGCTCCCTGTAGCAGAGCCACGTTCTGCATTGCTGCTCTGCAGAAATAGCTGGGGAAAGAATTTGTAACATAACAAAGAAACTTGTAACAAACCAAATCTTATTTATCTTACACAACATATGTCAGATGCATAAGATGCAATATCACACATATCCAACGCCACAGGCTACAAAATTCATGGATAAACCACCTGAAGCCAGGAGAAATACTGGCTGGAAATTAACTGCACCACCACACTTCTTAGTTTTCAATCCCCACCCCACCTGTTGATGAGTAAAGACCCACACATCCACAGCCTGGACTGAGATGCACCATCCCAGCAAGGTTTCAGAAACAGGCTCTTGCTTGGGAATTTTTGTCTCCCTAAAACCAACCAGCTCAGAAAAGTTTGGAAAAACAAACCAGCCCATGGATCTGCCCTCTCCAGCTCCCTGTAGCAGAGCCACGTTCTGCATTGCTGCTCTGCAGAAATAGCTGGGTCATGGGCAGCCAGGCTGCCACTGCAGGCACAGAGTGTGACCTTGGAGAAGTCCTTTTCCACAACTACAACACAGCCACTGCTGGTGGGGAGACCTGTGGGCAGAACCACAGCTCCAGGGCTCAGGTCTGCCCGTGTCCTGACTGCTTCCAAGGAATTTACAGAAGGTCTCATCCCTACAGAAAGTGGTGGCACTCATCCCATGACATGCTGGGGATCAGGGACAGGAGTTTCCCTGGGGGGAGCAGCCACAGGCTTCATGAGCGGGCAGGCTGGCAGGCACAGAGGAGTAGCACGGTGGAAAATTCCCTCCTCCTCACCCTCTGAGTTTATATTTAGCTCTCTGAGGAGCAGACTGTTGTTTTGGTGATATTTTTGCCCAGCCCCGCAGGGACCCCTGCAAAGGGAGCTGTGGCTCCCACCACACGTGAGACCCACGGCAGTCACAGCCCTCTGCTGCTCGGCAGACCTGCTTTTTTTGTTTAGTTCTGTTTCCCCGAGTCAGCAGGCTTGCTTCCTCTTCCTCCTCCTCCCGTTTTGGGAGAGAAAGGAGCAGAAAACGTCAGCCAAGAGAGTTTGCATGAGGAGCTGCAGAGGAGCAACATCCCAGCTCCTCTGCTGCCCTGGTCCCCAGTGACCACAGGAATAAAACTTGTCTTTCTGAAGGTATTTTCACTCCAGGAGAGAGTTTTGGTGAGTGCAGATCTGACACAAAGGCTCTGCCTGCCCTGTCCCTCCCCTGGGATGTGGGAAGGAGACTCAACCCAGCTCTCCAAACAGCAATGAGCATCTCTGGCACCTCTCCCTGTCCCAGCCCGTTGGTCCAAAGTCTGCCCTGCCACAGATTAATGTTCATTAGGACTATTTCCCAGCAACATCATTTGACAAACCACGTGACAGGGGAGGGGGAAGGGAACAAAACCAAAATCACACTTTCAGCTTGGGGTGTCCTCTTTTCCATCTGAGATTGTACAAGGCAAGTGCAAACCACCTCCATCCTGGCAAATAAAAGAAAAATTCTATATAACATTATAAGAAAGAAAGAAAAAAGGAGGAAGAGTCTCAAACCACACAGGTGCCATTTGAGAAAGCAGAAATCTACCAGCAATAATAAATAGACAAGTGGAATAAAGCTCATTCCCCTCCCCACCCATCAGGACACAGCCTGTGGTGTCAGTTCTGCACACAAATACAGGTGTTTTGGCAAAAAGTTGTGTATCTTGTTCTGCTTATACTTTTGCTAAGAGTGAAGCAAGCCTTTGCTACTACTAGAAAAAAAAAAATATTGCATATAATTAACCAATGCAGATTTGGGGATTTTTATTGGTATATATTTGCCTATTTGCATGTATGCATATTTATACACATGTGTTTATTTATGCAGGTATCCATAGCTGAAAATTAACCTACATTGGTGCTGGCTCTGTCCCACAGTCTGCTTGATCTCCATATACAAAAATCTGGATCTCACTCGCACAAATCAATTATCCACTGAACTGATTTGCACAGATTTTCTATGCAAAGTTTTGCATTTACAGCAAAAGGCCATCTGCTTTCTATAACCACTGTGGTTCCTGGACACCTCGGCCCTGTGCAGAGCTGGAAGTCACAGAAGTTTCCTCCCTCCTCTGGGTCGAAGCTGGGAGTGAGAAAGTCTGGAGCCAGGGATCCAGCAGCAAACCCAGCACGCGTGGCCCTGCTCCACGTGGCTGTGCTTGGCACGGTGGTGAAGGGGAGAGAAGGAAGGAATTCCACGGCAGGTTGTTTTGGCTGGGTTTTCCCCCCACTTTTGGAAGCAAGGAGGCTGAGTGCTTCTCCCGATAAAGTGCCTCCAGCCCTAATCCTGCCCCCCTGAGCAGGGCCGTGCCAGAGCTGGGTGTGACACACCCACTGCCACAAGCATCCTCAGGCTTCACAGGACTCTCAAAAATGAAGAAATAAATCAGAAGCTCACTTCAAACCTGCACCGAGCCACAAGAGGTACGGACAGAGCAAACTGCTCTGAAATTCAGGTTTTTTACTATCACTCTAATTAGTCTGTTTCATGACCCACCCCAAATATTTTCTCTAGAAACATTATCTACACTGTTTTGGGGTTTCTTTATTTCTTTTTGCAGCCCTCAGCCAAGCCCTGGTAAATGTTTCAGCCCACGAGAGAGGCAGGCCAAGGGAATCCGTGCTTTGTGATGGCAGCAGCACCTCCTGTGCTCGGAAATACCCAACACTGGGCAGAGATGCTCGCAGCCCTCCGTGTTTTTACTGGATTATCACAAAACACTGCTACCTCTGCAATTTGCAAGTAGTTTTTAATCTGTCAAAACAGACTTTTAGTATTGCTCGAGGATTCAAAAGGAAAATATGCACATCTGGTTTCAATCGCCAACTGAAGTTTTGTCTATCAGCCTATTTCATAACAAATTACGCTCACTTTTCACTCCAGAGGATTTCCTAAGGAGGGGATGAGCTGCCAAGGTACACCAGCGTCTGTGGAGACCGCACGGCACCGAGAGGCAGCGGCACAACTCAGTGACAGGCACCGCGCTGTTACAAACTCTCTCTGTGTCAAGTAAATTAAAATTATTGAGGAAAAGCCCCATACCCGTGAAATCTCTGCGTACAGCTGTACGTGAAACCTTCACGTACCTTAGAACTCGATCAACCTGACGTCACTGAATGGAGAAACAAGACTTACAGGCTTTCTAGGACACCCCCCCTGCCAGGGCACTTCGCACAGCAAGGCGCTGCCGTGTCCCATCGCAGCAGCGTCGGGGGCTGGAGACCGCCCCGGGGACCGGCCTGTCCCCCTGTCCTGCTGCCCCGAGCCACCTCACACGTGCCAGGAGTGAAATGCGAGGCACGGCACGGTGGGAAGTGTGCGCTGGCCCTGGGAGAGCTGGAGAGCATCTCTGTGGGGATGCTCAGGCACGGCTCCGCGGGGCTGCAGCCCCCGTGAGACCCCGAACCCGGGCAGGGCTGCACCGAGCCCGGCGGCACCCGAGTTTCAGCTCCCCTGGAGCAACACTCTCGGCCCGGAGAAAGGAAAGCACGTGTTGATCCTTTCGCAGGAAATAATTCCAGTGGCAAAGGCAGTGGACTCGGAGCGGGTGAGGACCGCTCGCTGCCCGCTCGCCAAACTCCGGAGAGCCGCCCATCCCCGCACGTCGGGCTCAGCATCCCGCACCCCCCGCCGATCCCACCGCTCCACGCTCCCTCCGGCCGCCCGGGCGGCTCCTCCGCGGTGCCCCTCGCTCACCCCGGGGCGGGGTGAGACCCGACGGCACAAAGGCGGACATCCCCAGCCCGTTCCGTGGGGATGCGGTGGCGGCGGGGGGTACCATCCTCCTACCCCATCCCCTCCGAGCCCCGTCCCCGGGCAGGGCGCACCGCCGCCCTTTGTCCGCTCCCCCCCGGCACCCCTCCGGGCTGCACGGCCCCGCTGCGCTCCGAGCATCGCTTACCGAGCGCGTCCCGCGGTGGCGGCGGAGCGGCCCGGCCGGGCCGGCTGTGGGCGCCGCTCCGACCGCGCTCCGCTGCCGCCGCCGCCGCCGTGCTGCGGGCGGGGCGGCCGGAGGGAGGGAGCGAGGAGGAGGAGGAGGAGGAGAAGGAGGAGGAGGAGGAGGAGGAGGAGGAGGAGGAGGAGGAGGAGGAGGAAATGTGCTTGTCACTTCCTGAGCGGAGCCAGCGCCGGCAGAGCCCGGCCCGCACCTGCGGAGCGCCCGCCCCGGGGACCCGCGCACCGGAGCGCTCGCTGCGAGGCGAGGCGGGGGAGACCCTCGGCTGCCGCCCCGAACGGGCATCCCCGGGGTTAAACATCGCCAGAAAGAGCGTATATCGGGGGGGGGAAAGTCCAAAAATAATAAAAAAGGGGGATTCGGGCGGCGGTGAGGCGCTGCCCGACGGGGAGCCGCGGGCTGGAGCTGGCAGCGCTGCCGCGGCATCAGCGCCCGCACACGGCCCCGCAGCCCGGGATGCTGCGGGTGCGGCTCGCGTGGGGCTCCGCCGCCCGTTCGGAGGCCGAGAGTGACTCCTGGTGGCACGGCCGGCCCGGGGAGGAGCAAGTGAACTGGACTCACCAGCAGCTCATTGAAGGGTCCCCGCAAGAAGTAGCGCTGAAGTTTTGGCACATCACAGACGGACACCATGCGCCCCTGCACCCACCAGTGAATAAAAATCCCGCTCCTTAATTTTTCTCACCCTTTCATAGAATCATTGACTGGTTTGGGTTGGAAAAGACCTTTAAACATCATGTAGTTCCACATCCCTGCCATGGGCAGGGATGCCTTCCACTATCCCACGCTGCTCCAAGCCCCAACCAGCCTGGCCTTGGACACTTCCAGGGATCCAGGGGCAGCCACAGCTTCTCTGGGCACCCTGTGGCAGGGCCTTCCCACCCTCCCAGGGAACAATTCCTTCCCAATATCCCATCCAACCCCGCCTTCTGTCAGCTTGAAGCTGTTCTCCCTCACCCTGTCAGTCCAGTCCCTTGTCCCAAGTCACTCTTCAGCTCCCTTGAAGCCTGTTTAGGAAGCGGCCGTGAGTGCCCTGCAGTACTGGAGGTACATCTGCTTGGCTTCACACGGCAATGGCCTTTAGCAGCACTGAGCTCTCAGTGACATTTTCCATCCACCCAGGCTGCACCACGCACAGCATGCGGGCTCCTTCCGAGAGCGAGCGTAACGAGCGAACAAGGAAACGACATGACAGCTAAAAGGGAGATTTAGGGCTCATTACAAAACAGAGCCCAAACATTAATCTTAAACATATGCGAGCAGACAACACAGATGCCATCAGGAATGAATCTGGGGCTGAATTTCATCCACCCGCCTGGATGGCCGGGCACGGTGCTGGGGATGGCATGTAGGGACAAGTAAGGGACAAGTAAGGGCATGAATGGCAAGAGAGGCTGTAGCTGTGAGCTCAGCAGTGCTCCGGGTGTCCTGCCCTGCTGTGCACTGCCCAGGACAACAAATTACTGTTGAAGAAGACTTGCCACTTAGTATTTAATGCAGTGAAGAAAGAGGGAGGCAAGCTGAAGTAGCGGGCAGATACTTAACAAAGGAGCAGCTCCCACCAACACAGTGAGGGCTGATCTCAACAAAAGTGGCTCCGTGCTCAGTACACATAAAATTAAGCAGGAGTGGCCAGTCTGAGTGGGTGATGAACAGGGAGAAGGGTTTGATGATGTGAAAGGGCTTTTGCATCATGTTCCTCCATCCCACTCAGTATTTGCTTTTCTTATCACGTGTTGAGACTAGTAGCAATAAAACACTTGCTAACTCCTTTTCCAGAACTTCGGGAATCAAGTCTGAAAATGTTTTTTTATGGTTTCCCAGTGGAATATTTCAGCAATAAAGCTCGGAGCATAATTGAATCCATTCCCGTGGCAGCCTTGGGCTCCAAGACTCAAGCAGAAAGTTGTTTTCTGTCTGCTTCTGCAGCTTGCTCCAAACCCAGCATTTTCTGCCTCTCATCCTCTGTGCTTCCCAACAGATGAGCTGGCTGTGGAGAATTCCCAGCACGTGTGCAAGCCTGTTGCTGAAGCACAAACCTGTTTTGCACAGAGATTATTTTCAGTAATGTTGTTCAAATAACTGGCTGCCCAAAGGCCCTTGCTCCGGACAGTGCTTTTTCCCTTTGTCAGAAGGGGGAAAAAGAAAATAAATAACTTTCAAGCTTTAAAGAACTGGCCAGGAGAGTTTAGTCTTCATGGACAGAAAATTCATTCAGTTCATTTGTGAGCTGATTTAATTTGTGGTTTTGTCTCAGATGTCAGTGCCTTTGCTACCCACTGACTGGGAGCCTTCCTGATGGGGATGGAAACTGTGGGTAGGGAAAATATCTAATGATCCTCACAGTCCTTCTGAAGCAATTCTGGGGTCCAAGCCATTAAGACATGTTGATGTAGCAGGGCAGGGCTAAGCCCTGAGGATAGACAGCATTTCCTTCACTCCCTGTACACAGGAACTGGCTGCATTTACAGCCTTCTTTCCATGTAGCCTTTCCAACGCTTCGCTGTCTCTCCAGTTTGTTGTTATTCATGTCATTTGCACAAAGGTTACCGATAATTTCAGAAGTTTGTCCCTTTCACAAGGACTCTGCGCTGTCCTTCTGAGCACCTGAGCCATCCCAGTTATTTATGGGTCTATCCTTCTGCTTTTCTGCCAGACAAAGGACACAGGTAAGGGGCTTGCCCAGGGCCAGAGAGTCAGAGTGTCCCAACCACAGGCTGATGTCCCAGTCACCCAGCTGTGCTGGGAGCCACATACTTACAGAGACATGTTGGCTACACCAAAGGTCTCCAGGAAAACCCTTCAGTTTCAGGGGAAATCCTCAAATCCACTAAATCCTTATAACAGCAAGCAGGAGTATTTTTAACAAATATTTCACACCCAGGGAATGAGCATATCTCTGTAATATGATCAATGTGCTCTGTGTCAGAGAGCACCTGAATCACAGATGCCCTAAACCAGTGAAGCATTGCTGTGCAGAGGGCTGAGATGAGGAGTGTAGTTCTGACTACATTTGGCATACTGTGGGATTTCCACCAAACTTAAACATCCCTTTTTTATGTCACAGGCCATTTGCTGCACACATGTAAGAGCTTTGTGTTTGCTGCCTCTCTCTCTGCCTTGGCAGAGGGTGTGACACCTGATCTGGGTGCCCCAGACTGGGAGCAATGGAAACATTGATGGATAAAATAAATAGGCCATGAAATACATATGGGAGCCTGAATGGGCTCATCATTTTGTCAGCCACATCTGGGTCTGAATTGGTTTAAGATAAGCCCAGAGTTATTTGTCCATCATCCACAAAGCCCGAGGCAGATGCAGACATGCCCCAAAGGATCACCCTACCTTGGTAAGCAGCAGTGCGGCACCCATGGAGTTGAGGAGCCCTGGGATAGGGCAGCAGCCAGCAAGGCTAATAACTACTGAAAACTGGGCTGAAAGAGCCTTCTACTTGAATTTCACTTCTCAGCCCAATCAACAGCTAAAATTTCTTTATATAAGTGCACTCTCCTCACCTCTACTTGACACATGACACTGTCCATGCATACCTGGCTGCCTCAGTGACTGTGCTGAGGTTTGTGTCTGTTCCCTCACTGGGCTCTATTAGCTCTGCTTCTCCAGCACGGGCTCATGCACTTGTGATTACCCAGAATTTATATGTTACCTGGCAGCAGCTGGTTTGCCTGACAGCACTCAGCTTAATTTCCAGTAACAGAGAAATGGGCTCATTTCAAGCTATACTGTTACCTAACAAATGGAAATTAAGCCGCAGGTTGGCTTTTCCCTTATTTGTGTTAAACAAAACAGGCCAGCGTTCCTTTTCCTCCTTTGTCTGGAGGCTATAACACCTCATCCCCTTTCACTGAAAGCCCTTGGTAGCCTTTAATTGCTCCTCAATTTAGCTGCTACTACAAGGGTTAGGTCATGCTCAACCTACTTGCAGCCAAAGTAAGGGATAGAGCCGTGCACCACCCAGAGCAGGTAAGGATGTGCAGGGCAGCCTCCTCCTCCTCTCATCCCAGAAAAGGCAGCAAGCAACAGGAATTCAAAGGCAGATCTCCACATGGCTTTGCAAAGCCCTGGCCCAATTATTTTCTTTGTGCTCTCCTATTTTACAGGAGATGATTCCATACATTAAAATGCTTGGAGGGCCTATAAAATGAAGCAATTATTGTTGCAGCAAGCCATGTTCTGCACCTCTCAGCATGCTAAGATCAGGGAAGCAATCCTAGTGCCAAAACACTGAAAATTTTGCTGTATTTTGCTAAATACCACGCTTAAAGATTTTGTCTGGTATGAAATTACACAAAATTTGGCAGTCTCATACGAGGCACCCTGGCTCACAGCAGAACAGACACAGCAGAGTATATGCACAGGCAGATTTTCCTCACAATGGCTACAGTGCTGCCAGTGCATTCCTGGAATGCAGAAATACATGGAAGCCACTGTCAGCGATGAAGAGAAGCATGCTGTGCCTAATGCACCAGAAAAGCTATTCAAGAACTCGTCCTTACATAAAAATAACTCCAAAGAGGCTGTGTCAGCTCAGCTGTGCAGCTTTGCAGGTATCTGTGTGCTGTGCCCTGCACACCTGGCCTCACCCTGCACTCCTGGGAACAAACCCAGTGGTTTTAAGTGAGGGATTTCAGTTCATCCCCTCATTTGCCCATTCATTTGACTCTTTGGGCTCACAGATTTCATAGCCAGTGCAGAACTGAAGTAATCTTGATAGAAATTGTATGAGAGAACATTGTTTGCTCTCCAGAGAATCACACCTGAGATCTGTGTGGTGGGACATGCACTTCCTCACCCAGGTATAATGAGCTTTGCTGTAAACAGCAACTGCAGGTTTAAAACCCCAAATATCTGAAAGCTCCTTTTTAACATTGGTTGGAAAAGTACAAAGTAAACAAACAAACAAACAAACAAACCCCCACAACCCTGAATCTCCTTTGTTATAGGTGTTAAACACCTCAAATCCTATGATACAATCAAGGCAGCTGGCTCTTCCCAGATTTCAGAAATGGTGTTGCAACAGTGGGTTTGAATTCAAGAAGGTGAGCCCATAATGCAAACAGCTGTTTCAGCCTCAGTAATGCTTTGCAATGATGCTCTCAATAATGATTTGCAGGAATATTCTCCTGATGGGACAGAGAGGCTGTAATCACACGCTGCATCACTGCTGGGCCTGTCTGGAAAAGCAGCTGCCATAATTCTGTTGGTGTTTCTGATGTAACCCAACAGCTCTTAAAAAAACAGTTGTAGCTCCCAGAAATTCTTCGTGTTACACCACAAAATTATACTGACTTTCAAGAACAGAATATTCATTTCATATCTCCTAAGCCTTCAAAAAAGAAAAATCAGCCTTTAGAAAAACAGCCTATGGAGAGCACTGCAGGGCAGGCTGGGGAGGGCTTGGAGTAACTTGGTTTAGTGGAAGGTGTCCCTGCCCATGGTAGGGGGCTGGAATGAGATGGTTTTTAAAGTCCATTCCAACCCAAATCATTCTGGGATTCTTGAACTATTCCTGCTCCTTAAGGGCCATCAAATGAACATGCCTCTGTTGCAGATAACAAGCTGGTCACCAAAAGGGAAGTCAAGAGCAAGGAAACATTATCCTTCCCTCTGAATTTTCCGTGTTCATTCAGTTGTGCCATGATTTTCATGTCTGGTATTTCTCACTTTTTAATCCCTATAAAAATGATTATAGGAGTACTTATTTAAAGAAGGTACTGTGATGCTGAAAGGGCAAAGGCTTTTTGTCTTGAGAACCCATTTACCTGACACTCTAGCAGAGTCCCATGTGTAGAAACTCTCCTAGAACAGACATCTCAAATCAATAATTATTTCATTAATATCGCTTGTTCACCTCTCTCAGATATTTCATCCTGACAGTTCAGCTTTGTGATAAGCACCATAAAATTCCAATGTAAAATACTCCAAGCTCCTTCAGTAGCACAAACCCTGCAATGAATTCAATGGCCTCTCCCAGTAAATGCCTCAAAAGACAATCTCTTAACAGTTTTCTTGGCAATAGGAGGCATCAGGAGCCAGGTTTGAGCTGTACCAGGCACAGATGTTGGTGGAGGTGCTTTGTTTGGGCTCAGGCAGTAAAACCCATCCTCAATCTGCCAGGAATAAAAGGTCAGTCCTGAGAGAATTTCATTCTTCAGCATGCTGTCAATGAACCAGGGAACACAAACCCTTTCTGTTCTGCCCACGTTCTATGCAAAACCACTCCAGGAAGGTTTGCCAGCTCTGCAGCATCATCCAGCCTAAACTCAGTCCTGCAGGAACAGCCTGTGGGCTCAGCCACCTCTGGGATCCATGGAAGATGCTCATTTTACTACCCACAAACCTCATATTTGACAGTGAAATCACAGACAGAGTTTTCAGATAGCAAAACAATAGGAGTGAAACGTGTTTCAGATGCTGCATTTATTCTCCTGCATTTAGTTTGGGGTTGCAGCTGGAACCAAGAGTCACACAGCTGGGAAGTCATGAAGATTCCAGCCTTCAGGAAGCATCATGGAGCACTCCCCCAGCTTCCAGCAAAGACTTGCTCCTCCTAAATCACTGCTTATTCCTCTGCCTCTTTTTCCAAGTTTTTTTCACTGAAATGAAATCAACATTTAGAGATCACACCAACATGAACTGCCCCAAATCAAGGACAGTCTTGGACCAGTCATTTCCAAATCCTTGTAGCCAAAAATACCCCACAGCCTAAGTCAGTATTTGAGCAGCTTCCTAGACTCCATTATCCAGAAAATGCCAGGTTTCCAACAGAGCAGATTTTAAATAGTAAGCCTTTGGTTACTGTTGCCTTAAAATAAAGCTCCTAAAACATGTTTTACAAGCATTTTTCTGCTCTCCAGTGACACCTGGAAGTGCTTGGGACTGAAGGAATATGCAAACTACAGATCAGATGAAGAAATCCTTATTTTCAGGCAATTTTAAGAAGCTTATTTTTTAGCTTTACAAGTTATATAAAAATACTACCCAGAGAACAAAAACTAATAATTCTGTGAAGAGGAGAAAACAATCCTTGCCCTGACCCTTCCATATCTTGTGGAGTGGGAATCTGTGGTTAAATTCCAACTAATTGATTAAAAGAAAATCCATGACAGTCCTGATTTTATTTTCATCCCATGATTAAATACACATCATGCCTTCATTAGCAAAAATTACAGATGGGAATAAAACAGATGCCCAAAACACATCCTGCCAGAGTCCTTGAAAATTAAAATTTCCTTGTATTAACTCTACCTGATGCCAAAAATGTCACAGGCTTTTAACTGAGGCTGTTATCAGTAGTGTACTTTGAATCCTTTGTGCTACTATGCTAAAAAAATTTCTCTGTTTGCATTCCCAGTTACATTTCCTAGCATTCCAGCTGGCTGCTGGGCAGGGGCAGAACACAGGACTACAACAGTTACCCAAATGGTAACAAGCCCTTGCTTTTGGCACTCAGGTTAGAACCCAAGTCTGACCAAATATACAAAGAATCATTCTGGGACTGAATTTTTTAAGCACTGCTGCTAAACCATTCTCCCAATTGGATATATTTCATTTTGCAAAAAAGATGCAGCAGTAAGATTCCTATCTTGAAAACATCAACAGATGGATCACAGAGGGAGGACTCACCACTGTGCAAAAGAATGCCTCGATTCCTATCCTGGGAAAGGACTGGAAGTATTTATTGACCCTTAAAGATCTCCTGAGCCCTGGGAATGAGGAGAAGCATGGAAAGTAGGAGAAGCAATTCCCTGATAAGCAAACATGACCTTGCCTGTGAAACAAAACCTGATTGCCTAAGAGGGCCTCCTTGATGTTTGAAAGAACAAGTTTATTGTCACCTGCAAATGTGTTTGTTGAGGCATGAAGAAATCTCATTTTCCTGCCTTTCAAGCAACAGCAATATTCTGAGATTACAAAACTGAAGAAATGAAGGCAACGAAATTGAGCAAAAGGATTGCACAGAGAAGTTTAAAAAATACATATTAAAAAAAAAAAAAAAGAACAAGGAATGGATAGTTAGGCTTTGAATTCTTTTGGATTTGCGCAGTTAAAATCCACCCTGAGAAATTCACTGGAAAACTTCTTGTCATTGTGGCTCTAAAGACACTCCTATATAGCAGGTTAATAATGAAGGAGGCATATGTCACACACCAGAGGCTGCAACATCACACCTTTATGTATTCATGAGATCGAGGAAAGGAACTGACCAGGCATGAACACACTCAGGAAAGAGAGACTTAAAAAACTCCCTCTGTGGCAAAAGAGCTGAGCTACTTCAGAGGAGACACAATTATGCTAAGTCTGAGAACGTCAGAAAATCTGAATTTAAAGTACCAACTGGTCCTTTTTTGAAAGTGCTGTGGACTTTGTATTCATTTCCCTCCCTAACAGCTACCCTCCTGTTCATTAAAGATCCAGCACTTACATTGCAAAACCTTGTTCCCTATTCCACTGCACAACAGAGAAATGGGATTTTTGCTTTGTAGGACTCCTTTACCTCTATAAGCCACTGCTTACCAGCACAGAAATGAAATATCAGATAATCTTTATGTTTCAAACACAAATACCATTTGGTTATATTGGTCTCTGTATTTAGCACATCTGATTTTCCTCTCTCTTGCAAACTTGCAGCTTCCCTGAAACAAGTGAGGTTGTAGCAAGGACACAATTTATGGGCAAATTATGCAAAGCTGAAATGTTTCTAGAGCAATGTTTTATGGTCCCTTAGAGCTCCATACATAGTATTTTACTGTGCACTCCAAAAGCATTTATTTACACACGTGTCTGAGGTTTTCTGTCAGGTTTAAAGTTCAGACTTTTCTCATCTAATCTAATTTGTCCAAGATGGATGGCCTCACTTTTTTCCTTTGGAAAACCAATGCTGTTACACTGTTTCCAATTCTTCCTCCAAAGCAAAACTTGGGTGTTGGCAGCTCCTCCAGAATTTCAAATCCTGCCAGACAGAAATTGAAATGCTTTTATTAGAAGGAAGTTGTTTTATTCGCCTCTTGGATAACCCTTTGCAAACCATTCTTTATTCATCTGGAAAACTTGCAAGTCAGTTAATCTGTGAGTTTATAGGACTGTATTGTTACACTGCACCACTGCTTCATACAGCTGAAACTCTTCCATGGATAATAAAAATCCTAGCTGGCTGACTTGCACAAATTAATGGCAGAAAAGATGAGAACTTGCCAGTAATTTCGGTTCCCCAGAAGGGATGGTTGTTTCAGATCCACACTGAGTTTCAAGCCTCAGGCATGAGATTCAGGAGCTGACTGGCGTGTAAAAAAAAACCCTAAGTGGATCAAAAGTGATAGAAAAGGTCAAAGACTCACAGTTCCCCTAAACATGGGTAACAATGTTACCCCAATTTCGGAGCAATCAAAGGGTGAACTGGGTCTAGTAATCAAGGACCCAAAAAGTATCAGCCAGCCACACATACTTTCCCAGGGTAATTAGACTGAAATTCCCAGCCTCCAAAGCTTCAGAAAACCTGTCCTCCCTTGGCACTGGCAAACACAGGAGTAGTAATTCCCGAGGAAAACAGAGGGAAGACAGGCTGGAGCATTTACTAATCGCTCCACCTCCTCTAATCCTGATCTGGGAAAGTCAATATGCTAACACACACATTAAAATTCCCTCATCCCTTCCTTCAGCAACCCCATGTTGGCAGAGGGCTCTGCCCAGCTGCCTACCTTCTCTGAACTCGTTCAGCAGCTCCTCCTTGGTCCAGTTGCAAGAGGTGATGAGGAAGAAGCCCTCTGGTTTCAGCACCCTGCCCAGGGATGCCACGTACAGCTTCCGCTTCCCCGCCGCGTCGCTGGGGTCAAGGCTGATGGCATCAAAAGTCCCCTTGTCAATGCAAATGTCAAAGCCTGACAGCTCAGCTGAGGGTACCAAGAAGTCTTCTACCTAAACCAGAAGTCTGCAGCTGTGAGAACAATCTTCTACTCCTGAATCTTTAATGCAAAGCAAGACTTTAGGACACAAAGCTTCAATCCTGACAATGGGTGTGCTCAGGGAGGGGTAACTCACAGCGCCATGGCAGCTTCTTTCTTCTGCACACATTGTGTGATGATCTATTTGCTGTAATCTAAAGCTCAAACTAACACACTTGAAACTCATTCTTTAAATCACTATTTGTACTTTGATCCCTGCCATGTGCCAGGCACTACACAAATGCAGAAGAACAGAGACTGCCACAAAGAGATTTTACAGCTGACACACAGGAACAGAGACATCACATAGGTAGGGAGCAGGAGGATAGAACAGCATAGCAGAGAGCTCAGAATGACAGGCAGCCACAGAATCCCAGCATGGCTGAGGCTGGAAGGGGCCTTTGGAGGTCATCTGCTCCCACCCTTGCTCCAGCAAGGCCTCTCAACCTTCCTGCTGTTCAGCTAATGGTAGGCATTCTATCACATAAGGATTTCTTCCTCTACCTCAAGTCTGAAATTCAGAATGTAGCAGCTAAAATACAAAATTTGCCAATTGGTAAACCACTACCCTGTTCCAAGCAGGGAAACTCTTGTTAGCCTTAATGACTATTACAAACAAAATACAAATAAAGACCAAAAACCTTCCCACAAACAGATTTATTTGGGTAGATTTCTCTCACAAATGAATCTCAAAAGACATCATTCATTTAGTACACTGAGTACATCTGAATATCAATTAGCTCATTTAATCTTGGGCTCAATTACTTTCTATTTCCTCAATTACCTTTCTCTCAAGACTTACCTTTAATTTAATGTTAGACATCCCTTCTTTCTCTCTTACTTTTTCTGAAAGCTGTATTGCAGAAGGTGAATAATCAATCCCTGTGAGATTCATGTAGCCAGACTTTGCCTAGACAGAAGCAGAGAATCTTAATCAGTGTGCAATTGTTTTTATCCAGCCAGAACATTCCCTACCTATAATCCATCTCATCTCTCCTCCTCTTAATAACAGGAAAAAAACCACAACTCACCTTTTAGTCATTTTTATAATTGTTACCATTACAAGAGCTCAATAGCTGAATGAGCTGAAATAACTTTATTTTGCCCAAAAAACCTCACCAAAATGACTGGTGACTGAAAGCTGGTTTATGTCAAGTGGAAAACTGAGCACAACTGGGAAAAGTAACACCCTGGAGGGGAACAGGCTCTCTTATCTGCACCAAAAGTAACTTAGAAACCAGGAATTTTCAGTGATGACATGTGACAGATGCTGCAAAATAAAGGAAAAAAAAACTCTCTGACATATACCATGGAAGATTGAGCAATTATTTCGTTTATAACCCAAATTTTAAGAGCCAAAAGATGTAATACATTGCACTAGGACAGAAATCCACTGCAAAATCATACATTTTTCTAATTATTCATGCTAATGTCTATTTGAATATAACTATTTGCATGCTGCCAGGTGTCTGTATCAGCAATTTTCAGGCAGGTTATGCACCACATATAATAGCACACAGAGACTTTGTTAATCTAAGTTTGTTGGAGATAAGGATAACTCAGTTTAGGGAACTCAGTGAGATCCCAGCAGCCCTTTGGCAAAGCAGGTGGGCTCCTGGCATCAGCTGGAGCTGGGCACGTGGGAGAGGAGCAGGGACACACATCCTTGCTCTGAGGTGGAGGCTGAAGGCACCAGCTCGGGGTAGAAGGTACAAACTCAGGATATCCCACGTGTCTGGCAAGATCCAAACCTTATGGAAGAGCTCTGATCCTCTGGCCAGCTGCAGTCTGTCAGAGCAGAGACAGGGAGGAGGCTGGGGTTTGGAAAAACACATGGAGTGCTGTTAAGCAACCAGCTGCCTGTGTGCTTGCTCCAGAGGCTGACACCCCAATTGCCAGAAAAACGATGAGGAGTTTCCACAACTGTCCTTCCTCCTTGCAGCACCCCCTCAGGCCTGAGCTCGGTGCTAACCAGCTGTTCTGAACTGAGGGCTAATTGCAGCTGAACACAAAGCCACTGTTGTTTGCATGGGATGGAGAACATTTATTGCTCAGGCTCCTGCCCACGTTCCTCCCCGGAGCAAAGCAGGCTTCCTCAGATGCCTGTGCTGAAGGTTTGGGGGTGGAGGAGTGGTTCCCACAACAGCTCCTCTGTTTGCAAAGGAAAGGCTTGAGTCACTTCAGGGAGTTCCCATTCACTCCTCTAGTCTCGGGGGCAGAGAAGGAAGGTTTAGAGATAAACAACATTAAATGCTGCAGAACCTGTAGGGCCTGACTGTGACAGGAAGGGATCCCTCACTTGTGCCAAACGTGACCATGCTGCACCCTGCAGCTGGCCTGCTGCCCTGGAGGTGATTTTACAGCACTCTGCTGCTGCTGCTGCTTGGAGCATAAGACTGAAGAGCAGAAGGAGTTTGGAACATTATCAGCTCTGCCCTGTGTTTAGGGCTGACACCCCCACTTGGTGAACACTCTCCACTCCAGAGATTATTCAATCTTCAATAGTGGTGGCTCCCACATTACTTATAAAAAATAAGAGGAGGCCAGAGTTTTCTGTGGCAGCAAAGTTTCCTCAGAAGAGCTGGAATTTTTGGAAGGCAAAAGAATGATGTCAGGAATCCAAGCTTCCAGATCCATGAAGTTCACAGGGATAATGAAAACAAGGGCTGCCACTTATGTGATACTTATGTACCCTCAAGTAGCTCCCTTGCAGAGAGCTGCTACTAATGCCCTCCATGACTGAGTTTTTCCCAGTATTGCCATTTCTATCCCACAATGGAGTCCAACTCCAATGGCAGAACAGTCCTATGGTAGCTGCCAAAAGAATTCCAACCTGATTTCCAAGCCTTGCAGCTAACACACAAAAAATTCCTTTTACAACAGGTAAGCAAGTGAGATGCTGAATTACTCAGCAAAAATAAACAAGGTAATTTTTGAAGCCACTTTTCAAGAGGGAACTGGACTGACAATTTCCTATGAAAGAAACCACAGTACTGTGAGGTGCTTAATGTAAGGGAGGAGGGTGCTCTCACAGGAGTTAATAGTTTTTAAAAGCTATCAGGCTGTCATTTTCCCATTATAGGATGAAAAATCAGTTCCCATTTGCAAGTGGAGTCAGTATAAAATGGAAGTCTTACAAATAAGATTTTTCTGTTGGGTACTTCAACCATGATAGAGCTATCACTGCTTTCAACAATCATCATTATCAGGCTAATTTCTCTTAGTGAGATGAGCAATTTCTGCTTTTGGTGACATAAATTGTCCTGTGCTGTAGTGTAGCAGCCAGTCTCCATAAAGTCTTTAAAATCTTCTAAAATCAAAGTCCATGTTAAATAAAAATTGCACTTCAAACTTCGACTTTCAGTCCTTCCAATTCCTACAGGAACTAATGGAGCCAAAGGGGAATACAAAACAACAGAAGCTGTGACAATGTGACAGCCCCTTTTTTTACCAACTCCCCTGCAATATAACACCAAAAAAAACCAATCAAAACCAGGAAAAAAATACTGGAATTCATGAACATCTTGTGCACAACAAAAACATCAGAACACTTCAGAACACACCTGATCAGATTTCCCACCCAGACAGAAATGGATGCTTCTTCAAAAGAAGTGTTAACAACTTTTTAAGTTATTTACATAAAGTCCCTTGGGTTTACCTACTTTTTTACATAAATAATGAGTGTTATTATCAGAACTGAGTGCAGAGAAAGAGTCTGGTTTTGTTCATGAGGGTACTTTGTGAATTAATCAACTTAATTTCCTCATCTGGGGGAGTTTAAACAACAGTGGGAAGAAACACAGTTTTAAATGTGGGGAAACAGGAAGGTAAAGTTAAAACAAGGGATGCTCAGGCTGATTGATTTAGAGAAATACTTCAAATTTTGAAGCCTGAAGTATTGACACTTTTGGAGCTTCACACAAGTTACAGCTCCCCAGGACTACCACTGCTACTTGTGAGAATGTATTTAAACTTCTCTGATTCTGTATTAAAAATACACAAACTACAAAATACCAACCAATTCAACCAGTAAAACACCATTCCCAGTCCCAATGTCAAGCACAGAGCTGTCAAGGGGGACCTTGTGCTTTTCCAGCCACCTGATTATGCGCACCATGCTTTCTTCTCCAAACCTGGAAAAAACAAGGGCTCAGGTAATTAAACCAGAAAAAAAAATGTGCAAAAGGTACAGCAAGTTTATTTCATCACTCACTCTCTCCAGCTTTTGCAAAGCCCTTTTTACTGTTACTCAATAAAAGCTGCCATAGCTCATATTTCATGTTTGCGTTGTTCAGATGAAAATTAATCCTGCAGCCTTAAAATTCACTGAAACACCAACTCTGGCAGGTGAAAACATCCATATATTAAAAAAGGAAGCAGCAAGGGCAACTTGTGTAGTTAAACCTGAGCTCAGGGATAAAAAGCACATTTGCCAGTAACATACAGCTCAATTACCAGCTCAATTTCTGTGTAATGACACTTGTCCAAGTGCAGCTGAGCAATCCTCACTGTGAAATTGGGCCAGAGAGGAACTGCTGGTTTCAATGGTAAAACTCCCCATCATTTTGTCACCAACTCGCTGAATTGCTGTCTGTGGTTTTGCAATGTCTTTATGGTAAAGAAATTAGAGAAACACTCTGCAGAAGTTATTTTGTTTACCAGATTTCCCCGGTATCTCCAATGTCTTGAAAAGTTTGCAGTTCTCTTTCGTAGGCAGCATCCCAGCTGGAGTTGGGAGGGAAGAAAGGAGAGGATATTATAATTAATACTGGGAAATATTTAGATTAAAGAGGGATGGGAAAAAAAATTGAAAGATTTAGGCTAGATATTTGGAAGAAATTGACTGTGAGGGTGGTGAGGCATTGGTCCTTAGCATAAGAAGAGCACGCACATGTGGGAGAGTTTGGGGAATGCCTGGAGATGCTCCAAAGGCTGGAGCCAGGCTGGAGAGTGGTGGGTGGATTCACCTGGAGAAAAAGCTCCAGGGAGGCCTCAGAGCCCCTTCCAGGACCTAAAGGATCTCCAAGAGAGCTGGAGAGTGACTTGGGACAAGGGATGGAGGGACAGGACACAGGGAATGGCTTTAAGCTGAAAGTGGGTAGATGTAGATGGGATATTTGGGAAGGAATTGTTCCCTGGGAGGGTGTAAGGCCCTGGCATAGGGTGCCCAGAGCAGCTGTGGCTGCCCCTGGACCCCTGGCAGTGTCCAAGGCCAGGCTGGATGGAGCTTGGAGCACCCTGGGATAGTGAAAGGTGTCCCTGCCATGGCAGGGGGTGGCACTGGATGGGATTTAAGGTCGCTTCCAACCCAAACCATTCCATCATTCTATGAAAAGCTGAGAGCACTCTATCCTCTGTGTAGCAGTGCCACTCTACAGAATAACACATTCTCTAAACAAATAACACATCAACCAGAGACCGCTTTGTGTCGAGAGGGGCACCTTAAAGACCTTCCATTTCCCCACCCCGCGCCGTGGGCAGGGCCGCCTTCCCCAGCGCGGGTGGCTCCGAGCCCCGTCCCGCCCGTGCCCGCCCGTGCCCCGGCACTCACTGCTCCCTGGTGCCCAGCACCGAGGGGCTGAAGAACTCGTCCCCGGCCAGCGCCATGCCCGGCCCGCCCCGGAACCAGCGAGCGCTGCGGGCGGAGCGGCCGCGGCCGCTCCCGGGCGGGAGGAGCCGGGCTCGGTGATCCGGCCGTGAGGGGCGCGCAGGAACCTGAGTGGTTTGGCATGTTTTAAAGCATTTAAAACCGACCCGCTCCAGAACCTGGCGTGATTTCTAATGTTTGCCAGTCCCTGCGGGCACCTAAAATCGCGTCTGGCAGTGTCCAAGACCGGGTTGGATGGGGCGTGGAGCCACCCGGTCTGTGCAAGGTGTCGCTGCTCATGGTTGTAATTAAATGGCCCTGAAGGTCCCTCCCAGTTCAAACCGCACCGCGATTCCATGAAAATCAGTGCAATGTTTATATTCTTTTCGATATTTATTCGTTGCAAAACGTCACAGACGTTATTGCTGTTACAAGGTTTATTGCAAGGTGTTTTAATAAGATAATGAGAGTGATAAACAGCACTGCTGCACAGTTGCCTCCTGTACAGCTCCGCGTGTGTGAACCGCGGTGTTTCTTCCCAATATCCCATCCAGCCCTGCCCTCTGGCAGTAGGAGCCATTCCCAGTGTCCTGTCCCTCCATCCCTTGTCCCCAGTCCCTCTCCAGCTCTCCTGGAGCCCCTTCAGGCCCTGGCAGGGGCTCTGAGCTCTCCCTGGAGCCTTCTCCAAGTGAACAGCCCCAGCTCTCCAGCCTGTCCCTGCGGGGCTCCATCTCCCTCATCACCTTTGTGGCCTCCTCTGGACAAGGTCCAGCACATCAGTGTTCCTCACGATGAGACAGACATTGAGGGGCTGGAGCTGGGAAGGGTCTGGAGCCCCGAGAGCGGCTGAGGGAGCTGGGAAGGAGCTCAGCCTGGAGAAAAGGAGACTCAGGGGGGCCCTTGTGGCTCTGCACAGCTCCTGCCAGGAGGAGACAGCCGGGAGGGTCGGGCTCTGCTCCAGGGAACAGGGACAGGAGCAGAGGGAACAGCCTCAGGCCGGGCCAGGGGAGGCTCAGGGTGGCCATCAGGAAGAATGTCTCCGTAGAAGTTGTTAAAGATTGGAAAGGGTGAGGAGTCTCCACCCCTGGAGGTGTCCAAGGAACCCCTGGACGTGTCACTCAGTGCTCTGGGCTGGGTGACAGGTTGGTGATCGGTCACAAGTTGGGCTCGATGGGCTCAGGGGTCTATTCCAAACTCAATGGTCCAACTGCTCCCTCAGTTTCCCACCTCTCCAATGCGGGTACCCCACTGTCCCCCCCCAGGACTACACTCCCCATGGCGCCCCGCGGCGCCGCCGGAAGCGGGCGTGCGTCCGGCGCGCGTGCGCCGTGGCGGCGGCGGCGGCGGTGTGTCCGTCATGGCGGCGTCCATCTCCGGCTACACCTTCAGCTCCGTGTGCTACTGCAGCGCCAACAGCAGCGCCGACCACGTACGTGTCCCCCGCTGCCGTCCCGGGCCCGCGGGGCTCCCTCACGCTGAACCCCGACCGGCGGCTGCGCTTCGGAGCTTCCAGGCCGCGCAGCCGCCGGTGGGGCCCGGCCGCGGGTCACAGCGGGCGGGGGCGGCCCCAGACAGACACAGCGGGGCGGGTTGTGGGGTGTCCGGGCGGGATGTGGGGCGTCCGGACGGCTCTCCGCGGGATGTGGGGTGTCCGGCATGTGGGGTGCCCCGGATGCTCCGCGGGGTACCCGGGATATGGGCTGCCCGGTTTGCTCCTTCCCGGGGAGGATGTGGGGTGCCCCGGCTGCTCCCTGGGATGTGGGTGCCCGGGGTGCTTCTCCCGCAGTGTGGGGTCCCCAGGATGCTGCTCCCGGGATGTGGGGTGTCTGGGTGGGGTGTGGGGTGTCGGAGCGGGGTGTGGTGTCCGCGGGATGCTGCCCCGGGATGTGGGGTACCAGGGATGGGATGTCCGGGCAGTTCCGGGGGTGTGGGGTGCCCGGGTGGGGTGTGGGGTGCCCGGGGTGCTCCCCGCGGGGTGGGGCTCCTTCAGGACACGGGTTGTAGGAGGAAAACGCTCCTGTGAAAGCTCCGTGAGGGACTTTTCCAGCAGCTGCGACCGACCACGGGCGCAGTGCAGTGCCGGGCTCTTCCCGAATCGCTCGGTTTTGTTGGCACCTTTTAGCCTGAGCTTGCTCTTTTCCTCTGCACCTTGTGCCAAAACCTCCTGATTCCAGCTCAATCTCCTTCTTCATTTTGGGCAGGGATGGAGAATAAATTAATATACCTTAAAATTGCCTTACTTTTAAATTGCCTCCTGGGTTTTGCAATCCCTGGCGTTGGTCAGGGTCCAGCCCAGTCTCCACAGTAAAATTTGTGTAAGTCCCTGCAGGTTTGAACTCCTCTTCCCTTGGCTTTGCTGGAGCTTTTTCCCCCTTGTATCTGGGGCAGAGCCCTCCCTTTTGTGATGTGTTTGCCTTGTGTGGGTTGTGTTTAGAATGTTCATTCTGGACAGCCCATCCTTGTAGTGTTATAAAAGGATGCTGGCAAAGCAAAAAACCAGCTTTGGTAAAACCTCAGGGCAGTTTCTACCCACTGCAGCTCAGATGTGTCTTTCAAACTTCATCTTTGTTTCAGTTTGAAGCTAAGAAAGTTACAGTAAATGACTGCATATAGTGGATGTTTTTTCTATTTTTAATCTTTTTCTTTTAAAATTGCAGGAAGGATTTCTGCTTGGAGAGGTGAGACAAGAAGAGACTGTCAGCATTAGTGATTCACAGATCAGCAACACTGAATTTCTACAAGTGATAGGTAGGTGATATAACTTTGAGTTGTTCTGAAATAGGCACTGCTCAGGTTTCATGTTTTCAGGAGGTTTCATTAAGAATTGTTTCTGGTGTGAGACAATCACAGGGTGTGTCAGACTTCCAGGATCACACTTGCCACAGTGTCTGTGTGCTTGTGGGGGAGATGTGAAGAAAAGAAACAAATCTTTGCAAGTTAAAGGGGTTTCATGCACCTCCTTTTATGGAGGAAAGATTATTTATTGAAGGTATTTGTCTGCATTCCATGATGGAAAAATTACTATGGGGAATTTCCTGCTTGATACAGCTGCTTAAATACAGCATGTGCTCAAAATAAAATTAATTCATTGCTTGATTTACTGGTACTGAAAGGGGCAGGTTTTCAGAAGCAGGTTTGGATGGATGGCTGGGAATTGGTGACATCATAAACTGTCATAGCAGGACTGGACAAGGAATATTAGACAATTTGTTGATAAGCACAAGTTCTGTACTGCTGATGTGTTGTGAAAACTGAGCAAAGATCAAAGATCTTGCTGCTCAGTGTTGGTTGAAGGAGATTTTTTAGCCATGAATGAGAAGCTGTTGCATGTTTGGTTTATAGAATATAGGAAAGCCCTGAAAAAACTGCCTTTTTGTTTCTGGATATATAACCAGCTGTTTAAATAGATTTAAACCTTCTTAAATACCTGGCTTTGGGACTGTGATCCAGATAACAAAGCAAGGTGTGCATTAAGCTCAGTGAGAACACAAACAGCTCTGGATTGACTCTCAGATGTTACTCTGACACAAACAGGTGATCTGTGAACATGTGCAGTAGCACCATGTTATGTCCCACCTTGCAGTGGTGATGGTTTTGTGAGCTGGGCTCCAGAAGGTTCAGTAGTTTCCTGTCCTGGTTATTCCTGAGAGAACATGGGTGGTGAATTGACTGGGAAGTGTCAGTTATGAGCTAAATTTGAGAAGATCAAGGCAAGGCATTTGTTGTGTTTGCATATAATCACTATCAGAGTGTTGCTGATGGCTCTGTGTGTTCAGACAAAACTGGCAGAGCCAGTCACTTCTAGGTTTTTAAATTAGACCTTGCTCTTCAGTGGTCACTGATCTTAGTTGTTGTTGGCAGTGATGTCACCACCTGCAGCCTTGGCCTGGTTTCCTAAACCAAGTGTTTGTGGTGTTAAAAATTGCTCCCTTTTTAAATCACCCCCTTGTCACGTTATTGATTACAATGAGAATGGAAATTACCCACTCCTGAAGACGTGCTGGTTATTTTCTTTATTTGCCATTTTGACTTCAATACTTATTCATCAAAGTCAACTCTTGGACTGCCAGTTCAGCTCATGAGATTGACAGTTTTGTGGCAATGTTGTCACAGATGACTTTTCACTTTCTTTTGTGTCTCCTTTGTGCTGGTGTTTCAATATATGAGTGTGTACTAGATACAGATATATATATAAATAAGTACATATATATATAAATAAGTCAGTGTAAACCTTAAATTTAAAATGTTGGCTGCTTCTTGGGGTTTGAGCAGGAGGCTTCTTGTTTCCTTTTTCTCAAAACACAAGGTCTGTGTAGCAGCATCATCACCCAAGAACCAAGAATGTTGTTGCAGTCAATGTATTTGCTGGAAGGGACTGATCTGACATGGAATAAGTGTACTTACAGGCTTTGTTAGCAGATTGTTTCCACAGATGCCTGCATGGTGGTATGAAAATATTAGAGTTGATACAATTTTATATCAAATAAAGGAGTCAGTAACTCTAACAGCAGCATCCTGAGGAGTTCTTGCCAGTGAGGATGTGCAGTTTGTCAGGCAGTGTGCCTGGAATGGTTGCTCAGGGCCTTGTTTTGATAGACACCAAATGTGCTGAGAGGTGGATGGTGCTGGCTGCTGTTCTTGGGAGCTGTGATCCATCCTGGTGCTCTGCTGGGATGGCAGCCCCGAGCAGCAGGTGGTGAATCACTGCAGGGAGGCACAGCCTGAGCAGAGTTCCTGCTGAACTCCAGTGGGGCTCTGCTGCTGCAGCTGGAAATATTTGTGCTGTGTGATCACAGAATCCCACGGGGGGTTGGGTTGGGAGGGACCTTCAACCCCATCTTGTTCCACCTCCTGCCATGGGCAGGAACACCTTCCACTAGACCAGATTGCTGCAAGCCCTTGAAAAATAACTCATGCTTGGTGTTGGAAAGACAGTGTAAGATTGGACTTTTACTCTTTTCTCACTCTCCTCTGAGATTGCTGGCGTGTTACAACATTTGCTGATTAAATAAGAACCTTAGCATTTATCACAACCTTTTCAATGAAAAAGCATTGCCCTGATTTTTTTAATATTTTCATATAACAATTGTAAAGTGCAGCTAAATCTTTTGAAATTGCTTTTAACCCCTTTTCTCATTAGAGGTTCTGTTTGCCTTGCCTCTTTAAGCACTACAATGTATAATATTTCAGTGATTCCCTTCCCCATCCCTTTTTTATTTCTTGCTGATGTAAGAAACAATGTATATGGATGCAAATAAGCTGTTGTGGAAAGGTGTAGAAAAAGGAAATCAGAAATGCCTTTGTGAGGAGTTTGTCATTATTAAATAGTACCAAAAGTGTATTTGAGGCTCAGATAAATGTCTGTGTATCTGAGCAAGTGTATACCTTGCTTATTGAAATATTTTTCTATGTAAAAGGTCAAATTATGAAGTGAAGGCAGTTTTCTGTGTATGGTGCTGTGTCATCAAGTGTTGAGACAGTAAAGACAGTGTGTACTCTGACACAAATGTTTCTTGCTCAGTAACTCTGGTGTGGAAAGTTCATGCAGGATATGCCACTGTAATTTCTCTTTGCCAGGAGCAGTTGGACATATGTCACTTTTTTTGTTTGTTTGTTGTTGCAGAAATCCATAACCATGAGCCTTGTTCAAAACTCTTTAGGTAAGCTTCTTTTGTTGTCTTGCTGTGGTGGCTGCAGAATATAAAAATAGGGAGCTCCCTGCAATGTATTAGCATTTCAAATGTCCTTAGCAGTGTTTGCTCATCTGATGGTTTTACAGAAACACATGCAAGTGGCACCAACCATGACAATCAGAGTAGGAGTTGATAGTTGTAGTGCAGCTTGGAAGGGGTTTATTTCTCCATCTGTTTGGATTTCTGTGTACCTGGTGGAGGTAGGGCAGCAGTCAGGTCAGCTCATATCACTCTGATGATGAGGATGAATGTCAAAATCAATTTAAATTGTTGTAGTCTAGGCTGGCTCTGCCTGGGCCTGTGTGCCCTAACCCTGGTAACCTGCTGGGTTAACAAGTTGGTTTGTGCTTAGTGGTACCAACCTGCACCAACTAATTATTGTAAAATCTTCAGCTTTCTAGTTATTTTTGCCTTCTGATCTTCTGAAATCCAGAATTTAAATTAAATATGGGGCTAATATGGTCTATTTAACAGCTTCCATCTATTTACATGTAGATTTTCTTTATAGTCTTCACTTGTTACACAGTGTTGGCTTCTAAAGCACTGTCTAGAATTCCTTTTGAGAAGGAATTCCCAATTAATCTCCTCTCATCTTGAGAGATTTCCAGCCAATTAAGAAGACACAGTAGCTTAGACATTATGATTGACAGTGGTTGCATTAAAGAGAAAAGCTGCAGTCAGTCACTTGCTGGCTGATAATTACAGTGAGGGTACTCTTAACCCAGTGATTTAAAATGCTGCAGACTCCACACATGGAGATAAAGCACAGACACAGAAAGAGTTGGATATCCACCAGGATTATAAATAAATATTGCAAACATGAATTGAAAAAATTGTTATATATAACATCGTGTCTCAGATTTTTCATTAGTTCTAGTCTTGAGTTTTCCCAACAACTTTAGACCTTGTAGCAAATGGTATTTCCACCCTTATTTACTAGCCAAGCACCAAGCTCAGGATTTGGTGGTTTTTCACCCTACCACCCAAAAGCTGAAGTCACAGACCCTTAAACCAGGGCATTTTCCTGCACTGCTTTAAGTGTTAATGTCAGCTCTTGAAAGAGACCAAGGAGGAATCTATTTTCAAATGTTTTTCCTTTTATCATGCACTCTGATCTACCTAAATACCTAAACCTGTCTGCATTGGTAGATTTATAAATTCCTAAATCTGTCCTGTCCACAAAATAACAACATGTCAGGGTTTGGGTTCAGCTGTGGAAGCAGAACCATTTGGAATGACCATGATACTTTGAATTACTGCTGACTCTTTTGGCTTCAAGGATCCAGCCATGTGAGTGCAGTGGCAGCATTGGAGCTCCAGAGATTGATTTGGAGTTGCATTTGGAATGGCCCTGCTTTCATTTCTTCTGGCCCAGTAGGCTTCTGATTATCAAAGCAGGGTTTTACAGAATGCTGGTCAAAATAAAATTGCACAATGCATTTCTGTGGTAAAAGTAAGGCTCTGGAAGTTGCTTTGTATTGTCTAGAATGCCATCTACTTGTAGAACACTCAAAGTAGAAATTACTTACTTTGTATAATGTGTGTGTATTAACTGTGTACCTATCTTTCTCCCTTCCTTTTTGTTCAAGCTTTTATGACTATGCAGGCAAAGTTAATGAGGAAAGTTTGGACAGGATTCTCAAAGACAGAAGAAAAGTAAGTTGTCTGTCTTTTCCTCCTGTTGTAGGCATTAGAGTGGGTTTGGAAAACAAATGGGAAAAAAAAAGGCAGTTAACTAGAATAAATGCTTTCCTTCACAAATCTGATGGTTTGTTTTGATCCAGAGCTTATCCTGTACAGAAGTTGTTGGATTTGTGGCGCTTAGATTAAAGTGGGAGCAATGTCTAATTTTCCTGAAGAAATGCAAAGGATTTGAGTGTAGGTTTCCAAAGGTGTGGGGCTCTATTGACCATCTCAAACTCAGATCTTGAGGAATTCAGTTTGCTTTGTTGTTCTAAAGCTTTTGGGTAATGGTGACGCCACAGTATCAGCCCCTTTATCCTCAGAAGGTAAATCTGTGTCTCTCAGGTAACACTGTGGGTTTTTCCTGATGTGCTTTGATTGCAGAACGTTATTGGATGGTACAGATTTAGGAGAAACACTCAGCAGCAGATGTCATACAGAGAGCACATCATTCATAAACAGCTGACACACATCCTTGGAGTGCCTGACCTCGTCTTCCTTCTCTTCAGCTTCATTTCCACTGCAAATAACTCAACACATGCTTTAGAATATGTGCTTTTTAGACCAAACAGAAGGTAAGCAAACTCTTACCTTTGAAAGAATGAGGTAAGCCCTCATTCTTTGTTCTGCTTTTTACTGCTATTTTTAAACTATTTAGGAGTTTGTACAATGGCACTTAAAAAAGGCTTTGTGTTTGTCCAATGATGTCTTGGGGTGCTTATTAATGATGACAGGTTTGGTTTTATTTTGGGGGTTTTTTTTGTGCAAATAATTCATAAATTAAAATTGGAGTGAAGAAAAATTCTTTTCAATCTGTAAAGCGTCAGACCAAAAAAAAAAAAATCTGTTTTAAGAGACATCAGATGTCATTACCATGTTTCTTCTAGATGATCTGAATATCCCTCTGATAGTTTGCACATTATAAAGGTTTTTGGAAGTGTAGAGGTAGCTCTGTATTAAGGGGTTTTGATCCTGCATTTATTTTGAACATAACTTGTAATATTCAGCTACTTTTACAACAAATCTAATGCAGAGGCTTTAAAATTAGATGAGTTCTGATCATCAGAGGGATGGGATAATATCAATGCTTTTGTAAAGAATCTTTTTCAACTGAATTAAAAAATCTTTCTGAACCTTCTCTGCAGGTATAATCAAAGGGTGTCACTTACTATTCCTAATCTAGGCAACACTAGTCAGCAGGAATACAAAGGTTCTTCAGTGCCAAATACTTCTCAGAATTATGCCAAAGTTATTAAGGAACACGGGTAAGGACTTTTCCTTTTTAAATGAAGTAGCCATCAAGCTCTGCTCTCTGTACCTCACAGAGAATACCACAAATGTGCATGCTGAGCAGCAGAAAACCAGTTCTGGAGGAGACTGGTCAGTTCCCAGTGTGCTTTTTTCCTGGTTAGAATTGGATCTTTCAGAAGAACCAAGGGAACTCAGTGCACTTTTCAGAAAAGCAGAGTTGGTGTGCCCAGTCCATGCTGGGACCCTTCTGGCTGGAAGCTTCTGACTTGATTTCCCCACCACCCACCTCCCCATGGAATTCTGTGTGCACTTGAACTCTGCCTCAGAAGCATTGAATTCTTGATGTTTTTCTTAAGTATTTTCAACTAAATGCCATAAATTCAAAGTAGCTTTTCTGGCTGTTAACAATGAAATTATACAAGCTTAAAGATTTTGGCACAAGTTTAATCTCATTCAAATGAGACTTTATTGTTCCAGAAGAAGTTTTGGAATTGAATATGCTGCTGTCCAAATTTTTGTTTATGACAGTATGGTACATTTTTAACAATATACTATTGCTGAAATAGCATATTTAGCAATAAGATACATTTTTAAAATACAGTGATAGACTGCATAACAGGAATTCAAAGACAGCATGAGCTAGTAACCTGTATTGTCTTTTCTCACTGGTGATTTCTGCTTTCTTTTTAGTACTGATTTTTTTGACAAAGATGGAGTGATGAAGGACATCAGGGCTATCTATCAGGTTTATAATGCACTTCAGGAAAAAGTACAGGTAACATCCTTTACTCCATATTGGTCTGTATATATGTGGCATCTTGTGGCATCTTTTATTCATCCTTTGGTTAAAGCAGGAGTGGAGGAGATGGAGATTTTTAGAGCTCATAAGCAATTATCATGGAGTGTAGGAAAATAAGACTGACTTTAAAATTAAATGTTTCAGTTTCTATTTAATGTGAGCATTTGCAGTGGCTTCTGTGAAAGTGGTTGGTACAAATAACACCATTTTTTTCTCTTTTGCAAGTAAAGGATTTGATACTTAGTGATTTATGGGAGGTGTTAGTCATTTTTAAGGGTTTGCAGTGAAGAGAAACCCTGCTGAAGGCTGTTGGGATTTGCAGAGGTTTAAAAATGACTCCTGGCTCTGGGTATGGAGCATGAGCAGAGCACCATCTGTTAGTTCAAACTTGTGAACATTTTGTGTGGAGCATGAGTGAATCCTGCTCCAAATGTGCCAAAGCATCTGAAAATGCCTGGAGTGTCAGCTCTGCTCATTGTGAGCTTGTCAGTTCACAGCTTGTCCTGTGTGAAGAGCAGTGGAGCTGTGCTGCCCGGGGAGCTCACACATCTGCTAATTGTGCTGGAGTCACAGCTTGTTCCCAGGCTTTCCCCGTGCATCTGCCCTGGGGGGATTCGTGTCTCTGCTCCAGCTCAGCTCTGCTGGCTGGCTCCTGAGCAGGGAACAAGGAGCAGTCCCTCCAACCATCCCCTGCATGTGCCTGCACAGGGGGAGCTGCTCTTTCTCACTGCGAATTTGCACCTTCCAGCATCCTCTGGAAGGCAGACACTTCCAGGCAGCTTCAGGGAATAGGAAAATTTCTCTTCAGAGCTGTATCCATTAGCTAATGGCATTGTTGTGTGATGCTGCTCTTGCCAGGAGCATGGCTGTCCTCTGTGCTCCTGCTGTTTCAGTTGCTGTCTGGAAAAATGGAAATGGGCTTCTTTAGAAACCTGGAGCCAAGGAGGCTGAGGGGAGACATTGTTGCTCTCTTCTCCCGAGTCATGAGTTACAAGCCACGGGAGGAGGGGAAACCCCCTCAAGTTGCCCCAGGGGAGGTTTAGCTTGGAGATTAGGAACAATTTTTTTCCTGAGAGGTCTGTCAGGCATTGGAACAGGCTGTTCAGGACAGTGGTGGAATCACCACCCCTGGAAGTGATCTTGGCCAATATTTAATGTCATAGAATCACAGAATGCTTTGGGTGGGAAGTGACCTTAAAGCTCATCTCATTCCACCCACTGCCATGGCAGGGACACCTTCCACTGTCCCAGGCTGCTCCAAGCCTCATCCATCCTGAACACTTCCAGGGATGTTGGACACTAACCAACTTTGGATCTTACTGCAAATCTCCTGTCATGATGCATTATTTGGAAATGCTTTTCCTATAATGCAGCAGCAGCCAGTATAGAAAACAATCTTGAGGTTGAGTATTTCTGCTGCAGTTAAATCCTGCTTTTAGTTTTGTGCTTCAATAGCTTCTTTCCTGGTAGTGGATTTATTAATGTTGTCCTGAAACTATTTCCTACATTTTTGCCCAACCTTAGCATATCTTACATTTTTCTCCCAGGCAGTATGTATAGATGTAGAAAAAAGTGAACGTGTTGTTGAATCTTTTCAAGCTGATGTAAACAAGTTAAAAAGACAAATCGCACAAAAGAAGAATGAAAAAGAACAAGAAATAAGTAAGTTGCCTTTTATTTAACCTTTTTTTTTTTTTTCAGAAACAGATTTTGTGAGGAGAAAATGTTTTGTGGAGTTAAAATAATTGTTGTATTGCTGATAACTCATGGGAAAAAACATCCCATTGGGAAGGGCAGTATGGTGGTGTTGAATGACACCTGAGCTGTGAAAGTGTGTGTTGAAGGTATTTCTGCTGGAATCATCCAGTGTTAGCAAGCTTAAAATACAGCAGAGACAACACTGTAAAGAATAAATGAGCAAGTCAGTTCTGGAAGTAACACAGGAAAAGATCAGTTGTAGGAAAAGAAAAGTGGGAGAAAAAAAACATAGATAAATACTGGAGAGATTCTTTTTGAAGTAATGTGCTCACAGGCCAGGAATTATCCATGGTTTTATAAAGTCTTTATTCCCACTCCCATTTGCTGACTTAGTGGCAAAGATGTTTAGCACTGAAATGTCAGTTTTCAGTGTTGAAGTAAATCGTTGTGGGTGTTGTTCATCTTATTTTGCTGCTCCATAATTTCTTGAGTCAGTGAGCCTTGCTGTGTGAGCCCATTTGGCTGATTGCCACACTGTCCCTCCTTCCTAAAAACTGAGTGTGGCCTCAGGAGACTTTGGTTAGCAGTAGATAAGTTTTGTGAAGCACTTGGCTCCTTCCAAAGAGGCATTGCTGATCTAATTGAATTTGTGAGTGCAAAGGAAGACTGAAGGTAGAGAGTAAGGGCAGAGAACAGGCAAATGGGAAGTAACATAAAAACCTAAATAATTCATAAGCAAATTAAATATTTCAGCAAACAATGCCTCTTTTTACCTATGTTTGTAAATTATTAACAAATAATGAAATTTTGTCATTTTAGCTACGAGGTGTTTTTTATTATTTCTGTATCCTGTTACCTAAAGCAGTGTGTGACAAAAAGGTGGTTTAGGTGGGTGGACACCCCAAACTCTGCAATGGGCCTGCTGCTGTGACTGGTATTTTAATTTCCTCCAGGCAGTGAGGTACTGTTATCACATGAGCATTTTAGTCAGCACAAGTTCTTCTTTGAACCTCAAAGATAAGGTAACAGAGCCAGGATTAGCCCAGGACCATTTGAAAGGTGGAAGTAAATGAGTCACTGCTGTTTCCTGCTTGGCTGTAGATGAAGTAGGCAGGGAGCTGCTACTATGGGGAAGCAGAGGTGGATATTTACTGTGACTGGAGCTGATCCCAGCACAGATGGGAAAAGCTGGGGGAGGAGGAGGAAGAGCAGTCAGTGCTCAACTCTGGGTACTACCAGGGAGATGCAAATGCTGGACTGAGAATTGATGCCAGAGCAGAGAATCATGTGAGAGGGCTGAAACAAGAAAACATGCAGCTTGGAGCTCTGCAGTATTTTTAGATGTGAGTAGTTAATTACTGAATCTGGCCTTCTGTTCCCTCACTTGCTCAATGCTGGGAGAATTTCCTTGGTTTTAGTGAGGAAAAGGGAGAGTTTGATTCCAATGCCTGTGGGAGTGTTGTGTGAGAGCTTGGTGTTCTTACAAACCTTGGGTTAACAGGTTATGACTTAAACACTATTATAAAAGGCAGTTGAGACTTTAGCTGCCAGATCACTGCAATAGTTCTGTACATGTAGCAGGATGTTCCAGGCTTTGGTGAGTGCTGTGCACTTCCCAGATGCCAGGAAATCTCCCAGTGCAGTTCTCCTGTCATGGCCCAGAAGTGGAGTGCTGTTCTGCAGCCACTTAAGGGAATGTGCTTTTTTTCATTCCCAAGAGACATCTCAGTGACTTGGCTAAAGGAACTCTCACCCTCCATGTGGGGTTTCTCCAGTAAAAAGAGCTGATCCCATTGTGTCCCTCACCTTACACATTCCTGTGTCAATTCTGGCAGGTTTGTTCTTTAATAACCCCTTAGGAACCAGTCAAAAACTTCACTCTCTCCCAGTGCTTAACAAAACTTCCTGCCAGGAAGTCTTTCCTTGTGTCTAGTGTGCAGTACTCAAATTTACCTTTCTGCAGCAGCCTCTTAGACACATTTAAGAATAAAATACTTTCTTCAGTTTTCCCTACTAACCCCAGTTATTCCAGCCTTTCCTCTTCGGTCACGATTATTAGATCTCTGACGAGTTCTTGTGTTTTGTAGCATTTCTCCAGCTTTCCCTATTTTTTAAATTGTACATTTATTTTGGTTGTATTTTTAACAACTACAGTGAAATCATACATACCTGTACCTCCACAGCTGAGCACACCTCATGCATATTGATTTATAGTTTACATCAATCAAGTTTCTTTTCTGCAGGAGGATGCAAGTGTTCCTCATTTTGCTGCTCTTGCAGTTCATTATTCCTGTGCACGTCTTCCTCAAATTTAGTTTCCAAATCAGCTCATTTAAGATGATTTTCATGTTCCTGTTCTGATACCCTGCTACACTCCCAGCTCTAATTCCATCATTTAGATTTTTAATGTGAGTGCAGTTATTAAAATAATAATTTGAAGGAAGAACACAATAGTAATTTGAGGGAAGAAGACATGGTGATTTCTTTGCAGGTGTTACGAGATTGTCCCCTAGCACAAGGGGCACTGAAAGAGAAAGTACAAAATGATATTTTTAAGATACAATATCAAATATCAATTATGGATGAAAAATGAGTTGAGTTTTACTGAGTGAGACACAGATAGAGAGGAACAGGCAGGTTGAGCTCTAGCACAGGTGCTTTTTGATGTGAGAAGGAGCTGAAAAATACAGAGAAAAGATGAAATGTAAACAGCAACAGGCTGTGGAAACATCCTGTAGCTGTGTTTTTTGGGAGCTTAAACTGGAGGAAATGATCTGTACAGGATGACTGTGCACATGAAAGTGTAGCATGTTTGCACTTGGATAGTTTATTTGCTTTCTGACTCATTTTGGGTTTGAAATGGGATCACTGGGATAATTGAGCTGGTCCTGATGAGGTTCAGGCTGCACTGCTAAATTTAGGGGAGTTTGTCGTGCTCAAAGAGAAGGGTGCAGTGTTAAGCAAGATTTGATGTGACAGTCAGGGGTAGAGTATTGATGACTCTCTAAGCCTTAAATCAGAGGTATGAAAGATGAGTAGAGCAGCCTGAGAGGACAGGATCCAGTGCTGGAGTTGGAAAGCAGTGCCAGGGATGAGCATTTGATAACAAGCAGAAGGAAAGAAGAGAGGGCAGGCGAGGTGGTCACAGCTCAGGTATGTGGAGCACGTTGCCAAGAAAGCATTAAGTACCCCCTGTTCTTTGCTTTGTAGGAATGCAGCAGGCAATTTTAAGCAGGCAAATGCCAACAGATAGCGTGGAACCCATGTTTGTTCCCCGAATGTCCTACACTGGGTTTGCTGTGGAAGGCTGCACACTCGAAGATTCCGACGTCTCCGATCCGCCCCCGCCGTACTCGGATTTCAACACAAGCACTCACGACAGCTCTGGCAGCCCTGGGCTCCTGGAGAGCAGCAGCATCTTCATGCCTCGGCCTCAGGCAGTTGGTTCTTCCAGTTATGTTTCCACAACTGCAGGATTGAAATATTCTGGCAATGGAGCATCCATGCCATCTTCCCAAAGAGTGCTCGCTGACAATGTTGACGAATCAGAAGACAGTGATTATGAGAATTTGCTTGAACCCACAGAGTCCTCTGACAGTGAATACTCACAGACAAGGGAGTCACGACCTTCAGCACATCCTGATGGTGATTCCAGGAACACTCAAACTTCTCAGATTTGATAGGGGGGAAAACAGAACAAATCCACGTGACGCTGTTTTTTCATAATTGTTACCGAGAGATTTTGGGGATTTAACCCGGAGGAAATGAACTACACAGGATTCCTGTGCACACGAAATGTAGAAGACTTGCACTAGATGGTTTATTCACCTTGTGATACATTTTGCAAGTTTTATAATGGAATCATTAGGATAATCAAGTTGTACTAATACTGATGAGGTTCATGGATGTACTGGTAAATTTAGGCAAAATGAAATTTATAGAGATCTTGTAGCTTTTGTTGCCATATTTTCTTTAAGACAATAAATTGGGATGTAGTAACTAAGCACAGTTAGTCTACAGATAATGTTCTCAAATCAAAACTTACCTCTTGCACTATCATGCCTTGAATTTTAATTTTTGAAAGGGAATAATAAATATATCAGCCGCCTTCCGAATAGCTTTCTATGGTAAGCCAAATTGGCCTTTGCAAGCAAAGAAATTTTGATAATTCTGAGAAGCCTGATAGGAAAAGACGTGGTCAGCCTCCTTCTGTGGGCATGCCCTCATCAGAGGAGGGGGTTGGTTCAACATTTTTTACAAACAGAATGTGTCTCACTTCAACTGATGGTTGCCTTTTTTTCTGTAAAGGATGTCTGGGGGGGTGGGATGCCTGGTAAATCATCCAGATGAATGTCATAAATAGAATTATTCTGGTTTCGCTGGGTTTACAATGACTTTATGCCACACTAGCCTCATTTATTGTCTCATGTGTTCTTTTAGCATAAATATGAAGTGCACATACAGGAGTAAATGACCGACAGAAGTAGTAAATTCCATCATGATTGGACTTTGGAGTCTGCAAATTGCAAACATCAGAGACTGCTACTTGCATTTTATTTGCATCTGAGTATTGGATTTACGCTTCTAGATGAGTTATTTTATGTGATAAATAGGGGATAGGGTAGGAGAAGATTGTTTGGAGAGTCCCCTGGGTTTATTACCTCTTTTCCTCTGGGTGAAACATGTAAATGATTATTTTAATTTGAATTACAGCTCTTGTCAGAAAACTGCCGTTTGGGATAAATGAAGTGTGGTATATTTAGAGAATTTCATGTTTGGATGCACTTACTTTTATTTAAATACTGCTTGTATGCTAACGTTGCCCAAAATATGTGAAATTGTGCCACTAAGAAGTTTGTATTATTGGACTTTATCCCTGATGTGTAAATGAGAAAATACACATTTTAAGATGAGGTTATCTGCAGCGTTTATCACTTTGAGGTATCAATAGCCACTTCTTCAGTTTACACCCAGAACAGCAAAGCAGTTGCTGAAAAATTTTAAGTATCTGAAATTTACCCACGGAAATTTTAGTCTTCTGGATCATATCCATAGGCAAAAGTCTGTTCATTACCCTCTCCTTAGCTGTACTAAATTAAGCAAAATAACTTTGGGAAAAAAAAAAAGAGATGTTAAAATTGCCACTCTTCTACCAAGTGGTTCCATCTTTAAACATCAAGGTTTTAACTATTTGACATTGTTCTCATTACTCTTGACTGGATGGATTTTTGTCTTGGAGTGTTGCAATCCCTGGAGCAGAGACCTGGCTGTGGAGTCACCACCTGTGAGCACCTGTGGCTCAGGTGTGGACGTGTCGATGCTGGAATCAGAACTGACAGGTTGGCAGCCACCCTCTTCATTTTTATTCTGCACAGAAACCTGCAAAATGTACATCTCTGAGAAAGCAGTTAAATGTGACAATAAAATGTTATTTAATCCTGCTATAGATTTTAATGCTTGTCAGGTGCCACGTTGGTGGAGGAACTCACTGGAAAGCAGAAGTGCAGCTCAGAAGTGTTTGTTCAGACTGATTTGCTTGGGGGACTGAGGGGATGTGTCAGAGGGAGCATTCCATGCCTGACACATGGTTATACAAGATCTTTGAATTCTGGGGTTATTTAACAAAAAATGTTACAAGTTCTGCTTGGTTTTCCATGCACCTTGTAGGTGGGACAGGTGTGTCATCGTGCCTCCAGCCACTGCCTGCCTGCAGGTATCTTCATTCACCGTAATTGCTGACTCATAAGGACAAAGGGTGTGGCTTTTTTTTGTTTTTAATGTAGATGATATTCTGGTAAAAATACACCTGCTTGGACTTTGCAGTTTTCTTGACAGTCCTGTTGAAAATAACAGTGGTGGGTTGAGATCTGTCAGAAGGCCACAGGGAGCAGCTTTAGTCCTAAATTGTGGAGTTTCACACCTGGGAAACACCAGGGTGACTCCTGGACAGTCCCTGTTGGTGATTCCCAGGAGCAGGGCCTGTAGCTGTGTCCTCTCTCTAACAGGAAGGCAGCACTGAGGAAAAGCTACTGAAAATTGTCTTCTGTGTCCTTCTGTTCCAAATCCTGGAGTTTTCCTGGTATCACGGAATATTTTCTGGTTGATTGTGAGAAACCTGGAACTGCTGCTTCCTTTATTTCCAAATTTATTCCCCCTCTGACTGTTGATAGTAAGAAGAACAGGGATGCACCATATGGGAAGCCTCAATGAATTAGAACTATCACATATGCCTACAAAAGGAAGCATCATCAAATATTTCTGAAATTAGCTTGGATTGACACTCTGGGAGTCTCCAAGTCCTGTCTTTGCTTATGGGATGGAACGTGTTGGCAGAAAGACTTGTGAGCATTGTTAATTTTGGCATATTCATGACTGTGCAGGTTTGGAGTTCATGTCTCACATCTCTGGGGACATTTCACTGCCTCTGACATGTCCTGAGTTAAAATGTAAAGAGAAGCTGTTACTGTTGATGTAGCATCAAGATAAGATAAGCAAACTGATAAAACTCCTGTTAAGTGGGAAGATGCTTCTGAGTACACTGAATGTAACTAGAATCAGTCTGAAACTTTGCTTTTTTTGGTGCTGCAAGGTTTATTTTAAGGGTTAGTTTTGATAACAGGCTTTCTTTGCTTGGTTCTTCCATGGTTCTGCCTCTGAGCAGTCTGCAGATCAGCTAAAAAGGTATTGGTTTCTGGCTTCCTTTGAGGTAAATCTTCCTCTGGCTTTCTGTTTTCTTTCCAATATCTGTGGTTTCACACACATTTCTCTGTCACGTTAGATTTGTGGGGGTATTTGCATGTACCTTTATAGTGCTGCCCCTGTAGCTTGTGGATTTGGGAAGAAAACAGAATTTAATTAGAGTTTCATTAGTAAACTGGTAAGTACTTGGGCACCTTCCAGTGCCTGAAGGGACTCCAAGAGAGCTGGAGAGGGACTGGGGACAAGGGATGGAGGGGCAGGACACAGAGAATGGCTTTAAGCTGAAGGAGGGGAGATTTAAGTGGGATTTTGGGAAGGAATTGTTCTCTGGGAGGGTGGGAGGCCCTGGCACAGGTGCCCAGAGCAGCTGTGGCTGCCCCTGGATCCCTGGCAGTGCCCAAGGCCAGGCTGGATGGAGCTTGGAGCAGCCTGGGACAGTGGGAGGTGTCCCTGCCATGGCTGGGGTGGAACTGGATGGAATTTAAGGTCCCATCCAACCCAAACCATTCTGAAATTCTATGAGCTGTCCCAGCCTGTGGTCAGGCCAGTGACAGGAATAGCCTGTGGCTCAAATTCCCAGTTGTCCCCCTGGGGGGCTCCTGAAGAACTCTCAGCACTACACCTGTCACACCCCATGGAACCAAGAGCAAGAATGTTCAAACTGTTGACTCCTGGGTTTTCTTGCTCTTCACTCTTACCTATAAATAACCTTCTATTGGGTAGCAGCATCTTGGATGAAGTTCCTAAAAGAAGAAAAGGAGGAGATTCCTTTGCTGTGCACAAAAATCCCTGGATTCCCCCCGGGAACAGCTGGTGTCATTCCCACTGGTGGGAGCAGAGAGGCTTCAAAGGCAGGGGGAGCAGAAGTCCAGGAGACCTCACTTTACCAGAGCTCCAGCCTGGGAGATTGTTCTCCTTATTCTGAGAGAATTTCAAGCTCAGCTTCCTAGGCAAGCCCTGCAGGTGGAGATGGATGTCAGAGCAGGTCAGCTGGATCCAGTCAGAGTTACCTTCAGGAAAGAAGGATCATCACAATCCCATCAGCTCGTGGTGTGGGTGGGTCAGGAGTAAATCCAGCAGCAGGCTGTGTGCCAGTGGAAATCTAGGAGGTTTTTCCACCTAGGAAAGTAGTTTTTTCCTCTTTCTGACCTTTAAATAAGATGGTAACTTGCACATCCTTGTCTTTTCCCTGGCATCATCCAGAGAAAACAAAACACCTTATTGCCTTTTCCAGGGTTATTAGGAGAGGTGCCTGCTGAGCTCTGCAGAAGGAGCTCAAGGCCACCAAGGCTGGGAAAGCTGCTGCTCTGCACCACTCCTGATCACTGCAGGGGCTTGCATTAATTATTTCCAGCTCTCCTGAGATCCTGTTGTTCCCTGCTCCAGGCTCTGCCAGCACCAGGGCTCTCAGTACTCACCTGGTATTAAAGAGAGGAGTTGGTTGTTCCCCTCGTGTGGATTTGTGTGCCATGTATTTATTTCCTCTGGCTTTATTGGAGAAGGTGTTGGAAGGGAAATATAAAAATCCACAAGAGACAAGTCAGTAATAGAATAAACACACAGGTGTTTTGAAATTCTTCCACTATAAGCAATATTTTTAAAAAACTTTTGCCTAATTTATTTTCCTGCTCAACATTTTGCTTTGGGCAACTGTGGCTTTTTTTCCAAAGGAGGAAAAATAGTACTGCTAAAAGTTTTCCCTTCAGAAGGCCCATTTCTACCATGGGGATTGCTCCAACAATTCTTTTGGTGGCAGTTTGTGATTTTTAACACATTTTAAAGAGTGAGAGGTTGCTGTAGCTGTGAGCAGGGATCATTGGCAGTCTGTAATATTAATAAGGAATAGCCAATTTTAGCCCTAAATGGATTCATCTTAAATAAAATGTTCATACTCAGCACTTATGTAAAAAGTCCTTTAAACAGGATGATACCACCCAAATGCTGTGGCTGTAACTTTTTAGCCTGAGCAGAGCTGCCAGCTGAGAGGTAGCACAGAAGGCACTGCTTGGTGCTCAGCAAACTTTTTATCTTAAACCTGTAGATGTTTGAGTCATAGGCTATGGAATGTTTAAAGCTCTCTGCCTGCAATAATGCAAGGTTTTGGCATGCAGGAAGGTGAATGCTCTGCTGACTGGGCGCAGTAAAGTAGCTGTCACTTGTTAACAACAACCCTTAATGCAGGGGTGTTAAATTTAATCCAGCCTGGACACCTGCAAGAGCAGAAGGCTGAACTTCCTTCCCATGGGTGTATCAGCCATGCAAAGGGGGAGTTTGAATTCCCACACAAAAGGAGCCTTGGTTTCAGCAGGTGCTGTTGAGCAGGTCCCTCCTTTTCCTCAGGCAGGCTCGGCTGACACTGCATCCCTGCTGGGGCTGGTGCAGTCCCAGAACACGTCAGGAATGTGGGGAATGGGATATCCCTGTCCTGAGGGCAGTGGGTGCTGCAGGGAGCCCCGGGAAAGCAGGGACACTTATTTGAACAGGGAGCACAGGGTGGAACTGCAGAGAGCTGCACCGACAGTGCCACAGCTGCACAGCAGGACCTGCCTGCCCTGGGCACACAGGATGGAGAACATCCTGCTCCCTTCAGCAAGGGAGACCTCACCTCTTCTAATCCTTGAATTTCAGAGTGCCCCACTCTGACACAGAGACTGAGGAGAAAGTCTGAGCAGAGGGACCAAGGGACTGAGCTCCCAGGAGTGCCCACTCTGGAGCTCCAGAGCCCTCACTAGGGTGGGATGAGGGATGGGCCAGTTATCCTTATAGGGTCTGATCCAGGCTTTTTGGTGGGATTAAGGCTGTTACTTTAGCAGCAGGTTTCTTACCTGTTCCTGGTGGCTGAGGGGGGTTTGCTCTTGCTCTGCCATTTTTACATGGCTGTGAATTGTCCAGACCCAGGTGAATCGTTGGCTTTGGCACATTTAAGGGATCTTAACCCAGCCAGACCAAACACAGTGCCTTTCCCTATTATGGATGCACAAAGCCCAGGGCTGCTATTCCCATTTTTAACTGCTCTCCTACAGGTTGCTACCAGGGAATGTTTGCTTTCTGAGCTGTTGATTTTGCACAAAAATCCTTAAATCAAGCTTTTATACCCAAATTCAAACATTGCTTGTTGAGCCCATCTCCCAAGTGTATAATGTATCCGTGCCCTGCTGCTGGGAGAGCAGGGAGTTTGCAAGGATAAAGGAGCAGGAAAAGGCATTGAGGCTTTAGTAGGGAGTCAGTGAGCACTGCTGTGAAAAATCACCCTGTTAATTCTGGCAGTTCCCACTGAGCTGTTCACCCATGGAAAGGAGAAGCTGGGGAACTTCTCAGTTCATTTATCAAAGTACTTGCAATTCAAAGCAGGTGAAGCAATAAAAAACTATTGAGCAGTGAGAGATCACTTCACCAGCTTGTGTGGGTGCTCTGTGTGCAATCAGTGGGGACAGGGGCTGGGACTGATCCTGGGCATTTCTGTGCTGATGCTCCCCAGGAAGGGGATTGATTTTGCCAGATTATAAAACAGCCTTGGCCTTCAGTGTGGTGGGAAGGGTAATTTCAAAACCAAATGTTTGTGAATGGTGTGGAATTCACCCCCAGGCTTTCGATGGGCTTGCCTCCCTCAAGCAGTGGTTTCCAGAGCCCAGGAGGTGCCAGTGGCAGCCCCAGTCCTGCAGTGAGTCCCTCTGCAGCTGGAGTGACCAGGGCAGGGGAGGCAGAGCTGTGGGATTGCTTTGATCTTCAGCTTAAGCTGGCACAGGCTACAGAAATCCACCTGTATCCCAGAAATCCACCTTTGTAACACCCAGCCTTGCAGGGAGAGCTGAGTGATTCCCTTTATCTAGCTGTCCTAGAAACTCCACTGCAGCTTATTTCACACTGGCCCTTGGGAATCACATCTGAGCACTCCCTCCTCAGCCAGGGAATTGGGTCAGTGTCGAGTCCCTGGGACCCAGCAGTTCACAGCACGTGGCTCCTCTATTTCTCTGTTTTTCTCTGTTTCATGGTCCATGTCTTTGTCATTAAGTACAACTAGTTTGATTTTATTTTTCCATTGCATGGTTAGGTTTGATTTGAGGGCACTACAAAATCAGATGGAGCAGCCACAGCTTTTCTGAGCAAGCAGGGCCTCCCCATCTGGGACTTTCCCTCGTGGGGACCTGCAGCAAGCACAGCCAGACCCTTCACTGCTCTCAGTCACAATTTCTTTATTCCTACTGTTTTTGGCAATGATCATTTCTAATACCTTTGGATAATTCTTAGCTGTAACTGCACAGTCATTGTGGGGGGGAATGATAATCAGAATGTCTCTGATTTGAACAGCCCGTGCTTTTCCCTTTGCCAGAAATACTCGTGCAGACTGACACCTGCTATTGTGCTCAGGCTCTTTTTGCTTCAGCAAACTTCTCTGCAAATGTTTCATCTACTCTTTTTTTTTAAATTCAGTTGCAGTTACAAAAGGCACTGACTCAAGTCTTTCAGAGTTGTCATTTCAAAAATGGATTCAGAATAACAAGGAAAAAAAAAGTTGTTTTTTTTTTCCAGGGAAAGGTGAGAGAATGCAAAAGTGCTGAAGTCAAGCACAACTTTTTACAGGTGCTGGGAGATCTGCACTTTTATCATCCCTTCAGAATCCACATTTCAGGGTGTTTTAGGCAAGGGTAACACCCTGAGGAAAACCAAGCAGTGTTTGGGAAGAGCTGGTGCTGCACTCGGGGCAGAGGAAAGGCACAGAAGAGTTCCAGCAAAACTGGAATTGCAGGGGAGCTGGGATAGCTGCAGGAGAGGCCCTGGGAGCTGGCTCTGCAGGGACACTGAGCCACCCGAGGGACACTGGGACACCATGGGACACTGTGGGACACTGTGGCACACCGTGGTGCCTGCCTGCTGCTCCCAGCCCATCACAGCCTGTGCCAGCTGATGTGCCAGGGAGCTGGGATGTGCTGTGGGATGTTCTGGCTCCATCTGTAAAGCACTGCCTGACCCACCCCCCTTCAACCACAGCCTGCCCTGACAGCTGCTGGCTGCAGCAAGGCTTTGCCTGCCTGCCCTCCCTCGGGGGGAGGCTGCAGCCCTGCAGAGCCAACTCCTGAAAACACTCTCAAAAAAAAAAAAAAAAAAAAAAAAAATTTTTTTTTAAAATATGTTTTAAACTATTAATGTCCTTTATTGACTAAAAAAATCCCAGGTGCAATTTTGTGCTGTTTTCTAGGTTTTCATGTAGTTCTCTAGGTTTTTGGGTTGTTCTCTAGTTTTTAGTGTTGTTTTCTAGATTTTTGTGTTGCTCTCTAGGTTTTTGTGTTGCTTTCTAGATTTTCATGTGGTTTTATAGGTTTTCATGTTGTTTTCTATGTTTTCATGTTGTTTTCTAGATTGTAATAAAATCTCCAGAGAACACTCAGTGACAGCAGCAAGTATTTGAAGCCCAGGGAATGGGATCTGTTTGAAGACACCAAGACTGGAGGTTGGCTGCTGGGACCAGGTAAGGTCCCCACATCCCTTGGCTTGTGACTGAGGAAGGATCAGTGGGCAGTTGTTCTCAGAGGGTGACCTGGTACTTTCTGATTTCATGGCTAGAGGGATGGATGAGCTCCTGAGTCCTCGGGCAGCTTCACTCAGTCCTTCCTTGGGCTGCTGATTTGTGATGGGCTGGTCCATGGCCCCAGAGCAGGTGGGGCAGATGATGAGGCAGGTTCCCTGTGCCCTGGCATCAGGACCTGGCCTTGCTGGGTGCCCCATGGCACAGTGCCTCTCCTGGTGAGCACCAGGAGGGTGTTCAGCCTGGAGAACAAAAGGCTCTGGGGAGACCTTGGAGCCCTTGCAGGGCCTGAAGGGGCTCCAGGAGAGCTGGAGAGGGACTGGGGACAAGGGATGGAGGGACAGGGCAAGGAGAAATGGCTTCACACTGAGGGTTAGAGGGCATGTTGGGAAGGAATCCTTCCCTGTGAGGGAGGTGAGGCTCTGGCACAGCTGTGGCTGCCCCTGCATCCCTGGCAGTGCCCAAGGCCAGGCTGGATGGGGCTTGGAGCACCTGGAACAGTGGAAGGTATCCCTGGCATGGCAGGAGGGGTGGAATGAGATGGTTTTGAGGATCCCTTTGAGCTCAAACCTTCTGTGATTCCATGGAATGCAGTGCCCTGACACCTTGTCCAGGTCCCTGTGGGTTCCAGGGAGCTCCAGCCACGGACCTGGTGGAAAAGCAAAGGGTCCCAGGATGAGGGAAGAGATGAGAATTTTGACTCCACGTTTCAGAAGGCTGATTTACTATTTTATGATATATATTATATTAAAATAAAATGATATATTAAAACTTACTAAAGGAATAGAAGAAAGGATTTCATCAGAAGGCTTGAAAGGAATAGAAAGGAAAGGAATGATAATAAAATCTTGTCACTGACCAGAGTCTGAGCCAGCAGGACTGTGATTGGCCATTAATTAAAAACAACCACATGAGACCAATCAAGGATGCACCTGTTGCATTCCACAGCAGCAGAGAATCATTGTTTTTCTTTTCCTCTGAGGCCTCTCAGCTCCTCAGGAGAAAAGATCCCCAGGAAAGGATTTTTCATGCAATATGTCTGTGACAGAGAGTGAGGCCCAGAGCCTTTGGTGGCCCCACGTGCAGCAGGAGCAGGGCCCAGGAAGCAGCTCAGGCAGAGGGGAGGGAGCTCTGAGCAGGTGAAAGGCTCATTGTTGCTACTGGCAACATCTCTGGGGTGCCTGTTTGATGAGAGTGGGAAGGCAGGAGGGGGCTGGCTCATCCATCTCCTGCTCCTGTAGGGTGGGAAGGTGTCTGCCACCCATTTGCAGCTGAGCTCATTATGGAATCTAAACTGGTATTGATCATAAATTCTCTATTTAAACCATTTTGAGAGAAAAGCCCTTACAGTGATCCTTTCCTGCCATATTTTCAGGTTAATCAACAGTTTTCATCCTTTATGAAAAATCATGAAGCACATGTACTCTCTCTTAGTGCAGGTCTCTCTCACTTGGAGAGAGAAAACATTCTCTCTTTGGAAATATTCTCCACCCCTTCTATTCTCCAAAGCAAAACAATTAAAATCAGAAGTTGTTTTGCATTCCTCTGTAGCTATTTTAATGTTAACTCAAAAAATGGCACAGATAATTTTACCATGGGAGTATTTTAATGCACACACTGTTTTCCCCAAACAGGGTAGGTATTATTTCTGTCTTGCAATGGATTTGCTGAGCTTCCCATGCCCTGGGGTGGTGCCATCCCTCTGGATTTGCCCTGGGAGCTGAGCAGAGAGCTCAGCACTGTCCTAGCCCCCAGCTCTGCCCAGCACATCCTTTCCCCCATCCTGCTTTCCCCTTGCTGGCTGCAGCACCAGCAGCTCATCCCATCTCCCTGCCCAGCCTTCCCAGCCAGAGGAAAGGGGATAATAATGCTGTGCCATGCATGAGGATTAATATTTTAAAGTGGGTTGAGGCTAAAGGGTGTTACATGGATCTGATCTGTGCTGTTGGAGGTCAGCAGAAGCTTTAGGATAAGGATGGCGTAATAGTACTTTAAAAAAATAATTATGGTTTATTCTTTTGAAATCCAGTGATTTCCTGGAAGAACAGTGGGTGGTTTCAATGTAATGACCATGGAAGTTGATTGCAAGACATGCAAACCCTGCATGGCCCCCAGTGCCTGCCCCAGCCCTGATGCCTTCCCTCCTCAGCACACCAAGTTCTGCTTGCAGAGCAGTTTAGAGTAAGCTCTGTGCTGCATAAATATTAAAACATGTAATCAGATGATTGCCTACATGTTGTATTTTCCTTTGCAGGGATGGTTTTTACTCTCAGCAGGGGCACAGGGTGCCATGCAGCCAGCCCACACAGCCCTGGGGGATTTGTCCCATCTAACCTGTCACGTGTTCCTGTGGCTTGGACATCACCTCCTGCGTGGGCACCCAGTCTGGTTTGCAGATACATTCCCAGACGTGGAAAATAGAAGCAGCTGCCTCTTTGCTGGTCCTTCAGCCAGGCAGACTGATGGCCCATCTGCAGGGTGTGCCCCAGGGCTGGGTGGCAGAAATCCAGTGCCCTTTTCCCTTCCTCACCATCGTGTAGGGATCCAGGTAAGGATCCTGTGTAGGGATCCAGGTCAAGCTGCAGGTGGGCACTGGGTGATGCCTGGTTAAAGAGCCAGGGATGAGCCAGCCCAGCACACCTGAGTGTGCAAACACAGCTCCTGTGGAGTGAATCCATCCCTGCTTTTATCATCCCTGTGGATGAAGAGGCAGCCCTGGCCCCGCTGGTGTTCGGTGTCAGTTTGTTGGAGCACACTGCCCATCCCCTCATGGGATGTGCTGCATTATTCATCAGAGAGATGAAAAACTGGAGGAGCTATTGTTGGTCCTGTTTAAGCTCTCTGTTCCTGCAGCACTGAAAGGAGCAGTCATTACCTGTCTCCTCTTTCAGATCCAATTTACCAGGATGCACATTTCCTGGGAAGCTCTCTAGGGCTCCTCGGGGCCGGGATGATTTATTTATAGCAATGACCTTACAGCCACTTGGAAGACTGTCTGCTGACATTTGGGCACTGTAGAGCACTTGTGGCAAGAAGCTCCCTGTGTTTCCAATTCCCCATCCAGCCTGAAAAACTTTTTTGCAGCCTGTTTTGCTGTTGAGTAAACCACTGGATGTCACAGCTGGATTCCTCCGAGGCTCACTCAGACCCCTTGCTTGTTTTCTACACCTGTGGTTTTTTTTTTTTCCTGTTTCCTCTCCACATGCAAAGCCTGGCTCCCTCTCCAGACCCTGACCAGCCACGTGGAACAGCACTCTGTGTTTCCCTGCAGGCTGCTGTGGGATGCCCCTTGTGCTGAAGCATTTTCACCAATTAAGCTGGACAGGTCACCAGGGTGACCCAGCATTACCCAAACCTGCTCTGACTCTGACCAGGGCAGATTATTAAAGTGCAGGTTCATGATCCATAGGCTTGGCCACACAAAGCTGCAGGCATGTTCAGGAGTCCCTGAGCTCCCAGGGCAATGTGACTGAGCTTTTTGTGTCCTGTTAGAAACAGCCAGGCTGGGCTCACCCAGAAGGGTTTTGTTTGTACCCGTGCTGTGCTGGGCTCTGAAGGGCTTTTAATAGCTCCTGACAATTATTTTAGGATTTTGAACAGGGAAAGAGCTAGTAGATGTCTTTGGAAAAGGTCTGATTATTGCAGTGGGAGAGCAGGGACAGGGAGAGGGAGGTGTGGATGCAGAGGGACATGTGGCTGCCTGAGCACTGGATGTGCAGTGGAAGGACCCTTCTGACCAGTGCTGTGTGTTTGGGGGAGGCAAACTTAGGGCTGAATCTTCTGCTGAAGCTGTTAAAATTCTCCAGTTGGGGATCTCTGATTGTGAACCGTTTATCACTTAATGTGGCTAAGAGCAGAGAGAAAAACAAATTACCCTAAAACTCACCACTGAGGTGCTGCCATAGGACAGGGATTAGAATTTGGCATCTGGTGCTCACCTCCTTTTGGGGATCTTGGAAGTGTTAGTTCCCAGGCATCTCCCTGAGACCCTTCAGCAATCCCCTCTGTCCCCAGGTTCCACAGGCAGCCTGAACAGTCCTTGCACCATGCCTGCCCCTCACTGGGCAGACCAGAAGTTCATCCCACTGCTGCCTCAACAGGGAACCAGGAGAAAACACTAAAATCCCTCACAGAAGCGTGGGAGAGCCAAGCAGATCCCATTTCAAGCTGCAGCTTGTGCAGCTGCAGAGAAACACCAAGCATGAGGCAGAGGATGGTGGATCCCACTGGTTCCACCTGGGAATAAACAGGGAATAAATTCCTGCCTGGCACAGCCAACTCCTTCACAGGATTTGGGCTTCAAGCAGGGAAAGCACTGATCTCTGCAAGGCAAAAGCCTTGAAAATCTTCCAGGAAAAAAAAGTGGTTTATTCCTAGGAAGAGAAAATGGGACAGCTAAGGGAGAGTGAGGCAGAAGGGTGCCAGGGTGGCAGGAAGGCTTTAGGGACAGGATGGGAGGGGACATGGACACCACATGGAGCAGTGGCAGGGCTGGACACTGAGCTGGAACCCACATGTGCTGATGGTGGCAATCATTGCAGCTGCCAGCCAGGGGAAGGTGGGGCTGCAGCCTTCACTGGTGTCTGGAGTGTTTATTGTCCCCACTCTGTTCCTGCAGGGCTGTGTTGGTCACCTGAGCTCTTTAATCCTCTATAATCTGCTCTGGAACATGGGCTCTGAGGAATGCTTCATCCCATCCCAAGGACTGTCTCAGAAAGGTCCCCTTCAATGCTTTTCAGGAATTAGACATTCTGCAGCAGGAGCTGAGATGGTCCATGACCTCTGAGACACCTGAGTGAGAAATGATGGTGATGCTCCATTCCAATGAGGCAGATACTCAGCCTGGCTGGAAACTTTCTGAAAATGAGGTGAGCTAAACTGTTACAATTTTTAAAGTGTCATAATGATGAAAGGATTACAAAACCCTGAAAGTGGGACCAGGTCTTGACCCCTTGTCTTGGGTTAATTCTGTGGGGACAGTCCAGGACCTGGTGCTTTTCAAAGGGTTGTTCCAAGGTTTTACATTGGAGCAAAGGGAGGAAAACTTCTGCTCTGCCACTTGGACCAGGGGTGGGAGTTCTCTGACAAGCTATAATTTGAAATCTCTGAAGTCTAGGAGAGAGCAGTCCTTTTAAAGTCTCAAACTGGTGGCAGTTCCAAGCTGGGACATCATGTGCAGTTAGGGAATGGAAATTCAGTCATGCAAAACAGCTAAACATAACAACTGCTAAAAGAGAGCCTGCTCTGTAGGGGAAAATAGGGAGGCTCAGCCTAGAAATTTAATCTCTCATGTCCTGCATGAGATTTTTGGAAATTCTCCTTTAAACAAAGCAAAGGTAAACCCCTGGTTGGGAGAATCCCTAAAATCCTGCCCTGCTCCAGGTATTCCCAATGCCTCTGTGGGGTTAAGGGTTAAATCCTGAAACCCATCTCTCTGTCAAGTGTCTCAACCACCCCTAAATCAGGTGAACTGGACTTGGAACCTGTCTTTAGGCTCTTCATCAGACAACAGCTTCCATCTCATTTCAGAGAATTTCTGCTAAAATAAAATATTTAAGCAGAAAATTTGTATTACTGGAAATCAAATTTGGAAAATTTGTATTACTGAAAATCTGAAAGGATGATTTCCCCCCAGTTTACAGGCTTACAGAAAATAACAAAGCATCATGTGCCCTTGGCCACACACATAACTGATGGGGTAAACAAGGGAAGTTTATCTCCCATCTGACTTACCAGGGGTTGTGCTGACCTACCCACAAGGTTTGTTTGAGCATTTTGCTTTTCACATGCTGTAATTTGGTTTTTTTCCTTGCACAGCCATATCTATACTTGAGAAAACAAAAGGACAGAGGCACAAATGTGAGTGTGCCACAGAACCCCCTCAGCAATTTGTAGTTCCCAGCTTCATACAGATCTGTAAATTCTGCTAATTTTCAGTCCTGCATGGGGTTTCCATAGGGTTTCCCAATTATTTACAGAGGAAAGGGGAATTTTCCTCCTCATAACGAGTATTTGTTATTTTAGCTTCTGGTCACCACAAACATTTATTCAATTTTTTAAAATGCATTTTGAATTTCATTTTTTTGTGCCAGACCTCCTCATTTCTTCCCCTTGTGCTGATTTTTTATTCCTACATATGATTCATTTAATCTTTCCCAAAAGAGTGTAGCAAATTAGATTAACGAGGCAAATTAATAAACCAGTGTAGCTGTGAGACCTCAAACACTTTACTTACCAAGTACAGCACATCATCCTTCACTCAGAGGCCCAGGACAAGTTATTAATGAGCAGATTTTGCCATCCTTGGTGCTGTGTGGCTACTGCTGCTGCCTTGTGAAGGCTGCCCTAGAGCAGAGGCTGGATGGAGTTCCAGAATAAAGCAGGGATTGATTCCAAGGATCTCCTCCATGGATCCACCCTGGGCAGCACCAGAGCCCAGCCAGGGCTGCACCCAAGATGACCCAAAATGGCCCCAAAATGCACGGCCGGGCACGGGGTCTGTCCCTGGGATCAGCTCTGCTCCATTTGCACCTTGCAGTTCATTGTCCCAGCCCAGCTTTAGCCCAGGCACTCCCACCCTGCTTGTTTTTCTCTCTCCAGCCCACGGGGTTTGTGCTCCTGGGCTGAGATTTGGCTCATTTGTCCTTGGTGCCCAGCTGGAGCAGGAATTGTTTTGTCTCCCTGCTCTGTGCACAGAGCTCACCATCCCCAATATGAACCCAGACCTGCACACTAAAGCAGCTCAGAATGTGAAACATGGAAAAGCCAAACCTGAGGCATCACTGCCAACCTGACAATGCCACAGGAATTTGATGGCTGTGCCCTGGATGCTGATGGCCACTGGTGTTCTGCCACACCACAGAGAGGTGAGCTGGCTGCCCTGAATCCCTGCCAGGAAATGCTCTGTAGAGCTGGAGATTTTATCACAGCCCATTGTAACCTGACAACAATGAAGCCATTAGAGCTTGGACCCGCGCCCACAGCACTTGGAAATGTGACAAACTCACCTTTCTGGGGACTGACAGCACGGTTTGTGCCTTTATCCATCAGCCCCAAAGTGACTGCACCTCCCACAGCCTCGCTGGGCTGAGTTTGGGGCTCTGCACCCTTCTCTGGGCTTTCAGGTCTTTCCCATCATCCGGCACATGGAGATCACAGGGTTGCCCCAGCTGTTTCCCTGCTGAGGTCAGGAAAAAGCACCCCAGGCTTTGCAGAGGGTCAGTTTAGGAGCAGTAACTCTCTGTACTTGGCTGGGGGAAGGTGGAGAATGACCAGCAGGGTCTGCCTCAGGTCCCTGAAGCCCTGAGGGTGCTCAGCCCAGCTGTGGGAGATGCTGTGAGCTCTGGACAAGCTCATGCTCCAAGACAGGCCCGGAGCTCATGATCCTGATATCGATCTTTGTTTAATACAATATATTAAGCAATTTAAACAGCAAGCACCTGGCAGTGCTCCTTGGCAGGCAGCCCACGCTCTGGGGAGCATCACTTGCTGGCTCTGCTCAGCCTCCCCCACCAGCAGCTTTGGGGAGAGGCACAGAAAGCTGGGAGAGACCAGGAGAGCAGGCAGCAGGGACTTGGCTGAGCACACCCCCAGACAGCTTTTCCCTGAGCAGAGGGACTGGAAGATTTCTCTTTTCTCTTTCTAGAGATGGGAAGATTTAATTTTTTTTAAAATATCATTGCCTTTTCTGGTGAGTTTTTTTCCTGTGGGGTGGCTCAGGGGACACCAGGGAAGACCCTTTTGCTGTCCAGGGCAAGGAATGCTGAGAGACAAAGAAGTGCACAAATCCAGATGAGATTTGGCTTTTCTTAGTGGCTTTCTTGCAAAGTGCACCTGTGTCTGTCTGGGACAGTGTTAAAAGACACAGCTCTGAGCACAGGGAGGTGGGACAGAGCAGGGGCTCCTGTGTGCCCTGTTCCAGGTGGTCTCTGCAAACTCAGAGGTGCCTGAGCATGGGAATGATGCTGTCCTGACCCCCCCAGTTCTCTGGATGTGGAGACAGGCTCCTTGGGAACCTGGGGATGCACTGACTGCCATGGAGCACCTGCTGGGAAGTGGGGACCTTGGCTTTGGTTTAGTCAGACCCTAAAGCTTCACCCATCCAGGCTGGAGACAGAAACATTTATCTCATTTATCTCATCATTATCTCATTTATCCCATCAGGGAGAGTAATTTCTGTGCATCCTTTAGTCTGGGAACCCCACCTTCAGCAGGGAGAATGGATCCAAGCACCCAAGAGCATCCTGGAAAGAGAGCACACTGGGTCACTGTCTGGAGCTCTGGCAGGTTTGGGACTGAATGTCTTCCCAAGTTCCTTTGTAAGCAGAGTTTATGTCGATTTTGCCCTGTGTAATCTGTTTGGTTTGCCTGGGGGAACAGCAGGACACTAATTAATTAATGATGACAAGAATGACTCACTTTCCTTGTGCCCTCCTGTGGCACCTTCTTTGTCACAGGAGGAAGCAGGGGCACAGATCCTGTCCCAGGCTGCTCTGGCCTGTGTCCTAGGGAAGGAGGGCAGCAAAATATGATTTATAGTGACTGTGCAGCATTTGTGTCTTGCCCAGTGTCACCACAGAAGAGGGTGCTCCATGAGCAGCCACTCAGTGTTCCTGAGGGAAGCTGGAAATGTTGGGATTTTAATAGCACTGGGATTAACTGCCTGTTTAAATGAGGAAGGCAATAGCTCTGTAATTAGTGTGACTTCCTGAACAGAAATGGGAATGCTGCTTGCCCTGCTGCTCAGGGAAGGGGCTCAGCCTGGCCCCAGGGCAGGAAAGCTCCTACTGCAGGGCTTGTACATCACCACTGCTTCCCCAAAATTCCACAGCCTGTAGCAGCTCCACCACTTGCACAAAGGCTGCTGCAATCTCCATATGGGAATCTGTAAGGGTGGGAAATCTCACCAGGATTAAAATTCTCCCTCCTCCCCACAAGCTGTGGTCTAGTGAGAACACAGAATTAACACGGTGTTTAGGACAAAACAAAACAAACCCAGATTTGACCACCTGTTCTGGAACAGGAGAGAGACAGGAGGCTGGACAGGGGGGAGAAGCTGGGAACATCAAGTGGAGGGGTCAGTTTTATTTGTGAGTGGGCAAAAAAGTTCTTTGTTGTGGGCAGGTCCCTTGCCTCAGGTCATCCTGGCTGTCACCAGACGGGGCTGAGTCCTCCATTCCCAAACAAGGCTTGGTCATATCCTCTTATGACAGCTTAGAGTCTGTCATTACTGTTCATTACCAGATTGACAGAGCACAGCCTGTCCTTGCTGCCCTGCCTGCAGCTAAAATCGTGGATGCAGGAGTCAGGAATCCCTGCTGCCATTAGAAATCATTAGAAATCCTAGAGGAAAAAAACCATCTGAACCCCAAACTCACAATCCCCCAAGGTCACCATGTTAAAATAATACATATACACATATATTTGTATTTTTTTTAACTGAAGGGAAAGAGTTCCATGTTGAAGTATTGAAAAGCAGCCTGAGGAGTGGCTGATTGAGCCCCTTAGAGTTCCCCTGTACATTTCTTTTTCATGCCACACTGTATGAATGTAAGATTGAACATCACACAGCTTCCTTTGGCCCCTGGCCAGGCCGAGGCTGGAAAATAATTCCCTTTTTTACAGATGTCTTTCTGTAGAATGGATAAGTTTAGACAAGAAGGATGTGAGCACTTCAGAGAAATTGATGTCCAGTAAAAGAAAAGCCCCACAAGGTACTTGCCTATTTTCCTACAGATATTATTGAGAATCTTCAGGTGAGCTGGAGCCAGCAATGCACTGAGCTGAAAGCTAAGCTGGATGTTTACTTTCCTCCCACTTCCATTTGTGATCTGTAGCTAGGAACTGTTCAGTTCCCTATTTATTTAGTGGGAGATGATAGAATATTTCAGGATACAGCAGCCCATGTTCTGCCAATTCATAGGATAAACAGACAGAATGTTTCCTGGGGTTGATTTGTCAGGAACAGCTGTTCTTTAGGACATTGTAGGTATCTTTCCCCTCAAACTAATTTGATCAGGACTTAGAAAAACCTCCACAAAATAAATACTCCACAGTTCAAGCAGACACTGCAGCTGCTCGGTGGGGAAGGCTTAAGCTATGGAAATAGGGAAATTGCTGCTCCACAGGAAGATGGGAGCTAAATATTTCTTCTGGCGTGGGAAGAGTTGTCAGGGCCATGGAGAAAAACAGAGCACCCAAGGGCACTTAGTGACTGGCAGATCATCATCATTTTCCTGTCTAAGCACTTGGTATTGACACTTGAGGACAAACAGGGTCAGGACTCACCTTTAAAGTATTTCCCATACAAGGAGGGAGAGAGAATGAATGTGTCTAAATAGCAAAATATCTTCCTTTAACATTGTTTTACCTTTTCTCTCTTCATCTTCCCTTAGCCCTCATTTTTGTGGCTGAATGTTTTAATTTATCACCAAATACAGGTTTCCTTCTGTACCACATAAACTCCCTCGTCTGCTCAGTTTTAAAAGTGTACAGTGGTTTTGAGACCATTTGTTTAAAAAGAGCTTTTTAAAATGAAGGTGGTTCATTGCACAGAACCCCTGAGACAACTGCCAGGAGTGCTGCATAAATTACAGCCTCTTCTAGTGACCATTTAATGCAAGGAAGATGGAAAAAAACAGCATGCAGGCGATGATGAAAGCCAAGAGCATTTTTCAAAACTCAAGGTCTTCATGCTAATAATGAAAAATTCCTTGTCTCTGCTGGGGGTGACCTTGTGAAAAGCAGCTTGCATGTGCATCTCAAAACATCAGGACTAAATTAGGTCTCCATAATGTGAGTGCAGCCTGAACTAGGGTGTTTGTACTCCCCAGAGGGGTCAGTGTGCCTGGGAGGGGACTTGTTTAGCCTAGTTCAGATGCAGTGAAATGCTCTGAGACGTGTTCAGCTGTGCTGAGCTGCAGGTGTTGCTTTCTCCCTGCCTCCAGAAGGCAGGAAGCTCTGAGCAGCTCACAGGCAAGGGGCTCTTGGAGAGGTGGATGCTGGATGAGAAGTGAACCTCTTCCTTTCAGATGGGAAATGCTGCTGCCTGGACAGCTTCCAAAACCAGAGAGGTTGTGCTAAATGCTGGTGTGTTGAATCCAAGCTGGTTTGCACGAGCTCAGGAGCTCCAGCAGGATTCTGAGCTACCCCAAAAGTGCTGCCAGTCTGCCAGCAGGACCAGGAGCTGATGGAGTGTGTCTCTGGGGACACTCCCATTTCTGGAGGCACCCCCTTCACTTCAGGGTCCACCTCCAGCCTCGCTCCCTGCCTTGGACACCAGAGGCTTCAGGAGATCCCACAGAGCCTTGGAGAGCAAGCTTCAGAGTTCCTGGATAAATTACAAAAGCTCCAAATTCTGGGATAATTTTTGTTTTAAGTAACATTTTTCTTTTTCTGGCAACTTTTCCTTACATAGTTTTCATTACTTTCATTACCTCTTTTGCAGAATTAAGTATTTTAGAACTTTGAAAATCGAAGCAGGAGAGAAATAGAGGGTTTTAATCAGCTCTAGCTATAAACTTGGATGAGAAATATCAATTAAATGATTTTTTTTCGTGGCCCTTCCAGTACTAGGCTGGCAGAAAAAGAAGCCAAAACTGTTTTTGGTGTTCTAGGTTAATGGTTTGTGTTTCTAATCCATAATCTCTTTTATTTCTCGCAGTCTCACTACATTTGGGACTTCATGCTCTCTAGTCACATTATGTCTCAAGGAAAACCAGCTCAATTAAACTTCATTTGGGTTTGAAAAGAGGCAGAGTGTGCATGTTTTGGAGACAATTAGTGCAAGCTCAGACTGCTTATCAGGGAAAGAATAATCAGTGTCAGTCAGACCCTGGAACAAGGCTCAGAGAAGCCATCAGCGGGATCGCCATCCTTGGAGGATTCAGACTCAAAGGTACAAGGCCCTGATCTGACCAGATTTTGTCTAGACTGTGCTTTGGCCAAGAAAAGCTGGCCAAGAAGATCCTTGAGATCCCTTCCAGCCTGCTCCTCTGGGATTCTGTGGTGTTATCTGATACACATCTAACTCCAAAGCCTTGTAAATCTGCAGGCAACACCTAGGAGTACAAAAAACCATTGTACAGGAGCCTCTGGAAAGGGCTACAGCAGCCAGGAATCCAACTGCAGTGTCTGAGGGTGTGGAAAGAAAAGGATTATGTAGGTATTGTTAGATGAGGAAAACCAGCTAAACAGGGCATATCTACCCAAAATGTCAGCCAGAACACAGATGCTAATATTCCTTATTTTTCCTGGAATGTTTCAGGAAGCCCTTGATTAGATGTAAGGACTCAGCCTGAGTGAGCTGTTGGTGAGAGCAAATCCACTCATCCTCTGCACTGAGATATTGATCCAGCACTGGCACAAACAGAAATGCCTTCTGCACTCTGGAACTGGCACTCAAAAACTTCAGGAAAAAACCTAACCAGCTGGTTTATTTTCTTCCAAAACATTGGAATTCCATTTTTAACTAATGAGTTTGAGGAACTGATATTTGGGGTCCTCTTTTGGTCTTTGCTTTTAGTTTCTGACCCCTTTATTTATACTTAGTCAATATTTTATGCTTTTCTGTGCTGCAGTGAGGATTAGAAATCTACTTTGGAAATAAAACCTCAGATTCTAACTTAACCACTTGACTCTAGAGGCAGAAGGTGCAGGACAGGAAGCAAACATTCCAAGAAAAACATGAAAATACTGACAGCTGACAGAAGTGTGATGTAGCAGTGTTTAACTGAGATCTAACAGGACCATATGCTGAGGCAGTCAGCAGCTCTGAGGGGAAGCCAAAGTCCAAGGGACTTTTCTCCAGGGGTTATCAAACCTAAATAAGAAGCAGCTATTTTGATTCTGAGCAACACCAGTGAGGCCTTATTTGGAATATTCTTTGATGTGAGAGGAAGAGAGCCAAGAAATGAACACAGCTCAGCTTTGGAGCTGTGTGCTCTGAGGGAAGCCCAGCTCACTTGGCCTCTTCCCTCAGTGCCTGAGGACACTGGGAAAACTCTTGAAGATGAAGCAAATCAGGCAAGATGTGTACTTGGAATAAGAGAGTGAAAATTCAAAGCCAGGATGGCAAGATAAGAGAAACAGCAACAAAATGAAATGGCAGAACTTCTGTTTCTTCAGCACAGAGGTTGGAAAGATCTAATCCAAACAGGTTTGGGCTCCATTTGAGAAATGAGCTCCCTAATTTAATGCAGGTGATCAGCCTCATTCATCTGAACAGCCTCTGCTTCTGACATGGGTAGCCTGGACTCTCATCTACATCACGTTGGATGGGGCTTGGAGCAACCTGGTCCAGTGGAAGGTGTCCCTGCCCATGGCAGGGGTTGGAACAAATTATCTTTAAAATCCTTTTAAAGACCCAAACCATTCTGTGATTCTATGATCAGCTGTGTAATCAATATTCCTAATACAACCAATGTAATGTGATTTTTCTGTACCAGAGAAATGTGGCTTGTGGGCAATGGGCCAAATCTGGACTTTCTCCCCAGGCCTTGGGTGCTTGCCCAGGCCCCTTGACTGTAAAAGTTGACTTGGCAGAGGGAGGAACCATGGGAACTCTTGGGGAAACTGGGCTATGTGAGAGCCATGTCCAGCAAGAAAAGCACATGAATCCCTCCTGGCCAAGGATTTCCAAGATTCCACATCCAGTGAAGAAACGTGACCTTCCTGAGACTGAGCAGCTTCACCAATTTCCAATTATTCCAGCAGCAGCTCAACATTTTGCATAATTTTGTAAGATTTGTTTTATTGGTTGAGCTGAACTGCACTGTGCAAAGCTCAGTCAGTGGCTCGGCCTCTCTGCTGCTGTGGTGCTTGGGCAGCAATGAGATGGACAGAGAATGATTGCACATGGAGCTGGCTGGCTTAGGGCAGCAGTGGTTTACTCCTCACTTAAATATCCTCCCAAATTCTCTGATCCTTCTCCTCACTCTGACCTCTAGGGGAGATCCAAGTCCTTGTGATATTTGAGCAATTTCAGCTGTACACAACCCCAGAGATGCTCTAAATTGTCCTTTGGTGTTAGAGCCCTGTAAATTTACAGCTGTGCCTGGACATGGGCAGCTCCAGAGCTGCTGTCTCATACAAGTGGAAGCTTTTGAAGCTTAAACTTTTTTCAAAGGGCTTAGGCATGAGAAACTCAGATGCAGCTGAGACATGTGGTTGGAAAACTAAAGCAACACGTTCCTGAAACACAAAATCTGTAATTTCTCAGGGTGGCAAGGATTATTTGGGAGACAGCAAACATACTTTTCATATGAAAGCAGCAATGTGTGCTACAAAAAGCCTGTTTATAACGCAGCTTACCTACCAGACAGCCATGTCAAGCTGTCAATGGAGAGAGGACTGACAACAAGCTAATGACCCCCTGCTGCTCAATAAATGTCTCAGCTTTGCTCCAGCATCTCTTTGTGCAGTGGGAGGGAGACAGGGATGCCAGGCAATGTTCTGTTGCAATTATTTTATTCTGTTTCTACCCATTCTTTTAACACAACATACAAGAAAGGCAGGCACAGAAGCTTTTGTGAGGCCTGATACAAGTAAACAATAGTTGCTCAAGCTATAATTACTAAATTATTTTGTATTACAGTTAGGAATAAAAGCAATCAAAGAACTGTCCTTCCAGAAAAGTAATCTGTTTTGAAAATGATTTATTTTTCTGTTCCCCTCATTGTATCTGTAAATAAGGCAAAGCATTATGAGGTACCCTGCTAGACAGCTTTCTGCAAGATTAAATTAGCAATAAGATGGAAAGCTACTTTTTATGCAGTTGTTGTAACTGCCTATTAGTAATGAAGAAGGCTAAGAGAAGGTACAGATTTTTACAGAGCACACCTCTAAAATATATTAAATCATATTAATGTGATAAGAATTTATGGATCAGGCTAGGCCTGAATTAAAATAAAAATCTCATCCAACATTTCATGATGTTCCAGAAAAAATGTCTTTTCTCCATTTTAATTCCAGACTTGTGTATTCTTTATCTTCCACAGTTACCATCCAAGGTCTCCACTAATGGCTCTAAAGTATCCCTGATATTCTTTCACCATCCTGCTGAGCCAGTAGTGTGGTAATTGGCACTGCTCTGTTGGAATCTCACTCTTACCTGGTTTGTGTTCTGGTTTCAATTTGAGCTGTCTCTGTTTAATCCTAGATTTTCTCATAAAAAGGATAAGTCTCAATAAATAGGTAAGAGAAAGGCTTCTGAGACACAGAATGAAAATATCCAGAATCCTTAAGCAGTCTATTGGTGGATTACGTCAACTCAAAGATAGATTTTGCTCCCTCTGGCTCATCAAATAATCTGATTAGCTGGTGCTGATTATGCTGGGCATGATGCACTGTGTTCTGCAAACCAGACACAGAATGTCCCTACTCTGCTGCCTCGTGTGCTCCTGGACAGCCTTATTTATAATAATCCCATTTTCACTTTTGCCAACCTCTAACAGCTTTGGCTCAACTTTGGGCCATATTAAAGCTGCCTGATAATGCTGCCTTGCTGCACAGGAGAAGGGCTGGCCCCTCCTAAAGCAGAAAGATGTCTGAGATTCTGCCTCTCAGCTCCACTGCCACCGGGTTTAGTATCTCTGGCTTTTTACAATGTTTGGGGAGGGGTGATGCCATGAGGAGGCTCACAAAAGCCAGGAGTCAGAGGAGGGGGTTGCCTAACCCAGTATCAAAACCTGTGGCAGCATAAAGTGGTATTTTCATCTCCAGCCCCTGCTGGCAGTGTTGGAGGAGTCAGTGTTATGCTGACCCCACACTTCATTTTCTTCTGCCAGAAGCATTTTGGAGGGGTCTGGGGTTGGTGGTAGTTAAATGTGTCAGTGGTGATGGTGGGAGAACAGTGGCCATCGTGCAGAGCCATCCAGGCTCTTTAGGCCTGACATTTCTGTACAGCAGTGGGTTTGTGGATTTCAGTCCATTTTTAAAATGGATTTTTGTCTCGAGTCCTCACAAATGTCTTACATTGCCCTGAAGGGACTCAGGCTGCCGCGTCCTTTCAGAGTTGTGTTGTGACTTGTCACTGCCATCCCTGATGACTTTCAGAGCACACCCAAAGAGCTCTTTGCATTTTCCTGTGCTATCTTCTTTCCCCTTTACCACCAGGTCTCACATTTTCCTCGGTCCCTCTCTCTTTTCCTCCTGTCTGTCCTCCCCCTGCATTCCTGTGCTGTGACAGCCCTGCTGATGGTGCTGGGAGCAGCAGCAGCCACGCTGTGCTCACCATCTGGGCCGGGCAGCTCCTGCAGCCTGCTGGAGTCTCCAGATCCTCACTGAGGGCTGGAGCACGGCCACCATCGCTCCCAGCTTCCTGCTGTTCTCCACGTGAGCTGCCTCTCTGTTGGCCACAGACTCCTTCACCTAAACAAGGTCTGCCCAGCTGAGGAAAGCTTCTAAGGTTCCCCCATCACAGGGCTTAAAGCCTTCAGCTGCATAGCCCCATCCCAATGGATTTACTCCTTCACCCCCTTCCTCTGCTCCATGTGGAACCAGAGAGGAAACAAGAAAAAAATGAGAACGTGGAAGCTTTCAATGCAAGTGCTTGACACTTGGAACATTTTTCTTTCTGCTACTGAAATATATTTCAGGGTGCAGACTTTAGAGGCAGTTCTGTCCAGTTTTTCCAAGCTAAATTTATTTATTCTCTAACTTTGCTGGCTTTTTTGTCCCTGAAACAATCACCCCCACACACTGTGACTTCTTGGAGAGCTGAGAGGGGTCTCTTGCTGGCTCCATGGATGTTCTTTCACGTCTCTTCCAACCCAAGACATTCTATGGTTCTGAGATTGAGTCTCCTCTGACTTCATCTTTGTCCGGATAGGAGGGATAGTGATCTAGCTCTAGTTGAATACTTTTATGATTCAAATGAAATTGAGAAAAGCAGCCCAAAGATGGGATTTACTGGGTGTCAAGGTTCAGGCTGACTCAGAGGATGGAAAACTGGTAACAAGTCAGTGAACCATTTAAAACATCCTGTTCTCAATCCAAAACCTTTGCTTCCTCTGGATTTTTGTGCATTTCTATATTTCGCCCTTTATCTAAGTGTTGCTAGTCTTCCTTGCTCCTGAAAACACAGGATAAAGCAACAGCAAGAGCAGGATCTGAGGAGCTGGTTGAGAAGGAGCTCTGCATTTCCAAAGTTCAGCTGGTGAGAAATAACCATCTGGTGAGCATGTACATCCCTGCTCCTGGATAAGCTGAGGATGAATCTCCTGATGGGAGCCGGCGCCCTGCCTGAGAGCAAGGAGTTACCAGGGTAAAGAGAATTACATAAGAGCAAGATCTGCACTCAGACATCACTAACTAGATGTAATCTTTGCACTCAAGCTGAGGTAATTCTGCAACAGCACAAAAACACTTCATGCCAGCAGAAAATAATTAGGTTTTTCTCTTTTTTTTTGCTTACCTGAAGCAATTTTGTGTCGCTGAGGTTCCCCAGCTACTACACGCAACAAATGTGCTCCTGTGGAATGTTTCAACGCTTGCTTTCTAATTATAGCTTTGGGTATCATTTGCTTGGGTATAAACAGGGTGAATCAGAACAGAAACGTCAGGGAGGGTTGAGGGAAAGGCCTTTTACTAACAGTGAGCATCAGCACTGAAAAAAATCAGGGCATCTTGTAAGGCGAAGCTCTCAAAGGGTTTCACGGGAGACAGCGGCAAATTGCAACTCAGGGTTGCGCCAAAAAAGTCCTAAATTTATAAATTCTTTGTAGGAAAGGAAGGGAACTTCCCAGCCATCTGCCTCGCTGGCTGCCTGCAAGGCTCACACCTCGCAGGCACAAAGGGTTCCAGGCTGCTGGGGCAGCTTCAGGCTGGCAAGGATGGGAACCAGCGGGGCTCTGAGTTGGATAATCCTGCAAAATCACAGCATTTGTGCACATTGCTGGGGTTTTGCCAAATATGGGAGCTCTGACAAGGAGATTTACTATCAGTTCTGGTTCTGGAGGAACAGGAAGAAAGGAGATTGGAGCTAGGATGGCTAAGGAAGGTGGGGAGTTAAAAGAACAGGGATTTATGATGTTTGAAGAGTGGGGAAAAGAGAAAGCTGGAACATGAATATGTGCAAAAGATATTTTTATCTCATGGTTCTGCCGTGGGTTTATTGTGAGGCACAAGGGGCAGTTGTACAACTCTGTGTGAAGGCTCACGAGCTGCAAGGCCTGAGCAAATCCAGCTCTGCAAAGGAAGGTTCCCAAAATAACAGCTTCAGCTGTCAAACGAGTATGACTGTTCCAAATTCCTTCCTAGGGAGTTAAAATTTCTCCTTAAACTGGTGAAAGAAAATGAAAATTTTGGGTGGGAGATAGGAAATTAGTACTTGCTTACAACTTCTGCTACCTCTAACAAAAATAGAATTGTCTTCCTGACATTTAAAAAAAGAAAAGATGATCAAATACCAAATCTATTGAGGACTGGACTATCAAGTCATGTAGATTTTGATGTGTCTCCAAATTAGAAGTCTGAAAGATCTTCTTGGATAAATTATATGTGTAAATATCAATGTTCTAAACTGCTGAAAGGTCATTCCTCTTGTATTTTATTGTTTAAGTCTAGAACAAATGGCAAACTCCTGCAAGGTAAACCTGGGAGGAGACACCAGCAGCTTTTTGAGCTAAAGCCAAAGACATGGCCTGACAATAAAGTCACCAACATCAAAAATATCAGGTAGCTGGGAGATGCAGACCAGGAATTGCTTTTGCTCTGGTAAATATTTTCAAATTCAATTTGACCACATGTTCTCCTTCAAATACTATCCAGGGACTTCTTTCACTACTCAGAATGCTTCTGTTCTGCAGACCAACTGTGCAGAGATTAAAATCTCTTAGAATCATAGAATTCTTTGGAATTTTTTTTTCAGTTGGTCTTAACTTTTTTCAAACCCAAGCCCCTCTGTAAGTCTATGGTTTTAAGATATTCCTTGTATGCTCATATCTTTTTATGCAGTCTAATCTATAACAATTATTTCTGGAAATTTCCATTGTTGCACATTTGGGGCAGCATTTAGAATTTACCCCAACAGCTCTTCCATCACCTTGCCTAGATGCCAAGAGCAAGGGATACATTTTCATTTTCTGGATGATTTCTAAGCACAGAGATGGTAAAATTCCTTAAGACAAGGAATATTTATTTTATATTACTTATTCAAGTCTTGTTTCAAATAAAAAGCTTTTTTCTACAGCTATGTTTTGAGAAATATACCAACTTGTTCAGTGGAGTCAGAAAGGAAATTTAGTGAATAATTAGTCTGGGAGAGAGAAATCACATTACCCTCCCCCTGCAACAGTTCTCGATGTTTATAGGGAACTAATTTAATTGCAAATGAAGACAAATTTCTATTTCAGTCTCCATAAGTAATTACATTTTACTTGTCCTGACTCCAGCCCTGGCTGTTTGCTTGCTGGACACAGGGATTTTCTCTAGCACTGCTCTGCTGGAACATCTCAGGTGCTTTTCTTTTCTGCTGACTGAGGGAGAAGGGATGGATCCAGCTGGTCCAGGATGAGTTTACTAATGCAACACCAAGCCGGAGGCATTGTCTAACAGAGTTTGGGAATGGGGAATGAAACCATGGAAATAAGAAAGTGTAAAAACATCTGAGAAAGCCTGAAATAAAAAGTAGTAACTGCAGTGGGGGGAAAAAAACAAAATAACGTATCAAATGATATAAAACCCATGAGGGAAAAGCAAGGATGTGGAGAAATACACATTTTCTGTCCGTGAGCCTACAAGGGCAGCTTAAGGAAGATGCAGTCTAGCAATTTTTGAGTGGAAAGCAAAAAAAAATATTGCATAGCCAGCACAAGGACTGAACCAAGGGCTGGAAGAGCTGTTGCTGCTGGTCTTTTCTTCTCAGAAGATAAATGAGCTTTGCACTGTGGGGCTGCTGCTTGGACGAGTTCTTCTGGGCAAGGTGACACCCTGGATTCCAACCCCATTCACTGTCTTGAGTCAGGAACGGCTGGAATCAACATGTGGAGGAAACATTTAAAATTTATTTCACAGAATCAATTTAGATTGAAAAAAACCTTTGAGACCGAGTCCAACCTATGACCCAACACCTGACCATAGCAGCTGGTGGATTCTGGATTCCCATTAATTCCTTCAGTTGTTCCGTAGCAAAATATTTCCCAAGTGCAGATAAAACCAAGATTTTTTACAAGAGTCTTAAGCTGCAGCCAGAGGAGGTTCAGGTTGGACATAGAAGGAATTTCTTCACAGAAAGAGTGATTTGACATTGGAAGGGGATGCCCAGGGAGGTTTGGAGTCCCCATACCTGGAGGTGCCCGAGGGAAGGCTGGATGTGGCACTCAGGGCTCTGGGCTGGGGACAAGGTGGGGATGGGGCACAGCTTGGACTGGATGTTCTCAGAGGGCTTTTCCAACCTCATTGACTCTGTGATGCACAAACCAGTGTTACCCACGGCTGCTGCCGGGCCATGTGCCATCCGAAGGAGGGATTACTCCCACCTCCGATGTCCATATACCCGTAGCACGGCCTGTGTGGAGCCACGGGGAGGACGCTCTCGTCTCCACTCCACAACGCCCTGCGCGTTACCTCCGGCAAGCCAGGCGCATGTTTGGCTCGGGGAAGGTGGCGGGGTGCCGAGGGGCTTGGGGGGCGGTGCAAGGGGAAGGGGAGCGGGCAGGGCCGGGCAGGGCCAGCCCGGAATAGCCCGGAATAGCCGGGAATAGCCGGGAATAGCCCGGAACGGCCCCGAGGCTCCCGCCCTGAGGGGTCGGCACGGAAGGCGCCCCCTGGCGCCCGCCCTGCGCGCGGCACCCCGCGGCATCGATGACATCACCTCTCTGCGCAAAGAGCCGCCCGCCGATTGGCGAAAGGCAGGAGCGGGTCCAGCCAATAGGCGGCGTGCAGGGCGGCAGGCCGCGCTGACGTGCTGCTCGGCCGTGCGGGGGTTTATTTTGCTTTGGGCCGCTCCGGCCGCCGCCATTAGAGGAGCGCGGGCAGAGCCTCCCCCCCCCGCCGCGCCAAGTGGGAGCGCCCGCGGCCGCGGCAGCCGCGGCGCCTCGGGAGAGACCATGTCGTGAGCGGGGGGGGAGCGCGGGAGGGGGGGGGGGGGCGGCGCGGGGCGCAGGCGGCTCCCAGTGCTCCGAGCGTGTTCCTGAGGGACTGAGGGACGGATCCCGGCGGAGAGGTAAAGCCCCTGTGCTCTCATTGCCCTCCTCAGGCAGCGCTGCAGGACGAGGGGGCGCGGGGGGAACGGGGGCGAGCTGAGCCGTAGTCGACCGGGGACCCGCTGCGGGGTCGGGGGGGCTATGAGGAGGCGCCTCCGGCGCGGCCCCGGATCCCGCTGCGATCGGTGTCCCGCGTGGAACAGCTTGCTGAGGGCAGGCAGGCTGGCACAGCGTCCGTACAAAGGCAGGAAACTCGGATTTTTTCTCCCGTGGTTGCTGCTCCGGACCCCGGGCTGTGGTGCCTTAGTGTGCCTGGTGAGATCATGCCTGTGCTGCCTCCCTCCCACTTCTTCCCACCCTCCTGCTTTGATTTTGTTCGTGGTCGGATGTGCCTGTGTGGATCTGCACGCGGTGGTGGAGTAGGTGATGGGAGTGATGGGCTGTGTCTGTGGATTTTGGGTAGCAGAACTTCCATGGTATTGCCTGTCCCATCCTTGGAAGTGTATAAGGCCAGATTGGACGGGGCTTGGAGCACCCTGGGGTAGTGGAAGGTGTCCCTGCCCATGGCAGGGGGTTGGAACAAGATGATCTTTAAGGTCTCTTCCAGCCCAAACCCCTCCGTGATTCATTCTGTGATCACCTCTTGTCGATGCTTTATCAGAAGTAAAGTACAGTGTGAGAAGTATTTCAAAATCGAGCTCGTCTTTGGGAACCGAAGTCCAAACAAAAATTAGGAAAGTTGGATTAAGGAGCGAGGCAGACCTTGGTAATCCACGCTGCCAGCGCCTCCCTGTCTGCCTTCACGGTCCCAGACTGCAGCAGCTTCCTGGCAGGATAAGATAAACTTGTCTGCGGAGGTCATGGATGTGTCTGTGAGTCCTTCGGATGTGTCTGTGAGTCCTTCCTTGGGAGTGACAGGAGCAGCCTGTCCCCACAGCAGTCACCGCTCCCTCGGGAGCGGCGGGTGGGAGAAATGATGGAGAAGATGGATCCGGGTGTCCTGCACGGCTGGCACAGCCCGGCTGCTGAGAACTTTCTGCTGCCACGGTGACTTTCAGCCATGGCAATAATGACAACTTTTTCTGGAATTCTTGGGGGTTGATGTAGTAAACAAACGTTGTTTGACGGGCTTTGTGCTGTGCTTGAACAGTCTCTGCTCGCCAGCTGCCTGCGGTGTCACAAGTGGTGGAGCTGGCATGTGAGTTTAGTGCTTTCATGCGTTTGTTGGGGCAAAAATTGAAAGGTGAGATGTCTTCTGTGTAGTTACTCCCTCTTTCTCTTCTTACGGCTCACTGTTGTGAGCAGAACCTTTTTACAGTAGTTCAGGAGAGATTTGTTGTAATCAGTTTTGTTTTTCCATCTGCTTATCGGTCTCACAGAAGAGATTTGTGAGGCTTATTTATTTCTCCCCCCCTTTTTCAGTAGTTACTCAGAGGAGGGGAGGCAGGTGAGCAGCAGGAGGTGTTCTGGAACTCTTTTGCTGGCCTCCTTCTGAAGCCCAAGCTGAGTTGGTGTTTCAGCATATGGAAGCTGGCATGTCATATGTGAAGGATCACCTCTGGTTTAAGTCTGTCACAGCATTCAGAGGAATAAAGCCTTTGGATGTGTTGCATTTCATGGGATTTGTGAAACTAATTATGTGGTGTAGTTCTCTTGAAAGAAAAAGAAATTGCTACCTTTACTTTCCTTCTGCTGCTTAAGCAAGGGCAGGCAGGTAGGGGTGACACTGGTGAGGCTGTCATCTGTTCCTGAGGAGCTGTGCCTATTAGCATTCTCTCAGAAGTATAATTACAAATATTAATGTAATTGGAATGCTGAGTGGCACAAAAGCATCAACGGGGTTCATCACAGGAGCGTGACTTTAATTGGGGACTAATTCCAGCTCAGAATGGGTCAAGGGGACATTTTTAGCTTTGTGTGTGGCCTTTCTCATTGTATGTTGTTTGACCTGTAAATTCCTCGGGGACAGGAATTCCCACCCGTCTTTGCTGCCCTTTGCAAGAAGGATCTGTAAATAAGTCAGAAGTGTAAGTAGGAAATACTTTACTGATTGAATGGGAGGTTATTTTTAATCCAGTCAATCAAATAATCAAATGTTCTCTCAGGCTCTTTAAAGTGAGATTTACTGGCTCCTTCATGTGGTATTAACTTGGGTGTTAATGTTTCTCTTTCCAGCTTCTCTTTGCCATATCAGTTCTAGCACAACTTCAGATCAATACATTCCTTGTCGTGATGTGCTCTCTGCTAATCACAGCAAAGCATTTAAACTGCTACTGCCAGTTCTCTTAATAATCTCATGCCCTTTCCTCCCCCCAAAATTTGAAGACTGGGTTATTTTGGGCTGTTCAAAATTGATGTCAACAAGTAATCCTCAGTTTAACTAGATGAATTATGATCCACAGTCTCCTGGTACTAAAATGGAACTAAACTTTAGTTTGGCAGCTGAAAATGGCTGGCTTAGCTGTAACAGAGTTTTTAATTTTTTATTTTTTTTAAATAGTATTATGTATGAGGAGGGAAACAAGGCAAAGTTGATAATTTTTTTCAACACAGCTGATGAAGAGTTTGCCATTTCCCTGGTCAGATGGTGTAACTTGGTAAAATCAGTTTAGTAACATGGATAATTGTAACTTTGTCATGTCAGTTGAATGGAATTTATTACACCTTAAAACTTTTGTCTTCAAATTAAGATTTCATACATTTGGGATCCAGACACTTTGCTGGTACTTTTCATAGCATTTCTTGTGTAGCTGTCATTGCTTCAGCTTGCACAGGATTGTGACTGTGCTCATTTTTACATCATTGGTGGCTGGAGTACAGCTGCTCTATCTAGTTAATTTTTTTGGAGCTTTCTTGATGCTCAGGATTTATAATTAACCTCTCTGGGGTCTACCAGTTAACATGCTTTAAAAGAAAAACTGTCATACTTCAACAACCATTCTGAGAGTGTGTTAATCTACAATAATATTTATGATTTTGTGTTTCCTTCTTTTGTGGCATAGGCAGGTGTTCAGGAGCTCTGTACTCAAACTGGAGCTTCGTCCATTTGGCATTTTTTCAAAACAACTTTTTTTCCTCTGCTTTTGTCCCATTGATGCAGAAACTCACTTTGGTGTAGACCAGGGAGAGGAGAGGTGTGGAAGGGATGGAGCAGGAAATGAGGGCAGTGAGGTTTGAGCAGGGAACTGTCTTCAAGAGGGGCTGATATGGAGTCCCTGGTACAAGAAAGCAGAAGGAATAGTAGATTTTTTACAAGGAACATGGGCAGGTAATACAGTGGAAACATTGGTAGTGACTGGTATGTGCAGAGCATCTTGCCTAGGAAGCAGCCACATTTGCAGCCCTTTTGCATTTTCTGCTGTACAGGAGATATAATGAAGTTGGCATTTTTTCCTTTGGTTATTTGGGTTTGTCTTGATGTAATCTCTCCTGCTTGTTCTTAAGACAAGGATACTACTGTGTTGTTTGTTGTTGTTGTTTTTTGTTTGTTTATTTTTATTATGGTCTATTAAGTTGGGTTATTTTTTTCCTAAGAATGGCTTGCAAATTTTAAATTAAGGACTGTTTTTACTACTAAGAGAAATGCTGGAGATGACACAGGATTTAAGATCTTAAAGTTCAGAACTGAGTTGAAAATACCTGAAGTGCTGAGAACAAGGTACAAAGTGAAAATAGACATGTAACCTGCTGTCCAGGGAATGTGGGGCTGGAAGGATGGGCTTGTGTTTGCTTTGGCACGTGGAAATTGGGCTGTGTAAGTAGGACTTGTGTCTGGAACTGTGACTGGTGAGCAAGGAGGCTGCAGTCTTCTCCTCTTGCCCTCCCTCCTGCTGTGCCACAAGCCAAGGCACGGTGCTGTTTTATTTGGGTTATGTTTGCCATTACTTCTGTAATAAAATGTTAAGGTTTCAAAATCCTCCATCTGGTTCTTTGACTTCAGTTTGATTTAGCATCTGGTCCTGAGAAGCTGTTTTTATTAAAACAGAGAAAGTTTGGGTTACTGAGGAGTTTGTGGGCATTAAGAAACTTTGGTGTGTTTGTTTTCTTGGTAACTTCTACATATTCAGGAGTTGGGGTTCCTGAGCTAAAGAAAACTGTTAGAACCATGATTTCTATGACTCTGGAAGGAAAAACTTGAGTGTTGTTTTTTTGTTTGTTTGGGGGTTTTTTGTGTATGTGTAGGTTGGTTTTCTTTTTCAGTGTATTAGAACTGTTTTAATCAGTAATCTTTCTCTGACTTTGAATTTACACACACTTTTATAGGTCCACTCATTTAAAAACTCTGTGGTTCTTGGTGCAGTCAGTTGATTATCTGGAAAGAAAAACATCTGTCATAAATCTCATAAATGTGTGTAATTCCAGCAAAAAATAGGAAGTTTGTTTGATGATTGTTGGTTTATGAGGAATTCTTTTTTTATGGTTGTTGGAACCATAAGTGCACTGTGAGAGCTTGACTTGTGGCTAATGGGCTTGAAAGTATTCTTTGAGTCTCCAATCATCCTCCCAATATCTAAGCAGGGATCTGTAGAGACAGCTGGCATGTTTATTCCTTGCTGTTATTTCAGTACTCCCCTGGAACAACCTCAGTCTACAGGTCTTGGGTTCAAGAAGTGTTGATGATCTACTTTTGGTTTTACTGGTTCTCAGTGCTCTGGTAAGTCAGGAGTGTTCTGTCCTGGACTTTGTTTGTCATTGACATCATCTGACAGATGGGCCATGGGGTTCAGGTTTTACCTGCAAAGGCTTCCCCTTACTGGGTGCCTGCTGAGAAGCTCATTTTCACCTTGCTGAAGGGCTCAGACGGGCTGCTGGACTAGTTACTTTTTTATTTTTGACCTCCCCAATTACTATTTAGCTGTGCAGGGATAAAAAGAAATGTCACCTCATTGCTTTTAAAAGGCTTATTTAAAGAAGGTTGTTCAGTGTTGCCTTTAGTAGAAACTTACTCCCACTCCAGAGCCTGTTATTACTGTTTTAGAGCTGTTACTCTGAAACTTTCCAGGAGTGCAGAGTACCCTGCAGTGATTAACTCAGAGATATGCATTGTGACCAAAATACAGATTGCTAATCGTATGGTTTAAAAAAATGCAATTACAAAAAAACCAAAATACCTGGTGTAAGTGTCTTTAGAAGGAGTTTGGATTTGTTTTTCCTGTGGTATTTGGTACTGGTTCTTTGCACTGTGTTAAGCAGCAGCATCCACACTGGTGGACTTTGTGTGCTGTGATAATAGCATTTTTGCTACTATTTTTTTCTTTTTCCCTCTTTTTGATACTTTGCTCTTCCTAAAATGCTGGCAAGGCAGCATTTTAGGATAAAATGAGTGTAGCTTGTTTGGCTCACTTGAGCTGGGACTTGCCTGAAGTGTATTCCAATTGCAAATGCTTTCACCAAAGACAGTCCTTGGCTGTGTCTGAATGTGGCTTGTCATTAATTCGGAGCAAACTGCCCCATAGTGGGTGCTGAGCGTGTGTTTCCATGTTTCCTTTGGAGGCAGGTGGTTTTCCTCCTCCCAATGGTGACTGCCTGTGTAGCCCTGCTCTAATTTATGGTCAGCCAGTATTGAGGAGGTCCAGGGGATAATTACAAGAAAATGTACAAGTCTTGGTATAATGTTCCTGCTGTTGGACAGGTTTAAGTGTTTCAGGGTTTTGATGTCTGACTCCACAGTGTGTTTTCAGTCCGAGCGTGACATCTGGTTTTCCTCCTTGTGTGTGAGGATGGCTGAGAGCTAAACAAAAGTGAGTCTGGTGTTTGAGGCACAGTCTAAACACAGATAAACTGTTTTTGTATTTGACCTCACTTTTTATAAAGAAACATCTTGTTCAGCTTCTGTACTTTGTCCAAGGCTAATGTCTTTTTTAAAAAAAAAAGTTTTAACAGTTCTTTTGTTTTATTGTGTGTGTTTGTTACTGTAGATCTTAAGTCAGTATTCATCTGTTGCTATTCATGGTCAGATTCATTAAACGCTGCTGGCTGTATTTATGCAAATCTTCTATCATAGCTCATTATTTTAAGTAATTTTGCTTGGGTTTTGATTAGTATTGTGTGGGAGATGCTGTGCATTATGTAACTGTTAAACTGCTTACCCTTGTTTGCCCAAATGGTGTTGGTTTCTAAGCAGTCGTATTTAGTCCATCCTAATGTGTAACATCTCATCTGGACAGTCATTCACTTTTAATTGAGCTTAAAACAAAAGCACAACCCTGACAAAGAAAGAGAATTGAACTGCAAGCTGCTGCTACTGGGTTTTTATAGGTTGTTTTCATCAGTTAAGATTTTCCTGGCTTTTAGTCACAAGTGTAATAGAGCTAGATGGAGTTTGACCCATTTGAGATGAGTAATGAATCAAATGCAAACTTGCACCATGCAAATTGCACAAGAGGGTTAACTGTAGTGGCTAAGAGCACAGAAATGGTTCAAGACATAAACATTAAAATAAAAATAAAGACAGCAGAAAGAGAAAATGTTTACTATTCTCAAATATCTGTTAATTCTGTAATGAGTTTCCAGCTTTTGCAGACACATGCGTTTACATTAAGTTGTAGACCTAAAGTTCATTGTCAGTCTTGTATTTCAGATGTCTCCAAAGATCAGAAACCTCCCAGATGTTTTCATTCTTAGTGCATGGAGCATTAGCAGAATTGGACATCCTCTTGCATTAAAGCTGCATATCAATTCTTTTTCTTATGAAAAGTCAGCAGTTGGGTTGGAAGTGTGAATAGAATATTGAAAAGAAAGCTGAAGCAAAATCAGCGTAATTTTTCTGAATACCATAAATACCTAATAAAGTAGATTTAAGAGGCTTTGAAATGAGATACGAATCCATAAAGCAGAATGAAAACAATTTTTTATTAATTTTATGTAAATGAAACCCATCTGAATTCACCCAATGAACACTTCTGAATGTGTACAGAAGTTAATTCTTACTTTCTTGCTTTTTTTGGTTAAGAGAACTGTGTTTCTTGCACTGTGTTTCTTTGTGAGAGCTGAAGTCTCCTGGATTTTAACTCATTCCCCACTTATAAAAGTTTTAGGTAGTGAGGCAGATCATACCTAAAAATCTGCAGTAAGGAGTATTTTTGGTGATCTGGACTGTCAAAACTGAAGAAAATGTTAAAAGTCACTTAATATGCTAGATTGAAAATACTTTCATTGGAACTGTGTGACTGTTTACAGTTTTTTTTTCTCATGCACCATTACTGCTGTAGTTTATAAATTGTGTTGTGATGTGTATGGGAGTGATTGGGTCTTCAGTGGAATTCAGATTTGTGGCAGTCTGAGCTGGATGATTCTTCTCTTTAGAAGTGCTGGGGGGAGCAGAGGAGCAGCTCCCCTCCTCGGGAGAGCAGAGGTGGTCTGTGTGTGTTTGGAGCAGCCCTGAGGATGGGAGGATGATGCAGACAGAGCCTCCCGACCCTGCTTGTATCTGTTTGGTGGGAGGGTTTCTGGTTTTCTGCATTCTGTGGCTGCTGCAGTCTGGGTCCGGTTCCTGCTGTCGGCACTGCACACAGCCAGCTGGTGTTCTTCAAGGAAATCAACATTTCCCATGTAAAACCCCCACCTCGCAGAGCAGCTTGCAGAAAATTATTCCAGTGCTCTTTTGCTGAGATGACAGGGTGTTTTCTCCTTTTTGTTGCTCTCTTTGGGACTGAAGCATTGCCTTTTTAAAGAGCTGTCCTAACAACCAAAGCAAACTGTGCTTGTTTGTTAAATTCCTTGCTTCAGCGTGTTTGGGCTAATGCAGAAAATGCTTCTATGTTTGTGGCTTCACAATAATCTTTCCATTCTTTGTTATATTACATAGATACTACTGCAAAGCTTCCAGATTCAGTGCTGATCTGATCTGTTTGTTCCATTGACAGGGTCAGGGTTCTTAATTTTATTAAAATTAATTTGAGGAGATGACAATGGAGCTTATTGTTAGTTCCGTCAAACTACTGAAGCCAAGGTTCAAGCTTTCTGCTTTTAATATACTGATCTGTGGAGGCTTATACTGAATTATTGAGAAAGAAGAGCAAATACCTGAAGGTAGAGCAAGTTTGGTAAGGTAAGAGAAGAAAGTCAGTAAATGTCCACCTTGGAAAATAAAACTAGGATTTGTGAAAGGTTTTACTTCTATACTCCTGAAGTGCTGTATTAATAGATTTTGCATTTGGTTATAGAGATCCCTTTCTTTCAGAAAAAGGTACTTCTCCTTATTGTGTTCATCTGAAAAGTTGCTTTAGCATTTTTTAAAATAAAGAAACCAGCCTGCCTTTCTTTTTGGAGCAGCCTGTGAGAGGCAGCTGCAGGGGGGAAGGAGAGAGGTTCTTGATTTGCCTTGCAAGTCTTGCTGAAGACTGAAGCTGGCACCTTGGGCTCCCTTTTTCCTGTAAACACAAAAGCAGTTTTATTTGAAAATCCATAGACATGAACAAAGTGAATTGGAGGTGGGAACACTGATTTGCTTGGCGTGGTTACATAAGGTTTCAGCCAGCACAGATGCCAGCACCATCCCAGCAAAAATCTGTGGTGTTGACTGGTCTAAATCAGCATCTGGCCTGTTTGCAGGGAGGGCTTGATGGTTTAATGAAGTGGAGATCCATATTGTTCCTTGTTTGAGCCAAGGGAAAAACAACTTCTGGACACGGCAAATCATTAGATTGAGGGAGTGTAATGTATCCTGTCATAAAAGTGGTATTTGAGAACTTCTTTGTTTCTTCCCAGTTTGTGTGAGCTGTTTGGTATTTTCCTGTGCACCCAAAAAGAAGAATGTTCTTAAAAATTGAAGCAAAGCAAAAAAAAACCAACCAAAACTGGTCATTCTAGGTCACCTTTTACAACTGACTTCATGTAGTAAAAGGGTGATCTGATAAGGTTTTGATTATTTTTTTTTTGTTTAGTTGGTTTTTTTGGTTCTGGTGGGGTTTTTTTTGTGTTTTTCTGGTTTGGTTTTTTTTTTCCTTATTTATCAGAACTTAATATATTTTTCTCTTCAGTGTATTGAGTTACTCTACAAGTATGTCCAGAAGATACTCAGCACGTTGTCTAAAGTGATCAACTGGAATTTGTTTGAAGTTTTGTGGGTTTTAATTTCTTGTCTGCTCGTGCTTTTTGGACATAAAGGCATGCACCTGCACTTCACAGTCACTGTGTTGCTATTGCTCTGTCAGAGGAGGTGCTCTGTGATTCAGCTTCTCCTCTGTGAGGAATCTAAAATAACAAGCTGACTTGAAAACAGAGTCAAAGAAGTAATTGGGAAAAAATGTAATAAGCTTCAAACTGCTGTGGCTGGATGGCGATGCTGTATCATCAGTAAATCATAGAAGCACAGAGTGGTCTGAGTTGGAAGGGACCTTAAAGCTCATCTTGTTCCAATGCCCTGCCATGGGTAGGGACACCTTCCACTATCCCTGTTGCTCCTTGGCTACTTCAGGGATCCAGGGGCAGCCACAGCTGCTCTGGGCAATCTGTGCCAGGGCCTCTCCACCCTCACAGGGAATAATTTATTCTTAATACCTAATCCAAACCTACTCCCTTTCAATGTGAAGCCATTTCCCCTTGTCCTGCCACTGCAGTTCCTGATGTAAACAAATGGGGTGGGTCTGGTGCCTGTGACCTCCAGCTCTGCTCCCACCAGGCCCATCTATGGTAGCTACCGTGGTGGGTAGAATTGGAGGTCAGATCAAGTAAAAAACAGTAAAACAGTAAAAAACCCCCAGTGCTGAATTTCTTCACTGTATTTGATGTTGGCAGAGCTGTCAAGAAAGAGAAATTGTGTTGCTCTCTTGAGCCTTTTTATGTTCTTTACTTCATAATAACCCGAGGCCTTATGTTTGGAGGTGGTGAGCTTATATCTCAGAGGCTTTCAAAGCTGCACATACTCAGCCTCTCTAAGAATTATGTCTGTGGGTATCTGCTTTTTAAGGGGCACAGAAGATAATTGCAGCTAAAAAGCTGATCTTGTGATACCTATGAAAGCTTTCCTGTAACATGGGATGTCCTGAGCTATTTTGTTTCCTGAGTAGTATCTCAGTACTTGTTTAGATTGTTTTTGCAGCCAGCTGCTTTCCAGCTGGAGCTGCAATCTCCTTTCCCAGTCTTAATATCACTAAAATAGATGATGTCTTGTTTTCATGCCCCATCCCAAATGTGGGTTGGGATTTGTCTGCAGTGGGAACTGCTTTATTTAGGGCCTTACAAACCAGGGCAGGGAAAGAAACCCATGTACAGTTACAGATACCCATCACAGACTGTTTATAGATTTGATGGGAAGCATGCATCACCTACTCCAACCAAACTAACTTCTGCTCCAGTAGGAATTATTCTCAAGCATTGGAGTATTGGGACAGCCACTTTTGGTGGTCCTTGGTAGCACAGTCTGTTGGTGGCAGTGGGCAGGTGCATGGGCAATGTGCTCTTGCCTTCTGTATTCTGAAAACCCTGTTCAACTCTCCCATGTTTCTAACTACAAAACATTAATTCCTAAAAACCCTCTACTGTTTCTAGAGAGAAGAAGCTTATTAATAATGTGATGAAAAACCTTATTTTGGGAATTGAGGGAAAAGCTTGGACCAAATGGAATAGATAAATCTAGTGTCTAGTGTACTCATATAGGAGGTGCTTTGGCAAAGTAGAGAAATTTTTTTTCCTTAAAATTCCCAAAAAGTCTTCCTTGCAAAGTCACCTTTAGTAAAATCAAATTAACTTTCTATTCTCCTGTATATATGTATTTTCACTTACTGTATTCTCCTGTATATATGTATTCTCCTGTATATATGCATTTTTCCCTTACTTTGTCACAGATATGGGGCACCTGGTATGATCCAGCTCCCTTTTTCCCCATTATACATGTGCATGGACATCTGTCAGGAATGGTGGAGGGGAAGCAGCAGGAAATGTGATTGCCTTTTCAGCACATTCCTCAGTGTGACACAGTTTTATAATGCAGAGGTGGGAGTGAAGTGCTCTGCAGGCTGTTCAAAGCAGTACTGTGGAACTCGAGCTTTGAGGGAGCTTTCTGTGTTCCTGATTGCTCCTGAGCTTTCATGCAGCATAAATATGGATTGCTATGGAAAAGGATAGTGCTGCCCTCTCCTCTGTCCCAGCCATGCGATAGCCCCTCATTCATGCAGCCACCTGATCTGCTGAATAGATCACTTGAGCTCTTGGAAAAAACCCATGTTCAGTGCTGGAGTCCTCAGGAGGAGATAGTAGGAGTAAGGCTGACAAATTTAAGTAGAAGTTTCAGCTATGCCTTGATAGAGCAAGGTGTGTGTGTGGAGGTATTTCAGTGAAGAATGTACTAACTCATAAAACACTGGCTAATTGGGGAACAGGTATTGACTAATTTTTGGGTTGATGTGTCTAATTTGCATTTAATCCTGTTGTGCAGCTTGTGAGTTTTAGTTTCCTAGGCTCTGGGTGGTTTTGTTACCTGAGAGAGTAGCAATATGATAAATAAGTGTCGGTTAAGTGATGTGACAAGGTTGTATTTAACCAGGTTTGCATTTTCTAAAGCAGCACTTTGTTGAGTTTTACACACTGGGTGACTCTGGGGTAAGGGAGGAAATGCTGTGTACGTTTGTCTGTTTGTCCTTTATCTACCTGCCTCACCCTTTCCCTCTATTATGCTCTCTACACAAAGCTTTTTCTGCCTTTCCCATCCAAAGTTTCAGATTGCAGTGAGAGTGTTCATGGATGTTTTGGTGTGAGTTTGTTTCTTGGATCTACTTCTTTTACTTCAGCAGATTGACCACTTGTGTGGCCACTGGTTTTTTATAAATATTGGTTTATTTTTACCAGTCTCTCGTGGCCTCAGCAGGTCATGACTAGGTTTAACTGAGTAAATTGGGATTACAATAGGTGTGGCATTTAATAATTAACTTTCTGGTTACTCAGGTCCAGTAGGAAATCCGTAATGAGTCTGTTTTCATTTTGTTTACAGGAATAGTTATCTGCTTAGTCTCATCCTTCATATTCGGCAATCTGAAGAAAAGGTCTGAGCCAGCATGAAGACAGAATCCCCTCTTCATTAGAGAAAAAGTGAGTTGGAATTGGGTTGAAACCTCAATTTGTAGCATGAAAATACTGTCTTAGCCTGCCAACACACAGAGCTTGTGCTTGCTTTCAAGTGACATTTTCACTTCGTAACGCTACTGATATGGGTGATGTTCAGTCAAGACCTAGTCTTGGTTAAGCACATTTCTAAAATTTTCCAATTCTAAGTATTTTATGTAAATTCCAACGCCCTCTTTTTCTGAAAGAGCTGCTTACTCAGTGTGTAACTGCCCACCTGATACACTCTGTCCTTCCAAATCCTGTGAGGTCTGTTACAGGACCTAGACTTTGTGTTCCTTTTCTTGTACTGCTGTATGCATATTGAGTTTTTTCTTAATAATTTAATATTTATAACGTGTTTCTGTAGCTGTATTGGTCATTTTCCTAGTATTCTCAGTCCTTAATGGGTATTTTGAATTTGTTTGGAAGTTTCTGTGCAAATTTGAAGAGTTTCAGAAATGCAGTACTGAGGTTTTTTTCTCATTTTTGCACTAGTAAATCCCGAAATCTGCATGTAAAATGCCGGTAGGTCAAGTCTTACCCTTTTCATAGTGATTTTAATCCCCTTAGATGTTGTAATAATATCAAATAAAAAAGACTGCCCATTAGGCCAGCCTGATTTTTATATCCACGGGGTTAAATCTCATTCATTTGTTGTTTTGAACAGCTCCTTTGCTGGCACTGTGTACTGATGGTGTGTTCTGACTCCTCAGCTTTCTGCTCGCCGCAGTTCATTTCAAGGAGTGCACAATGACAGAGCGTGGAATTAAATGGGCCTGTGAGTATTGTACATATGAGAATTGGCCTTCTGCAATCAAGTGCACCATGTGTCGTGCCCAGAGACCCAGTGGAACAATTATCACAGAAGATCCTTTCAAAAGTGGCTCCAGTGATATCGGGAGGGACTGGGATCCTACGAGCACTGAGGGAGGGAGCAGTCCTTTGATCTGCCCGGATTCCAGTGCAAGACCAAGGGTTAAATCATCCTACAGTATGGAAAGTGCAAATAAATGGTCGTGCCACATGTGCACGTACTTGAACTGGCCAAGAGCTATAAGGTGTACCCAGTGCTTGTCTCAGCGCAGGACCAGGAGTCCCACGGAGTCCCCTCAGTCCTCAGGCTCTGGGTCCAGGCCGGTCCCTTTTTCCGTGGATCCGTGTGAGGAATACAATGACAGAAATAAACTGAACACAAGGGCTCAGCACTGGACTTGTTCTGTTTGTACATATGAAAACTGGGCCAAGGCCAGGAAATGTGTTGTGTGTGACCACCCCAGACCCAACAACATTGAAGCAATAGAACTGGCAGACACAGAAGAGGCTTCTTCCATCATAAACGAGCAAGACAGGGCTCGGTGGAGAGGCAGCTCTAGTAGTGGTAATAGCCAAAGAAGATCTCCACCAACAACCAAACGTGAATCTGATGTGAAAATGGACTTCCAAAGAATTGAATTGGCTGGAGCCGTTGGCAGCAAGGAGGAGCTTGAAGTTGACTTCAAAAAACTAAAGCAAATAAAAAATAGAATGAAAAAGACTGACTGGCTGTTCCTAAATGCTTGTGTGGGTAAGTTGTTTACTGCTACCTTCTGCTCTTGTGCTGCTGGTTAAATATTTTGGGAGAATGAAGAATTAAAACAGAAACTTGGCATTTGATTTCAAACCAGCTTTTTTTATCTCTGCATTTCCATTTTAAAAAGTAAGCCAAATGTAGAGGTTCCTGAAATAGCACCTGCTGAGAGAGGCTGTGAAGTTCATCCATAATCTGAACAGGGTTAGACGTGTCTCTCAAGTGTGCATGGACTTTTTTGACCTTTTGTAGAAATGGATATTCTTGTAACCAAATCCTGTTGTTCCATGTAATTTTCAAAAGATGGAAAAATTATAAAGCCAGTCTACAGAACATGAGTGCATATAGTACTGTAAAAAATGCCATTAATGGATAATTAAAATTACTTTTCTTTTTGCTATGGCAAGACATGCTCTGTAGAGTCAGCAGCTGCAGCTTGGGAGTATTTGTAAACAGTGTAGAGCTTGCAACAGTACAAGATGCTCTGTCAGATGTTAAAAATAACACCAAAATATGTAGCTCCAAGAAACTGCATGTGTAATACTGACCTTGAAAGTAATAATGTTGTATTAATACACATACTGTGTTGTAAATGTTTACAGGCTTTCTGAAAGTATTTTTGAAGTCAGCTGCTTCAAAAAACATTCAAATACCAATTCTGTTTTGTATTTTAGTGCTTTCCTAAGGAAATGCTGGATAATTCTCGCAGTGCTGTTAAAGAACAGAGCCATGTGAGAGCAGGGTTTTCTTCAGTTATTGACCTTGTGAGTTAACTCCTGTGCTGTAGCTTCCCAGAAGCAGATATCGCGTGCCCCAGCATACGAGCAGGTTCAACACTTGAAATATGCAACTATTTTTAGAGTAAAACACTTCATTTGAAACTCTGGCTCCACTAGTATGTCTCATGCTGTTCCTTAATGTTTCACAAAGTCACTTCATGGTTGTTGTAATCAAAAAGCTAATTAGTGGAGCTGCTTTGTTTAACATATTTGATCAGGTGTAAATGTTTTTGTGGGTATGCTGTGTTTGGTTTCTCTGAGCTAATAAATATTCTAGTTTATTTTTGTGTTGTGTGAGTAGTTAGACATGCACACTTCCTTTTGGAAAGAGATGCCTCAGTACTTCCTGATACCTCCAGTTCCTTACAACCTTTATTCCTTCTGAAATGAAGCAGCTGAAATCCCGTGTGGTGTTTTTTAAGTTACTGAGTGCCAGGGGTCAGTTGTTGGAGGTTTTTCCTATGCCTTACAAGGGTATTTATCTTGCATTCTGATAACAATTGTATTAAATATTAGGCTGTTTTTTCCCTTCAGTTTTTCAAAAGTGATTTTTTTTTTAAGTATTCTAATGTTACTTAAAATATTTCACACTTTCTGATTTAACCTGTGTGGGAAGAGTTTTATTTATATTTAAGAATGTGGGTTTGCAAGTGTTAAATGTTGCTTGTGACTATATAGTTGTCCATAAATCCCAAAACCATGTTCATATAAGTTTTGTAATGCAATAATGATTTGGTCTGAAGGGATCTTGGTGAGAAAAGCGGAATGCAGGTGGAGTTATTTGCTGATTCTTACTGCTGCCTGCTGAAAGCTTTCATGGATTTCTTTCTCTAACTTTAACACCTCCTGTACCCCGGGGGAGAGGGATGATGGGAGCACAGGAACCAGCAAACAAAGCTGGTAATTATCTGTCCTTCATCTCCGAATTTCACTTTGCTATTGCAGATATAATTTTTTTCCCCCAAATACTCCTTGTAATAGGAATAACCTTAGGAAGATTGATGGAGGTTACATGGATTCTCTTGTGCTTGTCTCTGGTTGTGGTGCAGTGTATCTGTGCTACAAAAGTACACCAGTTCAGCCAGTAATCATTAAAGCAATAAGCTGAATTTCTGCTTGTGATCTTACTGTGACATTCTTAAACCAGTTTAACTGTCTATTGAATAATTGCCCAAAGCATCTGTTTTTACCATTGAAATCAAGTGGGTCACTGTTACTAAGTGAGTTCTGTTTGTTTGCCAGATGGAACTCTTGGGAAGTTTTAGCTGAGCTGAACATTTGTCAGTCCTAAGCCAAGCAGAATTATAAAATAGGACAAGTTCTTGTTAAATACCAAGTAAATTAGTGAACATTGATGACCAAGAGTTGGGTGTTACCCTGCTCCATCTGACAGATGGTGCCTAACAAGGATTTGGGGGCTTCAGACTGAAACCTCCAAGTTTAAGATCAGTCAGTTGTGGAGGGTCCATTTGCTTTGAATCCATCTTTTGTTGGAGAGATGTTAAAATGTTAACTTTTGAAGTTAGCCCTGAAGTTAAAAATAACGATTAAAGGAGTAGGAGGAATTCTTGGCAGAGTGGTTATTTTCTTTTCTCTTAGAAGATATTATCTGTCAGAAGGTACCAAGGAAAATGTCTGATACTCTAGGACAGCTGTTTGGTTGAACTCCCTCTTCACATCTCAACTCCAGTACAAAATTCTGTTTACTAGATTTTAAATTTAATGTCAAGTTTCATTAAAAAACATGTATCAGACTACTCTTTTCCACGTCTGTTCTTTTTAGCTGAAACATGGAGAGATGTTTATAAAGTAGATTTAAGAAGGTGTGTGTGTTTGTATTTTTTTGTTTTGTTGGAGGCATCCATTAATGCTTTTCCCCCCATGGTAAGTAAACATGTCATCAAGGCTTCTATTCCTTGCAAATCCAGGCTGGACAGAATGTGATGAGTGCAGCTCTTGCCTTTCAGCATGAATAGTTTCCTTGATGGAGGGTATTCCTTCCAAATCAGAAGGATTAGTGATATTCCCCCATTCAGACTCTGCCAGCAAATGTACTTGAATGTTGCTTTTTTTTAATTGACTTGTTATTTTTTCAAAGTGAGTGTATCTGTTGGGTGATTCTTTCTCAGAAAGATGAGATTTTAAACTGATTCATGTGGTCAAAATTTATTAAAATCCTAGCAGAAACTGGAGTAAGCGTGGCTTACTGGCTTCCTCCAAATGCCAGTTTAAATTACAAAGAGGAATTACAAATGGTTTCTGCAATGACACCAATGTTTGCTACCATAGTGGCCTAGAACAAGATTAATGTTGAGTCCAAGGTGACTCATTTCTTAGGGGAGGGAACTGATGTATACTTAAATTAAACCTTATTGCCTTTTCTATAACTTAAGGTACCTATGGCAGAGGCTGTCAGGCAGTCCTGGTGGCCTGTGGGACTTACAGAATGTGATGTGCAACAATCAGCAGTTCCTGTGGGGCCTGGTGAAGCTGGTTCCAGCTGGCTGTGGATTTTGGAGTACAAATGGATGAGGATGGCTGTGCCTGTAAAACCTCTCTGGCATCCAGAGTTTGCTTGGGTGTTACCCTGGAGCTTCCCATCTCCTGGCACTTCAGGGCTGGATTTGACAGTGATGCTGGCAGAGTGTGTTTGCTGCAGGGCATTGCTGGGGATTCTTGAGTTGTGAGTGCAACTCCTGAGCTTGAGCTGCTAGACTAAAAGTAAACTGCATTTCTTCCCCTTTTCCTTTCTCCTCCACCTGTTTGTCACCTGCTGCAGGAGTGTGTTCCTCTCTTGGTTCAGGTCAGGTGGGTATTACTGTCGTGGGCCAGAGCTCCCTGTGGGGATGGTGCACGCATTCTTCTTAGCTCTGTGAAAGAAACCACTAAGAGTCTGTTTCTTAAACAAATCCAAAGTATTTAGAGCAATCTGTGATGAATCTTGTTTTGCAGTACATCCTTAAAAGGACTGGAAGTTCATTCCTAGTATTCCTATTTATGTCTGCTTAGTTTTTCCTTTGTCAACTGTTTTATTTCTCCTACAGGGTTTTTTATGCCATTAGATTTTTGAATTAGTGCCAGATATGTTACCCAAGCCTTCAGAAACACTGTGGGCAAGGAGAGTCTCCCTGGCCAGACGTTGGTATGGAGTTGGCTGGGCTGTGTCCCACGCTGCCCTGCACCTCTGGGAGACACAGAGGCACCCCCTGCTCTGTGTCCTGCAGAGCCTCTGGCTCTTTTCTGAGTGTTCATAAAGGCAGCCTGAAGGAACTGACATGAACAAGGTGCTTTCAGCTGGCACTGCCACCCAGAGTCATCCCAGGTGCCCCTTTCTGTCCTCCTGGCTGTATGAAAATGAAGCTGGATTAGGGGATGTTTCTGTGGGAGGCGTGGGGGTTTTGTTTCTCTTTGCTGGTGTAGTGAGTTCAGACTGACTTCCTCATCACATCCAGGATACAGCTGAGCCTTGATGCTTCTGTTTATGCTGTGCCAGGGGAGTGGGAAGTGTATGGGTGGGAACAGGCTGGGAGGCCAAGGGAGGCCATGCACCTCTCCTTGCTGCTGTCAGTCTGGGCTGGAATTGTTCAGGGAAGTGCAGCATGGATCACTCACTGCCAGGGGATGCCCTGCCTTGCTGGCTGTGCCTGGGGACTCAGACAGTGCCTGTGGGGATGGCTGGGGGGGGGAAGAGTCCCTGGTGTGAGTGGTACAGCCCAGCCTCCTTCTCTGTTCCCATGGGACAGTGGGAAGCATGCCTTGGCTGCTGGGCCAGGTAGCAGTGATGAAAGATCATAACTCTCACCTGGCTGGGAGAGCTCTGTGTAATGTTATCTGTGCCTTGTTCATCTGTCCTGCCATAAATGCTTTATACATTTGTGTGTGTACATCTTTGAGACTGAGGAGAACTCTCCTGCCTTACTCCTTGTCAGAAAATCATAACTCCTTTTACTTTGATTCTTGACTGCTTTTCTTAAACACTGTGATATTTTATGCTACAAATAATTGAATAAATGATCAAGTTAAAACCAGTTATTTCAATTTCCCTTAGAAGCACTGATGGTTAACTTTAATTATTAACTTTAATGATTTTCCACTGTCCAGCCTCCCTTTGAGGTACAATCCTGCAAGTAACAAGGGGTGTGGATGCCTTTGACAGATTGGAGAGGGACATCTGTGAGCAGTTGTTCTCGCATCTGTGCTGCTTTGTCTTGTAATGATACATTCAAAACATGCTACAGGGGTTGTATGTAGGCAGAAGAGCTCTTTGCAAGAATAACCAATATTCATGCTCTCATGCATTGAGTGGCTTCAGGTTTTAGGTACATGTCTTCTTGGGAGCATTTACTTATTTTTTTTTTTTTTTTTAGCTGATGCAAGGTGCTGGGCTTGAAGAATCAAAAAATACCCTTAATAGACAGAAGTTTATGTTCCCTGTGTCATTACCTGGAGAGTGACTTACTGTTGATTATGTACTAATACTGACAAGGAAGGCCCTGGAAATCCAAAAAGAGAAGGAACAGAAGGGTGTGTTAAAGGCCCATAAAGGTTTTTCAGACAATTCCTCTTTTTTATAAATTGATGTGTCACATTTGCTTACAAAGCAATCTGTCCTTCAGGAGAAATTCTTCCTTGGCTGAAATTGTGAGTCACTTACTATCAATAAAGCTTCATTTATGGCCACCTGATGTGCCCCTGGTGAAGAGCTGGAAGAGCCTGAGGGCTGACTCAGCTCCAGAAAATGCCACAGGTCCTCAGCAGTCTGTCTTAGAGGAGAAGAGATTCTTAACAGGTGTCAGAATTAGGCTTTAGTGGGTCAGTTGATCAGCCTCTCACTTGCTGACGCTTAAACCAATCATAGGATTAGTCCTTAGATGAGTAAATGAGAGCATATATGTGACAGACCACTTGCAGTTGTATCTGTGGCAGAAGAGAAGCAGCACAGGGCTCTGTCTCTGATCTGTTTTATGTTACAGCAGGAGCTGTCTCCACTTCTGATTTCTAAAATGCGTAACTTGGTTGTTTGAGCAATTTGCCTTCTCTTTGCCAGGCATTGTCCCACACAGGAGGCACAGTGACCTCCTTAAGATGAAGTGTTTCCTTTTGCAGTCTGCTCAGATGGAAGATGGTTATTGGAGGCATTGCTGCCTCCTTGAATCCCAGAAATCCCTAATCCCAGGTTGTTCTTTGGATAGTCACAACTACAGCAATCAGCTGAAAGAATTTGCTTACTGCATTTGCAGCTTGTGCCAGCCAGTGCCCCACAACTATCAGAAAGATACTGAAGTAAATAAAGGCTGTGCTGTAGTATTTTCCTTGGGAACTTTTCTATCTGGCTGTTCTGATGCCACTGGAAAAGTACACTAAGGGAAACCAAGACTTGGTTTTCTAGAAATGCTTATAAGCCCATCTTGCATATTTCCCAAGTTTCTATAACTTCACTAAACCCTATAAATATTTACATGTTCTAAAGAATAAACTTAATAGCACCTTAAGCTGAAATAGTTTGGTTTTAGCAGCTAATTCTGGCTTATTTAATATGAGGATAATATTGACATCTAATAAAGAAGAAGTTGTAAAAGTTTAAGGAGGATCAGGATGGTAAGAGTTATAATTGGGTGATTAATATTTTTTAAATTTAGTCTTTTGAAATACCCTTCTTAATTTCTATCATCTAATGTGTACTGAGATTGCAAATGTCTGATCTGTGCTGTTTCTAAGAGGCAGGGCTTTGCTGGAAGAAAAAAACCTTGGCTCCTGGTGCTGTGAAAGTCTTCCAATGAGAGGAAATGCCTGAATTGCAAAATGGGAGCACAGTTGAACCTGTAAATGCAGAATTCTGACTTGCACTTGTATTTTCTCATGACTTGGGTGCAGCACTTGGCATTCTGTCCTCTCCCTTAGGATGTCAGACTATAGTCAGAGATTTTACAGTGGGCAAAGCAGAATTTTTTAGGGGTACACAAAGACTGGTGTATTCAGGGGCAACAGCAAAGGCACGTTTCTGGAGTCCCCTTTAAAGGAGAGCTGTGGTTGTGTGGATCAGGAGCAGTCACTGAGTCACTGGGATGTGTTTGCATTTGTGTTGCTCTTGAAGCCAGTCAGGGCTGTGCCCTCACAAGGGTTTGAGCTCCTGGAGGCTCCTGGGTGTTCTGGGAACAATCTTAAGGCAAATGCCACTCTTCCTTTTGACATTTTACCAGTCTGGGGAATGCAGTGGGTGTCAGTGGGGAATAATCCAACTGGCACAGGACACAGTCTGCTTGTGTAAGTAATGAGGCACTTCTATGTTGTGAAATGCTGGGAATTATAACATCAGTAAATATTTCTGTAGTATTTCTCATAAACAGTGGGGATTTTGAGCTCTATTTAAATAGACTTAATGAATTGGAGGCTTTGGCTCATCCCACAGAAATCAAAGCCTTTGTAGGAATGTGCCTCCTATTGTCAATATAAACATATTCAGGTCTCATTTTAGTATGATGATACTGAATTTCAGAACTGCAGGCGTGGTGCATGTAGGCAAATTTACCTTATAGTTTTGGGGCAAGATTTGTGTTTTCTGGTTCATATTTCTGACAGTCTGCCCGTTATCACTATATTGTGTGTTCACTGCTGCCTTGGATTGTATGGACTGGCACTCTATCAGGGCTGTCAGGAATTTTTATGGGCTATCAGGAATTTTCCCTGTTCTTCTGAAGTGGCTGCAGTGGAGCAGATACTTGGTAAAACAGGTAAAGAGAAATTTTAACTTCTTCCTGTGGCTAAGAGGGGCCAAAGAGGCTTGTAATGCCCAAGGAATATCAGCCCTGCAGTAGTGAGTTGGACTAGACAAACAAAAACTTCCTGATGCTTCCCCCTGCTATAAAGAGTAATTTTAACCTGTTTGGATTAAAGAAGAGAGAATGACCAGGTAGTATCCATGCACACAGTCACATTGCCATCTCTCCATGAGCTGTAGCTGTGCTGGTTTGTGTCATGCAGCACACCAACCCTATACCTAAAATACTACTAAAAATACAATTCTTTCTTTATTTTTTTTAAGGCCTAGAAAACATACTCAGTTTGCCTGGTTTGCATGTATTACTTGATCTTTAGCTTAAAATTCATCAGCAAAGTTTAGAAATGTCCTTTTTAACTGACAGCTTATATAACAATTTTAGTAATTCTAGGACATGGGGCTTTGAGGAATGTCAAGTATTGCAAGACGTGGGAATAAACTTCCAGAACTGGCAGTGCTGCATAGAGCACATGTCACTGATCTGGATCCTTTTTGCAGCTTGTAGTAGTTGGTGCTTGAAAAAGGCATTGCCAAACCTCATGTGATCACCTCAGCATCAGCCTTGGATCTCAGTTGTTGCTGAGGTTTGGTGAAGAGTGGGATGATAATAAAGCAGCTGAGGGTGGGGGACTGAAAGAACAATTAAAATGATGAATTTCCCAGTAGTAGGCTGTAGTAAAATGTACTGCTTGACAGGCTGGCTGGCTGGAATGTGATTTGGGTCTGATCATCTGTCACCAAAAGATCATTTTAGGGATATTTGTTTGAATTTTGAAATCAGTTGTGGATATTTGGATTCTCAGAGTGGCCACCTACCATTCTTGGGTGGTCTTTGGTGTGTTTGTCTGGGGGATGTGGCGGAGGGTGCAGATGTGGTAATAGAAGTCTCTCCTGTGTCAGTATGAGTGGTTAAAATACAAAAAGGGGTGATGTGCCTTTTAATCTTTAACAAGGTGCTTCTCCTAAATTAATGTAATAATAAAAAAATAAGGATATCATAAGATAGCAGAGAATTCGCTCTTCTATCAAATTTCTTCTTTCCTCTGATTCTTGGGTTTGCCAGAGCTGTGGTATAACTTGTTTTAAGAGGGCTGGTCATGAGCAATTTGATTTGTTATCTGGCTACAAATACAAATCTACACACACACACAAAATACCAGTTTGGAGTATTTGGTTGGAATGATCATTGCAACAGCCATGAGGAGTTGCCTTATCAGCGGCAGAAATGTTTCTTGCATGGAAATAAAGTTCTACACTTGGCACTTCTGACTCCTACAGAGCAAGAACTAAAATTGGACAGACAAAACTCATCTGGGGAGAGACACAGGCAGGCACTGAACGAGACAGTAGTGCTGGAGAGGAACAGGAATGTCTTCCTTACAGGAGACAGACACATGCAGCACAAAACTACAAAGTACTGTGTGTGTGGTTTTCCTTCTGCCCTGGCCTCTCAGGACTTTGGAATGAGTGGGTAGATGACTGTATGACTAAAATTTGCAGTTGATTTGTTGTTTTGGAACTTCTCTGCTTCAGACCCCTGTTGAATAATCAAACTGTTATCTGTGGGAGCTTACACAGCACAGCTGATAACTTTGTAGAGAAATGTCTTGCACTGATAATCCATTTTCCCCCTGTGTTTCTTCTGAAAGCTTTATAATCTCAGCATTCAAAATGATACTTTTTGGCTGAGCTAAGAATGCTTTTCTAAATCCTGGATTAACCAGCAAGCCAGTGGTTAGTGTGCTTCTCTGCTAGCAGCCATTTCAATTTGTTGTGTTGGAGTTTTTTTAATTTTGGTAGGGGATTTTTACTCATTTGGGATGAGGGGGTGGGAAGTGTTGTGGTTTTTTTCCTTTTTTTATTTCATTTCAAGTCCTGAGTGGGAGTGATTGACCTGATTGGGTTTGATGACCTTTCCTGTTCATCAGCTTTTGTGTCTTGGTGAGCAAATGAAGTGAAGGATGGAGTTGGGTCTCCATCTCCAGCCTCCACTCAGCTGCTGACTCTCAGGAGCTGGGAAAGAGGTTTAGCTGCAGAAAATAGGGACAGGGTTTTCTCATTTGTCATCTCTGCTCTTCTCTGCTTGAGCTGCTGCAACAAGGGCTGCTTCTCAGGAGTGAGATTCTATTTACTGCTCCACTAAAGATGGCTTTGGGGACGCTATTCTGTTTCCTCAGTTCAGCACTGCACTGTTCTCTCATGGACCACATACCTAAAATAGAATATATTTGAAGGAATTTCTAAATTTAGGAAGTCTTATATTGGAACAGATCCTGTTAGCAGCTCCACATCTTACTGATGGTGTATTCTGATAATTGCAGCTAAGGAATACATTCAGCATGATTGGTCTTGATAGGAAGCATGGTACATAAATCAAAGATTTCCAGGGACGCTAGAAAACATTGGGGTCATTCATTGTTCTTCTCATCTTGCATTAGAAGGTACACACAGTGTATTTAATTTCTCTTGAATTCAGTTTTAATGGAGTATCCTGAGTGAAATGCTCAGGCTCCATTAGCAGCAGAGAGATGGTGAGTTGAAGAGAAAAATTTATGCTTTTTACCATTTGTACTATTTGGAAAAAATAAAACTTTTAGGCCAAAAACCTTTTAATAGATCCTATTTCTATGATCTGGTAATTGGTGATAAAATAATCAAACTAATCTCTTTACTATGAGGAAATTACTTCCTCTCTGGTCAAATGAAATGCTCTTGTGTATGTTAGTGCTGGTGTTTCATCATGGGTCCACTTCTGAGCTGCCTTTTGGTCTCACATTTTCCAGCTAGTATGGGTAATAGAAATGGTCTTAGAGATGAGGTAAGTGTAAATATTTTGCAGTGTTCTGCCTAAAATAATAAAAAATTGGCAAGTTTCTTGCTATGCAGCCGATGATCGTCTGTTTGGCCTGTAACAGAGCAGCTACAGGTGAGCTATGAAATGAGGTGGCTTGTTCCAGAATGGCTCCCTGGTATCTGAAATGGGCTGTGTGTTGTTTCTCTGCCCTCAGGAGTTGTGGAAGGTGATTTAGCTGCTGTGGAAGCCTACAAGTCGTCCGGAGGGGACATCGCCCGGCAGCTGACGGCGGACGAGGTGCGGCTGCTGAACCGCCCGTCCGCCTTCGACGTGGGCTACACCCTCGTGCACCTGGCCATCCGCTTCCAGAGGCAGGACATGCTGGCCATCCTCCTCACTGAGGTGAGCTCCCCTGCTCCTTGCAGGCATGGAACAGCACTGTAGGGAACTGCACCCCTGTGTGCAGCCAGTGGCACGCAGCTCTGGTTTGGGCTGGTGGTGGAATTTCTGTGAGTCGCCGCCTTGTGCCTTGGATTTCTCCTCAAGAAGTGAGTTTGCTTTGAGAGACTCCCTTGTGATGGTCCTGAGGATGTTCAGTTTTCTCATTAATGAACAGTCTTGGCACACGTTGCAACTTCACTGGCAGTGGAAGTGAGCTATTGTGAGGCTTCCTGTGCTCTGGGTGAGGGAGAGGAAATGCTCTCAAGGCAAAGCACTGACATCAATGACAGCGCAGTTTATTCTGAGTTTGTTAATGAGTAAGTTTACCTGGGCTGGCTTTTATGGGAGCTTCTTTTCCAGAGAGAGGCAAATTTCTTGCTTTGCAAAATTGCTGCATTTTTTTCTATTCCTTGCCCATTTTACAGACTTACTGGCTCCTCTGTTTTGCTCTTCCATTCGCATTGTGTCACCTCACTTCTGGTGACCTCTGCTGTTCTCCCTCTTTGCCCTGTAAATGATTCTGTTCCTTTTTTTTTGTCTGTTTCCTTCAACTCAGACTTTGGTTCCTCACCTGATCAGGGCCAGATTTTTATTCTGCCTCCTTCCCTGATGCTTAGTGCAATTCTGAAAGCTGCTGTTTGCCTACAAAGCACATAAAGATGATGGAATGCTCAATGTTGAATAATTAAAAAGAGTAGATGAAGCAAGACAAATGTAGCTAAAGCCTTGAGTATATATTTACATACGCCTAATATGAGTAGCTTTGTGCTGCTTACATAACTCTGTGTGGATGGAGTTACATGTTTAAAAACAAGTTAATTTACTGAAATACTGTCTTAGCGATTTTTGTGTTTGGTTTTGTTTCAGTGCCTAGGAATACTGACTCATCTTGTCATTTCTGGAAATGCTTACTAGTGTTTGAGCCCCAGTGATAATTTCCTTTTCTGGGTTATGAATGAGTGAAAATGTGGGTCTTAAAGGTGGTTTTTTGTATGCATCTGGTGTCATCCCTGTGCCAGTTGTCCTCCATCATTGATTGGGTTTCTCCTGCCAGTGATGACTAGAACTGGACAAATTTAACTATCTTAGCTTCATAGTTTTTGGGAATATTGTAGGAAACCATCTTGTGCAGTGCTTATAAATTGTTAAATCTAGACTTGACTCAGGTGTGAGATTTGAGATTGCTGTTGTTATGAGCTCTTACCTATTTTTTTCCTCTTTTTCAGCTGGGGGTGATCAATTGTTAATTCACTTCTTCAATTGAAAGATGTTTTTAACCAGATTTATGTTACCAGTTCCATGATAAATGAGACATTTCATTAGGAGTCACTAAACTTTAGATCTTTCAGGGTGCCAGTGTTTACAGCTCTCTTGCATTCCTTGCTAACCAAACACTCTCTGCTTGTGGTCATCCCTCCCAAATCTTTATATTGAACGGGCTAATCCTGAGTGCACCTGTGTTGTTTTACAGGTGTCCCAACATGCAGCCAAGTGCATTCCTGCCATGGTGTGTCCAGAGGTCACGGAGCAAATCCGCCGTGAAATTGCTGCATCTCTTCATCAGCGCAAGGGAGACTTTGCTTGCTATTTTCTGACTGACCTTGTGACGTTTACGTTGCCTGCAGGTAGCTACAAAACCCTTCTTCCTGCTGGAAGATTTTATTGCTTGGCCACTGGTTGAAAATTAGGTATTTTGACTTTCTGGTGGTGATGTGTATGTAGGTTTTATTCATTAAGAGGCTTATTAATTAATTTATTAAGAGTTTTATTTATTAAGACCTATTTTGTTAGGTCAGACTTAGCAGTTGAATTTGATTGCTCAGTATTTGCACACTTCAGTCCATACATTGTTCCTGTGAACTGAGCATCTGTTGTCCTACTTAGACATGAAGAAATGGAAGAAAAGTGGTGTGTTCTAAGGAAAGGCTGTATTTGAAGTGAAGATTGGAGCCCAGACATTTCTGGTCTGATGTGACTTTTCACCTGGCTATTTTACCTTCCAGTCCTTGCTCTTGAGGCCCAGAGCTGTTCTTTTTACCTGGTTGTAGCAATAGCACTTTTTGAATACTTTTGAGGTGCTCTGAGATCAAGAGACTGTTTACCTATTAACAAGGAGCTATTAGAAGACTTTTATCTTCAAAAGCTGTTTCCTTTAATAGAAATTCTACCACCAGTCAGAAAGCATGCAGCTGCAAACTGTGCCAATCAGCAGATCTGTTTGTCTTTTTTATAAAACATTGCAAGAATTCTATTTGGAACCCCTTTTTTGAGTGTTACCTCATCTTCTCTACAAAATTCTGGATAATATTTACCACTTGTGCACCTGATTGAGGTGCTGTATTCACTTGTACTCTGTGTGTCATGTGTGAGAGGCACATGGGGTGTCTGGGAGAGTAAAACTTCATTGCTTTTTAGGGGAGAGAGAGGAAAGGGGCAACAAGGATTTCATAACATGTGAGGAATGTTCTCTCTAGAGCTTAAGAATTTGTTTAGTATTTTCAAGAGAGACATCTGAAAGCACTGTGCAGCTTTTTGACTCATGCAATAGCCATTTAGTAATTAAAAAATAAAGCTGTGCAAAAGCTTTTGTGCATCAAGACTTTCTACTTTCCTCACACTTTGCCAACTGTACATCTTTTGCAGTTTGGCTCCAGAGAGCATTTCCAAGGATTTTAGAAATATAAATCACACAATCCTGCTCAGATATTACCTGAACAGTGCAGTTTAGGAACCAGTTTCCACTCGACCTTTTAAATAAACAGATTGGATCCTCTTGTAAAGCCAATGCTTGGATATTAGAGAGCAAAGCTTTTACATTAATTACTGATCTCTGCAAGCAGTTTTAGCTTAAAAAGCCCCAATCTATCATACAAAAAAAAAAAAAAAAAGACCACCCCACATCACCCTGCCTGTACCAGGCATTAGTGTGCTTCATTAGCAACTCATGTGCCTAAATGTGGGCTTAAAAGCCCTGGGGTATTGGACATCTGAGCAGGACTGGCAGCTACCACACTGCAATTAAGAGAGATCATTGTGTCCTTGAAATACCACTTAGGCCCCAGTCCTTATCCCCTAAAGTGCCTGAAGGGGTGCTGGATGTTCCTGTTCCTATTTTATTTTCTGCCTTAACTTTCATGTGTTTAAGTTTCATGACTGTGAGGTGAAACCAGCGAAGTTTCTCTGGTTGCTGCTCTGCCTGGCAACCCTTTACTGCTTATCCTCTGTTGGAATGCAGGCCAGGAGAAAATATTTACTGTGTGGCACATGCTGAGTTTTAGAATGTGTGACAGTGTTTGTTGCTTTAAATGATACAGCAGTCACAAAACAGTTTTGCCCATTGTACAGTTTTCCACCTTTTTTTCCCCTTCTTTTTTAAGAGCTAGTTGCAAATTCTGTCTGTAATGCTCTTGGAGCAGTTGTCAGTACTGGCATTTCCATGACATAGCTCAATAGTTTTCCCATTTCTTGTTTTTTAACTCTCTGCAAACCATTGGGGTTCTCAGAACTATTTCATTGAAGCCTGAATGAGATCACAAAGGAAGGGCATGTTCTGGAGAAGAGCACATCCCTTGGCAAACTGTGCCTGTCCATTGGGATAGACTGCAGAGGAGAAGCCATTCCAGATGGGTGGAAAACCATTGCTTAGGATTGAAGCTGTGCTTAAATATAATTGGGTTGAAAGTAAAAATAGTCTTTTGTAAAATTTCTCGCCTCAAGTGGTTTTCCACTTTCTCCTTCAGAGAAATCCAGTCTTACCCTATGCATGCTGTGATGGTCATTTCTGCATCAAAGGTGTGACAGTGAGGCTGAGATGCAAACCTGTCTCAGCAGCTCTGCAAAGCCTTGGGTCACACATGACAGCAGCTTTCCAGAGGAGGTGTTAGGGCTGATGGGGCAAAAGGTGTTCTGTGAGTTCTGAGCAGCAGTTACTGATGTCTCTTTTACAGTAACATGTAGTGACTCTTGTATTTGCTTCCTGTTTTTCCAGATATTGAAGATTTACCGCCCACAGTCCAGGAAAAATTATTTGATGAAGTACTTGACAGAGATGTTCAGAAAGGTAAATGCACTGAGAACAGCTGGGATCACTCCTGGCTTTTCCTTAGAGAATGTGTCTCTAGCTATAAATAGACTACATGTGTCTGTATATGTGTGGCTCTGTTCATGAACATGTTTTAAATAGAGATTGGATGTTTTCAACTGAATCTGCACCCTGGAATTCATAAAGTCACAGAATTGATTGGGCTGGAAGGGACCTTAAAGACCTTCTAGACCAGGTTGCTCCAAACCAGCAGATTTCAGAATGGGGGAGCTGCGGCTTCTCTGGGCAGCCTATTCCAGGACTCACCACTCTCACAGGGAGCAGTTTCTTCCCAACATCCCATCTAACCCTGCTCTGTGGTAGTGGGATGCCATCCCCCTTGTCCTGTCACTACATGCCCATGTAAAATTATTTTAACATTTCCAGTCTATTTATGAGGCAGAGGGAGAATGGAGTCTGTAGAAATCATGTTTGTAGAGCTTTTGAAAAATCTTTAAAAGTCAGTTTTGAGTCACAAGCTTTTTAAGGAAAACTGAAAAAAATCCTTTCAATTCAGTAACAATCCTCAAACAAATGATGTGAGAGCTGTGGTTTGATTTTGGTTTATTTTATTGCCAGTAGGAGAAATTTCCTCAGCCAGTGTAGTTGACCTAGTCATTGTGATGCCTTGTGAAGGCTGTCCTAGAGCAGAGGCTGGACAGAGCTAATGAATAAAGTAGGGATTTATTAAAAGGCCTCCATGGATGCACCTTGGGCAGCACCAGAGCCCAGCCAGGGCTGCACCCAAGATGACCCAAAATGGCCCCAAAATGCACGGCCGGGCACGGGGTCTCTCCCTGGGATCAGCTCTGCTCCATTTGCACCTTGCAGTTCATTGTCCCAGCCCAGCTTTAGCCCAGGCACTCCCACCCTGCTTGTTTTTCTCTCTCCAGCCCACGGGGTTTGTGCTCCTGGGCTGAGATTTGGATCATTTGTCCTTGGTGCCCAGCTGGAGCAGGAATTGTTTTGTCTCCCTGCTCTGTGCACAGAGCTCCCCATCCCATAATATGAAGTTCATAACTACACACTAAAGCAGCACAGACTCTGAAAAATAAAAAAGCCAAACCTGAGGCATCAATTGTAGTATGAAGACTGAGTATAAAACAGTTTTATTCATGCAGAGGGGTAGATCATTGAGACTATGCCATTATTGTGCTGTCTGAATTCCCTGAGTTAAATAAGAGCTTGTTGAAGAGCTGGCTGTGCCGTTGCAGAGCTGGAGGAGGAGTCTCCCATCATTAACTGGTCCCTGGAGCTGGGGACACGCCTGGACAGCAGGCTGTACGCACTTTGGAACCGCACAGCCGGGGACTGCCTGCTCGACTCCGTGCTCCAGGCCACCTGGGGCATCTACGACAAGGACTCCGTGCTGCGCAAGGCTCTGCACGACAGTTTACACGACTGCTCCCACTGGTGAGTCAGGGCAGCTTCTGCATGTGCTGCAGCAGCAAAACCCCACAGCCAGCCCTAACCCAGTTCCCTGCTGTCTTGGTTGGAAATGACAGGTGTCTCCTAATGGTGTCTCCATTTCCATTTCCCTTGAAATGGAAAATGTAAACCCCCTCCCTCCGAATTATTGTAAGTTTGAAATTAAGGGGCTCTCAGGCAAAGATATGGGAGGGGGAATAACAGTTCTTTACTAGGAAAATTAAAAATACAAATGTAATTGTATAAAAAAACCCCCACTGCTAGAGTCAGAATCCAGCGTGACCCCCTGTGGGTCAGGGTGGGGGCACAGTCCCATCCCAGGGTGGCTCAGGGTGGTGGCACAGTCCCATCCCAGGGGGGCTCAGGGTGGTGGCACAGTCCCATCCCAGGGGGGCTCAGGGTGGTGGCACAGTCCCATCCCAGGGTGGCTCAGGGTGGTGGCACAGTCCCATCCCAGGGGGGCTCAGCCCTCCTGCAGTGCCAGCTGTGGTTCTGCTGGAGCAGGGATCCTGCACAAGGGGGGAGTTTTCCTCTGGAGCTCCAGGGCTGCTGGAGATGGGCCTGCTCTCCCTCTGGGAATGCAGGGCAGGAGAAAGCTGCTCCTCTGGGAATGCAGTGGGCAAAGGCTGCTGTGCTGTTCCCAGGGCAGATTGGATCCAGGTAGGAATGCTTGGCTCCTCCCCTGGGCAGAGCATCTCCCCATGGGATGGTGGAATTTGATCAGCCCTGCAGGGACACTCTCTGGCCATGGACAGCAGAGATCTCCTGGAGGGAGGATGGGCCGTGGGAGAGATAAAGTAAACTGCCCAGTGAACAGAGAGAACTGCCCCACCTCTGACAGATGGCAATAGAATAGACACCCCAGCCACAGCTTGCATTGCAACCTAAGACACCTGTGGATTGTGCTCCTCAAAGCTGTCCAGTCCCCATGGTCCCAGCTGGGATCTTCATCTCATGTTTTAAATAGGAGCACTGGAAACTTGGATGCTGTGAACTCAGGGATGGTGTGTGATGCTCAGCAAATGGCATTTCAAACACTAAAATGCTTTATACTTGTCAGGCATGCACTAACCACAGTTACTGCAGCTGCAGTTTCTGTCCTGGCAATGTAAATCATGCACATGCCATGCCTTGCTGCTTGGTGGGAGCTGTGCAGAAGATTGTTAGTAGAAGATAGCCTTTTATTCTTTATAAACTTTTCAGTGTTTTCATTCCATCTGCTTAGTTATGGCTTTACCCAGGATTGCTCTTTTTATCCCTGTTCTGTCTGCTAAAATAATGGCAGTAAAGCAGAGAGTGTTGGCATTTAACTGATTCTGTCATTTGGCCATAAAATTGATTTATCATTCTATAGAACAACTTCTCTTGCTTTGCACTGACCTTCTTTAGTGGGATACTATGGCTTCCCTCTGCTAGAGGGACAATCTTAGTTGTTCCCCCAGTGGTGTCCAGCAGCTCTCCAGTGTGTCCTGGACTAAGGGATGAGCTGATAAAGACTGATAATCCCAGTCACAGATGATCATTTCTTTGATGTTCTTGTAGTCAAGGACAGGAGAAACACTGTCAGCACATACTGCAGTAAAAGCCTGTCCCTGTCCTCTTGCTGTACAGAAGGTCAACAACAAAGATTAATTTAGGGATACCTGTAAGTAAATTTTGTGCTGTTGGGGGAGAAGTCCCCAAATTGGCATCAGAGCTGGATTCCAGAAAGTGGTGCTTCAGAAGCAATTCTCTCAAGAACCAGTGTCTGACAGGATCTGTCACTGCTTTAGAGCTGTTCAGCATGGATTGTGCGTCTCAACCAGGCAGGAATGTCCCTGGCATCACAGGCAGCTCCCATGAGGCCAGAACAGAAATTTAGGATTGATCAGGTTTTGTTCTTTATGGTAACAAAACTAAACATGGTATCCAAAAACATGCTGCAAACTACTGAGCTTTGGACCAAATCTCCCAAAATGTTGGTGTTAATTATGGTTGACTTACTGCTCTATCTTAACATAACTCTTGCTTAGAGGCTTCTCAGTCTTGTTAAGGTTTTTAGTTTATGTCTAGACAGAATTTTCATTTTACTCTGAATTTGTGTAATCTTTATCCTTATTAGAAGTATAATTTTTAACTGATTGATGTGCTCCTTCAAGGGAACAAGTCTTCAGACTAGAAAGAACAGGTCTTCAAGGAACAACTCATGTTCTTGTTAAGAACAAGTCTTTAGAATAAGTCTTTTAGCCAGATTTTGTTGTAAATTGATCATTCTGTACATCCTGTAAGTGCTGGATAGATTCCATATGAGAAGATACATTTAATTTTGTGGGCTAGGACATGTGGCTGATAGGAAGTGATGTCGTCACTGGAACAGGCTCTTAAATGCAATCCCTGCTTAAACTTTTATCTAGTGGAATTATTCTTCAAAGCCTCCACAAAGACACTTAAAAATGGGTATTTTTATAGTCAGACAGAAAACACTCATGTAACTCATTTGACCTTGTTTTGTTATGTTTGTTTAGATGTTGAACAAAGAAAAGTCTATTTACCAGAGACAGTCTTGTGTCTGGTACTCAGAAAAAGCTCCCTAGTGAAGTTCCCAGAGGCTCTGGCCTGTGGAGTTTTTTCCACTCACCTTTCAATAACTCCACTTTTTTAGTTTACACAAAAATGTGTTTTGAAGTGCTCCTCTTTGTATTCCACCATTAGCTTTTGCTAGAGAATAGGCACATGCCCTAAGTTGACTTTCAGAATTTTATTCTTTAATGGATGCATTCAGTTCTCTTGTGTTAATCTGAAAAGTTTGCTTTAAATGAGATCAAAATCTTGTCTATGGCTGACTAACTCAGGGAAGAAACTTCTTTAGGAGAACACTTTCACAATCCAGCTTTTAGGGAGTAGTTTGGTGTTTTCCTTTTTTTCTATCTCTTCCTTGAATTTTCTGGGCTTTTTCTCTCATTCTGGTGGTGTGGGAATTTTTGTTGTTGTTTTGCTTTGTTTTTTCTTCTCTTTCCCCCAGAATCTGATTAAATTTCTTTCAGGAGACCTGGGAATGAATTAATTTAACAAAAAGTGCTGTTAGAAATATATGAGAGAAAACAGGCAAAATAGTTATCAGGTTCAAAGGTGGAAGTCTTGGTGTGTTTGGATAAAAACTGGAATATAGATCCAGAAGATTCCCTGTAGATAATATTGTCAGTTAGCTCAGACCTATCCAAATATCTCAATAATAGGAATTTTAAGCCATGCAGAGGTTTTAGCTGGACTCAGGAAACCCAGCCTGGCTGGTGGCTGCTGTCCTTCACATCAAGAATTTAGGGTGATTCCACCTTCACTGAAAACATAGGAAAGATCTTATCCACACACACTGCCTGCTGATATTCTCAGGTTTTAATTAAATGAGTTCATTTCAGTGACATTTTTAATAAGCTGAAACTTCAGAATGGTTTCTTTGTCTTCACAGTAAAGGCCATTGTTTAAAAGTTGGCTGAGCACTGTTCCCTAAATCCTGGTTCCTAATATATGGCTTTTCCATAGTGTGGTGATAGGACAGAGTTAAAATTTTTAAAAAGCAAACACCTTCCTTTTAATGTGTCATTTTTCTTGGTAAATGGTTAAATAAAATATCATGACTAAACTAAATCCCACTTTGCATATTTGATTCTTATCCACACTGCTTTACAACTCCATATAACATGGAATTACCACCCCTTTGCTCCAAAATTTGGTATAAAACAGATTCTGCCTCTTAACCATGTGCTGTTGGAAATTGATATGCAAGCACTTGGAAATTAATTGACTCATGATGTGGTTAAAAATAGAAAATACCTATTTTTTTGTGTGAGAAGAACGAGCAACTCCTCCTGTATGAAATGGAATGTCTTACTTATGCTCCCTGTATATCAACACTTAAATAAGCCTAAATAAGGCTTAAAAAAAAAAAAAACCTATTGCAAGAGGAGGTGGCAGGAGCCTGGTAGGAACTTGGATCATGTTTGCTGTAGGCATTGGTTTTTTTTTTTTTTTCCAAGTGGTTCTTAAATGAAGATTGATAAATGGAGTAGAAAGAAGATAAAAACAAAACAAAATCCAGTTTTCCTGCTACTTGCTCTCTTTCTTCCCCTTTCTTGGGATGGTGGTTAAACACTGCTGTCAGGATTATGGTGGTTGAGCAAATATTTTTGCCTTTACCACTTTTTTTCTGTCTCTCCCTAACATTATAGGTTCTACACACGCTGGAAAGAGTGGGAATCGTGGTATTCCCAAAGCTTCGGTTTACATTTCTCCTTGAGAGAGGAACAGTGGCAGGAAGATTGGGCATTCATTCTCTCTCTTGCAAGCCAGGTAAGAAAACTCTTTGTCAGAAGGCTTTTGGAAAAGATATTTTAATATCTGGAAAGAAGTTTCAGAACTAGAAGAGTTTTTTGGGCGTAAGAATATTTCTATATGAAGGAAGAATGTTCCTTTTAAGCCAATGATCTTAAAATCTTACTGGGTAAGCTCTTCTGCTGATATGGAAAGGTTCATTTGAAATTATAATTTCTGAGCTTCCTATTAAGTGTAACATAAAAAAAGAATTGTGGTATTAGAGTGAAGTCTGTAGAACAAGCTCATAGACAATCATGTGTTTAATATCCAGCTCCTGCAGCACTTTTACCTCCCAAGCACACCTCCAAATCTGTCAGCTTACACTGCTCAAACTCCAGCAAGCTGAGATTTTATAACTCCCCTCCAAAATAAGATTTACATTCCTATAAGCTTCCAGCCATGGGAGTATTTTTAGCTCCTCTTTTAAAGTATAAACATGATTTTGGTGCTATTTTTTTGAGATTTGTTTTGTATGTGCCCTTTTCCTATCATCAAAAGGTATTTGCCTTAAAGTGCCCTCAGATGAAGGAATTATTTTTAGACCTAACATTATGTAGAGTTTCACTTCTAAGTGGGGAATGAAATCTATTACATTGAATCTGGGCAATAGGACATAGAATTATTACTGACAGCTGACAAGCTGAAATGTTTTTCCTTATTTCCAATAATTTTCTAGTCTTTTGTTTGTCCTGTCAAAGCTTTATCAGTCTTAAAAGCATTTTCTCTCTCAATTTGAAAACTATTTTTCAAATTTCAAAGTAGAGGATGGTAAGTTCTGTCTTTCTTTGTGTTTGGTTCAGCCTGGAGCGAGTTTGGAGCAGACACACATTTTTGTACTTGCACATATTCTTAGAAGACCAATTATAGTTTATGGAGTAAAATATTACAAGAGTTTTCGGGGAGAAACATTAGGATATACCCGCTTCCAAGGTAAGCCTTCCATTTTTTAAATTCACTTTTCAGCAGGGTTGGGCTGTAAATCACTAGTGACATGAAGTGACTGTCTGGAAAAGGATGGAATACTGTTGTAGATAAATTTTCATTTGCTCTTAAAGGGAAGAAAATAGTCCTCTCCAAACTTGAAGTTTTTCATTTTATAGTGGGCATGGTGCCTGTAAAAGTGCATTCCATGATACTTTAAATGGGAATTAAAAAAATTTATGTGTTTCAGTGATTCACACTCTACAGCAAGTGTGAATACTGACTTTTTTCTCATCAGTACTATCATTTTGCATAGCTTGATCAGGTTTTTTCTGACTTTTTCTCCTCCTTGTCTTCAGGACAGCCTGACTGTCCTTAAGATAAATATGAAGATGACTCAATCCAGTTTTGCTTAGACTTAACATCTGTAGATTTCTAAAGATGCATTTTCTGCTTTGCAAGCCAAATCTGTGTTTGGGCAACTTTCCCCTCTGTGGCATGCTAATACTTTATTATTCAAATAATAAAACATGAGAGGGGATTGGGAGCATCTGCACAAACTGAGCTGTAAACAGAGCCATGGGGAAGGGACTGTGTGTGTTCCAGGGGCTTGGGACATTTGTTTTGCCCACAGTTCATATTCCTGGCCTCAAGTACATCTGCTTGATGATGACCAACTCTTTATTTATAGCTTAGCTGAGGACTTCCCAAAACATCTTTGTGATTTGAAAGAAAAAAATATGGTGACTTTGGAAGGAGGCAAGGCCATGATCTGTAGAAAACACTAAGCTGTGCAGTTAATGTTAATTTATAACTATTTACAGTCTTGACTTCTATGTTTGGGGCAGTAACAAAACTTCATGTAGGGAAACTGATTACTTTTTTGAAGAGTCTAAAAGCTTAGTAGTCATTGTAGTTAGAAGTTAACTTTTTTTTTAATGATGAAAGGCAGCTGGGAAGGAACAGTTACTTATGTCACTTAAATCTGACACTCCAGCTTTGTGTTGCTTTTAGCTCCAAGGCTTAGTGGTTTGCAAAGGTTTTATTTCCTAGACTGGGCATTGAGGCAGCCAAGTGCTACATGGCCTAAATGTGCTGAAATTTTCTTGCTCTGTGAACCAGAAGGAAACTGGGTGCCTGGAACACCCTTTTACTGCACACAGGGTTCCAGGAATTTAGGCAGCCAGATAGTTACAACTTGAGATTTGCTTGCCACAGGCCCCATCCATCCATCCATGGAAACAGCCCTGGGAACAGGTGAACTTGGAGTCCTGTGTCCCAGTAGCTGGAATTGCTCCTCTCCCTGGCCAGCCACATTTTTGTGGTTAATGTGTGCTCATCAAAGGCCATGGGCACAGCTGAAGCCCAGCTGATGGAGTACCAGGAGGAGTCTCCTGCTCTGGGCCTGTGTGTGGGCTCTGCTCAGCACCTGGAGCTTTGGGGAGTGCTGGGGTGCCCCTGCCTCTCTTTAACATCACATCCACCAGAAGAGTCCCTGAAAGTGTCCAAGGCCAGGTTGGACAGGGCTTGGAACCACCTAGGAAGGTGGAAGATTGGGCAGGGGCTGGAACTGGATGGGTTTTAAGGTCCCTTCCAACCCAAACCACTCTACAGTAGAAATGGGGAATTGAATTTTTTTAATACTTGTTCAACATCATGGTTCAGTTTGTAGCACCCTGTTAGCCACCCCTAAAATACTCTCCCTGACAGGAGTTTTTTTTCCCAAGGATTCCTTGTTCCAGCTTGGCATCCTTGCTATAGCTGCTGTGAATCCCATAATTGGCAGCCTCCTTGTTCCCCAGATTCCAGCTGACTGTTAATTCTTTAAATCCTAAAGCTTCAGTGGTGGAAGATCTGTTTTCTCAAGCCCTAACTATGACCCTCCTAGTCTAGCCACATGTATTTAGTGGCACAAATATGCAGCTTTTAAAATTGAACAGGAAAAAAGATGACTGACTGAAGTGACCATCAGGTCAGGCTGGAGAAACTAAATCCTGTCTGGGTGGCTTCAGGATAGGTGTCAGCCCATAGTCTTTATTTTCTGTGGCTTGTGTTCATGTCAACTGTTGTTACACGACCTTCTGGCTTTATATCAGAGTGACTTTTATAACTCTTAAGAGCACTAGATATTCTCCCTGGCAATGCTTGAAATTCTTTTCTTGTGGAGCTTGTCACAGTGTTGAGGAGGAATGGAAAGTGCAGCACAGCCTTTTGTCTTGGGGAAATTATTGGTGTGTAATTTTCACCAGGATAAAACAATGGTGAAAGAAGACTTCCAAACACTTGCTGAATTTCAGTGTAGAGATGGAGGCAGAGAGCTGAGTTTCAGTCCTGAAAAATCATAGCTGTGCTCCCAGGAATTGAGGGACTGTCTTCCTTACATTTGACTGGATGTCATCTTCTGTGTAAATTTGAACTTTGACTGAATGTTTGGTTCCTTCCCTTAATGCAAAGGTTTGAAACTTTCTGGTGAATGCTTTTCCTGTGTTCTTCACCTTTTGTGTTTAACATTGCTTTAGAGTGAGACTTGATAATGGGGACAGGAGGGAGGGAGGGCTAAGAAGGTATTGAAAGGATCTGTCTTTAAATCGAGGTGGTGTAAAAACTTGTGTGAATCTTAATTTTAAACAACTGGCAAGACTTTTAGGTAGCTCTTGATTGCTAATTCAGAAACAAGGCGGGGAGAAAAAAGGCACAATTATTTACTGGTAGCCCCCACTAATTTTTACTGCAGTACAAAAAGATGAGCTCAACACTTAGGCAGAACCTCCAAAGCCACCCCTGCCTCAGATTCCCATTTTAGCGTTGCCCTTCCCTCTCCATGGCTGTCGAGGAGCTGTGTTTGCAGCAGCAGCTGTACTAGGAGGGGTTGCTATGCTACATGTGCACTTGAGTTTATGTGGGGCTATTTTTAACCTGTCACAAGGTGAGCTGTGCTTTTGCTTAAGTTGTCTTGCAGCAGTACACACCAAGAATTATTTATGTTCCTGGAAGAAAGGAGTTCCAGTTTTATTTTGAGACCTCGAGCAAATTGCTGTCTTTATTGCTAAAAATGGTGATGAGAAAAAGTGCAGTTCTTCTCAGAATCTGTGACATCAGGTGTTGGTTGTAGCTGAGCAAAGTAGTATCAGCTTTTTGGTGCTTTTTTATATTTTTTCCCTTTTAATTGATATGAATAATTGATGTGTGTTAATTTAATCTGTGAGTACTGTATATGAGCAGTCCCGTTCTCTGGGATGGGTTACATCAGTGCTGAGTAACATTTTGTGCAGTGAGTTCTTTTAATGATAAGTTTTGTGAGCAGATGGTGGAATTTTTGCTCTGGTAAAAATAGACATTTGACTGTAACCTTTATTTCTGTCATGCAGAATCTTTTTTTTTTTCTTCAGTTTTAAGAAGAATTATCAAACATAAAGGCTGGTTTTCTAATCTGTTTTTTTTTGTTCATCACTGCACTGTAGACCATACATTTTAGGGCTGTGGTAATGTATTGGTTGTGATTGTAATCTTTTGTGTTTAAACTTGTGTTGTAAAGATATTTGACTTGTGTTAATTAACAACAATTAGCTCTACTGAAAAGTGTTGGCCTGTGTCAGTGCAGACCAAACCATGTGTGTTTTAAATGTGATGTGCTTCTCTTTTTGGCCCAGACCACAACATTTGTATCAAAATCCTTCCTTGTTGAGCGGCAGTTCTGAGCCTTTCCCTGTGCTTTCCTTGCCCACAGGTGTGTATTTGCCTTTGTTATGGGAACAGAGTTTTTGTTGGAAAAGTCCCATAGCTCTGGGCTACACGAGGGGCCATTTCTCCGCCCTGGTTGCCATGGAGAATGACGGCTATGGCAATCGAGGCGCTGGTGCTAATTTGAACACTGACGATGATGTTACTGTTACTTTTCTACCCTTGGTGGACAGCGAGAGGAAATTATTGCACATTCACTTCCTTTCTGCTCAAGAGGTAAGAAAGAAGCCCCTGATGTGTGCTGGTGACTTTGTCACAGCTGCTCTCTGAAGCTCAGCAAACTCTGTAGCCCCCCTGAGTTTTTGGTGTCCGAAGAATTAGAGGGAGTGTGCTGTTCTGGTTAATTAATGCTGCTCCCTTCCCCATCATTCCAGGTGATGCTGAAAGGTATCTTCCCACAAATTTGATGCTTATTTACAGCTCTATAAATAGAATTTAACTTCATTGTCCATGTAAATCACAGAGGCACAATCATAGAATCACAGAATGTCCTGAGCTGGAAGGGACCCACAAGGATCATTCACTCCAACTCCTGGTGCTGCACAGGACACCCCAACAATCCTACCCTGTGCCTGAGAGCACTGAATATCAGAATACCTAGAAAAGGACACACAAATAAGGGTTCTGTCCCTAAGGCAAGACTGAAATCTGCCTTTTGGGGTTTTTTTTCCCTAAAAGATGAAACACAAATATTGGCCTACAGTTGCAGCATTTTCCACCTTCTATTCTAATGAAACTCAACTCATTTTTGCTGTAATAACTAGGATAAAAATGTGGAATTACTTCACTAAAGGGTGTGCATGGGTGAAGGGAGGGCTGGAAAACTGATGTTATTGCAGAAAGGGGGCATTCTGTAAATAAAAGGAGAAAAATATGAGCTTCAAGTCTAGAAAGGGATGTTTCTTCAGCAAGCCGTGATATTTGTTATATTTCACAAGAGAAAATATTTCATGTTGAGACCTTAAAAAAATGTGTTTGTAAAGCCAGAAAGCTCTGTTAGGACTTCCCTGCTTTTATATGGTGCCTACTGTACATAAATAGCTGCTTAAAAATAACTGAAGGCCGTACTGGAAAAAGACATGTGAAAAAATGGGGAGAAGAGCTGGAGAATATTTCCAGAGCCTTTGGTTAAAAATGCAGTGGGCATCAGTTTTGGGGTGACTGCCTAGAGCAGAGGTGAGCTTAGGAGAAGACAGATGAGGAGAATCCCAGACGAGGTGGGACACGCTCGGAGCGGGGCGGGCGCTGGGCGTTTGGGAAGCCTGACTGCTGGTGTTTTCTGTGCCCCAAAGATAGGCAACGAGGAGCAGCAGGAGAAGCTGCTGCGGGAGTGGCTGGACTGCTGCGTGACCGAGGGAGGGGTCCTGGTGGCCATGCAGAAGAGCTCCCGCCGGCGCAACCACCCGCTGGTCACCCAGATGGTGGAGAAGTGGCTCGACCGCTACCGCCAGATCCGGCCCTGCACGTCCCTGTCCGACGGCGAGGAGGACGAGGATGACGACGATGAGTGAGGGGGAATAAAGTGCAAATGAGCAGCGCAGAGTGTGTGCCCCCGAGTGAGCGTTGTGCTGTAGCAGTTGGGTGTGGAGCAACCCAGGTCTAGGGGATACATGCTGGGAAGGATTCTCCGACAGCACGGGGAGAGGATGGACGCTCATCCTGCTGCCTGGAGAGAGCTGAGTGGGCTGGACTACAGTTTGTATAAAAACACGAAAAAGAAACAAAAAACAGCTAATTTTATTATCAAGATGGAAAAAAAAAAAAAACCAAACCAAACCGACCCCATTTTTCTTTCTGACTGTAAATCTGTCTATAAATGTACCGCATGTGGTTGTGTAAGAGGTTGTGTAATAGGAAACGTATACCAGCATCTTAATTATTGCAGAGAAATTTTTCAACTAAGGGCACTTCTGAAAGCACATGTGAGCTGGATGGATATCTCCTCCCTCTGAGATTCTTTTACAGTAGAACCTGGTCTTCTCCGTCACCTTTTAGATACTCTGACACATTTCCCTGAAAGGCCTTTTCCTGTGAAATCTCACTAGTGCCCAGGTCAGATTGTGAGAGGTTTTTTTTTTGTTTGCACAGATATCCACAGCAAGTCATAAGCAAAAATGTGTTCCTTATTTTACTAATATTTTAGTTATTGCTGTGCCCACATAATAAAGCCTAAACTCTACGGAACAAACTGGAAGAGAAGCTAAATTTACGTTGAGTGAAATGATTTGTTTCCTGAAAAAGCTTTTTGGGGTTTTTTTTTGCCTTTTATTTTTTCTTCTAATAGTTAATAGATTCCTTTCAGTATACATAAGGATATTTATTCAGAGAAGTGACCTAAAAGATTTTATTCCTTTGAGCATACACTAAACAAAATTGTGTGAAATCTGAGAACTTGAACACAATTGAGAATTTAATCTTGTCAAAACTCAGTCTTGCTGTGTTACAAATTATATAATTTTTATCATTTATTCTTTGATCACTCAAACTTTGCTGCAAATGAAAAAACACCTTTTTAAAGGTTACTCCTTGGTCACTAAATCTAGTGAGAATCCACTTGGCAGTTCTAATTAAAAAGAAGAATCTATGCTCAAGTTGTTTAAAAGCACTGTTATATATTTCTCAGTATGTAAACCTGGGAATTTCTTGCATGTTGATTGATGTGGCCATACTTAAACTTATGTAAGTTCCTAAGACTGTAAGTTCAGAGTATATTCTCCAGTAGAAATTTTATTATATTTGATAACTTTAGCCATGTAACCTGTAATGGATAAAGTTTATCTAAAAATCTCACTGAAACACTAAAGGTTAATGCCAGTTTTTACATATACAGTGCAATTCAGGTTGTCTTGAAAAGCACTTTTGATGGTGTGGTGGTTGAATAAGAAATTTTGCAGTAGATGAAATTGTTTTAATTAGAATTTGGAAAGAAGCCCCATAGCACCTATTTTTATGTAGTTCAGAGCTATGGAAACCCTGAGGAAGTTGCTGCTTTTTCTTCCAAATGCTGCTTAGATGGTGTTGAAACGTGCACAACTCCTACAGAAACTTGGTGACGACACCGAAAGTAAAGAAATAATGAAGTACTGTATTAATTTTGCAATTCTCCCGTCCTAGATTCCACTGAGGTTTATTATGTCTTCACCTTTTTTGGCCATTAGATTTCCTCTGCTTGGTGCATGCCCAGATTTCCAGGTGAAGGATGAATGCTGCTCTGCCGTGTGTGAGTGACCCAAATTCACCACCCAACCCCAGACATACAGGGGTTCTTCATGAGCACACAGTCCTGGTTCAAGTTCCCTTTCTAAATTGGGATTTTTTTTTTTATTTTATCCTTACCTTGCAGTGAAATCCTTTTATACCTTGTCCAGCTGAGGATGTAAAGCTTTTCTGTCAGGGGAGCTGAATGCAGGGTAAGCTGGGATGAGGATTTCTGTGCCCTGAGCTGGCGTGCAGCCTGTGCTGGAGTGGTTCATGTGTCGTGCTGTGACCACGGGGGTCCTAACTCAGCCAGCTTGAGGAGCTCTCTGTGGCCAGACCTGTAAGTTCAGATCCCAGCCCACCCCTGACCAGCTGCCTGTTGGACAGAAGGAAAAACTCCTGATTCCATGGGCTGCTCAAGGATGCTGTGGAGTTTTCACCTCCCACCCATGTTCTTTTGGCAGTGCTGTTTGTTCAGGGAAGCAAAGCTTCCTTGTCCCAAGGGGAGAATTACCAATGTGAAAGTCTACCTTGAGCCAAAGTGGCCCTGCTCTCCTGCTGTCCATGGGCAGCCTGCATTGTGCCCCTGTCCCCCAGCCCTCCCCTGAGCAGTGGAGTCCCCGTGGTCAGTTCAGCTGTTCTCAAACGCATGCACCGATGAATTCCTCACTGCTCCGACAGGACAGTCCTGGTACTTTGGATCACTTGGCTTCCTTGATCATTATTGTTTTGTTCTGATGTGCTGTACAATGGTCTGTTCAGGTTCACGTGCTTCACAGGCCCTTTGGGAGCTGGTGAAGTGTCTTTTCCAGAATCAGAGTAATCCAAACCTCCTGTACTTGTAGATTAAAGAGCTCCAACCCCCGGCTTCGTGCTCGCACTGCAGTCAGTGTATGTCAGTGGCTCCTCAGTCACGCACCTGAAAGTTTACAGACACTGAGATTAATCTGCACACACTCCCTTGCAGCTTGTCAGCAAGTTCTGCACTTTCAGCCGTGAAAATATATACAAAAAATTGGGTTTCTCAATCTTATTTTCCTCATATATTGCTCGCAGCAGCACGTGCTTTCCTAGTACAGAACTTTGCTTTTCATTGCTACCTCCTTTACAGCTGGTCAAGATTTTTCTTCTGGTTTTATTTATGACTTCCTCAGTGAAAATCCCTGTATTTCTTTTGTTTTTAATATATTAAAATGTAGTAATTCTGGATTCTTCCAAAGTTCTGCTGCATGGCTTATGGCAAATACCCCTGAGTTGCGTTTCCTCCATTACCCAGGTTGGTTTGTGTGTGTGGAGACTTTAATTTCTGCGTTCCTTTTTCCCCCTTTTATTCAGTAACTTCCCTAACACCTTTTAAAAAGGTTTTATTTAGTGTTTGTCACCTTGAAGCTGCTTGTTTTGACAGCTGCTTTGACATCTCTGGAGTTCTCCCTGGAGAAAAAGATGATTATCCCAGGAGAGCCTTCCTGTCTGCTTTCCCTGAGTGGGATAACAGCAGCATGGCTCTGTCAGCCACAAACCTTCAGCAGCAACTGTTCATTTCCAATTTCTTTGCCCAGTAATTTTCCATTTGAGAGCTGCAGCTCCTGGTGCTTTGGCATCTCCCAGCTGTGATGATATTCTTCCCTTTCCGCTTCCACGGCTCCAATCTTCGCATGTTTTGCTGGTGTTCTCCCTGCAGGCACTTGTAACCTTTGGGATGGCTTAACCTGTGTTCCTGTTGAGCTTGTGGCACTTCTGACCTTGGTTTTGGCTGAAAGGGAAGTTGGGTGTTGGATGAAAGCTCCAGCATGTTCTGAGCTCGGAGTCACTGCTGGCACACGGATCCTGTGGCGCAGGGAGGGACTGGATTATTGAGAAACAAAGTACCAGGGCTTGTTTATTTTTAAAACAACTCTAAACCTTAACGTCAATTAAATGTTTTCCTCTTGGTTTTGATGGTCATTTTGGTGTCTCCCAAATACTACCCCTGTATCTGACTTGTTTTATCCCAGTTTCTCACAGAGGTCACGGATAATTCACTGCTGGGCTGTGCTGAGCACTGACAAGGAGCAATCACTCTGTAACAGGTGACCTCTTGTTTGGATCTTTGAAGCTGGTAACCAAGTTTTCAGTTTAATTTTAAGCAAACAAAATACAGAGTTTTGTAACTTGGACACTTTGGTTTCAGCTTTTTTTAGTCCCCATCTAACTCCATTTGTGTGGCACTTGGACACAGTGGGAAAGAAGGGTGGAAACAAGAACAGCCAGGCCTTTTGCCCAGTGAGGCTCAAAGCCAGCAGCACCTCTTGAGCACTTTTTTTGGCTTTATTTTCCAATGGTTTGATAATGCTTCAGCTCTTGAGAATGTACAGAAAATGTTGTTTGAGTTGTAGCTGCCTTTGTACTTAGTGGAAACCCCCAGTGATCTCTTCATCACAGATTGGTCTGAGTTGGAAGGGACCTTCCCCTCCCACTGGACTGTAAATAGGCACCAGGTGTGACCAGAATTATGTTTCTGTACCTTATGGTTACCTCTCAGTGTCTCCAAGCCCCAGATTGCAGCGAGAGCTCTTGCCTTTCAGAAATTATAGAAATTTTATCACTTTTTATTGAAAACTGCACTGAACGCTAAATGTCCACCTTTACAATAAACAAATACAGTAACGGTAACACACTAAACCAAAACATACTGATAGCCATTGGTTTCTTTTTTGTCTGGTTGGGACAGCTCAAGATTTCTTTTTTTTTTTTTTTTTTTTTTTTTTGTCACAGAAACAGGAATGTACCCATACAAAGGCTCAAAACAGGCCATCTTTAAAAACAAAAGGCGGTGATTCACAAAAGACTATGAATATAACATGTAACTAGTTGATACAAATCTAATAGGATTTGTTAAAATCAGTCACATCTAATAACACATCTTGAAGTGTTCTTGTATAAAATATCACGTGAAGAAAAGAAGACTTTTATCAATGTCTAAAAAAGTGGATTTTGTTCATAGACAGTCTGACAAGTTACCATAAAAAGTGTTTCCTGAGACATAAGGAAATGCAACATTATTCTTGAACCCTTTCCAGCTCAAGACTTTTTCCACTTGATAAAATAGCTGCAGATTTAAAACTGAGAAAATATATCTGAGTACAAATAGTGTGTGAAACTTAATACTTTCTTCTTTTTTTTCCTTTTTTTTTTCCTTTTTTTTTTCTTTTATATTTTCTTGCATCATTGCAGGGCGTAGGTGGATGCACAGCTACTTTATTCAGTGTATTGGGCAGAGAAGAGACTGGCAGTTTGGATTTCCTTAGCCTGGTAGGGCAGTGATCACTGCCAGGAGCCCTTTCTGCCCTTCCCATCCCACAGATCCCAGCTGGAATGGCTGGAACTTAGACCTGGCAGGAGAACTTCTGTTACACGGCACTGGCCACTGCAAAAAGGAGGAGGAGGAGTATTTTCTTTTTTTTTTTTTTTCCTTCCACTTCTAAGCCAGGACTGCTGCCCCCTGTTAGGAGAGGTCACCAGATGCAAGAGAAAGGAAAGGGCTGAAGCCACACAATGGTTTCTTGTTAACTCTGTAAAGATGGCTTAATTCAGTGGCCTGGACACAGTGCAGGAGCCCTGTCCTTCCCAAGGAATTGAGGGGGGAAAAGAAATTCATTTTTATTCAGGTGATTGATGCACAGATGAAGGAAACTCAACACACAATAACAGAAGTTGCTCATTAATGTATCACATCCTAGTTTTCAGCACTGCAGGGAGCAGGTGACTTCTCCAGGGCTTCTCCCCAGTCTTGGCTGCTGTCGCTTTGTCGGGAACACTGGAACATCAATGATGCCTCTGTCCAAAATCAACATTACAAATTTCGTATCAAATTCTTCTCTTTTAGTTCATGTATAACTTCTTTTCCAATGTCTCTTGGTCCTAAGTTTATTGAATGGTTTTTAAATTATCTGCTATTGCTCGTTGGGGTGTTCCCTGTTGTCGCCGTGTTTTGTGGGCTGGTTGGGCGATGGAGCTTGGGAAGGATGTGCCACTGTGGGAAGGTTGTGGGTGACAGGGATACCTCCGGGAATGATGCCCTCCATAGCTGCTGGGATTCCTCCTGGAGCCACACTGACCATCCCAGGGGGATACCTGGCAGAGGGGACACAGAGAGGCAGGTTTGTCACAGCACTGCTCATCACACACCCCTCAGCACCACTGGAGAAAACACAGCAGAGAGATCCCACCTCCCTCCTGGAGCCAGGTTTGCTTTTCCTTTTAAGTTACAAGGGAGAGCTCAGAGTTAAACATCACCTGCTGTGCCTTGGGTAAGTGCTCTCTGCTACACCACCAGGACTGCAGCTTGTTCTGTGCCTTCTCACAGCCTCCTGGATTTGGGTAAGGAACCCTCTGGAATGTTCTCTGAAACCCCAAATGCTGGTGTGCTGACCCCATCATGCATGTGTGCAAATACCTTGAACACCTACACCTGGTGTGTAAATTTTCCCTGGAGCTGCATCTTCCTCATGGAACAGCACAACTCAAAGATGGGATCAGATCTAATCTAGCTTTTCTAAGAGCAGGAGGAGTTACACACATTCCAAGAAACAACAGTGAGTTTGAAAAAGGAGAATAATTATTTCTTCAGCTGTGATGTGGGGACAACGAGGACAAAACCATGTGGAGCTCTGTGGCCACGTGAGGCCTGAGGGCTCCCATTTCCCTGCAGCTCCACTGCCTTGAGGCAAGGTGGATTGGGAGGCTGGGAGGGGAAGGGAATTTTACCTGCCTGTGAAGGTGGTGAGCTGAGCCAGCTTACAGGGGCTCCAGGGCTGCAGCTCCAGGGAGCTTAGCCAGGCTGAAGCTCCCTGCAGAGACAGGTTAAGCTGGGAAGCCAAGGCTTTTCCTCAGGTGCTGGCACTGCCCAGGTGTTTGGGAACAAGAGTGGGAACAGGGGAGGCTTTTTCCAGGCTTGGACGTTCTGTTGGTCAGAGGGAGCCTGCACTGCCTGTGGCCTGCATGGCCCAGGAGCTGCCAGGAGCTGTCTTGGGGCTCTGCTGCTGGCTAACTCTGGCCTGGCTCTGCCTGACATGACCTGATGTGCTCTGCAGGGTATTTTGTAGCTCAGAGTATTTTTGGCACTGGTGATACCCTGAATGAGCCCGTGCTCCAACTCCTTGAGCCTGATGTCTCCTACCAGCATACTTGGAGCCATCTAAACACAGCAGCAGTAAGTAACCCTTAATCTCAGATTAGGTGGAGATGGTGGAGATTGAGTCACCTGACTACAGCCCTATATTTGGAGCTTTTCCCCTGGCTCATTAACCTACCTGTGAGCTGGGCCTGGCTCACAGAGGTTGCTCATGGACAGGAACACCGAGCTGCTGCTGGTGCAGTTCAGAAGGCATATCCAGTTTGGGGGGGGGGGGGTCTGGGGGGGGTCCTGCCTCTTCCAGAGACACTGCCAGTGACTCCCAGCCCGCAGGGATGCAGGCTCTGGGAAGGGAGGCTTCACCCACCCTTTGGGGTTGGCTCGACCCCATCAGTAACCCCCGTGCTGTGAGTGCTGGTCCCCAGGGAGGGGGTGACAGTACCCAGCTGCCCACCCTCGCTGTGCCAGCCCTGCCGTGCCAGCGGCCGCGGGTGCTCCCGGGGTTCCCGTTCTCCCGCTCACCTGTACGTGGCACCATTGAGCTCGGGATGAATCGCCTGCTGGTCTATTACTGACCACGGGGCCGTCGTGACAAAGAATTCCTTATTCACGCAGTTCCTTAGGCTCTCCGGGATGCGCCCTGGAGTTGGAGAGAAAGGTGAGTCTGCGTCAGCCAGCGCCCAGCTTCATCTCCCTCCAAAGAGCTGCAATGCTTATAATTCCACTATGTCTGTCAGTGTAAAGGGTGGCAGGAAAAATATCCCACATTCCTTGTTTCAGGAGGATGTTTTAGCTGTCCTGAGGTGCAGGGTTGGAGACCAGTTTCCCACCCTCATTCCCAACACTTGGCTTTCAGAGGAGCTGTTCCCTTGAGGGTGACTTTCAGGACAAGGGAAGGACTCTTGCTGAAGTATTGTGCCACCACCTTGGAATTTGGTTTTGGAATGCTGTGCTGTGTTTGCACCACTGTGTGGGTTAGCACCAGTAACAGGGCAGCAATTACTGCTTCCCTGTCCTGTTCTTCCCAGTCACAGTCACCAGTATCTGCCCATTCATTAAAAAAATAAAACCAACACAAAACCCATCACCCAGTCATGACAAAACAGGGAACTTTGGGTTCTCAGCTCTTTTACTGGAAGCAAACTGGGGTTAGATCCCTTTCCCCTGGTCAGGGTGAATCTTGTCTCTGCTCCTCCTGGCTCCTGCTCCAGGCACCCAGGGAGCCAAGCCCAGCATCCCCAGGGCTGGGTACCTGTGATCGCACGTCGGATTTCGGTGGCAGCAGCTTCTCTCATCTCTAGGGAGGCCTGCTCGCTGTACCAGGCTGTGTGTGGGGTGCAGATCAGGTTGGGAGCATCTTTCAATGGGCCTTGAGCAAAACTGGGAGCATGGGAAAACAAACAAATGGATTAATCAATGTTTGAACAAAGAAAGATGAACAGCAAAAGGCTTGTGGCCTGCCCTCTGCATATGCAACACTCCTTCAAAGGCCAGCCTGGATGGGGCTTGATGAACCTGCTCTAGTGCATGATGTCACTGCCCATGGCAAAGAATTGGAACTAGATGAGCTTTAGGGTGCCTTCCAGCCCAAATCATTCCATGATTCCCTGGCCTGATGGTCCTGCCAGCCCAAAATGGTCACAGAAGTGCTGGGGAGAAAACACAGCCTCTCTGCAGGGCTCAGAGAATTCAGGCTTCTGAAATGCACCAAGAAAGGGCTGAAACACCAAACCATGAGCTGGCTGGGCTTAATGCTCCCATGGGAATAATGTTTGGGGTTGTTCTGCAGCAGCGTGGGGATAAAGGGACAGGCTGTGGGTGTTCCCAGGATGGGAGGAGTGGACACTGGGGTTCCCCTTGTGTAGGAGCAAACTTTTTGTTCTTTAAATATTTCTGTGGTGAGAGAAGCTGCACTCCCAGTTACAACCCAGCCCTTCCCAGGCTGCAGGCAAAAATGCCCAGCACTGAGTGCAGTGAATTTGTACTCAAGGGCTAGTGAATATGTTGGGGCTTTTCCTAAACACAGGCTGTGTTCTCGTTCCATGCTCCCAGTGTCCCTTTGAGCACACACAGCCCCAGTGCTGGGCTACAACCGCTGGCTGCTGCAGGGTGACAACAGCAGGACTGTCCCCTGGGGCTGGGCGGTGTGACCAGGGGCTCCATGGCTGCTGGGTACCCCTGGCTGTGCCACGATAGATGGTGACACAGATGCCACCCCCGCGAGCTGCAGCTGTACCTGAACGGTTCCGACTCGTGCACGTCGAGCGCGGCCCCTCGTATCCGTCCCTCCTTCAGGGCTTGGGTTAAGGCCTTCTCGTCCACCAGCCCCCCGCGGGCCGTGTTCACCAGGAACGCCCCCTGCCTCATCTGCCGCCGGCCCAGAGAGGGATGGGGTCAGCTGGGTGCACCCGCCCCTCCCGTCCTCACCCCCACCCTGGGATGCTGCCCCAGCTGTGGCAGCATCCCGCTTTTTGTGCTCCAGCCCCAGAGCAGCCCCCATCCCGCTGCACGCGGGTTTTCCATCTCTCCCTGGAGTTGGCAAACAAAACCCACCTTTGCCATCACCTCTGCACCACAGGGATGGGCATCATTTACCTGGCAGGACACTGCTCCCCCTAAGCACCATGGGGAGACACACCTGGGTGCAAGCAGCTCTTCTGGAGCTGCTGGCTCACTGGGGAAGCTGAGGGATCTGTGGCCAGTTCCTGCACTCAGGCCCTGCCCAGCACCAAAGCTCTCCTCGGTGAATTAATTACCTGCTTAATCGTGAAGTCGTTGATAAGGTGGTGGTTGTGTTCGTTGAGGTTGCAGTGCAGGGAGACGCAGTCGCTCTGGTAGAGCAGGTCCTGCAGGGTGTAGACCCGCTGGACGCCCAGGGAGCGCTCGATGCCGTCCTGCAGGTACGGGTCATAGAAGATCACGTTGAAGCCAAAGGCCTTGGCTCGGACCGCCACCGCCTGCGCAGTGCGACCTGTGCCGAAGGGAAGGGACAGGGCGAGTTAACTGAGCCACATTCCCTGGGTCCATGAGGCTGAGATCCCAGCAGGACCTGAGGATTGTCCCCTGGAGGCTGCTGGGCTTCCCAGGCATTCCCTTGCCTTGCCTCAGTTTCCCCATTTAAACAAGCTTTTGCATTTAATTTGCTGATCCCACCTCCAACCCTGAAACTCTCTACAGCTGTGGCTGAACTTAAGCTCTGTTTTACACAGCCCTGTAAAGGGCAGGCCTACACTGTGCAGGCCAGAGTGGCTCAGGAAGGTCGGGCTGGTGTAGCTGTGGCTCAGGGATGGGGTATTTTTGGGAGAGGCCAGCAGCTCTACCTCTAGAACTGTGGCTCCTCTACAACACCACTGCGTTTCACCAGCGCTCCTGCAAGGACTCAACCACAGCTCACAAACAGCTCCTTCCCCAAAAACCCACGAGAGGTGTCCTCCCCATTTCACACCGATCCACCGTGGTGCCTCTGCTTTTGGAAACGCTCCTTTTGGGTCCTTCCCAGGGCCGCGCAGAGGCGCTGAGCCCCTCAGGAGCGGCCCGCCCTCGCGCGTGGCACGCACCGAAGCCGATGAGGCCGAGCGTCTCCCCGCGGATGCGGGCGGCTCCCGAGGCCACCTCGCGGATCTGCTCCACGCTCTGCACGCGCGTGCCCTCGCGCAGCGCCTGGTACAGCCACGTGTTCCGCCGGTACAGGTTCAGCACGTGGCACACCGTGGAGTCGGCCGTCTCCTCCACGGCCGCCGAGGGAATGTTGCAGACGGCGATCCCTGCGGAGGCCACACACAGATCACACACACAGCCCTGCCCGGCGCCCTGCCGGCTCCTTCCCCTGGCTAAGGCACCCTTTTGTGCAATGGGGTGACTCCCGGCTGTCCTGCCCACAGGCTCCTTACACTGGGATTTACACTGTGGCACTGTGATATTTCCTGAAAAATCCTCTTTGCCCAGGATTTTCTCCTGGGAAGCTGAGAAGCCTCAGAGAGGAATGAAAACAAGAATGATCTGATTGCTGCTCCTGCCTTTGCTGCTTTGGAATGTGGCTGTGACATTGTTTACCAACAGGTGAATGTTTGATTGGTTCCATGGGAATTGTTTTTAATTGATGACCAATCACAGCCAGCTGTGTCAAACTCGCTGAATCAGCCATGAGGTTTTATTATTCATTCTTGTTAAGCCTTCTGGTGTATCTTTTCTCTTTCTTTAGTATAGTTTTAGTATAGCATAATATATAATATAATATAATATAATATAATATAATATAATATAATATAATATAATATAATATAATATAATATAATTAATATAATATAATATAATATAATATAATATAATATAATATAATATAATATAATATAATATATAATAATCACCCTTCTAAGAACATGTAGCCAAATTCTCATCTCTCACCTCGTTCTGGGGAGCTCACAAAAAACCACACTCTGTGCCCCTTAAACACCCATGAATGATGGTTCATCCCCATCATCCCATTCTGGGGGTGCCTTTTAATGGGTCCAAACTGGTGCCCAGTCCAGCCCAGCCCAGGCACCAGTGTTTAGGCACTGGTCATTGACTGACTGCACAGTTTAAAAACCACCTTATGGAAAGCAATACCAATTAAACTTTATGCTACATTTGTGGGGAGTCATTACATTTTCTACTTGGAACCACATCATTTGGCCACCCAATTTGCCAAGTAAAAAAAGAAGGATTATGCTGCAGTATCCCATTACTTTATTCGTTATATCTTTCCTTTCCTGATGTTCAAAGCCTCAGAACATTGTTATAATGGATAATAACAATAAGAGTTAAAAACATGAAGAAACCATTACATTGAGGAGACACTGTTCTCCTCTTGAAAAAAGAAAACAATTCACTATATTGAGAATTGCTTTTTTTAGGAATGACTATTTGAGACTCTCTTATTGCAATTATCTCTGTAAAACAGCTCAGGTGGAATGGCTGTTATTCCTCACTTCCCCAGAGATAACCTTTAATACAACATATCCCAAACACCACTGCGGGGCTGCTTCACAGACTGGATCCTGGGATCAGATGAGTAAAGCCTGTTGTAACTCAGCTGCTGACACCAGGGATACAATTAAGCTCCTGGAGCTGGGGGTGTGCAGCCAAAAGTCTCTGTGACCACCCAAACCAGTTTGGAAACTGGGTGGCCCCAGCACTGTCTTACAACGTGACCCTCCCTGTTTTTGGCAATGCACACTAAAAGCACTTTTCCAGTTCCTGAGGCACCTTTGATGAGATGGCAAAGGAGGTGGCAACAACCCTACACACAATTCCTGCCCCACCATCCAACACAACGCCTTCCCAGCAGAGCGGGCATGACTCAGAGAACCAGCTCAGATCAAGAGACTGATCTTGCTTAACAAAACATAATAAAACACCCTTCCTCCAATTTTTCTAAAGCTCTATCAACTCTCCTGTGCCAGAAATAGAACAGCCATACAAATATCCAGCGGTATGAGGGGGCACCTGGAACTTGGAACAGTGCAGGAATGAGGGGTTCAGACAGGGTAAATTTAACACAATATGGACCCAGGAGCTGCCTTCTAAAAGTGCCCAGTTTTGTTCACTCCATGGTCAAGTTTTCTTGTCATAATATTCTCTGTGTGCAAAAAATGTGAACTGCACTTGTAACTTTAGGGGCTGAATGGAGGTCCTGCCTGGAACTCTGCTGTGCCAGCATGGTCCCATGGAAGCAGCAGTTCCTTGTGCTGATTTTAAAGGACTGGAAGGACAGGGGAAGGAGTCAGGGTGCAGAGCTGGGACCTACCGAGCTCCCCAGCAGCTTTGATGTCGATGTTGTCGTAGCCGCTGCCTATTCGGACGATGACCCGCAAGGCCTTGAACTTCTCCAGGTCCTCCCGGGTCAGGGTGATGGTGTGGTACATCATGGCCCCCACAGCTTCATTCAACACCTGCAACAAACACAGCAGTCAGGGCAGGGTGATGGTGTGGTACATCATGGCCCCCACAGCTTCATTCAACACCTGCAACAAACACGGCAGTCAGGAGCCACCAGCACACCTGGGAGGACACCTGCAGCTCAGGAATCAGGAATATGACCCAGTGAGTTGGGCATTTTCACTGCTGACCTGCTGTCTGAGCTAGGTGTCATCAAACCCACCAAGAGCTTTGGGAATGGATTTGGTGAACGTCTGGAAATGATGATGCTACACCTGAGCACACCAGGCAGATGAAAACCACGTTTGTCTCTCACCTGGACCCTTTTCCAGGCAGTTATCTGCAAACCCCTCTGTTTCCAAGCAGCAGAAATTCTGCTTTTGGAAAGGAATTAGGTGTTGCAGCAGTGTCTGTTGGGGTCGAACAGGACTGTGTGGCACTCCTAACGCCTCCACCTCCTTGTGCATGTGAAACCCTGGCCACAGCAGTCACATCTACCTTACCTGGCTCTTCTCAAGGGGACCTGAGAAGAGGCTGGACAGTCACAGAGGGCTAGGCTTTGTCCCCTTCAGTGAAGATCCAGACCTTCATTTGCCCTCACCACACCCTACCTCAGAGCTCCAAAAACCCAAGACCCATCCAAACCCCGCAAGCATGGCTTATCTATTAATGTCTCACAAAAAACTCCCATTCTTCTTCCCACAAATTTAGTATCTGCAAAGACCAGCACTGATGCTATTTGTCTTTCTCTTTCTCAGATCTTGGAAGTGATTTCTCATCACTTCAAACCTCATTTGAGGTATCTAAAATAATACTTTTAAGGGAAGTATTTGCATGCAGTTGAGCTTCCAAGCAGAAACACTCATCCACACTGCATGGATCTGCCTGAATGATTCCCAAACCTCCTCCACTCCCTCTGGAGAGGGAGGAGCTGCTGGAGGTGCAGGAGCACCTGTGAAGACCCACCAGCTGCAGCTGGGGTGGTGTCAGCAAAGCCACAGCAGCAGCACCACGGACTTCAAAAAACATGAGAAACGTTAATAACATTGATGTGAAAAACCTGATGCAAAGAGATAAAGTGACTTTTTTTTCCAAAATAACATCTGGCTTCTGAAACAGCCTGGATGAATTTTAATCTGCAGTGGCTTTTGTTGATGTTATCTGCTGATTGACTCAAAGTGCAGCTTTGTACACTTTCTGCTCAAAAATCAAACAATCACAGACTGGTTTGGGTTGGAAGGGAGCTCATTTTTCCAAACCCCTGCTATGAGTAGGGACACCTTCCACTGTCCCAGGGTGGAAGCCCCATCCAGCCCGGCCTTGGACACTTCCAGGGATCCAGGGGGAACAACAGCTTCTCTGGGCACCCTGTGCCAGGGCCTGCCCACCCTGCCAGGGAACAATTCCTGCCTAATATCCCATCCATCCCTGCCCTCTGGCAGTGGAAGCCATTCCCGGTGTCCTGTCCCTCCACCCCTTACCCCATTCCCTCCGCAGCTCTCCTGGAGCCCCTTCAGGCCCTACAGACATGGAAGATCCCAGCCCCTGCTGTCCCCGACCCTCCCCAGCTCTCCCGGTACCTTCTCGTGGATCTCCTGAGTTGATTGTGCGTCACAGAAGGCCACCGTGGCCAGGTCCTTGAGGATGGGCATCTCCACGGTGCAGTCCCTGCCATCCAGCAGTGCCACCAGGGGCCGCGGGTGCATGGGGCCGTTCATGATCTGCGGGCGGATACCTGCGGGCACAGCGGGGCTTACCCTCAGCAGGATCCCTGCCAGGGACAGCAGGGGCAGCAGCACCTGGTGACATCCTGGTGACACAGCAGGGCCAGGGGTAACAGCAACACGGGGTGAAGTCTGGCCAAGGGACTGCGACAGTCTCTGGGAACGCAGCTGCGGGTTTGCCCCTGGTTTGTTAGGGAATGGCTTCACCATTCTGATCACCTCAGGAAAACAAGTCCAACAGAGAATCATTCCAAAAATAGGATTATTGGAAAATCACGGGAAGAGCAGGACACTGAAGATCTCTTTAGCACAGAAGGTTATACACTGATGTATTACCAACTACCAAAGGTTTCATGGGAACAGCAAAATTCATCTTTGTTAACCCAACATTCTCCTCTGAGATGAGGAAGGAATTGATTGCCACCAAGGGCCATAGAAGGCTGAATTTTATATCCTATTTATTGCTCTGTTGGGGATTAACTGGTTCATTTTGGGACAAGTCACTTAGAAATCTCTACACCACCCTTTCAGTAAAGGTGTTTATTATATTAGGACCCTATGAAATATCTCAGGTGCCTTTTTCAGCGGCCCAGGCAGTTTCTGGGCAGAGCACAGATGAGGGACCTGAGGTGCTCTGGGTACAATGTGATGCTTTATTTCTGCTGCTGCACCATGAGGTGGCTGGAGCTTGAGGGCCTGGGCTTGATTCCCCAAACCCTCACAGAAGCAGTCCCAGCAGAGCTGCTCCTTACCAAACCTCACTTCTGCACAAGAACCTGCCAGGGCTACCAGCCAACATCTGCCTGGCCTTTAAATGCAGTGGTTGTGCTGGTTAGGGGAACAAGCCCAGAGCTTGGCTGAGGGCACTCCAGGGGCTGTTTTGGGGTATTTTGTGGGGGAATCTCCCCCGGCTGATGTGGGTGCTACAGACAAGGGCATTGCTGGCCACAGTGATGAACCCCAGACCTGTGGGCACCAAGAGCGTGGTCCCAGGAAGGGATCCTGCACTGCTGCTACACTCACACAGTTACACTCATTTTACATGGGAAAAAATAACTCCATGGAAACAGGCAGGTTAAATGGAGTGGGTTTAGTGGCTTTCCATTCCTCTTCTACTGAATGTGCCTAAAGAAATGAAGAACCAACTAACCCAGCAGACCCGACTGAAGGTTTTCAGCATTACAGGTGGGCGCTTTTGGAACTGGTCCTTCCCTCCCCCTTCCCTACTGAGGTCTCCATCAGTGGAAGTAATCCATTATGTTTGCCTGCATTTCATCCAGATGGGAGTGCAAGTGTGTCAGTAGGCAGAGTAGAGTGCTGAGACGATCTGGATAAGGGAAAGAAGCTTGTGATAAGCAGATAAGCAAGAATAAAAACATGGCCAAATCTCTGAGTGCTTACACAATCCCTCTGGGCAGCACTGCACCCCAGCTAGATTATTTTCTCAGGTTAACAAGCAAGTGAATTATAACACTGACTTAAATGCTTTCTAATGTGTATGATCTCCAAGGCTTAGAGCATCACCTGCCAGCCTCACACCACAAATGCAAACAAAAAGGAATCTAGGGCAGGGCCAAGGTGGCCATGGTGCCAGTCCCAGTGGCCACCAGCCCTGTCCCCAAGCTTGGAGCCCAGTGCCCATCAGGGACCAGGACCATCCTGAAGGCAGAGCAGTGGGCACACAGAGGTTGGACTGGCTTCCTGTGAGCGTGGCAGGTGGAAGATGAAACTACAGGTTATCTGAAACTTTGACATTTAATCCATGCCCCAAAATAACAGGTTTATTATGCTGCCCTTACATAAGCTTCTTTCAAAGTCAAACGAAACACAGCTTTTATTTTTTCTTCCTTTTCAGTTTTTTTTTTTTGAAGTAGCATCTGTGTCTTTGCTTGGGATTAGGGATGTAATTGTGCATGATGACACAGGCTTCTTATGCACGTCACCCTTGCCCACACACTCAAGTGCAGTCACTGAGGATGAATGTGGCTGGAACCCGTGAGGTACTCACAGGAACTGCTCTTGTTTCTCCTACTTTAAGGAGGAAATTTATTTCAGCTTGACAAGGAAAGTTCTGAAGCAAATCAGTACAGGATGAAGTGCATAATGTATGGAAATTACGTTTTAATGAAAACCATTGGCAGGTTTGTAGCTTAAACCGTGCTCTGTTTTCCTGGCCCACCTCTCCCACTGTGTTTCCACCATCCTGCATCCAGGAACCATCCTGGTTCCCACCTCTGCACAAACACATCCAAACCAACACATTTGGGCTGGCAAAACCAAACCACCCGGCTCATACAGCACGTTTGTTCTGCAGGCGACTGCTTCATTGAGAACGAGGTGTGCCAGGGATCAGAAAGTAATTAAACAGCAGCCACTCCTCCCGAAATTGTGCTAAAACATCGCAGCCATTAACCCTTTCACTCTGCCAAACCGAGGGTACAACGTTGTGTAAACCACGAGCATCGCCACCCCTGTGGAGCTGGTTACCAGCTCTCCTTGGGGCTGGGGTGGGAGCAGCTCTGCCTCCCAATTTCGGTGCCTCCCACACCATCTGAAGCTGATTTTTGTGGAGAACCCCCCCAGCTGTTCCTGCAAAGTTGGGGCAAGTATTGTTCAATACATTTTTTCAGGCGTTTTCAGCCGCCTGTGGAGCCTGCCCAGCAGTGTGGGGAGAGCTGGCTAAGAAAGAGGGAGAGGAGGAATGGTTTACTGGGGGGGGGGAAAAAAAAAAGAAAAAAAGAAGAGGCAAAAAAAGCAAGGTTTTGCAGCCACAGAGAACTCAAACTCCACCCCGGCTCACAGGCAGCGCCGCTTGTTGCACGCAGCCCCGCGTATAAAGTGCTTTTGTTTCATTTTTAATACACAAAGCCTGCTTGTCCTTTCCTGCCGCTCCTCCCCTTTGCCACCCACTTGTATCCGATCCCAAAGGCACCCCTGCCAAGAGAATTAGGGAGTGCTCCCTGCTAAATGGCAGCCTTTGTGTGACCGCAAGACGGCTGGTACTATCTCACCGAAACAAAAGCAGAAGCCATTTGCCTAATTCTTATTAATCTCAGTTGCCTGCGCCATGCAGCATTAAAATAAAAAAAAAAAAAAAGGAAAACAGAAAAAAAGGCTTTAAACATGTTGCCCTGCAGTATATAAAAGTGCATCAAGAAGCGATCCTGACACTCGCCTGAATTACCCGCTCACAACCAAGTAGCTACAGTTTTACAGTCAACTACACACTTTATTAAACAAACAGAAAAGAAACAGGAAATTTCCCCTTGCCTGGAAAATGTTGCCTCCACATTCTTCTTCTTATTAAAAACCACACATGGCAGTGGAGGAGTAGGAAGGGAGGAGGAAGGGGGGGACCCACACACGATAAAATACTACCACTTTTCAGTGCGTTGCCTCTCCTTTCGTCTACGAGGGGGTATCTTCAAACAAGCGATCCCGCGGCCCACAGCTGCAACATCTCAAGACAAATGTCTCTTTGAACACGGAGGGAAAAGAAAAGGCTTTTGTCCTGAGCCCCAGAAGAATGGTCTGAAATTGCGAGAGGAGTTACAGTCACCTCTGCGCGGCTCCCAACTCTTCAGAGCACTCCCTCCAGACTTTGCCGAAGCTTTTAACTAATCGTAGTTCTTTCCCAGCCCTTGAATAAAATCATGTGAGTGCCAGCCAAAAAATCTTATGCTATGCACACTAAAGGGTTTGTATATGTCACAGTTGCTTTTCCCCCTTCCACTCCCCTCCTCCTATTGACTTGCACATATGACGGGGTTTTTTTTCGAGTTGTCTCAAATGGATTTAATCTGTGCCACACTGTGTTTTATGTTTGTTTGGGTTTTTTGTGTGCGTGGCTTTTTTTTTTTTCCCCCAACTTAAAAATGAAACATGCCTTTCTTTCCATGCAGAGCGTGGCTCCAGAAAAAGGCTGATAGCCCTGAGCAGCAGCACCTCGAAAACAAACACAAAGCACTGGGGAAAGCAAGGGCTGTGCTGATCTCAGCTGCACCCAGAAACCAAGGGCCAAATTCTTTCTTGCTGTGTGAATCAACTGATTTTTCAGCATCAGAAATGACACTCGATTGCTGGCAGGATTCACATCTCCTTGGACATGTCCATCGCCTGGTCCTGCCCAGTTTGTCCCAAATAGGTAAAAGCAGCCCCATGTCATTGCCTGAGGGAATGGCTGGAGCATTGTCAGGGGGGTTTAGGCTGGGTATCAGGGAAAGTTTCTTCCCCCAGTGGTGCTGGCACTGCCCAGGCTGCCCAGGGATGGGCACAGCCCTGAGGCTGCCAGAGCTCCAGCAGTTTGGACAGCACTGCCAGGGATGCCCAGGGTGGGGTTGTTAGGGTGTCTGTGCAGGGACAGGAGCTGGACTCAATGATCCCTCTGGGTCCCTTCTAACCCAGGATATTTTCTGACTTTATAATTGTCATCCCAATCCCCCACTCTGTCAGGACTATGTAGGACACTGCTGCTGTGCAGTGAGAATGAGGGCAGGCTGTCCCTGTGCAGTGCCCCATCTCCAGAGCATGGCTTGGAGCAGTTGTTGGAGCAGTTGTTTTTCCCTCTTTCCAGTTGCCACTGTCACTGCCAACAGCTACAGACAATCCCTGTCCAAAATAACAAAAAAATCTGCACCTCATTCCTGTTCAACACCATCAGCACTGCCTCTCCACAGAGTTACTGTGCCCCCATTTCATCACCATCCTGCTGGCTCCAGCAGCATCATCCTGTGGCACACACAGCCCACTGCAGATGGGTCCTGCCCACCCTGCAGGAGCTTTGGGACCCCCAGGGCAGTCCTGCAACTGGAGGAGGGGGCAGGAAAAGGGAGAACAAAAGTTCATTACCTGGAGCTGATACTGACTTGTAACACTGGTATCAAAAGACCTGTCAGTCTCCCAAAAATCCAGTCTCTGACTACAGGACAAGGGGATTTAGGCACAACTTTCTCTTGAGCATAAATCATTGCTAAAACACTTGAAGTTCCCAGGAGCTCTGCAGATACAGCTGCAAGGACTTGGACTGGTGTTAATACAACGAAAGAGTGATAGAAGAGTAGTGCATGGCCCCTGCTCTATATCAAAATGTGGGTGTTTGGGTTATTCCCACATTGCCAGGTTGGTCAATCCGTGTCTGTGAACACCAAATGCCAAGGAGAGACTTCAAGAGGAGCTGAACAAGGTCCAACATCAAACTCCTGATGGTCACACAAGGGGATGGGAGACAGGGCTGCCCCAGGGATGAGCTGGCACAAGGATCATGCAGAGACCCTGAGAGGGAGAGCGCAGAGCAGGGCATGGATGGAGGGGATGGCAAATCCAGGGAGGCCGTGGGAGCTGCCAGGGCACGGGAGAGGCAGAGCAGATGGGAGAGGCCATATGGGGTGGTGAGGGAGGGATGCTACCAAGAAAGCTAAAAGAAGCACCTGGGAGAGAAACTGCTTGCTCAGAGCAGCTCAGATTCCTGTATGCTTTTTCTTTGGGGTTTCTTTTTTTTTTGTTTGTTTTTTTTGTGGGGGGTTTTGTTTGTTTGTTTGTTTGGGGTTTTTTTGTTTGGTTTTTTTTGTAAGAGAGGGATGAGAGAAAGAGGAGAAAAGCTCAGTTAGGGTTAGTTTGGTGGTTATGATTCAGACACCATACAGACCCTCAAACTGTCCCACTGCCCAGGGCTGAGCTTTGCAGCTTATATTATAAAAAAAGCCATTGAGAAAGTAGCAAAAAAACCCCAACCAATAAATTCTCCTTGAGTATGCTCCATTACTAAGCCCAGTGTGGGGAACAAATTGGACTCCTGGTGCTCAGTGGGCTGCTTTCCTGATATTATCCAGCACTCCCTCCTGTGCTGCACTCCAGCTGCAGGATATATCCTTTATTTTTCAAGGGTGGGACGTTCACCTCTGAGCCACACATTCCAGCCATATGGAAGGATGCACCAGGGACAACATCCCATTCCAGCTCTCCTTTGGTCCCTCCCTGTCCTCTTTATCCATTTCTCTTTCTCCCTTCCATCCAAACAGAAACAAACTACAGCAGTAAAAAACAAATCAGCTGCTCCAGGAAATGGACAGCTTTCATTGTTTTGGTTTTTGGTTGGATTTTTAGTTTTTTGATTGAAAAGATAAAATAAATAAACCCAAGGAGAAGGATGCTGTTGCCAGGGGAGAGCTGCTGATATCGGCCATCTGGGCAGGAGGCTGCTCAAACTTCAAATTGCCCCGAGGGATTCAGAGGCTGTAAAGACGTTTTGGAATATGAGATACTGAAATCAAGGCTAAAGATGAGTCTGACGACTTGCAGTGACAGCCCTGGCATGGGGACAGCCTGAATTGTGCTGCCTGAGACCCCCACCAGAGCAGCAGCCAGGCTGTCCACAACACACCAGCACTGAGGGGTGCAAACCTGGCTTCAGCACACAGACAGACCACGGACAGCCCTATGGTTTAGACTAGAAACTCTCTCAAAATTAAGAAAAGGTGAAGTATTAAAGCAAGCACTTGGACCCAGTTCTGGGAAGTGGAAAGGATTCAATCCCACCAGCTGTTGTTGTGCCAGCAGCACCTTTGGAACTTGTATTTGCACATTGATAATGAGAGATTCTGAATGTAAAACAAAGAAAAGGCAACACTGGGAGCTAGCTGTAGGAACTAAATGATGCTGCTAACCACTGACATCAGTCCTTCCTACTATGCTGGACAGAAAGCGCTCTCCATCTTTTAAGCAACAGGGCTTCCTCTGAGCATCTCTGCTTTGCTGCTGGAATTCCTCAGATCTGCTGGAGGTTTAGATCCCAGAAGAGGCTTGAGACAGCATGGGAGGAGTTTCTGTCTCTGCTATGCACGGTGGGAGCCTGGAGAGCCTTTTGGAAGATAAATCCTCTTTTCCATGTCCACCTGTAGCTGTTATCATCTCAAGTCACTCATTTACAGCCAGAAGGGACAACAACCCCCCAAGGATCCAGCCCAGGCTTTTTCCTTAAGAGAAATGTGGGAGCCTTCAACGGGAGCCCAGCTTGACTTCAGGAGCCTCCCCAAAGCAATTTCTGTCCAAGCCCAGAGTGCCAAGAACAGCTGGCAGCTGCCTCAGCTCCTCCTGCACTGCTGTGGGTGGGCCAGGGAGCACCCAGGGCAAGGGATAACTGCATCCCTTCCAAGCCACCTGCACACCTCCAGCACCTTTGCTCAAAGGGTTAAAAGCCACGAGCAGTGAGTGCAGTGCCAGGCAGCCAGGAGCACATGGGCTGTCCCTGAGCCCTGTGAGCCACTCCAGGGGCACAGGGGCTGTCCCTGAGCCCTGTGAGCCACCCCAGGGGCTGTCCCTAGGCTGCCCCCGAGTCCTGTGAGCCACTCCAGGGGCTGCCCCCGAGTCCTGTGAGCCACTCCAGGGGCTGTCCCTAAGCCCTGTGAGCCACACCAGGGGCACAGGGGCTGTCCCTGAACCCTGTGAGCCACTCCAGGGGCTGTCCCTGAGCCCTGTGAGTCACCCCAGGGGCTGTCCCTAAGCCCTGTGAGCTACACCAGGGGCACAGGGGCTGTCCCCGAGTCCTGTGAGCCACTCCAGGGGCACAGGGGCTGTCCCTGAACCCTGTGAGCCACCCCAGGGGCTGTCCCTAGGCTGCCCCCGAGTCCTGTGAGCCATTCCAGGGGCTGTCCCTAAGCCCTGTGAGCCACACCAGGGGCACAGGGGCTGTCCCTGAGCCCTTTGAGCCACACCAGGGACACAGGGGCTGTCCCTGAGCCCTGTGAGCCACACCAGGGGCACATGGGCTGTCCCTAGGCTGTCCCTGAGCCCTGTGTGCTCCTCCACAGCCCGCTCCATGATGCCTGCTGGCTCCTGCAGGGAGAGCCCAGAGCTCACTGCAAACCCACAGGTCCTGCCAAGGCCTTGTCCCTTCTAAGACCTCCCAAAATAGCTGCTGGGTGCTGGCCAAGAGCACAGGGCCAGCTGGAACCGTGTGTTCAGTGACCCTGCTGCAAGGTCACCCCCACAGCCCGGGCTCAGCCACAGGGGAACACTGCAGCTGAGGCCACTGGACCTTTGGCAACTTTCTCCCCTCTCACATCCCCACCCCTCTTCCATGGCAAAGAGCCAGTGGAGGAACCCTCAGCACAGCCAGGAAGGCCAAGTATTGCCATGTTCCCACTGCTCCTGCTTTTTTGTGTCCCAGTTTCTCACTTCACTTTATTCCCATTTCTTTCCCCATCCCAGCCTGCACCCACAGCTCCTCTGTGCTCTCCCATTGCTCTTTGAGGGGTTTGAGAGCAGAAAGGATGGTGAACTATGTGAGCAGGGGAATAACCCTGGAAGGTGCTGGGAGGTGCTGAATGGCTGCAAATCCCACTCATTTCCCTGAGATAAACACCCTCACTTCCCTGCAGCACCGGATTACAACCAAGTGAGAAAAACCCTCTAAATACCAACATTCAAAAGCACTTAACTACGACCTACTTGCTATTAAAGTTGATTTACTTTCACAACAAAAGCTTTACGGGTCTATCATGGTTGCACTTTAAAAAAACAAACAGGGCACACTTTACATTCCTGTTGACACTTAAAGCAGCCCAGAACCATAAAAACAGAGCAAACAAAGCTCGGGCTCGGCAGTGACCACCAAACCCCAGCTGTTCTCCTTTCTGTCCTTCAAGGAACAGTGTGAGGGGTTGGCTGATCACCTTGTGGGGCTCAGAGCCACCTGGCCTGGCTGAAGGTGTCCTGCTCATGGCAGGGGATTGGACTAAATGATCTTTTTAAAGGTCCCTTCCAACTCAAACCATTCAGTGATTCCATGAACTCCATTATTTTCTGGTTCAACTAATATTGAAAAACTCTGGTTGCACCTCGGGCAGGATTTCCCAAGCATGACTGCATGAAGAAGACAGAGCTCTGTGTGTGATACCCCAGAAAAAAATATTGAAGAGAAAATCACTCCTGCTTCAACCCATGTTCCCTAACTAATATATTTGATTATTTTCAATATTGCTGTAAAGCTGTCTCCCGAGATCCATCAGGAAAATGATGAAGGATGCCACACTGTGCTTGCAGCCACCTTCCCAGAGGAGCATTTTCTGCTGGGAACTTTACCAGGAATGGGGTGACACAGGGTCCAGCAGCATCTCCTGGCCTGACATCTCCTCTCTGAGCCACCTGCAAGGCTGCTCACTCAGCTGGGGAGAAAAAAACAACCCAAAACTTCCCCTGAGAAACCTCAATCTCTTTATCCAACTTCTCAGAAAGAAGATTTTAGAGATGCCACACAATACAGCCCTTTTCAGCTATCTGTGCCCCCAAGCCATGCATTAATACAGCTGAGACTAAGCTGGACTGAGGGAATTTTAAATTGGTCTGCTGGATGACATAGAAGGCTATCAAAAATTAAAAAAAAAAAAAAAAAAGAAAAGAAAAAGAAAAAATCCACTCACTCAAAAGTGAAAAAAGAAAATAACACAAAACTGAATTATAGGCTGGGGATTTCATGAGGTCAGGGTGAGCACACAAAACCTCTCACTGGAAAGCTTATTAATAATAATGTCTTATCTCCTGGAACAGAGAAATTACCTTAATTAATAACAATACACTGATTATTTACAAACTCAGGCATCTTAGAATATTATCATTTAATCAGTTTTTTAGACTGAGGACAAAGAAGTGGTATTCAGAGCAGGGAACTCTGTATATCAAACTCACCCTTCTGACTTTGCAGAGCCCCCCTCACCAATAACTCCTGTGCTGAGGGCACCCTGAAGGTGCCAAGGGCCTCGTGGGTATTTCAGGAAGAAATGAGAGTGTTACCATGGGTATGGAGATTTTGCACAAAATGAGACTAAATGTAGAAATTTTGTAGAATTTCATTGAATCATGGAGTCATTTAGGTTGGAAAACACCTTGAAAATCATTGAGTCCAACATTTCCCAGCACTGCCAAGGCCACCACTGATCCATGTCCCCAAGTGCCACATCCACACGGCTCTTAAACCCCTCCAGGGCTGGGGACTCCATGACTGCCCTTTGGTACACAAATGTCATGTTCCTATGAGTAAACTTCCAGCCAGAAAAAAAAAGTCTTTTGTAATTCAGGGCTATTAAATCTTTCTTGAAATGTTCAAATCAAATTAAACCAAATGAAATTTTTTGTTTTCTAAGTTGCTTTTAAATTCAGTTCTTTCAAATATCTGCTGAACCTTTTGAAAATTAAATTGATTTAATTTTAATGCAATGTGCAATTGTGGAGATCTGAGGAAAAGCATGTGATCCCAGAAGCACGTGGGGGTTTTCCTAACTACAGAAGTTGCTCTAATAAAGGATATTATCTCCCCCTGTAAACCTTGTCTGGCTTCAGTTTTCCAAGCTGAATAAAGATAACAAAAAGTTCAATGATTAACTTTCCCATTCTCTACTTTCCCTCTTTATCAGCCTTTTCCTGGCCACTAGCATTCCTGCCTGGCTGCAAAACACGGGCTGCAGCTCTGCACAAGAGCCTGTGGACCCAAAAGGGCTGGAACCAGCCAAAACTCTCCCAAAAATTCTCAAATGACATTTGGGATGTGATTTTTTTGGTACAGTGGACAGAAGCTCTGAGTAAGGACCCAGGAGGAAGCTGAGGTGCTTCTGCCACCCCACCTCCCCTTCTCAGTGTTCCCCAGGCTTTGGAGGCTGAAGCAAACCCCAGCAGATCTGTCAGTGGGGCTGTCCTGGGGCCTGCATGCACTGGGAATGGCTGAGAACATACCAAACATTTTTCCTTCTCCCTGACCCTAAAACGTCCTGTGGATTAGTGATAATCCCCAGCCACACATTTCACATCTTAAATTAAACCAGGGGACTTGGGCAAACGCTCACCAACGCTGTGACACCAAAGTGCCCCTTCACCCTGTGACCTTCCTGGTGGCAGCACAAGTGATGCTCACCCCACCAAGGGTTTTCCTCTGCACCCAGGGTGGGCTGGAGTCAAAGCAAGGTTGAACTCTCCATCATTTTGTAAACCCTGCCCCTGAAGCTGCTTCATCTCCTCCTCTCCCAGCCCAGCCAGAGGGCCCTCAGCCTGGTCAGCTGCACACCAGTGCCTTCTGGTTTATGGAAAACCACGTTCAATGTCCAAATATTACACAGATCCTTGAGTAATAGAGCTTATAACCTCCCTAATTTATCATCAGTGTTTAAAATAGTATCACTAATAAGTCATTGTAGTTGAAACATTTGTCTTAAACCAGAGCTATTTAAACGATGATAATCTAGAAGAATCTTTGCTAATCTGCTCTGTCTTTGAGCAAAAGAAACACACACTCCCTGGCTTTCACACTACAACAAAAATGAGCATTGGCAGAGCAAGCAAAATCATCCACAAACACAAATCAACCTTTTCTCCTTGTGAGCCAGAGTAGCCCAAGGGATAACGGCACGATCACACTCCTGATGGATTTATGCAGCACATTTCATCTTCATTAATCCAGATAACTCACTGGCACATTCTTATTTTTCAATTCCAAGAATGATGAGCTATTCCTGTGCTACAGCAGCTCAACACCCACCTCTCCCCAAGTACTTGGGGCCGACCACCCTCCTGGAGCTCCAGGGGTGTCTCCTGCCCTCCCACTCCCTTCAGAAGTTTGTCCCAGCTCCAGGCTATGGCCCAGGAGCTCTCAAAGCCCACCACACTCCTCTGGCCACAGAAAGGAGCTTTAAAGACCTCCTGAAGCAGCCCTGCCCTTGCCCCCATGGCTTTTCTCATGGGGGTAACCTCAGCAATGTAACATGAGTCAAAGGAGGCAGATCAGGATGCTCCACAAAGAATTCCTGCACAGATCTGTATTTTCTCTCTGTTTTTCATGAGCTGGTGTTTAGGCCGACAATCTTCATATTTCAGGTGTCTTATTTTCTTGTGCATGCCAAGGATTGCTACAGTGCAGCTCCCACAGCTGCTGGGAGGCATTTCCTGCAGGCGTCCTCAGCACAGTGAGAGACAAATAAAATCCAAACTGTAGAGAAACTGACTGCTCTTGAAACCACGTTAACTCTAATAGGCTGAAAATGTCTTCATTTTTATGTCTCTTCACTATCACAGTGCTGATGTAGGTAAGCACAGGATATAGGTTTATCTAATAATGTATACCCAAGACAGTGAAAAATATTTCACATTTGCCTACAGTTATAAAACGGTAAATCACACTGAACAATATCTCTGCAGTAAGCTCTTTTCCTCTAACCATTTTCTATATTTTATTGGTTCAATAAAACCCATCACCTATCAACCCAAGAGCTGTAGTATGGTGAGTCTCAATTCATTTATTTAGTCTTAAAACTGAGCCATGAACCCACCAAAGTGAGGTGTGGCAAAATGAACTGATCAGGTTTAACTTCTCTGTTGGGAATAAGATTGGGGAAGGTAGGGAAAGGGGTCTTGCACTGAAATTTCAGAAAGTTGACAAAATTTCCTGCCTTGCAGCAGAAGGCTGTTGGCAAAGAAGGATACACCAGCATCCCACCCCTGTCTAGATGTTTATACACTTGATTAGGTCACACAGATTACAAACCAAACCAAATCAAACTGGGTGTGTTGAGAAAACTCCCTGTGATCTTGAAAAAGAGGTTCCCGCAGCAACAATAATCCTACATTGAGCCTCTGTGTGAGGGGGTCCCAAAGCCCCCCCAAGAGCTGCCACTGACACAAAACCACCCTGCTGGCTGTAATCAACAGGTTCAGGAGACGTGGCAAAGAGGGGAAGTAAGACATGGTGCTCATCAAGACACCCAGCTAAATGAGCATTTCACAGTTTCACACAGTTTGCACCGTTCATTCCACAAATACCCAAGAGATAATTGTACAGCACTCAGTGTAATCTATTCCTCTAATTAATACCTTTGGTAATACAAAGAAAAACCCAGTATTGTGAAAAAACCCCAGAGCACGTGGCCAGCTGACTTTCCCAAGAATACTTAGAAATACAGAACTGGCTTTTAAATTACCATCAAAGCTCTTTCTATTTGGTAATTTCATTACTTTTAGCAAGAGTTTTCCCACATCTCTCCCTGATTCTAAGCCCAACATGAGTTGCCTTCCTTGACCTGCTGTCCTCTCTGCAAGCAGATAAAATTTGTCTCTCCAAAGTCCTCATCCTTTGGAAGGAAGAAGGAAGGTGATTATTGTGCAGAAACTTACTAGAAGTTGCTCTCAATATAAAATCTAGAATGGTTTGGGTTGGAAGGGACCTTAAAGCCCATCCCACTCCACCCCAGCCATGGGCAGGGACACCTTCCACTGCCCTAGGGGGCTTCAAGCCCCAATGTCCAGCCTTGGACACTGCCAGGGATCCAGGGGCAGCCCCAGCTGCTCTGGTCACCCTGTGCCAGGGCCTGCCCACCCTGCCAGGGAACAATTCCTTCCCAATATCTAATCAAAACTGACTTTCCTTCAGCTTAAAAAAATCAACAGAAGATCCCCTTTAAAAAGAGATGTAGATTTGACACAGGGTTTGGAAGTGATTCCCCAAGCTTACCAAAAGCTATTTTGCTGTTCCTCAAAAGAAGCAGATCTTGAGAGAGGTCCAGCTGCATCTCAGAGCCTTGCTCAAGGTCTTGCCACTGACATTGAAGGGTTAAATTACTTTTTTATGTTTTGTATGCAATGTAAGGGCCACAATCCTTGAAGAACTCCTCTTCCAGCCCTCACTGAATGAACAGGATGGATCAGCACCGAGTGCAGCCACATTGTCCTCTCTGGAGACCCTGCAGGAGGTGTGGGTGAGGATGTAGCACAGACACCCAGGCAGCAACACATCTCAACCTCCTCTGCCTGGGTTCAAGCAATCAACTTGTGGCTGCTCTGCTGTTTCTGCCCCTGTCAGGCACAAAAACCAAATCCCAGTTGCTGTTTCCTTGTGATTCACATGAGGAGTGCCTGGACTCAATGGGTTCAGTGTGGGGATCATTCAAACCAGCTGCGGCCACTAAAAGAATCCATTCTTCATTCCTGCGACCAGGCTTGCTAGAAAGTAGGGAGCAAATGTCCCACCCTAAATAGTTTTGGTCTGAGCACAAGAGAAGCTATTGGCAACAACAACATTGAGAAAAAGACTGTCTTAGCATCAGGTTCAGATGCCTTGCAAATGTATTTTGTATCCTCTACCCCAAACTATATTTCTTTCTGCCTGTAACAGACTACATGCTTTAATCAGCTCTGGCAGATTGCTGAGTGTCTTTATTTTGGCTAGTAGAGAGCTCCCTTCCATATGGGACCTATCTGGGATGGAAAGCACATTGACTGGGATGGAGAGCCCAACCCAGCTGAGCACCAGGCCACCGTGGCCTCCACTGTGAAGCCAAGTTGTGCAGGAGCCACAGAATCACAAAATGGCTTGGACTGGAAAGGACTTGATTGCTCATCCATTTCCAACACCCTGAGGGACACCTTCCTCTTGCTCCAAGCCCTGTCCAGCCTGGCTTTGGACACTTACAAGGATGGAGCAGCCACAGCTTCCTCACCATCCTCACAGTAATGAATTTCTCCCCAGTATTTAATCTAAACCCACCATCTCTCAGTCCAGCAGTTCCCTCCGAGTTACCAACCAGGCCTGATCTGAGCATTTTCTCTGGGCTCACTGGCAAGAGCAGCCCTGACGTGGTGCATATGTTCTGAATTTGATGCACTTCAGAAACAAAATGAGAAAAGAAGTTATTGTGCTGCACTGTGAAATACCAAAAGCACTGAACTGTGCTGCATTAATGTGGCATTGTCTCCAGGACTCTTGTCCAATTCCAGGCTGACAGGAGGAGCTGGCACACAAAAACTGAGAAGTGCCCAAGTCCTCTCCTCACACCCCCAGGTATTTTTGCACAGCACAAGAACACACATGGATGTGTGCACACGAATGTCTCTATCCTCTCCATCCAGTTACCAGCACAGCCTGAACTGAGGACAATGTTCATTAACAAAAGATACAAGGGAGGATAACAGCTAGAAGATAAAGATTTGCATTTATTAATGTCACAATATAAAGGAAATTATAAACCCCTTCAAGCCAAATTTCTAATTTGGTCCTAATCCCACTGGGCGTGGCTGTGTCAGCCCTGGCTGCCTCTCTGTCTGTCCCACTCTCCTTTCCATCAGTCAGGACAAGCCTTTTCCCAAATCACAACAGCTGGCTGGAGCAACCCTCCACATCCTCCTTCTCACTACAACTTTCCCTGAGAGCATGATGACTTTTAAATCCTTTTAGGCTCAAAGCCCAGTAAGCAGTAAAGCCCAGCACAAAGTGATATTTATGTCTCGTAACTTTTTTTTTTATATATGAATCCAATAGAAAAATAACCTCAGCAGTATTTGTCATAGCCAGAGGTGGATTTGAAGCTCTTATGAAGTGAATGTGCTGCCCACAGAGGTGCTTGATGCCTGGTTCTTAACAGAGTTAAGAGGAGGAGCCTGCCCTGAAGCCACAACTTCTGTCCTCCTCCAGCAGTAGTAAGGAGTGACTTCAAATCTTTTGGGGAGCTGGAAACTTTGGTATGGACAAAGAACTCAAATGAACAGTGACAATGGCTGCAGAGTGATTTCCTTAATTAGAAAATTGGCTGTGTTCCTAAGGAGGAGGAAAACAATGCTACAGACTGCCAAGGCAAAGAGCAAGTAAAAACTGTAGCACATGTAGCTCTGGAGGAAACACAAACAGGCTCTATCAGCCCCCCAGATCCTCCAAAACCATTTGTATTTATTAGGCTGAAAATTAAGCACAGTCCTGCTGCTGAATCAGACCAACACAGGCTTGTGATTATAACTTGGTCTTAATTAATTCATTTTGACAAGGCTCAAAACACTCTCCAGGCAATTTAAGACACCGTAAAAAATAAGGAACTGACAGTTTTTGACCTCAAGATGTCAAATACAGAACTGCTGTGTGGTTGTGACGAGCTGTCACTCTATCCCCTGGACATCCCCACTGTGGCTCTGCATTTCACAGGGTGGGCTGCAACCACCCAGCGTGCTCCACGAGAGGACTGGCACGTTCTGAGAGCATCAGGCAGCCCATCCTCAACAGCATCTGAGAATCCCTGTCGGCACAGCAGCAGTGGTGGGTGGTCTCCTCAGCTTCTGCCCTGCTTGGTGATGGAAAAAAATAACCAGGAAGGCTGTGTAGCTTTTTTAAACAGCAGACAAAGCACAACAGACTCTCTAAGAATAGACATTTCAGAGCATGTGTGGCTCAAACCAGCACAGGGATAGAAACACTGCACAGAAAAGGGAAGAAAATGACAGGCAGAGAAACAGCAGTTTTTCCCTGTGCTGGTCACACATGTGATCTGTCAATGTGACCAGCACCTGACACCTGTGATCAGAAAGAAGCTGATACCTGTTGTGCTGAGACAACTGAACATCCCTCAATGGAAATTCCAATGTCCGGTGCCAAAGCAGCTCCTGGGGAAGAGGCAGCATCTGGGGAGACTGGGAAGGCAAAGGGAGAAGAAAAGACTCCTTGGCTGCAGCAGGAAACCACCATGCTGATGCCTCTCCTCAGCACAGGACTCTGGCCAAGGAGAAACAGGGGTCATGGACTGTTTCCAGGGGTGCACTTGAGATGCTCTCGCTGTAATTGAAGATGAAGCTGTGGCCTCCAGGGCTGTGCACGCTCCTCAGAGTGATGGGAGCCTCCCTGCCCAACTGAGCATGGGGGGTTTGGGTTTTCCTGCTCCAAGCCAGCCACAGAATGAAACAAAACATGAGTGTCAGATGTGAGGGAGGCTGAGGAGCTGCAGAGAGGTGACCACAGAGCTATGGCAGCAGTAAGGTTGAGTTTTCTGAATGTGGCTCCAAAAAGAAACCTCAGCACACCCTCACTGTGCACTTCCAGGCAGGAAATGAAAGAGTCATCCCAAACTTGAGAGGAGAATATGGATATCACTCCAGGAGAACTCCATAACTGCCTTACACTGACACCCAGGAGCTCCATGTGGCTTAATGCAAGGCATCAAAGCACAGGTCACACACTGTTTACAAGAAAATTAATCTTAAAGCGAAATCTTGGAGTCGAGAGGTTTTTAGAAAAGAATTTTAACTTGCTCATTTGCCAAATTCTGATGAAAAATATTTGCTCAGACCCCAAGGGCTCATGACCCACTTACCAAGCATGGCACTGCTGTATTTGGATGGACTTGAATCAGAGTATTTCTAACTCCACAAAGGGTAGGAGCTGGAGGCAAACAAACAAAGCGTGTAACTGTGCCAGCTTGAGAGGGGAAGTGTACCAAAAACTTGGAACACAAACCTTTTGTCATTGTTACCAGCACCATTCTTCCCAAGCATGGAATACTTTCCTAGAAACTGGCTACCTTTAGGGCACCCTCTGTCCTGCTGCAGTATTTTGGTTGGATTACTGTTGCTGATTCCAGTATTCTCCTCTTTGTTCTTCTCCCCTACCTTCTTCCTTCCTCTCCCACTTCTCCAGATGTGTTTGTGCTGCAGGAAAGCTGCTCCCCTTGACTCAGTGGGGCAGTTTCCAGCCCTGCCTGCTCCCAGCACTGTGTGCAGCATGGGTTTTCCAGCATCCCTCAGTATGTGCTTCTTCAAAGAACCATGGGGCTCTAAGTGCCTTATGAACAGATTAAGCAAATAAGAGACATATTAAGCCAGTGTGCCTAAGAACTTCCCAGAGTGGAAGTAAAGGAAATTGGAGATTCCCCAGGAAATTGTCCAGACTAAGGCCAGGCTCTCCCAGGCAGCATCACATAGAGGAATCCTGTCCCCTTGGCACCTGGCACAGGAGATCAATGGTCAAACCAAAAACCACCAAAAGCTGGGTGGGAACTGCATTGCTTACTCCTGTCTTCTTGAGTCCAGCTCAGAGCAAAGCTAAGTTTCAGAGCTAAGCATAAGTTACAATGTATTTACTATCAACCTTCCAAACTTCCTCCTGGAAGGACAAGGCAGTCAAACGGAACTGCCCTGGATTTCTCTTACAAACCCCCCACAGCTGCAAATCCTTTACCAGGTGATTTTTACTCAGCAAAGCACCCGTTTTTCATCCTGAGCACTGTCTCCCCTCTGACAAATATTTCTGTTTACAGTCTGGAACTTTGTCATATTGAGCTGTGACCAATTTCATTATCTCCACACACTCCTGTTGTGTCAATATTACATGATTGCCATTTCTCTTTCTCCTCCTGAACTGCTACCATGATTAACACTGCTGTTTGTGCTCACAAGTGACCTCCTTTGCTTTACCATAGCCCACAGTGCCACAAATCCTAAAATGATCCCAAAACACTGATAGACAGGCCAGTTCTGACATCTGCTACCTTCAAGGATCTTCAAACCCCTCTGTCAAACATCCAGCTCTGCCCTTCCTGCAGAACTCCATCCCTCCCTCCCTCCCTCCCCAGGGAAGCACCACTGGTCCCTTTCTGCTTAAATCACTTCTAACTCTGAAGCACTTTTGTGTTTCAGAGGCCCTGGGTACTCCTTCCATCCACCTTCCAGCTCTCTGCACATTTTCAGAGTTCACATCAATGCTCCAGACTTTGTGCAGTTCAATCAAGTTTAAAGTCTCACTTTTTGCTACCACACAGCTGTGCCTGGTGAAGCACTTATGGCAAACATTTAGAATGGTTGAAAAGCCACAATAATTTATCAATTAATTTTGCACCCTCTCTACAGCAAAGCACAGTGGGTCCATAGCTATGAATAATTTTCATTTCCTAGGTTATTTTTTTTCTTGAGACCATTGCACTGAGCTAGTTGGTTTAAATCATGAATAGGAGCAAAAACTGGGATAAGGTGCCTAATCAGAATGAGAACAGGGATATGATAGTTTTACATAAAAATCTCAAAAATTAAGGAAAAAGAAACATTCAACATACAAAATGTAGCCTCTTATAAAGGGCAAATGTCCAAAGCAGAACAACAGTTGTTAACACACAGCCAGCACTGCACCTCAAAGACCACACAAAAATAATCCAAATCCAAACAGCCAACAGCACACTAAATAGCCAGCATCAGTGATGACTGGTACCACATCCAAAAGCAATTTGAGCTTTAATAATTCAACATCATTTAGTTTGCTGGTGGTAGGAAAGGTGGAATTTGCTTTTTTCCAAAGGATGACGTGGATGGATATCCTATCTCTGTAAGGTACACCCCAATTTGTGGTAAGTGCTGGGCATGAGGCCAAACACACAGAGCACACACACAAAGCCTTGGTATTCTCTGGATCAGGTCCACAAACCACAGAAACCAAGATTAAACACGCAATTTTCTGACAAATTTAACATTTGAAACCATGCAACAGCACCTAGATTTATTTTACCCAGAAGACCTGACTAGAATTTTGTTTCAGAAATCCTCAAACTTGCAAGGGTTTGGTGGAATTCCTTTTCATGCCTTGTTTCAGCCTGTTAATATCAGTCCCAGTGCTAATGACTAAACTTGTGAATGTACAGAGGGAAAACAGAGCTTCATGAAATATTGATACACACTTGGAAATTTGACAATTATCTCCAGAGCTCCTTGGTAAAACCTGAAAGCAAATAAATAGCAAACATTTCCTGCACTCATTAAAACACTGAAAAACAGAGAAAGAAACCTACTCATTATCCATTTGACAAATTTACCCTATTATTTTTAATAATGCACAGGCTTCCAATGCATGAAACATACAGCTTCTCCTGCTTAAGAAACCATTGGGTTTGTAGATCTAATTTTAAGAAAGGCAATAAAAGTCAGTGATGTAGAGCTGGCTCCTTTTGCAGGAGTAAAAATCCTTCTCCTCTTGAAATGAATGACAAAATCACAATTTTTCAAGTGAACTTGACTCACTGCCCTACTTTGGAAACTGCTCCTCTGGAAAGATATTCTACAAAAATTACAAATAATCACCTTGTTGGCATTTTTCATGCAAGCTTCAGGAAGAGAAAACTGGAGTGAAAAAGAACTGATGAGCCAGAGCATGGGGCTGCTGGTCCATGGGATGTACCTCTGTACCTTGCTTATCTCACAGCAGGGAGGTGATCCCCTGGCTCTCTCTCTGGCCAGAGCATGGTATGGGAGATGCCACACTGCTCCAAGGGAGACTGGGCTTTTAGGATGAACAGCAAATACAGAAAAAACCTTCCCTGCTGAATAAAAATGAGCTCCAAGGGGAAAACTTCCACTGCAGAACTGTTTGGCACTGCCCTGATGTTATTAGTTATTAGTAATCCTGGTTTTGGGACCTTTTAGCCCTGACTGCAGATGAAACAAGATCACATTCGCTGCAGACAAGAATTAAATAGCAATTTAGGACTCTTAAGCCAAATGTTTCAGCTGGTAAGGTAACAGTTCCCACTTTTATGCAGGTCTGCTCAACATGAGGAAGAATTCCAAGATGCTCAAATAGGAGAGATTACAGAACTGCTGGCCAGGTGGGATAACTAAAGTGACATTTAAACATTCTTGATTATTTCAGCAGCCCAGCAGAATGGTCTAGATACTGACAAGCTCTCTGCTGTGCACACTGAATCCTCTCTTTCATCCTTCACAATATTAATCAAGATTCCTTGCATTGACAAAACAAAATATATGCACTTGCATGAACTTTTTCATTAAACCTTTCTAACAAAACACTCAGAAGATGGCAGAGAACAAAACAAATGTGGGTGACATCTCCATTCCTGGTTTTTTTTTTTTTCCTTCTGCAGGTAACAGTGAGAGAATTCAATAAGAGACTGGGCCATCCTAAGAAAAGGCTGATAATCTATAGGGTCAGTAAGGGAATGTGTAGGAGGCAGCTCAGGGATTTGCAGTGTTTAGCACAAGCACAGGAAACGTGTTAAGGTTAAGAAGACCAGCAGGGGAGTCAGGTGTGTATTGCCAGGTTCCTGCATCCCACCACCCTCCTCCTCCTGATGCTCCCTGGATGGAGGGAACCCACCTGGAGATACCACCTTCACATCTGGAAAATACATGCCAAATGTTTCCATGACACCTCCGTTCTGATCCTCTTTTTCTGACTTTTTAGATGGGAAATATATCCTAAATTATTTCTCGTCACTGTGTTTGCTGTCTAAAAAAAGTCCTGTCTGCCTGTTTGCTCGCCAAGCTAGGAAATAATAAATTGCCTGATAACCAAAACAAGACACTCCTGGCAAACAATGAAGACTGAAGAAGCACTGATCCAAATGGATAATGACTGAGACACTGATTATATTTTTGAGATTTTTTTCTCCCCATTTAAATATCTATACATATCTCCATACATAAATAAACCATGAGAATGCCATCTTGGCTGTTCACACCAGTATTTACCAAGGATCCCCACCAGCAGATAAGCCCTGCTGGTTTCCTTATTGTGACAAGCTGCTCATGTCACAGATTACAGAGTCTAAACCACCCTTTTCTCAGGGACTGTGATGCTTTTGGGAACTGCAGGAACAGCCCCATGGTGTCACTTCTCCCAGCCTCTCCTTGCCTGACACTGCTTTCATTTACAAGACGAGGCAAGAGGCCATGATCTCCTTTGGCCACACAAGATTTTTTTGGCTGAGATTCCGGGAGGGAATGCTGCAGACAGGAAAGGACCACGATCCTCCACCCCCAACCCCACTGCTGGAGTGGCTGTCCCAATGTGGAGCACAGCTCACACACCTGGTGGCCATGCTGCAGACAATAAAAAGGAATTTATGCCTGGCAAATGAGTTTAGGTAGGGCTTCCAAACTACCAAAGAACTGGAGTCAGCAGGCTGGGGGATGAGAGGCAGCAGCCCCAGAGCTGAGGGGGTTCCCTGCTGAGGGCCAGGGCAGGGGCTGTGCCACGCTGTGCCACATGACCCACGTTAAGCCGATTGCTGGCCGGACACCCCCTGCACCGGGGAGAGGGCGGAGGAAGGAGAGCTGGGCACTAATCTGCTCCATCTGCTCTGGAGCAGCTAATTGGATTGAGGGTGCAGAAGGCAAGACCCTGGACACAACATTGGGCACTCAGAGCCTCCCATTTCCTTGAACAAAGTTGCTCCAGCGCTGCTGGCCAACACCTCTGCCCAAACCCTTCCTCAGGGCACAGCTGCTCCAGTACCTCCCTACCAGAGGGGCAGAACCAAATATTGGAAACACAACCCATGTGAATCCCACTCTCAGAAGCAACACCTCGTCTTAAACAAAACAGTACCAACAGCAAACAAAAGAGATTAAAAATTAGGGGTTTTTAACCAAAAGCCAGCAGAATGCTGTTTATTTCAGGTTTTATTTAGGTGTAAAAGTCAAAAGCTTGCCTGCCAGTTGCCATCTGTAAACATTACTAATACCAGTCCTACGTCTGCAACATTTATTTTACATCAGTGGCTTAATGATGCTGGTCTTCTGCTTTTCAAGGATTCAGCTCAGCACCTACTTTGCTTTTAAAAATAACAGGCAATTCAGTTGTGCAGCATTTTCATTAAACTGGGCTGCAGTGTGATGATATGAGAATGACAAGGAGAAGAAATATAAAAAATGTTTAATACAATAATAATAAGAAACCTTTAATTTTTTTTTTCCCCTCTGTGAACATGAAGTTTGTAGCTATGGAAACTACTTATGAGAAGGCTAAAAAAATGTCAGCAAATATAGTCAGAGAATGATCTGGATATATGAAAGTCCTAACAATGCTGGAGAACCAGAGACACGGGGTGAAAGAGAAGTGTAAATTGAAGATGACAACACTTGTGCATCTGACAACACGTTCTCCTTCGACAGGCCAAATTCATTTTTATTGCCATGGCACTAAAGTCAATGAATTGCAACTGGAATGAGTTTGACACTTTATATTGCTTTTGATAAAACCATTATAAAAAGCGTATTTCAGCCTTTAAAGAAGTATTTTAAAAGCATATTCCCTGCCACCAATGAACTGTATGTGCAGATTGGCCAAGACAGTCAGCATTATATCAAGATGGTCAACAGCACATCTCCTGCACATTCTGTTCCTTAGCCATTCACCCTGCTGAGGTGGGCAGTTGGGGTCCCTTCAGTTTTAAGATCCACACACTCATGTGCTCAGCAGAGGTTGGTGAGGGTCCTTCTGAGCCTTTCAAAGGCTTTCAGAAATTCACTGTGAGTTTTCCAGCTAGTTCCCTTATCATTTTGCATATTAGTGTCTTGATGCTGTGACCACGGGGACAGCAGACATGAGAAAGACCCATCTGCCTCTTTCAACCTGTATTTCTGTATGGAAGTTATGATCCCAGTTAAAAACACTGCTCCATGTTTTTGTTAGTGAGGGCAGTGCAGGGTTTACCTGGACTAACACACTAGCTGGGAATGGCTCCAAGGACATGCTATGGTCTGTCAGGTCAATGTGCAAATGAAATCAGATTTATTCAGAGCACGGAGCTTCCCTTGGTGCTCTTTCAGTCAGGATTGTTAATTGAGAGACCTTACATGGATTCCATGCTGAGGTTTGTACAGAAAACACAAGGAAGAAAACCTGAAGTCGATTTCTGAGCTGTCCACTGTACTGGGCAAAAAATAAATCAACATCAGCAAATGCACAGGAAATTGATATTGTGTAGGAAATGTCCTGCTAAACTTTGCCCACAGAAAATGGTGGCAATTTAGCTTAAATTAATTAGGTTGAAAGAATTCATAGCTTACAAAAATTGGCAAATGTCAGTCTTTTAATCATCTTTGATGGGCTGCTTTAACCATCCTTTAACAACCATCAAGGCTCTTGCTCCTGCCTATGCCCTTCCCTCTTTGGGGGTTGCCCATGTGCAGAGTTTCAGCCTGCAACTATGTGTGATTAACACAGTTTTTATCTGTCACAGGGGGGAAATACCAATAGAAGCATCACAATGAGGTGTTAAAGAGTACAGGCAGAGCTGAAATAATCACAGTGAAAGGCATTTCTAGCTGGGCTCTAAGCTGATACAAGAGAGGATGAATCCCCTTCACAATGGAGAGAACAACTTGTCCAAGGAGGACAGCTGCCCTCAGCCAGGCTTTCCCTGCTCAGGAAAAGGTCAGGCTTTCAACCAAATCTTACAGCCAAGTAATTCTGCTCTTGTTTCCTGATGATACCCACCTGACTTCACAGCCCTGCTCCTCATCCCTGTGGGAAGCATCTTCCCTTTTGTGATATTTCACTTTCACATCTTCATGTGCAAATGAGAGCTTGATAAACCACCCAAGACGCATATCTGCAATGAATCACTATTTCTCATTTAAGCTCCAGAAGTCCAGCATCAGAAACAGAAATCTGGACTGGCCACTGTTTTGGGAGAAGCCCAGGCTAGCTACGAAAATACAAGACTTCTCATCTGCCAACTGCTTTACTACTAAAACATTGGGTTAAAATAAAAGAAGTCATCTAATAAAAAATACTAGCAAACATCATAAACTGAAGTTGCAAAATCTGAAGGTGGAGCTGCAGCAATGTGATCAGTGACCACGAGGTACTGTTTGCCCTCACCAGCTTTGCTGACCTGGACTAATTTATTTCCCTGCCCTCCCTCCCAGCTCAGCACGGGGCTGGCCACAAACCCGCCCTGGCTCAGCCCTCCTACTGACACGTGTCTGTCACTCAGACCTTGCAGGGCTTTCTTGCTGCTCACCACTGGTGATCCTCTGATGGCCAGGCTGCAGGAGCACTCCTCTCAGCTATTCCTGACAAGATCTCAATGACATGGAGAGCAGCAGCTTTGCCAGAGCTGTGGCAGGGGAGTTGCTGGCATGGGAAGCTGGCTCATCTCTGGAGACGTCACTCTACCACCACAGCAAAGGGCTTAAGGTGCTCATTCACCACCTCCTTTTCATACAACCCTGCAACTCCAGGGAGGGTAAATTACCTAACTTATTACTAATTATTTTAAGAAAAGCAAAGTAGTTGCAGCACTAAATCTCATCACTCCTTTCCCCTTCTCTGACCATGCCAAAGCAAGAGGTCCATAAACACATGGCATGTGCCTGTATCCCTGCCCAGGATCCTGCCTCTACCACCAGGCAGGAGAAGACACCTCCCTCCTGCAAGCCCTCTGTCCAAACTCCAAAGTGAACAGTGTAAAATGCACTCAGAGTGTCAAACTCAGCATAAAATGACAAATGGGGTATTTAGGAATAATTCACTGTTGAAAGACTACAATGCATAGTTCAACAAGACTTTTAAAAAGCCCAAAATGGTCTGTTTTAAGGTCTTATCCACATAACAAGCTTCAAAACATGACTGGGCTGTAATATGCACTTTACAACCCTCTGCTGGCTGGGCAGACATTAGCCTACAATGACAGAAAATATTTGCAGCTATTTGGAGACAGAGTTTAATACTGAATTTGCTTTCACTTTCTAACTCGAATATCCACAGCCGAAGCTACAGCCAAGAGAAGGTTCATCACTCTTGAAAACACATTCTGGCTGGCAAATACAATTTTCCTGGATTTAGTCAAGTTTCTGCCATCCACTCAAAGCTGTAAAACATCTTAACATATCTCTAACCTCAGCTTATCCCCTTGTGGGTAAGTGTGAACACTCCTGCTCAGCACAGCTCAAACAACTACAAACCACCACACACTTCCCCATTTTTAATCTTTCCATGTGCCATGTGCTTTACCTTGGCTTCTACTTTTAAAATATAGTTTAACAGGAAGAAAACCTCTCAGGCTGTTTGGAAAGGAAAAAGGGGAAATAAATAAAAATGAAGACAATTTTACAGGTCCTACTTCAGCTAAACCTTTCAGGGCCTTCAATGAGAAGATAATCTTTCTGTGATTATGGCCAAACCCTCTCGTTGCTTGGCAACACATAATTAAGGAATATGTTTTCAGATCCGCTTTGCAAGCTGGCCATTATCAGATGAAATTACTGGAGCAACAAATGTCATCCTCATGCAAATGAGATGGTCGTGGGCAAAAGAAGAAAAAAAAGAAAAAAAGAGGGTTGAGTAGCAAGAGAGAGCTCAACAGCACAGAAATGCTGCTGGCTTCCTCTCGCTGTGTACCAGTAATTCTGGTGAAGAGAAGGGATAATTTCAAGACTTTTAGAGAATGGGGTTTGCAGTTGATAAATGAGAACCAGGGAAGGAGGGATCTGTTTCCTATGGTGGAGGAGATTGCTCCCAATCCCTGTGCTCTGAAGGTCCTTCAGCCCAGAGCTGTCGCTGCGTCGGCATCGACCGCTCAATCAGACACAGCGCAAATAAATGAACATATTTGTGTTCCCCACATTATGCCAGTTCGTCTTCTTAGCTGCATTTATTTAAAAATACTGCCTGGATGTACTACTTTAGCATCTGATCCATGTCAACACAGAACATGTTGCCTAATATTGAAGCATTTTTTAGAAATCAATACATTACACCAGCTACATAAAGGACTCATAAGCGTGAAAGGACCAGCATTTACTTCCTAGCTGCGTAATTATGGTATGGCAGGGAAAGGGGTGTGCCAAGTGTCTGCATTTTGACAACTTTATCATTTCCACTCACAAAATCATTCTTTATTTAGATTCCTGTGGAATGGCATCACCAGTTTGGCACTGTCTCGATGCCTATAAATGGTATCCCTCTTATTAAGGCTTTGTGTGTGTGTGCTGGTACAGCAAATTGTTTGGGAATTGTTTGCATGGGAGTTCAGCTGGGCTGCCCAGGGAGAAAACTCCCTGCTCACAGAGTCATTACCAGCAAAAAACATTTCAAGGGGTGTCTTTCCACATTTTTTTCAAACAGGTCAAGGCACAAATGAATGGATTTGATGAATTCCCTTGTATTTCTCTGGGTGATTTTGGGGGTTAATTTCTATCAGGCTTTGAGTTCCACATATCCAAAGTGGAGGAGCAGATCCTTCTAGGATTGTTCAGCTTTTCATCCGAGCAACCAAGAGAGCCTGAGCGTTTCTAGAAAGGGAAGGGAAGTCTAGGAGCCACCATTCATTTTTATTGTTCCAGTGCTTAATGACAGGCTTTTAGTTTTAAGCACAGCCCTATTACTTTAACAGCTCTATCGCTTCACTTACAGGCATCTTGAGAAGGAAATCAAGGGGTTTATTTTGTATGCTTGATAAAACAGCAAATTAATAATAAGAAGAAAAGCCTTAGGTAATGGCCAAAGGTAAGTCGATTCTCGAATAACACCATTAACTATCTGATGAATTTAGTCAAAACAATGCTAACCATTTTCTCACAGGGACACATTTGTGCCTGATAACAGCGGTAAAAAGTCAATCTGCAGCAAACCCTGTAGTCCTAATTGCTCAGCCAGCACAGTGTCTAATCTCCTGTTCTCGACAAACAACAGGAATGGCAAGATTAGCCCTGGAAGCATTATCTGAGATACCGCTCATGTTTAACTGAAGTTGGCTAAACAAATAAAATATTTGGAATTTAACCACTGTGCAAGAATCAGCATCTTTAGCTCTGCATGGCCAGCACAGCCCTGCAAAGAAATCCCCTTCACCGCGTTTTCTACGTAGGACAGTGTCTAATATTTAAGCATGAACCCCCATGATATGTGACTGTGGGTTTTTTGAGGGGTAAAATAAGCAACAACAAGGTGGTTCTAAACTACTATATGGACTAAGCCCCTTCAGTAATTACTTGGTTCAGGCGACGCCATGGTGGAGACGATGACGGGGGGCCCCGTGCGCCTGCTGAGCTTCGGGTATGGGGAGAGCTGGGCAGGGAAGGCTGGTCCAGTGGGTGCCAGGCTGCTGTCCCCTGCTGTCCCTGGCCGGCGGAGGAGCTGGGGGCTGCTGTGGGGGCTGGGTGCCGGTGACGCCACCGCTGTCCGCTCCCTCTTCATCAGCTCCATGGGCACGGTGTAGGTGGTGGGGTACGCTGTCTTGGGGCTGGCGTGCGGGTTGGCCGCCGTCATGGGCACACCGACCGGAGCGGAGTAGGCAGAGGCAGGACGTGGGTGTGTGCTGCAAGGCAGGGGGGTGTTGTATCCTGAACCGGGGAGGAAGTGTGGCCCCTGAGGAGCCCCTGCGGGGGCTGGGTAGGTGGTGGTCTCCAGCAAGTGCTGGGTCGGGGCGCTGGATGGCCGGCGGTGAATCTCTACACCTCTCGGGGACAGTGGCTGCAATGGTGGCGGGTGCTGCGAAGTGCCAGGGCCATCCACGGTGGGCACCCCGTATTCTGCTGGGAGCTCGCTGCGGTGGCTGAAGCTGTTGGAGCGGGTCCTGGGGCGCAGTGCCCCGCTCCTGCGCTCCTGTCTCTGCAGCTGCATCTCTGCCTTGTAGTTGTGGGCGATGCGGGACAGCACGCGGGCCTGCCCCAGGTTGGGTGCCACCGACTTGATGTCGTTCTCCTCCATCATGGCCAGCAGGTTCGGGGAGTCGAAGCCCTGCTGCAGCAGGGCAGCAAAGGTGCTCTCAGAGACGCCCTCCGCACGCAGCAGCGCCACAAACTCGGGGTCAAAGCTCCTCTTGCCCTCCGGCCCAGGGAAGGTGGGCGGCACTGGTGGGTGGGAAGGCGTCGCCACCGCCGCCTCATAGCTGTCGTAGGGACCCTTGGCGCCAGTGCTCTCCCTGCCTGGCCCGTAGCTGCTGCTGGTGCTGGTGGTGGGATCCACCACCAGGCAGGTGGGGACAGATTGCCTGGCCGCCGCTGCCGCCTCAGGAGCCCGCTCTGCCCCATCACTGTAGCCGGGCCTGCTGGGGAAGGCGGGTGGCTCTGCCGCGTACCGCGGGCCGGGGGGCTCCGTGCCATACCACGCTGGGGACACATCTCTGCCACGCATCCGCTGCCCATCCAGGGCCAACTTGGGGTCTCTGTAGAGGCGGGCGGCATCCGGTGGGGCAGGTGGGCGCACGGCGCTCTGGTCCCAGGACAGTCGGCTGCCAGGCGCCCCATAGCTCGCCAGCGGCCTGCCCGCCACGTGGTCGCGGTAGCAGCGGGGGTCCTTGGGTGACCTCGCCGACAGCGACGGGTCGCTGTAGTAATCCTGGGGCGGCAGAGAGCCCCGGCCCGCCATGGGCGCCGGCCGGTCACAGTAGGCGAAGTCGGGGACAGAGCCCTTCCTCAGGGGCCCTGGTGCGAAGGTGGCATCCTGGTACGGGTACGCCTCTTGCTTCAGCTCCGCACCGCCCTGCAAGATGATATCATTTGCCCGCGGTGGCTCGTACCAGCCGCCCTCACCGCCATAGGTCAGGGAGCTCCTCCGGCCCGGCGGCCTCTGGTACTCAAAGGCGTTCTCGCTCTCCCAGTTCCCCTCATACCAGCCGGCAGCGTCCCAGCTCTGCGAGCGGCCGATGTTGGGGTGCTTGCTGGGGATGGGCATCACCACGAGGCCGCTTGCTCCCGCTGACACGGAGAAGAGGAGGCGCCTTCCTTCTCAGCGCTTCTCCGGCACGCATCCAAACCGGGCCGTGCTGCGCCGGAGCCCTCCCGGGACTTCAGAAACCAATGGCCGGCGGTTTTGCCTTTCCGAGTGCGGCCTGAATTATTAATCCTCGGTAACCTTAGCAGGCAGAGCATGCGGCGGCCGGCGGAGGGGCTGCCCCTGGCCGTGCGCTGCAGCCGCGCAGGAGAGCAGCCGTGCTCAGCCCAGATGCTTTATCCTGTGCCGCTGGGGACGGCGCGAGCACATGGACAACTGGCCGAGCAGTGTGTGGGGATTAGGAGCTAAATAAAACCACTAAAGCCCTCGCTCCATGTGACATCATTTTAGCCCGATGAAATCTCACGCAGTGACCCAGCCAGCAACCTCAATGCAATTTTTCCCCCAGGGAATGATGATTTTTTTTTTTTTTTTTGCTTGTTTGTTTTTATGTTGGTTTTTTTTAGCATGTGTTTCCTCTGTTTTGGTTGTCTCCCCCTGACGTGCTGGGGGAGGCTGTCCCAGCACCCAGCGGGGATGGGCAGCGGGATCACGGAACGTGCGCGGATCCGCTCATCCCCACACAGGCGCACGTTGAAATAAAAAAGAAAGCTTCAGTGTCAGCTCAATCTTAATCCAACCTGATGAAATGCTAAGCCACTGCACACAGCTAAGGACAAATTAAATGGGAGCCAGCAGACAGGCCTAAAAAAGGCCAGTGCAAGATACTTGGGAATACAAGAATGGTCAGAAATTAGTTAGGTATCTCTTTAGCACTTTATGAATATTAAAATTTGTGTTGCAAATTACTTTTTTTTTTTTTAGTTTCAAATTAGCCACACTAACTAGGCTCCAAAAAGATTTTTTTATAATATTACCATAATATGCAAATCCTTTCATCATCCCAGGGCAGAAAATTGTGGAGGTGTAATCTGGACTGTATAATTTTAAAACCCTAGCACAGGTCATGGAGAAGGAGGGGAGGATAAAAGGATCTAAAGCCTGGCCTAACAAAGCAAAAAGGAATAGTAGAATTTTGCCCATTATCTCCAGCTTCCTTTGGAAAAAGTACATGTTTGTGAAATAGTAAAACACTCAGAAACATCACACAAAACTCAATTTGTACTGAGCAGTATTTCAACATTCATGTGGATTAAGCTTTTTTTACACTTGGAGTAGGCAAAGGGATTTAGATGGAATCACAGCACAGAAAATTTTTATGTGGGAATGTAATAAAAATTTCCATATAGAGTCATTGTTTTCAAAGGAGATATTAAAATGGCTCCCCAAAACACCTAACCCAGATTATCACAGGCTGCTCATGCTCAAATATTCCTTTTCAAAGAAGGAATAGCTCAACTGCTCCTAATTTTGCTGACCACCGCTACAGAGGCAACATTTTATTTTCTGAATTAAAAACTCAGATGGGAACAATTTTGCTTTTCTCTGCTTTAACAACAGATTTCTTCCCCTCCAATACATCCCCTTCCAGGACAGACCCACTGAAAGGAGGAACAGTCACCTTCCCTGGCCTGTTTGCAAGACAGCTTGAGCATTTTTCCCGGCTAATCCACAATAAATGTTTCGTGCACAAGCCATCACATGATGGACTATTGTGCTATTATGATAGCTAAATCACTAATACAGTCTAATGCTTAAACTTGCCTATCATACTAATACCTCTGGGCTATATTTCTGACCCAAATACTGACAGGATCTTTGGGTAATCCCTAAATTTCTTTATTGCAGTAAATATTACAAATCCTCTTCAAACATTCTCTCCTCCAATTCCATCCTCAAGAATCACGATCTTGAAAATTATGCTGGATATTACACAGACATGCAAAAGATGGGGCCTAAAATATTATTTATGCAATTCTCAGAGAGTATCTGATTGGCATTATACTGAATTAACTAACAAACTTCAGACACACTGGAAAATTTCTTCTTTTGTGAGAGTCAAGATGGGAAGACACATTTGTGGCTTACAAATAAAGCAGAGAGTATTTTAACCAACAAAAACATTTTATTACAACAACATTTTGCTAAAGAATAAAATGTATTCCCAACTGGATAGAGAGAGATTGGTGCCATTTGTTTCGAAGCAGCAGAAGAAATCTACCAAAAATGTATATGACAAAAGAATAAAATCCTGGTCTATAGATCAAGGGCATCTTGCACCATTGTCCAAAGAAATTACCAGCAAACAGTCACCATGTTAAGCCCTGGCTGACAATGGAAAAAACCATGCCATAGAGAAATGAAATTTCAAAAATGCTGATTTTCAACAACTGCAAGGGAAGCCAGAAGGGAGCTTGAAGCATTCACTACCTCTGAAAAAAAGAAGGGCTTTAACAATAGAAACCTCACCCAAACCAACACATCTGTGACTGGTGGCCATGCCCTGCCCAGAGCACACATGGGTGACAGCAGCACACGAAAGCCACCTCCAAACCCCCTCCATCCCACGTACAGGAGCACATCTGGGCTCTGGAAACCACCCTGGCATCAGCCTGCCCTCACAGTCTTGGGCAAGACATGTGCTCATCTTCCAGCTCTTCACAGGGGCCAGGAAAGCCTAACTGGGGACCTGCCATGGAACACTCATGCATATGGATGGTTCATCCCCTAAGTGCTGACCTCAATGGAACAAACAGATCATTCCTGTGCTCCAAGCCAAGCAGAGGCAAATGCCTGCAGGACTAGGGGCTGCAGGATTTGCACATTTCCCTGCAGCCAAGGGCCAGATGTCCTCTTTGGAGGGCTCTGCTGGCCCCAGTTTTTGTTGACCAAGAGCTGCATCCAGTGGGAAAAACTTGGCCAGGAGCTATGGAGCTGGGCTGCCTCCTGTGCCACCAGGGCAGCAAAGGAAATGTTACACCCTCAGTGAACCAAAGAATGAATAAGAAATTATCAGAATGAAATATTTATGGATAGGTAGGAAGGGTCTTCTCTTTTTCTGTTTTTTGCAGTCTTAAAAGCAGCCCCCGTGCAAATTCAAGCAGCATGGGCAGCAGAGCAAGTGAGGTGACTGTCCCCCTCTACTCCTCTGGTGGGACCCCACCTGCAGAGCTGTGTCCAGCTCTGGGGACTGAAACAGAAGCAGCACATGGAGCTGTTGGAGCAAGCCCAGAGGAGGCCACAAAGATGATTGGAGGGCTGAAGCACCTCTGCTATGGGGAAATGCTGAGGGAATTGGGCATGTTCACCCTGGAGAAGCTTTGGGATCATCTTATCACAGCCTTTCAGTACCTGAAGAGGTCCTCCAGGAGAGCTGGAGAGGGATTTTTTTAGAAGGGCATGGACTGATAGGACATGGGGGAATGGCTTCCCACTGCCAGAGGGCAGGGTTAGATGGGGCACTGGTAAGGAATTCTTCCCTGCAAGAATGGCAAGACCCTGGCACAGGTTTCCCAGAGAGGCTGTAGCTGACCATGGATCCCTGGAAGTGTCCAAGGCCAGGTTGGACAGGGTTTGGAGTAGCCTGGGATAGTGGAAGGTGTCCCTGCCCATGGCAGACGGTGGACCTAAATGAGCTTTAAGGTCCCTTCCAACCCAAACCATTGTGTGGTTCTGCAAAATTCTATTAAATTATTCTGTTCCTATTTCTGCATCCAGACCCAAACAGGATGGCCAGGAGAAGATACAGAGGCCCTGGGGCTCAACCTGATGTAACTGATCCAATTGTGTTTCTCGGGAGTGCAGGAGGCACCAGCACCTACATCCTCAACATGAGGGGGAGACAAGGACTGTGGAACAGGCAGAAAATTTATTCTCCCTTTATCTTTTAATTCTAAAGGTATTTTGGGAAAGGGGAAAAAAAAAACCACACACAGAAGAAAAAAAAAAAAAAAGCTGATCAAGAGATTAAATGTGCTGGTATTTCAGACCACGTGAAAAATGCAGTGTTTTCAATAATACCCTGATTTTCAGTTTAGCATTGATCTCATACATGGTCACAAATATTTGGTTACAATACAATTTGGCCACAATATTTGGTTACAATACAATGACCACAGAAGTCTGCTCTGAAAATAAGGTGATGACAGAGCAGAAGAAAGGTGGGCCAATTGTTGAGACACTGCATTCAAATCCAACAGCAGGAAATCTGAGCCTGGAACCCTCTTGGGGTGGATGTGAAACAAGCACTGCTACAAAGTGCTGTTCTCTTCCCATGGGGAAAGTGTTTTACACCTAAAACCCAGGGTAGGAAATCAGCATGCTAAATCTGCAACACAACTGTGTAAACAACATTTTTTGGAATCCCTAGCACTGACTCAGGAGATATTGGCTGCAAAATTTCATTCATATTGATATAAAACATTTCATTACCTATTCTGAAAGCACATTGCTGGAAAAATTATTCCGTGCAGCAAAATAATACAGATTGAGATCAGTTTTGCTTCTTACTATTGTAAAATATCTTTCAGTTACAAATTTAAATCCTGCTTATATTAGGGAAAAAATATTTTTAATGTAGATTAAGATGTTGATGTTTTCTCCCCAGTTATTTTCTTCTGGGAGAGAGTGGAACAGAAACAGCATGCCAAATGTAATTTCTGGCAAAAACTGTAAGATGCAGCAGTCTGGGAAAGGCTATTTCTCTTTCAAAGGCAAAGGAATCCTACCCCTGGTAGGGAAAAATCCTCTGGAGAACAAATACATCTCTTGTTAATGGAGAGAGCAGGTATCTGGACACCCAGCCTTTATACCTTGCTCTGCCACTGTCAGAGAGTAAATTGCTTAATTTCTTACTTGCTGATTCCCCTTCCATCAAGAGGGATATAATAATATACACCTCTCACACTCGGATGGTGTTAAGATTAATCAGTGTTTGTCATATGTTTTCAGGTGACAAGGTACAAAGCCACTGGGAGGATAAATGCTCCTGCTCTCCCTGCCTGGGCTTTCAAGGACTGTGTGTGATTGTGCCTAATGACCCCCAAAGCTCAGGAAGCCTCTCCTGAACATCCTCCTCCCATGTTCAGCTTGCAGGATGCCAGGGAAGCAGAAATGAGCTACTCTATACTGCGGTGTACCATGGATGCTACAGAGAGGAAAAGGAATGGGATGCAGTATGAGTAATGCACACACACATAGGCATGCACACCAATTGAAAAGAAACAAAATTAAAAAGAAAAATGGGAGAGGAAAAGCAGCAAGAAAATGTTCCAAATCCTTTGAAACTACTCCATTTGCTAAAATTTGGCTCTGCAAAATCTCCCTCACAGTGGCAATAAGCACTCTGCCTAGATGGACTTTTTAACAGTCTCCTGAAATTAAGGGAGCACAAAGAGAAAATTAGCAGGATTGTGCTGGAATCATTTTCAATAATCAAAGGAGCAGCACAGCATCTGAAAGCACTCAGAGCTTGAAGCCCTGCCACATGCTTTTACCAATTTCCAAACCAAAAGCATCGATGCTTTGTAACTCCAACAAAACGCTCCCAAACACCAACTCGGTGCCGTACAACAAAACACTCTGAAGATCAGCCGGTTATTAAACAATCATTGCCTCATGGAACTCTGCATTTTGATGACTTTGAAGCAAAAAAACCAAAAGCTTATGTCCATTTCTATCCCTCAGTGCTGGGATAGAAAGTGCCATCAGCACTGGTGTGATGGGCTCCAGGAATGTGTGAGCACACACGAGCTGCCCCGAAGTGTGACGCGCAAGCCACGAATGGGGTGGGTTGCCATCCCCAGCAGTGACACACAACTGGGCCCAGGCACAGAAAATAAAAGATCAATAAGGGACCCCAACAAATGCACAGCAAAGAACCTCCCATGCCAAAGTCAGCAGAGGTTTTCCTCTCCAAGCTGGTGACACCGTATTGCAGTGCCCTTCTGAGTCATTCCCCAAGAACTCCCCCAAAACCCCACAAACCAAGGTGAGCAGGGAGGGTGTGAGGCCTTTTCCACTCCCACCAGCCAGAGTCGTGCTGAGAAAGAGCATGGAAGCATTTCATGAAAATAAATGAGTGACCTTTCCCTTTATCCTTGTGGAGCTGCCTCTCCACTGCTGTTTTGTGCTAATCTCTGGATGGAAGGGGTTGGATGTGGGAGATGTGCTCCTTCCCAGCCTCATGGCTGGCCAGCCATGCCTCCAATCACTGCCATACAACAACTCTCCATGGATATCCCCCTTCACAGATGGGTGCCTTACCCCAACTTTTCCTATAAGAGGGAATGGCTGGAGCTGTGTCAGGGGAGGTTTAGGCTGGCTATCAGGAAAAGGTTCTTTCCCAGAGGGTGGTGGGCACTGAGCAGGGAATGGTCACAGCCCCAGGGCTGCCAGAGCTCCAGGAGTGTTTGGGCACTGCTCTCAGGGATGCCCAGGATGGGTTTATTGGGGTGTCTGTGTAGGGCCAGAAGCTGGACTCAATGATTCCTGTGGGTCCCTTCCAGCTCAGGACATTCTGTGAATTATCTTCTATTTATTTCAGAATGAGGTATGTGCCACATGTACCCCAGTGGGCATGTGGTAACTCATCACCTCATAGTCTCCTGCTCCCCCAGCAAAGCCTTGGAGGTTGCCCTGAGATATTGAAAATATCCCATCCCTGGAAGTGTCCAAGGCCAGGTTGGATGGGGCTGGAGCAATCTGGGATTGTGGAAGGTGCCCATGCCCATGGCAGGGGATGGAACAAAACTATCTTTAAGGTCCCTTCTAACCTAAACCATTCCATGATTTGCCATCCAGGAAGAAAATCAAACTGCAGGTAACAAATGCAGGAAGGAGCGATCATCTAAAACACACTTGCAGCTAAAAAAGAGAAGTGCAGCTGTAAAAAACCCTTTGAGCCATTGGAATGAGCCTTACAAGCTCTTCAAACTTCAATCAGAAACCACTTTGCCTTCAAGTATGGGGAAACTCCAATAAAAGTTGGCAGAAACAGCAGTGTCACATTCCTGCATCAACAAAGGGATAATAAAAACATCAGATGTATCCCTACAGCACACAGCTACACAGTCTCAAGGACTGCAAAATAAAAATCAATCTGGATGCTGAAGGGCGGGTGAAAAGCAGCAGCCAAGGTTCATTGGGCACATCCCTCAACCATTCCAAAGATCTAATCTATGAATGCTCTTAAAAATAATCCTCCAGAAATCACATCAAGCACCTTGTCTCCAAAACTGGGTATTAGACTCTGAGGTCAAATCTCATCATTTTTAATAAGAATTCAGGATCAAGATTTGAACAGCATGTGTAATGAAAAGAGTGGGAATTATATCTGTCCCAGAAAGCAGTACAGAAATCCACTGTTAAATGAATATGTATTGTAAATCTGAACTCTGCCATGCATGCCTGGGCTTTGCATAGAAAATAATTAATTACTAGACTGTAACACGGGCCTGGGGAGATAAACAGACTGGGGTTCAAGGTGTCTCTGCCTTACTTCCCATGATGATGCCAAGAGATTGAAACATGTTCTTCCCTTTCACACCCACAGCAGATAAAACCAAAACCAAACAGGAGGAAATGCTATTTTAGCAAAAAAAGCATTTCTGCCTCGCTTTTTTAAAAAGACTGGTCTTTTGTACTGTTGTACTGCAAACCATCAAAAGTGAGCTATATCTCACTGTGTTCCCTCACCACCCTTGCTCATGTTCATTTGCTGAGTCAATCAAATATCTACATCAGCAGCAGCACAGTTTTTTCTCACAAATGGGTGTCAATCTACACTAAGGCTATTTTGTGAACTTAATCTGTTTACTACTAAGTTTTGAGGTGCTAGATGGCAGCAGAGAGTGTTTTGTTTAAAATAAAAATTAAAAAGATAATCTAAAATAAAAAAGAAAAACCAAATTAATAGTGTTAAGCTAATGGGCTGTATAAAAGTGTCACTAAGAAATGATCAATGTCATTCAATTTTAAGAATTGCAAAACCAACTCAAAACTTGCTCTTTGAAGAAAGCTCTCTAATGAAAACCTTCACTGTTTTGGCACTTCGATCCATTACATCTGTTTGTGGAGAGCAAAAAATATAAAAGAAAAGTTGTGTAATGTGTTTCCCTGCAGCTTTATTTTAGTACAGCCAGATGTCCTACTCCTGTCAAAATATTTACCAGCAAATATTCAGGAAATCAGGATAAATTTGAAAAGATTGGTCCAGATCCAAACACCATCCACCCCTGAAATAGTGTAATTTAGGAGTCAGATATAAGATTTTTTTCCTGGTATTTTGAAGGAAAACCCATCCTGTTCTCATCTGTCCCTGAGGAGTGATCGTTTCTCATCACATATTTGGAAGCAGCCAACTTCCAACCCCTGGATGCTGGAGACAGCTTCTGCAGCATTCCAGAGCTTGGGAAGAGGAGCCAGGGCTGCCCCAGGGCCCTGCTCCAACAACCCCTTCCCAGTGAATATTCTGGGAATATTATCATTTTTCTGAGTAATCTTTGAATGCAGGAGTAGGATTTAGAGTAAGGAGAAAAAAAACAAAAAACCCCAGATAGGATGACAACATGTTAATCCCTAAAGCAGTTAATTTAAACGGGAAATATGGTAAGGATGGAAATTAGGTTGATGGTATTGAAGTCATCAGCTGTAATTGTTTCTTAATTAATGACATGAAGTTGTAAAGCGTGTTACATGGAACCTTGTCTGGAGGCTGGGGAAAATGGAAAAATACAAGGCAGAATTAGGAGTTAGACATGTATTAAGTTCCCATCAAAGTGGGTTTAAACACAAGGAGAACACAACAGAAGTATTTTTTTCTATTTTGGTGCATCCAGCCCTTAAGTCCAGGGAAAGGGGAGCTCCCTCTCCTCCAACAGCTAGAGCCACACATCCACTATGATGCACACCAAATTAATGGGATTTTTGTCTGTGACCTTATCTAAATGTGTCTCTCTCTTGCCTGGATGCCTGGGGCATTTTGTCAGGCTGGCCTTGTATCTGGCTGGAGTCCTACATCTTGTCATGCACATTCCCCCACGGAACACCACAGGAGGGAATGTGCAGGAAAAACATCCACACAGGACTGGAAGCTACTGGAGCAGCCTGTGCATCCATGCAAGGACAACAGCACACCCCTGGATACGAGCTCCATCCCAAAGCACAAAAAGGACTCACACAAGCATACAGAGTTCTTGATTCAGCACAGTAAAAGGGTTGAAAAGCATGGAATAAGGTCAATAAGCTTGAATAATAACTGTAAAACCAGTGAGGTTACTTGAACTTTCTTCATCCACAGGATACTGTCTGATTTTTAAAAAATTCTTAAAATTTTAACAAAAACTATTAACAACAAGAAATCCCCAAATATGCCATGCTTCTATAAGAGAAGAGATAATTAAGAACATTACTTTTCATTGGTAAAAAATCCAGCTTTTGTATGAATTTAAAGTGATTTCCTGAAACCTCCATAAAAGCCAACGACTTAATTTTGGAAAAGCAAAACATCAGGAGCAGCCAGACAGATCTTCAGTTTGCATAAATCAGCACAGGGTGCAGTGGCAGAAGATCTGACAGCTAATACTGCTTTTTCTCTAGGCTAAATGTGGTAAGCAACCCTTCCTTAAAAGCCTGATAGTTTATGTGCTTTGAGGTGGAAACTTAAAAAAAAAAGTATAAAAAGCTTTATTGTAGGGGGGAAATCCTTGTACTGTGTTTTATATTCATGGAACAAAGAAACTCAAATCCACTAGATAAAAAGGTCTACATTTATTCTAAATAAGTCACTTTTACTCAGGACAAGCAGTTTCTTCTGTGCTTGATATCATCTTTAACTCATTGTTTCTCATCAAATGTCTAGTGGTGATAAGGATTTCCTGAGATAAGAAGATTCTATTTCTAAGCAGTAAAAATAAGTATTATCAGATACTACTTGGTGTGCAAATTTGCAAGAATGGAAGAAAATTTCTCCACCCAAATATCAAATGTTCTCCTTTTGGCTACTGTTACATTATACAAAGCAGCAAGAATTGGAGGCAGCCACTTTCCAGAGCAGCAGTTTTAATGTGTATTTTCCCTTTTGCTTCCAGGAGCAAGGTTCCTCTATTTATTAGCATAAGTGGACTGTGACTATTGAATGAGAACATATTCCCTAGTCTGCTGTTAGTGGTGTGTGAGCCCAGACCTCAGGGACTCATTGTTCAAATACCCCTGAAAAGCCAGAAATATCACAGGTCTTCAGGGGCACTTTTGTTAAGGGTTAGTGTGTGTTTTTCTTTTACAACAAGAAAGTGCACAATAAGCAACAACTGACACTGAGATTATTAAGTCCACTTCTGTGGAGGATAAACTGAAATAAAAAGGTAAAAAGCACCCCTGCCACAGACCCAGGTAGGTACCAGAGTAGCTACCATTACATAAAATATTTATTCAAACATCACTGGACATGGTCTGCACTGACTTCTGCCACAGGGGAAGCATGAAATACAAAATCAAAATTTCTGTCCACCCTTGAGATGAATTAACCAGCCTAATGCAGCCACAGCAGAGATAACTTCAGTGATGTTGAAAACAGCAATTCCTACCCCAAATTCCCTCCTCCATTTCATAGCATCACTGAGGTTGGAAAAGACTTCTGAGACCATGAATCCAAGCTGTGACCAATCCCCACCTTGTCACCAGCCACCACTCAAGTCCTTCTTTGGACACCTGCAGGGATGGGGACTCCCAACCTCCCTGGGCAGCCCCTTCACCCACCCTATAATCCCATGATCCCAGCTGGACAGTGTGTCACAGGAAGGTGCCTATTCAAGGTCTGCAAGACAAATTATTGCATCAAGGACTCAGACCCACCCAAGAGACTTCAGTAACCATGGTGGGGTCACATTCCCACAGGGAAACAAGGATTTGAGGGGAGTCACAGCCACACACAGATACTACAGTGGCTGGAAGGTAAATCCATGAGGAATTCCCACAGGAAGTATCACCACAGAAGCTGAAGAGGACACCAGGGTGCAACTCAGAATGTAAGGCAGTAAGTCAAAAAGCCAGAGACTGGTGCATGAAGCACTGAAAAGTATTATGTGACTGTGCTGGCATTTATCAGCCATCAGACACATCAAAGGATCTGAAAGAAAACAAAGAATATGGATGGCTTGTCTGCCCTGCAAACAGCTCCATTTTGCAAAGTACAGACAACTTTGGTGGCACAAACTGACACGTAAGGACATGATTTCCCACTGGATAATGACAAATCCTGCAGCAAAAACTGTCAGAAAATATCTGGGTTTGCTTGGCCTTGCTATTATTTTTTCACTTTGCTTCTTGCTCATCTCAGGGCTGCCACTTTTGGGACATGTGTTGAAGGCTGAACTGACTCATATATGTTAGTGCAAACTCTGACTTCTAAAGCCAGGCTTTCCCATTCCATGGCACTGGTGCTGAAGACAGGCTAGCAGAGCTGCAGTGGTCTGGGGCAGGGGCAGCACCTGGGATCATCATTCAGTGGTGTTGAGAAAGCCATGTTCTACACACAGACAAGATGCTGCCATGCTGCATCAAGGATGTGCCACCACTGCTGCCTTTTCATCCTCAACAAGGAAATGACACAGTGCCAGAGCACCTTCTCCCCTGCCTGCTCCCAGAGACACAACCAACAACTGTACCTGGGCTGCTCTCACTCCCTGCTTACCTCCTGGGGCTGTTTAATACTTGTTTAACCATATTGACAGAAGCACAGGATAAAGATCAGCTGAGCAAGCAGCAAAAATGATGCTGCAAGTTATTTCCTTGCCCAAGAATGCTTGTGTGAGCACTGGAGTCCCATGGGAGGGATGGATGCCATGCACCAGGAGTGCCATGGTCTTCTGAGTGTGGGGCTTCTTGGAGGCACTGTCAGACACCTTGTTCTGCCACAGGTAGCAAAGAAAAAATTACATCTAATCTCTCTGTTGTTGTTTCCTAAATGAAAGGCAGGTGAGCTTCTGCCCTGAGGGCTTTTGCTGCCATTTCTCTAAAAGGCTGGAAACTGCACCAGGTTTGGGAAGGAGTCCACTCCTACACACAGCAACTTGGCTGCAAAATTCATGCCCTTTTTATCCCAGGCAGAGCAGGCGGGTCTGGCAGCTCCACATCCATGGCTGCAGGACTGTGCCTCAGCTTTGTTTCACACACAGCAAAGCCAACATCCCTCCCTCTCCATCTCCCACTCTGACACGGCTCCACAGTTTTTGCTGGAGCTCTTTTTTTTTTTTTTCTTCATTCACCCTGAGGTAAAAACCCGTCATGGAAAGAAAATTTCAGCTCAAACAAATGTTAAATGTGGCAAAATCACAAGCTCATGGGAACAGGACCCAAAAGAGGGGCTGCTGGACAAGTCTGACTCCTCACAGCACCAGCGGCCCCACCTCTAAAGCATACTTTGACCCACTATGGAATAAGACACAATTCCACAAACAGGAATTATGTAAACCACTCTGCATATATTATTTGCAAAAGCCCCAGCCATTCAATGGGTCCATCCCACCACCCATATGGATCCAATTACAGAAAAGGCACCCAAAGTCTCTGGGACAGCCAGAAGAGAAAGAAATGGGTAAGCCAAGACCACTGTGAGCACAGTCCAACTTCATTCGGGTGGGCATCACCAACCCACTTAATTGCTGACAGACTATTCAAAATGTCTTTGCTGCAGGCTGCTGCCTTGAAATTCCTTTATCCCCCCAAGTCTGGACTTTCACCCCACCCATATTCCTCTACAGATCAAAATCTGTGACCTGGTCAAAAAGCTCACATCTTCAAACCAGCCTGCTCAGAGCAAAAAGCAACTCTGTCACACAAAGATGTCATAAATAAATATTTAAAAAACCAAAACCAGAGGAGCTGGTGAAGCTGAGCCATGCACTGAGACTGCACAGCTCCTCTCTTTGGAAGACTCATAAACCTGCCTGTAAAGGCTGTGAACTGGCTTTTTAAACTATACCACCTCCTTGTATGGCTTGGATTATTTTTCCATGCCAGATGTACGTTTAACAGAGTAATACAAACACTGCAACTCCTTAATAAACTCTTTTAATGCCCCGACAGTTTGTAAGGCATTTCCCTCAACATGTGTCTGGTTATGGTTTCAGTAAGCCTGCAGGAAGAAGAAGAATCTGTCTGGCAGTTTGGACAGTGATTACAACATGTAGCCCGAGGATATTTCACCTCCAGAGCTGCCACCATCCTGCTGCATGGAATAAAGTCCATTCCCAGCAAACTCTGCAAGGCTTTGAGTGGGGAATAGTAAAAGGGATGGTATCTGCAACTTCAGGAAAAGCACAGAAATCCACCTCTGTGCTGCCAGACATTTAGTCTTTCATCAGGTAAATGCAGCTTTGTATGCCATTCACATTTAAAGGGAAAAGCTTCTTAAGTGCTTCCACAGAACAGGAAATCGTTAAAAGCAGCTATTTTGGACCACATTGCCCTAAGCTTGATGGAGCAATAGATTCTTCTCACCGAACACAATTCTGTTTGCAAAGACTCCTCCATCTGCTGAACTAGTTCCCTAATTTCTCATCATCTTTCACTGATTATTCAATATACCTTTCCAGGAAAATGATCTTTTTTTCTTCAAAGTGTGTTTTTACAGCAGCTGGGATGGCCCCTTTCAGTGCTTTTCTATGCTATAATCCAAGATTAGGAGCCTATAGTAAAAATAGCCATCAGAGAGGCCAGTAGAGTATTCAGCTGTCCTACAAATCTAGTATTTTGGCAAATCCAAAGCTTTTTGCATTTCTCAAGGTAATTTTTACAATGCTTCTCATACTCAGTCCTTGTCTGTTGCTTCCAAATACAACACAGCAGCGTCTCCCATCATTTCCATCAAATTACAAACTCAGTGGCAAATGACAAAGTATACTTTAAAAAGTTATGTCTCCTGCACATTTACAGATTAGAAAATAATATCTTTTGACCAAGAAAGAAGGAAAAAAAGCTCATATATCAGAGAAAAATAATCTAAACTTCAATCACATCTAAAGCTCCGTTAGCAGGTTTGTTGTACGATCCTTTTGAATTTCTTGTACACTCAGCAACTAGATCTGATGGTAAACATCAAACCAGAAAGGCAGCTTTTGAAAATCCAGGCTCAGCTGATAGAACTCTTTTAAGTCAAGTTCAAAGTAAGTTTTGAAGATGAGATAGTGTGCTACACCTGAGCGTTTATGACATTCAGTAGGAGAAAGAGGCAACTCCACACTGCAGCATACCCTGGATACTCCCTCCTAACTCCTCTCCTCTGCTTTGTCTCCCCTTTTCCAAAATCAACAGAGGAAAATTAAAAGAGGTAAGCAACTTATGTTGAGTTTAAAGCAGCAGCAGTGTAGAGTAAGTAATCTATAACACAGAAAAGTCAAGGCAAAATCTACCCTTGTCCTGCTGATCAGTGTTTCATACTGAAACTCCACAGAGCCCCACACATTTTGCTCAAACGGGTGCAGCACAACTCCCCTGTGAGCTCTGTGCTTTCATCCACCACCAAATCTTATTTCACCTCGCTGGCATTCAAGTAATACTGCAAATTGTTACCCTGCAGGCCACTATCCATCTCCTTAAGAGCAGCTGAACACTGGAACTCCTGAAGAGATGTGAGATATTCCTCCTAAAAAACCACTCTGCTCAGCACTTGGTGCTGATGGCAGAACTTACACGAGCACTGGAGAATTACTGGAGTGTTCATAAAAAAGTCAGAGCTTGTTTGCCATCACTTGGTTTCTGTCACAAGTAACTTAACACCATGTGAGCTGCAATAGAAAATGTTTCCAAAAAACTTTTTTCTGCTGGAAAATTACTCTTGAAGGTAAAATCACGTGTGCTGAGACACTGTAAGACACCATGAATGAAGAATTGCAGCAAACCTGCCTGACCCCCCACACTGACAAATAAAAGCTGCTACAACAATGTGCTCAAACCTTAAGAACAACTCCAAACTTTCCATCATTTTCTTACAGGATGACAGTAAATATGTTTTAAACTGGAGCTGACCAAATTGTTTTAGTAAAAATTAGGATAAGAGGAGGTGACCTGGTAATTAAACAAAAATCTTATTCACAGGACTACACATGACTTCCCAGTAAGTAACCAGAGCAGTGTGAATGTATTTTGAGCCTACAGAGAGGACAGGGAATCCAGCCCTGGATTTGGATCTCTTTATGCCTAAATACTGAAAGAAACAAGGATATATTAGATATTCTACCCTAATCATCCATCAGAATAAAGAAATCACACTCTTACCTTCACAAATTCTGTCCAGTCGCTGCCGCTTGACTTTGTGTTTATCCACAAGTGCCATTCTTGATGGGATTTTGCAACTTTCTGACTCAAAAAGCACAGCAGTCCCCCAGGAGCTTAGGAGAACTCACAGGAATCGGCCTGCATACCGCCACTGTGGATCTGCAGGGAGAGGAGAGGATTCGTAAGGTTTGTTCACTTCCCATCCCTGGAAGTGCTCAAGGCCTGGGTGGATGGGGCTCAAAACCTGGGATAGTGGAGGGTGTCCCTGCCCATGGCAGGGGATGGAACAAATGGGCTTTAAGGCCCCTTCCAGCCCAAACCAGCGTCAGATTTCCAGCACAACAGGTGAGATCTGCCTGTGCCCAGCAGCAGAGCAGGTTTTGGGAAGGACAGCTCTGAGCTTGCACCCCACAAGTCACACATCTGGCACCACAAATCCTCCCTGTGATTCAGAAAACCAGCCCTGCACACAAGAACTGCCAAAGCACTGCATGGGCTTCCCAGTTTTATTTCTGACTGAAAAATCTATTCCTAGTGGATAAAATCCATGAGGTTATTTTGTAGGCTCACAGATGCTGAAAGATTCTTAGAGAGTATATAAAAAAGGGGAAGTAGCTCTTGCTCTGCCAGTACTCTCATACACAAAACACTTTCATATTTAAACCTTGCCCTGTAAAAGTCATCAAAGGACCTTGAATTCACAAGAAGACCTTGATGTATATTCCAGCTGTCACCACAGCCTGTCCTTGCTCACATACTTGAAGGGCCAACCTTAAACTTTGGGTGCTGTTTCTAGTGCACACATTTTCAATGCCAGGGAGATAAAATCATCCATGAAGCCACGTGTGTGGCTGATTGACAAGAAATGCTCTCCAAAGAGACAGCAGCTAAAGGTTTTCTGCATTTTGGCGGCACAGAGGAAGACCCTTAATGGATACTCTGAGGTCTGACACGTTTTGCTCCTACAGAGAGCCAAAGGTTTGTTTAATCCCTGAACACTGACCTGAGCTCAGCTGCAGCCTCTGAATGTGCTGTTGTGGTACTTCTACCAGGTTTGATTTTTTGATGTAAAACCCAGGTGAGAGTTTTTCAAAGCAAGTTCCACAACAGCATTCATGAATGAAGACATGGAAGAAGAGACCTCATGCTGACAATGAATTCCAACAATCCAACATAACACACACTAATATTTCATGTGACTGTCGATTCAAAATCCTCTTTTGTATTTTAAGGTGAAGACAGATGATCCTGGTAAAATGACCCAGCTATAAACGTTCCCAAGGAGGAATCCTGCTCAAGAAAAAGGCCTTTTCCCCCCCAGCCATCCACCACTCACTGCAAGGCACCAAAAGAACAGAATTAGTATAAATCTGTGATTTCTAGAGGCAAAGCAAAGCATCGCCACATTTTCAGAAGCTCTGCATGGAGAGGAGGGGAAGAGGAAGGCAGAAATGAGTGCAAGCACAGCAAGAAACCCTCTCCTGAGTGGCCATCTGTATCACCCTGCAAAGTCCCAACCTCTCTGCCTGCATAGAGTGGTGTAAAAAAATTGGAAAAAATTCTACAAAGCCAGCAGTAACCACAGACTTGGCACCATTCATTCAAACTGACCCTGAAACAGCTCCTCTCCAGCAGGTGAATTTTCACACTGCAGCTTTTGCAAACAAAATTTCTGTGGCAAACCAAAAAAACTGTCTGGTTCATGAAATGCAGGACACCTGAGAAGGCACCACACCAGAAAATCCAGGTTGATGTCCAGAAGTTGATCTTGGGCAGTGTTTGTAACCTGGAGTTTTGCTTCCCCTTGTATAGAGAAGCAATAGAAAAATCTAACCCATCCTCTGGAGCACCCTGGCAGGTTCACATAGCCCAGTCAGGCATTTCTACTTTGCATTTTATTCTCCTGCACCAGCACTGGCTCTCCTAAAAACACTCCAATAACTTCCCAGAAAACCCAGTTAACCAGTGTAGTAGGCTGAGCATGAGAGGGGTAAAGGCTCTAACAAAGCTGCTGCACTCTGGGATGACAATTTCATGGAGATTATTGTTATTATTATAAATGGTTATCAATTATGCATCACATTGATAGTTAATTTCCAAAAGGAAAAGCCTCGTGTTGGTACAGCTGAATTCCAACTAAGGATGATCGGCGATTTCCTGGTAGTTAATGGCCAATTTCCCAGCAGCACAACTGCAGCATAATCACTGAGATTTATAGCAATAATGAATTGATTTTTTTAAAACATAGGGATGCTAAAGAGCACGATTCCCACTCATATTAAAAATTAATGCAACATTCTAGAAGACGCAGAAAACTTCCATTCCGGAGGCAGAACCTTGGTGCAGTCAAAATATTTCATGCAACAAAAATTAAGCTGTTAGTGTAGCTAAAGCCCAAGTAGCTAGTGGCATTTCCACGATCAACATTTACAGGCACACACATGATTTTTTACCTCTATTACATCCCATTTCACTTTCAGGGAGAAATACCAGGTTATTAAAAAAAAAATCACATCAGAAGAGAAAGTTTCCATTTTGTTCTGAAAACACTCAAATGGTTCATTATGTTGGGGCTGCAACTCCTTCCCTCTTCCCAGACAAAACCAATTTGCAAAGTGTACTTAATTCTGACAGAGTGCATTTTCTGATGGACGAATGCGTCCATTAAAGTTTTTTTTCCCCCCCAGCCATCTCAATTCCCTGCATTACTCCCTGGAGGAAAACTTCCTACAAAAGAAACTAATAACAATCAGAGAAATTACTGCTCATCAGAGTCCCACACAGCTTAATGTAATGCCCATGAATGAGCTCCTTCCTAATGACATGAACTGCCCCATCTTTGTCTGACAGGTGTCCTTGGTGGTACCAACCAGCAATAAAAGCCCAGCTCAGAAGACTTATTGAAAATGTGGTAGGAGCTGCTGAGCAGATTTGGCAGGGATGGATAAAATGGAGAAAAGCAGATGTGTGGGGCACAGAAACAAGAGGATATTCCCCAGCCTTTGCATGAGGCTGTAATTAAGAAAGCAGTTCTTCCATTTGTGGGATGCAATTAGTTGTGCACCCAACTTCAATCTATCCCCAATGGATTCTACAGCCAGCCCAATCTCAAAACAATCCCAGGGCTAAATGTTCCCACCATAAAATAAACACAATCAGACTTGGCAGAACAAAAATCATGGTCAGCAATTAAAAGACAAGAAAACCTCATTGTCTAAGGACATTTGAGAGGAAGAGGCACACGCACAAAAATTGTACTTCATCCTCAGCAAGATTAGGAAACAAGTGAAGTGATTTACATACAGTAATTGCATGGCCTGTGTTAGCCTCCAACAGTGTCTTTCAAAATGTAAATTTTCTTGAAAACCCTTGGACACGATGATAGCCCATAGCTATTTATTTATTTAAGGCAGGAATTTACTTAAATACAACACTTCAGGAAAAAACCCCAATCCTGAAGCAACACATTTAAATAGCTTCTAAATACTACCCACTAAAGAGCATAATCCATGAGGAAGAAAATGAGAGCAGAGAAAGCTGTATTAGGGCTTTTTTAATCCTGATTTTTGATGGAAAATATAAAGAAATAAAGGTGATTTTCCAAAATAAGATGAACGACTAGATAAAAGTAAGAGAAAAGTGATTTCATGAAGAACATCCTGTCTTCTAAGCTCTTTCTCAGCTTGCACTTTTGTGTCGTGTTTTTATGGCACATGAGGTAGGAGGACAGGAGCATAAATATCAATCACAGAACCACAGAAGGGTTTGGGTTGGAAGGGACCTTAAAGATGAATCAGTGCCACCCCTTGCTATGGGCAGGGACACCTTCCACTATCCCAGGTTGTCCAAGCTGGCCTTGGACACTTGCAGGGATGGAGCATCCATAGATTCCTTGGGCAACCTGTGCCAGTGGGCAACATCTGTTTTAGAGCATCCATCACAGGCACTGCCACCAAACCACCCAGTACCTGGCAGGTGATTGAGATATGCCCTTTCCAGTGCTCCAGACACAACATCTCACACATTCCCTGTCAGTGCACAGCCTTGGGAGAGCAGGATGGTGTTCCCTACACCCTGTTCTGTGACAAACCAACGGACTACATTTTCTACCCTCTACAAAATACAGAAGCAACAAAATGGAGAGTCCCTACTACAGAAAACTACCAGCTCCACAAACTGCAAAAGGTCCCATTTCCAAACAGCAAAGGACAAATTCCATCCTTCTCTCCTCACTTCTACGCTGGGTTTTCACATGTACAACTCCTTACTTCAACAAGTCCAAATGTTTTGATGGTACTGCAGGGTATTTCCTGGGCTCTCTCAGGAAAAGAGAGGTTTCTGGAGAAGGTTTTGTATTCATGATTACCGCAGAATGTCAGTCCTCTCAGCTGGAAGCAGAGCAGGATGCCCAAGCAGAATTGTTGAGGTCAGTATCTGCTAATGCCACGGGCAGCTCTCCCTGTATCCTCCTTTGTGTAAAAGGCCCAGTTTTTCACAGCTCAATCACACTAGAATTGAGATCTGAAGGTAAGAAAAGCCCTCAGAGCAGTGAACTGCTCCAGCCCTGTGTCAGCATCCCTATGTGCTCACTATCCTGAGCTCTGGCCATTCCCAACTCAGCGTTTCAGCTGCCTGGGGAGGACAGGAGGGGCTGGGAACCAGAGTTCAGTGTAAGAAAGGCAAGGCAGGGAAAAGAAAGCAGGAGACACGCAGAGATAATGACAGGGGAGGGAAGGGACAAAGGAGACGGCACAATGCAGGAGGAGCACTTGGAGCACACTCTGTCATCCCTCCTCCCAGCCAGCCCTAAGTGCAATGCCCTGCTCAGCCCCCATCACCTGCCTCTCTCCCTCCCAGGCTGGAGGGGAGGAGGGAAGCACGGAAGGGAAGGGACAGACAGCACAGTCCTTCTGGGCATAGGTTTTTGGGATATTGTCTTTTAAAGCACAATGAGACAACTCGGGAAGCTCACAGTGTTAAGACACCATTAAACCAAATAGCCCAGTAGGAACCAAAAACAGATTAAACATTTATTTATACAAATAGCGAGAACAAACACGGAATTTCATTACCCAAAATAGGTGTGTTTTTTTTTTTTTTAAAATAATGCCTCAGAGATATAAACCCACTCACTTGGGAAGAGGAATCACAGAGTTTCATGGGGCCAGGGTTTGACTTCTCCCACTCCACCAAACACTCAGCCATCATATGTGAAATAGGATGCTAGGGGAAAAAAAAAAAGGCTTTTTCTCATTTTTTTTGGAAGAACTACCCTGGCTGTAAATCACACCTTGGGTTTGGCTGGGGTAGAGTTAATTTTCTTCATGGTAACTGGTGTGGGGTGCTGGTTTGGCTTCGCACTGAAAACTGGGTTTATAATCCAGGGATGTTTTTGTTATTGCTGAGCAGGGCTTACACAGAGTCAAGGCCTCTGCTTCTTGTACTGCCCCACCAGTGAGGGGGCTGGGGGAACACAAGGGGTTGGGAAGGGACTCAGCCAGGACAGCTGATCCTAGCTGAGCCAGGGATATCCCAGATGACGTGGCGTCTTGCTCAGCATGTAGAGTGGGGAAGAGGAAGGAAGGAGATGTTTGGAGTGTTGGTGCTTGTCTTCCCAAGTCACGACTATGCATGATGCAGCCCTGCTGTCCTGGGCATGACTGAACACCTGCCTGCCCATGGGAAGTGGGGAGTGAATTCCCTGTTTTGCTTTGCTGGCACGCAGGGCTTTTGCTGTCCCTATTAAAGTGCCTTTATCACAAAGCACAAGTTTTCTCACTCTTATGCTTCCGATTCTCTCTCCCATCCCTTGGGAGGGAGTGAGTGACTGCATGGGACTGAGCTGCCAGCTGGGATTAAACCTCAACACCCTCCCAGCAGTCTGCAACTCCCCCCAGACCATCATCACCCTCAAAACAGTGAGGGCAGAGCTCTTGCTACAAAGCCATTATCAATTAGGTTTAATGTTTTTAGCAGTTATTATGATTTTGCTGCCACGGGGTGTTGGGTGATGTTCTGTGCTAAGTCTTCTCTGTGGGAACGCCTGGATGCTACTGGGGGTGGCAGAAAGAAGAAGAATTATTTGTCCAGCTTCTTTTCCAGCCCTAACAACCAAAACCTCACCCTTCAACTGCCTGCCTGGTGCCTTCCCCCAAACCTGCTGGGGAAGGTGCACTCCCTGGATGCAGGGAAAACAGGCAGGCAGCAGGTTAAATGTGTTCATGGAGAGCCAGCACTCCCACGTGAGCACCTGCTGGTGGCACACAAAGGACTCTTCCACTCCTCATCACACAGAAAAGGTGAATAACACCCTGTACGAGTCTTGTGCTGAAGAAGTGGTAACAATTTTGAGGAACCTGCTATTATATGAGTGAACAAAATGTACCATAATGGCATATGAGCCTGCACATCTGCTGCTAAATTAAACATGCTACACAATGATGCAGACCACGTCTTAAAACACTATGCAACGAGATACAGACTCTGCCAAAATAATGAGGCTTCAAAGATGACACAGAGAGCCTGATCCTGCATCCCTTACAGACCTTGAAAGTCACAGTGATTATTCCTCAGCAGTTCTACTCCATCAAAGCTACTTGTTGACTCGAGAGAAGAAGAATCACAATTATATACAGGTGCCCTTCAAAGGGAAAAAAGACATATGGGTTTGTAGCATTTTTCTTCCTCTCCATCTTAATGATGCCTAAAGCACAAGAAAGGTTTTTGTTTGGAACTGGATTTTTAGAAAAAGTTTCTGTAAGAATTGTGTGTCAGGCTACAAATTCCTCTCCAGACTGGGTTCTCAGCAGCTAGACAGATATTATGAAGATAACTGAAATGACATTATTCAAGTTCCCTCAATAGCTATGGTACAAAAAAGAGGGGAGTGAGACATCCCTTTTATTTTCAACTTCTTTTACCTATTTCAATTTTCAACATTGGTGACTTGCTCTTGACTTTGAGAAAAGAAGATCCAGACAACGCTCCCTTGTCAAGTAGTAACAGCCCTCCACAGATCCTCTGTGAGCTTTCAAGCAAAACTAGGAAATACCAGAACTGGCACTCCTTTCATTCCTAAAGCTGAAATACAAACAAGCAACCCCAACAGACAGCAAGAAAATTGCTTTAAAGAAAATAACTGTCATCTCTCTTTCTGGCACCAGAAGTGAAGCAGGTTGATGCTCTGCTTACCCTGCACCAACAGCCTTCAGAGGCTGGTGGCAGGCAAAACAATAACCAGGAGCTGAACCCCAATTATCCACTTAGCTTTGAGAGTGCCTAATCTATTTGCTAATTAATCATGGGCCTCCTTCAACCTCTCTTATCTTGTTTTTCTAAGTATCTGATGCTGATAACATGCACACCGATCTTGCTGAAGCACGTAAAGGGCTGGAAAACTACCCTTAAGTTTTCAAATGAAGCAAGTGGAAAAGATACATAGATAATTTTACATTCTCCAGGGTTCCCTGCCATTCTGGAAAATAAAATCTCATTCTATGTTTTACCAAAATTCCTTAAATTACAAATTACTGACTTGCACTAATCACAAAGATCAATGCTGGAGAAAGGTGAACCTCCACTGTTTGCACATCTGGATAAGCAAAAGCTCTTCTCTACTCAAGCCATTAATTGCTCCTGTACCAAAAGCAGCACAGCAGATTAGAAATCCTGAGAAAAATGAGTATTTGCTGGTTTGTTGGATGAGTTATGCAGTTACTTGTCCATTAGAGGGCATTTTATACTGCAGAGTGAAGCGCCAGCAGCTTGGGAACAGCATCACTAACCCCATCTGGAGCTGCTGGAGAACAGTTTCTGTCGACTCTCATTTAGTAATTGCCACTTTTCAACCTTTCCATATGCTGCATATAGATGAGCAAGCAAGAGCAAGGACAAGAAGAAAATAAGATGAAACAGCTATGAAAAAAGTCCTGCTTAAATAAACCCTTTGGTGTGCAGCTATTGTTGCTTCCAAGGTTTGGTTTTGTTCAGCTCACTTCTTGCCCCCCCCAGCTATAACACAGCAAACTTCATCCTTTCCCTCTCACAAATAGCACTTTATGTTTTAAACTGTGAACATGATTAACTGAGAACAACTGCAGACTGTGCCGTGGCATCATTACCCATCACTGGAGCTAGATGGGAGAGCTCATCCATCTCTGGAGCTGAACAAAGGCAAATCCAGCTTCCTCAGTGCCAAGAGGCAGGACATGGCCACTTACCTTCAGATGCCTCCTTCTGGTTACTACTAATACTGCTAAATGTGAACTGTAAATTGCTTTCAGCTTCTGCTGGCTAGGGAACCACACAAAGGCACCCACTCCACTGCTCCAGTGGTTTTCCTCTCCCCATATAAATGCAAATCAAATTAGGAAAGAGGCAGATATCTCACTATACATCTCCAAATATACGTATGTTTGTTATCAGGGTGGCCAAACTTCCTGAGTATGAGCTGCATACCAAAATCTCCATGGAGCCAAGAGCCACATGTACCAAGAGCCAAACTCTGCACCCCCTCCTGCCACACACATCCCATGCCCCTGTGAATCCCCGTGTTTCTCCCATCCCCCACAACTGTGCTGTTGATCCCCAAGCCCACCTCCCTCCGTGATGTCGGGGTTTGCAGAGGCACCACAGCAGCACTCAGAGCTCCTGCCTTGCAGGATGTGACTGAACATCTGCATGTAGCAAAGACTCCTGCAATACTCACAAGTTACTCCTGAATTCCTCCTCAGTAGAAAGTAGAAAGCAGCAAGAGCAGCAACACAAATCCGAACCACCCCACGATCAGCACATTCCCTTGGGAGCCCAAGCCAAAGTACCAAGACTACAACCAGGACCACTTCTCTCTGAAACTCTTGCAAGTCCTTGGCTCTGTATCACTACTCCTAACTAAAAGAAATAATAAAATAAGGATGAGGACATCCTTACAGGCAAAGCCATGGCATACTCAGTGTCCTGAGTTGTAACCAGGTGCTGCTGCATTGCATTACCTGACAAGGACATGATGGCACCCAGCCCTACAGATGAACAGGACACCCAACTGGAGTGTCTCCAACTCTGGAATTCTAGCCTTTACTTCAAATTTCTTAATTCTTCCATAATCAGGACCAGACAATTAAATATTACATGGACACCCACACATGCCCACTTCTTCAAATCCCAGTTGAGGCCCAGAGGAGGAACCTTCAGCCCTGCAGGAGATTCCACCACTCACCCAGAGGAAAAGCCTCACTCATCTGAAGAGCAAAGATGAAGCCCCTCCTGCTCCAGCAAACCAGGAGACTCAGCTTTCCCCCAGCACACTGAACTCCCCCACACATGGCACAAATTCAATCACTTTGAATCTTTGTCCTGGGATCTCTGCCTGGACTGGGAACAGTGAAAGGCAGCAGTGACATTCTTCTGTCTCCAGGAAATCTTTGGAGTTACAGTTTGCCCTTATCTTAGCGCTTATATTTACAAGCCAGTCTTACATAAAAAGCACTCATCTGCATTGACTTATTTAGCAGCATGAAATAAAATAGCCTGAAGCTATTCATGTTGCTTAACGTACTTATTTTTTTAATGTAGACGATGCTCTGTGTAAAGGAATATTCAAAGGGGAAAACTGTGGTTTGTTTGTAACACTTATTACTATCACTGAAAAAAATATGTTCTAACAAGTCTCGGAAGGGGGAAACACGTGTAATACCTTTAACAGCTCAGCTAATTCATCTTCTGCTGCCCAACTGCTGGCAAAATCTCAAATGGAAACTCTCAGAATGGAAACATGGAAAAACCCCTTTCTCATGGTCTGAGACCTGTTCCCACTACACAATCTCTTTCCACCGGAGTGAGTCCTGTTTGTTTTCAGCACACAGCAGCTTTACTCAACAAAAAAAAAAAAAAAAAAAAGAGAGTTCAAGAGTTCAAGGCTACGTCTCCATTCAGGCGTACACCCACAATGGGAACCGGGCTCTCCGGCCGGCACTGGAGGCATTCCTCTCCCTCCACCTACCCACAAAAGGGCCTTGTCTGAGGAAAATGAGAAAGGAAGGAAGGGGCAGGATGCAAAGAACGGCAGAGAGGAGAAGAGCCCAGCCAGGTGTTGGGGCATCAAGCAGCAAGAAGGGCTCAGATCATTAAATGGATCAGCAATGAGGATAGAGAGTGGCTTTTGGAGTAATCAAGGGTCTGGGGAGCCCCTAAGGATCTGCCACGCTCCAGACAATACTGAGCTCCACGGGGTCAGGCACAGGCACAGGCAGGATGGAAATGTGTGAGTGTTTCCATGAAGTCCCGTGGGAAAGAGCCCGTCGGGATGCAGGGTGGCTCTGGGACGGCTCAACTGTGGAACGCTGCCTCCTCCTGCCCATCCCATCCCATCCCATCCCATCCCATCCCATCCCATCCCATCCCATCCCATCCCATCCCATCCCATCCCATCCCATCCCATCCCATCCCATCCCATCCCATCCCATCCCATCCCATCCCATCCCATCCCATCCCATCCCATCGTCTCCCTGCTGCTTCCAGCATCACTCAGACCGAGCCCAAGGAGAGGGAAGGAGGGAGTCATGTGAGCAGAGACAGGTTTCGATAACAGCAATAAACAAGATGAAATAATTCTCCCAGCACCAACCTTTAGCCGAGAGCACCCTCTGCAACCACCAGGTTTGCATAATCTACACATTTTTATTCCAAGCCTTGCCAGTTCCCTGTAGCAGGGCAATTTTGGGATTTAACACCACTCAGGTTACTGACCTAAATTCAGACAGGCTCATCTGGAGCCATAACGGTCCATTGTGTGCCCAGGCCTGCTCAGGACGCCTTAATACACAGATTATTGATGCAATGAACTGTGACGGCTCCTATAGAGCTGTTAGGGTTTATTGTAGCAACACCTACTCGGGGTCCCTTTAATGCGCGGATCGGTGACACAATAGAGAGAAACGGCCACGACTTGGGGATGCATTATCCCACGGATCACTGGCATGACAGCAATGGCTCCAGCCTCCTGCCTCAGAGCAGCCAGCAGCAAACACGCCCAAACCTCGTGTTCCCAAATCCTGGGGAAGATGGGGAGGATGGCAGAGAGGTGCAGGATCTGGCCTACCTACCTACAGTGCCGCCCTACCCATCCAAACCTCTCAGTGGCATTTGCAGACAGCAATTTGCTACTGAAAATAAGGATTTATAATGAAAGCCCTGGTGGGATCAAACTTTTAGCAAGAACAGCCACAGGCCTGCATTATAGATCAAGGCTAAAAATCCTGTCTGAGAAATACATGGAAATTAGCCAGAAAAAAATCAGCATCCAATTTTCAGCATTAAAAAAAAAAAAAAATTTATGTTCCAAGAGAATGCGACGAAAGCAAGCTCAAAAGGAAAGTGCACAAATATCTGTATTTGTATTTCTCTCTTCTTTGCTTCTTAAAGAACAAAAATAACCTTAGGAGGCTGAGAACTAAGTACTGTTTAAAGAAAGTCACTGGCTCAGGGAGACCAGGGGTTGAGGAAAGGAAAATGAAGACATCACCATGAATCAAGTGTTTGCAGCCTCCTCACAAACATCAGTGAACAGTTCAAAAAGCTGCAGCTGGCTTTGCACTATTGCCTGCATCTTCCCCACCATTTACCAGGAGCTTTTTTTAACATCGGTGACACTTCACATTCAAAACTGCAGTTAAAAATAGACCATTGGTCCTCCCCTTTTAGCCCTGCAAATTCCCTCCCCTCCTCTCTGCCTCCCTGCATGCTCACTGGTCTCTCCTTCCCCTCCTGCCCTGTTGTCAGCCACGGGGTGATGGAGGGGTGAGGGGGGCCCTGCCCAGCAGCAAGTCCCAGAATCATAGAATCACAGAACAGTTTGGGTTGGAAGGGACCTTACACACTGGATAGTTCCAAACCCCTTTCACTAGACCAGCTTGCTCCAAGCCCTATCCAACCTGCCTTTGAACACTTCCAGGGTCCTCCCACTGCCCCCCAGGACCTCATCCGACCCTGGGAGCATCCCTCTCTCATTTCATCCCAGAGACTGTAGCTTTATTTACAGGAATGAAGGCAATGGCTCTATTCTTGGTTTCCCCTCCCACCTGCTTGTGCAGAAGATGTGAATCTAAGGCTTTAGAAAACAAAGCACCCAACACTAATGTTTTCTCTCTGGCCTTAAACCCTGCAATCAGCAGATCAAATGTGAGTGTAGAGAAAGAAATTCCTTTGTTATCCATAGCTACTCAAACACTGAACCTTCAAAACCTCCTCAGGAAACAAGGCCTGGGGAACGGCGGCTGCTAGTACAGGAGCCCAGCACAAGAGAGACTCGAAAATCAATATCCTTCACCCAACTTATCAAATTTACTGAGGACATTTATACAGTGTAATTAAATAGAAAAGAGATACAAATACAAAAGAGTATTTGCACGGCACTGAATAGCAATTGCATTATCTCTGGGACAGAGGACACTTTGACAAAAAGGAAGGAAAACACCATATATCAACTGAAGAAGCTGCAAGGAGCACGGGGAAGGTCTCTGCTCTCATAGCTCACGGGGAATGTACAGCACTTAAGCAGAGACAGCCACAAAATATACATCAGCACGTACACCTAAGGCTTTTCTGCAGGTCCTGCTCAGTCAGCCAAAACGACGCTGTCAGAATTACACTGGTGATGGATATGGTCCAGTTGCCTCCCAGACTTGTGTAAGGTCTCCAGCACATGTTGGGGCACTTCCCTCTCACTGGCATGGAAGCAAAGCAGACACTATTATGTTGCTTTTCAGCATATGAATATACCAAGTAAAATCAATTTTGCCCAGTAATCCACTTGGTAAGTCAGGGATGCTTTCCACAACAAGCAGCCACCTCTGCAGACTGGCAAGATAAAAATCTCTGCAAGGTTAAACCTGGGAAGGCTGACTGCCAGTGCAGGGCAAACTAAAACACTGTGGAAAAGGCAAACTAGAATATCTGGCTATTTTTTAAACAATTCTTCTCACAAGGCTTGTGTTACAAGCTTTTTGTGAGTGCTCCTCGCTTTCAGGTAGAGCCACTCTGGCTCCTCACTCCAAGTCCCTCCAGGCAACAGGATGGGACATGCTGTGGATAGGACATCTCTCTTGCCATGGTGACCCTAAAATTCAGAATAGCCCAGTGTGGTGCTGGACACCCGCTCAAGCCTGGGGAACAAAAGGCAGGTGTGTTTGTAACTGCAGATCTGCTTCTACCTCAGCCTCAAAGGTGTCATCTTCAGGGTTGCCTTCAACAATTGGGCATTGCCTAATCACACTGACCAATAAAACCCAACAAACAAGATGGGCAGGATGCCTGCATGCTGCTCCCACAATGCCAGGTGCCACGAGGAGAACCCCAACCATCCCCTTCCCAACACCCCCATGGGGATGAGTGAGCATCAGGTTAAAGGCTGCTTTGTTGCCTCTCTTGGGTCTTCGTTCTTTAATGTGAATCACACTCCACTCTATTTTGAGCAATCCTTTATTAAAAGTGCCTGTGAGTCATTTTCTCTAAACTTGAAACTCTAAAAATGGTAATGTTTGGGTAGTAGTCAGGAATTTTTAAGAATTTGCATTATTCTCTTTTTGATTTAACAGGAAAAGGAGGGTAACCTGACTCACAGAGGGTTTGTTTCCCCTTGTCCTGCACTTGAATAGAATCACAACTCTTGAAATGCTGCTCTTGAATAGAATCACAACTCATGAAATAAAACTTCTGAACATCTTTCACCAAGTACAAACAAAGAGTACTGAAAAAACAAATACAAAACAAAATATCTCTTTACAGAAAGACAAAAAACCCAACAAGTGACAACCTGGGATTATCTACCAACTTAAGTTCAGTATGCTATTAAAAAGGAATCTTTGAAGATAAATCTGTGAACTTTGGATTATCATACATCCCTTTCCAGATGCATAACACAGTATCTGAGAATCATACTGCTAATTATTAATACCTCAAATGTCCCCCACAGGAAAAGTAAAGGAGACCAGAAGGATTAGGAAGAAATTTTTCCCTGTGAGGGTGGTGAGGCCCTGGCACAGGGTGCCCAGAGCAGCTGTGGCTGCCCCTGGATCCCTGGAAGTGTCGGAGGTGATACAGGGCTTGGAGCAGCCTGGGATAGTGGAAGGTGTCCCTGCCCATGGCAGGGGATTGGACTGGATGGGCTTTAAGTTCCCTTCCAAACCAATGTAGGATTCTGGGATTTTCTCTCTGAACCCAAGACAAGTTTTGCACTGCACAGCACAGCAAATAAACTGGCCCACACGCACCACACTGAGCTTTTTTCATCACAGAGACATCTCATCCTGCTTGATGACATCCCATGAGACACTAGTGCCACGTCAGCTTTGGAAACAGGCTCTGCACCAACAGGGAAAGGTCTCCAAAGAATGGATGGCACAAGCACCAGTCAGCCTCCACATTTCCCTCCTCCATCATTATCTCACTGCAGAGCTTGCTCCTGTGGTCTCCAGGTAGGACTGGGAGAAGAACACACCAGGAAATCCACCAGAGAAATCACCTTTAAATGTCTCCTGGATGAACCAGGCATCTCTGATGTTCCTGGGCACACAAGTCATGGCCAGACTTGCATGTCCCTTGGCCCGTGTCAGGAATGAGAGCTTAAGTGCTCTTCCCACCACATCTGCATTCCAAACTGCTTCAATTCCTGCAGAGATCCCCACCCATCACCATCCACAGGTGGTGTGGGAGGGAGGAAGACACCATGGTAAAAAAGCAACACCAATGTGATCTCCAAGCAGAGTAGAACAGGATGGAGCTGAAATCCTCTTGATTCCTTTGGGCAGGACCAAGACCCATGGGGAAGAGAGGAGAAGGCACCAGCAGGTCCTGGAATGGCTCCACACAGATGAAAGACCCAGCTCTAGCACTACCATTCTTTTACTTTTTGAGCTTGGAGGTGATTCAAAGATCCCATTCATCCTGCTCAACCACCACAAACAGGGATAAGGGTGATGGACGTACTGCTCCAGCCACGGGATTTCAAATCCAACCTGTGCAAGGAATGCTAGGGAAAATATTATAAAGGGAAACTCACTTCCCCCAGCTGCCTGATAGAGCCCATCACAGGAAACATCTGCCACCCTCCAGTGAGGACAAAAATCAGGAGGAAGTGCTGGGTCCATCCAGAGAAAAGAAAGTCAGAAATACTACATTTCTAATTAGAAGCACACAGGTCCTGCCCAAGGTAGGAGATCCATTTCTGTAGGCATATCTCAGCAAAACAGTTTAAATAAGGAGTTTTATAGACTGCCGAGCATGAAAACGGCAGCAGCCCACTTGATGAGGTCAGGGACTGAAGTGGCCTATGGTACTTGTAAGAGAAAACATCTGTTGGTGTTAAAAGGTCAGCAGGAAATGAACGCTATTTACTTTGTCCTTACTGGTTGGGCCACTGCTCCTCGAAAGAGAAGCACACATGGCTCAGCTTAGCGTTGTCCCCTCGACAGCCGCCCACCTTCAAGTCCCCCTGGTGCACCCAGGAACCCCTGAGCAGCCCCTGGGAGGGGGATGAGGCTGTCCTTCCCCCTGGCAGACCCCAGGGAGCCTCCCTCCCTCCTCGTGAGAGGGAAAAGCCCTTCACACCGGCTCAGGAACAAGCCGTTAAAATAAATCCGTCAACATAAAAGCGAAAAAAAACAAAAAGTTTCTTCTGAAAAACAGGAAGCGTGAGGTACATAGCGGCTTAAAATAGCGCCCGCTTGATTTGTTGACAAAACACGGGTCCCAAGGGGTCGTGCCTTTCTGTAAATTTCTATTTTTTCCTGCGGACTGCCAGGAGCACCTCCGTGGCTGCCCGGGGCTCTGCTGCCCTCGGCCGGGGGCTGGCACGGCTCCCCTTGCCCGCCCGGGAGGCCGATGGCCGCGGGCCCGCCCGCGCTTCCTGTGCGCGGCACGGGGCTCCCACAGGAAACCCCGACGGAAAACGGCCCCGCTGCGAACCGCGGCTCGCTCCGACAGGCGCAGAGAGTGTTCGAGGCTGGCACCCCCCATAAAGCTCAGTCTGAAGCTGAGCTTTATCTGGTTTCAGACTTTCCCTTACTTGCTCTTCACGCGTAGAAGAGCGCGATGCCAGCCAGGCAGGACGAGCTGCTGGCACCTCAGGACGAGCTTAAAATGATGATGGTCTGATCCCGAGCCCTAAAGCCAACAAAAATTCCTAAACCAGGAATTTCAGGATGGCATCTTCTGCAGAACAGAGGAGGGAGGAAATGTTATGCTTCACCATTTCGTCAAGGTTGTGTGGTACTCTCCTCAGTAACTCCCCAGTTGGGGTTCTGCCTCTTCTTCCCCACAATCACAAAACCATAGAGGGCTTTGGTTGGAATGGTCCTTAAAGATAATGCAGCTCCACCCTTCCACTATCCCAGGCTGCTCCAAACCCTGTCCAGCCTGGCCAAGGACACCTTCAGGGATGGGGCAGACACAGCTTCTCTGGGCACCCTGTGTGCCAGGGCCTCAGCACCCTCACAGGGAACAATTCCTGCCCAATATCTAACCTACATCTCCCCTTTTTAGTTTAATACCAGTCCCCTTTGTCCTATCGTAATTCAGTCTGCAGAGGTGGAAAGCAGCACCGTTTTTTGGTCATAATTAAAAAAAAACTCGAACCACATTAAAGCAAGAATAACCCTCTCAGATGATCTCGTGTAGACTAAAAAGACTGTACTGAAAAGCAGGATGAGATATCATCCCTTTCCACATCCCCTGGCCTACAGACCAAGGCTGCCTGTGAGCCCTGCCCGCCTTCTCCTCACACACCACACCAGACACGAAGGGGCCCCAATGGTGAATAGCTAATTATTGGCCCACATTAAATTATTTCTCAAATTAAGATTTGTGGGTTTTCCCCTCGCCTAACAATACGCCTTTGAGAGCAGCATTGCAAACACACTGGAGCAGGAGCAGCAGTGTAGCTCCATGTGCAATTAGGCCAGCATGTGGATCTTATTGCTCCTAAGGACTCTCATTTGATTTCCTGCACCACCAACTGGTGAGAAGTTTTCAAGTCTATATAGAGAAGAATTAGATCACTCTTTGGGGTGGTCGCATCTGGGGTTGGAAAACCAGATGGAGCGTGTTTTCCCGAGCCCTTTGTAATTGAACCAGCACACCAAGTTGCTAGGGAGCAGGAGAACACAATCACTGCTCTGGGGCAGGCCGCAGCAACGCCGCTGCCGCGGCTGCCAGCACTCGTAGGCACCGTCTGAAGCGCCAGCAGGGAAAACGGTCACACAGGCTGGGGTTTGTACAACATCAATGTGAACGTGGACCTACTGCAGGCAGGGAGGAGCTCTGGGACTCCTGAAGATAAACATCTGCACCCATGGTGACACCAAAGGAACACAGGAGATTAATTTCTTCAGCTCCCCAAAAATGCAAAGTTCTCAAGAGTAGACTGGCGATGGGGAATGAAGAGGAGAGTGCAGGAAGGAGCAATATGGAAGCTTCAGCATTTCAAGAGCTGTGTGGGGATTGAGCCATGAACACTGCCGTTTCTGAGGACCAGGAAGGTGCATCTGACAGAATACAGGATGGACATAAGGCTTTCCTAATCAAAACTTGTTTTATTGACCCTAGTGAGAGATGGATGAAGTGGTTTTATCCAAGCTTTGATCAGCAGCATTGCACATACACACAGAGCTGCAGCCTAACCACAGACTTGTTTGAGCTGGAAGGGACCTCAAAGTTCATCTCCTTCCCACCCCCTGCCATGGGCAGGGACACCTTCCACTATCCCAGGTTTCTCCAAGCCCTGTCCAGTGTGGCCTTGAACACTTCTAGGGATGAAGCAGCCACAGCTTCTCTGGACTCTCACAGGGAAGAATTTCTTACTAATAACTGATCTTATCCTGCCCTCTGTCAGTTTGAAGTCATTGCCCCTTGTCCTGTCATTCTGAGCCCTCACCCAAAGCCCCTTTCCAACTCTCTGAGTACTTTTAGGTACTGGAAGGGACTCCAAGGTCTCCTCAGAGCCTTCTTCTCTCCAAGCTGAACAAAACCAGCTCTCTCAACCTGTCTCCAGGGCAGAGGTGTCCCAAATGGCAGAGTCTTTGCCAGGGAATGACTATTTTAGAGAAAAAAAAATCCATCTGTTTTCCCTGGTGCTTACCCATGTGCCACATTTTAAAACCCGTGGGTTTAAAACCTCCTTATCAGCAGCTAACACGGAGCACGGGTCCCCAACATGCAGGAAGCATACGGAAACCCTACTCTCCTTTCCTTTCCTGCCATTTATTTTCCTCCTTGGAACTCAGAACATGCAACAACAAAGTCACGAGTCAAACCAAAAAAATGAGGCGGAATTTCTCCTTCAAATGCTGAGTCTGAAGCTGGAGGAGCAGGAGCAACCTACAGCTTCCCACATGGCATCTCTGGGGCAGGGATGGTGAGGGAGGGCTGCTCTTCCTCCCTTCACCAAATATCCCCAAAGCACAGCGATTTAAAGATGAATTAGCAATTCCAGCCTAAGCAGAACACCTTTCAATATTTGTTTGGGATTTTTTCAGAAGGGAGCAACAAATACAAAAACAAATATATGTCCAGAGTCAGCCCTGCACGACTCAAAAGCTACACAGATGACTCATTTCTCATGAACATGGCCTGCATATAAATATTCACCTTGAAAATAATCCTGTAACACTGTACCAGGAGAGCAGAAGGGTGGTGGGGACAGAGCTCACAGCAGAAAAAAGAGGGAATGGGTGATGGGGAAGCTGTCAGGAAGAGGGACCCAACAGAGAAATCCCCCTTGGAAAGCATATGTAAGCACCTGGACAGAGAAATCCCCTAGAAAAGCACTTTCAAGCACCTGGCTCAGCTATTTTATCAGATTTTTGCTTTCCACACAGCCCACAGGTTTTGTGCATGAAAATAAAGATTTTCCTTTCTGCAAATTATCGGCATTTTGAGATGGTGTGTGAGGAGGACTCAGCTTTTTAAAGATTATTACTTCATAGGTGTTTTCATCTTAGAAAAAAATAAGATAACATTTTCCTTTGAAGACACTAAGCTGACGTCTTTGGTTTTGCATTTTTCACATCCAATTCCACACTGGTTAGACTTTTCCTTCTCAAACCAGTATTATTCTGGCCTTCCTTTCTATATCCACCTTTCTCCTATCTAAACATGTGGGAGTATAACACAAGCTACACCAGACCAACCTTTCCAACTGTGACTACAACGAACTCCTCCATGGCCCTGGAGCATCTGGAGCCGCTGGGATTTCTGAAATAACACGATAAAATATCTGGGTGACTACACAGCCAACTTTGGGCAGCCAATTTTAAATTTCTGGTTGGTGGTACACCAAGGGAGTGCAAGGTTCAAGTGCTGGCCATCACACAAAGTGTTTCACAATGAATTCCCACTGCTATCTAACCCAGCTGCCTTGTTTAAAAACGAGTGCAACTCTCTGAGGTACACAAATAATTAATTTCAACCCAAGCTCTAAAGCAACAGCTCCCAAACTTTCTTTCCTGGCTGTGACCTCATTTTACAGACCAGTAGCTCTGTGCAACCCCAAACAGCAGAATAAATATGGAACAAAATGAAATTTCCATCAGGCTCACGACCTTGTTCATAACTTCCCCAAACCTCATTCTGGAGCCATCACTCCACTCTGGGAACTGCTGTAACACAAATGATGCTGGAAATCCACATCCAGCCATAGACAAACCCCTGGTGGCACCCACAGAGCCACCAACAGCTCCACGGTCATGGAGGGGAGACCAACACCTTTGGTTCTATGATAAATCCTTATTTACCCCATGAGTTCAGTGATGTCTGTCTAGTTTTTCCCACAAATGCCCCCAAATCTCTTCAGCCTGTTTCACAAACAGCAAAAGCCCAAAATGTGGATGTTACTTAAGAGTATCCTAAATAAATCCCTTTCAAATTACCTCCTATGGCATTTTTTATTGCCTCAAGACAGATTTTAGCTTCAGGGAACTCCGGTGCTTTGTGCACACTGCTGAGGATGCAGTCAGTGTCACACACATAAATTATCAAGTCAAATGACTTGCTCCACTATGTACCTCTGGTGGCAGGAGCTGAGACTGGAATCAAGGCTTTCCTGGTTCCCAGATCAGATCCTACACAATTACAGTTTTGCAGCCAACTGTACAAACGGGATGTTTCCAGGCTGGATATCAGAGACCAGCAAAGGGAAAACAAACAATGGGAATCACTTCAGAAGAACTTGATCTCTTCCTCTCTGACTCCAAGTTCATGATTTTGGCATCATCCATGATGGTGGTGACTTAAACAATAAAAAAGGCAACCAGCAAGTTCTTGCAGTAGAGAGGGGGGAGAGCAACACAGATTCTGGGAAGAGATTTTTTGGCCATCTGCCCTCTTCCTGACATATTTTAAGAGATGAGAAATCCCCAAAATGGTTTATCCTGAGGGTTGGACCATCAACTGGAGCAGCGTGGCCATAATGGCTGCAAAGTGCCATTCCCTGCACACACACACACTGTATCCCAGGGCACCAACCTGAACAGTTAACACGAGGATATTCCCCTACATGTGCAGAAAACCAAGGATAAAAATTCAGTCCTTTGGCTCCCTACTGCTGTTAAAATTAATTGCCACATAAAATTGCTGATTCCTACCAAATGAAGCTACACAATTTATCAACTCAAGGATAGAGCAAACTCACTCGTGGTTTAAATACTTTATCTGAGTTATTACAGGATTCTGCACCAGCGACAGTTTTATGGATAATGTAGGTTTTGGAAATTCATTAGTACAGGATGAACTTTCAAAGCTAACAAAGGCATTAAACAAACATCACAATACTGTATTTACACACAAATTAGCTTTCCCTTCCCTTTCCAAAGCCGTGCTGGGATACTTGAAGGAAAAATAGGAAAGAAGGTCTCCTGTAACACTACATGAAGGGAAAACAGGGCAGTTCATTAGCACCTGAATCAATGGGGGCTGAGCTCAGACCTGTTTCCTGACCTAATACATGAGCAGGTCACTTGTTGGCTTCTTATTCAGCCCCTCCAAGCTCTTAAATTGTTGAAGAAGCATTTCTATACCACAAAAGGAGACTGGACCTGCTCCAGAGCCCGTTGCAGTCTGTGGCATCTTTCCACTGATTTCAGCAGGCTTTAAAACAAGGGCACGATGTCCCTTAATTAAAGGGACCACATCATCTGGAATCTACTCCATTTCAATCAAAGTTAAAACCAGTTTCAAACCTATTCCTGGGTGAATCCCCCTGCCCTTTTCCTGTAGCTTAAATGCTTTTGCTCCCAACTGAGATAGAAAATAGCTGCCAAGATGACACAGGACATGGGAGAAAGAGAAAAATTGCATGTCTATGACTTGCTGTCAAATCAAAGGAGACACCAAGAATAAGAGGAAAAACATTTTTTGGACTTTCTTACAACAAGAGACATGAAAAACAATTTCAGAAGGAAGCACAAATTTTCAGCTGATACTGCTTCTCCTGCAAGAAATCTCATGATGGAAACTGTTTTAACCTGTACTTGCTGGAAAGAATGACTAACATTGCTATAAAAAAAAAAAAAAAGATTGTTGAAAAAAAGCACTGTTTTTCTCCACTTTTCCATTCTGTTTACTCTGTGCATTTATCACCAGCATGTGTAGAAGCAGCCTCACTCTTTCCCCTGTGCAGGCAGTGAGTTAGTCACACTTTCCCCTGTTGTGTAGCTCCTTTAGTCAGCAGCAGGGAAGTGATAAAGATGAAAAAAACTAAACAAAACCAGGAAAACGCAATTGTGAAAAACACAGAAGTTAGCAGGAGGTCCTTGTAGGCAAATGTAATATTCAAATCGATTTGGCTTGCTTTAATTTAGGAGACTGCAATCTGGAAAGGAGCTCCTGCCTCTCCACACAGCCTCTCCTCTGAAGGAAGTGCATGAAGGGTACAGGAGAGGGAGGGCAGGGACACAGGAGAGGCAGCAGAGCTGCAGGAACCCCTGGTGCAAAGTCCAGGCAAAAACATTTCAGCAGCTGAGAAACTGCTGCTAGAGAATAGATGTGAACCCCAGAGGCAGTGCCAGCTTCCAAGCCCAGCAGGGCACTCACTTTTTCTCACCAGGTGTTAAATAACCCACTCACAGTGGGAACAGCCCAAGTTTTGTGGCCAGGGTAATGTAATTATGCACCACTGCTTCATTCTTGGGGGTCTGCTTATTAAAAATGCATTAAAGAAATAAATCACTGCTGACTGTGTCGTCCCCCTTCCCTTTTTTGCTGGGCTAAGAAGAGTGACCCGTGGTTTAAATAAACCCAGCAAAAGAAGTAACAATAGGAAACTCAAACTTTATTTCCAGACTCACAACCGTCACTTGTTTTCCATTAAATTATTTGCTACAATAAGTACATGAAGTAGCAAAGATACCAAATCACCCTAGTAAACCCATACAAAATTATCACCCTAAACCATCTGGAATCCCAGCGTTCTGGTGGGCAGCTTTCCAGTCTTGGGACTTATTCTTGATTATAAAAACCACGGATTGGTCACAGGCAGAGCAGGGGGAGGCTGAGACTTTATATTTATTAGGCACAAATCTGCACCAGCCTGCTTTAACACAATGTGAAGGCCAGGTAGGATCCTGCTTCCAAGACTCTGAGGTCCAGATCCCACTGACACCTGGACCAGACCTGGCTCTACCCCTGCAGAGAGGGGCGTGGGATGGACACCAGCCAGATCCACCAAAACCCAGGGAAGAAAGGCTCATTTCCAAGTGCCATCAGTGAACCCATTAGTGCTGCCAGTTTCATCAGCAGGTGTGGATGTGCCTCTGGATGATGGGGTTGATGCTTCAAGGTGTCCAGGAGGTGGGGAAGAACAAGGGGATGAGGCTGTTCTGCCTTCCCTGCACTGTAATTCTGGGGATCAGCCCAGGGTGCAAATCCCACCACTCTAACCCATGATGCCCACACCATCCTTTCATCTCCCAGTTCAAAACATCCTCCTGGCTCTTTAAGGGCAAGACTTTGGCTTAAATCAGCACCAAAGAGTAGCACACCTCCACTTAAAATCAACCCCAAATCTGAGATATTCCCAATGCAGAACCCAATCAGCAGGGATTTGGGAATGGTCCAGCTCACACAACTGACCCATCCCAGCACTTCCCTGAGTTGCAGCCTGGTCCAGCCTGGTTTTCTGCCCATGGCAGGGGGTAGGAACTAGATGGGCTTTAAGGTTCCCTCCAACCCAAACCAATCTGACTTCATGATCCTGTGACATCCTTCTAGGAAAGCCCCAAGTCACCAGCAAGACAACCTGGAATAAAACCACCTACAAGCTTGTACAGAAAAACACTTCCCAGATACTTTTTCCCCCCTCTCTGGTGTTAGTCATCAACCTCCCCAAATATAAAAACGTCTGAATTTAGCCTGGCCAGGCACTTCTGTCAAATATTTGAAGAAAAAATGGCCAGCACGAGGCTGTGCAATCTCATGTGAACATTTCTGTCCCTGAAACAGATCTTAATTCTCTAAGGATCATCTCACATGCCAATGGGAAGCTCAGTAAGGGATGAGATATTTAATCTAATCTGCTTTCAAAATAATTTTGTTGGCATTGATTGTGCTGAATTGTATCTATGGGAAAGAATTTAAAGTAAGAGCAAATACAGACATATATGAGCCAGACAAGTAAGTGTCTGTTACCATTACTGTTGGCTGATAATTACAAAGAACAACAATCTAAATATTAATGTAAGGTAAAACCGCCTGGTTTAGGCACACAGCACACAGCTGTGTTTTTAAAAATTATTCTAACATATGCAATATTATAAAAAATCCTCAAATATGTCTGGTTTTAAATTCTTTTGCTTGACTCTTCCCGTGTTCCCCCAGAAAACCACCCCTAAAATCTGAGCCGTCTGTAAGCCCAGCTGTTTCCTGGCTTTTCTATGCAAATTGTTCTCCCTGGATTTTATTGTGTGCATGTAGATGTCTCTCAGAACGCACTCAAGTTTGAATTAGGGGCCCTACTTCCATCAAAGGGCATTCTTGTAAAATAAGCTTCACTCTCCCAGTATCTGACACGGAATTATTATCCCATAACTCACGGGTGTCCTAGCAGTTCTGTATTAAACACAGCTCTGGAAAAGTCCCAGAGGGAAAAGCACATGAAGGGACATAGAGAGTCACTCAGATGTAAACCTGTAAAGCCAGGAATTCCATATTTCCCTGCCAACCCACAGAGCTCACACCATGTGCTGGGTGAGGATGTGCCTCCTGCTTTGCTGCTGAATTTTCACCTTTCATGATTAACTAAACACCGATTGCATTATTGTGTAATTAGGTTAAATTAAAACTTAGCTTAAAGCAGGAAACACTTCCTTTTCAATTCCAATCAAAAGCATTTACTTCATTTTCAGTTTGATATTGGCATCTCCCTCCAGCATGACAAATTTAAAATTATTACTATATGACAGCAGGAAAAACAGAAAGTAAAAGTTACTGTGGTAGCTGGTCTGAAAGCTCACAATTACCAGAAAATTAGGAGATTTCTGCTGCTGCTTTTCACACTTATTCCCTCCCCAGTTTCCCACTGACTTTCTGGCTTCCTTGCAAAAAAGAAACTCGAATGGTAAAAAGTTGCCCAAGTTATTTCCCCCTCACAAGGATTTTTAAACCCACTGCACCTATTACTCACTCTATAAATCAGCATTTTCTATCCACCCCTTTTTGGACAGCCAAGGCTGTAGTGTGTTTCAAAATATACATCAAAACTGTATCAGCACTGAAATAGTCCAATTCATCTTATTTATCAAATTCCAGCCTTACACCAAAGTTTTTTTTATGGTCACCCCTAAAATACCATCAGATTGAAAACAACTGCCACCCTCTCCATCCACCATTACAGTGCCAGCCTGGAGAGTTTTCTTGTGTGGCTCTGGAATATTTTACATGCAGACTTTGCAGGGTGTGACCCAAATTCTGTCCTCAACCCTGGATATTCACAGAGTCACAAATGTGGCGACACAATCTGAAAGCAGAGTCTGTCCCACGCTGTTTAGGAACCAAATGACAGTCTGTGCTAATAAAATATTTATTATGCTCCACAACACTGCAACTGACCGACTGTACTTCCTCCCCTCTCCATCAGAGAACACTGGAGCCCTCTGCAACTTCTGCTCAAGACTTCTCAGGTTACATATCTTTATTTTTCTTACAGATTTTCCTATAGGATTGTGTCTTGCAAGGAGCCATTTGGCAGTTAAGGCAGTTTACTCAGAAACCCAGAGTGCTGTTTGGTTTTTTCTCCTTGTTGCCTCCATTTCTCTGGAATGACACCCCTGGCAGAGTGTCCAGAATCAATTTCCTAAACACAACTATAAGCCCACAAAATGCACTGAATGGAGCAAAAAGCCACACCACACTTTGTTAACCAGCACTGTACCAGTCTCCAAAGGAATCCATCATGCACCAGGAGAGGAAAATAATGAAAGCCCTGTGTTAAGATTGCTTAATCCTGCTCCCAGTACAGACCCTGACACATGATGGTGGGAAGAAATTCTTTACACAGAGGGTGGGCAGGCCCTGGCACAGGGTGCCCAGAGCAGCTGTGGCTGCCCCTGGATCCCTGGCAGTGCCCAAGGCCAGGTTGGACTTTGGGGCTTGGAGCAACCTGGGACAGTGGAAGGTGTCCCTGCCATGGCAGGGGTGGAACAGGATGAGCTTTAAGGTCCTTTCTAACCCAAACCCTTCCCCCCACCATGCCACAGTGATATTCCCACTTCACTGCTCTCAGAAACTGGGAACCCACCTACAAAAGCTGCAATTCCTGCTGCCACCAACAAGGCAATGAAGATACAGCACCAGGGAGATCCTTAATTTGGATTCCCCAAGGGATGTGCATGAAAGAGCTCACTGTCCCCACTGTTCCTGCAGAACATCCATGTCCAGAGGGTGGATGGGGCAGCTGGGAGGTGCAGGATCACACCCTGCCCTCCCTCACTGGCCATGTTGCTGTTGGCACCAAAACAGAGAGACCTGCAGGGGATGTAAGGAATTGAAATGGAAAAACCAGGAAATAAAATGTAAAAAGTGTATTGTGAGCAAGTGAGTGAAGGAAGTAGCAGAGCCCTTAACAAATTGGTTATTTGTCTGGTTAGCTGATGCAGAAGTGGAACAGGAAATTAATTCAATATGCCCCAGACTTACATTCCACTATTATTTTTTGAGTTTTTTCTTCTTTTTTTTTTTCATATACATATATAAGCCAAAAAGTGAGGTATTTCCAGGCAGGCCAGCATTTGATGCTGATGAGACTTCAATTAAAAACACCTAATCATTATCTGAGTTAGGCTACAGACTGGCTTGGAAATGAAAGAATAAAATAAGACCAATTCAGAAGGAAAGACCCATTCAGAACCCACCTGGCTTCCAGCAGGTCTTGATTTGTTGAAAAATATCCCAAACCAGTAGGCAATAGTCACACTCACAGTAAACCTTTATGAACAAGTTCCCACTCTCTGTGCCTCACACAATATGGCAGCCTGCCAGTAATTTTGCTTTAAAGATGAAAATGGATATCAAATCCAGCTTTTTAGATAAAATAATGGCACGGGAGATTGATGGCATTGCTGCACTGCACAATGACCATTTAAAATGCTTTTGGCTGCAGCTACAAGGCTCCAGTGACCTCCAGAACTAGAGAAACTCCACGCAGCATTAGGAGAAAATAAAATTAGTGATTCACAATGAAGAAATAAAGTGATTCAGTGCTTTTCCAAGAGGTACTGGCTGCAGTTAGCACTTCTGCAATGACACCAGTACTCAGGGTCGTGCTTAGAGAAGGAACAAACGCTCCGAATTTCCATAAATGAAATGTCTGCCACTGAGATGGCACTAAAAATGGTACTGGGGGGTGCCAGGGAACTGAAGTGGAATGGAAATAGGTTTTTCATTATCATTGTGGGGAACATCACTCCCCCACCACGTGGTCATGGCACAGGAGTGGGCAGTAAGAAAATGGCAAAAGGCAGAAAAGAGAGACAAAAGGGAATGAAGCTGGAGGAAGAATACAGGGGAGAAACGAGGAGCTGAGACTAAAGCTGAAGGCAGAGTGGATGGAGCAAGAAATGCCAGAGGAAGACAAATCAGAGGAGGCACCCCCATCACACCTACAGCTGACTCACATTTCGGGTTACTTTCATTATTTCTTTGTATTCCAGCAGCATCTGGCATCTGCTGCTGAGATCAGAGCCGTGTTGTGCCAAGTGTGAATCAAGACCTTTCTGCTCATCAGCTGAAAATCCAAACAGACAAAAGGGAAAACTGAGCAAGGAACAAAACCATCCTGCCTGGAGTGACCAGGAGCAGCAGCAGCAACAGAACCCACGCAAACACCACTTTGATCATCCTGGAAGTACACAAAGAACTTTTTTTTTTTTTTCTACACCAAGAGCTGATTCTTTCAAGCGGTTTTTAAAGCTCTCAGGATCCATCTGCCCCTCAGTAAGGATGGGTCAAATGTTTGGGATTGTCAGGCACTGTCTGCATTTGCTGCTGTAAGCAGCTACAATCCAGCTGTGCTGCCATCAGGAACCAAATGGGCTCTTCCAAGCATACAGTACCATCCACAGACAACATTTAAGCTCATCTGACACCCATCAGGCTACAACAATCCTGGGTCTGAAGCTCCCAGGCTCACCCTTGGACTGCCTTGCACCCTCCAGGCTCAGTAGTCTCATTTAACATGTGGAGTAAAAAGTTAGGAGAGCATTCCTCTTGTATTGTGCCAGGGAGCTGTGCAGAATTAATTATTGTGCAAACAGAGCTCTAAATCATTAACAAAAAAATGATTATAGCATCTGCCATCATTACTTGGCCCATTACTTAAAAAGCTGGATGCAATAAATAGGATGGGGAATGGCTGGTATTACACTGACAGAGCTCAAGAATCCGGGATATCAGAAAATGAGCCCTGCCCGGAACAGTTACACTTGGGCTCTGTGAGTACTTTGTAGTCAGACCAATACAGCAAGTCCTTCATCCCCAAGCACTTAAAAACCCCACCAGACAATCATTAAAAGAAAGAAAACACTGTGGTATTCCTCCCAGGCCTTTTGTCTTTTCTTTCTGTTCTTTGGAACTTTAATAAACTTACATTTTCACATTTCCCCATTAGATTTCTTAGATAAATATTTTAACTAAGTCAAAATACCACAGCTTGAAATGGGGATAACTTTTCTTTATTTGCTTTCTTCCATGCTGGTTGCCAGCTCTGAGAGATGTTCCATCCACCAGCGATGGTGGGGGTGCAAGTGCCCCCCACTCCTCAGTGCTCTCCCCTGCTGCAGGCACAGCTGAGTCCCACCAACCCTCAGTCTCCAGAAGAGCCTTTTCCAGCAGGATCCCATTTGCCCCATGGCCTCCTCCATGCCAGCTGGGGATGCCTCATCCCTGACAGTGCCCAAGGCCAGGCTGGACAGGGCTTGGAGCAATCTGGGATGGTGGAAGGTGTGCCTGCCCATGGCTGGGGTGGCACTGGACGCCCTTTAAGGTCCCTTCTAACCCAAACTATTCTGTGCCTCTGCAATCTCCAGTGGCAGTTGTGGAGTGCACTGTCAGGCCTGGAAGGCATGCTCCAAAGAGAACCTCATTGTGAGCCCACACAACAACCAAGCAGAGCATCCTACAGCAGTTTTATTGCTATCAGAACTGAGCACTCAGAAGTTTATCATCCATCCTGGAAACACATGCATGTCTCAGGCTTTGGAAGGAACTCTGATCTGAAGCCTATCTGGAATGGCCACGTGCTGGAGCAAGTGGCCATCAGGAGCTGTCCCCCTTGCTGGCAGAGGATGACATGGGCAGCTCATCCCTGGCCACTGCTGCAGGACCAGGGGCTAGCTCTGCAGCACACACAGATGAGCTCCACCGGGTCCAACAGGATAATCCAGAGCTCCAGCACACACACTGACATGTGACAAAGGACCCACTCACCCAAGGCAAATTCCCAACAGCAACCCAGGGCTCCACGGCTGGAAGGGACCTTACTGACTGACACCTTTGGGCCATGAAGTTTGAGAAATTTTTCTCTTTAAATAAAATACAATTTCTTTTACATTCAGCCTAAATTTCTCCGTGTCATGGTTAGCAATACAGGCAGCATCCTCAGTAGGGTCTACCAGATGCTCCGCAGAGGCATTCTTAACACCTCTCTCTGCCAATTCCCACCTGACACACACAACTTTTCTTCATGACTAACTAACCAACATCTTTTTATTAAACATTTCTTGTTTGAATCCCCTCCTCAATTAGCTTTTCCTCTCAGAGCTTTTCTCCAGCCCCACGCCCTCGTTGTGGCCACGTTATCCTTTCCCTTCTTGCCTGATCAGAGGTTCTGTGCTGGCTCCTCTCCAACTCTGCTCTTCAATGCAATCATTTCACTTAAGAGCCTGGCAAGCTGGTTTGTTTTTTTTTCCCCCATGTCTGTTTTACACAATTTCAAAGCAATGGAAACAAAAAAAAAACCAACAAAAAAAAAAGAGAAGGCATATTTTCCAGTATGATGAATAACAACCTTACACTGCAGCGGCTCAGCTCACCCATGAATAGGGCACTTTTTTGAAATAATGAACAGCATAGCTGGTATGGTAAAACAGTGCACAATGGAGGTCTGTGGAAAGGAGGGAGAATGGAAGTGCAACTTCCTCACCTGTATCTTAAGAAAGGTGCCAAAGGAGTCAAAATGGATCAGAAAGAATTAACTTCTCTGACAGTCTCTTTAATTTTGATACAGAAGCACAAATAAATTAAATCTTCTATCTCTGTTTCTAAACCTTTATCTTCACTATAGAAAAAAAAGGGGAAAACTAAGGGTAAATGCAGTATAACATCCAAATAGGAGCAGGCAGAGCACTGTTAGCCTGCAGTACTGGATACACTGGTCACCTCCAGGGATGCATCCTCAAAACCAACAAAAATAAGGACTAGCAGAGGCCACCTTTGTGCTAATTAAACTGTTTCACAGAAAATGACCAGACCTCCCGGCAGTTGCAAACTCAGAGAGACTCATTTCTGAGGTACCACTGGGACAACACGGGCCATGCCCACGGGTGCCATAAGGTCCCTGTGGCCAAGCTGGGCACGGCCACCCCCTGCCCAGTGCCACCAGTCCTGGGTTGTGAGTCAGCTCCCCCAGCAGCACTCCTCTTCCTACCGCTGGCAGAGCCATTAAAAAGGTTTTTTCCTGTGGTTAGTTTATATGCTGCAGCTCATTAACATCTCCTAATACCAGAACTTGAGGCTAATTAGGCATGGCAATCCTGAGGAACATATTCTCTGTTCATCTTCCCAAAGCAGGATGCTCCTTGGCGGCCCAGCTGTAGCTCCACATGCTACCATGAGGGTATCACCCTGGAAATAAAAATACTCCAGGATCCCACACATTACACAGCAGGGATCCCATACTTGTTAGTTGATGGCACAATTTACAGGCTGTTTTGCTTAAAAATTGGAAGCATCTCTGTCATCAAGGCAGATTCCTGCTCAGCAGCCTCAGGGAATTTCCCCAATAGTTATCAATACACTATGGCTTTCACAATAAAAACTACTGACTTGGAAACAAAGAGACAAAGTGGTTAGAAAACTTAGGAGACTTAAACAAAGAGCATTTGACAGAACAATGCTAGCGGGAATTTTCTCCCTATGGCTACAAACACACAGGAACAAACAGGCTGAGGGCTCTGACAGAGGCTTCATGCACATGGAATACTCCTAGGAGCAGGCTGTCCATGTACACATCACCTAGGAGTAACACCCCCTGCAGCAACACACACCCAAGGAACAGCAACAGATGTGCAACCAGAGCTATGCTCAACACCAACCCCTTCTTTAGGCACAGGAGGTCCTGAACCCTGGTTTCCTACATGTCTTCTGGACCACAAAAATGCTGACCAAAGCTTGTCCAGAACTGGGACATTTTAAAGCTCCATTTGCCAACTGGATGTTCGTGTTGTAGTTTTTTCTCAAGTGCAAACTGGGGTTGTTTTCTTCTGCCTGCTTTCAAAGATCATCCCTTCCAATGCCTTAGGTCTGCTAAAAATTACTTTGAGGGTTTACCAGTTGTGAATGTAGAAAGCACTGGCTAAACCTCTCTGGTCTCTAAATTCCCACAGATTTCCTTTCAGCATCTGCATTTTATACCTAAAAGCTGCAAAACTGAAAAAGCAACCTTTGAAGAACTAAAGCAAAAGGTCCATATAGTTACTGTCTTTTCCTCCTCAAGGACCCCACGATTGCTAACAGAACCGTTCCCGTGGTCCACCACTGGAGAATGGGAACCTCTGAGGAATAAAAATGCAACTACAGACAGCAGGAAGAATGGCTTCATGCCTTTCTGTTCTTGTAAAAACACTGCAGCATCTTTACAGATGATGAGAAGAGCCAAGGGAGGAGCTGTGTCCACGGGCAAGGATACAGCATGCCACCGAGAGAATGGAGTGGCAGAAGTGATGGAACAGCAGCATCCCCCCTTGAATCACCAGCAGCAATTCCTCTGTTGTGGGGTTTTTCCCTTCTCTTTTTCAAATCCTTCTTCTGGGAACTGAGTGGGAACACTGGAAGCGTGAGCCAAATTCACTGCTCGAGGCAGCAGAGACCTGCCTTCAGCTGCCCTCTTATTTGCATTTTCAAATGGATTAATTTCGAAAAGCTTTTACAAACCTGGCCCACAGATTACAAGTTGGAAACAGGAAAAATTCCTGGACAGAGATGAAGAGACCACCTAAACCCTAATTTAAAGACTGTCTACATGCAAACTTTCCCTCACTAGATACCTCAATATAAAAATGTTTATCCACTCTTCCTCTGGAATCATTTCACATCACCAACGTGCCATTCCAGCCAACTACAGAGCTTCATGTGGGGACAATGCGCCCAAAACTCCAGGAGGAAAAAGAAAACAAGGATTTTCATTTTGGGCCAGCTCAATCCAAAATGGAATTTTGTTTGCTTTGAGCTGTCCAAGCCATTGACGTGTCGGAGTCCAGCGAAGCATTAACCCGTTTCACTAAGCAAGCAACTCATCCACCCTCTGGGCACAAAAGCTTTGGGTTTGGCACCAAAATGAGGGCTGCAGCTCCAAAGCCTGGCTCTCCACACAGCCCAGGAGCTACGGAGTGGGTCCCCACAGCTCCCCAGGCTGGCCAGCCCTCTCCCAAGGAGAACCAGCGCTTCCAAAGGAGCAGAAAGCACGGCAGGCTGGCATCTGCAGAGGTGCCAGGGTTTTGTTTGCCTGCGAGCAAACCTGGCAGCGCGGGCCAAGCTCACTTCTGCGCTCCGTGTTGGGGCGGATGATCCTTGGCAAGGAGGTGTGCCTGGAGTGTAAGCCACGGAAAACAGAGCAGGAATTTCGTGGTGATCCAGGGTTAATATCAATTCCCTGTGCCCAAGGAGTAGCTGTGCGAGCGGCGCTGTTTTGTTCCCGGGCTCTCACAAGGGATTAGCTCTTGGCAGAGCGGTGCTGCCGGCAGGAGACTCCACCATCCGAGCTGTTTCCTGGCACTGAGCTAGCTTGGCTGGAGCTGCTCCTGACTCCTAGCAGAAGTAGGGTTTCTAAAATAATTTCTGAATCCTTTTAATGGTGGCAGCAATGGCCAGCAGCGCTCGCGTCCCAGCAGCCACCCACACCATCTTCCCTGCCAGGCACAAAGCTCAGAGCAGTGTCCTGCTCTGTGGTGAGGGCTCGTTAACACACAATTAGTGCCCAGCAGGACGGGGACCATCCTTTGTTTCTTCTGGCCAGATGTGCACTCACTTGCCCAGACCACAGGGAAGAGCTGTGGCCATGAGATGTGACCCACCTGGGACAGCACTCACCCTTGTTCCATCACCAGTGTCCCAGCAAAGCCCATTAGAGAGCTCTCTGCTTCCACAGATTTTAAACAGATTCAATGATTAATCCCTTATGGATGGCTGATTCTCCATCCTTGGACATGTTCAAAGCCAGGTTGGAGGGGGACCTGAGTAACCTGGTCTAGTGGAAGTCATCTCTGCCAGCAGGGGATTGAAACTGGAGGGTCTTTAGGGTTCCTTCCAACCCAAACCATTCTGTGATTCTAACACAGAGCCACTGAAGCTGTCCCTGCAGAGACAGCCACCTTTGAGGGACAGGGCTGCTTGCTGCCATCTGCAAGCTCACATTTGGGGCAGCACTGCCAGGGCTTTAACTGAGCAGGCATTCCTCTCCATCTTCACTTTGAACAATATTGTGCTATTCCAGTATTGTACCAGTGAACTCACAGTGACCCTGTCAAATAAAGATTTTTCCTGAGTAACACTGTTTTAAATATATTCATTTAGTATCCTTATTTGAAAACACTGGACAAATTAAACGACTGTAAAATTTGACTTTCCAGTATTTTGTGTTCAGATAAACTCCTACAGCACCCTTATCCATGGCAGCCAGCCCATATTTCCAAGTAACTACAGTTTTAAAAAGCCAACTATGTTTTTCAATATCTATGCATTAATCATCCCTGCCAGTTCAAGAATTATTCTTGAGTTCAGAGGAAAAAGAATAAGGAAGAGGAATGTGTGTGGAGCTCCCCTAGACAAAATCTGCAGCCTAACCACCCTGTATCCCAGACCTTACCATGTGCCCCATCCCCAACCAGGGAACCCCCCACAGGACCTATGAGGTCTCCCTATCACTTCCATCAAGACTGGAGTGTGAAGCATTTCTGTCTGACAAAGGCAACACTGAGACTGCTGAAAACACCACTGAGAGAAGTCCTGTGCTCCTAAAGAAGTCATGTTAATTGAATGTGGCTTCAAAATATTTCAGATTCTCAGCAAGGATTTGGTAGCAGAGGAGAACACGCTGTGACCGACCGTATTTCTAACGCAGTAGGAAAAGCAGTTTCAGTACACGCTGCCAAAAAGTGTCAAACAGGCTAAAATATGCTTGTCCACAGAGAAGGGGACAACACTTCCAAAGGCAGGAGCAGGGAGGAGGGAACAGGTCAGGCTGAGGGGCAGTGTGGGGCTGCCCAACATTCCTGGTGTTTCAGCAAGCACTGGGGGGAAACATCAATTGCAGAGTGCCCAGTGCATGCCCCTGGTTTTATTGGATTTTCCTTTGCTCTCGTATTTTGAGAAAGGTTAAATATGTCAAACATTAGTCTACAAAACCTCTCACACAAATCCTCTTACTCACATGATCTTTCTAAACAGCCCCAATCTCTTCAACTACGCAGACATGGCTACAAGCTGTGACTATTGATAGGACAAGGGTGAATGGCTTTAAGCTCAAAGAGAGAAGGTTTAGATTGGATATGGGGAAGAAATTCTTCCCTGTGAGGGGGGTGAGGCCCTGGGACAGACTGCCCAGAAAAGCTGTGGCTGCCCCATTCCTGGAAGTGACCAAGGCCAGGTTGGACAGAGCTTGGAGCAATCTGGTCTAGTGGAAGGAAGGGTGGAAATGGTCTTTAAAGTCTCTTGCAACCCATCCATTCTATAATTGTGTGATTCTATTCCAGTCATCCCCTCCCAAGAACTGCCTGAGCTGCAGAGTGAGGGGTAACCTCCCCAGCACACACTCACTGGGACACTGAGCACCCTCATAACAGCATTATCATATTTTCCATATCTTCTCACCCATTCTTCCCATGGTCTCACACCTTGCTTGATCTTTTGTGACTGGCTGCACACTGAGAAGAAGATGTCTTCATCGAGCTGTTGGCAGTGACCCTCAGGTCATTTTCCCCAACGGTTCCAGTTCATTGAAAGCACAGCAATGTGTGCAAGGAGCTGGGAGTGCTCCTTCCCAGGCACCCAGCCTTGTGTTTGGTAGTGGTGGCTTTGGTCTGACCGTGTGATCCTCCTTAATTTCAGCTCTGCATCCTTCTGCACAGGGCTGTCTCCCACCAGAGATGCCACAGAATCCCTCATGGCCTCAGTGCCACCAACTCCCTGTCCAGCCCTTTTTTCCAGATTATTGATTAATATACTCAGACACACAGTCATGATGCAGATACTTAGAGCAGTCTAGTATCCACCTAGTCCCTGACAAAAAGCTGATGCTTTACTTGTTTTCTGTTCTCATCCAAGCAAGACACATGCTTAAACAGAGGCTCTTTGAAAATCACAGAGGCTGGTTCTCAGAGATCTACCACTTTGCTGGTTTGTGGTTTTTGCTTTGCTTTTATCTGATCTTTGTCATGTAGGTATCTTTAACTGTGCTTTTTTGGTGTAGTACTCAGATGAGGCACACAACTGTTCTCCATTCCCTTTTCCTTAAAAAAAACTCCAAGCAAATGAATCTTGTGTACAGAGCCAGGCAGGCAAGACCCTGGTTAACTGCATCTACTGAAGACAGAAAATCCAAGAAAAGGACATGTAATAGAATAATGGAATTGTCTGGGTTAAAAGGGGAGTTTGAAGATGATCTAGTTCCAGCCTGCATATCAGCATGACCCTGAAATTCAGCAGAGCAAAGTGGCTTCTCCAACAGAGCTCCTGCACATCCATGTGCGTGTGTCCGGAGGAGGATTCACATGGGTGGCAAAGGACAGAGAGAGCCACACCAGCAGCACCCTGAGAGGAACTGCCAAGGCCAAAAACTGCAAAAACAAAAGATCTGTTACTTTTTTAAACTGCAGTCCATTATTTTAAAGACTTAGCACATTTCTGCACGTGTTTCCAGAGAAGGTTTATGAATGGGCCATGGTCTCCAGAGGTTTCTGTGCCCCAGGAGCAGGACACCAGCACCTCAGCAGGGAACATGCTGAGCCATGGAGCTGCTATGCTTCCCTGTACCTGTCACTGCTCATCACTGCCCACGTCCCACTCGCTCCTCTCCAGCACAGCCATCAGGAAGCAGCTGAGCTGGGCGAGGCAATAACTGGGTCTAGGCTGGGGAAAATGCTGACACAGAACCTGCACGTCCTGTCTCCTCTGTCTCCAGCCTCACTCTGTTAACCCCAGAGTCCATCCAGCACACAGTTCTGCCACCCACAAGTTTTCTTTCATTTTTCTCACATCTTCCCACAAACCCTCTTCCACCGCATCCTCATCCTTCCCATTTTACCACCAGTTTTACCAGCCCACCTCCTACCTACACAGTTTCCATTTTCTGGAGATCAATACCTTTGGTTTCACCAATTTGCAGCTGTTTTACCTGCCCATGAGCAGTGCCAGCCTGCTCTCCCTGGCACCTCCCAACTCATCCCATCACGGCGAGCAAAGCAACACCAAAGATGAGAAAGAGCTGGAAACGCCCTGGTGCTAAGATCCACTTAATAAGTTGTCAGCCAGGTCCTGTGTATCTATTCTTGCGGGCATAAAGATCTCTGTCAGCAGTCAAAACACGGATTTACACCCCCAGCACAATTCCGAGCAGCATTTAAAGATTTTTAACGACCATCCCTTTGTCCCAGGGAGTTAAGCGCTGATCGAATGTCACAACGTGACACATGAATGCACAACAAGACGGAGGTTTGACAGGCAGCAACATTGTAATATGATAATTCCTCTTTGTCCCTTAATCGCCTCTGTTTTTTGCAGACTTGATTCACTTACCAACATGTGATCAATCACTGCCTTTTTCAGTGAGATAATTTTTTGCCCTCTATCTAAATGGCTCCTGTCAAAGGGAATCCAGTGCTAAATTAAAGCTGATATGCCTGTCTCTGCCCTTTTGTTTGTAGACTTCTTCTCACACACAATTGATTTTAAATAGATTTTTTTTAATGGGTTCCAACACTATTTGAGTATATGTATTTTTAAAAATCTGTCTCCTTGAAATTAACACATTTAAAAATGGCCTGGAGAATATCATTTAATGGAGAGGAATAAATACCAGAGTACGTGATGGCACGTGTATCAACTTCCCACTAGAGTAAGTTGCCTATTTAGATCTTCCCACATGCTCTATTTAAAATGGGAAGAAGAACAATCTTAAGATTTGTGACAATAACAAGAAAGAGGATGGTGTCATTTAACATGAAAGGAAGCAATGCCGAGATCACCACTTGTTCTGAGTCTCGAAGAACTGTCTCCTTAGCTGAAGGCCACTACAGAACTCCTCAGACATCTCTCACTGGTGTTTGCAAACCCAGATGAGCATCTCCCTAACAGCAGGTAAGAGGTCTCTAGTGGAACAAGCACCAAGGAGAAGAGAATCTACCCTTGAGTATAAACAGAGGGGTGTTTTTGCAGCTCTCAGGTGACCATCACATGTGCACCAAACAATTCTGCACCACCCAGCTCAGAGGCAAAGTGGCTGCATCTGCCCAAGCCCCTCTAATCAGAGCCACGCACATGCCAACCACCCAAACCCTCTGCCCTGCTGCCTGCTCTTCCCTCAGCTTCCTCAAGCACATCCATACCGCATTTGAAACCCCTGAATTTCACATTCTGTCCCTTCCCTCCAGCTCCCCTTTCCCACACTGGCCTCTTCCAAGTTGGGTCTTCCACACTTTGCCCCGATGCACCACCTCAGCCTGGCCCTCCAGAAGCCAAGAGCACGACATCTGTGGATCCAACAAAAGCAGGAATCTGCTCTCTGGCTGTCATGGCTTCTCCACCCCATCAGAGTGGCTGTGGCTACCTGGCAAGGAAACTTCAGGAATCCCCAGGAACATCTTCACCCTCCCAGCCCAGCCTGTGCAGCACCTCCCAGCTGCTGCCCTTCCTCACCACTGTAAATGAAATCTGCAATAATGAAATGGGTGATTTCAAAGCTTGGTAAGATGACGCTTATTTAATTCACTGATTGAATGACAGTAAATTTTTGGCTGTGACGTGCTTTATAAATTATTCTACACAGTTTCAGCACTTGTCCTGGTTATGCACATAAGGCACTAAAGATTTTGCCAAGATATCTAATAGACACATCATAATTAGCCCTATAATATTAAAAAACCCACCTCCTTTGATGCACATTTTTTCTTCTATTTTTGAGATAGGCACTTCAACAAAACACTGGATTCACAGCTCTTTCAAAGATGGGACAGAAGGAAAAAATGCACAAATTAATGTTTTCATTTTATGGTTCTATCAGGTTTTTCCTTCCTTTTCCTGTGCATAGGAAAAAGTGAAATAAAACAGCTCTGCAACAGAGGCATCACCCCTGGGCGAGGGCAAGCAGCATTCCAGTGAGGACACATCCATCCACAAAGGGCAGTGGGAGCCAAGGCATTACAAACATACCCATAAATGAGTATGGGGGAGAAAAAAAAAAAAAACAAAACAACCTGACAACAAAAAAAGCTCATTTTTCAAAAGCGTTATTATGACACAAAACATATTTTAATGTATTTTCAGCAAGGCACTGAATCCCCCCAGTATCTGCTTTGTGCCTCTTGGCAGCTCAAGAATGCCAGGGCGCCCCGTCCTCGGGGTGCCAGAACCAATCTGTTGCCAAGAGACACAAAACTGATATCACTGGTGAGTAAAGCCATCTTTGGGAACGTAGGAAACAGCCATCGACCTCATGTTTGGGGTTTGACTTAGTCAGCAAGACGTCAAGGAAGAAAAATTAACCTTTTGTTCTAAGGTTTAAAGCTGACCATTTGTATCCACCTCCGAGGGAGAATCAGCCTGCCTGAGCAGCATGCTTGTGTCTGGTGCTGCTCTGCATTCAAACAACGTGGTTAGGGGGGTTTAATGCTTATTTTTGTTTTGTGAGGAAAAACATAAAAATCCTGGGGAGGGGGAGGCTCTGACTTGGGGCATCTGGGCAGGTGAAGCATCCTCTGAGGAAACCCAAATGCTGGAGCTAGACCTCCCCATGACACTCAGAGAATTCCAGAATGGTTTTGGTTGGAAGGGACCTCAGAGCTCATCTAATTCCCCCACAATCTTCCACTAGACCAGGTTCCTTCAAGCCCCATCCAACCTCACCTTAGACACTTCCAGGTGTTGAACGTACCCACTCGTGTGGGTGCACACTGATGTGACCCAGGTGAGAGGAATTTTGAGACTCCAACTGTAAACATCCAAAAGTTTTCACATTTAAAAATCCAGCCACCAGCAAGCTCTTCAAATACTTATTACTCCAATTGATGAATAACCTGCGTATGTCCCTGCATTTGGTTCTGGCACCTCTCTTTCCCTCTTCCAACCTGCAATACAGATGCAAACCCTTTCAAAAGGAGTAGAATTTTTCTGCCACAAGTATAAATACAGATCGCTGCCCTTCCCAGTTATGGAAATAAAATTCAGTGCCTTCAGGATTCCTTCAAAATACAAAAATATAAAAACAACATGACTACTTTCGGATCTTCAGACTGTTTCTTTCAGGCTCTATCTGGACTGCTGCTTTTCCATTTGTTTCAGTGAAGTTAAATAGTTGGAAATTAAGAATCTAATTAAGAAATACAGTAATTAACTGTAATTAAGAGTTACAGCATGATTTGGAGGGTTTTTTCCCCCTAATCTGGAGCATAAATTTTTGCATGTTAAATTAAAAACTCCATTTAGGAATCAAAATGTTAGAAGGCGGTGAAGCAACTAGATATCAGTTTGATATTATCCAGGAAAGGTCAAATTTAAATTATAGGACATGTTTAAAACATTAAGTTGTTGGTGTAGCTTGCGGCTTTCGCATTTCAACTAATATACAGATATAAGAGCATATAGATATATAGAGGTATCCGTAGCACAGGTGTTCCCTACCAAATCACCTTCAGAGATGGAAAATTCAGCATTCCACACTGAATAATTAGGATTTCCAGGTGTTTTTTGTCCCAAGGACTCAGAAGCACAACAAACCTTCACCAGGACTGAAGAGCAAGGAATCCTGATAGATGGGAGCCTTAGTGCAAACAACCAAAAGTCGGTTGATGGAAACAGGTTGTGGGTTTTGGGGGGGATTTGTTTGGACTAGAAAATAAAATGTCTTGATATTATGAAAAGAGAAAAATATCCCCCAGTTGTGGGAAGGGAGCTGAGTTGTGCCAGACCAGCATGTGGGCAGAGAGACACAGGGGGGCTGGGAGGGGGTGAGGAGAGTTAAAATTCCTACCACAAAACAGAAAATGAGATTAAAGGAGACATTTTGGCCACGAGGCCTTCTTTCGTCTGGAGAAGGCCTCAAAGCCAAAGTGTCTCTTCTAATCCTATTTTCTATTTCGAGAGTGCATTTTAATAACCCCTTTGTATATGGTACAATGACTTTAGCAAGTCCTATTTTAAGCAGATTTTCCACACTAGAAGGCGAAATGGGTTAAAATAATTGCCCCGTACACCTCGCACGCGTGACACTTTGTTTAATCGGGTGTCGGACACTGGGGATGAACAATGCAGAACAAGGTCCATGGATAAAAGTGCCTTTCAGGATCAACAGCCCAAGGCATAGAATGGGGGAACCAGGCTGAGAAACACAGCTCCCTCCCACCCACATCCGGTCCCTCACCTTCCCACCTGGACAGGGACTTGGCTGATGTCACCACACCCCAAAATTCCTCCCTCTTTGGGTAGCAGGAAGAACTGGCCATGTTCCAGCAGGTGGGAGGAACATGCAGCTCCAATGTGGTGTCTCCAAAGGAGAGATCGCCCACAGCTCCACTATGGTGTCCCCAAAGGAGAGATAACCCACAGCACCAATGTGAGTCCCCAAAGGAGAGATCACCCACAGCTCCACTCTGGTGTCCCCAAAGGAGAGATCACCCACAGCTCCACTCTGGTGTCCCCAAAGGAGAGATCACCCACAGCTCCGCTCTGGTGTCCCCAGAGGAGAGATCACCCACAGCTCCGCTCTGGTGTCCCCAAAGGAGAGATCACCCACAGCTCCGCTCTGGTGTCCCCAAAGGAGAGATCACCCACAGCTTTACTCTGGTGTCCCCAAAGGAGAGATCACCCACAGCTCCACTCTGGTGTCCCCAAAGGAGAGATCACCCACGGCTCCACTCTGGTGTCCCCACAGCCACTATCTCATTGGCCAAGCTCACCTCTGTCTTGCTACATTTGCAAAAACCTGCACCTGGATGATGTTTCCTTCTTCACCACATATTAAAAAACCCACAAAATTGTGCATCCAGAGCACGAGCTTAGAAGTTTCACTTGTTTGCAACAAAACTCAGCCTTTCTTGAAGATATCAGGTGAAATCCTGTTCCTTAGGAGCACAACAGCCCAAGGGAGAGCCACCTGTGCTGGGCAGCCCATGCCTTCACCTCCCTGCCCTAGGTCATGTTGTGGGAGCTGAAGCTCCCCCATCACTGACTCTTGGTTGTCCATCTCCCTGCCCTTTTACAGTCCAAGTGATGGAGTCATCATCCCTGGAAACATTCAAAAAATGTCTGGGTGAGGCATTGAGGATATGGTTTAGAGGTGAATGGGCAGGAGGTACCTCCAGCAGGAGAATGAGTTCTGCAATCCCACAAAAAAGGGAATTTCCATGCCTAGAAGAACCCTAGTAGGACCCTTGGTTTCTGCTAAGGGAGGTTGTATGATGAAGTTCCCATGTAAAGATCATGGAATCATAGAATTGTATAAGTTGGAAAAGCCCTCTAAGATCACAAAGTTAATCCAACACTACCAATTCACCATTAAACCATATTCCTAAGTGCCCCATCTTGATGTTTTTTGAACACTTCCAGGGACGGTGTCCGCAGCACTGCCCTGGCAGGTGTTGCAAAATACCAGAAATATCAAACTACACACATGAAACTGCAAATATCAAAGTGACAGAAGGGGAATGGACATGCAGCAGTGAATGGGATGGCATCAAACAAGGGAAAGGTAAGGCTGATGAGAGAACTATTCATCTCTGATGATGAAAATTGGACTGGAACAACAGAAAAAAATCCAAGTTAGCAGAGAAACTCCTGAAAGAAAGAATATGCAAAACCAAAAAAACAATTTTGTCCTCCCTACACAGCATCAACCAGCAGCACCCAACCTCTAGGCAGCCCACAGAAGACCAGCAGTCAAATTGAATTAAGGAGGAGGTTCAAACACCACCAACCACCCAGCAGCTCCCTGTGCCCCTCCTTGATGGAGGCCACCAGCTATGCCTGGATGGCACAGGCAGCAGAGAAATTCAACCCCTCACCAGAGGGATCAACTGGGAAATACAGGAGAAAGCACCAACAGGCCTAAACATCACAGGGTGAGCTGCAGAAAAAAAAATTGTCATAAGGACAGGTTAAGTACAACTGAAATTTTTCTGCATCCCAGCAGCGCTTTGCGGTAGCCAATGCTCAGGGCCAACGGAATAAAACAAAGCAGGTGAGAAATACAAAAATCTATGTAGCATGAAATATCTCTAAGAGACTTGTTTAGTGAAATTAACTAGTAGTTTAATAGAAAAAAGCTTGATGTATGAGAGTGCTCCAATTTCTTCATAGAAATTAACATTTCAATCCTGTTTTTATCTAGAAGTCATTAAACTGTGCAACATGAATTATTGGAACTGTAGCAGAGAATTAACTCTATTCATCAAGTAAGTCCAAACAGTTTAGAGTGCATCTGTAATGAAAAAATAGCTCCACATTTCTATCTCTTCTCATTAAAGTAAACCAGTTTTCCCTCTCTCAGTATATAAAACTGTCTTCTCCTCATGTAATTTATATTACCATAAGCCAGCTCACATTCTAAACTATTACACGCCTCCAATTAATTTTTGCAGCTTTTGCCTGAAAATTTAATGAGATAGTAGTGTATGAACCTGCTGACTCCAGATTACATGTGTGCTTCCAATATTAATGTTGGCATAAAATAATCTGATACATACTTGATGAGAGCTTTCCACTATTGTGAGAGTAGTTAAGGGCAATATGTAAACCAATTCCACTGATTTTCCTTCTCCTCCCACCACGTCTGCCATAAAAAATACCCCCAAAACCAGCTAAAATTATCAGTCTGAAATTGCAGAGCCTTGAGTTAAGCACTCACGAGACAGGTAACATAACCAGAGCTTCCCTGGATGTTTCAAATTTATTTCTCACCTATTAACATTTATTTTAGGACTACATTTATTTCTAAATGCTTTTACTTTTGAATGCTGAAGAGGAGAGGGACACCAAGGCCACGTTGGCTGGGGTTTGGAGCAGCCTGGTCTAGTGGAAGGTGTCCCTGCCCATGGCAGAGGTCGTGTGGAACCAGATGAGCTTCAAGGTCTCTTTCAGCCCAAACCATTCTGTGATTCTGTGCTGGGATTTACTTCTCCCCAAAAAGAAGGACATTTTAAATCCCCATCAATGCCACCCTAACATTCACAGCGCTTGAAAAATTGAGAGTTTGCATTGGTGCTGGAAAACCAAGGGGGATTTGCTTCCCAAGAGTTTCCTTGGTTGCTTTCTCTTTGCAGCTCATTTTATGGGGATAACTCTTAGTTAATTTTATGAACTGTTCTCCAGCATATTAGACAAATAACCTTTTCTTCAGAAGGACACATTCTTTGAGACTAACATTAAAAGGGAAAAATTGTAATATTCCTTTCCACTGTGACTTCAATTTACAACCACATATTGGGCATAATATGATTTTAATATCTACGTGCCCAAGAGAAAAATTGGCAAATGCGATGCCCTGCGAGATCAAATAATTTTATATATAGACTTAAAAACACTCATTTGGCACTCTTTGGTACAGCCCTGAATTTATATTTACAGGAAACTATAAACTGCTCGTGGTGAGTCACAGAGTCCCTGAAAACATGGATTTTGCACCGAACTGGCAGGAGCAGGGAAGCTGTGCCAGGGAGCTGGCACAGCCTGGAAATGGGAGCCCAGTGGCTTTTACACGGAGCCCCACTGCAGCCCAGCACCTATCCCAAGTAAACCACCCCCTTGCACCATTAACACCTGCATTATCTCTGTGTTCCAAGCACAGCAGAGAAGCTGCTGAATGCAGGAAGAATTCTGGCTCAAGGAGATGACGTTTTGGGACACAGACACAGCAAAGCCAGAATGTTCCAGCACTTGTCAGCAGAAGAAGCCTCACACCCTCTATGTGATGCACAGAGCCTCAAAACTCAGGTCTCTCTGAGACAGGAGGAACAAACCAGTCAGATAAAAGATTGGGAGAAGGGATGGACAGAAGTGGATGGCAGGAGAAAAAATATACAGCAAGTGTGGAGGCCAACGACTGCACACTTTTAACAGCTCCCAGTGGCTTCAAATCAATTTACATTTAAAATAAATGAATTAAATCTGATAATCTCTGATACCACTCAACCTATTTGCTCCAGGGCACTGAAATTCAAATATTCTCCAGTTCTGAAAATAGGCTTTCACCCACACAACAGACAAATGAAGACAAAGAGTCCTCAGCCCAAACGCCACCTCCCTGGTTTTCACACCATCAAATGGCAAAATCCGTGGTGTTCCATGGTGTTCAAGGCATTTCACTACTATGACTTTTGCCCCTTGCAGTCCATCTCCTGCATTTCTAAGGTAGTTCTAAAAAGAAATATTTTGGGTTTAATTCCAGAAAATCACGCCAATCCAGATGACACCAAGCAAACAAAAAAAAGGGACATCCACCCCTGGCTCGTGAGAACCCCTCAACCTTCATCCTGCTGCCACACTGGATGGGACCACACCAAAAAAAGGGATTATTGCACTGATTTTGACTAAAAAGAATTTTTCTGGTTTGGCAGGCAGCTATTTTCATCTGGGATCTGATTTTCAGCAGGCTGTCCTGACACAGTCACGATGCTGGGAACCAGTGGTCCAGCCTGTAACACACACGTGATGATGCATATCTACATATTTATATCCACAACTCACTGGACTCTCTGTTGAGGCTGGTTTACCTTTTCTTTTACAGATTTTAAAAAAATCAACCATGCACTTTTTTTTTCACACAAGCATGTCCTTACACTTAACAACTGCTCACACCTTTGTGCGTCAAAAGAAACATGTAATTAAATTAAGAGATGCACACACTCTTCCTTTTCTCCTGTCTCTTCTCCTTGAATGCCACACCAGATAGCAAATCAAAATCTGCATTTAAATAGAATATTTTTAATGTATGAAAGTGGGCGGCCTGAGGGTAAAGAGGTATTGCATTCACTCACCATATGCACAAAATTGCATTTAAAATGTGATACTACGCTTTAAAAATTTATTGAATTTTTTCTCATTTCAGTACCTTTTGTTTTATTATAACAAAATCTTCTGCTCTACAGAGAATTTTGTATCAAAGCCTGCTAATAAAAATAATGTGATATTACATCATTTTATCAATTTAATCTCGAGAAAAAGGATGATATTCAATCACATCTCATAAGTCACTATCTCTGGTAATTCCGGCCATTATTCAGTGCGAAATCCAAGCAGTCGGAATTCATTAACACAGGGCTGCTACAAATCTGCATTTTCCAGACTTTGTCAGAAAAGGCAGCAGCCCGAACTCAGTGACCTGGATCTAACATCCTTTCAGCAGAGAGGGCCTGGCTGCCCAAGCCCAGCTCCCTTCCTGTGCTGGGACAAAGCCACCGGCCAGGTCACGGGGGCTTGGGGAGCCCTCACTGCCAGAGCAGCACCCTGGCTCTGGGGGGAGATCCTGGGGTGGCTCCCTGCAAAACAAGGGGCTCTCCCCTCCTGGGATGCCAGCACCAGTGACATCTGTCAGGGCTGAGGTGTCACATCCCATCGGGCAGCCCGCGGGGTGACGGCCACCCAGCGGTTTTGGCACTGCGTTATCAGGTCAGCACCTTCAGGGGGAAAAAAATGATGAAAAGAGTGGATTTTGAGGTAAATGGGATCTTGAAGTAGCTGCAGTGAGAGGCTGCTAAAATCACAGCGAGGTTTGTGGGTGTGGTGGAACCCCAACCTTGCTGTGCCACAGGGGACAACAGCAAAGCCCTGCCAAACTCACTGGTGCAAAATCCAGCCACAGTTTAGCAAAGCCCTTGCTGTGAGGATGCTCAGTGTGTCAGCAGGTTTCCATATCCCACCCACCTCCCAGAGCCCCTTTTGTGGCTGAGAGATGCTCTCCATCCCTTGTTGCCCTCACAACCCTTCTGCTGGCCACCCAGCAGCTTTTCCACCCAGCCAGGAGCAGCCTCCCACCAAAACACTCCCAAACCCAGGAACATGAGAAGTCCCAAGCAGGAACGTGCTGTCTTCCAAGAATTTTCCATTGACTCATCCATAAAATCATAATAAAAGTAACAATTTAGTTCTAATTAGACCATATTTTGTGACCAATGACTTCAGCTCTTCACCAAACAAACAAGCTGAGGAAAGCTCCTAACAGTGCTTGTGTTTATTGCTGTATAAAGGTACAGCTGCTGCACAGGAACAGAGTCCCAGCCAACTTCAGTGGCATCAGTCCTGGTTACCAGAGAAGATCTCTTTAGTCTACCACATTTCTCAATATCTGTAAAAACTACAGTGATTTCCAGTCCACAGCTCAGGTAGAGTTTGAAGCAACCCCAGTGTTGTGCTCCAGAAGCACCTTCAACACCCCACAGATCACAGACTGACAGAATGGTTTGGCTTGGAAATGACATTTAATGATCATCTGATCCAAAGCCCAAGGCTGCAGAGCATTTCCACTGACCACAGGTCCTACTCTACTCTCACCAAAGCCTGCAGCATTGAAAAGCCACTTTGGCTGGATAAATTTAATTTCCCCATAGAAATAAGGCATTTCAGCATGGACTCAGGGAATGGTTTGGGTTGGAAGGGAGCTTAAAGCTCATTTAGTTCCACCCCCTGCCATGGCAGGGACACCTTCCACTATCCCAGGTTGCTCCAAACCCTGTCCAACCTGGCCTTGAACACTGCCAGGGATCCAGGGGCAGCCACAGCTGCTCTGGGCACCCTCTGGCCTTACACCCTCACAGCCAAGATTTTCCTCCTAACATCTCATCTAAATCTACCCTCCTGCAGCTTGAAGCCGCCCCTCTTGTCCCTTGTCACATGGCTGTACCTGCTGCCGAGCTCCTGCTGCTGAAAACAGGCTGAAGGGAAATCACTGCACCCAGGAAACGCCTCTGTATCAGCATCATTTTGGCTTATTCTGCACAATTCACACTTCAAACAGAGATCCTTTTCCATTTTCTCCCTCCTTTGGTAGATACCAGTGAAACATCCACCACTGACAGCAGCCACACTGGATTACTCTAATGCAAGTCAGATCTACATTGCCCAAGACCTTGCCTAGGAGAAAAGCATCTCCTAAGTGAGCAGCTTAAACCCACAGAGCAGCAAAACCCCACCCACAACCACCACCAACCCACTGCTGCTCTCGTTTGAAAAACATTACAGTGCACTGCCAGTCACACAGACACAAATCTGCAGCAAAACTCCGAGCCCAGAAAGGTGAAAGTGATTATGTGTGAGAGCAGATGAGGCTGTTGCAATTCCAGAATAAAATGGTAATGTGCTGTTGGTAGCGAGCGGTACATTGTTTTAACGTGTTGTGATATTTATAAATATATGAAGTTTAAATAATCAGATGACAGAGAGTTCCTTTTCATCTCCTGAATGTTTATTATTCTTCACACATTAGCACTTTTTCCCCCAAATGTTATATCTTCTGCCATTTATAATTAATTTTAACAGCTTCTGCAACTTATCCCACAGGTTGTTGCTGTTTCTTTTAAACAGCGTGCTGCTGAGAAATTGATTTGTTTGCTCTGTGTGCCTACAGAAATCACATTATGAAATATGCATAAATGTCATTTCTTGGGCTGCTTCTGAGGATTAGCAGAGAAGAAAAGCTTGCTGAGGAAAAGGAAGAGACAAACAATAACAAAGCCCAACTTAACACTTAAATTCAGCCACATTCCCAACCCCTGAATATGGGCAACTCCACGGACTACACTGCATTTACCATTCTGATGGTGTTGTTTTGATACATACACATTATTTATGGATTTTTCCAACAGTCACCCTTTCATACACATGTAATCAGAGCAGACTCTTATCCCCAGCACTTTCCCATGCATGGGCTCAAACAGGTCCTTCCTCTCCAGCCCAAGAAACCACAGCTTGGAGCCCCCATTTGATGCCTCAGGTTTGGCTTTTCTATTTTTCAGATTCAGTGCTCCTTTAGTGTGTGGGTCTGGGTTCACATTATGGGATGGTGAGCTCTGTGCACAGAGCAGGGAGACAAAACAATTCCTGCTCCAGCTGGGCACCAAGGACAAATGAGCCAAATCTCAGCCCAGGAGCACAAACCCCGTGGGCTGGAGAGAGAAAAACAAGCAGGGTGGGAGTGCCTGGGCTAAAGCTGGGCTGGGACAATGAACTGCAAGGTGCAAATGGAGCAGAGCTGATCCCAGGGAGAGACCCCGTGCCAGGCTGTGCATTTTGGGGCCATTTTGGGTCATCTTGGGGGCAGCCCTGGCTGGGCTCTGGTGCTGCCCAAGGTGGATCCATGGAGGCCTTTTAAAAAAACCCTGCCTCATTCTTTAGCCCTGTCTAGTCTTTGTTCCAGGTCAGCCCTTCCAAGGCATCACCGTGCCCACAGGGTCAGCAGAGAGCCTGCAGATGGCACCTGGGACAGTCACACTCTCAAAGGTTTTATGACCAAACAAAATCCCACATCCCAGCTGCGCAGTCCAACATCACAGAATCTGAGCTGGAAGAGATCCACAAGGATCACCCAGTCCAACTGCTGGCCCTGCACAGGACAGCCCCAAGAACCACAGCATATGCTGAGATTCCAGACCAACAAAGCACAGCAGCACCCATGGATTCAGACAAAAACAACTTTTCCCCAAAGTCTGGAGCAGGACCTGCCCGGCCCTGCCCAGTGGAGGCAGAGGCAGCTTCCAGGGATTGCATGGGATGCAAGGCAGCTCTGCCATGCTATCTCCCACTGCAGAGCAGGCTGAATGACACGTTCTGAAATGCAAACCAGATATTTTTCTCGGAGACTTCGTTAGACACATCACTCTCCTATATTATTACAGAGGGCTGTCAAAACAGCCTGGTGGGAAAGCTCTTCCCCAGACATGTACAAGTATAAATTGTCATAGTAAAAAGTAAATTCCATTAACGGCAACACAGTCATTATTTTGCATAATAAAAGTAAAGGCTCTTTGCTTGTGATCTATGTATTTACGACCATGGAACCAACTAGCACTTTCTCTTTTCTGATGCCTTTGTTAAAATTACAAGATAATTGGTTGCTGTTGCAGATATTAATGTCTGATAACAAAGTGCCTAAGGCAGGAAAGCTGAAGTGGCAGTGAAACAGCACCAGTGACAAACCTCAAATTCCTGTTCTCCGAGGAGTAACCAAACCAACTGAAAGAAAATAGTAATTTTTAATTTGTATCATCACAGGCATTATTTGAATGATGCATATTGCAAATTCAGAGCAAAACTTTTTAAAAATACACTTTTAAAATACACATCTCTTCATTCTGGCTATGAAACCCCCCAAAAACCCAACTGAGACATTTCAAGGACTCTTCAGAGTTCAGAATACCCCAGCATTCTGAGGGATTTCAAAGAATCAGTGTAAGTCCTAAAACAAGCTGGGAAACATCTCTGCTCTAGAAACTGATATATTTCCACCCATAAGGGAAAAAAATTATTTTGAAATACCTGAGTTCTCAGTGATTAGTGCCACTGCATTCCCAAAAACCTGCACTTCCAGAGCATGTCCATTCTGGTTGGAAGCAGGAGCGATGATACACAGGAACACTCAGCCCTCCCTGAGTTTACACACACGTTGTGTTTATGAATAAAATTGCAGCTTCAAGTCTCAGCCATGATGAGCAATTGGGAGCCTGGCTGTTATAAATACCATGCCAATTGCAGCAAGCTGGGTTGGGGATAGTGTATATTATTTATTACAATTTAGTCTGTCATGGAATTAGGCACATTGAGCCAATTTCAATATGAGCACAGGGGGAAGAAGAGATTACATTCAAATGAATAAAGTTGCATTGAAAACAATACAATGTCATCTGGTAGCTTTTTTTTTTTTTTTCCCCCATGAGCTGGCTCATTAATAGGAAAAAAATAACCTGCAGTTACTCACTCTGCACCTTCTCTGTCCCCTCTCCCTTCCTGTTGCGAAACCAGGGACATTTCTGGCATCTCCTCTGGGAAACTTGATGGCAATTGCTCAAAAGCTCAAGGATGGCAAGACCCCAAGGTGTAAATAAGAAAAACAAACATCTGCATCTGCTGTTACAAAGGATTCCTCACTAAAAGTCATTCACTATTAGTTTTTTAATTTTTCTTCTGTGATGGACACGATACCATTAATTTAATTTCAACTTGCATTTCCTATTAGTATAATCTACTGAGTTATCTCCACAGCAGTAGCAAAATCACTTTACGGTGAGCTATATCACTTCAGAGTTAATTACATGTATTTTAGGTTTGATAAATGAAAATAGGGTCTGTGATTAATTGAAGGACAATCAATATGATCCAGCTATTAGACAGCTTGATGAGGTATCCAGTGTATGAATATAATCTATAGTAATCAGCTAATTGAAGACTGGGGGACTAAAAAGATTTTAAGAAATCCGAGCTTCAAATATCCCAATAAAATGGATGAAGGAAGAATGCTCACAAAACCAAGGAGGGTTTAAGACCCGTTCCTATTTTGGTTGGTTTTAAACAAAAAGAAATTGCTTCACTGACTTAAAAAAACTGCTTACTGTGATAAAACACAGAAAACAAGATGGATTTTGTAAGTGAATCATAAGAGTATTTCTTATTTACCTCCCCCAAACTCCTTGAATCATATTTTACTAACACCTTGCGATTCCTGGAGCTGACAGAGATGGTTAAATAGTTTCATTAAACACACTCTGTCTTGGTGCAGCCACATCCTCCATCAAATTAAACAGTCAAAGAGTTGAACAAATGAACCTTTTTCATCTCTTTTGACATGAAACCAAGTGTGCAAAATGGGCATATACCGATGTGGGTTAGGCTTGTGATTCCAAAGGAGAGCTCAGGAAGGGAGAAAATAATCAATAGGAGCAAAGCTGGAGTGTTCCACGTTCAGAAAAATATGGAATTGGCGAGTGCAATCCGTCCAGCATCAGCATAAATGCTGACAACTGTTAATCTACTGTAACCCTGATTAATGGCTGCAGTTGTCCATTAATACCAGGCGTTTTAACTTACTACTAAAATTGATTAGTCAGTTAAGAATTCAATCCTAATGCTCAATAAAACTGCACTTTCTCTGCAAAGGCAGTACAGAAAGAGGTGATGCAGCCAGCAGCACTGCCATGCCTGAGGAGGGGCAGAGGAGAGGAGGAGCAGGGTGCCATTCCCAGGGCCATTCCTGGCTGGCACATCCATCTCCATGATCCTCTCTCCAGATCTGCTGTCTGAGGTGGAAATACTCGAGTTCAGTACTTTGGGGAAACCCACCTGGGCACCACCTCAGGCTGGGATGTGCCCCTGGGAAGGACAATCCCCCCAGGCTGGGTATTGCAGATGGAGTCTCCTTCAACACAGGGGTCTGGCCTGACCTTCCCAACTCCTCCTCTTCCCCCTCAACACCACCCTGTGCTTTTCTACCTTTCCCAAGCCGTAACTTCCATCATATTATTATTTCCCCACCCCTTTTGCTTTCCCAGCACCAGCCACGCTTCAGTGTGTACAGAAGGGACTCAGCAAACACCAAGGGGGAAATGTCAGTTCTCTGCATCACTTGTTTTTCCCCAAATGTCATGTGGGGGTACAGGATTTCACACCACGTTACAGCAGCAGTGCCATGGCTACGGAGCTCTCCCAGCTCCCGCTGCAAACCTTTCCTTCCAGGGGGCCCTTTGCCATGGATACTTCAAACACCTGATAAAAGGATTTTAGCATCTAAAAAATCAGGTTTTGGGCTGCACCTGGAGCCTGGCAGCTAGCGGGGATGCTGGAGAAGGAAACCAAGGAGGCAGCATCAGTGCAGAAGGGAAGAACACTCGGTGCCAAGAAAATCATTTGTCATGAGAGAAATACCTTTTAAAAGCTGTCTTCAGATTCAGCTTAGATGAAGGAGATGTTTTCTGAACAGGTAAAGGCAGAAAAGCAATTCTGAGGGTCTCTTTGCCAAGGGAGATGTGCTTTAGAACCAAAAATACACATCCTTTCCTTTAGGTCCCCCTAAAAATCATAGAAACACAGAATTGCAGATTGGTTTGGGTCAGAAGGGACCTTAGAGATCATTTACCTACAGCCCCCTGCCAGGGCAGGGACACCTTCCATTACACCAGGCTGCTCCAAGCCCCATCCAGCCTGGCCTTGGACAGTCCTGGTGCTCACAATCCTCCCAAGGATGCAGGGGCAGCCACAGCTGCTGTGGGCACCCTGTGCCAGGGCCTCACCTCCCTCACAGGGAACAATTTCTTCCCTATATCTAATCTAAATCTACCCTCATCTAGCTTGAAGCCATCCCCCCTTGTCCTATCACTATGTGCCCTTGTGAAAAGTCCCTGAGGAGAGCAATAAATGACAGCTAAAAAACAACCCTGGAAGCAACAGAAAGAATCTGCTTTGGGCACTGGCAGCACCAACTCACAGCTGCAGATCCAGTTTGACCTCTTCACATGATTATGGAGCTGAATTACTGTAAAGGTTCTCTAAGCACACCCTCCTCCAGCATCCCTGCCCAAGCAGCAGCCCCTGGAGACAGGAGCAGTAATTTGGAGCACTCAGGGAGTGCAGCAGTGGAGCCTGGGGTAAGATGCTGTTTTCAATTAACATTTTCTAAGTGCTGCTGAAAGCAGACTGAAGAGGTGCTGAAGTGACCAAGCCGTGGTCCTGTTGCAGCCAGATGCAGCCAAAGTCTTCTGAAGCTGACTCCAGAAAGGTGGGAATAGCACCAAGACTGCATTTAGGTGCATTCAGGATTCCTGGCCACTGGGACTCCCAAGGAAGTTCAGGTCTGACACATCAGTGCCATGGGAGCTCCCAGTAAGAGAAGGAATTAGATCAGCATCACCTCACCCAGAGCCAAACCCATGGTGGGATCAGCCCTGTGGAGGCTGCAGCCCTGCTCCCCCATGGATTCACTGCCAGTGGTTTGCCAGGATGCTGAGGCTTTCCTCACTTTCACATAGCACCCCTTTCCATGGGCCCAGAACTGCCAAGGGCACTCTGAGCACTGCAGACACTGCACACCTCACAGGTGATGGGAATGCCAGCAGCCTCTGGAGAGGCTCTGGGGACCAGACACTCTGCTCACTGCCCCTGTTACATTAAACACTTCAGAGGGACAGTAAAACTTGTTAACAAACTGTCAGAAATAAAAAAAAATACCAGGAGAAAAGGAAACTCCACACAACAAAATACCTGGAAGCCACCAAGGACTTTGGAATAAATCCACAGCTGATTCATAAGGACAACCCAGGACACAGGCTGGATTTTTTTCTTTATTTACCTGACCAGCAGCCTGGAAAACAGTGCTTCTGCACTGGCAGCACCCGAGGACATGAGCTGATTTTTCGTGATCTGCCAGGCTGCAAGACCAGATGCTGTGGCTGCTTCTTCCTGGAAACATTCAAGGTCAGGCTGGACAGGGCTCTGAGCAACCTGATCCACTGGAAGGTGTCTGTGCTCGTGGCAGGGGGTTGTAAGTAAATCATCTTTAAGGTCCCTTCCAACCTAAACCCTCCTGTGATTCTGTGAGAGCCCCTGGTGTTCCCAACCCGCACATCCCACACTTGTCATGATTACAGCAGCACCAGAAATGATGCAGTGGCCTCCTCTGCAAAGCCCTTTAATAACATTAATGTCTGTCAGGCCAGACTTTAAGTATTAACATATGGGGAGAAAGCCAAATAACTTAATATTATTGTGTGTGCATCTGAAATAACACTCCACAAGGCCTCTTATACCGAACATTAAACCTGCTTAAGAGAAGACATTTGAGCAGAATCAATTATTTTGCAGTAATTCTTCACATTGAATGAGGCATTTTAAGTATATGTTGTCACAGCAGAACTCTTCACATATTTAAAAGCACGTTTTCCATGAAATTTAGTTACAAAAACAATAATATGAATGTGAAATTATCCTTTATGCAGCAAAAGGCTTGAGAGCAAATCCTTCCCATGTCTGTAGACAGGAATATTCACAACATTACACCAAAAGTCCTACCAATACTTCATTATAAATTTCTCCCCTTATATTCAGGGAATTAGAAAAATCTCTGCCTAGAGGGGATTGTTTCCATAAACTCAGTGCACAGGGGTCTCAGTACAGGCAGGAATGTTTATGGAAAATCTGAGATTAGGACATTTCAAACTGACTGGTTTCAAGTTGCACACATGTAAATCTATAAATAGCACGGGAAATGTGTGTATGAAAAGGGAGAAATAACACATTGTGCAAAAAAACCAAGTTTGTCATTACAATGGAAAATGAACATTTTTTTCTATTTGACTAAAAATCTAATTTACTACCAAGCTATTCCATTTTGCTGCTAGATTGCCACGAGTGTTATCTCCAGGAGTTTTTAATACCAGCTCATGCTTACAGCCCTCAGCAGGTTCTCTGCAGCAGGATGGGTTTAACCCTGCCAGTGACTTCCCCAGGAGCACAGCTGGGACACTTCTCCTTGCTTTGGGACCACACCTTGGCACACAAACAGGAGCTCCAGTGCAGCCCAGCAACTTCAAAGCACACAGAAACAGTAAAACCCAGGTGTTAAAATGCTGGGCAGCACCCTGATGCTCAGGCAGGAACCCCACAATGCTGGGCTTGATCCACCTCCTCCTGCCATCCCAGAAATGGGCACTGGGAGGGGGTGACACTCTGAGGACATACCTGTAGGAGGGCACACACCTCCTAAAATCCCAGAAATGGGCACTGGGAGGGGTGACACTCTGGGGACGTGGCCTTAGGAGGACACACACCTCCTGCCATCCCAGAAATGGGCACTGGCAGGGGGTGACACTCTGGGGACATGCCCATAGGAGGACACACACCTCCTGCCATCCCAGAAATGGGCACTGGCAGGGGGTGACACTCTGGGGATGTGGCCATAGGAGGTTACATATCTCCTAAAATCCCAGAAATGGGCACTGGCAGGGGGTGACACTCTGGGGACATGCCCATAGGAGGACACACACCTCCTAAAATCCCAGAAATGGGCACTGGCAGGGGGTGACACTCTGAGGACATGCCCATAGGAGGACATACACCTCCTGCCATCCCAGAAATGGGCACTGGCATGGGGTGACACTGGGCACATGCCCACAGGAGGTTACACACCTCCTGCCATCCCAGAAATGGGCACTGGGAGGGGGTGACACTCTGGGGACATGCCCATAGGAGGTTACACACCTCCAGCCATCCCAGAAATGGGCACTGGGAGGGGGTGACACTCTGGGGACGTGCCCATAGGAGGTGACACACAGTGGGATGCACAGGCTGTGGGTAGGAAAGAACATTCCAAGTTGCCAAAGGAATGATGCTGGCAGAGCTCAGGGTGGGTCCTGCCACCACCAGGATGGGATGGCCAAAGGATCCCTCTGGTGCAGCACTTCTGCTGGGGCAATGCACCATTACCCACCATTACCCTTAGTCCCTGAGGACTCTCAATAGTATTTTAACAAGAATCACCTTGGAAATGGTGTTGGTGATGTCCAAGCTCACAGCTCTCATGGCAGAGGTGCTCCTGACCTGCCTGGCTGCAAGGTGAGCCAGGCTTGCCCCAGGTACTGTCCTCACTGCCCCTTCACAGAACCACAGGGTCACAGGAAACAATCCAGAGCCACCCCTGCCATAGACAGGGACACCTCCCACTGTCCCAGGCTGCTCCAGCCTGGCCTTGGGCACTGCCAGGGATGCAGGGGCCGCCAGAGCTGCTCTGTGTAACCTCTGCCATGGGTGCTTTGCACTGAGTACAGCAACTGCAGGACATGCCCTGACAAGGGACAAAAGACCACACTGATGACCATAGGGTCATCAAAAGCTTTAAAGACAGCAATTACATCAGATGGATAAAATATATACTGCAACATCGAAATTAAATTAAAAATTAAATTAAAATTATTTTAATTTAGCTGACTCAGTTGGGATAATCCTACCCTCTACAGCATTAGGGCTTTGGCCAGTGAGGCACTGCAATCTCCTGAAATCTTATTAATTCAGCTAACTGCACTTTGCCTCCACTTTCTTCTAATTTTAGATTGAAACTCTCTACAGCAGAGCCCATGCAGGGTGAAAGCAAATTTTAAACATTATGCTTTGCTGAAATGTACTGCAAGTATATTTTCTTTTGAAAGAGGCAGGGTGGATCATTTCACTGAAGTTCTCAGGATGTGAATATTTGAGGGCAAGCTCTGCTTTTGCAGTTCCAAGGGAAGGGGACAGCGAGGGAAGGCAGCACTGCTGGTACCACAGAGCTCCTCAGAAATTCCTGCTGACACAGCTTCCTCTTCATCTTTGTCTCATATCAAGTTAGTAGTCAATGTGTTATTTTAACAGCATGACAACAACTATACAGAATGTCAAATAGTTACCTTTTATCTGGAATTTTATTCCTGCCATATATTTCAATGGAAATATACAACTTAATGTTGCAACATATTTCATGGTGAAAAGGGTAATAAAAAAAACTATAGACTGTGCACTTCCCCTACAACGTAAAGGAGGAACACACTGAAAATCTACTGTTTGCTACTCTTTGTTGTCCAAAATCTCCACAATAACCTACTGTGTCTGAACTATAAACATTGCTCTTTTCAAGGCTTTTATCGTCTTAATGAAACAAAATATAAATACAAAATACACTCAGAATCCATCTGGCCAGCCTCAGTTTCAGTTCCAGACTGATGTAAGGCTACAGACAGAGGACAAACCCTTCAGACCACACTTAGACCCCACTACATGGCAGCCTGGTGTCCCTCACCCTGGAGTGAGGTGCTTTCAGAACTCCAGGGAAGAAAACCAGGATCAGGAAATTTTACATCAGCAGGTGCAAAGCAAAACCCCTTTCTTATCTCCTGCACCATTCTGGTATCAGAATGCTGGGGGTGCACTCAGGAGCTCCTTCTGGAATCTCAAAAAATGCACACAGAATCACAGAAGAGCTTGGGCTGGAAGGGATCTTTAAATGCTGTTTAGTCCAGCCCATCCCGCCGTGAGCAGGGACATCTTCAACCAGACCCAGCTGCTCCCTGCCCATCCACCCTGGCCTTGGACACTTGGAGGGATGAGGTGTCAAATGCCTCCCCCTGTCTGACATGTTTTTAGTAATGCTCTCAGCAAACTGAAAGTTCCCGTGTTTCTTCAGAGAGAGACATTTCCCTTTCTAAGTAAACTACAGACCAGGAAAGAAATATTCCCTGTCATTTTCCATACAGATGACAGCTGGCTAATTAGTGAAATTATAGCTTTGTCAATATCACTTCATTCGCTCAACCCCTCTTGCTATTTAAAAAAAAAAAAAAAAGGAGCTGAAAGATGCAAACTCTTTCCCATATTTGTGTTTACCCAAGAAAAGTGTCCCTTTTGGAGGGAGGCCTGATGGGCAGAGCTGTGACAGCCACAACATCTACATGGAGCAGTCTGCAGGACTCATTTACCACTCCCATTTAAGGTCTCCTGGCTTGGTCACGTCCTACATGAATAATTATATACAAATACACTGCTGGAGCACGAGGAGGACAGAAGTTTTAGGTGTTGAGAACACGAGGTATCTTAGGTGAAGGATGCTCAGCAAGTTTCCTGATGGAGGATGGATTTACCTGAGGACTGTCAGGCTTCTGAGCTTTCTCCTCCTGCATCCATGCTGAGTGGAATTGTTCTGCCCCCACTGTGCACCTTCCAGAGTACACAGCAATCTACCAAAAATCCATCAGACTCTGCCTTCCTATGCATCCCAAGTTTTTATGTTAGTCTAGGTCTGCCCTCCAGCAGCACCTGCCTGGCAGGGGTGCACAGCCTGAGAGCTGCAATTAACTCCCAGTGCCATGACTTTTCCCTGACCAGTTAAACCAGAATCACTACCTGCAGTCCTTGATGAGGTCAAAAAATGGAAGAGGATGGCACCACTGCAGCTGTATAAACCAAGACAGTGCTCCAAGGCCAATGTCCCAGCCAACTGCTCCACTGCCAGCTCAGGACTCGGCAGAGAAGCCTGCAGGACCTGCTCTGACCCCCACCAGAGGAGGTTTCCAGAAACATGACTACACTCTGAGCTCCCTCTTGGCTTTCAGAAGCTGCACAGCAGCCTCCAGCTCACCCACAGGCTGCCTGGTGCCCCTAGAAACAGCAGCCACACATCAGGGCACCCTCAAAGGATTGCCAAGCCCTGCTCTATTCACACCAGGGCAGGTACAACCCCACAGTCCCAACCTTTCCTGGGCCAGGCATGAGTTCAGCCTCTGTATTTGCCCAGCAAACCCATGCAGCCTGCAGTCATGAGAACAGGAACAAAGCAAAATCACTGAATTCCCTGGTTTTGTTTGTTGGCACTGATTCCTCTTCAACTGCATCCTCTCTCAGCAGGAAAGCCCAACACACTGGATGCCCATCCATCTTGGGGTGACACCAGCTGATGACACACAGCTGGTGACAGCAGGCTGGGACAAGTCCCCTTTGTTTTGGGGAGCTCCCCAGGATTACTGCTCCAGGTCCCTCCTTGAGAAGCAGCCTGCCCTGGAAGCACCAGGATGTGCTGCCAGCCCCATCCCAGGGGACTCTGCTGGCAGGGCAGAGATGAGCAGGGTATTCTATCAGCAGGGTGACCAGGTGATGGAAGGAATGATGCATCTGACTCCATGTTCTCAGAAGGCTAATTTATTATTTTATGATACTACATTACATAAAAGAATATTAAACTAAACTATACTAAAGAATACAGAAAGGATACTTACAGAAGGCTAAAAAGATAATAATGAAAACTACTGACTCTCTCCAGAGCCCCAACACTGCTTGGCACTGCTTGGCCAGAGAGTGAAAACAACTCATAGCAGAATCCAATGGAACAATCACCTGTGGGTAAACAATCTCCAAACACATTCCACATGAGCAAAACACAGGAGAAGCAAATCAGATAAGAACTGTTTTCCTTTTTCTCTGAGGCTTCTCAGCTTCCCAGGAGAAGAATCCTGGGCGAAGGGATTTTTCAGAAAATATGACTGTGACAGCAGGGAGCTCCAGAGATCTCCAGCACAGCCTGGGCACACCCTGCTCCTCACCCTTCTCCTGCCAGCAGCCAGAGCTCCTCATCTCCTGGAGACCTGCTGGGCTGCTTCAAGATCTGCCCTTGGCACAAAGGCTGTGAAAGCTGGAGTGCAGAGCACCACATCCCACAGCTTCTCCCTTCCCATAGGAGAACCTTCCCAGCTTTGACCCAGCAGCTTCATCATTTTGGTTCACCATGATCACCATGCAAGAGGACACAAGCCCATCACCAGCACCTCTCCAACCACACCAGCTCCTCGGTGGGAGCTGCTCCCTTCACCCTGGAAAGACCCAGCCAACCCCTCAGCTCTGCTAATCAAGGCAGAATGGCAACCCCAGCTGGATGTGGGAGAGCCAACAAGAAGCCAAAGGCCATTTTGGAAGGATCTGAAAAACTGCTGAGCGGTGATTTATTCAAGAGATTCATCAGTTCACCAACTTTCCGAGGCTTCGGAGATGGTAGAAATGTAACAAGTGAGTCTCTTGCATGAATAAAAAATTACGTTTTACATAAATTAAATATATAATTTGATTAAACATGTTTATGTCTCTGCAGTGACATTTAGAATAGGAAGTATTCATTTTCTGTTTTGAAAGGAAAAAACTCTTTCAAATGTAATTTGAAGCTGTCAAACCAATCTTCTTTACAGATCTTTTAAATGTCACATACCTTCGAAAGGGGATGGCAGATTCCTTTTAAATATGCAATTGCAAACAGTCCAAGCAAAATCAAGAATTTATTAAAATATGCTACTGACATTTATACTGATTAGGTATAGCCCTTTCCTCACTCCCTTTCGATAGACTCCCCTACAAAAGATGTGTCACAACAGCTCCCATTAACTCTGTGCTCGCTCTAATTCCCCAGCACACAACACCAGCCCTCCCCAGCCAGCAAAATCCAGATGCAGGAGAAGAACCTCCTCTTCTCTAGGGGCAATAATACGGATTTGTTCTCCCTCTACATGAAGAATTGTACTTTTTGATGATTTCTTACCAGCATGCCTGAAATTTACAACCAAAAATATTAACTGCACTTACTTTAAATCAAGTGGAGCACTACCCCTAATGGCTTTAAATGGGAGAGTGTGTTAATCATACACACAAAGAAAACCCACTGCAACTCATTTGCAATAACTTCACAGGAGCAACCTGTATGTTTTGCTTTATAATAACAATATCTATCCTTTGATTATTCTTTATTTACCCCACCTAGAATGCATTTCTGGACTGGTTTTCCTTTCCCTTTTCCACCAGTGAATGATCAAGTGCAGCAAGGATGCCAGCTCCCATTCCCAGTTGCTCCCCACTGACATATTGGACATTTTAGGGTCATTTTATTTTTTTTAAGAGACAAAGAATTTAATGATTATTTCTTCCTCTCTGTCACCAGGTCAGTGAAGTGCACAGGCATAACTCTCATTAGCATTAATGGAAATCCCCACTGTAAATTCTCCCCCGTGAAGCAACATTAAAAGCAAGGCCATCCTGACCAAGCACACTCAAACTGGAAAATAAAATATACCTCCCATTTCTTGCTACCTCCAAAGGGAAAATGTAATGGAGAGCAGGAGATTAAGCTACAATTCCTGTATCAAATCTTCTTTGTACTCTATAATTACTCAACACAACATACACAATAGTTATTCCTTAATGAGGAGAATTTGTTGCACGTTATTGAAAGATTTTATTCTAATGTTCTCTCAACTTTCTGGTGCATAACACAGCCAATTACAGCACAGCCACTGCAACATAAATCACCATCACCACCAAATCTGACTGTCTTCAAGCTTATACTCAGTGCTTAAAAATCCTCCAACACCTACCCATCCACCATGGAAAAAACCACACTGGTGGGTGCAGCTTGTGAGGGAGAACAAAGTCATTTTCCACCAATGCCCTTCCTTCCCTCCACCAACCACTGCAAAGGGTGACCAAGATTTCTGGGGATTCCCAAAGATGAGCTTTGGAGCTCGTGACATAAATATCAATACCCAATCCCTCGGTGAGCAGCTGCTGTCTGGTTCATGGGTCTGTCAATACCTTCTGCTGACACAACACTGATGATCAGTGTCAGAAACATTCCTTAAATACAGCCAGGGAAAGCTGAACACTGTAGGAAAGCACATCCATTTTCACGGGTTTCTCAACTATGCACTGTATGTCACTGCCCCTGAGGGCTCCTCCATCACCCCCTAAATCACATCTCCTGCAGAAGCCAGGAGAGCTGGGCCACCAGAGGAGATCCTGCCTGACACCCACCACACCTGGACAAACTCACACCACATGGGGAAGCTCATTTCTTCACTGAGCCCCTTGAGGGACACAGCACCACCTTCCCAAGTGAGGGCACTGAGCACCTGACAGCACAGCACCTCCTCTATCCCATCCAAACCATTTTCCCTGCTCCCACAAAAACCAAGCAATCTTTTGGCTAGCTGAGGCAGTGTTATTCCCATTCCTTGCACTTGGCAAGTGGTCCTTGACCAACACTCATCTGCAGGGCAGGCACAGCACGGAATTTATCTTCTGTTTCTGCTTCTCAGCATACTCAGCTGCTTTTATATGTGGTAACACACAAACACAAGAACAACCAAACAGCTGAGGTGGAAATGGACCAGCTCAGCATTGGTTGTGTCCATCCCCCTTGGTTTGGGGAGTCCAGTCCCACCAATCCCTTCGGATTGCTGAGGAGCACAGGAGTTGAGCTTCCTTAATGCTTAAATCAACTTCAGCCAGTCCACACTACTTTCCAAACCTCCATAAGGTCTTCCTACAGGTTTTGTCCATAAAAACAAATGGTCTGGACTCCAGGCAGGACCCCCTTCCCTTTGCAAGGAAGGAGTGGAGGAACCAACCACCAAACCCTGTACATGCAGCATTTGCAGGCAGGCCATTCCCCTGAGGAGAACACCTTTAACACTCACAAATGGCAGCCTTGGGAGATGCCAGCAGGCTGCTTTCTGTCTGGCATTTCTGTCTGTCTGTCATTTCTGTCTGGCATTTTCCCCCAAGCACTGCCAGTGCAGGACGAGCCACCTGGAAAAGGCAGGAGATCTGCCCCGTGGGCTTCCCAAAAGCACAGCCAGCCTGATCCACATCTGAGCTCCTCTGGAACACCGTTCTGGAGCCTGCCAGCAGCTGGTGTAAATCAGCATCAGGCCAGCAGCGTGGCAGAGAGCGGAGCCTGGCCTCCCCTCCCCGCTCCACGGCGCAGGAGCATCCCTGATTTCCTCTGACAGAATCAGCGCACTCGTCACCAGCGTTCTTCTGAGCCAGAGCAGGAGGTTTGCCTTTATTTCCACTTTACTGCACCCTGCTGACCCAGGACACGACTTAAAAACACCAAGTATGGAGTGACAAGATTTAACAGTCGAGTGATAAGCAAGCTTGGTGCTAAAAGCCTCCTTGGGAAGGCTCTGCTTTGCCATGAGAGCAGCCCGGGCACACGGACACATCTCGGGAGAGCAGCCCATGGAGGAGCCAGGCCAACCCCATGTCTGCTGTGACAGCAGCAGGAGACACACTGACTCCTCTCAGACTGCTTTCTGTCAATTCCCAGCATGAGCTTTCCAAGGACAACTGCAAAGTCCCCTCGGCAGGAGTCGGTCCTGTCCAGACCTGTCCCCACTTCCAAGCAGCCCCGTCACTTCTTGAGGGTTTCCTAAGCCAGCAGAGCCACAGAATCACAGAATAATGAGGCTGGAAGAGATCACTAAAATCATCAAGTCCAACCACAATGAACAGCACCAACAGCTCTCAGTGTTAGGTGTCCAGCACAGACACCATTCCTCCCTCCTGGATCATGCTGTCTGCTTGATTTGTGGAAGCAGGAATGGGGGAAGCAGCCAGAGAAGGAAAAATACCTTAAGATAGTTATGGAAGAAATTACAGAACCATAACACAAACTCCACATAGAGCATGTGAGTTCACAAGCATTTCTCCTGCCACAATGTAATTAATACAAAACATGCTGGGATCTTGTTCCTCGGATGCAACATGGGCATTCTTTTTGTTGTTTTGTCCAGTTGGGTTTTTGAAAGCCATCACTTCTTGCATTCCACAACAGAAACTTTACACCCACCAAACCTGGTACCATTTCATTTTATTCTTCCTGTCTCTATTCTATTTATTTATTCAGCTAGCCAATGTGAGAGGCCATAAATCGCACTGCTACTTAAGTCACAGGGGGAATTCCTTTAAACATAAGTAAAAACTCATAAATAACTTCCTGCAGTCAACAATGCTTTCATTTTCTTCTCTGCTTTCCGACTAATCTTCCAGCTAACAAATCAAATCAAGTGCCCAAACGTAATTATTCTGTTGTGATAATCATCTCCTTATACTCAGAGCATACCTTGGCTTATTTCTTCTCAAATTAAAACTATCAGAGAGGCTTGGGATGGTGGGAGAGAGAGGAGGAAAGGTTATGAGCCATTGATAAACCCAAGGTAGAACAAGGAAACTCTTCAACTTGACCAAAGTCCTGCATCTTGAGCAGAAGGTTGGCCTTTTTGTGCTAGGTTGGTTAAAAAAAAGTGATGCCAAATCCAATTTAGCCTCACTTTTTATTAGTATGACTCACAGTACAGTTTTCAAGGCAATGAAGTGCATGATATAACAAAAAAAAATAAATTATTTTAGAAGCAGGACAATTCCCCTAAACTTGCTGGAAGCAATGTAGCTACAAATAACTCCAGGAATTAATCTGTGACAAAATCAGTAGAAAGGCAAGAAACCTTCACAAAACGTAAACACGCAGGACAATGTGGGGTGAACATTTATTTAACCTTCCACCAAATTTCCAGTTTGCCCTGTAACTATTCCTCAGCACCTCCAAAACCTCAGCACTTGCCCACCCCTCCTGCTTGCTGTGGGCAGTGACAGCCTGTGGTCATTCCCAGTGGGATGGAGGTCAGGGATGATGCCCCAGGGGAACAATCCCACCCACAGCCACAGCCCCACTGCATCACCATCAGATCACAGAGTGACAGCCAGCACCAACAGCAGGGCCAGCAGCATCAGGCTAAAAATAAACCCCCAGAAATAAACTTGCCTTGGCTGCCAGCCTCCTGAGGATGCAAAGGCACGGGGCTGGAGGGGAGCAACAACAGCCCTGACACCAACCATGTGCATCCAGCACAGCCAAGGGACAGGGTCAGAGGGGAGGAGGTAAGGGACCCACCATGGCACTGGAAATGCAGTGGGAGTGGGAATGGAATCCCACAGCAGTCCCAGCAGGTGAGTGTGTGTGCAGCCTGCCCAAGTGCATCCTCATCCTCCCCAGAGTGCAGCTGGGGAAGGCAGAAGCTGCCACAACCCATATGGGGATGTGATGCTGCAAGGCAGGGTCCTGGAAAGCAGAGCTGGAGGGCAGCTGGTAACCCTACTCCACATCATTTTCTTTTATTTCACTGCTTTATTTTGCCACCTTTAAACCAAACCCCCATGACAAGTTTTTCCGTGCAAACACCTTTGGGAAGCCTTTGAAAATGTGCAGGTTTCAAACACAGAAACCACAAGCCAGGCCAGTCAGGCTGAGCCATTCCCAGTTAGGACATGAGCATTTCAGAGGACACCCAGCTCATCCCAAAGGCTGCAGGTGAGGGAGCCAGGGGTGTCGAAGAGAGTCCTGCTCACACAGCTCCAGCAGCACCCCCCTGGCCAGCCCTGTGCCTCACCAGCACAGCCACACCTCAAAAACAAACACCCTCATCTGACCTACAGGACTGCTTGTGTGTTACAGAGTTCAGGAAGGAGCAGCAGAGCCACTTGGAAAGTGGTTTTTTTTTTTTAATTAGTTAGTTTGGGGAAAGATGCACATCACAGGAGACAACACTCTGGCTGGTTAAACCCTTCAGGTAAAAGGGGATTATACTGCAAACACTGATGGATCCTTCAAGGAGGATCACCACTGAACTGCTGACAGATGATTCCCCCACACAGCACACTTTACAAGCTGAGGAAACCCTTCCAAGGCCAGGCTGCAGCCGTGTGCTGGGGCAGGGAGGCAGGAGCAGCACAGATCCCAGAGCCTGACCCATCCCATGGATTACTCACCTGAGTTTTCTGAGGGTTGTTTTTTAACTTTGATGTATTTGTTTGATGCATTTCAAGTGATATATTCCTAATTCTGTATGATGGAAAGTGATTTTTATAGAAAAGCTGTGATTTCCAGACGAAAATGTTCATTTAGTGGTTCAGAGGAAAAAAACACAAGAGATTTTACACAAGCATAGCCTCTCAGAGCTGATGGGGAGCAAGAGCCACAGGACCCTCGACCATTTTAGACACACAGCACAGAATTACAGAATGGTTTGGGTTGAGAGGGGTCTAAAGATCATCTTCCAACCCCCTTCCAGGGTCAGGGACACCTTCCACGAGAACAGGTTGCTCCAAGCTCCATCCAAGCTGACCATAGTCTTGGCCAGCTCATTTAACCTGATGCTCTGCTAAATGTTCTGAAACCCTCAAATAAAGACCTCTTAGTGCAATAAAAAAACCTTCTATCATTTCTATCAGCAGCTTTAACTCCCTAACACTCCCTTGCACAAAGTTTACATTAGGAAAAATAATTAAACAGCTATTGGACTGATTCTGTGCCTGCTCAGCAAGGATCAGTACCTTGGTAACTTCCTTATGACTTTACAGAGTTTCCTGTAATTGCCAGGGAATTACCAGAGTTTCTGGGTACACTTTTAGTGCAGGTTATTTCAGGGTTTTGGCACTTAGCTGGTGGCAGATGAACATGGCATCACTCACACAAGCCAACACCTGCACGACTCCCTGGAGCAGGTATTAAGTGCTGAGGGTATCTGAGATTCAAAGGATGGCCACTGAATTCACAGACAAACATCAATTTCTTAGGGAAATGCTGTTCCAAGAGCCCTTTCCTTCTGCACCAGCCAACAGGAAAGACATGGTGTACCAGGGAAACTCACAGCAAGGTTAGGTGGGATTTGGAAGAGACAAAGCAGAACACAGAAGGAATTCAGGCTCTGGGGCTGAGAGGTTTTGGGGCTGCTGAGCTCTGACCTCAGCCAGAAACCTGGAACATCCTGGTAACCCCACAGCACTGGTGGAGATGGGGGTGATGATGAGGCATTTAAATGGGATTTTGGGCAGGAATTGTTCCCTGGGAGGGTGTAAGGTCCTGGCACAGGGTGCCCAGAGCAGCTGTGGCTGCCCCTGAATCCCTGGCAGCGCCCAAGGCCAGGCTGGACACTGGGGCTGGGAGCTCCTGGGACAGGGGAAGGTGTCCCTGCCATGGCAGGGATGATCTTTAAGTTCCCTTCCCTCCCAAACCATTCTGGGATTCCCTGAGCCTGTGAAGCAGCAGTGGCCATGAGCTGTGGGGTGGCTGCCCCAGAAAATGTTCATTTAGTGGCTCAGAGGAAACAACCACAAGAGATCTTACAGGAACAGAGGCTCACAGAGCTGATGGCATCAAGAGCCACAGGGCTCTCATCCATTTTAGACACACAGCACAGAATTACAGAATGGTTTGGGCTGGGAGGGGTCTTGGGGAGCACAGCCCTGACCTGGGGGTGCCTGCCCAGCTGGCAGCACACTCCTCCTGCTGTGGGGCAGGGGTGCCAGGAGCTCAGCAGGAGAGAGGATGGAGGTCAGGACCCACTGAACACCTCAGCTTTACGTGGTGTGTATCTAGCCCAGGAAGCAATGCATTTTTCATGCCTTTTTTTTTTTCTTCTATCTGCTATTTTCAAGTCCCAAAAAAGCTACTGGACACGGAGCATCATTATGCACACCACAACCTGAACACAGCAGGAAATTTTAACATTTCAGCTGCATGCACAAAACCCTCTAACACATGTATATTTTATTTGATTTACTGCAATACTTTTCTTCCATCTCTTGAAAGTAATTTTTCTCTAAAGCGTAACTGCTTAATTGGCAAGTGTACAAAATATAATTACACTGCATACAAGTTACAATATTGCTTATGGGAATAACACTGTTGATGCATTCTGCTTTATTTTGTGTTTAATCTCTATTAAGAGATCTGTGTGAAAATAGCAAGGTACTCTTGATCTTATAAACATGACATGTAGTTCAGTCATTTCCCTGCCTAACCAAAGCCCAAACAAATCCAATTGAAAGACAACAGAAAATTCCTGGGCTAGCTTGGCACGTCCAAGTTAATAAAATTCTTCTATTCTCCTCTAAAGAAAGTGCAGTCCACAGGACACTTAGAAAGAAAATCCCCAACGTCTCCAGGCTGAGGTTTGTCACATCCATTACAGTCTGAGAGGGATGGAAGGACGTGGCACACAGGAAACCATGGCTGTGTGTGACAGCATTAGGGGGGTTCATTACATTCCCACAAGGACCTTTGCAATCCCATCTCTTACAATGAAAGGATGAAGAAGTATCCCAGCGACGTGCCTGACTCATGCCAGCACGGGGAGCAGTGCCTGGTGCTTGGCAGCAAAACCTCCCACCTTCTGTGGCCCTGGCTCTGCCAACCAGGCCAATGCCACTCCCAAACTGCAGGAGGATGTGCTGGCAGAGGTTTGGGTTGGGGAGCAGGACAGGGTTTGTCCCCCACAGGGCCGTGGGGCACTGAACAGGCTCCCCAGGGAACGGGCACAGCCCCAGGGCTGCGTTTGGGCAAGGTGGGACAGGGTGGGATTGCTGGGGTGTCTGCAGGGCCAGGAGCTGGACCAGTGATCCATCCCTGTGGGTCCAGCTCAGCAGCAGCTGTGGGACCCTTCCAGCAGCCCATGCTGTGAGCACTTACACCCAGGAGTAAGTTACTCTCAGGTGGAGATGCCCCGTGCAGAAATGGGTCTCACTGCTCTGACAGACACCTACCACTGGCACGGTTTAAGTGCCTTAAAGGTTTATTTCATTTGCTCGAGTAATGAGATTAATGTTTGTTTGTTTAAGCTAAATCATACAAAGCCAAACATCTAAATGTCCTTAATTCACAGCATCAGCCCAGGCTGTGTTATCATGTGAGCCCATCTCACTGTCCTGCTTTTAATTGCACCAACAAATTCCTGCTTTGCTCCAGTTCCTCTCCCAGAGATCTCACAGCACAGGGACACCTCAAGCAGCCAAATAAACCAATCAACATTGTCAGTATGACATTTTTCAACTCCTTGTCTTCTTTGCCACTGGTTTTTAACATATGTGACTCCTAGACCTAAAAAACCCAGTGCAAACCCAGCAGATACAGACCTCTGTATATATATTTTTAAATTGAGATAGACATGGCAGACCTCTGTGCATAGATACAAGGGCAGATATACAGGTATACAGGTGGATATAGATATATATAGATATACACACATATTGAGGGGAGGTGAAGCAATGTTCCTGCCATAACAGCACCTGCACACTCAAGCACCACAGAGCCCAGAGCCCAGCAATCCCACAGACCTCACCCAGAATGATGGAGGAGATGGGCAGACCCATCTGCAAACTCACCTAAAAGCAGAGTAAACCTGCCAACATCCAGCTGGATATTCCCACTTCAAAATAAAAATAAACATGCACACAAACACTTTGCTTTCGTACCTACCACTACCCCAGCAATGTAGAATTGATGCTTAAATCTGAATTTCATCTGTTTGGATCAGTTTTCACTCTTCTGCTCATAGATTTCTCACCAGGGACAGAGTTCTTTCTATTGTATCATGGTCACCAAGAGTTGGCTGGGAGCTTGACTAAATTCTGCACAATTAGATACACAAATGACTACCAGAAAAAGGAATCCTGCACCTTAAATGAACTCTCACCTGACCATGGCATTAGCCACAAGATGGACCAATACTGTCCCTGTGAACTTCTCACCCCGTGCCAGGTACCTGGTGCTGGCCCAGAGGTAACTCATCCCTGTGACAGATACAAGGCATCCTTTAGGGAAATGGTGGGAAATGAAGAACCTACCATCTTTCCTGAGTGCCCAAGGTCCCACCCTGCAATCTCCCCCTCCAGACAGAGGTGTCCCCTCTGCAAGTCACCCTCTGGAAGAAAATCTGTCATGCTGATGTCTGGGATCTGCAAATCCCTAGATGTTCTCATTTAAAGGATGGGCTTTCATGGATTCTGAGGTCAGGAGAGACCCCTGTGATTTTGCAGCCTGACATGCTGCACACTAACTTACCTAAATCAGTCCCTGCTTGAGCCTCCCTCACTCCAATCAGCAAACATGCCTGAACTTGGCATTTCCAAAGGTGGGGACATCACCAGCATCTTCAGCAGCCTCTTCCACCATCATCAGGGCTGAAACCACAGACCTTAGCCCTATTCTTCTGGCTTCACCTTCCAGCTTTCAGGTCTTGTTAAAACACTGCCTGCTAGACCCAAGAACTCTTTATTACTCAATTTATTTTCCCTGTGACAACACTAATCCCCTTAATTAATTTACCTTCCAACATTCTCCTGGATAAGTCAGGCAGACAGAGGTCCTGGCCCCTTCCCCTGCACCCCTTCCTGGCTCCTTTGGCATTCCCACAGCCCTCCCCAGCCCCTCCTGGGCAGGCAGCAGAGACAGGGTGGCTGCCACGTCCCTCCCCAGCCTGGCAGCCACCTGCCAGCACAGACAAGGAGCACACAAGACCTTTGGCCATAACATCATCTCAGTGCTGCTGGCTCGTGCCTCCTCGCTGCCCCACAAAGACATGATTTCTGCAGACAGCATCCTGGAGCTACAGCCCGACTTGTTTGCTCTGAGATAGAGGAATTTACAGTTGGCCATCTGAGAAATATTACCTGCTTGTAGCCAAGCAATACAAATTGCTGTCACCAGCAGTCACTCCTGTTTGTTATTTACCACTCTGCCAGTCCTGGTGACATTTCAAGCTCCAGCTGCGGTGACTCTCTGCCTTATCACAGCTTGCTCAAACATTAGGCAGAGTGAGGACAAAAATGAGTGTTCAGGGAGGCTTCTGGAAAGGGCTGTTTGGAAATTATTCCTGGTTTTACCACCGGATTTTGAGAGCTGGCACTCTGCTGGGGCTTGGCCAGTTGTCCTGCACATCCCCAGCCCAAAGAGTGCTGCTGTACCAAGCTGCATTTCTTGCTGAATTTTAAGGAACAAACCCTCCTCAGTTACTTTTATCAATCCCATTTACCAGCTCTTTAAGAGAAAAAAGAAAAGTTGGTTCTCAAGGATGTGCTGCCCCTAAACCCATGCCAGTGGGAGCTGAGTGCATCACCATCCTGCCTCCCTTCTCAAATCACTCCTCAGGATGCTTGCCCAGGACTCACACAGAGCTGACAGGTCTGGGGTGTTCAGCCTGGCCCATTTCCTGCTTTTCTACAATAACACAAGGTGAGCACTGCCACAGTTCACAGGAACTCTTCAGTAGTTCAAGACTTGGTAAAAAATACACAGCACTGCTCAGTTACTCTGTAAACCTCCTCAGTGAGAGGCACCAGGGCTGGAGCACAAAGGTCTGACTACAGCAGTGACTGCCCAACGTTCACTTCTACCACAACATTCACAAGGACTAAATGTATCATCACTTCTCCCCATCAAAAAGTGTAATATTTATGATTTTTCTACTAACCTCATGTGGTAACCCAGTTTTATTTCTAGTATCTTACAGAACTGTTTGTTGCTCTCATCACTACCAGGCACAGTTTCTCTCTGCATCCCTTTCCCTCAAGCTCTGATTTCTGGTTTTTGCTACTGATTCCCCTCTCAGGCACTTGGATGTGCAGACATGGACTGAGCTGGAGCACCCCAGCTTGGCAGCCAGCACCTTAAAAAACCCAGAGCCCCAGCTGGGAGGGGAAAGGGGTGAAGGTGGAGCAGACAAGCAGAGACACCTGACCAGATCCTCCCTCCTGACACATCATTCAACTGAGCTTTTTCAGAAACAGCCACAACAAAAACCAGTGGCCACAACCTCACTGCCTGTGGCTAGACCAGAACGAGACCTCACCCCAGCAAAGGGTGAAGCTAAAGCTGGCACAGGTATTCCAGTTTTAAGCTTTGGGACACTCCAATTCCAGGTTTGATGTTGCACTCTACCATTTTTGTATGAAAAAAGGGAATAGCTCAAACAAGTATATATAAAAATATAAAATCTACATGAGCTTGTGCTGCAGGATCACGAAACTTCTAAGAACCATGAGAACATGAAAACTAATGAAAAAGGTGTTTTTCCACATACTGAATTGAAATTAATTTCATCCACAACTAATCACAGCAAAGCTTAAGGCTCTCAACTTTTAAATGTAACATCTACTATTTAGCTTAATTACTTTGCTTAATTTACTGGTTCCTTCCAACATCTCCTCTCATGGAAAACCAGGTTTTCAACATCAAAATGACAAAAAAATCTGACACTACATGACAACTCTACAGGTACCACCAGCATCTCTTATATTTGCCCTCAGCTGTTCTGTAAAAGGGAATTTATCTGCAGGGTTTTCTGTCCAGCTAACACCAACAAAGGACATTCCCCACACCCCAGGGGTGACACCCACTGCCTGCACAGGGACTCACTGCTGGTTTTGCTGATTTAACCCCACCAATGATGTCACCAGCTCCAGCACTGTGCCATGGAAACAAGAGGATTTACAGATTTCCATCTCTGCCCCTTTTGGGGCCAGTCCTGCACTCCTTGTGCACCTGTTACCATCCCAAAGGCCATCAGCATTTCATAGGGGCTCATCCCTGCTCCCAGCCAGGGTCACCCACACCTTGCAGAGCCACACAATAGTCATTACAGCAATAACCAAAAGCCAGGCTAATTTTGGAATATCCCACAATTTTGTGCCAACCTCTTCAGCACACAAGCTCCTCTTTTTTTAGTGTGAATGGATCACTTAAAAAAAAATAATAAGATAGACAGCATCCATTACAGATCCGTTATATTTAGCAACAGAGAATCCATCTGCATTATTCCTGGTCTCATTAAAGACTTGGCTCCTTGTAAATATTGTGTCTGTAATCCCCACGTTTTCCCTCTGAGCCTGCTTCAGGGGTCTATTTCTGTAATAATTGGTGTGTGTTGTTGCACAGAAACAGTGGCTGAGTGTCTGTCAACATTGCACAAGTGAACGTACACAGGAGCAACTGCAGCACAGCTCCTGTGGAAATCAGCTCCACCAGGTCCCTACAGCACCTCCAAAAACTCCCAGCCAAGGAACCTGAACTCTACACTGGGCCCAAAAAATGGTGGGATTTGGTCAACCCTGGTTTGGCCACTGAGGTGGCAAAGATTTCCTAATCCCACATGCTCCAGCTGCTGGTGGAGAGGACCTGGGTGAAGCAGAGCCCAAAATTCAACAACCAGGCAGGTTTATTTAAACTATATAAAACCTAATTCCATCAGGAGGGATGGAAAGGAGCCCAGGGCAGTAACTTTCAGCAGGACCACTGCTTTTTATTGGCTTAAAGGACACATGAAATCACTGCCAGACATGGCTAGAGGAACAAATCATTAATAATTAAAATCTACAACTGATGCATTCAAGTAACTCGGGTTTTATTTGAATCTTACAAAAAGCCTCAGAACAGATGGGACTTTATGGATGCCTATCAAGATGCTTACCTTGATCCACCCTGGAAGAACCATGTATGTGAAAAACAAGGCTGAATTATCCAAAATAACCCTGGCATGCATGGACACACAGCTCCTGCCAGCTGTGCAGCACAGGGACCCTAAAAGGGATTCCAGGGACTGCCTTCCCCTGGGAAAACCACAGAGCAGGGATGAGCATCCAGGATCCCCCAGAGCATGCTCTGCTCCTGGCTGGCATTTCAAGATGGGCAAAAAAATCCCATAAAAAACCCCCAAAATTGGCAACCCCACAGGCAGCAGCACCAATGACCTCAGGGAAGGGTTGGTGGGTCCATCAAAGCTGGTTCCAACCATGCTGAGCCCCGCCAGAGCTGCTGCAGGGCTCTGACAACAACACCCCGGGAGCTACACTCATCTCCCCGCTGGATAAAACGTGTGTCACAGCCAGAATCACAGCCAGAATCAGTGGGAACAGAGACAGTGACACACACACAGCCCTTTGGGGCATCCTCTGCAGCACCACAGCTTTGATGTTTTCCCCCAAAACACTGCCCCTGCTCTTCACCACGCTTCTCCTGACACAGGACACAATTACAGACCTCAGACCAGGCAAAGCAAACTCCATCCCACCCACACTGACTTTCAGATCATGCAGGTGCCAAACTCTGGTTCCACCACGTGTTTTTCCACCTCAACTACAGCTGTAGTTCTTTCTAATAATCCCATGGAAATTTCAAATCATATAACCAGGCTCTAATAAATCACAGCACATCCCAGGAAGAGTTTAAGGCAAAGCTGGGTGCAGCTTTGAGCTACCTGGGGTAATGGAAAGTATCTCTGTCCATGGCAGGAGGCTGGAACTGGATGAGCTTTAAGGTTCCTTCCAAATCAAACCATTCTGTGATTCTGTGAAAATATTACAGAGGAAAAAAAAAATCCCAAGCTTTGGCAGGAGGGCCCCCATGACCTTCCCACACAGCACCAGCATGCTCCCCCCTCACCCAGATCAGGTCCAACAAAAAGCAAACTCCAATGTTCCACCTGCATTATCACCTCAGAGAGGAGACAGAAAAACTGAAAAGCTCCAGATGTTTATTGCTGGTTCTTAAAAAAAATCTCTGGGGCTCGTGGTGCAAGAAAGGGGAGAGCACACTTATAAAGCACCATTGTAGAACTGAACAAGTGACACTGATTCTTCTGTGCTCTGTCACCAAAACTCCTGCTGACTTCACACAGAATGCTATGTGGTGACTCCCTGGTAAAATGCCAAAATCCCAGACTCCTCACCACGACGGGGCAGAGCAGAAGGAGAAAACACGTGGGTGGTACAATGAGGAGATTTGGTTTCCAAGACCTTGTTGCTGCATGGGATGGTCGTGACATTTTTCATCCTTTCACCTAAATCTTATCTTGTTTCCTTTGGCAAAGGAGAAGGGAAAAAAACCCAAACTATGGGAACACAGCATAAGGAATGATAGGTGGCCCAGGCACATCTGACCATGACAAACTGCATTCTAGAATTACAACCTCATACTGGGTGTGACAAACTGCATTTGAAGTTACATCTTATAGCACCACAAACAGCAATGGAGAAGACACCAATTCCTGCCTAAAACAATTCTGTTATCCCAGTAACCAGAGCAAAACCAGCAGTGATTTGCCAAAACCTCCCCTCCAAAGTTCCAGTGCTCTGTGCAAGAGGGGACCCCAAAAATCATCTTGCACCCCTTCCTCCTGGTCTTTAATTCAGCTGTGAGACCTGACCATTCCTCCTTTCAGAGTCCATAATTTAAATAGTCTTACAGCTGGACAGAGGGATCTGAAAAAAAACCCCAATTTCTAGGGCAGGTGTAAGTCACCAGCCCAAACTGAAGAGCTCCTCACCAGAAGCTTCACTCTTTACTACTTTAACTTACTACAGCCAAAATACAAAGCAAAGAGAGGAACCCTCACTAGATCTATATGAGGAGTAAATGTGACACCCATCAGGTTTTATGAGACAGCTTCATCCACCAGATCTTAACAAAACACTTGTCAATTGCCAGCGCTGGGTTCGAGCAGCTTTTCAATTTCTTCTGCTTTAAACATGAAGCCTCTTTCAATTCCCACAGCTAGTAAACAGCCCAAAACATCCAGGGAAAATTAACCTACCTTTTCCAAACAGTTGGGCAAACTCAGATTCAGGGTTTTTTTATCAGTATATTTCATTCTTGCCAGAGTCAGCTGAACTGAAGAAGTTTTATTTGAAGTGCAGCCAGCCTGATGGATAAATCAACTTTTCTGGCCAAAGGCTTCAGTATGTTACTTCCAGCTCATGCCTGGGACCTCATACTTTGAGGCTGATGTTTTTCCTGATACAAGGAATATTATCACCAGACCCCAGTGACAAATCTGTGTATTGAAATGCCAGAGTTAAAGATGACAGTTTGTGCTGCAGTTCTTGCTGTGGGGAAATTGCTGTGAGTGTTTTCCATCCAGGAAAAGAAGGAGTGGAAAAAGGGCACAAGTTTACCCTCGGAGGAGTGGGGGGATGAGAGGGAGCTGTCAGCAAAGGGGCTCTGGGGTGGCAGCTCCACGGGGCATGGAGCTCTGGAGCCACCCTGCCAGCCAAACGCCCAGATCCACATGGGCTGGAAAACTACCTTAAAAAGAGGGAAAGCTGACAGCAAGAAAACATCATCTCTGATTTGTACACTATAAAACTGACAATAAAACCCTGGACCAGGGAAGCATCTCAGTCTGAAATTCTAGGAGAGAAAGGAAAAGCCAAATGCTCCTGCAATCCATGTTCCTAAACACAGGAGAGTGCCACCACTCTGACTGAACTACCTTATTTTCTGTTCAGCTTTAGAAACACTTGGTTCTAACTTTGGAAGGGGAAGATATTTTGATTGCCCATGACTGGAGAGAGCTTGGATCAAGTGAGGAACAGCCCTGAGCCCCCAGATGCGCCCGGGTTTGCTAACGATGAAAGCCAACCTCTGTCCCCCCTAATGGCTAACAGGTGGGTTTCACAAAACGCCTCCAAAAATCAAAAGCTCCTTTCTAAAAATACCAAATACCACCCTGCATTCACAACGCCAGATTTTCCAGAAAAATACTGTCGATAGCTGACGTTGCCCAAACAATCGCTTTTACGGGAACTCGGGGCTGCCCCTGCAGCAGAAAGTTTTGCCAGGCAAAGAACAGAAATCCTTGTTTAAGATTCGAGCCCCGCAGACGGACCCATTCCCTCAGCCAGCTCCGGAGCTCGAGCACAAATCAGCTTTATGGAAGTAACAGATTACAGAACACATCGCCACAAATAATTTTTTTTTTTTTTTTAAACTAGAGGATGAGTAATTGAAATGTCTGAGATCCAAAAATCACCTCAGAATTCATAAATACCTCATAGTATTCCAAACACACTCTCCTATAATGAGACCGTCTTCAATTTTCCTTGGTAAAGAGAGACCTTTAAAGAATGCTAAAGCAGGTCGGCGCCCTTATGCACTGATGGAAACAGGAACAAAAGCATTTTGTCACCAGGCATCTCGTCTATCATTATTTCCCTCACTCTGCTAAACAAACCTAAAAGTACGTGCCTTTTCTTCCTGCCCCCTCCCCAAATATCCGCAATCACCGGGATTTCATCCCGAAGGAAAGCCACCATCTGTACGGGAACAAGGGACCGTTACACCGAGCCGTCACCGCCGATCGCTTTTTTTCTCCTGCTCCACTAATGTTTTTTAAAACACAGGATTAAAATGTCATCCCACCCCTCCCGTTCTGGGGAGCCGTGTGTATTCCTCTCCTCTGGTCACGGTATACTTAATCAAGTGTGAATGATTAAAGTACTTCAATTAGAGCTACGTACATTCATTGCAGGCGATTCAAAGGCAGCGGAGAAGTGTAGCTGAAAGAAGAAATTACTTCTACTACTTTGAGATCTCCATCTCCTACTTTCCTCCTCCCCAGCACAGCCAGAGCCCTGGGTCCCGGCGAAGTACCAGGCACTAAGCTCCAGCCAGGATTTACCTTGGGGGCACGTCCCTCGGCAGGACAAAAGGCTATTCTTTCCCCCTCAGCAAGTCCTGCAAGTTTGGGGGGGGAAATGTTATTTTTTTTTAATCGTGGAGCGAAAGGGGTGTGAAAAGAACAATCTCAGCGCCTAAATCCACGCACCCCCTCTGATTTTCCATTCTGGCGATAGCAGGGAAGGGCTTAAAATGTCCAGATCGAGGGGAGAAAATAGACGTAATAAAGAAATAGTGGGGAAATTATTCTGGGCTCTGGCGGAGGGGTACAAGGTGGGAGGGAAGGAGCGAGGCGCGGCCCCGCGGACACCGCGCACCTCCGCGGGTTAGAAGCGTGCAGAGTTGCTAAGTGACTGAGGGGCGAGCGCGGTTATTCAGCAGCGAAATAATAATTTTTAAAAAATTAAAATTTAAAAAAAATTAAAAATACTAAACCAATTTTTTTCCCCGTAATCTACCTAAAATTAAGATTTAAAAGAAAAAAAAAGGCAAAAACTAAATACACTATTCCACACCCCCCAAAAAAAAAAAAAAATTCTAAACGCAGCGCAAGGCGGCGGCTGCTCCGCGTCCCCCGGAGCATCGGCCGCGCCGCTCCGCGGGGTTCCCCCCTTGCCCAAACTTTCCTGCCGCCGCCGCCCCGTTAATCCCCCGGCAGATGTTGTCGGCGGCTCTCGGCACTAAGTAAACAATGCGGGGCCGGCACAACAAAAGATTTCCCACTTCACCCCGCCGCTCCGCGCCCACCCGCGCAACTTGCGCGGCCGCCTCCCACCACCATCACATTTCCACCTACCCTCCCCTCCTCGCGGTTTTTTTTTTTTTTGCCTCCTCTGTCCCCCTCGCCGGTGAGGTTGACTAAAGCAAAGATGTCCTCGCTTTTCCCTTGTCCTTCTCGCCGGGAAGCGCAGCCGCCGCCGCTCCCTTACCTGCTCCCGGCCGCCGCCAGCCCCGCGCCGCTCTTCACCGCCGCATCCCTCCCCGCATCCACCGCCGGGCTCTGCTTGCCGGAGATCCACCTTAAAAACGCCACCCGCTCGCACACCGCACAAAAAAAAAAAAAAAAACTTAATCCTTCCCCCCCCACCCCCCCTTTCCCCGCTCTCCTGCTCCGCCCGCCGCCGCGCCGGGAGCGGACGGGGGCACCGGAGCCCCGCAGCAGCAGCGGAGAGGATGCTAATTGCAACTTGGGGGGGAGGGCCGCTCTTCCCCCCCCCCCCTTCCTTCTTCCTCTTTTTTTTTTTTTCCGCTTTTTTTTCCCCTTTTTTTGTTTGGGGTTTTTTTTGTTTTTTCTTTTTTTTCTTTTTAAGCTAGAAAGTGCCCAGGCGGCGTTGGGCGGAGCGGCCGCTCCCCCTCGCCACGCTGGGTGAGCGGAGAGCGAGGAGAGGTAGAGGCTCTCACTGCCTCGCTTTTTTTTTTTTTTTTTTTTTTTTCCTCCTTCTTTTTCTCTCTCTTTTTTTTTTTTTTTTTTTTTTTTTTTTTTTTTTTTTTTTTTTTGGCAATAGGCGGGGTCTCTCCTTGCAAACCAATGACACAAACCCACATGGACCAGCCTCGCCCCCTATAGATACTCTTCACTACAAATAGGCTCTCTCGGGGGATTAGTGGATCAGCTAAAGTACAAACAGACGCAGCGAGGAAGGGGCGGGGGGGGGCGGCGGGAGGCGCCGGGGGTGGGGACCGGCACCGGGACCGTGCGGGGCAGGGCAGGGGCTCGGTGGGGCTCCGGGGGCGGAGAAGGGGCTCCGCGGGGCGCGGCGCCTGTTGCGCTCAGCGGCGGCCGGCGGAGGGGCGGGGAGGGAGGGCAGGAGCGGCCGCCGCCGCCGCCTTTGTTCGGCCACCCGCGCTCAGCGCGCCCGGCCCGGCTCCGCAGCAGCGCGGGCACCGCCACCGGCCCCGGGGGACGCCCGGCCCGGCCCCCGCGCCGCGCTCGCATCCCGGCATCCCGGCCCCGCAGCGCGGCCGGAGCGGATGCGGGGAGGCCGGCGGGGATAGAGGCCAGCGGGGATGCGCGGCCCGCGCTGTTGGCATCCCTGAGGCCGAGGGGCTGCCGCGGACCCCAGTTCGCTGCGAGCGCGCTGTGATCGCGGCCGGGCGTTCGGCTGGGTGCGAGATAACGAGAGCGCGCTCGGCGCGCATCTGTTTGTATTTGTGTGCCGTGTTACCCCCGTAGATTTGGGAATTAATGTTTTGACAGACGTTCTTCATCTGCTTATCACAAGAATGTGGGCAGGTGGTGATCCCATCTTTTTGTTGTATAATCATCGAGCCTCCTGCATTATATATATCCCGTGCTTCTCAATCAGCCTGGGAAACAGTGCATTCCTTTTCCACTCAAATAAAACCCTTGAACCAGCTCAATTGTCCATCACAATAAATAAGCGAGCTTCAGTTTTTGTGGGTGGAATTACACGGTTAAGGGCCTAAAGATCTTGATTCTTAGGAGCACGTTGTATGTCCTCAGTGGATGTTTACACCACGTCCATCATTTGTCCTCCCAGCACCTGCTGCCAGGGGCTGCCGCCGCTGTCCCGCAGAAGCTGGAGCCTCCCGTGGCCTCAGCTCACCAGGATTCCCCGTGGTGTCAGTGCAGAGATGGCCACAGCTGTGGCCACCCTATGACGCCCAGGCTCTGCACGATGTGGGTACAGCCAGGCACCTCCACGCCGATGTTAGCAAAATTCAGTGGCTTTCAGCTGGAAGATGCATCTGATTCTGCACTTTTCCCTTTGGCAAAAGTCCCTCCAAAGGGAAAACTCTTCTTGCCTGGAGGAAACCTCAACATGAAAAATCACAATTTCCGTATTACTGAGACTTCTTGGATTTCCTTCATCAGCAGCACTGCTATCTGTCAAAATATTGTGGGCAGATCCTTTGCACGTGGGACGTGGGCTGCAGTGGTGGAGGGATTTGCACTGACCAAGGCCTTGCTCCTGGCATTGCAGTGGGGATTTTTTTACACCACGACCCTGCTCTCTCTTTGCTTTACCCAATTTGCTGTGTTAAACATTCCACACACAATGCATGGGGGTGCCAGGCAGGAACACAGCAATTGCTTCCAATAAATAATCTTGGGTTCATGATGTAAAAAAAGGCAGTGACATAAGTTGAGGCCAAAGACACAAATAATTATTTCATTACCACAGCAATTAGGTTACAGGTTGTAAAGGAGAAAGCTCTTAAGCTACATGTCTTCGAGTTTAGCAGGGGGCAATCCTCAGGCATGTGGATTTTTCTTCAAACTATTTGGATTGCGATCGAACATTCATCAAGTGTGAAATAGCCTTTGTAATGAGATGCTCGGAAAGAAGATACACAGTGGGTTCAGTGGGAGGCCTGGAACGACAGGGGTTTAACTTCAAATTGCAGCTTTTAAAACTTCCATTCAGCTGCTGTCCAACCTTGAAGGAGTTTCAGCTCCTCCAGTGCCTCACTGGTTTGTGTAAAATTTAGTGTGTGCTCAGAGTGGGGTGTTTTGGCTTCCCAGAGCTTGGGAGCAGCAGTTTTGGGACAAGTGGAAGAATTAACAGCCCAAGAGGAGGATTGTTCTGCTGTGTGCAGGCACAGACCAGACCTCTCTTCTGCCCTCTTTCCTGCAGGTTGTTTCTAGATTTTGCCCAACTTCTGGGCAGATGTTTCAGGCAGTGGGCTGTTACTGAAAAGGAAGGTTCCACACATCTCTGAGGCACCCAAGCTTGTGGAATAACTGGGGGTGGCTGTGCTGATAATCCCTGGTAGGACAAAAGAGTCCTGAAAATGTAGCTGCTGAGGGATGCCTGCAAAGCAAATCCATGCTGTTCCTCTATTCTATTGATTTTAATTTATCAGTAGCTGTACTGAAAAGTTTCTAGTAACAATTAGGGAACCAACCTCTTCCAGGATTTCATATTTTGTGAAATCAAATGAACTTTTAAAAACGCACTTCCTACAGTTCCCTCTAGTATGAGAACTGGGTGTTTGGGGTGCAGGATTTACAGGATGCCCCTTTTCCCTGGCAGCCAGGCCTCACCTCCCTTGCTGGAACAATGCTGCTCGCCCGGTATTGCAGCTTTACTCACTAAAACGTAACAGAAAGTTTGCAGCCCCTGTGTCTGCACTGGTTCCATTTGAAGAATTTGAATTTTTTTTTTAGCAAAGGATGACTTGCTTCTGTTGTGGATAACTTGTTTTCCCTGAGCAGGGGATTCAGGGGAGTGGTGATGTTGGGATATTGCCTCCTGACCCACATGCTGGCTCTGAACAGCTGAGCACCCATCACACGAGGCTCCGCCGACAGGAGCACAATCACACTTTGCCTCTACACTTCAGCCTGGGAGCAGCACCTCCTGCTGCACTGCTACGGCTGGAGGAACTAAAATAATAATAATAAATAAAATTTACAGCCTGCTTTTCATAAAAGGGTTGATTTGCAGATGCCAATGTGAGCCTTGGTCCTGCAAAGACAACGCTCCTGCGTCGCTTTCGTGCAGCGCGAGGAGTCGCGGTGACTTCAGCTGGATGACTCTCAGTGCATAAATTTCAGCGCCAGCTTCTCTCTCCCTGCAGATTTAGAGTATCTGTTGACTAGAATAGACCAGTTATTTTACTGCTCCAAGTGTTTGTGCAACTTAGTTACTCGGTGCTGGGCAGGAACAGGCAGACACAAATCCTGCCTGGATCCTTCTGAGCCGCATTTGATCGTTGGAAATGAGATTTGGACTTGAGGAACGCCGAGTATCCAGCACCAATGTCAATACCCCTTTTATTTTTAACAGTTTTTAAAAGGGAACTGGTTTGGAGCAGATATGCTGGCTAGGTTATAATGGATAATCATTGCAATAATTGAGAAGGTGCTCATGGATTTTTTTACGAGTGGGTGGCAGGAAACACTTGTTTTCTAGAAATGTGAGTCAAGAGTTTGGTGCATCTGCCTGTAATGCAACTCCAATAAGCAGGAGTATGACTACAGTAAGGCATTTTCCTTAAAGGCTTTTGTGAGTGTAAATTTGGAGAAATGGAGAAATGGACTGATATATTTTCCCACATACTCCACTTTTAATATCAGCACCCTATTTTAACTTGAAAATGCATTGAAAGAAGCACATCCTTCATTTCACTCTTGTGATTGATGCAAACCCAGAGATGGATTTGATCCAAAACATATTTGGTAAACTGTTCTGGACCTGAGAATTTAGAAGCGGCCTTGTTTTTCTCATAGTTTTGATCTCACACCAGACTGACACGAGTGAATAAGCACCAGCAAGAACAATTACTTCTAGTGGAGAGCCAAAATTCCAACATTTGGTATCAGTCTTGTGAAAGCAAGTTCATTAGGAAGATGGTTCACATCACTTTTTATATTATTTACTGTAAGGATGTCATCCAGTGTGAGGGATTGCACCGATAGAAAAAAATTGCTCCTAAAGGCAGCGTATCATCTTAGATCAGCAGCTTCCCTCTCCATTTTAAGATCAATTGATCAATTTTTAGAATTTAATTACTGTAACAGTATTTTTTACATGTTTAAAAGGTTTTCAACCCAGCCTTGGAGTTTCATACCATAACAGTAACTTAATACAAGTGAAAAGAACTCATTCATGCCACAAGCTCTTGGTGGGAGCCCAGGGAAAAAAGGGTAGATGCATTTGTCTTTTTTTTTTCTTTCTGGTTTAAAAGCGCCATGAATCTTGCTTGTCATCATAAAAAAGAAACCACCAAGGCAGGTTTCAGTGTGGAAGTTGCCAGGAATAACAGTTCTCAGTATTCCATGGGAGTACCTCAAGTGGATTCCTTATGGGAGATGACCCCCCATTTGTACTCTTGCTGCTGTGGTGCTTGAGATGCTGGGTCCCCCATCTGTGATTCCACACTGCTGTGAGTGGTCAGTGTGCTCCATTAGGGTCCTGAGACCCCAAATCTTCCTCTGTCCTGCCCTTCCTGCCCTCTGCTTCCAGGAGCAGGACTGGCACATCCCTGGTGATGTCCTGCTGCGGGGTCACGCTGGACTTGGAGCCCCTGCTTGGGAAAGTGTGGGTTATTTGCAGCCAGGGCAGAAACTCTCTCCATTCTCCCTAATTTTGAAAGAAAACCAAGCCCACTAAAAAAAAAAATAAAAAAAATAGTGGTTTGTGCTCAGCTGCTGCTGCAAGTGCCTCCAGGAGCAGTTGGCTCCTCTGGGCCCCGGCCACGCGCTCCCAGCCCTCCCTGCCTCCTCCTGCTGCCAGCACCAGCATTTGTGCAGCTGCAAGGTGAAGTGGATCAGGGAATGGATCCAGCTGAACACTAATCCTGGGAAAGAGAGGGGGGAGTGAAAATAAAAAAAGCTTATTTTCAGCTGGATGTGTTGCCCAGGCTGGTTCTGCCTTCAGCCTCGTGGGCCACATGCTCACGCCAGGAGAGGCTGCGGTGGGAGGAGGGAGCAGGGCTGGGTTTGTGGCAGCCCTGGTTATGCTGCCTGAGGAGCATTTGTCAGGCTATGACCTCGTGTTAATGTATTACTGTGCCCGTGCCCCGTGCAGGGGAGGTGACAGAAGCGTGACGCTGCATTCTGCAGGATCTGAGGGAGAAAAGGCTCCCATGGAGTTCATGTTTCTCCTTCAAGTACAGGGATGTGGTTGTGGTGGGGAGACAAGCGCGTTTTGGCTTCCCAGAGCTTGGGAGCAGCAGTTTTGGGACAAGTGGAAGAATTAGCAGCCCAAGAGGAGGATTGTTCTGCTGCGTGCAGGCACAGACCAGACCTCTCTTCTGCCCTCTTTCCTGCAGGTTGTTTCTAGATTTTGCCCAACTTCTGGGCAGATGTTTCAGGCAGTGGGCTGTTACTGAAAAGGAAGGTTCCACACATCTCTGAGGCACCAAGGAATAACTGGGGGTGGCTGTGCTGATAATCCCTGCTAGGACAAAAACAATCCTGAAAATGTAGCTGCTGAGGGATGCCTGCAAAGCAAATCCAAGCTGTTCCTCTATTCTATTGATTTTAATTTATCAGTAGCTGTACTGAAAAGTTTCTAGTAACAATTAGGGACCCAACAAGTGTGGGTTGGCAGGGAATGGGGTACCCACACATCATATCAGAATTTATTAATCCTTTCCTAGCTACAGCTGCAGCAACAAGTGGGCTGTAAGACCAGCAAAACACCTGGGATCCCCTAATACAATATAAAAAACAATTTAGTTTAGCTCTACATTGATCGTAATAGTAGCAGTGGTGTTGTAATCTGGGCTCGGCATCGTGCTCTCCTCACATCAAATTAAATATAGATTTTGACTGATTCCCACAAAGTCGCACAAATTTAGGGGCTGGGTGATGTTTTATATAATATGTTGGTGTTATCCCTTCTTGGAAAATTTATTCCCATTGAGAAAGAAAAAGAGTTCCATGCTGAGAACTCTTGAATTGAATTGATGATTAGAATGAGGCAATACGTATTACTTCTGCCCTGCTACAGCCACTGAATTCAAATCGGTGGGAAATTCTCAAATCCATTTCCCTTTGCAAACATGAGCAAAAGGATGCCAACATACAATAAAATTCTCTTTTCATAATCCTGTTGTGGGGTTTTTTTTACCCCTGCATGTGTGTGAAATCATTATGCAGAACTGTTGGGGTATTTTTATTCCCATTTTCTTCGGTTTATATTCTTAAGTGAGGAATTACAAGTCTGGAGAAAAGCCTTGCAGAGTGCCTGCACATTTGTACACCCCTTCCATAAAACATCTTAATGTCATCACTGCATGAGCAGAATTGTTCTGCTGATAGAACACAGGGCTGATGTTTAATCTTTCCAGGAAAGTTTAATGAAAGGTGCTTGAATCAATCTGTCTGGTTTAAAGTTTGAAGGGCATTTGGATGCCCTAATTTGATGTATGTGCCAGGTGTTTCTATACAAATAGTTATCAGATAAAGACACTTCCTGCTCCCTCTTCCTTATCATGGACTTCCTCAACATTTACCTTCCATAAACTCCAGCTTGTTTCAATGGCTTCTGTTTCCAGTATCCTGTAATATCTTAATGAGGAACTCTACAGCACCCAGCCTCTAATTCTATCGTTGTTATTGTTCTGTAAATTATTTATGGGGAGATTTAACATTTTAAAGCCGACAGAAAAGAGTCTGGTTACAAAATGAAAGGGTGGACTGGGCATTCCAGACACTGGGAATGCTCCTGCATGGGCATTGCTGGTGTTTGGAGTGAGTGAAACGTGGGCTCGTGTTCCTCAGCCCCGACTCACGGAGCCTTATTCTATCTGTCACTCAGTGTTTGAATTACAGTCACGCCTGGGGCATCATCTGAGATCTGTCTGCAAAAGAGCTGGCCAAAGGGGGTATGACAGATGTCTGAAACCCTCAAGGGTGTGGGAGAGGCAATAGGGAACAAGGATGAATTCTTATAAGAATATATCAAATCACCATTACGTATCAGCTTTTATATCTGAGCGTCTTTTCTCATGGTACAAAATTAAATTGTGCACCCAAAATGCTGCGGAGCCAAATCAGCTCCTGGGGCTGAAATAATCTTGTATGCAGGTCCATCAGGGGTTACTGCACGGGGCCATCCAGGCACAGTCTCTGGGTTCATGCTGTTGGGAGCTGATCTCTGTTTCTCAGACTTTGCCCTGGGGCATCCAGTACAGCCCTGTCAGAGACAAGGGCTGGGGCGAGGCCCAGCAAAGCTCTGACCTTGTCCTCCTTGTGCTGGCTGTCCTTGGGAAGATCATCCCAGTCCCAAAGCACCTGCAGGCTGGTGAGTCAGAGAGGTACCTGGGGAGCAGAGATGAAGTGCAGAGTCCCTGGGCAGGGCAGGAGAAGCTGCTTCCTGGCCAGCATCCTTCTCAGCACAGCCTGCAGTCTCCTATGCTAATTAGGAACTTTCTGGCATAAAACTGAAGCAGTGCAGCCCTGCACGAGGCCCTCCAAGGATTTCAGTGCCTGGAAGGCATAAGTTGCATTTCATTGATAGTACAATTGTGTCTTAAATCTCTGTGGTCACCAGAGGTGTAGTGAATGTGGTGTCAGCTCGGGAGCGAGCGAGGGAAATGCAGATAAGGCAGTGTTGGTACACAAGCACAAAGGGGAGTGGGCTGGGGGAGCCTTGTACCCTCCACTGCCATCCAGACAACCCAGGGCCACCCAGCACAGGCTCCTGTGTAGGGCACCACCACCAGGTGAGACTGGCATTGGATCTGGCTAGCAGTTAAAAAAGGGAACGTTGTCCCAGAGATCAGGTGGGTGTTTGGGAGTGATTCTGCACAAGCAGCAAAGCTACCTGCACTCCCCCTTCCAGTTCTGCACTTGGACTGAAGGGTTTCTTATGGGGAAACAAAGCCCTGTAGCCAAATCTCAGCCAGCCCTGCCAAAAGCTGCTCATCAGCAGGTTAATTCAGAGGCACAGAATCACAGAGCAGTCTGAGCTGTTGTGTTGAAGCAAAGGACAATCCACCTGAAAACAGCCAGGCACAGCTGCTACAGAGAGGGTTTTTGGGGTTTTAAACTGAAGCATTTATACACTGGAAGTCCTATTCTGATATAATTGCACTGCTGTAAACATGTCCTGTACCATCTTGCCTATTTTCCTTTCCAAACTGGAAGAAGCTGCACTGGTGTCTGCATTTCTTTTAGCAACTGAATTGTGTCCCCAGGAGGATTTTTGCTGCTTTAACAGCAGTGTTATCAAAGCAACAGACTTTTGTGGTGAAGACCAGCCCTTGGTTTCTAAGTAAGCATTCTCACTTCTTACTTGGCAGTAAACAAGCTGTAGGAATTGGATTCTTTAAAGAGAAAGATAAAAGGCACAGAAGATCTGGTCTCTTACATTCCTATTTCCTGAATAAACCTCAGAACACGGCAGCCAGAGAAATCAGACAATGATTAAAGTTTGAAAAGATCTCTAAGATGCCTTCAATCTTTGCCATTAAATCCCCAGAAAACCTCAATTCCCAGGATCTGTGGTCAGAAAAAAATATCTCCAAAACACAGAGACAGGATGGATGCTCCTGTTTGTTCCAGCATCTTTTTCAAATGCCCACGATGCAACCAACTTTCTGCTGCCTTTTAGTACATAACATCTTCTCCCGTGGTTTGTGGGAGTTACAGGATGAGGAGTTTCTGATCCTGTTCTGAGAAGCACTATGTATTCCATAATGATAGCTAATATAATATAATATAATATAATATAATATAATATAATATAATATAATATATATATTGCACTATAGATATTATTGCATATATATATATGCAATATATATGCAATGTAATATATTTATTACATTGCAATTTTATATATATATATATATATATATATATATATATAAAAAAAATTGCAATGTAATATATATAATGCAATACATTGCAGGTACCAGTAATATATATATTATAGTATATATTTTATATATTATATATTTATATCTTATATCATATTACATATTATGTATTATGTATTATATAGTATATATTTTATTTTATTTATATATATATATATATATATATATATAAAAAATGCAATAATTGCAGGTACCAACTATGTGTGTAGACTGTTCTGGTTTGAGGTTTTCCTTGTCTGGAACACACTTTTTTTTCACCTACTCCAAGGTTTTGGTGAGTGCATCCAGCGCCACAAGGAAGAGCCCTGGGAGCTGCAGCAGTACTTGGGTGGGAATCTGAGCTGCAGGCAGATCTCCCAAACCAGAATTCCATGCAATCCTCTCTCCAGAGCACACATTTTGGTGTGACCATTTCCACAAACAGGCAGCAATGGGGACAGCTGCTCTCCTTGGGAAAGCAAGCAGAAGTCTTCACTAGCCAGGCTCAAAAACTCTGAAATACTTTGACAAGTGAAGAGGATTTTCCAATTGCCATTAATGCTGTTTTCTAAGGAAATTTTAGTTCATGTAATGAAGCATCTCATGGAAAAGTCAGGTGCCTAAAGCTGTAGGGGCTGAGTCTGGAGAGGTTCTTGTTGAGCAGCTGGGGAGCAGCAGCAGCAGCAGTGCCCCTGAGCTGCTGTGGCTCTCAGCAGTGTGAGCAAACAGGAGTTGGATAAAACACAAATGCAGTGTGATTTCCAGATAAACTTTTCCCTGCGCCTCTGAGAAGTCTGTTGGGTATGGATCCTGAGCTAAGCAGTTGCTCATTACTGGAAATTAACTCATCCTGCCTTTATTGCTGTGCAGCAGCAAGTATGGGAATAACTCCTGTGAATAGCTCAGCCTAAACTGAAATCCTGGGAAATTGTTTTGGGTAGGGCCTAGGTTTTGTTTAAACAAATAAACAGAAAGTACAAAAAGGAAAGATCTACTCAGAGCCACCCCCAAAGGGATTGTGTCGTGCAAACCGACTTTGGCATTCATCCTCTGCAGGTTTTTATCTAATTTAGATAAATATCTAAATCAAATTTCATTTGCAAAACAAAAAGAGGCACTTAATCTAGAAAATATCAAACTGGGAAACTGGGAAACTTTTTCATTTGGGGCTTTTATTCTACAGGAGGCTATTTCCTGAAATGGTGATGAATTTGCAAATAGTTTCAGCTGTCCCAAAATTACACTTTTCAGCAAACAGCTACTTGTCTGATGAAAATCACTCAGCTGTTACCAAGGTCTTGGCTAGCTCTGGCTGTTATATTTCCAATGGGATTTTGCTACAACAGTTAAGCAGGAGCAGCCTGGGAGTTTAAATATGGATAATTCCCCCCCATCCTGTTCCAACTTCTGCAGCTTCAGCTTTTCCCTGGCTCCAGCGTGCTGGGGATGTGCTCAGGGATGGCAGCAACTGCTCCTGGAGCATCCTTCAGGAGGCAGCAAGGACAAGGTGCAGCATTTGGGATAAATTCCAAAGGAGTTTCAAAGTGTACTTGGAGAGGGAGGGCTGGATGGAGAGCCCAGGTGGAGCTGGGCAGGGCTGGAGGATCTCTGTGGGAAGAGCAGCATCCTGGCTGCCAGCTAGCAAATAGAAATGTTATCTAGTGAGGGAGGCTGGGGGGGAAAAAAAAAAAAAAAGCTTTAAAATCCAGTTTTACACACATTGTGTTTTGAGTAAATATTATTTTAGCCATCTAAAGTAGTCAAACTAATCATGGCAGTTTCCTTTAATGCCTGCCATTCCAGGCACAAGGTTTATTTACTGTAATGTAATACATCTTGAGGGAATGTCGTATGCAGATATTAGCAATTAACTCATTAATCTAAAAATCACAATTCTTGCAATTAATAGAGCACTGCACAGTCACTCTAATTACAAATCCTGCATAAAAGGCCAGTCTCACAGGGAACATGTAGCCTCCTAATTAGCCAAGATTTCAAAGGCAGACAGAAAATTGAGATGTTGAGGGTCAGGGAGGGAAAAATGTGACTACAGTGCACTGTGAGCATATGTGACAAGCAGTGCATGGAGAGTTTCTGTGTGGGGTGCCACTCACCTGCCCAGGACAGGATTCTGGATTTTGGGGGAGGCACCACGGGGTCCTGTGGCTCCTCCAGCCAGGCACTTCCCAAACTTTTGCAGGGCACTGGGACAGAGAAGGCTGAGAAAGGCACTGCTTGATCTGCTGGGACACCCAGGGCCACGCAGGGGCTCGGGGGGCTCAGCAGCCCCTGGGGATGCTGGAATGAGGCTCAGCATTTCCTCCCCAGCTCCCACAGCACGGAGCCTCCTGGCTCCAGGCCAGCAAAGCACTTCTGTGTGGTTCAGCTGTAATCAGGAATAATCCTGCTGGCTTCCTTGGGGCTGCTCCCACACTTCAGGACTGGTGGGTTTGGGAAAAGGGCTCAGCATGAAGCAGGAGCAAGAACTCCATGGCTGGGCATGACCTTGCACTCTTTCAGCATTGTGAGGAATTATGAAGAAATTTTAAATAAATTAAAAACAGGTCTTCTAAATTAAATTTTTTTTTTTTTTTTTTTATCCTCTACATGAGTAAAATGAGTGAGTTCGACTTATATCTTCACCACATAATTCAAAAGGTCACAAGGCCTCTAATTCCAAACCCTTTTAAGGATTTATTGACTAATAAAACACTATCAACAAAGATATTTATGTTTTTAACCCAATCCTTAAATATTTCCTCTTATGGACTCAAATTGCAGTATAAGCTTTCTTAACAAATCATGTTATAATACACAAACTTACAGTCCTACATTCTAAACTTCTTGTTTACCTTTAAAACTTCTTTTATTTTTTCTATATCTTAAACTCAACAACTCTAAACTTTCCTCTTCTTAACGTGTTTCTGCTTTAAACTCTAAATCCACATTCTCACTTCTATCACCTAAGTTTAAAAACCTTTCCCAAGGCCTCAGATCAAATCCTGTGTTCAATTCTAAGCTTTGACTTACAGACCCAAAGTTCTAAGAATTCAAATTCCAATATTTCAAATTCCCACACAGCATTTCTGGTTTTCTCAAGCTATAAATGGCAGCAACAAGACACAGTTCCCTTGGTGCTCCTGTGCCAACTGGGGTGGTGGCAGAGCCCTGCAGCCAACACCTGCCCCTGGTGTCCCCACCTGCCCCTGGTGTCCCCACCTGCCCCAGAGTCACCCACCTGTCCCCTGAGTCACCCACCTGCCCCTGGTGTCCCCACCTGCCCCAGAGTCACTCAGCTGCCTCTGGAGTCACCCACCTGCCCCTGGAGTCAGACACCTGTCTGAGGAGTCACCCACCTTCCTCAGAGTCACCCACCTGTCCCCAAAGTCATCTAGCTGCCCCTGGAGTCACCCACCTGCCCCTGGTGTCCCCACCTGTCTCTGGGGTCACCCACCTGCCCCAGAGTCACCCACCTGTCCCTGGAGTCACCCACTTGTCCCTGGAGTCCCCTCCTGTCCCTAGGGTCATTCACCTATCTGGGGAGTTCCCAGCTGTCCCTGGAGTCACCCACTTGTCCCTGGAGTCCCCAGCTGTCCCTGGAGTCCCCAGCTGCCCCTGGACAGGCTCTGCTCTCCCCAGAGCCAGGAGAGCTCTGTGCCCCTCCCAGCAGCAGCACCCTGCAGCCATCCCTGCAGGGCTGCAGAGACCCTCCCCAGGGATGCTGTGGGACTGCAGCCATCCCTGCAGGGCTGCAGAGACCCTCCCCAGGGATGCTGTGGGACTGCACCCATCCCTGCAGGGCTGCAGAGACCATCCCCAGGGATGCTGTGGGACTGCACCCATCCCTGCAGGGCTGCAGAGACCATCCCCAGGGATGCTGTGGCACTGCAGCCATCCCTGCAGGGCTGCACAGACCCTCCCCAGGGATGCTGTGGCACTGCAGCCATCCCTGCAGGGCTGCACAGACCCTCCCCAGGGATGCTGTGGGACTGCAGCCATCCCTGCAGGGCTGCACAGACCCTCCCCAGGGATGCTGTGGGACTGCAGCCATCCCTGCAGGGCTGCAGAGACCCTCCCCAGGGATGCTGTGGGACTGCACCCATCCCTGCAGGGCTGCAGAGACCCTCCCCAGGGATGCTGTGGGAAGGGTTTCCTCAGCCAGGCCTCCACCCAGATGCCATTGTAATCTTTATCTGCAAGCAAGAGACAGGGAGGCTGCCAGGACACGCTGGTGTTGCTGGAAACTGTTGTCATGAGCTGCCTCAGGGTGGAAAAAGGCTGTGTAAGACAAACCCTGTTCAACTCCCAGAGCAGAACCACCACTGCAGCGCTGCCTTCTCTTCCCTTGGGTTGTGTCCCTGGGCTCCAGCCTCCTCAGGAGTCTGGAAACTTGTGGGTTTAGTCCCAAGGAGAGTATTTTTTTATCACAGATTTTTTACTGGTCATGTCCCAGAGATAAATCCCCATATGGGCAGCAATCTTTTTGGGCAGCACCAATTTTTCTGAGGAGCACATCCCATTATCCTGTCTTGCTTTCAGGACCCTTTCAACTCAAAACAAACCATCACTGGCTACAATAACACCCTTGAAGGATGCTGAAAGGCACAGATTAAAAAATGTCTGAGGTCTTTTGGGGGCTAAGAATACTTAAAACGTGTTTGGGAGAGAAGTGAAGCAGGTGGAACTTCATCCTAAGGAAAAACACTGTCTACTACCACTGATAAGACAGAGCTGCAGAGAGGGGTGGGATCTTGGAGGTGAAGTTGGCCCAAAATCCCACAGAGAGAGGAAGGCTTGGAAGTGATACCAGATTTTTTTTTTTGTCATTTATTGGGCCATGCCAGTAGCTGCTGGTGCTGCAGTGGGACAGGAATTAAGCACCATGGTCACCCCTGGAGTGCACTTGAAAAGTGGTCATTAAAGTGATTAGAGTGGGAAGAAATGTTCATTTCTCTGGAAAGGTGGATAAAATGCCTAAAAAAAGAAGTTTTGCTAAAATCGCAGTCTGGATTATTGTTTGCTGGGAACAGAGTGATTCTGATGTATTTTTTAATAACAAAGGACGTGGGAATGAACAGGAGTTATTAATATATCCTTGCAGGATGCCCTGGCTGGGAGTGGGGTGAAGCTGCAAAGATCTCCAGGGCTCTTGTCTTGTCTTTGCCCTTTCCCTCCTTGTCTTAACCCAATTTTTCCCCACCTGGCTCTGCTGCAGCCGGGCACTGTGACCTGACCCATGGCCAGGGCTGTTGGGAAACTCTGATTAATTCATGCTTGTAAAGCTTTGCTGGGGCTGGGCAGGGAAGGCACACCGGGCACATGGAGTGCAGGGAAGGAGCACAGGGATGTGGTGTTTATGTACAGCAGAACTTAAAAGTCAAGTTTTCTTTCTTAAAATGTCCTTTTTTTTTTTTTTTTACATATAAATTTCACATACATAATTGCAATTGTAGAGGGTTTTGTTGCAACCTAGGGACTGACATTCAAGGGGCAGAAAATCAGTGTAAATCTTAAACTCTCTCCGTGGCTGTCACATAATTAATTACACGTTTTACCAAGATTATCTCCCCAAATGAATGATGAGAATAATATGTTTTCAATACTGTTCATTCGGTAATTAATCATTGCAGGGAAGAAACTTCATTTCAAGTGCTAGTAAAGTGTATGTAAATTATTAATCAGAAGGTTGAGCTAACAACAGATCACTGGATGCCATCCAGGACAGATGAGATGTGACCACTTCCATGCACTTCTTAAAAGCAGGAATTTTATCCAGCCATTTCAAACCTGTCAGGAAAGCCAGTAAGTTGCACATATGCTGAGGGAAATCATGCTCAGAGTTAAGGATTCAGTATTGCACCACACACTGTAGAAAAGAAATGAAGACAAATAAAGTATAAAATATTTCTTAAAGTTCAAATGCAGCGGTCTGTCTTGGAAGACAAAAAAGATGATAAAAAAAGAATTGGTAAGTCCAAGCTGGCAGTTATTAGAATAGTAAAAACATAGTGCTTATGTTCATAATGGTTTAACTTAGATTAAAAACCATAACTTATCTGAAAACTCTCTTTTTAGTACGTCGGGGGTTAAATATGGTTCACAGCAGCTCTCACAATTAAATTGTTTTCCCCTCGCTTCAATAAACTATATTAAAAATCATTTCCTGAAAAGTAAGAAAATATCATTATTTTGTTTGCAAACCAACCCTGTGTTATTCCTTTAAAGGGAAACCCTGAGGAGCTCCAGCAGCAGGATCACAGAGGCAAGCCAGGCACAGAACCCACTCCTCTCCTGGTGTTTCACAGAATCATGGAATCCTTTAGGCTGGAAAAGCCCCCTAGGATCATCCAGTCCAACTTGGTGGGAGAGGTCTGAGGTTTACAGTCACCTCCTCCCTCTGGCTATTTGTGTTTGGATGGGACAGCATTAAAAACATTTCCAGGGATAAGAGTGCCATGTGGCATCTCCAAATGACTGCAGGCTCATGTGCTCGCCACGAGAGCAGCTATAAATGTAGAAAAGCAGGAAAAGGCATCAACCTGTCACCAGCAGGAAGGTGGGCTCCCCAGGCCACGTGCTGCACTCATGGCACTGTCCTCCCCCTGTTTACCATCCACCCTGTCCCCTGCCCAGGCTTTCTGTCACTATTTGCACAGGAATTTCCACCTCAGTAGGTGAGGGTGATGCTCCTCTTCCCTCAGCACTGCAGGAGAGCTGCTCAGGAAGCTCTGGGCTCTCCCAGTGACACTGCCAGTGGTTTCTGAGGCACTCCCTGACATGGTGCATCTCCAGAGGACACTGACAGCTTTTCATGGGACACAGGTACACAGGGGGTGGCCCTAAGTGGCACCAAGAATTCCCATTTCCATCCCCTGCACTGGGAGCTGGGTGGCTCCATCATGGAGGGGACAAGGTTGAAAAAGATGGGGAGAAATGGGAATATTCCTCCAGGCTTCATTCTGGATGCAAAGGGCCCTTGAGGAATTAAAATATGAAGATGGGAACTGTCATCTATTTTTGGAAATGTTTTCCTCTCAGGGACTAACTCCAAGGCTATTAATCAGCATAACAAGAAGAGGAAGAGACTCTCAAAGATCAATTGCTCCTCGCTGGAGAAGTAGTTCAAAATAATTGTGTATGTGTTGGGGCTCTTTTTGGTGTAATTGAATGGTACCAAAAGAGTCAAGTATATTTAAGGGATAATCTCTCCTGTGCTGTAGTGAACAAAGCAATAAATGCCTGTTGAGATTGATTAATCACTGAGGAGGTGCCAAGGAGTTTAATCCATCCCAGAAGTCTTTTATGACAAGGATCCTGCAAAGTGGTGGGGATTATTATTCTGCATGAAAACTGATAGGAAATAAAAATATCCCTTGTCTTTGAAATATTCAAATATTATGTTTCTGCAACTACCTGCAGGAAGCCTTCACCCCAGAGGCTGGATAAGGATCTGCTGGTAAAACTGCCTGTGGATAGCAGTGTAATTCCTAGAAAGCTCTCCTGTCACCTCCCTCCTTCTGGTGGAGATAAGGGGAGGGAAAGCATGGAATAAGACTCTTCTGACAAAAGAAGCTTCAACAGCCAGACCTTTTAGTCTTACAGAGCAGCAGAAGAGCAGTCACTCAAGCACACAGAAGTGCTCCAAGAACCACAAGAGTTTCTCCAGGATTTCTCTGGCTGCCCCTCCATCAAAACCACCCAGTGGCAAAGCCAGGAGCTGTCCCATTTATTTGGGAATACTTGGTAGATGCAGTCATATATGTATATTTTGGGAAGGATCTTCTTTTACTTCCCACTTTTAGCTCAGAATTCCACTAACTGCTAACGTGCTTGATGATAAACAGCAGCTGAAATGCAGCCTTTATGAGCTGCCATAAAATCTGGAGTGAAAGCAAGTGCTGCTCCTCATGGAAGTGTAAAGGTGCATTGATCTGGAGCAAAGGTGAGGCTACAAACCTGAGCTGGATGTGGCCACCACTGGTTCACACCCACAAAGGGCTGTGTGCACGGAGTGCATTTTTGCTGACATGGTGCAAAATCAAATGAAAGACATAACCAGCATGAAAGCACCTCAGGGCTCGACTGTTGGCCCTTCAATTCAGCAGGACTTTCTCCATCAGCTTTAAAAAGAGTGGAGTCAGAGCCCAAAGGAGAGGCACAGCTGCTGTTACCTTAGCAGGGGCTGCTACAGCTGCCTTGACTTTGCTTGCACAGGATGTGGTAAGAGTGTTTTCTGGTTAAGAACTGGATGGGACCCAAGAGATTGGATTTCAGGGCTTATTTCTGCCCTAGACTTCCCCTGTGACCTTGGGAATGTCACTTAACTGTGGGTGTCTGTCCCCAGTCACACTCCACCACCACCATTTCATTTCTGGCCCCAGACTGCACTTTTAGCAAGGGGGGACGGGGGATGTCTTGCTGAAGTGCCCCACGTACTTTGCACAACCTGGCCCCAGCACTGGCTGACACCTCTGTGATGGAAAAGCACTGGAATTTTGGAGTAGAACACATTTTTCACATGGTGCAAGAACCTTATTTTTCCTACCTGATTGGATAATGTTCAGAGCTGTAACTACTCAGGGATGAACCATCCCTAACTCTTCTGAGAATATTTGCCTTGATTAATCTAATAGGAACAAAAAATATTAGTATGAGAAAAGTCTGAAAATTGCTCTTTATTATTACTTGTACGTAATAGATGAGTTTAAAATAAAATTCATATTCCCTTCACCTTCTCCTGAACAGTAGCTGGTATTTGATATCAGGAGATTTTTTTCCTATTAAATTAATCAGAACTTGTCAAGTTCTAGGTAACGTCAAGGGGTTTTTTTGGGTTTTTTTTTCTGGGGAGGGCTAACTTCAGAATGAATACCAGTGAGTTTGAAAAGGGTATACATTTTTCATTATGTCAGATGAAAAGAACATCCTTCCTATTTGTATGATAGTGCAATAAAAGACATCACCAGTGACTTCAGCTCCTGGGTAATTTTTCACTTGTCTATCTGGTTCATTTTTCTTTGATCAAACAAAGACTAAAAATACTGTGGCATTTTACTACTTCAAAACCCAGGCATACGTAGACTTTATCTTTCCAAGGGAATATTGGAAACTACTGAATATTTGAATTGCCTGAACTCGGTGGTTTTCAGATGAGGACCAATTTCACCAAGCGTAGCAGAGCTGCAGAATTGCTTCTCACAGTGCTCACTGCAGCCCCTCCCCACACACAAGGGGGGCTGAATCAAGCTGGGGGGACTTGCAACGCCTCACTTTTATTGCCCAGATACTTGAAAATCATCTTAATTTCTTCTTTTTTTTCCCACCAGAGGAGAAAATGACAATGTCAGAAGTGGCTCGGGCTCCTTGGTTGTTTAACCATCCCCTCCAGTTGCCTGACCCTGATTAATTCTTTCCTCGTGCTGCCTGCTTGCCTTTGTCTTTTGCCTTCTGCCTTCTTGCCATGCTTATCTTTGAGCACTTCCCCTAATCCCACTCACTTCTCTATCATTTATTTTCCTCCTTTGTCCCCAGAATCAATGGCAAAGTTCTTAACTCTTGCTGCCTGAACTTCCTTTCCTTAATCTCACTTCCCCTCCTCTCTGCAGCAGTGTGCTCCTACTTCTCCTGCCTCCACCACACATTCATTCAGCATTTTCTGAAATGCTTTTCTGCCCTTCTCCATCACTGGCTCTCCACCTTTCCCTGAGTTCTCCTTGCTCCAGCAGCTTTCCCAGCTCTCCAGGAGCTCCAGCCCTCTGCTCATCCTTTCTGCTGAGGGAAAGACAGCCCACATCCTGAAGGGCCTTACTGAATATCTCCTGTGGACCCCCTCTGCAGTTTTCTCACCAGATGTGCCCACATCTGCATCTGCCCTTTCAAAACACTTTTGCCTCAATCTTCAACTTTTCCATCCTGGCCTTACAACCACCTGGATCTCCAGGATGAAGCTTTCCCTTCTCCCAAAGCCTTCCCAGCAACCCATCCTCTTTCTTCTCACCATTAATTATCCCTGCTCCCTCCCTCATCTAAACTGCTCCATGTCTCTTGCCTTTTTTAGCCCGTAAGTGCTTTGGGACAGGGAACATGGATCATCTGTGTTTATAGAGTGACTGGTAAATTCTGTGACACTGTATAAATATTTCCTTTATTAATTACCATCTCCAGCATGAGACCTTTCTTCAAAAAAGGTCTGCAGAAAGGAAATACATATTTTGGCAGCATCTCCTTGAGTGTGTTGACCTCGGTGTATGATTTCCCTCGCAGCGCAGGAAAGCACATCCCGCGGCGATCGCTATCGGCGGCAGGCACGCAGCCCCCTCCCTCCTGCAGCAGATAAAGACCTAGCTGTTAACCTCCTGTTTGTCTCCACATCATCACCCACCCGTCACCTGATAGCATTTGAAGCCAGGGTGACACTTCCTACACCTCAGCTCCTACAATTAGATGTGAGTGTCAGAGAACATCGTGTCGGTGCAGGTGAGGAGAAGGGAGGCATTAATCTTCCCTGGCGGCACCGGTGCCAGCTGTTTGTCAGGGCTGGAGTAACATTTCACTTCGTTCCCTCGCTCTGACACCAGGCTTTCTGTGGTGTCCAAGCCTTCCCTGTCACTGGGCACTGCCTGAGGAGTTCATTGTGTGAATGTTTCCTCAGCTGGCCAACAACTGGCTTGTGTGCTTCTCCCTCACAGGGCACCTTACTGAGGTCCAGAAAAACTCTTCTGGTGCCTGGGCTGGGTGGGGGGCACGGAGGAGCCTTGGCATAATCCCACACTGTGGATTAGCTGTGTGTGATAGGGACAGCAAAGAGACTGAGTAGGAGGGAAAATCCAGTGAGGAAATATATGCCCTTGCCAAAAATACTATAAATAAATCCTGCCACAGGCAGCCCAGCCTGGTCTCAATATTGCCCAGGCTCTTCTTTCCAACTTTTCCCCTGCTCTGCAGAGCTGTGTCTGTACAGCCACACAGACACAGCAACAGAAGTGTCTTTACTCTCACATATTTACAATCACTTTTAATTTTTATAGGGAGGCAGATTAAATTTTGTTCATAAAAGACACTTTTCATCATTATGACTGTTCCCACATTAGGAATTGTATCAGTTACAACCAAGTATCTAAATATATTTTAAATAATCAGCTGCTTTACCTAAATAGATGAATATGAAATGTGTAGAGACCTCACTCTAGTCCTTCATCAGCTCTCTCATAAATGAGTCTTAATGAAATATTGACTTAGTGCTGGCACTGTTTCAAGAGCTTGCTTGCACCTTACCCCAACCAGTGTAATATCAAAAGCCTAATCACAGCATAAATCATCACAAACAAACAAACAATCAAACAAACATGTTTGATTGCTTTGCAATGCGAGAGTTTAACAAGGCTTTCCCAACTGGGATCCTGGAGGCGAGGTAAGCCCAAATTGACAGCTGCACTGCTGGGAACTGTAATGATCAGGACCCAGCAGGAAAAAAGTCTGTGGGAACCAGGATTTTAAAGGGCCAACGATGCCTCAGTAAAAACTCTTATGTTGGAGGGATTGTTCATTCTGAATAGCTATTGAGCCCATCAATACCTGTGCCCTACTGCAGAAGAAACACAGAATATTTCTACCCCTCTGTTTCATTCACCTTCTTTTACAAATTTCCTCCAGAAAACAAAGGGATAATGAAAAGATGGTACATTAAAATGGTGCAAAAAGGCAAAGGCAAAGCTGTCAGAGAGCTGCAGAGGGTCCCACGGTGCCAAAGGACTCTGTGGCAAAACAGCAGATCAAATTAAATTCTGCCAGGCTCAAAGGAAGCCCCCAGCCTTGTCTCTGTGTACTCACTGATGAGCTTCTCTTCAGCTCTCACCACTTAGAAAAGAGATCTGAGAGCCACTGCTGATAGTTTGAAGAAACATCACTCAAAGCTCCTAGGCAGCCAAAAAGCCAACTAGAATCTATAGGCATGTGTGCCTGAAAGCTCATTTAACTTTTCCAGCTGTATAGCTGGTGCAATAAAAGGTGCTACATCTGTCCATGAGCTCTGATCCATCTGTATCCTTCCACCATCACAACTGCAGCAAAATGCCACTAAACCAGACAACATCATCATGGCACTAGATAAATTCCTGTGTGCTCACCTCTTGAATATTGTGTGCTGTTCCCCTGAATCCCCCTCAGCCTGGAAAATGAGATGATTGAAGGAGAAATGTGATAAAGACCTGTAACAGCCTGAGTGGCATGGAGGAGGTGTAATGGGAGCCATTATGTGGCACTCAATTTGAGAGTAAGTGTTTGCCACATGAAACTTCTGAGCAGTTAAAGCAAATAGCAGGAACTCCTTTTTTTTTTTTTCCCCTCACATAAAACCTACTTAAATTGTGTAATTAATTTGCCTTGGTGTGTCAACTCTATAAAAAAAATTATGGATTTTAAAGGGATAAGACAAATTTACATGGGAAAAGTCCAAAGGATGGATTGTGGCTCTTTCTTCCTCTTCCCACTGCTCTGTTTATACTGAGCTGGACTGACTTGTTCCTCCTTAGAGTGGTCTCACACCTCCTTCAGTGTCCACATCTGCTGATTGCTCTGGGCTCTTTAATTACTGAGCAGCTTCTGTTTTATGGGGCTTCCTGCTGGGGGCTAAAGAATATGATCAAATATGGAGAATATATCAAAATATGGCCTTAGCTCCTCATGGGGAGCAGGCAGAAGGAAGGGAAAGTATGGACCAGGACCCATTTGGTGTCCCAAAATGATAGTTTTCCCATGACTACACAGAATCATGCAGAGTCATTGAGGATGGAAAATATTTCCAAGATCACTGAGTACAAGCTGTCATTGATCATACCCTGTCACCCAGACCAGAGCTATGAGTGCCACATCCAGCCATTTCTTGGACACCTCCAGGGATGGAGACTCCATCACCTCTTTGTGGTTGCAAAGATCAAGGTGGTTTTGAAGACCAAGCTGCAATCTGGAGCCATCACTGCCAGGGAAACAGTACTTACCTATCTAATGGCTTTTACCTGAAATAAATGGCTTTTTGTATCTAATGGCTTCAAAGTGCCAGAGGGCAGGATTAGATGGGATATTGGGAAGGAATTGTTCCCTGTGAGGGTGGGCAGGCCCTGGCACAGGGTGCCCAGAGCAGCTGGGGCTGTCCCTGGATGCCTGGCAGTGCCCAAGGCCAGGCTGGACAGGGCTGGGAGCAGCCTGGGACAGGGGAAGGTGTCCCTGCCATGGCAGGGGTGGCACTGGGTGGGCTCCAAGGTCCCTTCCAACTCAAACCATTTCATGATTCTGTGATTATATTTGTATTTATTAACTTCCCCCAGCAAAGCTTTGCCCTGTGCTGGAGCCAGGGACCTGGCAGTGTCCCTGCTCCCTGGCTAGGAATGGCTTCAGCTGGAGCAAACCTCTGCCTGTGCAGCTGCTGTAACTTCAGATGAGAAGGAGTCACTGCAGAACATGGGAAGCACAGTGCTTGTGCTCAGCCTCTGCACAGCTGCTGCCCTTATCAGCACTTCATGTCTCAGGTTTCACACAGTGTGGGATAAGCAGCTTTGACTCGTCTGCATGCCACCACAAACGGGGAGTGTTCAAGTCAGGATTAAGGCTGGGGTCTTCTTGGCTTCACTCCTGCACTTCCTCAGTCCACAGTCATTGGAGAGAGGGACAGAAATGCTGGCTTGGACCTGGGATTTATTCCAGTGTCCTGGAGCACAGGGTTACAAATCTCTTCCAAAATTATTCCTCATTAGCCTTCAAAGTTATTTAGAATATTTTCATATCCACAGGTCCCTGTTGCCATCAGAGGGCACAATCACACACTCACACACACACACACACACACACACACAGAGATAAACCCCTTTTCCTCCCCAGAACAGCTTTTCCTCATTTGGGGCTATGCTGCACAACTCCTGTTCCTGCCAGTGGGAGTTGTGTGTGCGTCTCAGAAACGATTTGGCTGCAGAACAGTATTTTAACTACTATATTTAACATATTGTATTATGACATTTACAATATTTCCCCCAAAGCTCTTCTCAGATTGAAGAGAAGCGACTCTCTGCGTTGTGCTGGCCCTTTTTCCTTGCTGATTGACAGGGAAATTAAATCAGTTCATTGCCTGGATGTTGTACAGGACTAATTGTGCTCAGCATGGCTGAGCAATAGCTCACTCTGTGAGCCACCCCATGGACTTCCCCAGAGCCTCTCCCTGTGAGGGAAGGCTCCTCCTGAACCAGGCTGGGGCTCTGCCTCTGCATCTCAATCAAGGCCTTTGTCACCAGAGAGAGTTTGGGGGCTGGTTTTATTTTGGGGGAGGTTGTCTGAGTTTCTCTGGGTGCTTTCAGCTGTTTGAATGCAGTTCTGTAAAACTGGACTGGAATAACATTTATAGCAAAAATCTGTTTCATTTGATGTTAATTATTTAATATAAATTCAGTTATTATGCCATGCCCCAGTAGCACACAAACTGTTCAACCATAAACAGATGAAAGACTACTTCAGGGGCAAGCCAGTAATGTCTGGAGACATGAGTCAGATAACAGAGCCATGGAGAGGAGGAGGAGGAGGAATCTATATCCAAGAGTGACTGAACACAGCCCTTTTAATCTAGAAATAGGACTGTAAATTCCAGGAGATAAATTAGTCTTCTGAAATGTTTGGTTCTGTGGGCCTCAGAAGAATAAAGCAGTGTGCACAGTTTTGTAGAGAGGGAATAGTTCATTGAGACCAAAAAAAAAAAAAAAATTAACTTCAAAACAAAAGCATAGGAGTGCATTAATTTCCCTGGAGTCCTTTGGAGCAGTTTGGATCATTTCTAGTGTTATTCATACAGCCTTTTAGAGCAAACTATTACAAGAGGAAACTTCCCTATACCCAAAGCCCAAGCTGTGTCTTAAGTGTTCAACCAGAGGCAGATCAAAATTCATCCAAGAGCTCCCCAGTGCCCTCAGAAAGACATGTGATGGTCACAACTTCTGCCTCTGAATGCTGGAAAGCTGCTTCTGTTGGAAACACTTGGCATTCCTCCTGCTCTAGTCAGGCTTTGGCTGGATTTGAGGTTTGCACCTCAGATTTGTGTTGATTTGGACCTGGAGCAGGCAACTTCCCATGTCCCTGCTGCAAGAAACTCCATCCCTGGAAACCCAGGCTCACTGCAGTGTTCAGTGCAGTGATCCCCAACTTGGATATATTTAATGGCACTGCATCTAGGGTCCACTTCATGCTTTGGGATCTACTTGAGAGCACCCTGAGCATGCCCTGCTGAACCTGAGCAGGGATGGTGCCTTGCATGAGGCCATGCAGGGCTGTGCCAATACATGCTCCAAGTCCATCTGCCAGAAGTGGCTGCTGCTTCCAAAAGCTGAGAGCCATTCTGGAAGGTAATTTGAGCACTTCAGAATGTATACCTGATTGAAAGTCAGTGACATTGAAGGGGCAATTCATCTTATCTCCCTTAGCTGTCCAAAAGTCAGACCAGGCTTCCTGGGATTCCTCCCAGGCAGCAGAGAGCAAGGTTCCTGAGGCTGGTGACAAATGTAGGTGACATGGTCTGCCCTGTGTAGGCTCTGAGCTTCCTCCACTGGCACAGAGAGAGCCTAGGCATCCATGTGGGACAGATATCCAACTTGTAAACAATTAGAGATACAGAAATTAGGGGTTTAAGTATTCTAAAATGCAGTGCAGGGAACAGATACTGACAAAAACACATTAGATGGTGTGTAACTCCCTGCTGATGTGACTTCAGGGCCCAGGAAAAACTCTTTCATAGGTCTCTGCCATGCCTGAATCTCAGATTTCCATGCAGCCACTGTCAGGCTCACAGCACAGGGGGTAAATGTACAACCTCTGCACAATTAGGAATCCAAGTAACTCCAGGGATTTAGCTGCCAGTTCACACTTGAAATAGCACAGGGTTGCCTTTGTAGTAGTTTCCCCTCTGTGCTTTGTACTCCCACCTACAGAATGCTCATCCCCCAGAGGTTTAAGAGTAAGTTGTGTTTCAGGGACAGCAGAGCACTTTTCAGCCCTGGGTGACAGAGAGCTTTGAGGCAGATCCAGGATTTAACCAAGCCTTTTTGGGAGCTGCCAACCCCAAAGCCCAGCAGACACCTCAGGCACCAGGGAGGCTGAAGGAGCTCTCACAGTGCCTGTCCCTGTAGTTGTAAAGTCTGTCATTGCAGTTCACAAGAGACAACTAATCAATAACCATGGAACCAAATAGGCAAATAAAAATAAAATCCATTAAGATGGCAGAGGTATTTACTTGCTGTATTTACACCATGGAGAGCTGCACTGTCACTCAGTGCTTCCCCTGCACAAGATAGAAGCAATTTGTGCAGACTGATCCCAGTTTTCTCATTAATATGTAAATGAGGCATGCCAGTTGTTAGGTTAGAAGAAAGCTGTCATGTTTATTGTGACAGATTTAATGGATGTGTTTGGATTGTGCATTCAATGTGTTTTCAAGAGCATGTCTTATCTTTGTTTAGGCAGTAAATCAAACATGTAAACAACAATTCATTAGCATCTGTCAGAAGCTCAAAGCTACATTGTTATAGTTGAAAATCTCCCCAGAGGTGAAAAAAAGTATATCTGACTTATTCCAGATTAGTTGAAATATTTTCTTTCTGTTTGCCAACTTGTAAGTAATGATTGAGCTGCTGCATAGGTGCACTCAGGTAGCAGTAGGGGTCAGAGAGAAACAGCCAGACACCAGGAATCCACATCCCCTGGCCTCAGGGGGACTGCAGCCACCCACCTGTGCCACCACTGGGGACACAGCACTGCCATGCCCAGATCTGGCGTGGGGGCTGCAGGACACTGTTGGATGCCTTGGAAGGAGCTGCAGCCCCTGGATCACCACCAGCAGCTCAAGCCCAACATCACCAAGTGGAAATTTTGGTGTTGGGTGGATAGGGTATCTGGAAAAATATAATTGGAATATGTATGGAAAAACTAAATTTAGAGATCTGGCTGTGAGTGGCCCCACAGAAGGTAAAGATTGGATTTGTTGGAGTAAAAAGGGCTGGACCTGAGAACCCCTGGTGATTCATCCCCCCACATCCCTGTCTGTGTCCTGCTTGGAACAGCCTGAAGGTGAACAGGCTGGGCAGGATGTCTCCTATCAGAGATCTCACTGTGCTTGCAAACATCAGCCAAACCTTATCGCAGAGCCAGGACAGAAGAATTGAATCCATTTAACTGATGGCTCTGAGCAAGGACAGAGATGAAATCATTTGCCCAAAGACATGACGGTGCAGCCAGGTGGAGTAAAGGGGAGCATAAAATCATAGCAGGACCCCGACCTTTATTCTCATGGGAATTACTTTTGTTTGCAGTTTCTACTAGTTTGTATCATCACAGGATGATTTAGGTTGGAAATGACCTTAAAGATCATCTACTCCAGCCTGATCCTGCTTTGTTTGCAGTGGTCTAGGAGACAGGTAGGTGTGAAGAAACAAAAGACAAGTTCACTTCTGACATTCCCTAAACCCAGATCTGCAGTGATGAAGTGTTTTTGCATTAACTCACTCTTCCATCCCAAGTTTCTATGCATTTAATAGAAATAATAATTTGGAAAATGATACTTAAGAACTAGTAATTACAGTACATCAAATATTTATGATTTGCAATCAACCTGAAAATGTACTTATCTACACAGCAAAGTGTGATCTCTTCCAGTGAAGACACAAATTATCTTTCTTAAAGATGCAAAGGGCTTCACGTATCAGCAGGCTCCTTGGGATGCTCCAGCTGCACCCACAATTTGGGGTTTAACTCCACTGTTGCAGCTGAAACAAGAGATGTCCATTAAATACGAGTGGCAACTCTCACTTGGCCATGGCAGTTGAGCAGCTCTGCCAAGTCCTCGAATCACAAAATCACAGGGCTGGAAGGGACCTTTAAAGGTCATCGAGTCCCACATCCCTGACATCTTCACAGAAATAGGGAATGCCTCAGGAGTCAGGTGTTCCTGCCCCTGTTCACACAGAGGAACTGTGAAAATCGAATTGCATTGTAGTTGTGGGAAGATTTAGACCTTGAACAAGGTTGGGCTTTGAGCCGAAATTGGGCAGTTTGGTTTGAGGCAGGGATGGATCTGAACCAAGAGAGCTGGGTAAGGTCCCTGTGGCTGGTGGGATTTTTTCCCTTCCCCTGTGTGCAAAAGGATGAGGATTCCTGCACGGTGAGGACAACACAGAGAAAAGATGGGGAGCAAACTCCTCCATCCCTGTTTGTGGACACAGAGCCCAAGGTGGCTCCCCCATGGGCACGTCCTGCCCCAGTGAGGGATGAGGGATGCTCACCAGCCATACAGGTGATCCAGCATCTCTTTCAACCCAGCTGGGCTATTAGACACAGCCCTTCCTGGCCTTCTGCCCTCTCCCCTCAGGTTCATGATGGATCTGACCTTCAGAGACCTTGGGTTGTGGGGCAGAGGGAACCTGTGAGCCACTGTTGACCCCTCGGCTCCTGCGAGCCCATCAACGCTCACTGGGCCAGATTCTCATTTATTCAACTTCCTTCCTCCAAAGGAACTCACAATTTAATCAGAACTTCTTAATAGTACATGAATTCTAAATTGCAGTCATTTGTTGCCACTAGCCGCAGGCTTTTCTGTCTGTTAGAAATATCTATGTTATTTCTTTCTTTTAGAGTTTACGTAAATAAAATAAAATAAACTTTTACAAATAATGTTTGCCACTTAATGATCTCAGCCAAAGTGTCTATCTGAGGAAATAGAAATCCTTCCTTACAATTCATCTTAAGGATGTAGTTTCGGTTTCTTATAAAGTAATAATGAATGTACTACAGATAATGTTCCAATAGTGCAAATGAGAGGAGCATATAATCAAAATGATAATAGCGGGTATTGTATGGCTGGTATAATAAAATCTATCCCACTATGGAAATCATATCTCAAGGCAACGTTCTGTCTGATTTTTGTAATAATTGTACAAGAGAGAGCAGGGCAGCAGCAGCCAGGGAAACAAAGGTGCTGAGGTGGTTCATTAACCAGGCGTGCCCCGACAGCCCATCCTGCCCGGTCAAGGGTCTCTGCTGGGCTTTGAGAGGGGAATCAACCACTCAGAAAGGAATAAAAATCCATACTGGAGCCAGCCCACACCTCCAGTGCAGGCAGGATGCAGAGTGAGGCACACAAAGGGCACAGTTTGTGTTTTACAGCTCCCTGCCTGTGCAGCCCCGTCGCTGGGGGAGATGGGCTTTCCTCTGGCAGAGCCAGCCAGTCCTCACAGAGCCACAGATCGTGGCATGGTTTGGGCTGGAAGGGGCCCTAAAGACCCCCTGGTTCCACCCCCTTGCCATGGGCTCCCTCGAGAAGCCTTGTAAAGCTCCATTTGGGTTTTGTTCCAGACTTTTCCAAGTGATCTTCCTCGTGCTGGGACAACCTGTGGCTGCTGCCCAGTCTGAGGTTTCTCTCCACACAGGTGAACCTTGCATTCCTCACATCTTTATTTCATTTCAGTCTGCTGTGCAGTGCTCTGGGATGGTGCCTGTGTTCCTGGCTGTTTGGGGCCCATTAGAAACATTTGTGTACATCCATAGTTACTGAGTTTGAAGCCACAAACGACTGCCTTTGGGGCCAAGAGGCACAGCAGATACAATCTGTCATGTCAACTCTCATTCACTTCACGGTAATGTTTTTTCTTGTAGAAGATGGCCATGCCAAAACTACTCTCAGGGTACCAACAGCATCAAAGCTGCCTCTCCAGCCAGCAAAACCAATTCAACAGGAGAGGCAATGCTCTGGGTGAAATGACTAGAGACAGAATTCTTCTACCCTGGTCTAACTTTTCACCATTTGTCATCATATCTGATGCCTTAAGGATTTTGCTGGGGTGCTGCCCAGCCCTCTGGTATCCCAGTGTGCTACTTTATCCCACTGTGATCCCAGTGGGAAGGGGCACAGGGCAGACACAGGGGCAGAGCCCATCCCCAGCAGGGTATGGAAGATGTCGCATGGAGAGCATCACGTGGCTGTCAGATTTCAGCAGCCTGAAGTTATTTGCAAGATTAGGATCTTAATCTGGAAAGTGGATCCAATCTAGCCCTCGAATTACTGCCACCCATGGCTGCAGTGGGGTTTGTGTTTGTGTTCAAGTGTCATGGATTAGCCAGTGACATGGATGTGTATTTACATCTGTGTGCCCTTAAGTGAGGAATCATCTCCATTCTGTTCCCTGCATGTTTTCTACTCTGTTAAACACATATTCCTGTTCTCATGACACTCCAGAGTTGATTGCTGAGCTGTGTTAGAGCACTGTTACAATGCTCCACGGTGCTCAGATGGGAAGCACCATCAGCATCTGCCTATGGCACTCTGCACTTGGGGCTCCACCTTTGCCAAGGAACTCCCAGGGCTGGGACAGGGCTGCAGCCCACGTGCAGGGCTTCCCTGGGCCAGCTCCAGCACGTGGGGCAGGGCAGGAACATCCCAGCTGACTCTCCAGCTGCTCTGGGGCTGTGGGCATCAGGATGCCCCTGAAGGTTCATTTATAACACATGAGCTGGAAACCAGCTCCAAAAATGAAGATGCCACTTCACTGAGAAGGAACTGCCACTCAGTAACAATGGCACAGATAGGGAGTAGGATCCTGACACAAGGGAAAATTGAGTGTGGCACTAAAAGGAGCATGGAAATGTGATCTTACAGCTCCAGCTCCGTGCAAACCACGTTGCATTTGTTATTCACAAGGTGGAAGGGCATCCCAGGCATGGACAGAGACTGGACTGGGAGGAAGAAAAGCATCTGGGCTCACCCACTGGTCTCATATAAAGACAGAGCAGTGTAGAAAAAGCTACCAGAGCTTTTGAAAAGTTCTCACCCAGCCAAGTGGCTTCTGCTAACCCTCTTCAATATTGTATTTATACATTTGGTCTGTTAGAAAGGCTGGTTTTACAGTCCAGAAAAGAACTGGGGGCTAAATCTGTTGGGCATATGCAAGAGTTTTGTCAGAATAAAGATAATTTATTATAGTTTTATTATAGTTATGCTCAAGTACCTCTTTCTTTATGATGGAAAATCCTGATTCCACAGCCACAGGAGAAGGCATTCCTGGCTTAAAGCTTGATTTGAAAAAGAAGATGTTTCTGAAGCAATGAGAACATGAAAAAACATCACAAAAGTAAAATATTATTAATCAGGAAGTTATGGATGCTAAGTAAAGAGAAGTAAAAGTTAGAAAAGGTCCAAAACCAAAACTGTGGTCAGCAGAGTAAAGAAAATGATAATTCCTTTAAAGCATATTAGCAGAAAACCAAAATAAATTCCTAAAAATGGTGTTGACCTTGCTGAAGGTCATCCAGCTCATCTGTTGGAAGGTGAAGATTGCATTGCAATTTATGTTACTAACCAGCAAATCACCAGTAATGATGCAGAAAGTCAAAGCTTGGAACAGCTTTCACATCTGTACTCAGAGAACTATCCAGACAATGTGCTCACAGCACCTGCAGGAAACTTTTCTTTCCACCAGCACTCATTGAACACTGCAAGGAGACAGTTTAAAACTGGCAGGATGAACCTGTGGGTTTGCACTTTAAAACAGCCACGTAAGGTGTATTCTAGAACATGATTTTATTTTTTTTTTTTTTCCTGTCAGCTCTTGGCTCCTTCCTCTGTCCTCCCTGCAGAGCTTCCTGACACGGGGCTTTTCCCAAGGGCCTGGAACACAGCAGGGAGGAGTTTTCTGCTTGCCCAGTGCTGCATCTGCCCTTTGATTTCCCAGGGATGCACACACTGACCCCACAGGCCTTCACCTGGAGTTCCTGGAGCCTCCAAGGGCTGCTAAGGGAATGTCTCTGTTTTCCCACAGCTCTTGGAGATGTGTCTCCAAGCGTGGTGCTGCTCCACCAGCTCAGCACAGAGCTGTCCTTCCCAGCTCCTGCCTCACAGCACAGCTGCAGGGACAGCACATCTGCACTCACACACCTCACAGCTCCCCTGGCTTCTGAACTTCAGACTAATTCAGAAACAAAAGCTGAATTAGAGTTGGTAAAGAGATGACAAGCGAATGCTGGCAGCAAAAGCCACAGAATCAGAAGTATAAAAGGAGAATTAAGTTGTTAATCAGATTGAATAATTTCAAACAGAGTGGGGAGAATTTTCCAATGAAAAAGATGACTCCAGCATATAAATTAATCTTTTGTATAGGAAGAAATGAAAGTCATTAAATGTCATTGTCTTATTTTAAAAGCAGCAATATCCTGTCTGATTGCAAGTACTTAAAGTGGGATGATTAAACAGAAACCTTATCTTCAGTGTTCCAAGGAGAAAATTGGAGAAGTTATCCAATTACGGATAATAAAGAACAGGGAAACATTGGAGCAGAGGGGAACTTGGTTAGGTAAGTCATGGAAGAACACTTGGCACTCAATCCCACCCAATGTCCCAGGCACAAACAAAAGGGGATCTCTCCCACATCACACCAAAAGTCACAGCTCCAAGGGGCCTTTGAACTGCACACTTGCTTGTGATTTTCCAGTTTTGTAAGCCCTCTTCAGACCTGTATAAAACAATAGCCTGAGGCCCTTGTAAATACTAATATTCTGTTAAAACATCTGGTTACTGTAAAATGGGATTGTCTTTATTTCCAAACAGGAGTTTACAAGCAGATTATCAGCTGCTGGCTGGCTGTTACTTTATACTCTCCAGCAATCCTCCATGCACAGGCATCTTGCTCTGCCTGAATGGCATTTTCCTAGATTGCCAGTGAAATTTTAAGTAGAAACAGTAGTTCACATGGCAGAGGGAATGCTCTGGTTGGGGTCTTCCCTCTCTGCTGCAGATATCCAGATGTCCATAAGCTCTGAGTGCCTCCTGCCCCCCGTGCTGTTATTCCTGCCCAGTCTGTGTGAGCTGGCACAGAGGACTGTCCCCATTCCCTGCACAGAGGGAATGTGAATGGGGACAATATAAAACAACCTCTCACAATGCAGCACAAACAGTCGAGGTTTAGATCTTTGGCCAAGAACGAAGCTTTGCATTCCTAATTCAAGAGAAAGGTTTCCTTTGCTCTGCCAAGGGAAAGAGCTCTTTGTCTGGACAGGACCTCCTATTGCTGCCAGGAGATGCAGGAAGCTCCAAGCAGAGTGTGGAAAACTATCAGGAGCTAAAACTCAGATTGCTGCTTTTTCTGGTGGTCTTGATGTTTCTGGGGAACACGACCTCAGTGAAAGGATGTCCCACTGCCTACCAAGGGTCTGCTATCAGAGTCTCTCATTAGGGACAGCACAAAGCCTTTAACCTTGGCACCTTTCTCAATTTAAATTTAAAGGATGGAATTTCTGCTCTCGTTTTTTTCTGTCCTTTCCCTGTTTGGGCAGCTTGGGCTGAATACAGCCAGCAGCACCAGGGGAGCCCCTGGAGGGGAAGGCAGCCCCAGCACACCCCCAGTGGGGCACATCCTCTTTCCCATCTCCTGCCCACAGTTCCACAACCACCTGCTGGGAGAAAGAGGAAGGGTAATTTGTGTATTTTTATGTCTGTGTGGCTGATCCCAGGCTCTGTGTCTGATGCATTTGGCAAGTAAATAACTAGACATGAAAGTGGAACAATGTACCTGTCAGGGGGGTTGGTGTCTACGGGAAACTTGCTTTTCAGTTTATAAAGGGAAAATGACTCTTAATGAATTCAAAGATGCTTCAAAACAACCCCCTAAAAAAAGAAATCAGTCTTTAAAGTGCACTTAGTTACGTATAATTGATGTCATTAAAGGGATCTTTTGCAGAATTGTTATTTATGTAAAGAAATTACCAGCTGTAGGACTTGGTGTTTCTATCTTTCAAGCCAGCAATCAGGTATAAAGTGCCTTCAGAACTGAAACTTGCAGTCAGAGGCAACCTGAAGCTCAGCCCTGGCAGCCTGACTGTCTGCAGATATTCTGGCTGAGTCAAGAGGATAACACTTCATAATCTGGTGTGACTTAAATCTCCTCTGTGCCAGATAAGATAGCAAAGGGAGAAAATCAAATCAGGTTTCAGGGAGAGTTATCACACTTCTTTGTACAAATTTGTCTCTAAATCTGCCAGCTGAGGAGAGTGTTGGGAACCTCTTAAGCAGGATGGATGGGAGGGAAGCTGCCGTGCCCCCCGTCAGCCTGGCTGCTCCAAACCCAGGATCCCTCATTATCCATGGAGCCTCTCCCTGCCTGGCTGTCACAGCCTCAGATTTAAGGGCCACTCCCTTCCACATCCTCCTGCTTGGATTGGTGGCATACAGAGCTTCTCCCACCCATCTTTTCCCCACAGCCACTTTCCTCACTGGGCACCCCTTTTGTTTTCCAGACTCAGAGACATCCCTAATGGATAGGAACCACTCACAGATCTTGGGACAGCTGTTCTCTAGCCCTCCTTGCCGACTCACAGGATGTGCTTTTGTGATGGAAACCATTCCATTTCCATTTGCTGGCTGCCACGCCCAGTGGTGCCGGGCTATTTGCTGGAAGAGCACTGCCTTGATTTTTATGACAGAGAGGAAATATCCTACAGGACCAGGGATGTATTCCTGCCCCCAAGAGCTGAAGTGCAAGCTTTCATCTTGAGCCATCCTCCTTCTCTTCCGGACCCTCAGCCAAGCCCTCTGCTCAGCTGGAGAACAAACAGATGTTCCTCTTGCTGCACAGTATGGTGTTTAATCCCATGTCTGGAACAGCCTGCTGCATCCCCCTGCAACTGTCAGCTTTGGAAGGTATTTTGCCCTGCATGTGTAAGGAAATGCAGCTGATAGTAATGTTAAGGCTTTACAGCAACACTGGCTTAATGCCCATCAGGGTTGGATTCTGAAATGTTGCATAGGAGAGTAAAAGGAAAATAGGATACCCTCATGATACCCAAATTTTAGACATGGAGCTGTGAGGACTGGGATCTGCTACAAGACTATGGTTTCAGATGTGTACATCACCCCATTCATTCCTCACAGTGACCTGTGCATGGAACAACTCTAGTTTGGCTGTTGAAATATTCAGGATCAATTGACAAGGTTCAAAGTCCACATGACCTGAATGAAATCTGGCTGTGATCAGCAGTGCAGAAGCAAATCCCTGGTCCAGACTGGGATGGGAGTTGTGGTGCCCGTGTCCCCTGCAGTCTCACCCTGAAGACACTGAGCACCCACAGGACATGCAGCTCACAGAATTCCCAGTGACTGGGTTGGAAGAGACCTCCAAGACCATCGAGTCCAGCCCAGCCCCAATCCCCCAACTCACCCCTGGCACCAGTGCCACATCCAGGCTTTGTTAAACACACCCAGGGATGGGGACTCCACCACCTCCCCGGGCAGCCATGGCAGAACTTTATCCCCCTTTCTGTGAAAAACTTTTCCCTGCTATCCAACCTGTATTTCCCTTGGTGCAGCTGGAGGCTGTGTGCTCTGGTTGTGTCAGTGCTGCTGGAGACAGAGCCCAGCCCCAGCTGAGCACAGGCACCTTTCAGGAGCTGTGAGAGTGATGGGGGCACCCCTGAGTCTCCTTTTCTCCAGGCTGAGCACCCCCAGCTCCCTCTCTGCCTCAGGTGAGGAGGGCTCAGCTGCTTCCTGCACTGCCTCAGGAGAAGGTGCTGCCCAGGGCTGTCCTCAGGCACAACCAGCCTCAGACCACTGTGGCCCTAATCACCCACTGGCATGGGGGAAGATTGTCACTGATTCCACACCCAGACCCAGGGGACACATTGGAGGTTTGCCTAAACACTGTATCAGAACAATAATTTGCTTTTCTGTGATTTTTTTTCCAGTGCAAATTAATATATCTAACAAATGCAGAGCTGGGTCTTGATAGGAAATGAACCCCAGCTCAGTTTTGAAAGCAGACCTTACAACATGAGGCAGAATGAGGATCTCTGCACAGGGCTTGTAACCCTCCTGCAGCAAAACAAATGATGTGTTCCTGGCAATGGAAAGGTCCCAGGGAAGCTCCCAGGGGTGCTTGGGGGGGCTGGTGAGGCTCTTTGAGACCTCAGCCCACCTTTCTCTGGTACCCTGCATGGTGTCACTGCCTCAGCAATGCTCCCTGCAGCCAACACCCTTCCCCTTGGGTCCCTCTCAGCCTGCTCACCACAACCCTTCCCCTTCCACTGCCCTGGGTCGCTTAAAACACCAGCTCTCCCTGCTGCTGGTTGCCTGTTTGAGACAGAAGTTAGGATTTCAGGATGCAGAGCTCCCTTCTTGCCATCCCTGGATGCTGCTTTGGAAGCACCCTGGCTGCCTGCCACCCCCTGAATGGCAGCCCATCACCCAGAGCCTGGCTGCTCTCTCCCAGCAGCAGGGCCATCAGTATCACACAGCCCATTAGCAGTAGCCCCACACACTGGTCCCACTAAAATCAATTTATTGCCTGGAGTATTTGGCTCATAAAAGGGTAGTTTCCTTTTTTTTCCCCCTTTTACCTTCATAACCAAGGTTATCTGCTCAAGAATGTAGAGAGTAAATGAGGTGGTTCAGCTTATGGATACAAATAGATCTTGCTTTTTTGACTTGCAAAATGAATTCCACTGTGACTTCGATAAAACTTAAGTATGCTAATGTTCAGTCAACCAGTTGTCTATTTATTTCTGTTTATGCCAGCATACCCATTAGCAACTTTTTCTTGTTTTCTTTTAGAATATTAAATGGTTCAAACATATTCTAAAAATTAGTTGATTAGCTTGTTAGGGCACATTTCCACTGCTAGTTCCTTCTGTAGCAAAAGAGAAAATGAAGGTAATTTTGTTTGCAAGGAACGTATGATTGGAAGCTGACTGTTGAAAGATGTGCCATGTCAATGTAATGAGGGAGTGTAATATCTTAGTTTGCATCAATATGGAAATAACTGTGCAGTTTGACAGACCTGATGCTAAAGGCAGCACCAGAGCACTCATTATGCATTCAGCCTCTGATTATGAAAAATAGTGTGTTTTCCTTTAAAGAGGAATACACATTATCAATCAAAACCATGCCAATTATTTCCAAAAGGGATCACAGCTAAACAGGCGTGGGGTCTCTTCAAATATAACTGCACCTGAGAAAACAGACAGATATCAAAGTACATGATAGTTTAATTTCCTGACAGTTGAATTAATTAGGCAATATAAGCCCTGCTTCCTGATTGGCCTGAGCTTTGCTAGGCAGGCACCACGAGTTGTGATGACTTTCTTCACTAAGTTGCATCCTGGGTTAGGGGTTTGGTGTCCCTGGACCTGCTCAGGTGCTCCTGACCATGGCAATCAAAATGAACTGAGGCCACAGAGTGGCTCTTTAGGTCAAGAGCACACTTTGCTTTTTCTGGCACCTTCTTTTTCTTGTTAACCCTTTTCCTCCTGTTCTGTTGGAAGCAATATTTGTTCTTTTGAACTCCATGAGATTCAGCAGGGAGAATGTTATGATATCTTCACTCCACAGGAAGTTAAAGCCATTGCTCCAGTCCTTTGGCCATCCACCCATTACCTCAGCCCTCTACAGACAACACTCTTCATTTGGGCTCTTTAGTTTGTCTCAGAGCCCAAAGCATTATTTTAACCCATGGCCTGCAGAGATTTCTGGCTGAGTTTGATCTCCCTTGTGTTATTTTTCAGCAAATGACTTCTTTAAAATGCAGAATCAGGCTGCATTCAACCACCTTAACAGAACCAGGGGCTGTTATTAAGTGTGAAAAGAAAGATGAGAGGATAATTGCAAAGTCACCAAACAACATATATGAACACAGATAGTTATCTGGAATAAACAGTACTAGCAAGGAGTGGAAGGGCTGCTAAGGTCTTTTTCTTATTTAACTGCTGCCTTTCTGTGCTTTGTGCAGGGGGAGTTCAGAGAGCAGAGCTCAGGGATGTGGCACTAGCACTCACATGAGGCATCTTGCAAGGCAGAGGCACAGCCAGACTTCAGAGGGTTCAGCGTGGAGCAAGCAGCTCCACACAAATCAGAAACTTCCCCAGCTTTGCTCCCTGTTCCATTTCCATTCCATCAGTCTGTCCCCAAAGAGATGTCTAAATGAAAGCTGTGTTGTTGTAAATAGGGAAAGTCAGTTGATCATGTAGGATTTCAGTCTGCTTTTGCATTTGAAGGTCTCTAATGTCAAGTTGTCTGTAATTTGTACTGAACCAGAAGCAAAATACTGCTGCGCTGTCACTGGAGTGTCAATGACTTCTCTGCAAAACTGAATCTCTGTGACATTTACACATCCTAAGGACCTGTCTGAGCTTTGCATTCCACTGAGATGATGCAGGAATAACAGTTTCTTCAGGCTTCAAATTGAAGCTCTTCTGGCATTTTGCAGCTATGGCAAGGGGGAGAAAAATGGTAACTTGTAACTGACCTTCTGTTCTGCTCCTTGAGAAGAGCACGGGCTTCAGAGGGATGTATGGGACTTAAAGCACTGCAGTTGTACTGGAGGTGTATGAATTGCTGTAGAATTAAAGCCTAACTGGCTCTGGTGGCTGTATTTTCACCAATCATTTGAAGGGAATATGGGTGTAGAAATATGCTGGTTTTCTCAGCCACAGGAAGCCAAGCAGATGTACTATTTCTTTGTTAGCAAGGTACAAATAAACACAAACTTAAGGAATCAGGAATGTAAATCCTGACTCTCCATAGGAAATTTCACTGAGAAAGCCCAGTAAAATTAGTCCAGAACTGGACTACATGGATTTGTTTAAAGCAAACAAAGAGTTCCTGGTTTATACGTCTCATAGGAAAGAATACACAAAATAAACAAAAAGGTTCAATAAATACCGTTCTACAATTTTTTTGGTCTGAAAATGAATGTTGCCCTTTTTTTTTTTTTTGGTTAAGAGACTGAACAACTGTATTCATCATCAGTTGTTGTCCATGGATGTACCTGTTTTAAGTGTTCCCCCATCACAGTCCATCTTGATCCCTTGCCATTCATCCAAGTTGCAGTCATTTAGAGTACTTATGTATTGCAATAGTTTCTATGACAACAGATGATGGTGATGTTAAGAGTAAAGAATTTTAAGTTGGGTCTATGAATAGGGAGATAAAGGCACTGAACTGCAAAGGGAAAGCTTTGCTTCCTAACATTCAGCTTAAATATCTCTGCTATTAATATTTACCGGCGAATAAGGACAAGTGTACGATTTGTACGAAGTTTTAGGTGAGGAAATGTTTTCCTAAGAATCATTATTCTGTGGATTTGGTGAGTTTCTGAGCAGCCCAGGTTCTGGGGGAAGAGGATTCACCCCGGCAGCCACTGGCCTGTTCTGTTCCATTGAGAGGAAGGTGTGAATGCTCCGAGCCCGCATCTCACCCTGCGTGGGACTCAGCAGCTGAGCATTGCTGCCAAGCCCTCTCAAACACAAAAATACTACGCTGCTTAGTGATGATAGCTCCAAAACCCGGGGATTAGAACTCCTTCACTTGCAGAAAAACTTCCTACCAACACCTGGGAAGACAACACTTCTCCCCCAGTTCTCCTGCAGGCCCCCGTGCAGAACCCACTCGCTCCGTGGTTTACAGACCCACGCTCCTGCCATTAATCCAGATTTTCTCCTGGCTGGTTTATCTCCAAAGCTGCACTTCAGCTTGCTGGGGTCAGGACAGGCTCTTTGGGCAGTGCTGAGCAGAAAAGAGCTTTGCCCTTCAGCTTGGGGCCAATATCTGATCATATGAAGCAAAGAACTCGCCAGGAAAAGCCTTCCCCGGTGGTTCGTAAATGTCAGGATACCATCGGATATCTGCTGCACTAGTTTAGGTTGCATAATTAATTCAGTATTATTTGGACATGGATAATAAAACCTGCTTACCTACAGCGGTCCAAAAAGGCCATTAGGAGCCCACAGTTAAGAAAGCTTAAAGTTCCTGCCAATCCCAATGGCAGCTGCAGGGAGAGAGCGAGGAGCAGATCAGGGTTTTGTGGCCAAATTTGCTGTAATCAGGAACCAGCAGCACCACATCCTGCCAGGCCTGATGACGGGAGGTGCTCGGCTCCCCTGGCCCAAATCCTGCTGGGAGCAGAGCTAATGCTCTGCCCTGGGGGGGGATAGGGGTGTGGGACAGCAGGGATGACACAGGGAATAAGGCTCTGTCCTGGAGAGGGGACAGTGCTCCCATCCTTGCCTCCAAATCTGTTCCCCCTTGGTGCAGAAGCAGGAAGGCACCACTCATTTACCCACCAAGATTACCACTGTAGCCAACCCCAGCCTCTTTTATCAATTCTGGCCTGTGTGTAACAGAATAAATCCAAACCCTTATTTTCAACAGCTGTCGAGTACTGTTGCTGTTCTGGCCTCCTACTCTGCTCACAAGCAGGAAAAAAAATTATGGACAGAAGGATTTCTTTGAAAGCAAAACTAGACAAGTCCAGTTCTGTAATGGGCTAATCTGGGCAAAAGCATGTGCCAGCTCTTGTAACCTTCTCATGCCTGCACTTTGTTTTCCACTAAATGTCAGCTCTGATAGACTAGCCTGCTCATCTGAAAGGGCAGGTTTTTGCTACAATAAAAACAAACCTAGTTAAAAAAGATAGACAGTACCTCAATAAAAAAATACCACAGACACATGAAATGTTCAGGCTTAATTGGTATGGCTACGCTGCACCGTTTCCTTGCTGGCATATGCTAGCAGAGTGTGTTTGTTGTCAGGGGATTTTCAAGGTTATAAAGCACCTTAAAGGTGTTGGGGAGTGTGTAAATTAAGCTGCTACAGGTAGGTAATGTCCCCATGATGTCAGGACTAAATATGCTGGTGCCTCCAGGTAAGAATTTACCACGGTCTGGAGTACACGCAGGGGGCCGGATCCTCAGTAAATGTAAATCCTGCTGGCTCCCCTGGTTTTACTGCAGCCATTCACACTCCCTGCAGTTTGGATCCAGACATCCAGCCTTGCCACCTAATGTCTAGAGCACTCCAAGGCACAGAAAAGTTAGGAATTAAAATCCTCACCCTCAGTAGCTGAGATTTTTGGCTGGATGCTGCTTCTCTGGAGGGATGTGATGCCTCGCTGGGTGCCAGCTCATTTCCTTGGAGCTGGGGACAGAGGGATTTTGGCAGCACAGGCTGCCCCAGCACAGCCCCACCTGGGAGCCAGGCAGCCAAATTAACAGCGTTTCTGTGGCAGTAAATTGTCATCAAGGGGAAGGACATTTAAGTGGCACATTATTTACTGGACTGGGGAATGAGGAAGCTGGAGGAAAGAGGAGCCTTGTTCAGTCATTTTGGGAGGGATGAATGAAATGGCAGGAGCCTTCCATTTTTTCACTGGAGGTGTAAAAGAAGGAAAACACGTGCAGCTCCACACTGCCAGTCCTGCCCCCCCTGGAAGGGTGGCACCTGCCTGAGCTCTTATCTTGCTGGTGAAGTCTCAAGCATCTGCCCCATCCCCTCCCCACGTCTGCAGGGATCCCATGAGCTGATGTGTCACTGTCCCCTTGAATCAGCCACAGGTGCCTCTCCCCCTGCCCCAAACCAGCCTGAGCTGGAGCATGGGACCCCCAGAGCCCCCCACCCTCTGAGGGTGCAGGTGAGGGGCTCCAAAGAGGCTGGAGCAGCAAAGGTCTCCCTGGGAGGGACAGAGCAGGAGCAGCACTCCTGATTCCAGCTCTCTTATTCCCTCTGGGCTCCCTCTGGAAGAAGAGCTTCCAGAAAAGTATTTAGGGAAATCTTGTAAGCATTAGCAGCATGATGGAGCTCTGCAGCCCTCGTGTAAATGTTATTCTGGGTTAAAAGCTTTGGATGAGTGTGTTATAAACATAAGTAGGTCTGTGGGGGTTGTTAACTCTCCCTTTGCCAGGGGAACCTCCCTATTCCTGAGCCAGGGAAGGCTGTGGAAGGAAGTACACCGTGTTGGAGTGCTGGCACTCCTGGCACTTTGGGTGCTGATTTAAGCCATGGGGGAGGACAGCACACAGGAGCTGGTCAGGTGTGTGCTCCTGCCCACCTCAGCAGCTGCTGCTCCAGCGTGGTGTTAACCCCAACAGCAGCCCTGGTGAATCCCAGGGCAGCAGCACCTTGGTGGAGGTGCCAAGATGTGTCCAGAGTGCCCAGACAGCCCCTCCAAACCCCTCTGCTGCCCTGCCCATCTTGTATCATGCCATGCTTCCCACCCACAGGCAGTGAGAAGCTCCCCCCAGCCCTGACATGGAGCATCCTCCCTCATGGAGAGCCCAGAGTCACTGACCCCAGGGCTCTGGGACAGTGACCCAAACCAGGCTGGATTTAAGGTGCCCCAGATCTCCCCAGAACAGGGCACACTGTCAGTGCAGAGCCAGGCTGGGCTCTGCTCTCCTGGAACACAGGCTGGAGAGCTGGGGGTGTCCAGCCTGGAGAGGAGAAGGCTCCAGGGAGATTCTTCCAGTGCCTGAAGGAGCTCCAGGAGAGCTGGAGAGGTTCTTGCGACAAGGGATGGAGGGACAGGGCACAGGGAATGGCTTCCCACTGCCAGAGGACAGGGCTGGATGGGATACTGGGAAGGAATTGTTCCCTGGGAGGGTGGGAGGCCCTGGCACAGGGTGCCCACAGCAGCTGGGGCTGCCCTTGGATCCCTGGCAGTGCCCAAGGCCAGGCTGGACAGGGCTTGGAGCAGCCTGGGATGATGGAAGGTGTCCCTGCCATGGCAGAGGTGGAACTGGATGATTTTTATGGCCCCTTCCAACACAGACTGCTCTGTGAACCTGCTACACACATGGACACCTGAAAATACCACAAGGGGGAAATACAAATACAAATACCAAAGAAGTAGAACAGCATCCAAACTCTTCCAGGTTGCACCTGGCTGCTGTTCATGCCTATTTGGAGGACTTTCCCTATGGAAAACTTGGCTCTGAAGGTAGTGCAGAGCAGACCCTAAATGCATGCCCAAGGCAGAGGAGGTGCAAGCAGCACTGCCATCCCCAGGGCACAGGGCTGATCTGGGGCAGGAGGGATGCAACCACCTGGAATTCCTCCTTAGGGATGGGGGCCCAGGCAAGCCTGGCTCAGCTGCTCCTCTCAGGAGGTTGGGAAGGCACTGAGCAGCACAGACATGAATCCCCTCCTCTGGTGTGGCAGTGCCAGGCAGCCTGGGGCAGGGCACAGTCACCAGGAGAGCATCCCATGGCCACAGTGGTGGGGACAGCAGGGACAGCAGCCTTTGGAGGGGGCTGCAGTGGCTCCTGTGCTGCTGCCACGTCTTCTTGCAGCTTGGGGGAACAAATTACCCTCATCCTTCCAACATTAGCAGCCATTTCCATAAGCAATTAACCTCTGGTTACACCATCAAGCATCTGAAAAAGGTGTTGTGACACAGTTATTAAAGGATGGAAGGACTGGGTGCCTGGCATACAAAATAAAGGGTGGCCTTGCTTTCCAACTCCTGTTTCTGAACAGGGGCAGAATAAGTGAGAACTTTGCCAAACAGAAATATTTCACACTGTTTTGGGAAGGATTTGTTCTAGGTTTGTAATTTAAGTTTTGGGGTTTATTCATTTGATTTGAAAGAAAGACTCATTGTTCAGCAAAGCAAATGGCTACAGAAATTTATTTAAATTTTTGTCACATTTTTTAAAAGAAACATGTTATTTTATTTTTTATTTTATTTTATTTTATTTTATATTTTATTTTATTTTATTTTATTTTATTTTATTTTATTTTATTTTATTTTATTTTATTTTTATTTTTTTTATTTTATTTTACTTTATTTTATTTTATTTTTTTATATTTAATTTAATTTAATTTAATATTTTATTTTATATTTTATTTTATATTTCATTTTATTTTGCTTTTATTTTTTTTAATTTTCCCCCCATTAAATTGATGAGTCCTGGCTGAGGACCAAAGAGCCCTGGATTTACTGCTCCCCACTGGAGATGTGTGAACCTCACTGAGATCCTCAGCCCTGCTAAACCTTCCTTGGCTGTTCTGGCCTCCCAGGGCCTCCCAGCAGTGCCACAACACAGGGGAGGTTTAAGAGAAGAGTGCAGGTTAATCTCTTTCCTGGTAATATGAGCAAGAGGAGACCATTCAGCTGGAAAACAGGGGGGAAAAAAGCCATTTCTTTGTAAAGGACTGTGCAGCTTTCCTTCACATTCTGCTTTTTGTTCTCAGCCAAGAGGTTTCAGCCCTTCTGGGCTGGGGAAAGCCTGTGAAATCCCCAAACTGTAACACCTTGTAAAATGCAAAAAGTGTCCATAGATGTGTATTTGCCTAATGTTTATTTTTATAATCTATATTTTATAATCCATGTTTTATAATGCTTAAACCTGTTAGGGATTTCACGTGCAGCTGGAATCCCCAAATCCCAGACTGGTTTGGGTTGGGAGGGACCTTCAAAGCTCATCCCATGGGCAGGGACATCTTCTACTGTCCCAGATTGCTCCAAACCCCATCCAGCCTGGCCTTGACACTTCCAGGGCTGGGGTGGGATTTATGTGCCTGCTCTCCAGACAATTTCCTCTCCCAAAACTCCATTGCTTCATCCATGCACGTGGAAGTTTTCCCTCCAAGTCCCTGTGGAGCAGGAAGCCCCAAGGCTGGCCCCAGCCAGGCTGCCCAGGCATGTGGAGTGTCTCTGCTCTTGCAGCACTGCTGGGACTGGCTCTGTAGAAATCAAAATCTTCCACCAATATCTGGGTTTATGGCAAAAAAACCATTAGAAATATTCAGTGGAGTGAATGGTAGAAGAGGGAGCTTTTCCCAAATAGCTCTGCAGGGTTTTTTCCTTCCTGATTTCCCTTTTTGTACCACAATGAGCCTGTATGGTTTTATGTCCCATTTTTTGCAGTGAGGGGAACTTGACAAGGAAGGGTTTGGCCAACAACAGCCATACCTAGTTTTTTTTAATTTTTTTTTTATTTAGGAAACAACACTGACACTTTTTATTTAAAGATCAAAGCAAGGCAAACACCATGACTCCAAACCTCTTCCCTTTTTTTCCCCATAAAAGAATGCTATGGAGTTTACTAGTGGTGCCCCTAATGAGGTAACTTCAGCCCCAATTTCACATTATTAGCACTCTGTCTAGGAGAAGCTGATGATCTTTGGCCACTGTAAAACATGATTCCCAGGCCAGGTGTTGGGCTCTCAGCCAAAATGTTCTGTTTTTCCCAACACTGCACTACAAAGGGCCTCAATGATGATAGGAAAGATATACTTCCTTTAGGGATCAGAGATAATTAACTCTTTAGAGTTGCTCTTTTATTATTACTGAACCCATGCCAAACTTTTGCATTGCTTTACCTAATAAAAGTACCTCCTGCACTGCTGGTAGTATCCAAATTACTTTTTTCATTTGTTAACAGTCAGGCCTTTAACTGCTTTCTGAACTTCTTTGTTGTAAAAAACTCTCCAAATTAGTCATTCCTGAGCATTTACACTGCATGCTTCTTCACAGTTCCCAAACTTTGTAACATAATTGTTCTTACCAAAAGGGAGGAATTTAGAAAATAGACAAAGAAGTCAAGATAACAGCAGCATGTGTTTCATACAGCCACCTAAGGACTGTGTTTAAGGTACTGTGTGCTATTGTGCTGCCACAGCACTGAATTATTGGATTTACAGGCTCATTAATAATAATATCACTGCTCATTTGCAAATCTCCAGGAGCAGCATGAAACAGGGCAGTATCATCCTCACCCCAGCTTTGCAGATGGGGAAGAGAGAGGGGAAAAAAATTACATTCCTGGTGCTAGAGGAGCAGCATTGGAAGGGGCTGCCCAGGGAGGTGGTGGAGTCCCCATCCCTGGAGGTGTTTGAGGAGTGACTGAACGTGGGGTGCTTGACAAGGTGGGGATTGGGCACAGCTTGGACTGGATGATCTCAGAGGGGTTTTCCAACCTGGAATGGTTCTGTGATTCTGAGAATTTACTCCTCTCCAGGAATGGGACTGTGCCTCAGGGCCAATCCCATGGGCTAAATCTGCCCATCCCCACACTAGAGACTGACAGAGCTGACACCTCTCTCCTCACCCTGTGACAGGGACATTTGGGGTTGGGATTTGTAAGGAAAAACATGCCAAAGATATCAACTTAGTCATAAGATATCAACAGTCTCTCACTAGTCTAGGAGAGGTCCTGGGGTTCCTTGAGCTGAGGTGCAATGGAATAACCATCCCCTGGACAACCCCAGGGCTGGGGTTCTGGCTTTCCTGCCAGCCTTGCAGAGGCAGAGCACATCCCTCACCCTGTGCAGGAGTTTCTGCCATGGGGACAGCACTCCTGCTGTTGGAAATACCTGCTCTCCTCAGAAAAAAAAAAGGAATGTGTTCTGAGAAACACTGCATGTTGGATCAATACCCATCCTGCTCCTCAAGTTGGTATTTCCAGGGGGTTATTTATCTACAGCCTCAGAGCTCTCAGCTGAAGAGCAGATTGCTCAGTTTATACCCTGCAACCAGGTGAATGAAGATTTGCAGATTTGCCACTCAATCTGAATACACATGGAAATGAAGGGAGAGGAAAAGAGATAAGTAATATTCACTGCATTTGGGATTTGCTTTCCTTTTGAAGCTGCATCTGAACACAGACTAAAAACATAATCTTCCCAGATCCAGGCTCCAGGATTTTAATCTGGATTTCTGGCTGATAGCAATTAAAAGCTGACAGCACAGAAGTATTTTATTTAAAAGAATGATTGGCCTAATGGTATTCAACTGAAGCATGGCCTCCAGATTGGAGCTGGTCACATGTACAAAGAGTGGGGAATAGCTGAGTTACTCAAGATCACAAAGGGAGTTAATAGAACTGGGATTCACATTCAATGTCTTTTTCATTATCAGCTCTTTGTTCTACCCATTAGTATACACTGACTCCCTTTGGTAAGATCCTTTGTATTTCCAACTTATCAGGGTCTCATAAATGAAAGCCATGTGCTTTTATCTACTCATTCCCTTTAATAAGTGTCACAAACATTCTGTGTGATTGATTAACTGGTAACAAGAAAGAGACAAAATAGGAATTTGCATATTAGCATATTTATCTTTGCTCAAAGAAATGCATTTTATACTTACGTGGCACTTATAATATATCAAGCTGCCAAAAGTTTTAAACAAAGGAGGAACTGAATTACAGTACAAACCACAGTGACAAGGCCAGATTTATCCTTGGTGTAGCTCACTGATGTCAGCAGAGTTAACCCAGAGATGAAATAGGCTCACCACGTGTCCATGAAACACCCCAGTAAGCTCAGAGGGATGTTCACAGATTTTGCAGCCAGAAGGGACTGTCAGGATCATAATCTGACTTCCTGCAGGAACAGGGTGAGAAGATTTCACCCATTACTCCCAGCTGATGGACTGCAAGATCACATTCCCCTCCCGTAGCAGGGGAGTTGTTTGGAACTGCTGTGGGAAGATGCTCTGTGTACCCTGGAAGGGCTGAGCACCCTCCCCTCTCCCCCGACGGCAGTGGGGGGCTTTGCTCACTCTGTTCATGCTGCATTTGGCTCTGTAGGGATGGAGATGGAGGCTGAAAGGCCTCATTGCACCCAGCTTGGCAGGGCTTCCCCCTGGAGGCTTTGTGCCTGTGCTGCTCCTCTCTGCAGCAAGGTGAGCACAGGCTGGGGTGGGAAGCTCTGACAGCAGATTGGGGGGTGAATTCAGCTGTTCTAGGCAAAAAAGGCTCGTACAGAGGAAGGGAAGGGACCTGGCAGTGGTTAGCATGGCCATCCTAAAAACCACTTGATCTCAAGGAATGATAACTCTGTGTCAGTCGAGGCACAAGAACAGATTAACCAGGAGTGCTGGCACTCAGGTCTGTGTGAGATTCACTGTTACACACAAGAAGGAATAAGCTCTGTATGAGTGCATTTACTGAAATGCCTCCTCTGCACAACTTTGGAGGCCAGTCTCAACCTGATCTGTAACATTTCTCTAACATTTTACCATCTATAACTCCCTGAGTGTGTTGGTGTCTTACCTCGAACACTCCCTGCTCTCTCCAGACAGCACCTTCCACCACATCAGTGCTGTGATCCACAGTGCTGCCCAGTCAGTGCATTCCTAGTGATCATTTCACACAAGAACCTCACATTTCTTACTTATTGATAAATTAAGTTCTGTAAAAGTCCTATGAGGTGTCACATGATCCCTGAATTAAGATGGGAGGCTGAGCCATGGAGCAGACTTAGTGACATTTTTACTCTTTGCAAAGCTAGACCAAGAGCTAGAACCTCACCTTGCCTCTCTGAAGGGCTTGTTTGGACCAGAGGATGTGTCTCCCTCCCATACAGAAAAACCCTGGGTGATTTCCCACTCTCCTGTTTAAATGCAGCTGAAGAACAAACTGCAGTTTCTTTTTACAAGGTACTGCACAAGCACAAACCCATTAGGATTCATCCCATCTCTATATTTCCTGACATAACCTGCCCTTTTTACCTCCTGAACTCTGATCCTGAGCCCAGGGCTGGGCTAAGCCTGAGAAGATCTCTGGGATAATTCTGCTCTGCACTCCCAGCTCTGGCATCTTATCTCACAGCCAGTTGTTTGGAGGGACAGGCACATTTGCAAGATTATCTTTTGGCTTGTGGCAGCAGAAATCAGAAACAGATTATTTGAAATGAGCAGCTCCTACCATTTTATCTCCAGGCCAGGTGGACATGGATGACCTAGAAGGATATATTTAGCAGGGAACACTTCAGACCAGGGTGCATGTGTGTATCCAGTTACTAACTGTTAATCATGTCTCCTTCCCCTAAACTGGCCAACCCGAAGGACACCTGGCAATTCTGGAACATTCCTGCTGGATTACTAATATCAATATTAAGTGAAAGAGCTTGAAGAATGTCACATTAGTTTCTGATGGCTCCCTTCCCTTCTGATGCTCCTGGCCAGCAGGCTTTGGCAGATGTGGCTCCATTCTGTCCAAATGCAATCCAGGGTTTAAGAATGTGCTCACTTTCCTGGGACCATCTGTTTGCTTTTCTGCTGAAGGAACTCCAGCCTCTTTGGCAACCTCGGTGTATTGTACTCCATAAATCCTGACATGTAGCAAATTTTTTTGGCAGATCTTGAATCTGAATGTCATCCAAATTGTTCATTATTGATATTAAAACCGATTTGTGCATCACCAACCATTAAAGGAATGCACTAAATATCTCCACAAGTGAGAAACCGAGTCGTCCATCAGAATACATTTATCAGCAGTAATGTTAAAATGGAAGAGGAGCTCTAGGGCTCTCCCTGCCATTGCAAAAGCCCACATCTAACAGCAGCTGCAGGACCCAAAAGGTACAGAGAGCCAATGTACAAGACAAAAAGTCAAAAGGAAGGTGCCCAAGGACTACCTGACATGGTCCAACATGTGGTGTCTGGAGCAGGGAGTAGAACCTTGCACTTATTCCTCATTCCACAAGTCCAGTGTGACCACAGCAAGGTCTCTTCAACCTTGCACTTATTCCTTACTCCACAAGTCCAGTGTGACCACAGCAAGGTCTCTTCACCCTACCTGAGTTTGACATCCTCTTCAAGTCATCATCTACGCTGCAGGATCTTTAAAGCATCATCAGGCTTGTAAAATAATGACTGTGAATTCTTTTACTGTACCATGATGTCCAGAAGGGGCATCTGTAGCATGACAAAGTATAATGAACCTTTAAAAGTGAATTTCTATAAAAAATAATGATGTGTATTTTCTGTGTTTGTAGAGTGTATGCCCATGTTATCTTTAATTAAAAATGAATAATTTTCTAGATAAGGAAATTGGTGTAAAATTAAGTTTACCAGACTTATTTTTGAGGTCTCATTTCTATTGGAGTTTTGCATAAGGCCTGTGGGGTTATTGGGCTTCAGTTGTTTCTGGTATTTCAGTCAGCATTCAGACTCCATATTTCACACAATTTTTCATAAAAAAACTTGCAGAATTTTTGGAAAAATATTACATTTGATCTTCCATATAGAAATGAACTTCATTTCTTAATAAAATATATATTTTTTAAAAATCTATAGTTAGCCAATGTAACAATCTATCCCGACACACCAAATTGAGAACAAGGATTCTGTTGACATTTCCTCATCTTTCCTTACTCCTGCTCCAACAATTATTAAAAATTCTTACATGAAGTTTTTCCCCTTTATAGTTGGACACAGATGACAAAAAGCAGAAATCAGACAACTGTTTCTATGGCACTTAGACTGCACAGTCCCACAGCAGTAGCCAGATCCAAACCCAAGGGCTGGCTCCAGAAGGAGCACCACCATTCTGCTTCAGGTGGCCTGGAATGTCTCATTTTCAGAGAAGCTTCTCTCCATGAACTAAATGGGCTGTGGAAAGGTGGGAGTCAGTCTCTTTTCTCAGGTAACAAGTGATAGGATGAGAGGAAATGGCCTCAACATGTGCCAGGGGAGATTTGGGTTGGGCATTAACAAAAATTTCTTCCCCAAAAGGGTTGTGCAGCCCAGGGCAGTGGTGAAATCACCATTCCTGAAGGGAGTTAAAGGTGTGTGACTGTGGCTTCTCTCCATGAACTAAATGGGCTGTGGAAAGGTGGGAGTCAGTCTCTTTTCTCAGGTAACAAGTGATAGGATGAGAGGAAATGGCCTCAACATGTGCCAGGGGAGATTTGGGTTGGGCATTAACAAAAATTTCTTCCCCAAAAGGGTTGTGCAGCCCAGGGCAGTGGTGAAATCACCATTCCTGAAGGGAGTTAAAGGTGTGTGACTGTGGCACAGGACGACATGGGTTAGTGGTGGCCTTGGCAGTGCTGGGGAAAGGTTGGACTGATGATCTTAGAGCTCTTCTCCAACCTAAAGGATTCTGTGACTCCTTCTCTCTATGTGGAATGAACATGCAGCCTCGACAGCATGCTAAACTTTTGAACTTTTTCTATATATTTTCCAGACACTCTTGCAGATCCTTCCCCAGTTAATTTAATGCTGCTGAAAGGCTGCAGACTGATAGCTCAGGAGACCAGAGCCTGTTGTTACAAGCAGGTCATTATTCAGTAGGATAAATGCTTCCTCCCACCACCCCGTCGCGGTGACTCCAGCCCGGGAGCAGCCAGACCAGGGCTGGGATGGGGGCACTGCCTCTGCTACAGCTCCAGAATTGGTCTCTTTGCCCAGTTCAGTGCCAGCCACAGACCTAGCATGGATTTTAGGATGCAGCTATGTCTCCACTGGGAAATGGAGGGAGGGTGCCAACACTTATGGATCTCTCTATTACCAGGCTGGCTCCGTTACAAGCGGCGCACAGCGATTTCCGTGAGCAGCCTTCCAGCCTCGAGCCAGGGCACAAGGTTTGAGGAAATGTGTTAACAATATCACCCAGGGTGACAAAGGAACTGTACTTTCAATCAGCTCTGCTCCTTGAGGTGATCACTCTCTCCTGCTCTGCCCCTCCTAGCACAGCACAGAGCAGGGGGAAGCACTTCACTGGCTCTGAGGGATTTCATTTCCTTATCGACACGGGTGTTCTTTATCATTGCTGTTCTTCTGGTTTGTCTCACTTTCATCAAACTGCTGGGCCTATTAAGTGAACACAGGATCACTCCATATATTTCAATTGGGATTAAAAGCCCTGCTCTGATATCCTGCATTTTGCTGTTACAACCTCTTCTCCTCTCCACTTGGCCATGTCACCCTGTAGGGGCTGACACTCAGTCAACAGCTCCTGCCTTCCCCTGCACAGGAGTGCAAATCCTCTTGTACTTTGTCCTTGCAATGTGAATCTGTACAAACCAGTGCAGTGGGAACAGAGAAGACAACTGGAATGGATCAGTTAATAACTTATGAGATAAAAATCTGTCTTTAAGGTGAGGTTTGCTCCTGGTCATTCATTACTGCCTGAAACCTCCTGGCTTCGATGGGGCAGGCGTTGCCCAGGGTGGGACATGAGGAGCTGGTATTCCCTTGCATATTTATGGGAATCTTCTGCTGTATGAACTGGCAACTTTGCTATCAATCCTATTCCATCACTGTCTCTATTAAATGCTCATGCAACCCAGGGTTGTATAACTGGTTGAGAGGACACCCTCGTGGATGTCAGGAAATCTGTATTCTATTTCCTGTACCATGTTGGATAATGGATTCTCCATGGGTTTGGATTTCCATATGTAAATCTGGGATACTAATTCCAAACCTGTTCCTGGAATTTATGGAGCTTAATGGATAAGAAGTTATACCTAATTAAGCACAAGTGATTGGTATGGAAGGAGATAAGAGGCTGGCTCTGATTTGTGCCCTGGTGTTCTGACATGATCTCTACCCCAACTATTTCTGCTAAAACACCAATGTTCCAGCAGAGCTGGTAACATCCCCAGTTCCAGGTATAATATCTTTGCAAGTCACTACCTAATGCTGTGGCAGATAATTCTGACAGCCTGCTCCCACAGGAAATAACAGCAATCAGAAACCCGAGCACCTTCCAGTGAAAGTACAAGATGTACTCCTGAACTTGCCTCCTCAGTCACCAAGGCTCAGCAGCCTACATTAGGAACAGAAACAAACCCTTTCCAGATAAAACACCAGGCTGCTTCCACAGGGGAGGACAGGAGAAAGAAAGCATCTCAGGGATGTTACTCATCTCCTTTAATACACTGCTCTGAAGTGCATCAATACACGGCGTGAGGGTGGCACAAGGAATGACACAGCACCATGAGTCATGCGGGGTTTGGGGCAAATGCTGGTGGCCAGCTATGCTCCATTTCTTTGGAAAAATGGAGCCAATAAACACTGACTGCCCTGCAAAGACTGCAACTTGTTTCTTAGGAGCAGAGCTGCCACTGAATGTGCACCAGCTGGTAGGAAAAGCTTTGCAGTTCAATAGCACCTTCTATCTGCAAGACTCTGCTAAAATAATAATAATAATTGCTCTGCTCTCTCTAGTGGAACATAATAATGAAATGGAAAACAGATGATTTTTTTGCCTGTAGGACATGAAAATAATTGATTTAGGACTATAATTTTTAATAGCAGGACTGTGGAAGTCCTAAAACTCCCTAGGAGCTGGGAGCATATTCCAATGGAAAGATGACTCAGTGCTGCTCATTCTTATTCTACTTATTCTCGTTCACCAAACATCCTCTGCTGGCCACAGTCACAGAGCAGATTTGAGGATATGGGGCTGTGGGAATCTTTGGTCTGAAGGGACATGACAAATCTCATATCTTCATGGTTTAACTCGTGTTGGATTCATTGGAAACTGACGTGTTGGAAGCAGGATAAGCAGTGGCCTTGTCATGCCAATGCCCACTGACAAACACAGGAGCCACGTAAAAATGACAGCTGGTGGCATTTTCAGGAGGCCTCTCTCCTCTGCAAGAAGCATTTCAGTGCACCAGGTGAAAGCACTCAGAAGGGTAAAACCATCCTCAGGATCAGGGCCAGCCACTCCTGCTCTTTTATTTTTAAAGCACTTGGATGCTCTTTCCTCCAGCTCTACTGAATTTATAAATATTTGTAGTGGTTCAGATGTTGGAGTGGAATAAGATGATCTTACTTTAGAAGCATTAAATGTGTTTCCTCACAAAACAATTGTCACTCTGTGACAACAACACGTGACCTTTTGATGGCTGTAATAACAGCCTGAAAGGGCTGGGAGGGGAGGTTGGAATGAGGTGACTTTTAGGGGCCCTTCCAACCCAAACCATCCTTGTGATGATTCTTTGTCTTGTACATATTCATTGAAAACTTGGGCTGAAGTCACACACCTCTACCTCAGCAGCCACTTTAGGTGACCCTGAAGAGCCACAAACTATTATCTCTTCACATGTTCCACAACTGGAATATTATTTGAGCAATCCTAACACGCGTTTTAATTAATTCAGCAAATATTGAATTCACTAACAACTGTTGCTTAGAAAGTAAATTCCATGGGGAAGGGATAGATGGGATCTCTGAGTATTACACAAAACATATTGATCACATCAACAGCAAACAGGGATCTAGAATGTCAGTCACTGAATACAGATGGAATTTAGCAATCTCTTTTTAGCTGAGCATGCAACTCCCACTGTACCAGCTGATTTCAACAGAACTTTTTGATTGCTCAAATCAAATCAAATCAAATCAAATCAAGTATTTTGGAAATGAATTCTGAAACAGTTAAAAGCGAGACCTGAGAATTGAGATGCAGCTGATCATATGATCTGTAGAGGGGAAATTTGGATTTGTGTGACAATTTAATGATTTACAAGGTGGAGCTCTCATGGGATGGCAGGGCAGAAATCCAGTTCTATTGGAGAAGGAAAAGGCCAGGGAGGATTTGGGTGTATCAAAAGTAAACTCAATATATTAATAATATTGCTATGTGTTAATTTTATCCCAGGAATCTTAGAATCATAAATTGCTTGGGTTGGAAGGTGATTAAAAATCATCTCCCTCCCTGCCATGGAGGGACACAAGTTTCCACTATCCCAGGTTGCTCCAAGCCCTGTCCAATCTGGCCTTGAACACTGTCAGGGATAAGGCATCCACAACAAATAGTTACAAACTGAACATTAAGTTAAATGCAAATGGGAGCAATTCCTGATGTGTGCCTAAAATATCGAACTAGTCTCCCATTATTTCTTCTTTTTACTTCAATTAATCCTGAAAATTAATTACTGCAAATGATTTGGTTAGTCAAAACAGACAAGTCAGATTATAAAGAGATATTTTTAAACAAGTTACATGAAACCATGATACAAAAGTTCACAGCAATTAGCCCCCTACTAACAGTTAAATAGAAATTAAAGTAAGCCTGTTTTAGTTCTTTTTCTTTTATCAAAATGATCTACTGCTCAGATTTCTCTCACACTGGACCAGTGAGCCATATGTATGATGCTACCAAAAAATAAAACAGCACAAAATATTGACAGGTGGGGAGCAGAGACAGAAGGGGGATTGAACATTTCACCAGTGTTGAGAAGAAAGCCCAATTTCTATTCCTCACTGCATTCAGGCTGGTGCAGGAATGCTCTCCAGCATAGGGTGGCTCCTCCTGCCCTGTGCAGGAAAACCATCCCCTGCCCACCAGAGCCAGCTCAGCTCAGGAGATGTGGCCACTGTGCTGTCAGCACTGCTGCATCCCTCAGGGACAGCTCATTGTCTTGGCTGGAAATGACAGGTGTCTGCTAAGGAAGGCAGGAGCCTCCCCTGAAATGGAAAATGTAAACCCCCTCCCTCTGAATTGCTATAAATTTTAAATTAAGGGGCTCTCAGACAAAAATATGAGAGCAGGAATAACAGTTCTTTACTAAGGAAGAAAATAAAAAGATAAAATAATGCAGTGAACTAAACCAACCCTGCCAGAGCCAGAACACAACCTGACACCCAGTGGGTCAGGGTGCTGGCAGCAGTCCCATTGGAATTGTGGCTGCAGCCCTCCTGCAGTGCCAGGGCTGGTTCTGCTGGAGCAGGGATCCTGGAGAAAGGTGCAGTCTTCCTCTGAGATCCAGTGGAAGAGGCAGCTGCTGTTCCTCTGGGAAAAATCCAGTGGAGAAGCCGTGCTGGTGTTCCAGAATCTCAGATTATATCCAGGTAGTAATGCTTGGCTCCTCCCTCTGGGCTCACATCTCCCAATGGGATGCTGCAGTTCTTATCAGCCATGCAGGGACATTCCATAGCCTGTTATCAGCAGATGTCTCCCTGAGGGAGGATTGGGTGTGGAAGAAATAAGGAAAACTGCCCACTGCACAGAAGACAGCTGCCACACAGATGGCAAAGAGAACAAAATTTGCTTGGCAATCCAGGACACTCATCCTCCCAGTGCCACCGGGCAGGCACTCCCTGCTCCCACCCAAGGAATGACATGACTTTTGTTTCTTTAAAAGCTTGGTGGGAAACAGCGCTGAGGTCTGGGAGCACTGACAGCAGGATTGCTGCTGGACAAAGCTGGCTGCTCTCTGTGCTCCCAGCAGCTCCCACAGCAGCAGAGGAAAACCACAAGCTTCTTTTCACATCAAGCAGTCCATTGCTATTTCACCTGTCTGGTTTGATGGCTGATTGACATGCAGAGAGAGATGCTGTAAAATCTTCTGGATTAATGGGAGAAGGGGTTTTCCAAGTCAGAGGAGGATTTAGCACAGATTAAATCCTGCTGATGCACCAATTCTGCAGGAGGTGTCTGAGGAATATGGGAGGAAGCTGACAGGGAGATTTTGCTCTCCCAAACTGAAGGTCCACTGACTGCATCCAGATGTTCTGGCACAGCTGTGCAGCCCTTTCAGCTGCCAGCCCTCCCTTCTCACCCTCCCTGGCCTTCAGATTGAGCAAAGTGCTCTTGCAGAGTCCCCCAAAGCACCTTTCCCTCTCCTGGAGACCCATGAGCACCAGAACCTGGTTCTGGGTCCTTGGGGGTGGCTCTTCAGCTGGGAGACCCAGCCTGGGGTAACACAATCCACCTGAACTCAGGGAAACTAAAACAAACTGAAAAGCAGGTGACAGCTTCTAGTAGCATCATTATTTTTTCTAACACTACTCCAGCTGGCAGGTTGGAGAGGGAATAGCATCTTCCAGGAGCTCTGCTTTATGGAGAACAACTGCATTATCCTGGAGGAGAGCACCTGACAGGGCTGCAGCCCTATTGCTCTGCACAGGAAATAGCTTAATCCTATCAGAATCTCCCTCCAATTTTGATGTATATTGTTCCAAAGATACAATTTTGTTTGAAATGGAGTTTATTTCAGACTCTGAAGAGTCAAATTTAATTTTTATTGTAGGACATAGATATAAAATATATATAAATGTATATAAATTATATATATATATATTTATATATATATATATATTTAGTGAGCAATTAGAATTGTAGTAAATAACCAGCACTGAGTTTCTGCTCTGCAAATGTAACTGTTTCCAAGGCAGATACAGATCAAGAATTGACATTTATTCTCTCACTGTTACCCACACTTTAGATTTTTTTTCAAATGCTTTTATTCACTATCTCCTCTGGACCAGCATCATCAAAACATTAGGTTTGGAAAGATCATTCCTGCGGGGACTCAGCTCTGCAGGAGGGCAGCTTTTCAGACTGCCTGGATCAGTTCTGGATGGAAATCTCTGCACTGTCACTTCAGAGAACTCAGTCCAGCAGGTGGTTTATGATGCTGAGAAAGCTGCACGGCAAGAAAAAGGAATGTTGGAATTTGTTGGTAGAAACAAAGTTTAGTGTGGATCCATGCCAGGGGAGATGAGGTTTACGAGTCTAATACTCCTGGTGAGCACGAGACATTATATCAGTGGTAAGAAATTTATTGCAATCATCTTCCTATTTCCATTTCTGCCTCCTTTTTGGTGACATAATAGCATAAAAAGGAAAAGTCACACCTTGATGCCAAGATGATTCATAACTTTAATACCAGAAGGAACAATTGACCCAAACAATCTTTGGCTGAAGTGTATTTCCAGCAGTGCTTTCAGCCTTGATCCCAAGCCAAACAAATAGAGAAATGTCCACCACAAGGATTATTTTGAGGGGCTCAGAACCACCTGCCTGGGGAAGGAGGCTGGTACCCAGGGGAAGGTCTCTGAGAAGCCAAGGCAGAGCTGACCAAGCTCCACGTGGAATTGCCTTTCATGGAGATGGCCCTTGGCAGGGGCTCCTCTGCTGGGTGGCTCTTGCTGCACTCACTGAAACCAGCCTGGAAGTAAAGTTAGGATGAATTTTAAAGTTATGATTAATTTTAAGGTTCTGATTAATTTTAGACTTTCTGTGCTGAGAGGCACTGACCCCCAGGAGAACTCTGCATTTGACCTGAGGCCATGGAGAAGGCTTCCAAAACTGAACAATAGACCTAAGATTATGAGGATGTAGTTTGAATAAAAGTGTGTAATATCACATAGTAGAAAGCTTAGGGTTTAAGGTTTTAGAATATAGAAATATCCATAAAACAAGAGAAAAGTTTTAAAGCAGTAACAAATCCTTCTTCACCTTCTTCTTCATAAGTTAAAATAGTATTATGTGATTGGATAAAAAAATCCACATTACAAACCACAAGTAGTTAGTTATTAAGTTAAAAATAAAAATAATTTAAGTATCATTTCTTAATTAAACTATTTATCCTTAAAAAAAAACCTTTTAAAGAATAAAACTTATTTTTTTACTTTATTGGAGTAAAATTCTAAAAAATTCACAATTTGTAATGTAAAGAAGAACTAATAAACATCTAAGTCCAAACAAAAAAAAGACCCTCTCACACATTTAATCTCAACCCTAACAAAAAAAAAAAATTATATATATATATGTATATATATATGTAAAACTCAACAGTACAGCATTGGCAAAGCCATGGACACACAAAGGGGATGAAACCAAGACCCAGGACAGCACGATGGCATTTTTGGTGCTTGGGGAAGCTGCTGCTGTGCAGCCCCTGGGGGAGGGAGTGAGGTGAACTCTTTCCACAGCTTTGCCTGCACTGTTTGGCTCCGCACGAAGGCAGGGGTGAGATGGCAATGGGAGAGCAGAAACAACGTGGGAGGGAGAAATCTGGGCCACTGCTTCTGTGTCTGAACTGCAGGTTGGGCTGTGGGAAGAGACCTGAGAGCAGGGAAGTGCCACAGCCCCAGCCCCAGCCCTGACTGCGGTGAGCTGGGAGCGTTTGGAATCCTTGGGAAGTTCTACCCACAGCAGGTTGATGTTATCCAGAGGACACTGAGCCAAGCTGCCAGAGAAACTACTGCTTAAAAAAAAACAGGAACTGTGTCACAGCATGACAAACATATGCACAGATTGATTTTGGCTACAAACCAGAAATCTGTACAACCAAAGAGCTCAGCTCTTAGGTGTAGCCATGAGGACACGATTAGGTCATGACCTGCTCCTGCAACAGTCAGGCCAGCAAGGAAAAGCCAATGGCTCTTGAAATACTTCTGCTGGAAGAAAATTTTGGTACCAAGTATGATGAGAAAAACGTAAAAGAGGAAACAGAAACAAATGGAGATGTGAGCTGCATGCTTGGCAAAACAGGCTTGGGGATAATAAACCAGAGAAATCCAAAATAAAGACAGGAGTCTTGAAATGGGTGATTAGCAAAAGCACAGACCAAGGCTCAGAAGTTTTTGTTGTGTCCAGAAGATGCCATGTGAAGAGGCAGATTGTCTCATACTCCTGTTTTACCCCTTAAATCCAATTACATCTGGCAGAAATAAAAGCTGACAGACACAGCAGGTGTTATCAATGCGATTTTTGGGAAGCAGCCATCCATACACAGAGCATCACCAGGACCCAAATGGGCACCTTTGGCAACCCCAGCTAAGAACCTGGCTATTGAATTGGAAAGTGTTTTCCTAGCCCAGAACACAGAGGGTTGTTGAGGGCAGCAGAGCGTGGAGCCAGGTATTACTGAGCTGCTGCTCACGGCTCCCTGAGTGACCAGACCCAGCACCTGAGACCATTCCACATCTTTCCCAAAAGTGCCTCTCTAGTTTGCTTTTACTCCTCAAACCCCCAAGCCAGCTTCTCTCTTCTTTTCATTTTCTTCTCACACAGGAGCTAAATAAAATCCTGTGCAAGTTTTGAAAAGAGGCAATAAAGATAACATCTTGTGTTTAGATTAGAGAGAAAAAAGGGATGGAAGGGATGCATAATCAACCTCGAGGACAGAAACTGGCAAAACAGCCTGGGAATTGGAATGGAAATTTAGTCTGGGTAGAGTTTGCTGTTAATTGACACTTGAGGAGGTCCATGAGCAATCCCTGGAATTTGGTAGTAACTTTACCCAAAGTGAACTACTGCAGTGTGGTGGGGCAGTGTGTCTGCATGGCTTGTGCACAGCACAACCTTTTTGGATTTGCACTGCAAACACCAACATTGTGCCACCTGCAGTGGCTCATCTCCATGTCACCAGCCCCAACTCCATTGGTGTTTTCCTCTTTCATGTAAAGACTTTCAAACACTGCCTGGTAACTTCATGTAGATGATCACAGCCCTAGTTTACACAAAGCTCCCAAGCTCCACATTTATGGCCCCAAGATGTGGTCACATTACAAACATCAAAGATTTCCAATTACATCATCTTGATTTGCATCAATGCCCATTTGCAGTTCTCCTAACTTTGTCTTTTTTCATGTTTCCTTTTGTCTCCCTGCCCCACAGACTGCAGAGCACCCATTGCACAGGTGAGAAAATGCCACACAGAGAAATTCCTAACTCAGCCCCAGTCCTATGGGATCCTGCAGCACTGAAAGGAAGTGAAGCCTTTAAAATCAAGTCCTGACTACCAAACTGGCCTCTCTTCCTCCCAGGAAATCATTAAGCCCTGCAAAATCTTGAACCTCTATCACAATGGCATTTGCAAAAGAGGATTTTAATGTTTAAACAGCGCTTGAGTTAAAAATATATTGAACATTCCATTTACATTTCGGACAAAGTATATTGAATTTACCATGAAAATATTCCTATAGAGGCAAGATAAAATAAATGAAAAGACAGCTCTCCTTGCATTTAATTTTTTTTTCTGTAGAACTAATATAGGATTAAAGAGGAAAACCTGGTAGCTGCAGGAACAAGTTTGAGCAATCACTTGTCACTTGCAGTTAGCACAAAAATGTATTATAACAAGATATTACTTGTAGAATTTCCTCTATAAATCTTTTATTCATCCCAAGGAATCCCAGGCCAGGCATTTGCCATACTGCATTGTCAAAAATAATGCCCAGCATAAATGGTGTTCAAGAGACCATGAACATCAGAGATAACAAGAGTACTAACACCTTATGGGCCTTAAAAACCCAGAAGTGGTATTTCTGGTCTCTCATTAAAACTGAAATAAAAATATTGTTTAAGAATGACTTTTATGCTTAAGTGTTAAATGCAGCATTGATTCTTTGCTTATGGTTTTCCCCACTTTTCTTCCTGTAAATTGCTGAGTGAATGTAAACAAGAAAGTAAATTTTTATGGCCCCATTCTGTTGCTGGGCAGGAGAATAACTGAGAGCTGAAACAACCTGGCAACCTAAATGAGCATCAGGAGCAAGAGAACACCTGTAAAACACCACCCAGAACGATGGAAGGAAGAATAAAACTAGTTGAGAGGGAGGCACAGTGCAAACCAGAGTGTTTCCATGGAGGTCAGGATATTTTGGGCAATTTTTGTGGGTGAAAGAGATGTAGGCTCTGACCTGTACCCTGATAATTCCATCTTCATCTACCAAACTTGCTGGGCTTCTTTCTTGTGTTGGACCAGCTGAGAGTTGTGGTTTCCTTCATCAGTTTAAAATGTATAACTTCACCAGCTCCTATTTTGCAGTACAAAAATAAAAAATAAATCATCAAGTCCTTCCTACTCTATCAGCGTTTGGGAAAGCTTCAATAGAGGAGTTTGGATGGACAGCTGTACTAAACAAGCCTTGTGACAGGAGCACCAGTGGTCTACTGCTTCAGTATATTTAGTAAAAGAAAGTGAGTCCTGATGTCATAAGATTTGACTAATTAAGCTTGATTTCCAAGCTATGAGGGCTATGAAAACCACTTCAGTAGGTTTCACATGGATTGATGTTTGGGATAGGGTGCTCAGCAGTGCACAGGAAAATATTAAATTCTGCCCTGTCTGTTGTAACAATTTCACACTGAAATACTGAAATATGCCTTGAAAACATAAACAAAACAAAAACCTGTCTTTTCCTGCTCGCCATGACAATCATTTTGTTGTATTTGCTAAAATTTCTGCCATTTTCTTTGGAGATGCATTTGTTTACCCATCTCATCTCCACCTTCGCAATCACTTCACAAAGCCACTGTTCTTTACAACCTAAGCATATGTTCATGCCTCTGTATTCTCTTCTTCAGTGTACAGCTGTTGGTTTGTAGCTCAGATCTCCCAGGTGAGAGATTTCTCTCTCAGAGCTACTTCCCTTGCACCATGAAAATGCTCCTCATGGCAGGAGTGCAGCCCTGGCTAAGCCAGGGATGTGCTCTGGGCTGGTTTGGAGAGTGTGGACTCACATCAGGATGGATTTTCAGATGTCCAGAGCAGAGCTGGGGCTGTGCCAGAGCAGCACTGACCTCGACCCTCAGCATCCCCTAAACACCCACACCTTCACCAGTGTGTTCCACCTCTTGGCTTTTCCTGAAGCTCACCCAAAAAACACAATTTGACAGCTGCTACTTGCTACTGGAGGACACTCTGCTGAGCCTTTCCTTTTTCACATTTCCATATTCAAACCCTGATTAGGTTTTTGTAACAATTTCTTTGACTTCAGCTCTCTCTCTGCATTGACTTTCCAGTGTGTTTGTCCTGCTGTACTCTTCCCTTCTCTTTTCCCATTGGGAAGAGCCACTGCCAAATTCCCACTGGTTTCCATCTCTTAGCTGCTTTTTCTTCCAGATTCAGCTGATTTGGGAGTGTGAGGGCAGAGGGTGTGGGATAACAGTGGGAAATGTGAGCTGGTGTAGCTGTGTCAGTAGGTGACTGCAGGGAGATAAGAGAGCCCCTAAGCAAGGCAAGTTTATAAAGCAACTTCTGCCTAAACTCCTGGCACATTTCTGTCTCAAACAGGTAAGCAAGCTGTGAGTTCATCTCTTTCTTGGAGAGGTTCTCCTTTCTTTCCCCCCTTCTTCAATCTTTTCAGCAATTCTTTATTTTCTTCTAATTCATCCCTCAGCTTTTTTTCTTTCCATTTCTCTTTCTCTTCACTTCCAGAGGCCATGAGGGTAAGAAACACCTTTTCTCCCAGCTCACTTTCCACAAATAGATGAAAAAAAAAAAAAAAGATAGGTTTCCCAGATTCTCTAACACATCCTTGTTTTCACAGCAGAAGCACAGGACGTGTTTCCTTCATCGGTAGAAAATGGAGAGCAAAGCAGGGGAGGGGAAACACCAAATGGAAGGTGACCTCTGTGTTCTGGTCTCTGCTCTAGAAGTTGCAGACTGAACCAGACTCTCTGATAACATCAAGCTTCAAGGGGACCTAAGGTAGGATAGCCAAGGATGACAACATGCCCTTAATTTTCATCAGACCTGGAAGGTGGCATCCGAATTTTCTCAGCACGAAATTTGGAACTGCTTCAATAACTCATGCAAGTTCAAATGCCTGAGAGCCACACAACATCACCATATGTCCTATGTGCAACAACAACAACAAAAATACCAAAAAATAATGTGCAAGTGTTTAAAAGAGTATTTCCAATGAGGAGGGTTTTTATACCCCACTTAGAAAGGGTGCTGCTATGTTTCCAAGAGTTACTGTCTCAGCTACAGAGCTCCCATGAAAGGGAAAATTATAACCATAAAGGGAAAATTATAACCATAAAGGGAAAATTATAACTGATCAAATTTTAAAGAAACCTCTAAAAATAGCTTGTCTAACGCCCATAATGTCACAATGATAAACTCTAAGACCTCAGGTCCTCCCAGAGCTTAGAGCAAGATACATGCCATTAGGAAGTTTGGGCTCTTCCATTAATTTTTCCCCAGGATACAGACATTGATTTTCCATAGGCTTGAAATGTAAAGAGCTGAGGCATCTTTCCAGTCCCAGCTGGAATATCCCTAAACTCCCTAAATCCAGCAGTGTCTAGGAAACAAGATTTAGCACTAAGCAGAAATTTGTCTTCCATGAGATGTGGGTGTGTCCTTGCTTCCAGCTCCAGAAAAGCAGGAATTCAGAGCAGTGGGTGGGCTGGAGAGAGCCCTGGCAATGATGGATTTGCAGCCAACACAGGGGATTTGGTTAGAAGTGCAAGATAATTACAGTTTGTTATCCTGCACTTCAGTTATCACAGCAGCACTAAACCATCCATCCAGGGGCTGCTTGGGAAGGAAGATGACCTCTAAAGTTAAGCAGACATTACTAATAACCCCTTTCTTTGCCATTAATCTAATAAACCACTGGTGCTAGGGACCTCATCTTCTGGAGTTAAGTCCTACCTACTTTAGTGCTCACTAAAAGATTTAAATAACCCAACCTCTTGATAGCCAGTGCAAGTTTTGCTTGGGCACAGTTTCTTCCAGTTACAAGATACTTAGCAGCAGCAGCAGCAGCAACACAATTTGTATTATACAGCCTAAGCTCACTGTTCAAATTTATACCAATCAGCAGAGTCATTAAGTCCTACATTTGCCTTCCCCTAATCCACTGTTAGATTAAATGGTTCAATTAATAATAAATATTAGCAGTTTATTAGATGAATAGTTACACCACTACATTAGTGTATGTGGTTGCAGAGAGACAGAAATTAAGCACCAGTTTCCCACTAAATCATTTTTAGCCAGGCACTGTACCATATGTTGTTCTGCTGCACTCCTCTCTTCTTTACAAAAAACAAAGCCAAAACCTTCAGCTTCACCTGCCACTTCTCGTTATTCAGCCACAGCCCAAGGATCTCATGGAAATGAGGAACCAGGCTGTGCTCTGAGCAAAGCCATTGAACTCAGCAGGCTGCAGGAGGGGAGCCAGCACAGGCTTTGACCCATTTATTTGAGAAAATTACCCCTGGACAACGAGCTAATCCTCCCCAATAAGCCTGGCTATGGGCAGGAGGAAGCACCAGATTAGTGAATTTGGTTTGCTGAAGGGACTGATCCTTAGCAGCTGGAGAGGCTGTGCTATCCCAGGCTGAAAATCCTGGTGTGATAACCTGCCAAATTGTTGCATCTGTACATGATCTGCTTCCATCTACAAAACGGATTGCAAAATTTTCTAATTTTGTAAGGCAGAGGAAGGATCAGCTAAGGGGGAAAGTTGGTTACGTTGTCCAGGAAACTCCAGTTAATATTCATTTGCTTTTTGTCAAATATCCATGGTTCTAAATGCATGGATCAGTTTTCAAGCACGTGGCCTAACTGGTGGGAGAGTGGGGAGATGACAGTCAGGATGCTGGACTCTGTTCCCAGCCTCATCCCTGGCTGGACACTTGATTTCTTCCAGCTCTCCCAGCCATGACTAATGAAGCATCTTCTCATTGCTGTAAATTCATCCTTTCCAGACCTGCTCTTTCCTTATAATTCTCTTCTTCTTTTGCCTGCTCCCTGGGTTAATCCCATCCTGCTTTGGGCCTCAGTTTCCCTCATCCATAAAAATAGGATAATGATGCATTTAATAAAGTGTCTTTGGATGAAAAACACTGTCAGGGATGATTAAAGATATAACCAGGGAGTCACAAATACATTGAACCATATTTATCTCAGAGATATTTGTGGAGGAGTCAAAAATGTGTTTTCCTGCTCTTCTCTGCTTGTAGTTGATGTAAAACAGCAAATCTTCGAGAAAATCAAGGAGGTCTGCAAAACTGCCTGAAAACCTCAATCAGATCAAGCAGCTCTACTTGGACTGGCATTTTCCATAGGAAAGAAGAATTTCCATCCTCTCCTGAAGTTTGAAACATCTTTGATTTGCACAAAGGGAGTGTGGCAGAAGGCCTTACCATCTTGGTATGACACTGGCTGAAAAAATCATGGTCTGCCTGCCCTTCTGAGTCTGGAGAGACAGTAAAAATGATTTAACTTAGGAAATGAGTGCACAATGAGTAAATTCCTAACTCCCATGGATGAGAATAGCTGAGGGGGCACAACTACAGAGATGGGATAATTACAGTTGTACAGTAGTGGAGGCATTGCCAATATCCCATAATTAATTTACAGAGTATTTCCGCCTCCTTTCCCCCCATTAAGTGTAGAGAAAATAAATGTTCTTAGGAGTTGGCAGTTTCTCTTTAGTTTGCATATTCCTCCTAAATATGAACATTATGTTGTTTACTCATCTGTTAATGACAGCTGATTATCAAACCATAAATATACATGTATCTAATGGTTTGTGAACATTAAACATTGGGATGCAATAAATGTGGCTGCAGGCAGGAACCCAGTACCCAGCAATTCCCTTGTAGCACTTCAGCCTCTGTCACTGTGTCTCAGTCTGGGCACTGCCACTTCTCAGGGATAAGAGGAGAACTGAATTGTCCAGCTCCTGTTCAGATATTTGTTTGTTGCCACATGCAAACAGATTGGGGTTTATTCAGCCTTAGTCCTGGCTCTTCTGCTCCCTCTGCACTGAGGAGCTCCTGTTTTTTGTAGGTTTGGTTTTATTTCTCTTTCTAATGCCAATTCCATCTTTTTCTCTTACCTTTTGAAGCCAAAGCCCATGAAGTGTCTCCTTTTTATTTTCCATTCACCCCTTTTCTGAAATCTGCTGAAATTCCACTGCTGAAATTGTGTCCCCCTCTTACTCTGATCACATGAACTTTTGCTTCCTTGAAGTCCTTCCTCATGTGTGATCTTGAAGAGATAACTTAATTTTCTTTTGTGCCACCTCTCTTCCAGCTCCAGATTTACTCTTCTTTTCTTGTAGCCCTCCAACAATTCCTCTTTCTCTGTGTGCCACAACTCACTCCCCACTCTGCACTAGCAAAGCTCTCTGAAAAACTCAGGCTGGACCAGAAACAATGTTTTGGTTCTGAATTATTGAGAAAGATCAAGGAAACTGTGTGGAGCTCTGATGTTTTTGAGCTTGGAGAAAAACCCCAACAGGCAACTCCTCCCTTAGAGCCAACATGCAAAATGCTGAGCAGATCAGCTGCCCTGCTATCAACTGCCCTCAGCTTTGGCAGGCTCTGTCTGAGGTGGGAATAACCCAGAGCAGCTGGGGCTGCCCCTGGATCCCTGGAAGTGCCCAAGGCCAGGCTGGACAGGGGTTGGAGCAGCCTGGGATAGTGGGAGGTGTCCCTGCCCATGGCTGGGGTGGCACTGGGTGATCTTTAAGGTCCTTTCCAATCCACACAATTCTATAATTCTGTAACTGAGGGCATCCTCCCACTCCAAAGCCTCTGGGAACAGCAGCATTTCTTGTCCTGTGCATCTAAGGGTAAAACTGATGGTCCATTCTCTGTCTTGTTAATGCATTTGAGGGGTCTTTTTAATTTTTGCAAATGTTTAGGTCTTGGGGTTTAAATTCAAAATTCAAAGGAGAATTTTGCATCCCAGCAGTGTGTTCCCAACTGCACTGAGCATGATGCCATTGCTTTGGATGGAATCAGAATAGCTTGGACAACTATATTTGGACAACTCCTGAGGAATATGGTGAGCAGTTCTTGTCTCCCAAGTAGCTTTTGGAATTCCTAGAGATAGGATGAAGCATATGTGTAATTTTCAAGCCTGCAATTTTTATGTTGTTCCAAGTTAGAGAAAACATTTAGCAATTTTGATCAAACAAAAGCACTGCTGTGATATAATTCCAGAAGCAACGAATGAAAAACTTCATTTGTCTCTTTAGCAATTATTGATGAAGGGAATAAAGCTGCAGGTGAACACAAAGGGCTGGCTGTTTGCATTCCTGCACTGCCAGCACGCCAGATTGGAGAGCAAGCAAGTCATTTTGCCTGGAACTAAACCAGTGGAGTGCTGACAGATAGGTGTTTGTGCAGTGCAGCTCAGTGATGAAAATAAGCTGTTACTGCTCACACTGACCCGAGCTATTTGATTCCTGGATGATTCTTTTCTTCTTCAAGTGAGTCACCAGGGTTTATTGGGGTGATGTTGGTTCAGTGCCCAGTGATGCTGAGCACCACAGGAGCTCAGGTGCTCTGTGAGATCTGTATTTGTGGGGCTGACTTCCAGGGAGGTGCTGGCCATCCTCTCCCATCTCGTTTTTATTGCACAAGTCAAGAGAATTAAATAACAGTAGCTGGATGTTTTAAAAGGGCCGTGGAGTTTTATGGATGGTTAATAACAGAGGTGTGTCTGGAGGTTAAGGAGAGCCATAGCTCATCATTCCCCACAATTGCTGCCAGAGTTGGGCAGGAGACCTGCTGGGGAGCAGCAGAAGTGGCAGGGACAGAACAGAGCCATGGCCTGGCACGAGGACACTGATCCCAGCCAGCCAGCACTGCCCATTCCTCCCAGCCACCCCAGCCAGGAGGGGGCTGCACAGCACACCACCCCGAGAGCAAAGGGCAGATCTGCTCTGATCTCTGAGCAGTTTGATCTCTACAGATGCCCAGGGAAGGCAGGGAGCCATCTCCCAAACCCACTGGGATGCGTTTCTGTGTCACCTGCTGTAGGTGACCCTGCCTAGGCAGAGGGGTTGTGGATGATCTCCAGAGGTCCCTTCCAATCCTAACAATTCTGTGAGTCCTTCTCTCATCTACCACCAAAAGCTGCATCTGAGCATGATACTGTGAAGGATTCCCATTGGAATCAATGCAGAGTGGCTCCTGTTTTGCTGTGAAACAGCTCCTTCCTGGCTGGTTTATTAGCAGGAAAAACATGCCCAACAAGTATTGACAAATTCACACTGTTTTGTTTTCAGAATTTGCTCCCAGAAATAAACCTGGAAGTGTTCTGCTTTTCTCCAGAAATAAGCCAAGACAAATGTTGAAATCTTTCAGACATGGAATTTCTACCTTGCATTCAGGTTGGCAGGAGATTACATTTCATTTGGCTTCAGGTAGAGGCCAGTTTTGCTAATTAAATGGCAGACCTGCTTTACTAGAGATAAAAATAAAGCAAGAGCTACTGAGAAAAGGGGAATGGGGACCAAACAAAAGGAAAGGATAGGAAAGGGATGAAGTCAATAACAGATAAATCCCAGTCCCAACACAAGTACTGGAAAGACAATACTCTGTTGTGCACTGAAAAGCTGAGGTTTATTAGCTGTTGATTAAGTCTTGCAAGAAGCAGAAAGATAGTTGAGGAGAATGAAGCAAAATACAAGCAGTCTTTTCTATTTTCTTGGCAAATTTGATCTTCTCTATTAGGATTATCAGAGAGCTTATTCCCTGGATGTGGGCAGTGAGGCAGATTTCCAATGCCTTTCAATTGCTTTTCTGGCTGAGGCTGGCTATTCTAATGCAACGTGACGGGTAGCCACAAACATAATCCGTAGGACCCAGTGGTGCTCGAATGCAGATGCTACTCAGAGTCAAAAGAGAGGAGCAAGCCTCCAAGTTTCCTCAAACTGGAACACTCTCAGAGCCAGATTTTGTGCAACACGGCAGCCCAAAGCTCAATATTGCTGCATTCACAACTCTGGTTATGGGCAGGATATTCAGGCATTTGAAAAACAATCAGTTTCCAAATTACAAAAGATTACATATTCTTTTTCCACAGCTGATTTTACTTCCCAGGGTGGGGATTTAGGAATCCCCATATTGGATCAGGCTGTCAGTTAATTCAATCTGCTATACCTATTCCGGCTGCAGCTAATAAATGATCCTTCAGAGGAAGAAAACACAGAGAAAACAAACCCACCACAATCCATCTAGTTAATTGAGCAGTGCTGTACATGGGGAGAAAAATTCCTTCCTGATGTCCACAGGTGATGAGCGTATGCCCTGAAGCATGAGATACGATTACTCTTATCATTATCTTAGCTTGCATAGCAACAAATGTAATTAGTGGTCATAAAATTATCCTGCTGTTTGGGATTATCTGGTTTTTTTTAAAGCAACAGAGCCAAGTGTGTCTCTGAGGTAACTTCATTGGAATAGGATGGATTTGGCCCATAGAGTCTAAAATGTATCCGTAGGTAAAAACAATGGGAAATACAAAAGGCAAGAATTGAAAATCCTTGGCTGTGGCCTCCTATGGCTGCTGTTTCTCACACACTTTGGCTGCTTCTTAGGAGGTTTTATTCAAACTTCACGTTGATAAGAGGAGACACAAACTGCTGGACTAGTGACAATAAGCAAGGGAAGAATAAGATTTTATGCAGAAGCTGAGTAAATACCATGAAGCAACACGTTGTGGAAATTGAAAGGCAAACTCATTCCCACCTCTCACTGCATGTCTGCAGCTCTGCAGAGCAGGAGTCACAAAAAGTGCATTAGCAAGATGGATGTGTGGCCAGAGAAGTGTTAGGACTGCTGGGTGAGATGAAATATAAACAATTAGAAAAGTATTAAGCTAACACATAAATCACCCCCAGTGTCCACTCACAAATGGAGATCCCCCTGCAGAAAGGTCAGAGGACCTGAGCTCAAGGATTTTGAAAGTCCTTTTCTACCCAAACCATTCTGTTGGTGGTTCTGATGATTCACCTCAGGCACAGTGGCTTTTCTGAGCTGCTAGTTTTTATTACACAGCCTGTAAGAGCTCTGGCCTCAGCTGGGGGTGTTCCTATGGGTGGGATAAGGAGTTCAGCATTATTAATCTGTGGGTAGATATCCAGAAGGTGTTCCCCACTTGAAAATAAGCAGAGGGGGCTCCTGGGAGCTGCCACTAAACTTTGGTTTAGGGCAAGGCCCTCCTGCTGGGGGCTCTCTGGTGGGGCTCCCCTGCCAATGGCGGGCAGTGTCCACTCTGGGTGTCCTGGTTTCCATGTGGGTCCCAACACCTGCCCTGCACAGCCCAGGCTCCCCCTGCAGCCCCTGGGAACTCCTTTCCTGCTGCAGCAGAGGTGCCACGGCTGTAACTCTCTCAGCAAACAAACAGCATGTAAAACTTTATAAGCCACTTGGCCTCGCCACTGCAAGTGCTGTAAGAATTGATAGAGCATCCAAACGACAGACTGACAGACATAAACCAGGGCAGCACTTTTATGGCTCCTTAGAGGATTCATTCTTATTTGCCAAGGTTAACTGCATCTTTGAGGCAAGGCAGTTTTGTTGTCATTAAATATCTTTCACTGCCGTGTCCTTCTGCTAAACAAGATGCCCTCCAAAGATGGAAGGTAATTTATGCTGCGACTTCCTTCCTCTCATCATGAGCCCCATGGTGGGCCTTTAAAAGCCCCAACTCCCAGTCAAGCAAGTCCAGAACCTCAGCATTTGTTTTAACATTGAAGTGACCTGACATCACAGCTAGGGATAAAACCATGGGGTGAGGCCTGAGTCAATGGTAAATGGCCTGAAAAACAGAAGACCAAATGCAAGTGCCTGTCTTTGCTACTGTCTCATTTTTAGATGGGGTTTGGGAGCCATGATTTCAGACTTGGGAGCATGTGGGATATGCAAATCATTGCTTTTGGCTATAAGGCACTTGGCTGCCCATGCTGGGCTGAATCTGCTGGTGTGAAGAAGCCCCTGGCACCCAGCGGAGCCCTGCAGCACATCCAGGGTGCCAACAAAGCCACAACTGCTCAGACTGGCTCTTCTGCCCAGGCTTAGAGCTGGTCACTCGTCCTGCCTGTCCCCTCTGTCCCTCCCTCTCAGGGAGGACATTGTGGCACTGGGCCTGACTCTCTGCATCTTGCCCAGAGGTGATGAGCAACCCCTTGGACTCCTCTGTCCCCCCACATTTTGGGCACCCAGACATCACCACTGTCATCGCTGCTGGCCACTGCCAGGGAACAAAATTTTAGTGTCACCTGCTTCCCATGTGACAAGGACCCTGCAAAACTCCATGCAAAATGTTGCATTTCTAAGTCAGAGCCTTCTAATTGAGCAAGAGCTGCTTGTTGCACAAACTGTACTGACAATTTTTGATGGATAGAAAATACAATATTTAGTCAGACTGCTGTAAGTTAAAACACAGCAGACAGTAAAAGGATGAAATTATACCCCAACAGACTTTTAAATGAGGAAATAGTCTGTGTTAGGGAACATTATTCATTTAAATAGCAGAAAGCTTATAATTTCAACGAGGCCACAATTTCCATAAAAAGCCTGCATTTGGGATTTTTTTCCCTTTTCCCTCTTACAGACTGCAGCTAAAATGAATGAACCTTTCTGCTTACAGAGTAATTCATTTTTATTTTACTTTGCCTTTTTCATGTCAATTACAGAACACTTTGTTAAAATGATTACATAATTTTTGCAGAAGCTGGGTATCGCAGGCTGGAGGAGATAAACCCACTTAAATGTGACCAATGTACTCTCAAATTCCTGCCCTGAGCAGTTTCCCATCTCGACATCACTCACACCATCTTCCAAAACCCCTGCACAGAATCGCTGTAAATGGCAGTGACAAAAAAGCATCTTTCTGTGCTGAGGAAGGGAGCATGTGAACTCTGCTTTTAGGCAGCAAGTCAGAGGTCACTTGCTGCTAAAAACTCTGTATCCTCAGTCCTCATCTCCTCACTTGGTTCCTGTCTCGTGATAAGGTTACACTGAATGGTGCTGGCATCCTTCAAGGTTACTGTTCCAGAAAATATTTGCAAATAATTTGACGTGCTGTCAGCTAGCAGGCAGCAGTGAACTCATATAATTCAACATACTAATGTGGGTTTTCACGCCTAAAGCTATAAATAAGCTTGATATTCCAAAGTTTCTGTAATGTTTATTTAATAGCAATATTTTATAAATAAATCTTGATTATTCCATTGCACTCCAGTAGAGATTTTCTTCCAATATAAGAGTTGCTTCTAACCCCAGGCCTCTTTTTCTGACCCTTCCCTGCCACCCACATCTCCATTAAAGAAATAAAACACTTCCTTCTCAAAACCTTTATCAGACACTGGGGAATTGTGGCCAGGGCAGCTCCTGTTTTACTTCCATCTTCCTCCCTTTCCCTCTACTTTGCTCAGATTACTGCTGACTGCCCTGGAGATTTTGCCTGATTGATGGCTGCACAGGGATACCTGAGGGAACTCTTGGAAGTCCAGCTAGGGAAACTCTTCATGTTGGGCATATCCCACTTGGAATTACTGAGTGGGGGTGCATGAGGAATAAAGGGAATGGCATCAGCTCCAGTTGGAGCAGGTGCTTTGGATGCCACCAGCCAGACCTCAGGTGTGCTTCCCACTCCACAGCTGCTTTTTAGGCTGCCCTCCCTCTTCCCCTGCCAAGGAGCACCCCACAGCAGATGGTGCTGGAGCTCAGGTGCTTTTCACATGCCCCTGCATTGGTTCCAGCTGTATCAGCTCACTGCTTCCACCTTTGTGGCTGAGAAGAAATGCAAAGCTCACCAAAACCCATTTGGAAGAGGCTCAAGGTATGGCAACAAGCACCAGTCAAGACTTTTAGGTCCTGGGAAAGATGTTCCTTTCCCACAGAGCAGCTACTGCAGGTTTTTTTCTATTCTTTACATCAAAAAACAATTCATGCAAGCTTTCCTATTCAAATGAAGCCTTTAATTGAAAAATGACCCTGATGAAGCTGCATCCAATGTGGATCATGGCATTCCAGTGACACAGTGCTGATGATGCCAAACCTGTGTGTTTGACCCCTGTATGGTCCATTCACTTCAAAGTTGGACAGGGTGATCCTTGTTGGGCCCTTACAACTCAGAATATTCTGTGGTTCTAAGATTTTGTTTTTTGAAAGACCCGCATTTTTAGCACAAGTCAATAAAATAATCCTTCACTTGGGGGACCCAATAGTGCCTGAAAATAAATCATGAGACTCAAGCAGGACCCAACACACACATGAAATGCATCATAGAAACTTGAATCACAGAATGTCCTGAGCTAGAAGTGACCCACAGGGATCATCCAGTCCAACTCCTGGCTCTGCACAAATACCCCAACAACCCTCCCTGAGCACCCCTGAGAGCATTGTCCAAAATCTCCTGGAGCTCTGCCAGCCTCAGGGCTGTAACCACTCCCTGGGGAGCCTGGGCAGTGCCCAGCACCCTCTGGGGGAAGAACCTTTCCTAATATCTAACCTAAACCTCCCCCTGACCCCTTCTCTGGGTCCTGTCACTGGTTTAGAAGTGAACAGCCTCTCAGGCACCTGGTTCTGAATACAGATGGTTCATTGCTGTGGTAAGGGTGCAGGAAGGATTTCTCTGCCCCATGCTACTAAGCAGGAATCCAATTCCAAGATGCCATGTCTAATACAGAAGGATAGAAGCACCTCCCCACATCTAGGCTTGGATTCTGGGGAGAAAGCAGAAATATTTGTGGCTAAAAGCTGTTTGATGGTCCTGCACAGGGTCATGGACCCACTCACAAGATTCTGCTCGCCAGACTGGAGATGCAGGAGAAGGTCACTGTAATTCAAGTGTCAATGAAACCAATGGCCAAAAAAATTGGTGTGACATCAATAATTCATAACAATACCACCCCTGAGGTTCAGAGATCTCTGCACCATGAAGGAATGGACGACAAAGGAGAAAAAAATCCATTTTCCTCCAACAGCGGAAAGGGAAGTGAGAACTCTCACCAATGAAATAACTTCTTTGTGCTGCACTCTGTGCAAATATTTGGATTACTAAAACAAATTTATGAAGCAATTACTTTTAATGCTATATGAGGAAATTAAGTACTCATTGATTCATGATTTATAATCTAAAGCTAAAAGATCATGAAAAAGTAAATATAACTTAATTAAACGTCCTTTGGCTTTGCTACTGTTGCAGATCCAACTCATAAAGTAAGTAAAACAAACCATTTTTAGAACATAAATGAGTATTGGTTCCTCTAGTTCAGAAGACAAATAATTTACTGGCTAAATACATTCAGCAAAGTTTAGCCATGTGAAAGATTTTTCCAGTGGCCTCTGGGTGTTGAAGGAAGGATAAAAACTCACTGGTACAGATTCAAGGAATTCATTGTGCTGCGAATGACAGGAGCATTTGCTATGAAAAGAGGAAAACAAAAGGCTATTTCCGTTCTTTTCATACTGAGAAAAATATTTTAATATATTCATGGGGTAGAATATATTGTGAAGGGAACGTGCCTTTATGGTCTCTCCATTGGCAATGCACTTGTGATTATTCACTCCTGACACTGAGCCCATTAACCTGGGGAAATTTAATCTAATGCTATAGTAATGTTGCTATTTTTCCACTCTGAAGTGTAAATAATTTGAAAAAAAACCCACCCAGCTTTTTACAAAATTGAACATCCCAAGTGATGTATTCAGTTGGTTAAGTACTCAGTTTGACTCTTCCTTTGTGCTGAAGAAGCAAAAGGGCTGAGTTTAGAAAAAGAATGACAAACAAACCCTACTAAATGAATCATGGAAGTCTATCCATTGTAACTCCACATTTCAGCAGGAGAAACTGGCCAAATATTCTGGGTTGGATCTCTGCCTTTCAGTCTGTGGCTGGGTCTTGCATGTCCATACTGAAGGAGGACATTCCAGACAACCCTGATGCCCCTTGACATGTTTTGGGTGAAGGATGAAGATGAGGTGTTTGGATGTCTCTGCCCCTCCTGAGGAGTCTTTCTGTGTCCTTTGATTCCAGGAATGGCACAACAGGTTTAGAAGGCAGGATCAATCCTAAGAAGTTGCATGGAGCTGTGTCAGGGGAGTTTTAGGTTGGATTTCAGGAAAAGGCTCTTCTCCCAGAGGGTGCTGGGCACTGCCCAGGCTCCTCAGGGAATGGTCACAGCCCTGAGGCTGCCAAAGCTCCAGGAGTGTCTGGACAATGCTGTCAGGGATGCCCAGGGTGGGATTGTTGGGGTGTCTGTGCAGGGACAGGAGCTGGACTGATGATCCCTGTGGGTCCCTTCCAAGTCAGGACAGTCTATGAATCTGAAAGTGGTGGAAGAGTGTTAAGCCCAGCACTGGGGACAAACACAGTGTGCTTTCCATTTCTTGAAATGAATATGGGAAAGAAGAGAGGTATAAAACTCTTGGAAGTCCAAAGGAAGTATAAAACTCTTGGAAGTCCAGCCAGGGAAACTCTTCACCCTCCCACCCAGCCCAGGCCTCTCAAGCTAAGTTACACTGCAGGGCCTCGATCTCTCCATCGAATTTAGGGGATCCTGCAATGTGAGGCCATCATCTTCATCATCTCCATCTTCACTGATGAAGGTGGGGCCATCACCTTCCATCTTCCCAGGGGGTGAAGGGTCTGCAGAAGGGCAGTACCCTGTGTGAGGAAGGGTTGTGGACCTGGCTGTCCCTAAACAGATTTTATCCAGCTGGTAACAAATACCTGGCCTTGGTCTCCTTGCAAGGGAATGAGCCCTGTGGGTGCACTGCTGCCACCATTCTGTACAATAACCTGGCATCCCATGTAATCCTGCATGGAATTACACTGGGTCCCTGGTGGAGGAAGGGAGCTGAGGTGGCTCCAGCCTTGGATCCCCAAACCCAGAGGACATGTGTCTTCTAAACTCCAGGGTGGAGAAGTTGCTGAGTATGGAGATGTACACACAATATCCAACCTCCAAGCTGATGGAGCATCACAAGAGACCCAACAATTCCTGACAGAGGGAAAGGTGCTCAGGCCTGTCTTGCTGGGGGGACACAAGAGCTGTCTGCCCTTTCATGACAGTGTCCTTTGTGTGTCAGCTAAACACACAAACCCAGCACAAATTAAAGCATTATAATGTTCAGATTCCCAAGAAAGGGATTTGTCCCCCAAAATGCATCAGAGAATTAATTAGTAAATAAAAGGGTGGCTGCAATGCCCTAGCCAGACACAGTCAAGTGGAGCTGGGCCCAGGAGAGCAGTGACAAGAACTGGTCAGGAAACATTGGCTCTGCTCTGGAAAGAGACATCACAAACACACAACATTTCCAAGAGACCTTGGAGCACAGGGAGCATCTGTCTTTTTAAAACCTCATTACTGCAGACTACAGGGGCTGCAGCTCACAAACCACAAATTACATCAGGTGAGTTTGTTACCATCCATCAGCTGGTCTGTGTGCACAGGAACCACACCATTGTTCCAGTTAACTTCACCTCTCTGGTTTTACCCTCACCTGCAGCAACACACTGCCTTGCAAAGGACACAGATGGGGAGAGACTACAAATGCAGGTACCCCAGGCTCAGAGATGTGCCAGGGAAAAGTGCCTTTGCTGTTATCCTGAGCCATCCTCAGGCTGCAGGTACTTGATGGAACTACCTTGACTGAGGATCCTACACATCCACAGGTTTTTCCTTGTCTTTGATGAGAAAGATTTGGCCTGCCACAGATTTTCCAATTTAGGCAACTCCAGAAGAAATATTAAGGGTATTTCACAGTGTTATTAAAAATAAGGCAATTAGTCTCTTCTCATAATTCAGAGGGAATGTGAAAAGCTAAATTTTTCAAGCAATGTAATTTTTAAACATTCATGGTTTTAAACAGTAAATTACCTTTCAACTCAAAAAGCAAGACTACAGTGTACCCAGGAAAGCACTTAGCATCTTTGCTTACTACATAAAGCATCTAACACAGGAAAGTAATCTGGCTGCAAGAATAACTGGGAAGTCAATGGCTGCACTGGCAGTGACTGTATTTACCTGGCATTTTTAAACACAGATTTTAACACATGGGTCTGTTGATTGTCTGATATGTTTTGCTTCGGGACTTACAGCTCCCACAGTCTCTCTGTGAGAATTCTTACATGGATGTTAACATCCTGTAGCAGTTCAGGATGGTCTGGGTTGAAAGGGACCTTAAATCCCATTAAATTACATTCCAGCCCCTGGGCAGGGACACCTTCCACTGTCCCAGGTTGCTCCCAGCCCCAATGTCCAACCTGGCCTTAGACACTTCCAGGGATCCAGGGGCAGCTCCAGCTGCTCTGGGCACCCTGTGCCAGGGCCTGCCTACCCTCAGAGTCTAGAATTTTTTTCTATTACCTACTCCCCCTAGTCCTGTCAGGACATGGTCTTCTAAATAGTCTTTCTCCAAACAGTTCTCCATGACCCAAACCAAAATATAATGGAAGGTACTGAGAGCCTTCTCATGGGCTTTTGTGTTTATAAGTACCCATGGCAGCAAACCTAAAATTAGTCCCCTTCCTTCTCCAAACTAGAAGATCTAGGTTGCAATATATACAGTCTCCACTGTACATTCAATATTTTAATCCACCTTCCTTGGCCTCAGTGAATTAATATTTTCTTTAAAATTGAGATTTCTAAGAGACACTACATCTGGAACAGCAGAAAGGGACCCCAAACAGCATTTACATTAAATTTGGAAAATATATAACCTCTTTCCTGCAGTTTGACCAAAACATTGTTAATCTCAGCTATTTGTTTCTGTTTGTTCTCATTTTGACAAAAATCTAACATTAAATTATTTGATAATTACTTAAACTAATATAGTGTTTCCTGTACCTTGGTCACCAAACCAGAAAAATCCAATATTCAAAGGCTCTGTTCCCTGTTTGTTTTCCATGTTGCCATCCTGCATCAGTCATTCTTCTATCCTGACACACAATACTTATCAAATCTTTCCCTATTGTCTCTCCCTCACACCTTCTTGCTGCAACATTTCCATTAAAGCAACTACTTAACTTTGTGTGAGTGGTGCTGGGATGCTGCATTTGCATAATGCTGTTTGGAAAGCGGTTCCTGTGAAAATTACCATGTCACAAATGGGAGGAGCCTGGCTCAAGGTGAACAATGCACTGCACAAGTGGATCTGCTCCTGGAGCCTCTCTCTGCATTGCTGTTGAAAGGTCACACACAAAAAAGCTCAGAATGTGAGGAACAGAAAGGTGGAGTGAACTGTGTCATAAAATGACCCCAAACAACAAGAAGATAATGCTATATGTATAATAAAACAATAATATCCTAAAGTCCTTCAGAGATAAATGCAAGCTATTTTCCTTTATCTGACAGTTACACACAAAAACAAAAGCAATAACAGAGATGTGTGATAAAACAGATTGACAACCTGTTGTGAAGTGTATTTGGAGATAACCAGAGTGGGACTGAACACAGGCAGCCAAGACAAAGGGACAAATCACACCAAATTAGCAGAGGGAGAGAATCATAATGGAGGAATATCTTGATGTGCCACTGATCTCCTTGGATGTGCAAGCCCAGAACTTGTTGGATCCAGGAGTGAGGTCTGCTGGAGCAGATCTGCTCCCCGTGATGCTACGCAGGGGCTCTAAGGGACAGTGTAAAAAGTCCAACTTCCATCTGTTACTTCATTCTTATGCAATTCAGTGACCAGCCTGACCTTTTTATCCACTCCAGGATCTGCACTATGTTTAAATGCCTCCTATTTTTAAAAATCAACGTTTCCCCAAAGAAAGATGGATTCTCTAGAAATGGATTAATTGACTCAGAGTCAGTCAAATGCAACGAATGGAAGTAGCACAGCATTAATTCACAAATATGTTGTGACTGCCCTATAGGATGTGTGTGTGACCCCCTTAACCAATAGTTCAAGGCAGCCTGGGATGGAGAAGGGAGTCCAGACTGTCTGGCTGCCAGGACCACCAGCTCCAAAACACCATCTTGAGAAGTCAGGCACCAAAGGCTGCATTAGTACCTGCATCTTAGGTGGGCAGACAAACAAATCCCTGACTTTGGGCCACAGATTCCACTCTGATACCTCCAGCATGGCACAGATTATTCATGATGCCTTATTTTGTTGCCTTTTGCTGCAAGTTTGGCCCAAAGTTGTTGCAAGTCCTCTCAGTGACCCAAGAGAGATGGACATCCCCCATCCTCTGCTCACAAGTTGCTGGCTTTGGGATAGGGAGGACCTCTCCTCCACTCCACTGCTGAGGGAACAGCAGCCTGTGTTTTGCTCCTAAATGAAGCCCACAAGGTTTGATGTAACTAGCAACCATGATTTAGGTATTTGCAGCTGACCTGAGGCCAGCTGTGGCTCAGGAGCTGAGCTGGAGTGGATGCACCACTCAGTAATAGAAATGTGTGCTCACATTGGATTGGCGACACTTCAGCACAGAGCTTGTGTGTTTGTTTTTGAGAAGCAGAAGTTTCCCTGATGCCAGAAACTACTCCCTGTAGGGAAGAGCCAGAGCTACAGAGAAACCTTTATAAGCAGTGGTTGGTTCTGGACAGCATCTGTCACCAGTGCTAAAGCTGAGTGGATTTAATTCCACAGGAAGGTCAGGTTGGAAGTGAATTTGTGGCAGAGTATGCAGCCATCCTAAGGAAGCTATCAGGACCTGTGACCTTGAGATCAGTCTGGAGGGCTCTTTGTGGGACCATTTGCCTGCAGGCAGCAGGATAAAAGTGTTCATCCAGCCTGCCTACAGAGGGAATGTGACAGAGCAATCAGTGCTGGAGAGATTGATTTCCAGGGAAAGAGCACTGAAGGACACTTGTGTTAATAAAGCAGGGCTGGAAGGGTAGGGAGACACCATGTGCAGCACTGCATGGGCTGTTTCCCTCTGAGACTTTCAGGTGGTCTTGTCTCCATGCCTGACACATGGAATTGGGCACAGCTGTGGATAGAGCTGGGTATGAGCCCAACTTCATGGCTAGGAGCAAGGGAAGGAAGTCCATGCTTGGACTACTGGGAAAGTGCACTCCTCTGTGAGTGGGAAATGGGAGAGTTTCCCAAGTCCATGTGGGGCTGGGAAGTGGTCTGAGTGCCAGGAATACCACTTCAGCCCAGCTGAGGGAAAAGGGATGGAGCATTGCTGCTGTGCCCACCACATTGGACCAAGAGGAGCAGTGCTGTGCCAGCAGCAAATCCTCTGAGGGATCAGCTGCACTCTGGGGAAGTGCCTGAGGGCCCTGGGAAGGGCTGATCACCCAAAGAGCTCAACTCCCAGCTTATCTGACACCACCTGCACCCCAGGGGGTTCTAGCAGAGTGGCTGCTCCGTGGATAAGTTGTGTCTGACATTGGATTTGGCACCTCAAACACTCCTCCCGTGTGACAGGAGAGGTTTCACTTCAGGCAGAGGTTCTGCTGCTGGTGACCCCAACCTGCAGAGCCCTGGCCTTGCCAGCACAAACATCTGATCTGTGACAGGAGTGGGCACACGGTCCTATTCCTTGGAAGGAGCCAGAGCAGGTGAGATGAAGTTCATGCTGCTTTTGTGCCAACTTTATTGCAGCAGTGGGAGTACAGACACCACCTGACTCAGCAGAAAGCCCTATGTGAGAATCTATCAAAAATTCTCAGATAAATCTGAGCTCTGAGAGGCAGTTTGTACTGAATCAGCACTTTGCATCACTTGCCTGTGGCATTTTGGATCCAATACCGAGAGTCTTAGTGCCAGATTTACTGTATTGATAAACCACAACCTCAGCTTCTGTCCAACAGGGCAAAACCAAGAGGGAAAGGCTTTATTTCAAGCATCCATAAAATATTTAGAGACAAGAAAGAACATTTGGATGGGAGAGCAGGACAAAAAGAAGCAAGGAGGCTGATGGCATCTTCTAAAGCCTCTGAGTATTAACAAAGATGTGATTTCGGAATAATTCAGTGTTGTAGTGACCAGCAGCAGAGCTACAGCTCTGAAGCCAAAACAACAAGATTTCATTACACCCTAATAACATGTAGTCTTTAGGCTGCAATATTCATCAGATCAATACTTGTATTTCCATCAGGACACTGTACATTTGTTTTGTTACCCCTCTAGTATCTCCAGAGAGTCTGTTGTTTTACACAAATAGAGTCAGCCCAGTGACTCTGTTATTATAATGAATTTTTCTGAGAGAGACATCCAGCACTCAGAAAATTGCAAACTACACTTCTAGCCAGCATGGTTTCTAGCACTTTTAATAAATGTTTGAAAGAAACAAACCACCCAGAAAGCCAACAATTGTGTTTATCCCCTGCCTGCAAGGATCTGCCTACTCTTCAGATAACCAGTTCCATCAAATTACTAATACATAGTTTTAAGAACAAGAAAGGCTCCCGGTACCTGCAATTCAACAGTTGGAAATCAGCTATAATTTGCATTAGAAATGAAGCCAGTCATGCCCTATAGCTTGGACATGGCAAGCTGCAAAATAAGATACACTAACTACCTACCCAGGCTTATGGCACAGTGCTCCCACGGCATCCAGCACTCCAATTAAAAGTGTGTCAGCACTTCTTACAAAGCTCCATTTCTGAGGGCTTTCTACCAGCTGCTTAACTTCACCTAGCATAAATGTTCACAGTCCAGCAGCAAAGATATTATGTGCAAATTGCCCCTGCTGTGGATGAAATAAGCCCGGAGAACTAAAAGCTGGAAAATGCATTAAAATGTGCAATACCTGTGTTATTTATATACCCCCAGTCTCATCTATAAATCCTGCAGCAAGTTCTCTGTGATGAAGAGCATGTAGGGCCCCCAGACACTAATGTGGACCCCATGCAGCAGCTAAATATGGGCTGAGCTGATGCTGGATCATAGAATCATAGAATTTCACAATTGTTTGGGTTAGAAGAAATCTCAAATCTCATTTAGTTCCACCCCCTGCCATGGGCAGGGACACCTTCCACTATCCCAGGCTGCTCCAATCTCCATCCAGCCTGGCCTTGGACACTTCCAGGGCTGGGGAATAAAGGATGTAGCACAGATACCTCTGCACCCTTCAGCAACAGGACAGCAGGAGCACCTGGGACCCCCAAACTCTCTAAGGGGCTTTAGGGGGGCTGAAATTCCTGCTCATCCTCTCCTTCTGGTACCATGCAGAGGAAAACTCTGTGCAAGGAGCCAGTGAAACTCTTCAGACCAAGACATAGCTCCTGTAGATTTTGGGCTGTGGCACATCAGGACATTTAGGAGGCAGATGGAGAACATTTTTGTCTTTGTGCTTTTTTTATTTAATCAGAAAAATTTGACCATAAATAAAAAGTTAGTTAAAATAGTTAGTGAGACTGCAAAAAAAAAAAAAAAAAAAGAAAAAGAAATTAAACCAAAACAGACGCAAATAAATAATTTAGGTCCAAAATGCAACCTACTGTGTCAGTCTTTATATTTCATGTGATGGTCAGTGTGCTCACTAATTAAATAGATTTCCTTTTTCCTTTTATTATTCTCTTTGTACCTGATGAGTTTTCCCAAAAACTAAACATTGCCTACTGGTTCAAACAGAAAATATGATTTAAACATTTTTTCTTTGCTCTGTCACAGCAGTGATTCAGCCCAGCAAACACTGGTGGGATCACATATGGCACAGATGCTCTGCAAAGTTAAAACTGCACCAGATCATTCATCTGAGCAGCTCCAGCAATCTGAGTTACGTTTCATTTGGTAATCAACAGCAAGATGTGGAATCCTTCTCCCCTTGTGCCACACACTGTTGGCTGCCCATCAGCTGTGCTGTGACTTCACCCAGCTGAGCCCGAGCCAAAGCTCATCCTGACATGGCAGCAGAACACAGGCAAGGGGGATGCAGGATATTCACCAGGTGAGCGTGTGGACAGCAGTGTCCCTGAAGGTGGAAGATATTTCTGACCCAGAGCAGGTGAGATCCCAGATTTTAACTGTCTGCTCCCACCCAAAGCAGACTGTAAGTTACTGGTGAATGAATGTGTGGCACTAGCACACATTCCCCCCACTGCCTAAATCTCTTCAGCTTCAGCTGTGTCGAGGAATAACACTCTAATCCTTTCCTACAAAATTATTATTCACACTGTGAATAATAACTGCAGTCTGTGGCTGTCCCTCACAATCCTGGAAGTATCAAATTATTCATAAAGACAGGGTTAATATGGTTCTCCCTGCACTGTGGCAGACCAGCTCATGGCAGAAAGCACTGACTGCTCTATGTATGGAGGTGACCCAGCCAATGCTCTTTCAAGTGGTATTATTTTAACCTGTCAAGTCTGACTGGTGTCATGTCTAATTTTTGCCCAAACTTGTCAAATTTTACTGAAATGAGAGCAGGAGTTCCTGGCTCAGGGCTGGGAAAGGGAGCACCTGGTTTGCAGGGCTGTCCCTCTCACTGCTGGACAGCTCACTGGCACAGTCCCTTCCCACGGTCTCATCAGTTGGGAGATTTGGGAGGAAAAAGTCCTCCTGCACAAGTCCTGGGAAGATGAAGGCAGAGACTGCTTCGGGGGTGTCATTACTGCTATTCTGCCAGTCAATTGCAGTTAGGAGTGATTAGTTCTGCCTGGTGCAAATGACTCTGGAACAGGAGGGCACCGATGTACATCAAACACCCCAATTCAGCACAGGAGTCTTGTCACAGACATGGGAGGGCTCAGGACATGCCTGGTCACATTCAGACTCCTCATCTTTGTGCAGATGTCTGTATTTTATTGCTTAAGACTAGGAACGGTTCAATGTTTATTTAAGGCACAAAAGAGATCTCATTATCACTCTGTTTTATAACACAGTATCCATAATGTTTCTCTTTATGGCTCATTCCCTGGAATGAACTGGTTTGCAAATGAGAAGCAGACATTCAGGGCTTTTGGGCACAAATGACAATCCTGACTCATTGATTCTTAGCTGAGCTCAAGCCTCTTCCCTGGGTTTTGTAGAGCTGTGCAGAATCGGATTAAAACCTTTCCATTTGAAGGAGTGCTGCTGAAGGGCGTTGTGACTTCAGCTGCCAAAGGGTCACCCTGGCATTCGGGTATTTCAGAACCTTCCTGGTTCCCCTGTGCACAAAAGCAGGCCCATTGCAGAGATTCCACTGTGCACAAAAGCAGGACCATTTTGGAGGTTCCTCTGTGCACAAAAGCAGGCCCATTGCAGAGGTTCCCCTGTGCACAAAAGCAGGACCATTTTGGAAGTTCCACTGTGCACAAATGCAGGACCATTTTGGAGGTTCCTCTGTGCACAAAAGCAGGACCATTTTGGAAGTTCCACTGTGCACAAAAGCAGGCCCATTTTGGAGGTTCCTCTGTGCACAAAAGCAGGACCATTGCAGAGGTTCCACTGTGCACAAAAGCAGGCCCATTTTGGAAGTTCCACTGTGCACAAATGCAGGACCATTTTGGAGGTTCCACTGTGCACAAAAGCAGGACCATTTTGGAGGTTCCCCTGTGCACAAAAGCAGGCCCATTGCAGAGGTTCCCCTGTGCACAAAAGCAGGCCCATTTTGGAGGTTCCAATGTGCACAAAAGCAGGCCCATTGCAGAGGTTCCACTGTGCACAAAAGCAGGACCATTTTGGAAGTTCCACTGTGCACAAAAGCAGGCCCATTTTGGAGGTTCCTCTGTGCACAAAAGCAGGACCATTCTGGAAGTTCCCCTGTGCACAAAAGCAGGACCATTTTGGAGGTTCCCCTGTGCACAAAAGCAGGACCATTTTGGAGGTTCCCCTGTGCACAAAAGCAGGCCCATTTTGGAGGTTCCCCTGTGCACAAAAGCAGGCCCATTGCAGAGGGGCAATGTAGCACAAAATGCAGTCCCTCTTATACAGTTGGAGAACACAGCTCCTGATTCCATTTGAAATTGCAATTGGTGCAAAAATAAGGCTTCTAACACCTTTACCTTTTGGCATAGGTGCTGAAACTGTTATTTATTAAATCTGATGCTTTCTTGCTACCAAAACGTACCATTTTCAGCTGAAGTATAAAAACTCCTAAATTCTCCTTATGCTAATTTATTTATACGAGCTGTGTGCACATTAGCCCTGCAATGAGACTATTAGTAACACACCAGCTAGGCTATCTCTACTTTGAATGTTTAAATATTCACTTCCAAATGATGCTCAAAGATTTAAAGCTCGAAACATATTCGGTGCTTTTCATCATAAAACTCTTTTGCACTGATGATTTTACAGAGCTTTGCTTGTGTGCAGGCACTTAGTGGAAGACCAATTGCACAACCTTTTTCCCCTTACAAGCATTCCCGAGGCTAAATAAGACTTTACCAGCAACAACAACACCCATCAGTTATCTATGCTGTAGTGTAAACAATGAAATTCTTATTATGTACTCAGAATTCACAGAGCCATTTCCATGGTAACTCTGTTTTCATGTCATATCTTTAATGAATAGGTAATGAAAGAAATGCTGCATTTACAACTTCATTACTAGTAAAAAAAAATACGGCAGTAAATTTGAATTATAGTAGCTGTCATTTTTAGAACATGCTGAAGATCATGCAGGAATTTCAAGCCTGTCATTCTGAAGTGACAAAGTAAACACAAGCAGGAAAATATACCAGGCACTCTTGGTTTTAATTCCACCCTTCAGTTTGTTCTGCTATTCATAATTTTCTGATACAGAGTGAAAGCTTAAATAATAAGACAAGGTCATGGTGGGATGATGGGGCAGGCACAGTTGGAGACAAGTTGTGCACTTGTGAACACGTGTACCAGCGCTAGTGAATTTTAACGACTTGATCCATCATATTTTAATTACATAAATCACTGAAGTGCTGACTTCTATAGGTATTACTTTCTGGAGAGATACAAAATGCATCACGGGCTGGAGATGATGTTTACCTGTGGGAAAGGACTGGAAAGTGATTTTGACTGGTGTGATAGACAGGGAGGGAGATAATGGGAGCCAGGCAGGCAGAAGAGGATTGCAGCAGAACCCCCCCCTCAATATTGTAACCACTCCATGGAGTTACAACACGGAGTAAATCAATGAGCCCATCCAGCAGGAGCTGCAGGCTGGGATGCAGGTCTGGCTCAGGGGAATGCCACTATTGGAATGCCAGACACGGAGCCAAGGAACTTCCCTTGCTCAACATCTCTGCAGGCTTGGAGGCTGAACCCTCCCACTTCCCTCCTCAGCAGGCACAGAACTGCAGCACCTCTGAGAAAGGTGCTGAAATCTCCCTTCCTGGGAGTGTGTGGATGGTGCCACAGAGCAGGAGTGAGTGCCAGGTGCGTCCAAGCCACACAGACATCCCATCCTCCCATCACAGTGTCACAACTTCACCACAAATCCCTAACGTATCCTTTACTAAGTCTCCCAGCTCTTATTTTTGCATGAACACCCAGGAATGTGTCCCTTAAAAGGCTCAGAGCCTGCAGAGCAAACAAGGACCCCCAGAAAGTGCCTGAATCTGGTTTGGAGCTCAGTGGCCTTGATTGACTCACGGACACTGGGGTTGGTCTGGGCACAATAAACACCCCCAAAATAGGATTATGGAACAGCATTCCCAAGAGCAGCCTAACAGCATGGGGAAGTAGTCAGGTGAATTGGTGCTCAGCCACTAAAAGTTTTATTTTATTCAAATCCAGATAATTTAAAATTAAATCTTCCCAATGGGGGTAGAATAACCAAGTATATTAAACACTGTTGCTGTTTGGGAGCTGCTGGGAAGGTGGTGTGTGTTTTTGGGATGTGTGTTTGTCTGCAAAAAAGATTTGTTAGTTCTTGAAAGTGGTGATTTGGGAGAAACTACCATTGGCACAAAGTCATTATAGATGGAGGCCAGAGATGTTGCAGAGATTAAACTTGTTACAGGAATATTTTATAGCCCACCTGACCAAAACTGAGCAACTGGACTGTGAAATGATTGAGCAAATAAAAAAAAGCAGTAAAAATGCTGCAGTGATAGAAATGGAAGATTTTTAACTACCAGAGCATAGACTGGAGTCCATTAAACACTTGAAATAAGGCTGGGGGTGTGTGAGAATGTGTGGTTCACTGGATTTGTTTTTTAAGAACTCATTAAATGCCCCAGAAGCCTTTAGCTGGGTATTAAATAACAGGGAATAAATACCTCTGCCCCAACACTACTAAAGTGGGCATTATTAAGAGCTGGGTGTAAAGGCCTGTATACATGAACTGCATGAAAAAAACCCCTATCCTGAGTGTGCATCACCCAGGAACATTCCTGGGCACCCTCTCCAGCTCCCTTCTCCATAACTATTGTACACATGGACCAGAATCTCTTTTAGCATCTTCCTGTTGGGAGCTGGTGTCCTGGGATAAGCCATAACACAGGGGATGAAGATGGAGATGGAGGACACCAAGAACAGTTAGGGAGACAACTAGACAAATGTGAAGGAAATTTTTCATTTAATTACTTTCTGAATCTTTTTCACTGCTTACATAAACATTTCACACCCACTGTAGATGTTTCTTATCTCAGGATTTCCCAGAAAAAGGAAAGAGAGAAAACTACACTGAGATACTGGGATCATTTGGGGGCAATTGGGTGACTGATGGTGACTTAAGGAGTCAGGAGCTGTTCCTGCAAGACTGGTGCCAACAGCCTGGTCCTAGTGTATGACCAGACTTCCACCTCATCACCTCCAACACCCTGGAAAACATTTCCCAGTTAAATTTTCAGTTCTGCCTAGCAAACAACTGCTTTTACATGCTTGAGTTCCCAGTGACTCATCATTACAGATTTGTGGAACTCAGGAAAACTGTTGATGCTTCACCTTTAGAAAATTATTCTACCTTTTTTTAGCCAGTTTGTAAATTAAAATTGACTTAATTTAAATCCTTAATCCCTAGTGAGATCTGTGGAACAGAGCTATTGTCACCTGGAAGGCAGGGAAACATTTGGAGGTTTTAGAGGTGGAAATATTTTATACGTCTGTGAGATATACAAGGCTCTCAGCATGTGTTACTGCTTCCCTGTGAAGTCTGGCAAATGTTGCAGGCACCACTCCTAACTGAGGCTTAAAAATAAGGAAAGAAAAAACTGGGAGGTTTTGAGGGCAGACTACACTTTGTGTTAGCCTGGGACCAGAGCCTGTCCTGTCTTGGCATGTGCAGGAATGGCTGCATTTCCAGCACTGCAGCCTTGGCAATGGTCTGGGTGCAGGAGGTATTTTTGGGGTTGAGGAGATGCCTGGAAGGTGCATGTTCCCTATGCTACCCTAATGTAGGTGGCCTTGCTGCCTCCTCTCTGGTTTTGGGATTGAATGACCAGCCCTGTAATCAGTCACCTCAGACTGATACCCCTGAGACCCAGGGGAAGGTTCCCATTCATCCCAAACACCTTCCTGCAGCACTGCCAGCAAGTGATGGGGTTTTGTAGCACAGGAAAGAGTCAAAATCCGGTGCTCAAAGAGAAATGGGAACATTGGGATGGGATGAAGCTGTTAAACCTCTGCTTAACACCAAATAATCTGATAAAGCAGCATCTTACAAACCCTTCTATTTTTCCCTTCTGCTTTTCTTGCTGAAAGGCCCATTGGGACCCTGAGGGTTGGGAATCCAATTGAGATCAGAAAATTTATAAAAGTTAATTTACATCCATTTGGTTTTGTGTCCATGTTGTCCATGAGCTCTTTTTGCCTCACTTGTGGGCATTCCCTCAGCATTTATCAGTGAATGATCAGACCTTATCTCAGCATTTATTTTGATCCAGGTTCTTGTATCTTCATGAGCAGGCTCAGAGCCACACCTGGCAGTCCAGCAGATGCAGGAGGATGGCCACACACAGAACTTATCACCAGAACTATATATTTCACTAGAAATATCTATATATCACTAGATATTTCCAAATACCTTCCTGGCACCACATCACGGCTCAGAATCCTCTGGGATTGCTGAGCATGGCTCAGGTGTTCTTCCACCAAGGTACCCCTAACCTGTGACCCTCAGCTTATCCCAGAAACCATCCCTGCCTGTCCCAAAGGGCAGCTGCTCCATCTTATCCTTTCCTTCTATTCCAGCCCCAAATTTCATGTAGGCAGCAGAGCCAGCTCTCCTCCTGATGATGTTTTTAATTTTGTGCTATCTCCAAACTCAGTCAGCATGGTCCTCCTCCCCAGGGCCATTCCCTGGAATCCTGCAGAAGATAGTGTCAGGAGCAGTCTTTGGGGAGTGCTCCAGGTAACCTCCTCCTAACACCATGTCTTTCCTGCTAATGCAATCTGTTTTCATTTCCACCTGTGGCTCATTCCTTATCAACCTTTCTGGTTTTCTGCTAATCTCCACTGCCTCCACGTTTCCTGGTAATTTCCCATGTGGTGCTATATCAAATGCTTGACTGAAGTCCATAAAGATGAGACCTAGTGCATTTTCTTTGTCAAGAAAATCAGTTATGCTATCACAGAAAGAGATCAGGCTAGCGTGGCATGTAAAAGCACTGGACAAAAAAGAAGTGTGTTATTCTATTTTTCCTTTATATCCTCTTTTGCAAATTATGTAATTGAAGTTTTACATACTGTTCTTCCTCCAAATATCATCTGAAGCTTTGTACAGTGTTGGGATCAGAAAAAGAGGCTTTGGCTGTTGAGAATGTTGTCCATCCCCTTGTCCTGTCTCCAGCTGGGCAGGTACATTAACCCTTCCTCATCTGAGCCCACTGAGCACCTTGAATCTCATTTCTACTTGAGATCAGGAAAATTCTTACAGTTTGATTCCTGTAGCCATCCAGCCTCTGTCCCACAATTTTCTTGAAAACCAAGATGCAGCCACTCATTTTTGGGGTCATATCTTGATTATTATTACACAACCCTCTCTGTATAGTCTTAATTTCTTGCGACTCGATGACACTCCTGAGTCCTTTCCAACTCAGACCATTCTGTGATCCTGTCTTCTCACCCCTGGAAAGCCTTGATACCCCTTATGATTCTCCTTGCAAAGTGTATTTTGGCAGAGGTTTTTTCACTTGTTTTATCCTTACAATTCCTGAATTCCTTCGAGTACCTAACTCTATTTTTAGGACCTAACATTTATAAAAAAACCCAAGTTATGCAGCCTCTGTCTGTGCTTCTGCTCCCATCTACAAAGCAGCTCAGTTCATTCATTTCTAAAACCATCTGCCTCATCTGAGAAGCCCCTGCCACGAACAAGGGGGAGTGGAACTGGCCTCTGTGCCTGCTATCACACATCTGCACAGGAATAAGGGGTGCTGGAACAGGACCACAGCTCTCACACAGGTTCTGCTGCCTGCCCGAGCTGTCAGGGACTTTCCCTACCATTTTAAGACAGTTTTAGTACTATTTTTGAGGTGGATCCACCAAGTCAGATAATATTTTATTTGGGTTTTGTGCAGGTTCTGAACAGCTCTTCCTGAAATCCATGTATTGATGAGGCTCACAAGGCTGTTCAGTAAAAAAAAAAGCAATATTTGCACTCCAAGTTTCAATACGGGGATGAAGTAGCATTAGGGAAAGAAAAGGAAAGGAAAAAAAGAATTAGCTCATCCACCCAAACACTGTAATACTACAGCAAACACAGATCTGTCACTGCTGAGAACAAAATAATGAAGAGTAGCCAGGATTGCACAACTACAAGAGATTTCATTCTCTAATTGTCAAAAAGCATTAAAGATCAACTATTTATTGTGTAGGAGAAGGAGGGAGAACAGACTTCAGTGCCTCCCTTCACCAGAGGTTGTCCCTAATTGACATGCATGGATTGCAACCAGAGGTTACTGAGGGAAATTTGTTTGCATTTATTAATCAAAAGGAGTCAAAGGCACACAAAGATATCATCAAGGCTCCCTTGTGCTTGGGGAGGCTGACAACTAAAATTCTTGATGAAGTGTTTGCAGAATGTTTGCAATCTGTTCACAGCCTTTTTACTTTGCAGGTGCAAACCTTTCTATCTGTTACATCAAAGAAACAATTGAAAATTAAACATAGTAAACATCTCCGTACAGGTTTTAATCTCCCATTTCTACAGGACAAAGGGAGTGCTATAATTAATTTCAAAGCAATGTTTGAGTTCTTTCAATATTCATTTGGGCACATTAGCATGTCATTAGCTATGTTTTAAACACTGATCCTTATTTCCTTCTCCCACACACCTTTTTTTTTTAAGCCCTTTTGTTAAAAAAAAAAAATGAAATAAATAAATGGGAAAGTTGTACTTCCTGGGAGATGTCTTTAATGCTAAAGCATCCATGCATAGATAATTATCTTGCTCAATGAAATAGATGGGGGGAATAATGTATGGCTTTTGAGGTAAAGCAGAGGCAGCAGAAAATAGATGAAGAGAAATAATTCTTTTCAGTGATGTTAAGAACGTGCAGGGGCAAAGACACTCTCACCGAGTTTTGCTATCATGCCTCGTGAATAATGTATTTTATTATATCCATTGTGGTTATCTTTTAATATGTTAATAACACTTCTAACACTCTTTCCCCCCCCTTGTTCTTTTATGTAGTTTTAAAACTCTTTCTTTTATTAAGATGTAACAAATGGAGATGCAATCAATAGATACTTATTATGTTGGTAACTAACTAGTAAAAGGATTTTCTTGTAAGTTTAATTTTAAACACAGATCTGTTTGAACAATGTCTACAGGGTAATTTCAGCCATCTATCTACAGCATTTCCTGTAGCATTTCCGAGCTAACTCCTAATAACATCCTCCCCCTTAGGTATATTAATTTTATACATCCTGAACAGGAGATTGAACAGTCCTTAAACAGCCATGCAAGGTCACTGACACTAACAAAAATAGAACCTTTCATTGTGCTTTTATCAAGCTATGCTGGAGTTTGTATTAGCCTGTGTGGGCCTGAGCAGCACGGATATTTGCTGGAGTTTAATATACAATTGTTTTCAAGAACCATTCAGCTCAATTTGTATTGAAAATATTACTTGGGAGACAATGAGCCTTTCAGCTGCTTTGGCTGTCTTTCAGCTAAAGCTATAATTTCAGTGTTTGAAAATGCCATAAATGTGCCCAGGCTGCCAGTCACAGGGGAAGGGCAGCAGAACCCAAACTGTCCAAGCCAACAAGGATCGCTGATGTGCTTCTGCTGTCCTCTCAGCCGTGGGCAACACCATCCAAAAGTCGCAGTGCTGAGGATCCCCTGGAGACCCACCCAGCCCCTGATGGGCAGTGGATCATCCTGCACAAATCTGAGCCCTGCCTGGGCTCCAGCCTGGTGCAGGGGCTGCCTTTCCTCCTGTCAGTGTGGTCACAATTCCCCCGAGGTGCCACGCCAAAGCTGGCAGGAAAGACTTCCACGCATCTCCTCACCAATCTCCCTGTACCAAGAACCAGCCTGGGCTTTGAAACTCCACAGTGTGGTATTTTTGGGGTCCCCTGTTGTAGGAAGGAAATGATGAATCTGAGTCCACGTTCTCAGAAGGGTAATTTATTATTTTATGATATTATATTATATCAAAGAATACTATACTAAAGCTATACTGAAGAATAGAGCAAGGATGCAGACAGAAGGCTAGAAAATAATAATTAAAAACTTGTGACTCTCTCCTCAGAGTCTGACACAGCCTGACCGTGATTGGTCATTAAGTCAAAACAATTCTCATGTTGGTAAACAATCTCCAACCACATTCCAAAGCAGCAAGACACAGGAGAAGCAAATCAGATAATATTGTTTTCCTTTTCTCTGAGGTTTCTCAGCTTCCCAGGAGAGACATCATGGGCAAGGGATTTTTCCAGAAAATATGACCATGACACTACAGAACCACTGAATGGTTTGGTTTGGAAAGGACCTTTAAAGATCAACTCATCCCACCCCTGCCACGGGCAGGGACAGCTTCCACTGTCCCAGCTTGCTCCAAGCCCTGTCCAACCTGGCCTTGGACACTTCTAGTGGAAAATGTCCCTGCCCATGGCAAGGAGCTGGAAATGGATGATCTCCAGGCTCCCTTCCAGCCCAGGCTGTTCTATGATTCTGTGATTCCATAAGGTCCCCTGGAACCTTCTCTTCTCCAGGTGATACAACTGGGAACTGGCACAGCAGGAGCACTTGAATGGGGACTTTACAAAGCAGTACAGGGTAGTGAGTTGGCAAATTTCCCTGGGGTAGTCAAAGAAAGAGGTGGGTATTTCATAATTACTTAATTACTGAACATCTTCACTCTCATCTCAGGCTTTTCAGCAAGAACAAGGAAATGCACATGAAAATGCTAATTAAGCCCGGATGGAACAAGAGGAGGGATTCAGTTGTCATCTAAACTGTAAGAATATTGAACTCTCAGAGCCTTCCTGTGCAGCTCACAGGGAGGAAGGAGGGAATAAGTGTTTAACAAGACAAAAACACCTTGCTGAGTATCTGTGAGTTTTGTTAAATACTCTTAAGTATTCCCATTCTTACTGACACACATGTAGGATAATTAAATGAGTGGATGGTCCCCTAACAGCCATCTTCCTATTATCAAGAATTTTACTGCAAATTTAAGTATTCATAACTATAATGAGGACCAGTTGACTCAATAAGGGGCACAGCTCGCTACAGAGGTTGATCTGAAGTTTTGCTGCAGTAAATTTTTCAGTCTGTTTCTACTTCTACCTAAAACCTTGCTGGGTTTGCTCATCTTCAGAAATGTCCAAAATCAAGGACAACTGACCATGCAGACAAAGCTTGGAGTTGGCTGGCTCTTATTTTAATCTGAATTGTTCTGCCCAGCCCTCTGAATGGGATCACCCAAGGTCTCAGAACACCCTCAGGAGCCCTGGGCTGTCCCCTGCAGCAGAATAACCCCATGCAGCTGCACAAAAATGAGGGCAGAATGGGTCCCTTTCCACCTTCCTGCATCCCAGGTGCAGGTGACTCACGGTGATCAAACAGCAGCTTGTTCCAAACGTGGCGCCTGTCCACAACACAGACAATGCCCATCCAAACAACTTCTCCATGCAAAGACCTTCTCCACACCCAGGTCTGCATGGGGCTCCTTGGCAGAGATGTGCTTGTGAAGGGCAATATTCAGCAGAGAACACACAGAAGGGTGAGAGTCTCAGTGTACATAAAGCACACAAATATTGATATTTGTGCACACACATTATCTCACAGAATTGGATTTTTCCACTCAGGGCCAGCACGCATTTCACAGACGTATTTGTTTCTCCTGATGTTGCAGACCTTAATTACAAAACCTCAATTTTCATACATACTATTTATTTTCATACTGAGTGGAAGCAAATGAAATTGTCTTTTTTCTTTTATTTTTTGCACTCAATGCTGTGATAAAATGAAATTAAATATGACACATTTCTGAGACAAACACTTAGCCCCTTCAAAACAACAGGACTGCTCCAGGTCAGTGTTTTAATTGTGTGAGGATGCTCAAAGCCATCTTAACAAGTGTTTCACATGGCCATACGGACTCCTAATTCAAGCTATGAAGTTGTGTAAAGAATCTTCCATTTTAATTTACAATACGAGAGGAAGAAACAAACAGAACAAGCCCTGGGGCTCTTGCTGCAAAGCAAATCACTGAAGTAGGAAGCACTTCTGGAGGATCCTTCAGCAATCCTCCTCCCGTGCCCACCTCCCCTGCCTAGGACAGCACCCACAGCTGCTGCTGCTCTCCCAGATTGGTTTTGGAGCTGGGGTCAAGATCTCAGGTTTATTGTCAGTTCTAGCACTGTCTTCTTCTGCAAAACTGAGTGCAACTTGCAGTGTGAGGCTTTTGACATCATTCATGCTTTCTTCCTACATTTTATTGCAAAGGTGATGTTCAAAAATTTCCAACCTCTTTCAGATTTTCTTCTCCTTCCTTTCTTTATCTGGTTTTCCACTAGACACACCATGAGCTCCAGTTTACACCACGACTGTTGCTGGGTGCCTCCCCGTGTGCCTGGCAGCTCCTCCCACCAAACAGCCAAATTTGGACAATGCAGCCAATTATCAGCTGCTTTGCTCTCTCCAAACAGGCTCGGTTCCAGCCGGTTATTCCTTCTGTTCAGCAGCCTCCAATGACTTCGACTGCTCGTCTGAAGAGTAATAAAATAGCTTCTTATCAAGGCTTTAAAAAATAATATACCTTGACATGGTTGTTGAAGATTGAAAAGTCAGGGGGGCAGAAATAATTATTTTCAAAAGGAACAGAACAAAGTCTCTCTTTACACAGACACAAGAGAAACGTGGGCTACTCCAGCAGGAAAACATCATCAAGACTGAGTTTATAGGGACTACAGGTTTGTAACTGCAATTAAAATATCAAGAAGAACATTTGATAATAACAAAACTCGGAGAGACTGCACAGCAATTAAACCCAATCTACTGAGAGGTGAGTCTACAGTAACACGGTACAAAAGTTTATGAGACATAGATCTAATTAACCTAAGCTGTGCAGACAACCCAATCTGAATGCAAACCATTCCCAGTTGCCACTTCCTCCAGAAGCACTCCCAGAGCCAAAGGACACTGCAGAAGAAATTCCTTGGGTTGTAGCACATCTACAGCAGCAGGAAGGAAAATGATGGAGAACCCAAAGCCAGTTTGCTTCTGATGTTAACACAAAGCAGGGACAATGTATCTGAAGGCATCAGTGAGTAAGAACCACCCTTAGAGTAAAGATTTTCTTCCTAATATCAATCTACAAAAAATACACTATTTCAGCTTAAAGCCATCACCCATGTCTCTGACAAAAATCCTTCTCCAGCTTTCATGGTTTTGTCCTTTTTTCTCCTTTTTGAGAAGGCAGTCTAGGAGAGTCTGGGGAGGAAGATGAAACTGGGAAAAGTTTGGAAAAAAATACCTACCCCTTAGCTAAATCTTTTAAAAGAAAAAAAAAATCTTCAAGTCCAATATTTATAAGCAGAGAGATAAAATTTTGGAGCTTCACATGGTCAGCAGCCCCAGAGGAGCAGAGGGCTCCTTGCTCCAAAGTGTCCATCACTGTTTTTCCAAGGAGCTGCTAAGCCACAGGGATGGTTATGATGGGCTGTTATTTACAGCAGAGCAGTTGCCACATAAACCCCATGGTGGGACTGCATTGTTTGTTTGTTAAGTGTTTCTTTGTTAAGTGCTCTGACATCCAGGGTGAGGAAGGACGTGAATAAATGACAATAAAATGCATATGGAAGTGAGCACAATGGGAGTAGTTTGCAGTTTATTTCTGAGAGTCAATAACTATTTTTTCAGCTGTAATTTTTAGTCTTTATTATTGCAAGATATAGTTATTTGTTAGTAGATGAACGAGGCAGGGCTTCAGGAACCATAATGCAATGATGCTGTGGCATTCATCAGAGGATCTAATTTTATGTGTAGTCCAAACATCAACAAATCTTTTTTAAAGGTATCGACTTCATTGATTTTAAGACATATTGTAGCTCTTGGGACAAAGACAGAGGAAAGTTCTACACAGATGTGCAGCACAGAAAGGGGTGTAATTACCACCCCCTTGTGTTTACAGTGCATGTTGGCTGTGCCGGAGCCAGGAGCTCTCCCACTGAATTCCACAGGAGTGGCTTAGAGCTGGGTAAGGGCATTGTTCCAGAAATGCTGATCCTTCTACCTGCTGGAGAAAGAAATGAGCAGGCATGGAGCACTAAAATGTGGAAGCTCTGGCTTTGGCTCCTGAGATTACCAAGGATGCCAGGAGTCCCCCAGGATCAGTTTCTCAACGCAGGTCTGAAATCCCACGTGTGACCATGTGGAATATACAGGGTGCTTTTGCTTTTTTTTTAATTTCTAGGCCATTAGCTTCTTCAGCCAATCATTTTCTCTTACTGTTATTGATTGTAAGATGTCTCACACTGGGACTCCAAACTATCTATGTGTCCAGGGATTATTGCAAATGACAGCTAAAATATAACAAATTGATCATTCCTTAAAGTTTTATTCAAAAAGTTTCTCTCTTAAATGTATGCAAAAATAGTCTGTGTTTAAAAGGATACATCAGGACAAAGGGTATTCCCACTTTTCTACAGATGGTGAAGTGAAGCCAAAGAAGGGAATTCTTACATAAAGTTCATAAAATGAGGGCCAGAGTAAAAATCCTCAAAGTCTCTCTGTTTCTGCAAATTGATGATTCTTGCTGAGCCCAAGTACCCTGGGTGGGAGGGCTGACAGAAGAAGGGGCGAGGGGAGAGCACAGATTTTCTGAGATATCTTCTCAACCTTCTCAACCTCTTCCAGTTTTGACCCCAGAAATGTATTTCAGATGATTTTGGTTCTTACTCAGTGAGAAAACACTTTCTGTTCAGATTGGAAAGAACCATTAAAGAAGTAACCTGCATTTTTATTTGTTTGTTGAGCTGGCAAATATGTTTTTCACTCTCTTCCTGTGGTGCTGGCACAGGACAAATCAGCACTCTGCCATGGGATTGTCTCCCCAGACAAAATGGCTTTTCTCCCTAAAATGCTCCCCTCCATACCTGATGCCAAAACTCTCTTTTCTCATAAACATTAGGAACTTATACTTCATGGAACTATCAGTGAGGATGATAATAGAATGAACTTCAGGAGCAACATGATGAGTATTATGGAGAGAAATCTCCTTAACTTTATTAAAGGAAATCACTTGCAATAGATTAAAGCATAATCCTTCTTGATGTTTTTTAATATTGGTAGGAACCACTAAATGCATATTTTAGGTTCCCATGAAGACTTTCATGAACTTCCTTTGCCTGTAGTGCCCTGAAACAGTTCCTGCTGTGGATCCCCTGTGGTGTCTCCAAGTAAACTGCTTTCTTCTGGCCATGCTACTACAAGGGAATAAATCACATTGGCAATTGTTTTGTTACTCTACAAGTGGGTTTTGTTGTTGGTTTTTTTAAATGAAAAACTACATAGAGTTAAATGCAATCCTACAAACAAAAATGTCAAAACTTCTCAGGATTCACTTAGAAATAACATCTTCAAAGCCTTCCTGGGAGACTTTAAGGACTGCTCCAAATCACAGTACTGGCAAGTAGTGACAGGACAAGGGGGAATGGATTCACACTGACAGAGAGTAGGTTTAGATGGGATATTGGGCTGAAATTATTGGGTTGAATTACGTGAGGGTGGGCAGGCCCTGGCACAGGGTGCCCAGAGAAGCTGGGGCTGCCCCTGGATCCCTGCAAGCGTCCGAGGCCAGGATGGACATGGCTTGGAGCACCCTGGGATAAGGGAAGGTGTCCTTGCCCATGGCAGAGGGGTGCAACAAGATGTTCTTTAAGGTCCTTTCCAATCCAAACAATTCTGTCATTCTGTGACCATACAAATGGCACCTTTTCCACCTCCTTAGGCTTTCTCATAGACTACTGGGCTTTAAGACTCATTCCATTTTCAGCCTACAGACACAAACCTCATTTCCCTAAGGCATCATAATCTTCTCTGTGTTTTTTCTTATCCCCATATGCCAAGGACAGACAGTGAGGGCAGGGGGAGGATGGAGTCCCCTGCTGCCTCTCCTGGAAAGCACTCTCACCACACAGACTTCCCTTACACTCTCCCTGCTACTCAGGTTTCCATGCTGGGGTTTGAGAGGCCCACTGTGTTTGTGCACCCACAGTCAGGAACCATTTTTCACTCCTTCCTGTGGCAGAGGAGTTTGTGCAAGAACATCTGTGGTGTTCTGGAGAAACTCCTGGAAGGGGCTGGCTCGGGGCTGTACACCAAGCGGGATGAGAGGCAGGCACGGCACCACAGAGGCAGGCGTTGTGTGTAACCTGCCTGGCAGAGGAGCAGAACAACTGGGGTGTAATAAGATTATTACAGTGAGAAGTTATTCTGTGGAGATAAGGAGGAATTTTAATGACTTTGGTAGAAGGTATCAAGCCATCGTTAGCCAATCACTGACTTCCCCAGCCGGCTGATTTTGCAGACCTGGGATTGCTTTGCTGAGAGGCTCCCGGACAGCTCCATGATACGTGTGACAGAAAGGGGAGATAAATCTCTCAATCTCTTTTTTTTTAATTTCAATACAATTGCCTTATTACAGCATTATGTGAGGAATATGCATGGTACTTCCCAAGGGTTTTGCTTTTCCCAAAAGCAAATGTCTCACTCAGTGTTTGGGCAGAGCGGTTCTCTGCTAAATTGCTCACAATGCAAGCTATTATAGAATAGAGGGACCCTGTGGGTATGATTGAAATTTATATGCACTGAACAATCAAGAATGCCAAGTGCACTGGATAAACTGTAGGTAGGTGGCAGAAGGCAGATAAGCAGCCTAGGAGGTTTAAGTTACAGGATCTTAAGCCGTAGAAAGATTCATTTTATAATTTACATTACAACCAGTTTCATTTGTAGAATGAATAATGGAAAGCTCCTACAGATAAGTATTTGAGGTCCAATCCTGGGAGGTGTTGAGCACTCAGCTCCCACTGAAGTCAGTGTTCCAGGCTTTTCCCAGAGTGTGTCTGTGCAGCTCAGGGGAGGTAACTTGTTGGTTAACAGCCACTGCAGATCCTCGAGCAGGGCTTTCACAGCACATACCCATCTAATATCAGCCTGCTTTGAAAGAACTCTGCATCTTCAGGGTATAAATCACTTCATGAAAAAGTACAGAGTGAGTGATTTATTTACTTTAAAGACACCAATCAAAACATTAAGTGTTGCTACAGGAAACTATCCATTTTCCTTTGGCTGAGTAGTCAGGCAAGGATTTATGAATATTTGTATTCACACATAAATTCCTCTGTTCAAATCTAACTAAATCCAAACCATCAGTAAATCTCCAGCCTTCCCTCCTTTCCATGATCTCAGACCTTCACAGGACAACAGCATGGAAAATGATGAACAACAGGTAACATCAGACCTGCCTGGCAGCTCCAGCCCCCTCTGCCCCATCTCCTGTGACCAGAGGGATGTCCTTGAACATTTCCCAATGAGTCTCAGGGCTGAGCATAGCATGAGGTCCAGTCCACTTAAAAAAATTATTCAGATTCCTTGCATTTGTGGTTTTTTTTCCAGAAAGTTAAACTGACAAAGCTCTATTTTCCTACAGCTTCAATATTTTTCTAATGACTTGACTGTCCCAAAAGCAACTCCAACTAAAAGAAAGTATTGAAAATTGTATCCCTACTAGAGATGAAAGAAGGTGAGCATTGAGTTGGAAGAATGCCCTCAAGGTGCAGTAATTTTATTTAGAGTTGAGTTCTGCTTTATGTGAACCACCAATTTTGAGGCAATAGGTTTGCAGTTTGCAGCTATGGGTTTGATCCTTACCTGCACCCACATGTTATTAAATAAAGCTGAGAAATATCCATAAGCAAGGCATGAGAAATTTAACGTGCTCTTAATAAATAATTATTAAATTGAATTATGTCATTTGGATGAAACAGAGACATTTCCTTCCACTGTGCATTAGCATCTTAAAAAGCTGCTTGAGAGGTACCAAACTCCCGTGGCACAGCGCATTTCGCATCCTGCATTTAACATTTACCTAGCAATATTCAGGGAAAAAAACCCATTCCCTATAAATCACAGAGCTGAAACGACACTCTCCCATCTGCCCCATGGAAAGGGGGCTGTATCTGAGGCCCACTGGAGGGGTGGGAGGCAGAAGGGCCCCCAGAAAACTTGTGCTGGGCAGAACAAAGGCGCGGGAGCTGCGGCAGGGAGCGAGCGGCAGCCGCAGCGCCGAGCACAGAGCACAGTCCATAAAGCCACAATGAATGGTAATGACAGGCAATAAAATACCCTTTTAAAAATCCAGTAAAGGATAAAGACTGTGGGCTGCAGCACTGACTGGCAGTGCTGCGGCTGCAAAACATCAGCAGATTAGCATAAAGCATGGCAAGAAAGTACAACTAAAAATTATTCAGTCATACCAAACGCTTGCAGGGAATCTAGGCCAAGCAAGCAATCAAAATCAAATAGAAACAAGGTATATGTAATCCCACAGTAAAAAGATTGAGTGACTGTACATTGCCAAGACATTTTAATACTCCTTTAGCCCACAGTTTTTGAAAACCATTAATAGAGCTATAAAAAGTGAGGAAAGCTGCACAATGCAGTTCAGACCAGCACGGGGGTGTAATTCTACACCGATGTAGCACCAGCGTTAATATAATCTCTCTCATGTTACACAAGAAGCCCAGCAAGAGCATCATAAAATGCAATATGTGTTTTCTCTACAAGCTTAAGTGTCTTTTAGCATAATTATTCCTGATGCTTCAGTTATGGGAAGGAACGCTACCAATCTAAGCAGCAAGAAGATATTTATTTGCCCTTAAGGTGCAATTACATTCTGGAAAATGGCTCTTTTTTAATTCGATGATCTACTCCTTTTGCTTGTTAGGGGTCACACACTGCTAAGACCAAAATCCTTGGCATTAGGTGTCTGCTTAAAAAAGCTCAAGTTCTGTATGCTGAGGTTTGTTTGTTTAGCCTTCCTGCTTTTTCTCTGGGTTGTTTTTTTTCAGCTCCCGCAGCTCTAGGAGAGTGAGCAATATCTGTTGTGGCACATGGAAAATCATCAGATCATAATTTAAATTCCAAACACTAAATCTTTGTGCTGAGGATGCTCAAGGCAAAAAGGCCACTGAGTGGCTTTCTCTGTTGAATTCACAGAGCTACCAGTTAAGGGGAAAAAAAACCCCAAACCAACCTGTTATTTAAATTTTAATTTCATCAGATTTGAAGTCATCAAGGTTTATCCCATGACATCTCTCCAAAGAGAGCCAAATCTTCCCGTGCAGGCTCTGCAGTGAGCCCAGCTCCCCTGGGACACATCTCCTGCCTGCCAGGCAGCACCACTGCTCAGTGCTGACAGTGCTCCCTCCCTGGGAACAGCCACCAATCTTACCAAAACTGCAAGTTTTAGTAAAAAACTCTTTTCTGCATGGCTGGGAACTTTGGGAAGGAAACCCCAGGCTCCACAGACAGGGAGAGGGAAGGACAAGGTAAAGATCCTCTTTATTTAATTCCTGTGCTGGGTGTTGACTTGCCCAATGGAGGAGACTGGGATGAGGGATGTCAGCATTCCATGGCCCAAGTGTGACAAATTCCACTCCCTTAAATCACATTTTCCAGTCAAATATAGTTTCTATCACAACACAATGATGAGGTGAGCATGCCCTGGCATTAAAGTCAACTCCCCATCTGGGGAGCCCTAAGCCAAGCCCCATGGATAATGAAGGGGAAGATTTTTAAGGAGTAAACTGATTTTAGTGTAGCTGAAAAGAGGTAGGACTTTTCCCTACTGGATCATGTTCTTTTTGTACCACAAAGATCCTCTGGTGTGTAAAATCCATGACTATAACAAATACACGGCAAGAGCTGCTTTTATTAAATGATTAAATGTTCCAGCGTCTCCCCTGAAACTGCGTGCCTCAGCAAGAGGATTTTGGAGGAACATATGCAAATGGAAACAATATTGAAATAATTCCTTAGTCTCCTTCAACTGCGTGCAGTGATTTAATACTATTAAATAGCAAACCCTTTTTTCATTTCAATATTTATCTTCAGTTTTTCTCAAGGAAAAAAAATTAAAAGGCGCCTGGACTTGATTCTCTGATTTTATACAACTGAGTAAAAATTATTGTGCGTTAAGCAAAGGAACTTGTACCTCCCAGCTAAAGCCAAAGTCTCTGCAGAAAACATGGATCTGGTCCAAGGAGCTGTGGGCAGGGGAAGATGGAGGCAGAGTTCCTTTGGTGGGTCTCCAACCGCCCCATGGCTTGGCCTTGTGGGAAAGATCTGCACTTTTTGGGACTGCTGAGCTCTGGGAAGCTCAAAGGGCACTTCAAAAGAGTGCTGGGGGGTTGCAAAGGCCCTTGGGCAGCTTTTGCTGCTCGTTGCTTGAGTCTGAGCACAAGCTGAACGGAGCCCAAAGCCAAACCTGCCCCACCAGGCTGACACCCAAGGGTGAGCCTGGCACTCCAAATCTGCATCGGTGCCTCCCCCACTGGATATTCCTATCCACCAGGGCAGCTATGAGCACCCCGAAATGCCTTTCCCTCTGGCTGGCAGGGGGTTCAGAATAGATGTGGGCACAGCAATGAAATCCATGTGCTCCTTAACCCAGTTTCGAGGAGCAACTCGGCACCGCCTTCAAAAAACCTTTCCTTGGCAGCCACAGCTACTCCCAAACGTTGGGGAAAGGGCAGGAAAAAAGGGTTTTTCACAGCAAACCGGGAGTGAGAGCGGTCAAAAGAAAGCGTCCAGGCTGTTAGGTTTGAATGGCACGTGGATAATAGGCAGGAGAGCAAGCAGGGAACTCTGCCTCCCTCCCTGCCACCGAGTGTTCGCATTTGTGCAGCACTTCAGCGCTGCACTCAGTTCATGCTCTACCTTAAAGTGCCGCGTTTCAACTGGAGAGGAAACGTGCAGCAGCTTTCATGCCCCTGCTGTGTAACTGTGGGCAAGTGCAGCCTTTGAAATGGCAGCCTCTGAAAGCAAGGAATGTTGGGCTGTATGGGAAGGCTTTCTGGCACAGGACTGACGATTAGAGAGGGAATAACAGAGAATTAAAAGAGGGAACTAAGTCGCTCTTGTCAGGCATCCCCCTTTCTTACCTCTTGCAATATGGACATGTAACTGTGTCTAGAAACGAAATCTGGGATGGGGGATGTTGGTCACAAAAGGAAGTTTTAATAATACAAGCCCCGGGCACAAGATAAAAACTTGTAATTTGATGGGTTTTGCATGCACATGGAGTTGTGGCCATGGTTATGAACACATTTACACAATTTCCAAGAAAACAAAGAAGTTGGGAACTGAAAAAAGAACCCTCTCTTTTTGACCATTCAAGGTCTATGAATGAAGTTGGGAATTTGCACTCTACCTTATTCATTAAAATAGAAACTGCCATCACTTTAATGAGCAGCCTGAGGGTGGACAAAGTGCCTTGAATAGCTACGCACCATAGAGAACTTGGCATCCTCGCTGAAACATAATGTGGGATTGCAATTGTGGGATTTTTCCAGTGAATACGAAGTGATCAAAGATAACACTGCCCCAAAAAGAATTAAAACAGTGCAACATTGCATCAAGTTACAGCCAATGTCAATCATTACATGCTTGAGTGCACAGGATCTTTTAAATAATGTTGTAGACATGCTGTGGCATTCAAAATATTCACTGAATTTCAAATTAAAATGCAAAAGCATGTTCCCCGCTCATCTGACCAGAATAGAGAACTCGAGGCACATCTTTCCAAATATTGCTCTAATGCCACATCATTTACCATCAGCTGGAGGACAGGCTAATTTTATGCAGAACTGGATGATGGGAGCACTGTCACATTAAATGGATTCCCAAAAGTTACCTTTGCCTTTGGTCCTGGGAGATGAGAAATTAGCAAAGATGGAGTTACAAAAGATTGGGGAAGGAGAGCACTAATTGCAGACTGATCACCTTTCCTACTGTGAAAGAAAAAACCCTTGGCACAATGCAGAACTTGAACTCATCATTGTGTAGAGGAGAGTTTCTGGCATGGAATTCCAGCCTGAGCTGCTTGCTGGAAAAAAAAAAAAAGTTGCTTTATTTACATGCTAAAGGGAACCACCTCTTCGCTTTGGGCTGCAGATAAGCAGCCCTGGTGGGGAAGAAAAGGAAAGGGAACAGTACACCATTCTGGAAAAGGAGAGGGTGGGAGGGAATGGAGTAAAGACACATCAAAGGAAATATTTATAATATGCTACTGCAGAGGGGGAGAATGCAGAAGTCTTTTGCAAACATAACAGGGAGCTCAAAGTAATTTCAATTTCTAAAAAGGTCAGTGAGGAAATAGCAGAGAAAAACTTTACTCCAAGCCCAGAAATAGCAATAGAAATATTGGAGCGTTTAACCTCAAAACCTCCATGAAAACAGCATGAAATTCAGTCTTCAGGTGGTAAGAAAAAAATACCTTCAGTGAAGGCTGTAGAAACCAACTGGGAGCAGGATAATCTATGTGCTGTACAAGTGCAATTAAGTGGAGGATGGAGTAAGCAAATTTAGATCCCACAAAAACATGATCAACAGAAGTGAAGGGAACAAGTACACATCACCCACTACCGTGTACTTTTTTTGCATAAAATGATCCAATTTGGCTCTAATTTTCAGCACTGCAAGCTCACGGATTTGCACAAAGCTCAGATTAGCCCAGGATCTGGCTCAGAAGCTGACAGAAATGATCTAAATCTCAAATAACCTCATGTCAGTTAAAGCCAGGCTCTCATGCTGGAGCCGTCGGCAAGCTCTGATGGCCAGGAGCTGTCCTGGGGATCCCAGGAAATTCCAAGAACATTCTACACTCCCTTGAGCATGGGATCATCACCTTTCCTCTTTAACACCCATACTGCTTTCAGATCTATGAGTAATATGCAGCCTAATTTTGCTAAATGAATTGTAATTACAGTAATTCATGCCTGTAGCTCATGCCCTTTTGTGGGAGGTTTTTGCTGTGAGAGCCATTGTATCATCTTCTCTTTGGATCTACAGTTTTAGAACTGATCTCATGGAGCTCTGATAGATCAGCTCGTGTGTTATGGCTCTGTTTGGGTAAGGGGTTTAATGATGTAATTTTATCATTTATTTTTCTGTGAATTGAATTGCATTTCATTGCATTGCATTTCCTTCATTCACTGACAGCTCGAGGTCTAGAATGTGTCTGAATTTCCTCTTTGGTTTAATTGTTTATATGACAAGGTTTACTTCATAATACTTCATAAAAGGAAAAGTATATCATAGACTTACAGGATTTAATTTAAGGTAAATGCTTAATTTAACATTCTTATAAATAAGAAATGAAGCAGTAGGAATAAAAAGGTTTAAAATGAGCAAAGTGTAGAACTGCTTATTTGAAGTGCTGAGAAGTGTGATCTAATGAGCTGAGCACTGGACAGGAAGCCAGAAACCTTTAATAGATATTCCTGATTAGACCCAGCTTGAGACTGCTGTCGCAGGCAAGTTATTAATCTCATCTGAGGTTGGTCAGTTCTCTGCCTGACAGTGCTTAAAAGATCCAAATTTGTTGTGCTTTTCTTATTTAACTTTATGCCCCATTTCACATCAGCACTATTCTCAGCCTCAAAAGAACAGAAAATAGAATGGGTTGGATCTTCATCTGCCACTTTCAGCCAAGCACAGCCTAAGCATGACCCAGTTCTCTCTCCTGTTCCCAGGTCTGGGATCATCCTGTTTGTACATTCACCAAGCCTCATGGTCAGAACTCATCCCTGCAGGGCAATGGCACACCGGGTTTGGAGCTAAAGTGTGCCAGGTCCATCTCCTACACTAAGGCTTGCCATTCACAGTCATTTAGGGACAGGAGTCCCAAAAAAGCCCCAAGTGCTTTGAATGAATGTTCATTACCACCTTCCCAGTCACCACTGGAAATCTCAGCTGGGCAGTGATTGATGTACATGAAGAACCTGGGGAAATAACAAAATACAGAGAGGAGGAAACCAGCAAGGAGAGCACAAGCAGGAACAAAATGAAGATGAGGTTGTTAATGTGAGATCAGCAGCTTTCAGGAGCCACGTGCCAGCCTGCATCTCTCTTCTCTCAATTACAGGTTACTTGCACTGGTAGGGGTTTGGTGGGAGTTCAGAGACAGAGATGCTGCCAAGCAGCTGCTTGGCAATGCCTTGCTGCTGTGGGGCAGAAGGGCTGCCTGTCCCACTGCTGTCCCAAATTCAGCAGGGAAAGGGGGCTGTGATCTGCAGCCCCCCCAGATGCTGCAGCTCCCAAACCTCAGCCTGTGTGGACCATGCCCCTCTCAGCACCTGCTCCACAGGTTGCCAACCCTCCTGCTAAAGGGCCAAAAAGCAGATTTGATGGTCAAATCACCAAAGCAATGATAAAAACAATGTAAAAAATCCTCCCTCCAACAACAAAGTCAAAGAAAAAATAAATTCATTTTCTAAGATGCACAAAACTGAAGATGCCCAGCTGTGTGCAGAGGATTTCTAAGGAGGTTCCCTGATCACCACCTGTGAGGATGGGAGAGAGTTGCAGAAGAAGCTGGAGGGTGATGGAAAAGCCTTCTGGACCCTAAAGCTTTTCCTTTTGCTCTTCCTTTGAGAGAGTAAACACAGACTTACACAGTCAGAAGTTATTTTAAAATTTCCTTATTCTACATTAAGAAGAATAAACCGAACACTACAAACAAAGCAACGTGAGTTCTTTTATTCCCAATAAACAATGGGATTTACATTTAAGTGCATGTATGAATCCTACACCTCAGGTCACAATTTAATCTCTCTTTAATTTAATGCCCAATTTAATCTCAATACGACAGCTAACAATTAAGAGAATGCATGTGGAGCCACTTAGGGTTTGATTGTATTGGCCGTGTATTGACAGTGGATCCGGGACTGTTTTCCCGTAGATCATAAAACTTCAGAGCAAAAGATTGCACAGTTCAGAGAAATGTCTCCTGTTCTCAGCAGCTTTCAGGATTAGGACTTTAATGAGCCATGACTGGCTCATACCCATGCATGTGTTGCAAAACCCCTGTAGTTTTAATAACCTACTTAATTAGCTAAATGTTCCGTAATGGGCATTTTCAATGTGGTACTTCAGGTATGTCACACTCTTTTCTATACTTAAATCTCAGACCAAAAAATGGAGTTTGTCATAAAACCTTTGCACAAAGTGATCTTCCACAAGCTTTGTCCTTTTATGCCATACTCTAAGCATGGGTCAGAGGCCCCAAAGATCAGTGAGCACCATCCAGCCTTTGGCAGAATGTGGGAGCAGCTTCCTGGGCTCAGACCTCCAGTCCATCATTTACTGGCTCTGCTTCCTTCTTGAAGCTGTTCTGCCTGGAGAACAGAAGGCTCTGGGGAGACCTTATTACAGCCTTTCAATACCTAAAGTGAGCTTGCAAAAAGGCTGGAGAGGGACATTGGACAAGGGCATGGAGTGACAGGACAAGGGAAAATGACTTCAGGCTGAAGGAAAGAAGGTTTAGATTAGATATTAGCCAGAAATTCTTCCCTTGTGAGACTGGTGAGGCCTTGGCACAGGGTGCCCAGAGAGGTTGTGGACTCCCCATCCCTGGAAGTGTCCAAGGCCACTTGGATGGGGCTTGGAGCAACCTGGGATAGTGGAAGGTGTCCCTGCCCAAGGCAGGGGAGTGGAATGAGATGAGCTTTAAGGTTCCTTCCAATCCAACTTATTCTGTGGTTCTGTGAAATGCACCATTTCTAACAGTACAGGATAATGCAACAGATAAGGAAAAACTTCTCACCCAGGTCATGCACTGTAGAGATGCAGAAGTCCCACTTTGTACAAAAGCAAGGATGGGCTGTGCTCTATGTTAGCCACATTCACAGATTTCTATCAGTTTAAATGTTTCATAGATTTAAATCTGTGCATGTCCTCACACAAGCCACTGCAGCAGGATTATTTCTAACACACAACTTTGCCTAGACCTTATTTGTCACGTTCCAGTGTCCCTCAGTACAAACCTTAAAACTAAAATAAAATTACACTGCGTTTTAAAAAATCACACCCCAAGTGATTTTATACAGTAAACTATTTATTTTAAAACAAGATTAAATATTGCGCCTCACTGAAATATTCTCTCTTAGCAGAGAGCACTCAGATGGAAAATTTCATACATTTCAACTGATTTTTTGCCTGAATGGTTTTCACATATTTTTCGAAAACCTAGTTGTGTCAAATGATTTATTCTCCTCTAACAATACGGTGCAAGCAGCTCGGAAGATGCAAGTGCTGAAATGGTTGACGGCAGTTGGCCAATTAAGTACTCTCCAGTATTCTGATTTTTTTTTTTTTTTGTGCTTTGCAAATACTAATCCTTTTCTTAATGTATTGAGGTTCTATCCAGCAGAAAGAATGAGCTAACTGCAAGGCGTGCCACATGAGGAGTGGGGAAATGTACGGTGACACGCTCGTATCCAGGGGAGGTTTAGCCAAGTGTGAAGTGGAAAACACAGAAAGGAAGGTTTGGGAAGGGAAGGGAAGGGAAAGGGAAGGTTTGGGGAAGGGAAGGGAAGGGAAGGGAAGGGAAGGGAAGGGAAGGGAAGGGAAGGGAAGGGAAGGGAAGGTTTGGGGAAGGGAAGGGAAGGGAAGGGAAGGTTTGGGGAAGGGAAGGGAAGGGAAGGTTTGGGGAAGGGAAGGGAAGGGAAGGGAAGGGAAGGTTTGGGGAAGGGAAGGGAAGGGAAGGGAAGGGAAGGGAAGGGAAGGGAAGGGAAGGGAAGGGAAGGGAAGGGAAGGGAAGGGAAGGGAAGGGAAGGGAAGGGAAGGGAAGGGAAGGGAAGGGAAGGGAAGGGAAGGGAAGGGAAGGGAAGGGAAGGGAAGGGAAGGGAAGGGAAGGGAAGGGAAGGGAAGGGAAGGGAAGGGAAGGGAAGGGAAGGGAAGGGAAGGGAAGGGAAGGGAAGGGAAGGGAAGGGAAGGGAAGGGAAGGGAAGGGAAGGGAAGGGAAGGGAAGGGAAGGGAAGGGAAGGGAAGGGAAGGGAAGGGAAGGGAAGGGAAGGGAAGGTTTGGGGAAGGTTTGGGGAAGGGAAGGGAAGGTTTGGGGAAGGGAAGGGAAGGGAAGGGAAGGGAAGGGAAGGGAAGGGAAGGGAAGGGAAGGGAAGGGAAGGGAAGGGAAGGGAAGGGAAGGGAAGGGAAGGGAAGGGAAGGGAAGGGAAGGGAAGGGAAGGGAAGGGAAGGGAAGGGAAGGGAAGGGAAGGGAAGGGAAGGGAAGGGAAGGGAAGGGAAGGGAAGGGAAGGGAAGGGAAGGGAAGGGAAGGGAAGGGAAGGGAAGGGAAGGGAAGGGAAGGGAAGGGAAGGGAAGGGAAGGGAAGGGAAGGGAAGGGAAGGGAAGGGAAGGGAAGGGAAGGGAAGGGAAGGGAAGGGAAACTAGAACTGTGGGGTGTCCCAGGAAGCAGGGGCAGGTGCTGCCTGGCTCAGGAGCTGTGGGAGGGCTCTAGGCAACCCAGGAAAAGCATCCTGGGCTGCAGTCCCCAGGAAGCCTCCCTGGCAGCACATCACTGGAGGAGGTGATAACAGTGCTGCCTGTGCCAGGCAGAGCCAGGCAGCTTCAAACAGCACAGCTCAGCTCATTCCAGGCTCCTTGGGCTGCTTCTGGTGCCTCACAGCCCCTCATGGGCTCTTGGGTACCATGAACACACAAACCTCCTCTTCAGAAATATTGTTCAGTCCTATGGAAGGAAAAAACCACTTTAAAATGTGATAAACTGTTCTTCTCTCTTCTATTACAAAGTGGTAAGAAAGGCATGGCTTTAAATACTGTACACAGTTTGGACGAAGTGGCACACATGTACAGTACATAAGCAGTGATAGCAGCAGAATTTTGTCTACTAAAAGACAGCACGCTGTCAACTGAAAGGAAAGAAAATTTAATTTTATTTTCAGTGGATTTTTTTCCAAAACTTTAGATTTGTTTTACTAAAATAAAGTTAAATTTTCAAGTTTTCAGAAAGCTTTCCATTGAATCACATTCTGCTTTCCCTGCAGTCTTTTCTTCAGCTTAACTGACTATCAAGTAACTCCCAAAATGTTTCTTAGGTTTCTGGGGAGGAAAACCCCTAAAATTTCAATTGTAAAAATCAAAACTTATATTTCAGAGCCTTCCCAGCTGCTGTCCTACTCAAATTCCTCATTAAAGAAGAGACACAAACACTTGTCAAGTGCAGTGGAGACACCAGATATCTGAAGGCCAGTGAGGAAGACAAAATGCTGTGAAGAATTCTGAAGTGATTTACAGCCTAGACCAAATTTATTTATTGCAGATTACTTTGTCTAATCCTTCTCCTGCTGAAGTTATCTCTGCCTTCAGCATCAGGTGTCGATGACAGAAGTATTACCACTACACATCAAAACATTGCTATAATTTCTCTTACAGATCTATACCAGTCACAACAGGTGTCAGTGATTTTTGCAGATAAAAACCTGCAAGAAAACTGTTTTTTTTTCTTGTTAGCCAGCTGGAGTTAAAACAAGTGACAGAATGAGCAAACACTCCTGGCAGTTTCAAGGAGAGGCTCTTAATTACAAGTCACAAGAGTAGGGGTCATCTCCTCTGAGGACATTTGAATGCCTCCCTCTGGGTTACACCATTACAAGAAAATGTGTTTGTCTATTTACAGCTCCAGAAAAATAAATAAATTGAGTCAGCAAACAGGTTTTTCAAGGTTTGAATTTTGAAAGTTACATTTTAGGAAAAGTCTGAGTTGCAGCTAGTCTGTGTGAAAATGAAGAGATACTTATTAACATTTAAGGATTACATCTTGAAATGCTACACACAAAACAACGTCACTTCCTCACTCTGCTCTTGACATGGGTGCTGATGCTCCTACAGGGAATGGCTTTGACCATCTCCAGAGGCTCTGCTCATTCCCACAGAGAGCTGGAGGGTGGGCTGAGTGAAAGCCTTGCTGGGATTCTCTCCCTCCACAATCCCATCCCGTTTCCAAAGAGAAGCAGCATTTCCAGTATTGCTGATGGACTCAGAGCACTTCACCAGCTTTTAGCCTGGTCCTTCTCTGAGCTGTAACTCCGAAAACAGCGGTTTTCTGCCTGGGGAAAAGAGGCTCCAGGGAGAGCCTTTCAGTAGGGGCCTAGAAGAAAGATGGGGACAAGCTTATTGGCAGGGCTGGTAGTGACAGGACAAGGGGGAATGGTTTTAAACTGAAGGAGGGTTGATTTTGATTAGATCAAGGTTGTAAAACACCAGCACAGGCTGCCCAGAGAGGTGGTGGATACCCCATTCCTGGAAACACCCGAGGTCAGATTGGATGGGGCTCTGGACAACCTGCTTTAGTGGAAGGTGTCCCTACTTATTGCAGAGGGATTGGAGTTTTGAAGGTCCCTTCCAACCGATACCATTCTATGAAAAATGGGAACAACCACTTAAGCACTGAGGCTGGACTGCAGTTGGAGTGAGGGCAGCACTGGGAGAAACCCAGAAAATCTTTGTAGGAATGCTGTCAAGAGCAAGGAGGACAAATTTTGTGCTCAGGGGTCCAAATAAGAGCTGGGTATAAAGTTCCTGAAAATAGATTTTCTATACATTTCACTCATTTTCTCCTGCTTTTGAGCTGTTCACTTTCACCTCCAGTGTATTCCTCACTCAAATCTGCCATTGCCTTGGTAGACCAACACATGGTCCCTACTTCTGAGTACAGATTTATTAGGATTCCAACTTTGTCTGAGCATGATATATGCTACTAAATAAAGGAGATATTACAACTACAGGCCTTGGATATCAAGCATCATACTGTCCTCCTTTGTGAAAACAATTCAGCCAAAATTACATATATGGAAAAAAGCAGAGTTAATCAGGATGATTTATTAATTGTACATAACATGCCTGAAGGCAGATTGGGAATGGAATTCAGATGGATGGACACAGAGGAGGATTAGGCCAATAATGGCAAGGCACAGTGCAACTTCTTAGTCACAAACGCTCTCATCACATGAAATTGTTTTCACAGATGATATTTATGCTACAGCAGGAACTGCCCTACAGTTCCTCCATTACAGAAACCAAAATGCCATTGTGATAAAACTTTTATAATTACCAGAGACTTTCTGCAAGTCTCTTTCATACCAAAATTTGACAACCAAGCACTTTATTGCAAAGTCTGACAGGTGCTTAAGTAATTTAATTGGGAAGCTTGCTCTTTGCTTAACTTCTGCCACATCAGGACTAGATGGGACCCTTTCCATATTAAAAAGGAAAACAAGAAAGGAGCTAAAAAAGTGTGGAAAATTGCACAAGAGAACACTCTTGTTACCTGAAAACAAATCTTGGGGTTTCTTCTGAGTGATTTAAAACTTTCTGTTATAGGACTTAATTTAGCTCATGATTTATAAATACTAGGCAGAAGTGTTCTGCACTGGTCTGGCTTGCCCATTAACTGGCCTTGGTGATATTTCTTGCATTTTCCCTGCACTGGCCATTGCCAGAGAGAGGCTGTTGCAATAAACTGGCCATACTCTGGTCCATCAAGGAAAGCCAAGAAAATGCTCTCCCTCAAAGGTGAAGGACAAAGAGGAACAAGGATTGGTAGGAGAAAAGATTTTAAATTTGTAACTAGCAGGAGAACCCAATCCCATTCCCAAATGCACAAGTGGCCATGGAAGTTCTTATTAAGGAAATCCTACATTAAAGCCCCTCATCCCTCTCAGGTGAGTTTTATACCAACCTGTGAACCTCGAAGGGCCAAAGCAGCACAGCCAGTTCCTGTTCCAAAGAACCTTTCTGCCAACAGGAATAAGGCAAGACCAAAGAGGAGTTTCACACCAGTAATTAAACCTGAAAGGAAGTCCACACTCTGATTCTCCCAGGTGCACGTGCTGCCCTGTTTCCTTGCAATTCCCCTGTTTTAGTGAGGCAGAGGTGGGAGGAAGGCTACAGATGCTGTCAGACAAAGAGCTGGTCCCCGTCACTGTTGCAGATGGTGGAAGCAGAATCCTTTTTCTTTTCACACTATCAATTAAGCAATGTTGCCAAACCCACATCAGCTTCTCAGTCAAACATTTCATTTCTCAGCAGTCTGTGTGAAGTTTGAGAGCTACAGTATGTTCTGCCAGCGGCCTCCAGAAAGCTGCTTTGCATTGTTTTGCTTAAATGGCTACAAAAGTGCTGTCAAAGAGACACTGTCAACTGCAGCTTTTGTGTTTATGTCTTTTTTTACTTAAAAAAAAAAAAAAGAGAGAGAAAGAAAAAAGAAACAAAACCTTGTGGAGTTGAAAGAACTGATTTCTGCTTGTTTTATCAGTCCTTTTTACATTCCTTTGGCAGACATTGGATTTTCCTCTCTGCTATTCACAGTGCAAGCATATTCAATATTGAATAGACCTTTTTGACAGTTTTTGAACTTGTTCCATAAGATTCCAAATGCACTGATTCATGGGGATTTGTAAAGTTCCTAAAATATTAACAAAAAGTCTATCCTGACTCAAGAATTGTTTTACATGAGGATAATTTAAAACTTCTGCTCCTTCATCTGCATGATTTCTCAGAGCCAGAAACACTTTCACACCGGATTTGTCTGCCTTGTGCACTGAGAGGGATACAACAGCAAACACTCACTGCCTAAAAGTCAAGAAATCTAATTATCAAATATTATAAAGGCTCTGCTTTTGTCTTTCAACACCTAAATTGGGGTAAAATGCTGGTCTTGGAAAGAATGGGCCACTGATTCTTATATTTTAATGAGTATCAGTGAGAAACAACCACTGGACACATTCAAAGACAAACTAAATTTCACTGCTATGGTTGTAGAATTTTTTATTCACTGCACTCTCCAATATTTTGAGTTTCCCAACAGCCTGGGTATATTTCTTTCCTCAAGTATCCCCTCCATTCCCCTAATGCTGCTTCTCTAACAACGAACACCATGGCAGCAATACTGATTGTAGTTTAAAACTGCTCCTGTTTTCTTACTTCAGGGGTATTTCCAGCCTGATCATCACTTTGAAAAAGCAGATGTGAATTGGTGTAAATTAATAAATGACAACAGTGATGATTACAGTAATGTGTTATGAGCTATTCTCAGCTGCTCCCAGACACATGGAGTGGTGGTTACATTTTCTATTCCATGGCCAGCATAAAGGAAATAAATAAAACAGTGGTTCTCAATTTGTTGTCCACAGATTCACTGGAGTAATTCCCACATAAAGCAGTGAAGCCTACGGTCACTGAGTGCAAATTCAATACACAAGAGCCCACATGTTCTAGTGGAAATTTTTTTGGTAGCCCACGAACAAAAAAGGGATGAAAACCACTGAGGACTGAAGCACATACAAATAGAGCATTAGATCTCTCACATATGTCCTCCTGGGGAAAAACTCCCACAGAAAGCACCAGGAATTAAATCTATAGAAATGTAATACAGCTCTATGGAATTTCCTCTGAAGGCCTATAGAATTTAGTACAGCAGGGAGTCCTTTTCAGAGCCCTTTTTTTTTTTCAGACAACTCACAGAAGGATATAATTCTAATGAATGGGATTTAAAAAAAAAGTAATAGATCGACAATAATCTTCTATTAAATTATTTCCCATAGAAGTATTGACAGCAATAGCTATTAACATTATTTTATAAAACTGGAGAGATATATTGATTAGTGGAGCCATTGTCCTGACACAGAGAACTCAAGCAATTTATGTTGCTATTCATTGTTAGGCAAAGGGGTTTGTTCTTTTTCCTTTTTTTTAAGCATCTGGAGTCCCATGAATAATTACTTTAATTAAAATAAGAGACTATTTTATCTGCTCTCCTTGACAAGAACTTTGCCTCATACTACCTGGCAAATCCACTACTGCCACCATGTAAATACTTTTCATGGATTTTTTGTGATTTAAGATGCAGTTTCCCCTGGGGATTCCCAGCTCCTGGACTTTGCCTGAGCATCCCCAGGTCACCCAGGGAGCAGCAGGGCTGGGCTGGCTCAGTGATGGACAAGGGACTGGTTCTATGGCAGTGACAAACCTGGGGACAGCAGAGCTCCTTGCACAGTGAGTGAGGCAGGGGCATCCAAACTGTAAAAGGAGAGGGAATCATGGAATTACAGAGTCATTTAGATTGAAAAAGCCCTGTAAGACCACTGAGTCCAACTCTGCCAGCAGTGCCAAGGCCACCACTGCCTCATGTCCCCTGGTGCCACATCCACACAGACTTTAAATCCCTCCAGGGAGGGGGGACTCCACCACTGCCCTGGACAGCTGTGCCAGGGCTGGACAAACTTTTGTGTGAAGCAATTTTCCCCAAAATCCAACCTAAACCTCCCCTGGCACAGCTGGAGGCCATTTTCTCTTGTCCTGTCCCTTGTTCCTAGGTAGAAGAGCCCAACCCTACCTGGGTGCCCCCTCCTGTCAGGTTTGCTTGTCCTAAGGATAAGGACAAAGGAAAGAGGGAGAAGAGATGAGACTTTAGAAATTCCTCCTGTCCGAGTTTCCTCCCCTTCCAGTTACAAAGGGGAGGAAAAAACCCCAATGAAACCAACCTTACATGCCTTGTAGTGCAGAAGTGTGTGAACTGATTAAAATAACCTGCAGAAAATATTAAGTCTATTTGGGGTTGATGATTTTCTCTAGATCCTCATTAGTTTTATCATAGATTCATCTCTAATCTTTCCCACAGTGAGGTGGCAAAGTCAGATTTGCAAGGATCTATCAGCCAAAAGCAAAAAGTCAGGGAAGGAAAAGCTGTTTCTTCCTTTGATGATGCAATTATCTCAAAAGAATTCTTTTCACATGTTATTTCTTGTTGTCTCCTCAAGTGTCCTTCATTTTGTCTTCTTTTCCCTCATTCACCTGAACACTGGCTAAATACAGGGAAGCAAAGCACTGAATTCTACAAATCTGGGGACTCAACCTCACAGGAACCTGAGCCTGATTTTTTTTTTTTTTCCCCAAATAAAAATGTGCTCTCCATGCTAAATCCTAGCCCCACTGAAGTCAGTGGCAAAATTCCTAATGCCTTCCTCCCCTGGGAGCAGGATTTGGCCCGGCAGGGATGGACAGTAGCTAAGCCCACCACCTCCCATCCCTGGAGATCTTCCCAAGGCAGCAGTAATCAAAATAATTCATTTGCAGTTCTAAGCCTTTGATGCATGACTGCTGAGAAAGAAGATTTGTGAAAGCTGTGACAAACTTACACCTCAGCTTTCAGAAAAGGAGAAAAAAATCTGTTACTGGAAAATTTGCCAATTTTTCCCCTCTAGCCCTTAATGCAGAGCAATCCATTTGACCATATAATTATTACTTAAAGGAAAGGAGTTGGTAAAAGAAGTGTAATTTATGAGGGTGAACAAGGAAACAGATGAGATCTATGGAAGAAATATTAGCAGAAAAAATACAAAAATAAGAGAAACAATGCTGTATAATGCTGTCAGACCTAAATCAAAGTCAGAAAGGAAAAATGAGACGCTTGTGTACACAGATTATGCCACCATCAGATTTTGCTGGAGAAGGAAGAACCTTGGCAATCAAGATTATCTGATAATTACCTTTCTTAATGCATTAAATTCACTCAGCTTCACCTTCAGGCACTAGCTGAAGAAAATAATGACACACATCCTCATGGTTAATGGTTAAACCCTATTTCCAAGAAATCTATTACATGTGGTGTCACCTAGAAAGCCACACAATAAAGCATCTTTAAAGGAAGCACTGATAGAAAAGGATGGGGTTTGGAAACATAAATAGCAGTTGTTTGCAGCAAAACATTTTAACGTGCAGGCTTTAGCAGTACTAATGAAAGTTTGATTGTCTTTGTTAATTAGCTCCCCACCCTCCTTTGTCAGCTGCAGAACAAACCTTCTCCTGCCAGCATCTCAGGATGCATTAGATACCATTAAACATCATTTTTAAATGAACATTTCATTTAAAAGAGATTAATTTTCAAAGTATGGCAGTGCTTGAAAACTAATCTGTACAATGATACAGCTGCTGAAGAATACCTCCACCTCCTAATTCCCTAGAATTTATGGACAGACCAGTCCACGTGCTGCTGCTAATGAGGTTTGGAGAGGCTATCTGATAATCTAATGGCTCACAAAGGGACTTTGCCAAGTGGCCAACCCCTTTCCCATAGGATGTGCAACTAGCCCTGGGCCAGCAGAGGGCCAAACACATCATCTACCCAGTCACACAAGCTCTGGAAAGAATAAACTGAACCTGAACCTGCTTTTCACCCCTTCCTGCACATGAGGACAGGTCCCTCACAGGCAGTATCTCCAAGATGAAGTCCTGGTGGGATGACCCCGGTCTCAGGGGACCAGATGCTCTATCCAGCACATTCCCCATGGTGCAGACCCCCCACACAGCACACTCCTTTTCAGACCCTATCCTCTGCTATTCCCAAAGGAGTGAGGGAATTTCACCTTACAATACTTGGCAGGGAGTTGTTGGGTTGTTCTAAGTGTCTGAATTAGTCACACCAGACACAAGCAGGAATCAGAATTGTTTATGATTCATTGCCATCATCATGGGGTCAGCATGGCAGAAGAAAAAATGCACCACAGCTGTTTCGTAAATACAGAATGAAACGTAATTTTTATGTGAAATTTCGTTGGTCTTACAAAACCGACCAGTTTTCTTTTTATGACTAATTTGTTGCTGAAGAAATGGTCATTTCTACTTCAGAACAAGTGAGGTGTCTGTCTGCAGTATGCACAAATTCATCTGCTTCCAGAAAAACCTGGGAGATGGTTCTTCCCAACTGGATTCCCTTTATCTCAAGTGGATTTCCTTTAAAGTGTAAACTAAAACTTTCTGAGACAAAAAGACCAAGAAGTTTTAGGTAATTCTTCTAAAATGGTCTGTGGACTCTCTCATGTCTCCAGCTGCTTCTCTGGAACATGGAGAAGGAAACCTATCAGTCCCATCAGGGAACTGCTTTAATGGTGCATAATGAAATGGAATTTGTTACAGGATTTGGGAAAAGAAATTAGAGCTTACCAGGACAGCTGATTTTCTCCCGTGCTAATATAACTCTGCTGACTCCCACGGGACTCCTGCCTGTCATGGACCTTAATTTAAGCCAACTCTTCAGCAATGTCCGTGAGTAAAGACAGAAATTTAATAACTTTGCTGGAGTCTCAGGAGTTGATGAGATTTCAGAATTATCTTTGGGCACAATAAATACTAAAATGGAAGCTGAATTGGTTTTCACTTGCTATCATTTGAAAGTGTTCTTGTTATTTTTTTCTATGTGGATTGCTTAATTAGAAACACAGGTGCATTCACTGAGCTGTATTTCACTGCTCAACTTAAAAAGCCATTTTTAAACTACTGGTACAAAGCAAAACTAATATTTGCTGTTTAATTGGTTTTACTAAAAGTCATTTAAAATGAGTCATTTTTAAAATTAATTAATTTTAATTATACAGTGCAAATATTTATCTGTTAAGTGAGGACCCATAAAATGAATATGAGAAAGGAATAAAGGTGTCACTACAAGGGATGAAATGGGCAGCTTCTGTGTCAGTTACTAATGATTGGCCATTATAAATAAGATTTTCCCTTCCGTTGTATGACATTACTTTTGATATTTTTTGTACAGACTAACCATTAAAGCACTTCATGTATGACTCAGAGTGCAATTGTATTCTATTGAAACTCAGGACTACAATGTACTTTTCCAGGATCAACACCCACACAGCCTCCAGTGCCCTGTGCAGTGGAGGTGAGCAGCACTGACAGAGCCGAGTCCCAGACATCTGCACTTGGCAGAGCACAACTGGGCCCAAGAGAGGCTGTTCATCAGCGCTGCTGTGCAACACTGGGCAGGGAGTGCCCCAGCAGCTTTCCTCGAGCTCTTATGGGTCATGCTGGAGACCAAAAACCATTTTTATCACCCACTGCCTGCACCTGACAATCACATATTGTCCGCAGATGTCATGGCATTACTCCTCTCCTGTGCAGGACTCATGGAAAATGCTGTTAAGTCAATCCTTCAGCTCTCCCAGGTAAAAGAGCCACATCTAAACCCTGATTCTGTGCACGTTGGTTACTTAAGCAGATTCCCTGGAGTTTACTGAAGGAGAAAAGCAACCCAGATTTGGTCATTAAATTTAGATTCTTTTCGCTCATCTTATTCACACAGTCAAAAAAGGTATTTGTATCATTTTGCTTTTCAATGGATGGAATAAAATTAGCTGCATAACAAGTGTCCTTGATCATGAATTATATAAAGCAATGCACTTATTTGGAATTCCAAATACACAAAAGAATTAAAGATGGTGAATGAGAAAATACACCTGCCAAAAGAAGAAAGGATTCAATTTTCCATGCATAGTACAGATCATATTCCTAAAATGGCTGGAGCAGTCTGAAAATATTATTCTAAGGGACATATCCTGACAGTCCCTCTGACAAGTGCACCTTAATTGTTGACTGACTGAGATTTTAGGTACCTGCACCAGGGCCAGGTGGGTTCATCCAATGGAACTGCTTAATCTTTAATGCAATTAATGGAGATCCTGCAGAACCACAGAGAGAACCCACTCTGTCCCATGTCTGCACTCCCATCTTCCCAACAGCTTTATCCAAAATGTAACTGTGCTTCCAGCCAGAAATCCAATCCATGGAAGTTCAACATAAGGATGGTCACACTTGAGGTGAGACCAGAGGCTCATCTCAGGTAGATACCTCTGTTCTAGAGTGACCAGACCACTGGAAATATTTATTTCTAGTAAATATTTGGAAACAAAGGATTTCTTTGAGCATCAGGCTGGTTTTATGGATTTATTAATTCCTCACTGGATTTCCTTTCCATGAAAAAATGCATCTCTATCTCTTTGAGGTTATAGGAAGCAATATGAACCTTCAGCACCTTAGATCCAGATCTCAGAATGAGACTCATTCAGGTTGGAAAAGACCTTTAGGATCATCAAGTCCAACAGTCAACCCAGCACCACCACCACAGTCACTACTAAACCATGTCCTTAAGAGCCATATCTACATGGTTTTTAAACACTTCCAGGGATGGTGACTCTACCACTTCCTCTTCCAGGTTTTCTAGGTCTCTTCATCTCCAGCAGTGCTCATCCATCAGATTAGCAACAGCAATTCTCTGCTTTTGCAAACCAGTCCAGGGACAAAAGAGAGGAAGGCATTGAGGGCAGTCAAACTGACTCCACGAGAAGAAGTCCTCTCCAGGAGATGCTCAGTTTGAGAGGTCTCTGTCTTCAGTCCTAGCACTGTGGGTGGGCAACCACAGTCCTCCACCTGAGAGAAAATCTCCTCCCTATGGAACACCACACACCAGCCAGACAGGTGGAAACCCTCACATTTTGGTGCCCGTGCTCTATGATCCATGACCATTTTAAATGTCACCATCAATGGCTACCAAAAATACCCAAATTCAAAACAAAGAACCCAGTCCTGCCTCTATGGTTAAGGATCCAGAGCAATTCCAAATCATGTAAGGAATTATCAAATTAATTCAAGTTCCAGGTCAGACAGTCCTGGGCAGCCAACTGGACTGGGTTCAGTCTGAGACCCTGGGCAGAATGGATTTCAGCCAATATTAATAATTGCTTTACTAATTGAGGTTCTTTGTTTAGAATCTACAAATTATAATTCAGGGTCTGAGGCATCTGCCATTCCCTATCACAAAAAATTAAAGCACCTGGATAACAGCATTACTGTTTTACAGCTTTTGTTGAGCATAACAGTTTTGAGATCTTGAAGTTGGCAACATGCTTATTTCATATAGTTTGGTGTTTTCCTTGCTTTCTTTGATCTTTTGAAAATGACTGGAACCACAAATATCCTCTGGGTGACCACCCTTGACCAAAAGGAATTATTGCTCAGTGATACAACCAATTTTATCTGCATTAAAAAGAAGAAAGAGAACTCCACGCTACCATTTTTCCACTTTATTTCTGCAATAATGTGAAAGCCCAGACCAACTCAGAATTATGCAAAATACCAGGACATGAAGTGTCTAATTACATTCTGACTTTACTGCTTCCTAACACCCTAAGTCAAAGTAGGTGAACTATGAAGAATATGGAATAATTGCAATCATTATCACATAAAATGCGCTGTATATGATTTTAGAGTGGTTTTGGGCTAAATCTATCTTTAGCTTAGCCTCATGGTATAAAGTCCCTTTTGTGCTAATAATTCCAAACACCAGTTCAGGGAAGTGCAACAGAGCTTGATGAAAGACAAATTTGGGGGGTTACTGGAGTATTTAATTCCTCTGGAGCATAAGAAATTCCTCTGACGAAGAAATCTTGGATATTATTCCATTGATGTTACCTCTGGCAGAGTCTCATGGAAGTGGTGAAAATGGAATCAACCTCTCAAGATCTGGGCCTTGCACAGCTGAATTTCCATGATTATATGGCAAGACAGAGAACCTTAATTGCTTGTATCTATGCAACATTGTATGAGATCTGCTACAAGCCTGTAGCTATGAGATCTGTGAGCCTGCAGTTCAATCCATTTGCTCTTAAAATCTTCTTAAATAAATTTTTAAGAAAACCCTCAGCTCAGCTCTTTTATCCTTTATTTATGCTTTGTTTAAAATCACCAGAGTCGATAAGACTGAGCGAGGTTGCTTTGCACCTCTCAGAAGATGTGTGCACATTAAACATATTGGCAATATTTATTTATTCTGCCATCTGTCCCACCAGCCCCGCGTTCTCAACAGTTTGGCCTAGAGAGGGCCAAAAATCACCTGAGCATCATAAACTGAGTCCCCGGCTGTCAGCCTAACACATTGAGCCCACAGCTGCTGTCCTGCTGCCTGATTTAATGAGGTTCCTAAAGTATGTGGACAAGTATTCGGGCTCTTGGTTGCCATGGCGATGGAGCGGGCGCTCGGAGCGGGTGTCAGCAGCATCCCGATCAATGGCAATCAGCTCACGGCCCATCAGCCGTGCAGATGCGCCCGGCCGGCTCTGCCCGCACGGACACGGCGGAGTTCAGCCCGATAGCCCGGCCGGCTCTGCCCCGACAGCCCGGCCGGTTCTGCCCTCACGGACACGGCGGAGCTCGGCCCTGCCCGGCCGGTTCTGCCCTCATGGACACGGCAGAGCTCGGCCCGACAGCCCGGCTCTGCCCTCATGGACACGGCGGAGCTCGGCCCTGCCCGGCCGGCCCTGCCCTCACGGACACGGCGGAGCTCGGCCCGACAGCCCGGCTCTGCCCTCATGGACACGGCGGAGCTCGGCCCGACAGCCCGGCTCTGCCCTCACGGACACGGCGGAGCTGAGCCCTGCCCGGCCGGCTCTGCCCTCACGGACACGGCAGAGCTCGGCCCGACAGCCCGGCTCTGCCCTCATGGACACGGCGGAGCTCGGCCCTGCCCGGCCGGCCCTGCCCTCATGGACACGGCGGAGCTCGGCCCTGCCCGGCCGGTTCTGCCTTCACGGACATGGCAGAGCTGAGCCCAGCCCGGCCGGCTCTGCCCTCACGGACACGGCGGAGCTGAGCCCTGCCCGGCCGGCTCTGCCCTCACGGACACGGCGGAGCTCGGCCCGGCCCGGCCCGGCTCAGGGCACGGACCTGTCCGAGGGGCAGCGCCCTGCACGGAGATAAACACGTTGTTGTCGCTCTGTTCTCTCACTGTTTTGCAAACACGGTGTTTGGCATCCTCTGAACTCGATCGCTTCCCTCAGGTTCCAGGAGAAACCCAGAATCATGGAATCACAGAGAGTTGAAAGGGACCCATCAAGACCAGCAAATCCAGCTCCTGGCCCTGTGCAGGACACCCCAGCAATCCCCCCTGTGCCTCAGAGCATTGTCCAAACTTGGTCAATACTACATTCCCCAGAGGAAAAGGATTTGTCCATAGTTGACTCAAACATCTCTGAATTTCACATCACTTTTCACAGCATTTGCTGCAATAGAGCAGCACCTGCATTTTTGAGGCCAAGTACTTTTTACTGAGTCAATTCACCTGTTTTCAGAAGACAAACATTGATGAGCAATCTGTGATTCATGTAGAAGTTTCCTCACCAAGAAGGAACTGAAAACCAGAGTAGTAATCCAGGAACAGGGAGAAAACACATCATGCCAGATAACTCAGGTTACTCAGGTTAGATTTCCATGCATTTCCACCACAGCAGAAAAGGACAGAATTTTTTCCCACATACTTCCAAAGCTAAAATGTTTTAAGTGTACTTTTTTTCTGTCCAAAAGCATGAAAGGGGTAATTTAGCTATTTAAGCATATCCAGAGCACTCAAACCTGAATGAGTGGCTGTCTCAGACATTGATCACACCCCAAAACCCCAAGAATCAAACATATTTTAATGATCCAAATCTCAATTTACCACCTTACAGCCTTATGAGATTATTCTTCAGATCCAAAGGAAGCTGTTTCTTGCCCCTTTCCCAGCCCTTCTGACAGGAGCATTCAGACATTTTTTTTCAGCCCACAATATTAAAGCCCAAACAGCACCACATCAGAGGGATTAGTCACACGTGTTTACATTGCCTTGGCCATTCAACCTCGCTTGTCCTCAGATGGATCTAAACACTAAAGCAAACAGCTACACTGTGTAACAACCAAAGTGGGTAATCAAGGCCTCTGAACAAAGACACGGAATTAGAGAGTTTGGAGTTTCTGTGAAAGCAGCAAAAGATGTCATCAAAGTTGGTACAAACTGACATTTAAGAAAGTATAATATCTAGTTTCAAAAAATGCTGTATTTTGTAAGGGTAGGTGGAAAAGCACAAGGCCATAATGACAAAAATTCAATCCCTCTGGGATCATCTTAGAAAACAGGCTACACATTTCAAGCAAAGAAATTCCCCAACAAACCCACTCCTCTCCGTATTAAAAAGCATCAACAATCAGAGCTATTCTTGACATGGCATTCTGTCATTCATCAAATCCTCTGTGTCCAGAGGGGGGAACAAATCCCAAAGGAATTCACCTGGGGAGCAGGAATTTCCTTCTGTAAGAACCAATACCATCATTTTTGCTACAGTTGTGAGCAGATGTTTCACAGCTTACACTGCTCACCGAAACTGAGCTGAGCCCTCAGGAACTGAGCTGCACCAGTGCTGCAGTGGGGACAGCATGGTCCATGTCACTCCATGGTTTGTCACTCATCGAGGTCAGCTCCAGTGCCAACACAGCAAACACAGCCCACACCATTTTATTTAGAGCCTGAGATTTACTTTATATCATTTACCACAGCCTCAGGTTTCATCAGGGATGTCTTACAGACTGGATTTCCTCATCAGAATGGTGCCAACTTCAAAGAGATGTTCCTTTCTAAATTTCCATGTCCAATTTTCCTGTGGCAGCTGCAGTGGCCAAGGGACATCTACAACTTGTAGTACTGCATCAGCTCAAGGAATCTGTGACTTGGTCACAATCTAAAACATGCTGATCTTAAGGACAAAATCCACTGCTCTGAAGGTACTGGCTGCCAGTGCTCATCAGTCCTACCAGTCATAGGAAGAGGGGATTAAAGGCAAAGGCACATCCAAAGCCTCTCCAGTGAGGAGTGAAGCATTTCAGCACTGTGCCACAATGGCACATTTCATCTTGGCAAACCTGTCCTTGGCAAGAAGCTGCTTCTTGCCATGGACATTCCATCTCGATCTTTTCAGTCAAATTGGGTCTCCTGGCCTCTTTGTGATATTTTTGGCTTCCTTTGAGTAATTGGAATGGATAAAGTTAGAGAGAGAATCTACAGGTCACCTGGAAATGGGCTGGCAACACTGCATCCTGTGACCATGCAGGCTTCAGTGGTCAATCATGAAATCTACAGCTCATGCAGAACATCCTCCCACTGCTTGCAAAGGACCTGGCCCCACCATGCAAAGCCAAGACTAGCAGATCAATACCAACCTCTCCACCTAACCAGATATTCAGACTATTCTGATTGGCAAACCTATTAAAATTGGATTTGCTTTACCTGACCCGTTGTGTGGTATTTTCATGATGGTCAATCCTCATTTAAACAAGCAATAAAACTAATGGCACTGACCATTTCCTGTCACTGCATCTGTTTTACTGAACTCAGAGGAACTTGGCTCGTGGCTCAGAACACACCTGAAGGAGAAGGTAGCACATTCCTGACAAAAACTGACTCAGCTGCCCAAGGATAGAAAAATGAACAACTGCTATGTTATCTGAGACATTCACTTTACTACAGGAGCAGATGGACAGGTGGAAAAACACTACGGACTGATCTGCTCATTGATTTCCATACTGCACTATGAGTCTTTCCTTTCACAAGGAACTATCACCAGGCTTCAACTTCCCAGACTGACCAGCCCAGAGCATCCACTGCCATGGCAGCAGGAACTTCCTCTAACAGAGCCCTGGGAGGAATGAGTTAATCAAAGCCACCCCTGAAAACCTAAGGCTGGTGTCTCCACTAAGGCAGATAACTGCCTTAAAACTTGATCATGTAATCCTACTCATTTCTGTAGTGGTGATTTCCACACAAAGCATTTCTCCAAAGCTGAGTGGTCCAGAAAACTGTGGTTTGAGATTTTTTTATTGGGTCTTTCTATTTTATGGGATATACAGAAACTTTAAAAAAAAGTTTTTAAATGTTTGAGATGCAGTTTGCTCTTACAATATACAGACTCCAGATTTGTAGTAGTAAATGAGAGCTCTGTTCCATCTTCTGCACAAAGACACAATTCTGACTTCTCTCCCAACTTGGATATTAAAAGTTAACTTCAAATCCCTTCATGAAATTGATGTTTATTCTGGGGGTTTTTATTTGCAGTTTTTGGCATAGTGTGATTTGGTTTATATTTACTTTTCCCCACCATAGCTATAATTTCCCCTTTCAGGATAGTGAAGTGTTCTCTAATTGGCTTTTATTTTGCTTCATATACTCTTTGCACCTCGTAACAGAGCTTTGAAGAGCTCCCACTCTGGTGAGAGAGTTCCTACAGAGGCTGTACTTGCTGTAAAATATGATGACATTAGTTAAGTGATACGATCCTCCAAACACATATCCCTGCCATCAGCCTCCAGGAGCCTGCATTACAGGGAAGCAGCAGTCCATAATAAGTCCATATACAACAGGGAGTGATGTGATCAGAGAATGTCCTACTGAAATGCTTGTTCTTATGAAGTCCATGAATATTGCTTTTAAGTGTAAAAAAAAAGTAATCTGTTCTGGAAAGACACTTATGAACAGAAAGGGGGAAAGAATACTCTCTGATCTCTTGAGCCGAGCTCTCAAGACATCAATGACTATGCACTCATTTATAATCTCCACTAATTTACTGGCTGCCCTAGAGACACACTTTGATCTTTGGGAAGATCTACTGTATCTCTCTGCTTTGCAACAGGCAATAAAAACTGTAACCCTTATAATAAAGTGATCTAAATAATGTAGTCATAGCATCTAACCCCCAATTCATCAAGGAAGATGCCACCTTGCACTCCACATTCTTGGCATAAATATTCATCACCAGCATGGGAAGGTTTGACTATGCACAAGTTTTGTAGTAGATGTCCTTTCTCTGCAAGTACATGTGCTGTGTGGAAGTCTGTATAATTAATGTCAAGGATCACTGCTACACTTAGAGCTGAGGATGGGAAGCAAATGCAGTTTGCTTCCCAAAGCTGGCTGGTTGGTTGGTCAGGCTGCTGTCATTAGAGGCTGTGCTTATTCAGGTTTGTTAATCTACAGCTTTGGGTACACATGGCAGCACCTCACATCCTGGCAGCACAGGGAGATGTTCTGCAGGAGGTTCTTCAGGGGAAGGAAAGCACATGGAAACCTCAGCCCAGGGGCTGCAGGTGCAGAGCTGTGCTGGCAAGAAGAACCAGGTACCACAGGAGAGGTGAGGAGCAGCACTGCTGCATGTCCAGCACTGAACACTCCTGCTCCTCCACGTGCAGCTCTAGAGTTCCAGCAGCAGCACCTTCTTGCCACAGCACTCTGAGACAGGCAAGAGGGCTCTTACTGCTCTCTGTGATTCACTTCAAATGTCCTCCTGCAGACCCAGGCTCAGCTCTCTCTTTCCCTCACTTGTCTTCTGCTCTCTCCCCTTTCTTTGGTGTTCAGCCCCACTCTTGCTCAGAGCACCTCACAGCCATGGAGTGACACAGTTTGGTGCCACAGTGCCACTCACCCTGCCTGTGTGTCACCCTCTTCCCTCCACATCCCAACAGCTTAATTTTTTCATTGAAGTCCAGCAATCACCAGAAATCACTCCTCCTACAGAAAAGCCCCATCATGCACTTGCTACTCAGTGCAGCACAGAGATATTCCTCTGAAAGAAGCAGAAATAATCCTCTGAAACTTCTGCTCTCACCAGTGGAAGGGGGGTGCTCTGCACTGCTGCAAAAACAAGTTCAGAAAACCCAACTGAAACTCAGAAAAAAGCAAGGCCCCAGAGTCAACAGACATTTTTGAATATTTTGGCCTAAATAATGAATAAGGCTCCCAAGCAAACACTTTTAGGATTAGCCAAGATTATGAATGTTTCAAGACTGTAAAATAATAAAAATCACAGCCAAATTTAACAGCATTATTTAGCATATGGTACAGATAGAAGAGGAATAATTAAATAATTCAAAGAGCTGAAAGTTACCCATTATAACTTCTGAATCTGTAGATCCTTTGTACATTTTCTTCATAATGGCAGAAAACAAATCCAGCTATTAGGGCTACAGGAAATCCCACAGGAGGCATTTTTCTTAATTGTGTATCTAAATTTCATTTTGCTGGAATAAAATGGATTAAATGTTTTCTGCAGTTATAGGAGCAAGGCATAAAGCAGCACCAAGAATCCCAGATCTCCTGTGCATTCACTTTCTGTCACCCAGGGCAACTCTGGAAGAGAGATCCAACACAGAGCAGGATTAATGACAGCTTGGGTTCGTCATGTCAGGATCACCTTCCCATCCTGGAGTACCTGTCTGGGAATTGTGCTCTTAAATAGCACAGTGCATCCAAACAACCTCTTTGGTGGGATGCTTCCAACTATATCTGAGGCTGAAATGGATAATAAATTGCCCACTTGCAAGCCAGTCAAAATTGAAGGGAAAAGCAGATTTGCTGCTGACTTTGCCAAGGTCCCTTTGTAACAACACAGGTGTCACACAGGAATGGGTTTGTTTCTTGTGAGGAAGCACCTCCTCAATGCCAGCAATGAAATAACAGCACCAGAAATAGAGAGAGCAGAAATAACAGCACCAGATGCCTCCAGACCTGTCCACACTTGTTGATCCATGGATGCGAGAGACAGCACACGCACGGCATGGGAAATGACAGAATACACATCTGGATGCCAAAAAGCATTTACTGCAGCAGTTGCTCTGGGAACTGTCTTCCCCACTGACTAGCCAGATACAAAAGGCTGAAAATATTACCATGGGATAGGCAGATCCAACAGCAGGTTAAAAGTTAACAAAAAGGGAAGAAACACAGTGGTATTTGGATAAAGAGAATTAAATACACCACCAGTCCCCAAACAGACCCAAGTCCCTGAGGGAGTAAACCAGAGAGAGCTGAATTTTCACATGCAGCCAAAGCCAAGAGGAGACAACACAGAGGGAGCTCACTGCTCACCTGGAGATTGGCTCCAGGAAATGGGGAGACTCTGGCACAAGTGAGGTGCACAGGACAGCCCCCATGGTCACACAGGAGAGGAGACAGGAATGCTTTTTCTGGTGGAAAGGGCAGATGAGACAAAGGCCTGATGCAACTTCTCCATGGGCTTTCTTCCTACTTTAAAGTGCCTGTAGCCAAAATTAATGACCAAACAGGCAAAGCTAATCACTCATGGTGGTTTCAATACGTGAGCTATTCAAACCCAGTACAATTTTACCCCACGTTTGTCCTGAACCTTTCATCCTAAGAATGTAAATTTTCTTTATAAAACTTTACCATAAAAATGGGGCCCAAACCATGAAGTTTATTAGAATTAATGATTAATACTACCCAGAAGCCAGTCCTAAACCAAACACCAACACAGAGAGTAATTTTCTCAGACAGAAACAGAGATGCCCTGTAGTCTCTTCACAGCAGCAGACTGAGGGGAAGGAGGAACCCAGTGGGATCAGTTAACAAGGAGGGAATATGCAGGTGGGCAATATTTAGTATTCACTACAAAAGGAATGTGTACAAGCTCCAGGAGAGGCACTGGAGGTATTTATTTTTCTTGCACATCAGTTTAGTGAGATACTGCTCTCTCAAAGTGACACCCATGGCCATTGAGCAGACATCCTGGCCATCACAGGTGTATGTCAGTTTTCCCAGCAGCACAGCAATATGGAATGTTTGTATCCTGGAAATAGGAGCACAGTGTTTGGCCAGAGCTCAGCTGGGCCATGGCTGAGAGGAGCACAACAGCAGGAAAACGGCAGAGGGTGTATTTGAAACAGAGAACTGGGGTAAGAAGGGGAGCAAGAACCCTGCAGAGTGTGTGTGGCTCTCTGCTGTCCATGGGATGGAAAAGGAAGAGATTTCCTGTTGCTGTTGGGCAGACTCCCTCTCCCTGTTCCTGGTGCCTGCCACGTTTTTCCTCCAGGATGATGGTCTGCCCAGCAGCAGGAGCTGCTCTGGCCATGCAGGGGTTTTGCTGTAGCACAGGGAAAAGGGCCACGGCTGTTTCACTTCATCTGCTCCAGGCAACTGTCTCATTTGCCTGAGCCTGGAGGGGAACAGAACTCAGTGCTATTGTCAAGATGCCATAAAAAAAAATATATATATTCAATAGCAAAAGTCTCCTCAGTCTGATCAGTCTGACAGACATTAGATGCTCCATGGCTTTTGTTGCCCCCGTCCAAAGCCAGAGAAATGATGGTCAAATAAGTGAAGTACTCTGGATTGCACTAATGAAACATAGGAGAACTTTGTCCTGTAATTTGCCATGGATAAATAAGCTATTTTTTTCCCATTCATACCACGCCTTTTTTAATAGGTCTTTTTGGAAAGGCTAAATCTCTGTGACTGAGGGTGAAAGCTGAAATTAACTCATGGTATATAAGATTTATAGAAGTATGTATAGAACAAGGTGGCTTTCCAGTAAGATGCTCAAACTCAAACATGTACTAATACTTTTATTTTTCTAAATAGCCTTATTTTTTAGGGGGAAAACATAGAGGTGTAGAGCAAAGCCAATCCTGTTCATGTTCTGGAGTGAGCACACACATGGGAGAGCAGAGCTCACTTCTCTTTCTGCAGCTCCAGGGCCACCCTGGCCTCACTTTTCTGCCCAAGGCCATTCCTGCCCCCAAAGTATTTCAATGCTGTTGGGATCTCTTTCTCAGCTTTGCAGAAACTACTCGAACACTGTTCAGAGGGGTATTTTAAGGGTTTCAGTTTTTTGGTTTTCACTGTATTAAATTTGTATTTTCCCTGTTAAAAGTTTTCTATTTCTGCCTTGCTGCACTATGTCCCTATTCTGGAATTTCAGACACCTCTGATGTGAAAATGAAAACTCCACTTTAACTGGGAGAGAAGAATCAAATGCCATTTGCTGGAACAGGTTTCACACCAAAAAGAGAGCATGGAACATGCTTCTTCTTCATAATTACCACGGAATTTGTGCAGAAGGAATTTGACACAATCAACAAAAATATGAACAAGAAGAAATGTGTGTTAATGAAATATCATGTATTTGGAATTCATACAGAGATCATGAGAGCTCACAGGAAGAACACACAGCAAACTCCAGCTGCAATCATGCCACAATTTTAGCAGAAATGGCCCCATCGCTGAGCAAAATGTCATGGTATAAAGTGATAATGTATTGAATTAAAAAAACTTTTTGGAAAATTGTACTAGAGGGTCTTTTCCTAAATGGATGGTCATGTTTAATTAGGTTTAAGAGCAAATATGGCAAGGGATCCTCACACAACAGAGCAGACTGCTGTTAACTTTGGCTTCTTCCTGAATTTTCAATGAGATCTCTACTATAAAAATCATTTTGCCATTGCAAACATTAAGGAAAAAACTGCCTTCCTGATCAAAGAATGCCCCCTTTTGGAACATCCCACTCCCACAGAACACAGGTACTGCATCAGGGTGGTTCTGAACACCACATTCATGGATCAAGTTGTCTTTTCCTGATGGAGGAGCATGTAGTGCAGGTTAAAACCAGAGTTCACTCTATGCCCCTCACTCCTGAAGTCTTATAAAGGCAGACCAATGTTAACACTCCTATGTAGCCTCTGCCAGCCCAAGGTTGCACCAAAGCACTCCTTTATGCCATTTGCTTTTCCCGACCAATTTTACAATTCCTATCTAGCTATATTGACTTTTCAGCATGGCACTGAGCTTCATTTCCAGAGCAGCAGCCAGGAAAAGTTAATGATCCAAAAATGACACTATTTTAAGCTCATGGTGGGCCAACCAATCCCTTCCACCCATGGAGTGAAGGGTTTTGCCTCTCAGCCCTGCAGGGACATGAAGCTTGAAGGCTGCAGGACTCATAGGAGCTCTGCCCCATTTAGGATCCTTGAATATAGGTGGCAGCCCAAATTTCTCCTTCTCTCTCTCCACTTTCTATTACAGAAGAGATGGCAGTTTCCTTCTAGTCCAGGACAAGATATTTCCCTGTGGATCAAGTGCTCAAGAAGAGGGAGCACAGCAAGGGAAGTGCTGGCAATCGCCTCTGGCCTTTACAAGAGGGAAAGTGACTGACAGATAAGCCAGGACTAAATCTCTGAAGACAAATCTTGGGGCTCTGACCTTTAAACAATACCAAATCTCTCAGAAAAAAAAAAAAAAATTCAAGGTTAAACTTCTGAGGAGCTCTTTAAACCATTTCAGATCCAGGGGTCCAGCTTTAGAGCAATTCTTTTCAGCACTATTTTGTTTCTGTTGAAAAAAAACCAAAAACCCAGGCACTTCTTTTAGACAGACAGGAATAGGAAAGCAATATGGTCACATTCTAGCAGCTGTAAAAATTATGCCTAGAATTAACCAATAGAAGTGGACAGCATAAAGCAGGGCTGTTCTTTCTGATTTGTTTTTTTGGGAGTTTTTTTGAAATGCCACAAATAGAGCTTTTATTACAGCCCCACATTCCACCTCAAGCAATGGACGTCCAACTGCATCCTTTAAAAAGCACTGCATTTTAAGAAACACAAGAACACATTAACAATGGAATTAAGTAACTGGCACTATTTGTTACCCCTGATTTTTGAATTCCCATTGGCTTTTCTTATTTTCTCTCCCTCCCCTCCACAGAACAAGATAATTAGACAGAAGCAAATAAGATGTACAGAGCTAGAAAACAGAAGAGCCTGACATGTGTAGTGCATGCTGTCAGCCATATGGCATTCTATATATATTGTTACAGATGAAAATTGTACCACACACTGCGCTGTACATTAACACTGGAACGGTATACAGTAATTCATGGGCAGAAACTGATACTATCTGCTGTGTTGGCTAATAGATTTTTGAAGTTTTCTCCATAGCATTTTATTTTAAATGACAGTGTTTTCTATTAATGGGTGGGCACTGTCAGTTTGTTGACCCCGGTCGGGAAGGACGTCTTTTTGTTCCGATGGCAGCCATCATTTCTGTGAAGTGATGCATGTAAAAAAGCCAGGAAATGCAATTCACCTCACACGCGGCTGTCACTCAATCTGACATCTACATGTTGGAGTATTTTCTCAAAGTTTTCTCCATGTGACCTGCAAGTTAAAGATCAGGGAGGTTACCTTCATCCAGCCCATCCATGTGTCAATCATTCCCACCTAAAAATGAAAGTTACAAATAAACTGCAGCTCTATTTATACTCTGCTGCCTGTCCCATCTTTTCCACGTCAATCTCGCCGTCTCTCATTACAGCTACATCATGCTGCCCCCCTTCCTGCTTTGTGTATCCCAGATTAAGTGCCTTTGTTTTTCTGCTGCTGTCCTTCTGAGCATGTAAAGCCCTTAATGCCTTGGCTCTCTTTTTTACCCTATAAAACTTTGAAAGGAAACTTAGAAACATATTAGAGGTCTTTTTAAATCAGTGCATGGCTAGAAATCAAACAAAAACTCCCTTTTCCATGCAGAAACACAAGGGAAGTAAATATAACCCTGGAGCTAAGTGTCTCAAAGAGAGTAGGGTTAGATGGGATGTTGGGAAGGAATTGTTCCCTGTGAGGGGCTGAGGCCCTGGCACAGGGTGCCCAGAAAATCTGTGGCTGCCCCACCCCTGGAAGTGTCCAAGGTTGGACGGGGCTTGGAGCACCCTGGGACAGTGGAAGGTGTACCTGAAATGGCAGGGGGTGGAATGAGAGGAGTTTTAAGGGTCCTTCCCACCCAAACTATTCTGTGTTTCTATGATTTCATTCTTTCTGTGCCGGCTGTTGGAGCACGCTGAGGGAACTGCCAAAGGCAGAGCCAGGGACCTGGCAGTATTTTCCAAAGTCCTTGGTGTATCACTGTCACTGCCCAGTAGAGATGAGGGGTTTTATACATGCTGAAAGTTGACTTGAACAGAATTACACCAAGGAAAAGAAAATATTACCAAAACAAAAAAATATTACTTAAAATCACCTCTCCCAGTATCCAAGCTCCTTCCTGTATTTACAAAAATGCTTCATGAAATCCTGGCCTCTTCCTAATTACCAGAGGCAACTCTGCTCCCCAGCCCCTGAACACTGAACTGAAGAATAAGCTGGAAACTGCCCAAGAAATCTTGGATTACTTCAGCTAGACTAAAATTTCATGGGAAGACAAGAGGACTGTCCTTCAAATCCAATGCCTTGGGATCAAGGTCCCTGTACTACCCAAGGAGATAAACTTATCTAAAATATCCACAAAAACACAGAGGGAAGATTTGAGAACAGCTTCCTCTCAATTACCAAGCAGGACCATACAATTCCTTTTTTTACTTATGTTTTGTTGCCAAAGATCTAGTCTGGGTTTCAAGCATTTTATTTGTTTCTCTCCTAAATCCCAGTTCCCATTGGGAGATAAGGTGAATCAGGGCAAGGTAGACAAATTCAGAGCCTCATCTCCATGCAGGCAGCAAATTTCCTCACAACAGGCTTCGAACATGGTACATGGGGGTTTCAAACCTTGGATATATCCAGGGAATCCAGAGGTGAAAGAATATTTTCTGCCTGTCTTCAAAGGAGCACATTTCCAAGCACCATCCTTTGGGAAGTGCCTTATCTGGCAGGCAAAAATAGCTATTGCAGTGCAAAGAGCAGAAAATGAAGCAAATTATCTCCATATTTTTGGCTGGAAATGTTACACCAGGTAGTCCCTCTCACAGTCCTTTTCTCTGCTCCAGCAATTTTGAGTACTGCCTACAAAGAGGAACTGGCTTCAGAAAAAACATGCATGGCAAAACCACAGAAATGTCTCCATATATCCAAATACATCTCTCCATATCTCTGCAGCTGGGTTATTTTTCTCAGTGGTGGGGAATGCAAATTCCAGACTTCCCAGGCAGAAGAAGAGGCTGAACCTAGGTCTGCTTCATGCTTTCATGCTAGACAAGCATCTGACTCTTGGACATAGGAAGGTTGGGATCACCACTTCCCTGGTTTCCTCTTTGCTTTCAAAGATTCCGTTTGAAAAGTGAAAGTAAAGCCAAAAAAAAAAAAAAAAAAAAAAAAAAAAAAAAAAAAAAAAAAAGGGAAAAAACCCCCACAACTGGTTTGATCAAATGTTGTCTTTTTCTCCACAGTTTTAGTCTGGCTGCCAAATTTGGGCTGGGGGAGGAGGTCACCAAGCCAGAAGCACAATATGTTCAGTCTGCTGTGGCTTCCAGTGGATCTGCTCCCTTGGGCCTGCCAGATGGAGCTGCACACCCTCCACTGAAGCCCCTCAGCCATATGCCAGGACTCACCCGTGGCTGTGCACGGCTCCAGTTCTGCTCTGAACAACCACCAATGGAAATATTTGGATCCTTTGTCTCAGAGCATCCATAGGGAGGTACTTCTAACCTGCCATAAACTCCAGGGCAAGAAGTAGTGCCCAGATTTCTCCCCCTCCATCCAGCTGGGTTTTGGATGAAGCTGAGATCTCTGTGTTCCTGTAGGAGTTCACCAGGAATTCAGCCCATCAGTGATGTGGCACAGTTACCTCACTGGTTCCCACTTCCTCAGCCATGCCAGAAGACAGAGTCCCTCCTGCATCCCAGGGACATGGCCACACTGTGCAGCAATAAACCACCCAGAGCAGACCCTGGCCATTCTCTGCTCATCCCCACCTCATCCAGGGGCTGATGGCTTGTGTAACATCCCAAGAACCAGCTGTCCTGAGGAGCTTCCAGGATCATGAGAAACTTTCTGGACTGAGGAGGCAAAATGTCCTCTGTGCTTCAGCTTGTCTCTCTGGAGAGCAAATCTCCTTCTCCGGGCTACAAAATGTGAGGAATTCCTTCTGTTTTCTGACACAGCTAAGCAGTGAGGATGGTGTTTTCGTAAGATGGTTTGTAGGAATTGGGGCTGTATTAAATGACATTTTACAGCTATTTTGACTGCATGGCTGTTTACATTTCAGGCTTTCAAACCTACAAGAAACAGACTTTATTTATTACAGACTATATTTACCATTTAATCAAAGAATGGCCTCTGGATACTTTGATTTAGGAGATCCAGCATGCCCCAGCATCATGTTTACTGCCCACACTCACTGACCACAGCTTGTGCTCCACTCTGTTCACAGGAGGGCTTGGGCACAAATCCCCCTAAGACAGTGAATACCTTCATCATTTTCTTGTGTCTCAGCTGGAACACAGAGGAATGGACTGAGAAACAGGAGGAGTGAAATATTGCAGTGAACTTTTAAACTAAAATAGCAATAGAGAGTTAGATAATTAAATGGGAAACCAGATCCAAATGTCAAATAAGGAGGGGGACATCAAAGAGAAACAGCAATCTCTGATAAAGATCAAGAGAGAAAACTAAAATTTTTATGGCATATGCTGACAAATGGCTGAAGTAAAATATAACAAAGTAACTTGGTTTAGCAATATTTCTACAGATTGTCTGAACTACACTGCTGCAGAGATCAAAGGATAGAGCTGGAAACAAAATACCAAAAGAAATGACACACTACCCTTCTACCTCTTCCCCCTCCCACCGACCCCCCTCCCTTTTAAATTCATATTTCAACTCTAGGACTCAGAGGCTGGAAATTTGTAAGAGTTTCTGGAAAGGTCACTCCATCAACTGGGCGAGTGGGAACTTTTTATTTGAAATTTCTTTGCAGTATGCTGTTATTTTCTGTTCCCATCAGAAAGGTGATCCAAAGGCAGGTCCAGGCAGCTCCAGCTCAGATCTCCTCTCAGCTGATCACCAGATTTTCCTGGGATGCTCAGCTCTGCTCTGCCTTTCTGTGTGGGACTCTGTCACATGGCTCCAGCAGATGGGTTTGCTGCAGTTTTTTTCCCAACAATGCTCCCATTGTTGCTATTGAAACTTCTCCTCCTGCTTGAGCCCAGTCCTCATTATGTGCAGATTAATCCCCTGGTTCTGATGACTGTGCTTCTCTATCAACACTCGCCATTTGTGGGCATCCTCGAAAAAGAGAATAATTTCTTATTTTTGGTTTGCTTTGTTGACTTGCTTATCACTTCATCATACACTCCAGCTAAATATATTTGTCAATTGAGGCATTTTGAGCATTTTGTAAATAAAAGAGCCATCTGTAATTTATTTAAAGTTTATTTGCAGTAATCTCAAATGCAGGGACCGTGCCAATTATTTTTTTGTTCCTGTTTTTCAATTACTTAAAATTAAAAATGAAATTTCACAAGGAAAAAAACCCTGGTTTTTCCATTCTACTTGAAAGCCAGCTCTCAAGATAGCTGCTTTTCTGTATTATCAGGAGACTGGGCGATAAAGATTATCTCTGACTACATTCTCCTCCTACAAGAGAACAAAGACTCTTTTAATAAATGAAACTCAAATTCTTCCTGCTCAATGAAAAAGGATTGCACTCAAAAATAAGATAGCCAGGTGAAATCTTGGAGTAGATGTTACCTGCAGGACTGAACTAGACCAAATGACCCTTTCTGGCTTGAATCTAGGAAAAGATGTGGCAGATGTAGCAGATGGAGCCTCTACCTGCTGCAAAGGTGTGATAGCTAGCAGGAAATTGCAAGTCCATTGGAGGGCAAGGTTGGACAGGAGGCACAAATGTTCAGATAAAGTGGTTTAGCTGGTTTAAAATATCTACTTAGTTTAAACAAAAAATTACTTTTCAGGCACTTCTTGAAAGCTGGAGAAGAAAAAAACCACCCTCCTGCAAAAGTGTGTAAAATGCTGCAGAGCCTCTGTGGAGCTCTCATTTTCTGTTGGGTCCTGGGGCTTCCCTGGGAGTTGGCAAATACCAATTCCCATCTTCAGCCTCACGAGAGCACGGCAGCTACAGGGCAAAGACAGATCACAGGGTCCTGATAGCAGGAAAAGGATGTTTATTGCTCTCCAAAGCACCTCCCCTTGCACAAAAGATGGATTCTATGTAACCTTGGTTACTATTTAAAAATTCAGGAGAAAGGGATTGCTCAGGATCACAAGAGTGAATTGCTACACTTTAGGAAATGGATATGTGGGAAAGAACATGCAGTGAGCTGGACTGATGGAGACTCAACCTAATGTTCACCAATTCAATCATTATTAGCAGAGACCACCAGAAATGAAATGCATCCTGACTCCTTTGATCCTTCAGCTTGCATGTTTGCCATGAGGAAAGTTCAGCAAAATAAACTGTTGATTTTAGGAAGCTATTTGTCCCCTCTGTGTCATATATGCTGACATTCCCTGCCTGTGAACCATCTTTTGCCACTCATTACATTCATCCACTGAGTCCTTCCTCTGATGTCTTTCTATTTATAGTTCTGTGTCTTCTATTTTTTTTTTTCATTGCCTCTTAGGATTGTGAATTCAAAAAACAAATGTGGGGCCAGAAGGGACAACTGCCATTGGATTCTTCCAAGGCTTCCTAATCTGCTTCTGAAACTTCCTGGAATAAATCTCATCGGAGTGGAATGAGCCTGGGTTTATAAAAGATAAATGTGAGAGCAAACTTTAGGAAGTTCCTGCTTAATCACAAAATAATAGAATTTTGAGGGACTTTTTGAGGTCTCGTGGTTCAACCCAAACCACAAACAGGATCATGACACCCAATGACTTCTGAGGCCAGTCCACTTCCTCAGATGGAGACACCACAACCTGTCTGTAAGAGCGATATCAAAACCTTGCCTACCTCTTGTCCTGTAAAACCCCTCTAGATTTAAGATGACGTAAAACAAAGCTTCAAGTCTTGCATTTAAAAACAGACAAAACTCCTATCAATTAAAAAAAAGGAAAAAAGAACTGGTCTGTGTAAAAACTCTTCATTCATGGCTGTGCACTGGCAGAGATTTCCAAACTCCGAGTGCAAGGAAGAAATTCATTGCTGCTGATGACAAGCAATAAGAATTCTTTGCTAGACAATAAAGCTTTTCATTTTAATTCCCTGTGACTTCAAGATGCAAAGGATCAAGTGGTTTTGGTTTCACACTTCACTAGCACAGTTTATTTGGAAACAGAAGAGGTGACAGATCACGCTACACAGCATTCCAGGACACTTCTAATGACCAGACAAATCCCAAATAACTGCCTGAGACTCCATGGAAAATGTCTACCTAGTTTCTACATTGAGCACAGAGTTTAGTACATGCATTGGTGGGAAAATGTTGTGCAGTGGTAGTAATTAATGGCAGTAATTAAGTTTCCAGATTATAAAGTGATAATGAAGTGTTGATTGTTGCAGGTGAAGGAATGAGTATGGCACTGTATCCAATGGGGAGTGTGGTGCCTGAAGCTCTAACAGGCACAAAACTTCATAAATAAATGATTTTCTACTCTTCACTTCCACCTAAAACAACTGGAAGAAAAACAACAAACTTGAAACAGATATTGATCTTGGTTCCACCAGCATTACATAAATTTAATACAAAATTACATCATTTCAATACAGTTTAAAGCAGGATGAGTACATTGCAGACTGGTCATAAATCTTGCTTTCTGATTGAATTAATGACCAGTACATGTCCAGCTACAAAATTCCTCATTCAATTCGTAATTGATAGCATTGCAATCTCCCCTCAGTTTAAAACATATTTTATCTTAGGCAGAAAAAAAAGATCATAACACAGCTTTGTTTCCTGTGCTGGCTCTTCTTTGGCTAGAAAGAGATTTGGGATTCCTTTAACTGTCCTTCAATCCCCAGGATCATATTTGCAAGAATTACATGAAATTTCAGAGTGGAAAAATACCTGAAGATGAGCAATTCTAAGTAGTTTATGAGTCAAATGGAGGAAGGCAGGAGAAGAAATAAATAAATTGATTTTTGGTGATTTTAGAAGGGCTGAAGCATTGCCTAGAGCATGATCCATGATCCATCAGTTCTTGCTCAAAGCTCACCTGGGAACTTCCAGGGCCATGGGGTAACCTGAGTGGCACTCGTGTCCTTGCCACAGAACAAGGTACAGCAAATGGAACAGTGACAACAGCCAAAGCCTCCAGAGGCAGGAACGTGAGCCCTGCACAAAGGGTCCTCTCCAGGGATCTCCCTCCCAGTGGAAGGGGCTGGAAAAGGCTCATCAGAGTGCTTTGGAGCAGAACCTCCAGGGGCTGCTCCCGGGCAGGGGAGAAGGGATCTGATGGCTGAGTGGGATCGGATGCACCGAGGCTCCAAAGGCACCTCCTGCCTTGGCTGCTGCCTGACCCTGCTGCTGCTGATGTGCTGCCACTTGGGGATTGGGTTTCTCCTGGTACCTGAATCAGTCAGGGATGCACAGACAGAGAAAGCAAGAAGAAAAAAATTGCGTGGAAAATGTTCAGTTTAGCCAATGCTTTTCCTGGGTAATTCTCCCCCTTAGCACCCCCATCTCAGCCACGGCAGGTGTCCCCTGCCAGCAGAGTGCAATGAGACCCACCCGGGCTGGCTGCTCTGCAGGGTTTCCTGGGATCCTGTTTCCCACAGAGGCAGCCTGCCTTTGAGGAGAGCCCTCCTGCCACAGGCCAGGCACACAGGCAGGGAGGGTGGGGGACTCCCCCACCTCTGACAGAGCTGGGGCCCATTCAAACCCAGATAAAAGGGACTATTCACTCCCATGCTCCAGGTTGTAAGATGATCACCCACAGGTCTCAGAGCAGAATTTTCCCACAGAGCCAGGCACAGAGCTGGGGAATACCCTGGGAGTTTCCGGCAGTTTGGGAGAATAGCTGTTAGCAAACTGGATGGATCCACAGGCCATGCCAGTACAGACACCAAAGCTGTAGATGAAAGTTGGGGGCAACAACTGATCTAAGTTATTCCAACAAAATAACTCTGGGCAAGAAGCCACAGAACAGCTGTCAGTTGTTAATTACAATAAACCCACTACATCAGGAAATTGGCATATACAGGTACTAGAGTTACACTAAATCTCCAGCAACTGTTATCACAAGCACTTTAGAGCACAGTGAACTTGTTCAACAGAGGCAAAGAAGCCTTTGCAAACACCTACGTGTGCATGTGCACCATGTCCCTCTTACCACAATCCAGTGGAAAACAAACAAGAAGACATTCAGCTGGAATTATTCAAAACTTCTGAGTCCAGTCTCCAAAACCAGAGGACTGAATTTGAAGGTCTTTTGTTTTTCTCTTTCTGTTACAGGCCTTTATGGTAGACCTTTCTCTACAGCCACAAAGACTTTATTTCCTCTTTTTTATTACATAAAATCTGAGAGTCTCATAAATAAAGGAGAAATCTAAAAATCTGGAATGTGAGCAATGCAGCAGTGCTGTGACTGCCTTTGGGGACATCAAGGCAGGCTGCAGTGCAGTGAAGAGGGCACTGAGGCAAAATCAATGAACACTTTCCCCATGAAAAGAAAAACCTCAAAAGAAGTAATACAAAATTTGTCAAGAATCTAACCCAAAAATACAGAAAACAGTTTTCAAGGAACAAAAAGCAAGAGATATTAAGAGGAAAACTGCAGAGGAATGTGGCCTAGAGTAGGATTATAGGCTTTTGGCTCTGATTCCTACCATGAGTAAGGATTAGCCTTGATTACACAACGGCTCTGCTACTATTAGTGACTTGCTCACTTGCCAGTTGCAATAAAAGCAATGCAAAATATATTTAGTTAATTTTGACACCAGAAAAGCAGCCACAGGGCAGTTATTTAACCACGATTATGGGAGAAAAGTCCAATTTTTGTTATCTTCCAGAAGTAGAAGCAGAGTCAGTTTTTACTCAAATCAATGTCATTCTGCACATAGTGTCATTCCCTCCAAAATCTCCTCTGTCTTTACCCCACATAAATAAACCCCACCACCCTCCAACCTCAGTCTCTGAGGCCATGCTTCCAAAGCACATTTGGTCTCAAAAAAGGCACAGTTCAATCTGAACCAAATAATCTTTCAGCAGAATCAACCAAAACTATTTGCACTCTCTTCTCACACGGCTTGCCTGAAATTTGAGATTTCCAGAGGTCCCCTGCCCTGGTAGGTGGGGAACTCATCTGCAACATAAACACTCCCACACAGCAGCAGAGATTTCACCTACAGCAGTCCTTTTGTCCAGGGGCTCACCACATTCTTAGTCAGACAATACCACCACTGAGGGTCATAAAAAGACTGAGCTCCATATTGCATACAGTCTGACAAGCAGATAAAAGCACAAGTTGCTCCCTCAGTAAATTACATTAAGGCCTGATTTTAGGATTAATAGGACTTGATAACTTCCCAGAGATACTGCAAGTCAATACATAATAGGTTTCAGACTTGCTTTAGAGCATCCCTTCCCTGTATGCCAAAGGAAACAGTCACTGGACCCAAGACAGATCCCACTCAGCCCTTTCCCTTTCAAACTGAGTATTCCATGTACTGGTTGTTTATTCCTGCTCTACTGCTGTTCACTGGACCAAAGGGAAAAATCAGTAAGGCTTCCTGCCCTATCCATCTAGAGCTCAATTCACCTGAGAGATGAGATTTGAATTGCATTATTCAAAGGAGGAGATGGAACATACACCTGTTTATGCAACAGATTACATTTCCTTGTGTAAGTGCAATAGCTGTCTGATCACAGCTATTCAAAAGGCATTTGAGTGTTCAACTCACTTCCCTCCTCCTGCTGTCCTCCCATCCCTCCCCAGCTACAGCTCTGATTGTTTTGGGGAACAGCTCTGAGTTCTGCCTGGAGCTCTTCACTTGGTCTTGTCAAAGCTGATACTCAGCCTGAGGAGGATTCTCGAGCAGTTGGCAAACACAGGTAAGGAACAGGAGCACCTAGGACTTGGACATCTTCAGGTCCACACAGCCAGGAAGTTGAAATTTTTGGTAACTCCATTTTTGGGTTAAGCAGCAAATTTTACCTAATATTCATGGTACAGTGTGGCAGCCAGCTGAAGTGTGCTTAAGATTATGTGAACTCTTGGAGGGGTGATACTGATGTCTCCATCCTGAGTGCTCCTCCAGTTCTTCAGATTCAGCTTTAGTGGTCCATGCAAGAATCTAAACTAAACTTTCTCTTCCCCAATTAGTGTGCTTTCAGCACCATCACCTTGCTGAGTGACTTCAAAATTCCTCAAGCACCACTGCCAGTGCTGGGACACCCCAGGACCATGAGTCTTGAGAACCAGGAGAAAGCCAGGACCCTCCCTTTGGCAGCATCTCAGACTTAAACTTAATTCAGTTTCAAAATACATTCTGAACTACTTTATGATATTGTCTTGATCCCATCAAAGGCAGGTAGGAAGACACACACACACACACACACACAAAAGTCTCTCTGGAGCATCCACTCTGCCCATCTCTGTGTGTTATTCCAGGCAGGCAGGTCGTGGTGTCATTCCATACAAAATCTCTCATTCCCAAGGGAACCAATGCAGAACTTTAAATCAGGAAGACCAAGGTGAAAATAATGTTGTGGCTTTTGCTTTTCACTGAATTGCCCTCATTGCAATGGGCATGGCAGGAGAGAGGGAAAGTCCAGCTCTGCTGCTGACAGGAGGTTTGTTCAAAGAGAGGGATGGTGGGACTTTGGCTGTATCCATTCAAAAGTTAGCAAATTGTGCTAACTTTATCTGCAGCAACTGCAAAAGTCTGATACAGGAGACACTTTATCTGCTACTAATCTTTGAACTGGTAAATACTTCCGTGTTTCAAATCCAAGTTCTCTGAGGCCTCTTGAAGGAACAGGATCCTACTGATTAAAGACAGTGTTAACACCTCCAGTCCCTGGCCTAGATTTTCAGAGAAAAGTTCAGATACTGAATGGAAAGTTCAGCTCTTTTAAAAGCTCTTTCCTCCCTCATTACTCATCTGGCCAAGATGGAAATTTGCTATTTGAATTTTTAGAGAAAAAGCATTTGGAAGAGGGTTTGAACTACTGTTGTTAACCTCACTTTTTTGTCTTAGCCTAGAATCCAGAATTTTAAGTAATTACCTTTACCAAAAAGGATTGAAAGTACAGATCCTTCAAGTCCTCTACTTTTTTTTTTTTTTTTGTACACCACAAAATACCGATTTTCCAACACTAGAATCAAGCCAAAGGGAGCAGGCAGACTCCTATCTTTTTTCTGATACACTGTTGCAGATTTATTAATAGTTTATATTGACTTTGTTTTTTGTTTTTTTAGTCGGTAAAAAAAATTCTTTCTTTGAAGGTACCAAGACTGATGTCTCCCTGGTCTTAAATAATGGAGCTAGTACATGGCTGAATAACTTCTTGCATTGTTTTATTTATGAATTGGCATATGTAGCTATAATTAGGGTGTTTAAAACACATTATGCTACGATAAGTAAAGTGAGATTTTTTTTTTTTTCTGGAGCCTTTTCAGCCGGAAAAACCTCTTTGGGACATTTGCGATGAACATCCGTGCCCAAAGACCGCGTGTACAGGCACAAGCTGCCCTCCCTGCGTGCCCCGAGGGGAGAGGGCTGAGGTGTGTGCGGCTCCTCTCAGGTTTACAGCAGCACCACCTGCCGGAGAGCCTTCGCTCCGTGCGCACCGAGGAGAGCCCTCGCTCCGTGCACACCGAGGAGAGCCCCTCGCTCCGTGCACACCGAGGGGAGCCCCTGGCTCCGTGCACACCGAGAGCCCTCGCTCCGTGCACACCGAGGGGAGCCCCTGGCTCCGTGCACACCGAGAGCCCTCGCTCCGTGCACACCGAGGGGAGCCCCTGGCTCCGTGCACACCGAGGAGAGCTCGCTCCGTGCACACCGAGGAGAGCCCCTCGCTCCGTGCACACCGAGGGGAGCCCTCGCTCCGTGCACATCGAGAGCCCCTGGCTCCGTGCGCACCGAGAGCCCTCGCTCCGTGCACACCGAGGGGAGCCCCTCGTTCCGTGCGCACCGAGGGGAGCCCTCGCTCCGTGCGCACCGAGAGCCCTCGCTCCGTGCACACCGAGGGGAGCCCCTCGCTCCGTGCACACCGCGGGGAGCCCCTCGTTCCGTGCGCACCGAGGGGAGTTCCTGGCTCCCTGCACACCGAGAGCCCTCGCTCTGTGCGCACCGAGGAGAGCTCGCTCCGTGCGCACCGAGGGGAGCCCCTGGCTCCGTGCACACCGAGAGCCCTCGCTCCGTGCACACCGAGGGGAGCCCTCGCTCCGTGCGCACCGAGGGGAGCCCTCGCTCCGTGCACACCGAGAGCCCTCGCTCCGTGCGCACCGAGGGGAGCCCCTGGCTCCGTGCACACCGAGAGCCCTCGCTCCGTGCACACCGAGGGGAGCCCTCGCTCCGTGCGCACCGAGGAGAGCCCCTGGCTCCGTGCGCACCGAGGGGAGCCCTCGCTCCGTGCGCACCGAGGAGAGCCCCTGGCTCCGTGCGCACCGAGGAGAGCCCTTGGCTCCGTGCACACCGAGAGCCCTGGCTCCGTGCGCACCGAGGGGAGCCCTTGGCTCCGTGCACACCGAGGGGAGCCCCTCGCTCTGTGCGCACCGAGAGCCCTCGCGCCGTGCACACCGAGGAGAGCCCTCGCTCCGTGCGCACCGAGGACCCTTCCCGGGACTCGGTCGGGAAGGAGGAGCTCTCACAAGGTCCCCAGAGGCGACACCGCCCGCGATGCCCGGAGGGACAAAGATCCTCGCACTGGGGAGGCTGCTCCTCCAGTCCCGGAGTCCCCACAATACAATAAAGACATCAAACTATCAGAGTGTGTCCAGAGGAGGGCAATGAGGATGGATGTTGGGGAAGATGAAACAGGAAAGCCTTATAAATATGATTGCCTGGCAAAAGATTTTGAGAATATGGAAACTATAAGCGAGATTGGAATGAAAGCAAGCTCTGAGATCCCATAGTTACTGAACAACTGGAAAACGGTGGTGTGGCTGGCTGAAGGTAATCCCCTTTTGATGGAACAACACCCTCTGCTTGCAGACAGGGTCAGAGCAGACCCTACTAGCTTGGCAGAAGGGGTCCAAAGAGGAGTTTTTGGGGTTTAAAATGTAACACAGTATGGGAATGTAATGATTCTTAGAAGCTGTAGGTAAATGCTATAGGATCTTGTACTAGTTAGTTAGTGAGAATTAGAATATTCAGCACAGAAGAAGATTTCTTGTATTGTAACAAGAACCTCGCTCTCTCTCTCATCCCCTTTACCATGCTCTTGCCTTCTCTCTCTTTCCCACTCTCTTTACGTCTCTGGGGCCTGCTCTGAGCTGTGGCTGGCAGCTCCCAGCAGGGCCCTGCACCCAGGCCCTCTGCAATAAACCACAAGTTCCACGACCTGGCTTCAGAGATCTCCCATCTCCACCCATCCTGACTGTCCTACCCCCATCGCTCCCACAGATGGAGAAGGGCCTTGGGAGGCCCTGAGAGGAGCAGATTAGGGCTTGGGGTGTGCTCAGCTGGATCCCTGTGTCCCAGGAGGAAAGGAAAAGCCTGGCTGGTTGTTTCTGTGCTGAGCAGCCCCTGAATCGCCTTCCTTGAGTGTGATCAAGCTGTGTTAGAAAGGGTTCCGTGGGAATGGCAGAGCTAACACAGATGATTACAGCACAGATGATTGTGCAAACCCAGGGCACCACAGGGAATATTTCTCTGTCTGCTCTGGGGTGCCCTGACCCCCAGGGCAGCTCTGACTTTGACCCTCATCCATGGGGAAATTTCCCAGACTTCAAGATAGACTGGAACCCACCAAAGTGTGCAATAGATTACAGAGAGCAGTGTGGGTGTGTCACTGGGTGAGAAATTGAGGGTTTGGGGTTTTTAGTGTGCTGTGGATGGAAGCAAGATGGAGGGCACAGGGTGTGGTCCTGGGTTTCTTCTTCATGCTGCTTCTTCCTCCTTCTCCATGGGTTTGGGTGGCATTTTGTAATTGGGCAGGAAAGTCTGCACTGGGGGCTCTGTGGGATCAGTTACTGGGTTAGAAGGGAAAATAATGCAGGTTTCAGCTCTTAATTGGACAGTTTAGTCTTAATAGACTTTGGAAAAAGAGATTGTTGGCCATTTTGTGCCTTCTAATGAAAAGCTGCCGAGCTCACAGCAGTGAGACTGTGTTACTGATAAGAAATAATAAACACTGAATGTGAACATGAACTGCCCTCTCCAGTGCCTTCAGTCCAGACCCAGAGAAACCCACAGTGATTACTGAAAGGAGTGGATGGTGTGGAACACCCAGCCCAGCTCAGCATTGGCACCTTGCACATTTGGTTCTTCAGATTCTCGTGCTCTTGTTTTCTTCTGGTAAACACAGGATCCACTTCTCTCCAAAGTAATACTTGTAAAGCACTACGAGATCACAGATTTAAAACAAAACTCCAGAGAGACCTTGGAAATGTGTGACAGGCTTGGGCTCTGCTCTGCCCCTAAAGACCCTTAAAAAAAAAAATAAATCTCAGAACAAACACTGAAATTCTGTGCCTGAAATAATGTCTTATTGTGAAGGAGCAGAGGCAATAGGATGTAGATTCCCAAACACTGATCCTTAGTACTTCTCTAAATAAAACAATTACTAACAGCCTCTTATTTCAGAAGATCAGTCAAGTAATTCAGATGAACTAAGGAATATAGGAGATGTATTAGAAATTCTTATGCTGTATATGTATAAACATGTGCCCATCTCCTAATTTAAGGGCTTTAGTTCTGTTGAAAATGAACTTGCAGTCTCTAGGACAAACTGTCCTTCACTTCATCTAAAGCCCTGCCATTAAATTCAAAGGCAGGGAGGCTGATCTTTAATGGCATTCATCTATTTATATCTCACTTCTTAAATAACTGTAGAAATCTCTTTTCAGTGTGAACAGACTACAGAATATTTGTAAATGCATGCTGGCAATACAATGCCCAGTTTTGTTCTGTGCTTTCTAGAAGTGCCATCCTCTCAGGTGGAATTACCAGGATTAATTTAAGGACCATTAAAGGACAAAGCCCTTCTTAAAAATGGAACCAGACCAATTTATCTCCTGGTTGCCAAGAAATGCATTTAGGAAAAAATCAGCTACTTTGCATTTTGAACATGAGATAATTTAGTAATGTCAACATGCAGCAAAATGGACTCGAGTGTTAAAGTGACTCTGCCAGGGTGTAATTAAGGCTCATGTCTTGAAGGTTATGAAGCAGACATACCTGTGCTCCACTGGGGTTGACTCCACTATGCTGGCTAATTATTTTTTTAGGAATAATGGCAAACCATGTCAGACATCTTGCTGCTGATTTAATAACATTAAGCTTCTAGGAGACAACGTCTACCTTTCAGTTAAATCTGAAATAGCAAACAGGGCATTTAAAGCAGGGACAGAAAAATTCTGGCTGTTCCCCTTTCCTCACACAAATACCTCAAAGCACATCACAATCCACAAAACATCACAGAATCAATTTGAAGAAGTTTAAATGCACATCCAGACAGGAAAACATAATGAAAATGGCACAGATCTTTTACTAAATTTACCAGGTTTTATTTGAACTGTCCTGGAGGCTTTTTGCTTGGGTTTATTATTCATTGTTTAAATTCTTTGGGGAAGTTTTTCCCAATTGCTGTAATCATCTGTGTTAGCTCTTCCATTCCCACTAAACCCTTTCTAATACAGCTTGATCAGACTCAAGGAAAGCAATTCAACTGCTGCTCTGCACAGAAGCAACACAAGAGAGTAAAATAGTTCCCTTTTCTGCATTTCTGAAAATAGCCTTCTATTTAACTGCTGAAAGTTATCCATCTGAAAGGTTATCCATTATCTTCTTACAGGAACTTCTGGATTTTTTTTCATGAGGGTCTGGAAAGAATTTAAAAACTATATCAGTGTTGTATCCATGTGGGGAGTTACAAAGATTCTCTCAAATATGCTTTGATGCAGCTTTAACACCTAATTTCATTTCTTTCATGATGTCAAAACACCAACATAAACTGGTTTCCTCATTTCATCCACCCCTCTTCAGCATTCGTTTCCTCTGTACATTTTAATATCTTTTTGTTCATGCTGTATCTTCACTGTTAAAAGATTGAATGAGATGCAATAATAAATCTTAGGACACATTTCTGGAATTGTTTGTCACATAAGCAGTTGACTGTTCTAATGTTTCAAGGGGTTTTTTTCAGGTTAAAAAGTAATTACAAAACTGAAGAAAAATTAGCTCTCTCCTGACAATTCGCTTGCTCTATCAGCTTACAATAGACATTGGAAAATCCAAATTTATTATCTGAACTAGTGAACCATAACAAAAAAAATCTACTAGGACAGAAAGGCATGGTTTTCATACTAGCTATAATTTTCCAATAAAAATCTTACAGCCCAGTAAAGATTAGATCTGGTTGGAAACGGGAATTTTCCCCATCATCATCATCTTTTTTTTTTTTTTTTTTTTAATTAAGATATGAACTTTTCACCCAAACCCCAACCATTCAATTTTCAACAGAGAGGACCTTGATGATGCTGCTGGGAAGGCTGACAAGAGCTGAAATTTTCCATTGGATACAGACAAGATTTTGTCAAAAAGGAAGTGTTATTTAATAGTTCAAAGAATTCCATCTAGTTTAGCTTATCTGTTGTTTTTCAATTTTTTTGGTTTATTTCAGCTCTGTCATTTTTTGACACACCAACACCCAGCCCTGCCTTTGTTCCTTATTCCCTGCCACTCTTGATTTGGGTATATTTGAAATAATTTCTTGTTTATCTTTCCATCTTCAGTTGTTTGCTCTTCAAATTCCCTTCTTAGTCTTGCTTGACTTTTTCCAGTAATGGTTTGTTCTTTCTGTAGGATCCATTCGGGCAGGATTTCCATTTTCTCTGTTTGGCTTGGATAACCCCTTAAACTGTACCAGCAGACCAAAAATCTGTGCTGCTGATTGAGCAATTAAGATTCTTTAGGCACGTTAATGAAAGGACACTGACAAGTGACTGAGCTATATATAATCATGGCCTTTTAGAACACCAGAAAATAAATTCACTAATACCAGGTCTTTTAGACCCCATTAAGAGCACAGTCTGTGAGGCAGCCTGAGCATTTCATCAGGTCGGCCAGGTCTGTGCTGGCTTTTGATGAGCTCCTCATTGCCATACATGAACTTTCCAGATGAGATTCGCTGCCTGATTATTTCCCTGGGGGATGGGAAGAGCACAGCCCTAATTAGCAATCTACTTTGATATGAAATAAATATTAATTGCCTTTTCTAATCTGAAGGTGTCCACAACCCTTGCCTTTTACTATTAACAAGAACCCCCTATTTTTTTTCTTTTCTATTTTTTTTTTTAAATTCTGAGATGTTTGTTTTCCTTTTTACATTTAAATAGGCCTTAAACTTGCTCAGGCAACATCTTGTAATACAGGTTTGGTTTGTGCTATTCTTGCCAAAACACTGGGAGTTTTGATTCAATTTTCTGATTTCTAGAAAAATCTGTGGGATTATATTGCTGAAATATCAGCCACATATAAACAATCATTTAAATTCCTTGCTCAAACAAGTATAGATAATAAATACAATATCCATTTTCATTGTATTTTTAAATACTTATTAAAATATTAAGGAATATGGACTTACCCTTGTAAAAGTATCTGCCTGGAATTAATCTAACAAGTGACTCCTGCTAAATGTTTAAGGGATAAAGCACCATATATAAGGAAGTCAAAGAGGTGGCTCTCCACAAAAGCAATTAGAAGTTATCAATGCAGAGGAATGATTAATAATAAGGTTGGAAAACAAGGCATGGGAATCCTGAGTGTGAGGAACGGGGGTGGAAGCAGAGAAACAGAGAGGAAATGAGAATTCTCCTTTCCAGTCAGTGCTGGATTTTCCTCAAGCAAACCTTCTTTATTCTGCACCACATTTTCCTTTGAAAAAACAGCAAAGCAGTTTTCTTACAAACATCCACAGGAATCATCTTCCTGTAAGAAACCTCAGGAATACAATGTAATTTTTACAGCTTTTCCTCTTCAGTAAGAGAGCAATGGCAACCTGGCAGAAATAAGAGGCAGGCATGAAAGCCTAGCCAGGATTTTTTTCTTATTATCACACCATCGCATCTGAAATAATTCCAGGATTCCAGCCAAGCTCTTTGACACAAGTATTTGTAATGTTGAGCTGAAATACCAACCCAAAATGCAGCCAAGCACTGTTTGCTAAGACAGAAATCCTCCTGCAGGGTTTCTAGATTTATGTGTCTTCAGGAGATGGGGGGAAAAAAAAAGAAATCACAAAGTTTTTCTGAACTGATACAGCTTCAGGATTAAGGGTGATCTGTAGACAAAACATTTTGCAAGGCTTTTTTATCCCTGCCATGGGAAACATTTCACTTGAATGTTCTATTTCTGGAGCAACGGGGGATTTTTAAGTTTGCTAAAACAACTGAACACATTCTTCAAAACAATACAGTGGGTCTTTCTTGTGAGAGCAAAGCTAATCAAACACACATCCTGTGCTATTGATGTCAGCCAGCTGCTCATGGCACTACTGGAGTCTCTGCTTTTAGGCCAACAGGAGTATTATGGACTGTTTCCTCCATCTGTTCTCAAAGCAAATGCCAAGATGGTCAAGGTGTCAGAACATCCCACTGAAAACTACATCAAAGGAGTGACCTGAGCTGCTGTGCCAGGACTGGAGTCTTTGCAGAAGCAAAATCTATAGAGATAAATATGACAGCAAATCTAGAGAATATTTATAAGATAATTCAACAGGAACAGCCCTGGATGGGCTTTGAGGGCTCCAAAAGCCCAAAATACCAAAAGGTGTAGTTAAGGAAATATACAGTGTGGTCCTACATGGCTGCAGCCACCTCTTTGTAACCTGAGAATAAAGAGTTCCTTAACACAGAAAGAGAGGAGAAAGCTGGAAGGAAAGGTATTTACAGGATGGGTAAGTGAGGTGACCCAGGCTCTGAGAGGCTGGAAAAAGGAAACAGGAGAGAAATGGGAAAGGAGGGGGTGATTGACATGGACACAGTGCAAGGAAGTAAGGAAGGTGTTGGCAAAGAACACGCTTTGGTGGAAGCAAAACCACTTCCCACAAAACGGAGTGTGGGGTTTGGGTAAATCTCCCTTGGGAGCTGCATCATTTTTCTACAGACTGGAAGGAATGGTACTTAAATAAGAGCAAGTACCTGGCAGACAGAAGCCAGATAAGGAGCTCAGATATCCTTGGTCTCTGAGCTCCTCTCAGCTGTGGGATCTCAGCTGCCTGGAGACATCAGAGCAGGAGTGCAGAGGGCTCTGCAGGCAGAGCTCAGCTCAGCTTGAGGTCACCTCTAGGAAATGGGAGCTGAGCACGTCCTGGCTGAGGTTTGCTCCTGGGGAGCCCAGCCAGCACAGGCAAAGCCCTCAGAGCCCATCACACCCTCCTTAAAATCCAGATGTTTACTTCAGCTGCCTGCTAGACATGTCTGAGGCTAAGCCAGCACTCCCAAGCAGGATTTCACTGCCATGGGAAGGGGCACCTGAAGGACAGGGGGCAGCTAAGGAGGAGAAGAGCAGCTGCCTTTGGCAAAAGCAGACACCACCACGTCACTCCCACTCCACCAGAGATGGCAAAACCAGCAAATCCAAATGTGTAGGACTGTCCATCTCTCCCACCTACCTTCCTTTCCCTCCCTGTGCTGTAGCAGGAGGATCCAGTCCCTGACACCTCATCAGGGGTAGCAAAATTCAATTTTATCAGTGCTGCCAGAAGACCTGGATGAATTCTGGCCTGCTGTGCCCAAAAAAGAGTTTAAACTTGTTACAAATTCTAGGCAAGCCTCGAAGTTATCAGTGAGATTTTTTTCTACAGCAACAGTCAGAAAAGCCTGTGGATTCCAAGCTTCCATTTCCATGTAAAGCACCACATCTCCCTGCCTGACCAACCAGGCTATTATGATTTGTGTATTAAAGCCTTGTGTTTTCCACCTATCGAGTGCATAAACAACAGTTTAACCTTTATCCCAAGGCATGTACACCCCTTTACTCCCAGAAAAATGAATTCATGTTTAGCAGTCAAATCAGTATCAACCTGACCTTTAAACACATCAGTGTTTCTTGGAAAAATATTATGGCTGGGATGCCTGCTGTGGTAAACAATATTAGCTGCTCCAACCCATGGCTGAGCCATGCTGTGAGGAGCCTTATCAAAATAAGGGGGTGAAAACCAGCAGGGACTGCAGATCTTCTGACAAACTCCACAGGATATGAAGAACAATGTAAATGTAACAGTACTGGCAGATATATTTCTATATTACTGTTCCAGAGATAACAGCTAAGGTGAATCATTTCCCACCACCTACAGCACTGAATTATTTCAAATTCTGAAGGGACCATATTTATTTCATTGGTAGGTAGCAATTTACTTAGCTGAAGATCATTATATTTATGTGTCTGTGAAATCCTCACAATAATTATATATTTGAGCTGTCTCAGAAGTGCTATATATATTCTCATTAGTCATGTACTTCCAAGGATATTATCATTTTTTTTTCCTTCAACAACCTTTGCAATCCGAGTGTGAAGTACTGCACTGCACATGAACCTCAATTCTTACAGTTTTCCTAAACTCCAGTTTAATCAAACAGCAGGGTGGCCCATATTCAAATGCAAATGCTAAGCGTGCTATGAAATATCTTCATTCCCTTAAATGACTGCACTGTGGAGCTTATTTAAAACAGACCACACTGTGCAACAAAACAGAGGAGGACATGGGAAAAAAGTCCCCTGTTTGATATTACTTTTGCCAGACTTCTCCAAAAAAGGTCATGAAAATGTTTAGAGCAGGGTAAGGAGATCAAGGCGAGGGGGTTTCTGTCGTTCCAGTCCTGTCGGTGCCAAGCAGTCAATTACACCCCGTGGGTGGAGAGAGGTCCATTTGTTTTCTTCAATGCACTTCACAAGTCTCATGTGAAAAATATTTTGAAAACACAAAACGTTGCAAGGCTCTAAATGCAAATGGCAGCCCATGGAGCCAGAGATTAATAACCCAAGGAGGATCAGTTCACACTGACATTAACTTACAGCCCTCAGACCTGCAGGAGAAGATCATGCTGTCCTTCACAGCAGCTTGTGACCCTCCTCAGTGTTCCTGCAGGATCACCAGCTCAGTTTTTCCCTCTCCTTTTGAATGCAAAACAGAGATGAGGTGCCAGGCTGGCACCCCTGGAGATGGATGCTGGTGGTTAATGTAAACACTCCACCCTTCTGCAGAAAGGTTGAGCCAAGGAAATCCAAGAGCTTTAAAAATATTAATCCCTCACATCACTCCTGGCATTCTGTCCAGGTTCTTATTTATTTGAACACCTTCCACAAGCAATAAGGAAATGGCCTCAGTTGTATTTTCTATTACCATTCTTGCCAAAATCAGAGATATTTCAGTTTCTTTCTCCTTTTTGAAAATAACTGAGTACAAAAAGATTTAATGTTGAACTTGTTTTGATACACCAGGTCACATCAATTACTCACTAGCCTTAGACCTGCCAAAATGACAAATTACAGCTAAAATCAACAAGCAGCATAGGTAGAAGACTTGCCATTGCATCTCATGGGTGTAGTGCAGTAACAAATCAGCCACAGCCACTGTAACACTGTGACAGTCCAGCAGCAATGCACTGCAACTACCAAAATCTGCAAAGAAAAGGGCAGAGGCTAAATTCTGTTTCAGGCTGTGCAGCCACGGGTTGAAACAAAGAGAAATAGTTCTCACTCTTTTCGGTTTGGAAAATTGAGCAGTGAGGGAGATGCTGAAGAATATCAGTTCCTCCTATCATCAACCTATTTCTGCAGTAACCTTCACTCTTCCCTTTGGCAAGTACCTTTGTGCAAGTGTTTGCCATGAAAATTAAACCCCCATCCTCTTTTTAAAAGAAATGTTTCAGTTCAGATCACTGAAGAATCGATTAAAAATCAGAAGTACAAAGTTTCCTGGAAAGCACCTGCACAGTAAATGAAAATCAAGCAGTAACTGACTTTGAGGAGCTCCCTGCACCTCTCACCCTACACATTTATCTATAGCTATGCTACAAACCCATGACACTCTTGACTTTGCTGAGGCTGCTTCCAAGTAGTGCAGTTACACATAGGATCTACCATTTCTCTTCAGGTGAGCACCTGAAGGTAGAAATCTACCTATAGAAATAGAAATTTATTTATTTATTTATTTAGACACTCCATGGTTATGGAAGCAAGCATTGAGCAAATGTAAATAAGCTTGGCTTGGGAAACAGACAGACTCACTGTGAAACCCCCCACAGCAAATTAATCAGCCTAAAAGACTCTCACAGTTTGAAACTGGGCTTCCTAATCTATATGGCTGCCACATTTAGCTTATGATGATATAAAATAAACATCACACCTTTAAACTTTTCCTAGGGCTGATAAATCAGCAAGGAGGGGATGACTCTCACGAGAGGATCGTGCCTGTGGTTAGCAGAGTCCCACAGATACACAAGAGATGCAATTATGCTGGAGTAGCCAATTCTAGAGCTCTGACATGGCTTATTATTTGACTAGCAAACAAGGAATTTCTTCAACTTAATTGCAGCCTAGCTATTCTAATGCTGATCTTTTTCATCCTTCTTTTCCTTTAACTACGGCCTTCATAGAATTTTGTTTTATTTTAATTCTTTGGTTGTTGATGTGCCCATTTTTGGATCTGTTTTGTACCTGCTACGAATATGCACAGCTTCTGAATAAGTGTAGTTGCTGGTAAGATTCACCCCCATCACAGCTCACTTGTTAGAAATTTGTGATTCAGAGTAAAGGAATTTGCAGCATTAATTTCAGCCATGCACTGTTAGAGGTTCTTAACTGTGGCAGTGAAATGCTTCTGAAATGTATGGAATCACTGACACTCCTGGTGCAATGTTTACCTTTGGATGCATCAGATGATATTGTGCCTTGTACCACAGTGTATGTAAGTGTGATAAGGAATTTATAACTACAGGAGGCAGCACTAAATCTGCATCAGGAATTATCCTCATGATCTGTGTGTGAGGGGAGCTGGGCTCTGACAGGGGTGACAATCCGAGGAGCTGCAGGTGCTGACCACCACCTCAGCCACACACCAAGGACACAAACTTGTCCTGCCTGAAACCATTTCCATCCCCCTGCCAGGTAACCCCTCCATCACCCTACACACAAGGAACAAATGATTTTCACTAATTAACAAACAGCCTTGGCACAGGGCCCGGGCCCCGACTGCTCCGGTACCGGCTGGAAGGAGCACGGCAGAGCAACTGCTTTGGCAGGTTTGGGACTTGAAAGGTCAAGTAATTACCAGCCCTTCGGAAGCATAAACTGCCTTTAAAGCCAGCAGAGCAAGCAAAAACTATTAGGAGATTCATCCAACATTTATCTTTTAACTTGTTATCTCTGATACACAAACTCATTCTTATACTGTTTGCATTGCAGTGCATAAAATATTAAAAGTAAAAGGCTTAGGGACTTCTGAGGGGAAAAAAGAGAGCAAAACTATTTTAGATTCAGAAACATTTCATCAATATGTAGTGTATTTGCATACTGGAATCAGAGAGTCCTGATTATGCATGTTTATTGATTTTGGCTTTGTTTTGATTAATGATAAAACTATGATCCTTCTTGTAAGGTAGCAGGGCTTGAGGGAGCTCAGTGCAATACAAATGTTTTGTATTTTAAGAAATCCTATTTATGCAAATAAGAGCACATTCACATGCATTTTGCTCAAGCATGGTTGTAACAAAGCTCTCCAAACATTCTCTTTTATACTCTGGATAATTTGGGGAGGCATGTTTAATACAAAAATGCTGCATAACAATTACTTTTTTCTTCATTATGAATGGCTCCCATTATATCACCTTGGACAAAAGAACAAGCTTCAATTCCCACTGAGCCTAATTTATTATCACAGCCAAAGATATTGTTTTGTGTCAGAGTGAATGCAATATTTCTAGAAATGGACTGCAAAAATCCTGCTGGGGGAAGTTCAAGGGGACTAGGGAGAAGTGAGAAACAAAAAACAATCTGGAGCTGGCTGGAAAAGTTTTTGCATTTCTGGAAAAGCAATGTTGGCATGTTTGCCTCCAGTCCAGAAAGGGGGAGAGAGGTTTCCACCAGACAAAGCAGCTGTAGATCCTCATTATCAGAGTGCAAGGAAAATGTGAGGACAGACTCCCAATGTGTCATGTCCTAAGGACATCAAGAGTGGTGACAGATTCTATTCCTGACTTAGTTACCAGCATTTAGACCATCCACTGGGCAGTGGACTGAAATGATTCTGAATTTATCCAACCAGACATCTGCACATCAAGATAAATAAAATTATCAGTTGGCCTGTGTTCTGACACACGAATTATCTCACAAATCTCAGCAGGATCTTTGCCTCTATGACAGCTGCCATATTGGCCTCCGATATCTGCTTTGGCAGCAAGGTCAGAATCTGGAGTCTGAACAGAAGAGCAACCTGAGAGTAAGTGACAGAGTGGAGGTGAGGAAAATCCTCCTCTTTAAGTTATAATTCCCAAACACTCTTTTTTGACAACTTAGTAGTCCAAAGCTGTGTTGTAGAAGAAGGATATAGAACAAAAGTGTCCACATCTGCAAGCAAGGCTGACCCACCTGCTGAGAGACCCTCCGACAGCTTCTTTTTGAAGGACAGTGGGGTTTGTTTGCCTTCTGTGGACTGTGGGGGCTGGGGACAACAGAACACCAAGAGAACACCAATGGAACACCAATGGAACACCAAGAGAACACCAAGAGAACACCAATGGAACACCAATGGAAGACCAAGAGAACACCAAGAGAACACCAATGGAACACCAAGAGAATACCAAGAGAACACCAAGAGAACACCACCCTTCCCATCATCCTCTGCTGACTCTGAGCATTTGCTTCCACAGCAGTTCAGAGCTGCTCCATGCTGCAGGAAATCTGGTTTAATCCCTTCTCCAGGTGCCCCTCTGTATTTGGAGAGAGACCACGTCAAGCTCAGAGGGAAGAGGAAGGATCAGCTGCACAGCAAGGAAAGGTCAGGCTGCCTCACCGCCATTCCTGCACCTGGACTGCATTTCTCTTGGAAATTTGGGCTCTTAATGTCTTCACTGGTTAATAACCCCTCTTCTACTTCAAGGACTTTGTTACACGAAAGAGATGAAATGTTCACCCTGCTCTTCCAGCTCCAGCTGCTGGGAACTTTTCTCCAGTTTCAGAAGAAATGGCATAGCCCACGGAAAGCCTTTGCTGACGAGTGCTGACGGAATGCAGCATTCCCAGGCTGCAGGGCTCCACAGGGATCCCCTCTGGAATTGCTCAGGTCAGGAATAAGAGTCAGGACAGACTGGGGAGATCCCTGCTATTTCCTGAACACAGCCCTCCCTCGGCAGGGAGCTCAGGGCACAGGAACTGCTGCTTCCCGCCCAGGTGCTCTGCAAGAAGGGATCAGCCAAGCCATGAGGGCACACACACATTTCTGCCTCCAAAAAAACAAGTTTCATTTGTTTTCCAACTCACTTGAAAAGGCAAATATGGTTTGAAATTTCAAATTTTGTAAGGAATTATTTAACCCAAAGGCTAAAGCTGTTTGATATTTAAGACTGAATTTAGCTTGAAGCATAAAGAAAACTCTAGCATAAATTAGCACATATTGAAAACTTGATGCTAGAGAAATAAAAAAGCTGGTTTAAATCCAAGTAGTAAACCAAAAAACCAATTTTGTGAATTTGCTGGATACTGTCAGTGATTAAATAAGTAATTGTAATCAGATTATAGGCTCTCTGAGACAAAATAAAATAAATAAGTATTGAAAAACCTTTGAACTTTGTAAGCATCAAACCCCATGAGATATCTCTATTTATGCTGGAATCAAGTTGTTGCATTTCTCTGACACAATCTGAGAGCTCACTGGTATCAGTATAAATCTGATAATTCAACTCCCAACTGTAGCTCTTACACTGATGTAACACATATTAAAACCAAGCCGTTCAACACATCTGCCCTCCTATGGAACCAAGCTGCATTGCAGGTCACAAAAGAGTTGGAAGATCAAATGTTAATTCTCATCTCAATGATAGCACATTTAATTCAGAATGAAAATTAACATGCCACATGCACTGCAAATCTTCATAGCAATGATGTAAAGCTGGAAGTGTGGAGATTAACACCAGGAACAAAGACAGGATTAGGCATATTTGATGGAAAATATTGTGCTTCTGCATCAACAGTCTTCCCCTCCAGTCTTCTTTCTTTTTTAAGTCTTTAAACCTGGTGCTTAACCATGAAATATTCCACAATATGTTGGTCAGGCTGGGTTTTAATTTCAACTCAACTGAAGAAGCATTGTTTAAAAGAATCACTATATCCCAGGGGAATCAGGAAATTACACTTCATTTATTGGGTTTGCCTTTCCCATAAGTAGACAGAGCCATACAGCATCTGATTTCCCTGTGAGGGGAGACACAGCCTGAAAAAGAGCCCTGCCAATGAGCCACTGGGCCATTGATTAATTAAGCAATGAGATGAGGAGGGTCACTTAGGGTCATTAATGCATGCCTACAAAGCCATTGGAGTGTCTGGTTAATACCATAGGGCCTGAGCCCACAACAGTTTACATCTGGGCACAGGACTTGACACTTGTGCTGCTCTGTTTGCATATTCACATTGCCACTTGTAGGTGCTGGAATGCACTGGGCAGTCTAAACACAACCTTCCTTTTGGGGGGTGAGAGAGGGACAGGAGACCTTCATTTTAAATCTGTTTTCATAGAATTGTTTCAGTAACAAAATCTGTCATTCCATAGACTATTGAAAAGGATCACAGGCATACATACTCGTTGCTATTAGAGTAGTGCTCTGTGAGAACTATTTCTTCAAATCCCACAGCAAGGAATTAAAAGAAAAGGAATTCAAATTCCTAAGATTCTCCTGATTTTCTGAACTGGTTCAGGCAACCTGGAAAACCACCACCCTCTACCTGGTCTGCCAGAGCTGCTGCATTTTGTTTGCAGCAGTTAACCACTGGCCTTGTGAGAAAGCCCAGGGTTTTCCCTGGTTCAGGGGGCTCGGCACTCACCTGTGAGGAGGCATTCCTGAATTCCTGAGTTCCAGTCCTCACAATCCCAAAGGTCTCCTCTGAGCACTTCTTTCGTTCTGTTTGAATTAAATTTACCTGTTTCAAACTACCTTTTTTTTCTGTACATCACATTTCAAAAATGACAATTTGAAATACTTCACTTTCAGGTGAATATACTGAAGAATAACAAGCTTGACCAGACAAGAGGTAGCATGATCTTCATAAAAGCAGTTGAACAAATCATAAATTGGGTTTTACTGGTTCACTCACATCTACTATGGCTAAACACCCAATTTAAGGTCAGTTATGATTGCTTCCCTGTTGAATGGACTTCCCTTTAATTAGATAATCTACAGACAATGTTTTATCAGCTAGTTATTTTTACTACTTTGTTGGGGAAGCAGGAATAAACCAAGAAATTTGGGATGAAGCAGCTCTGTACAGTTCTTTCCCAGTCCAGAGTGGAATGGATCTCTGTCCTTGCCATCTACTGCTCTTTAGATAAGGTTGTAAGGTTGCAGCAGCAGGAGAGTCTTAAGGAAAATTATTATTATTATTATTATTATTATTATTAATAATAATAATAATAATAATAGTAATAAAGTTTGTGTACTGTGGCTTGAAGATAGAGATGGCTAAGAAGTTTCTACTTAATGTCAGAAATTTCTTTTTTTGCCAACCAGCGTGGCCAGTGTATCAACATAAACACTTCCATTAGATAGAGGCCTGTCTGTACTCTTGGTTCAACATCAGCACCACACAGTTATACCAGTATTTCCCTCAGTTAGGGAACTATTACACCTGTAAAAGAGTATTTAAAGAAGCTTAATATCATCCACACATGAACTATATCACTGTAAATAAATGGGCTTCAGCTTTGGGTTTAGTCAGAGCTGGGACAGAATTGTCACTGTGTAACTGGGCAGCACAGGGAAGGAAATGGACTCACCTCCAGTGCCATATCCACACCAAGTTTCTTCACTCTGACCTTGAGAGTACAAGCTAAGGAACAACATTTCAGCTACATGGAGTGATTAGATTATGAATACAGTGATTAGATTAACAGCAGATGACTTGGAAGTCAAACTGCTGCATCCCCACTGAATTACCAGCTCCAGCAGCAGCAGAAGTCCCCTTTCCAGGGCTCCCCACAGCCCCAGCTTTAAGGACTTCTCTAAGTCTTTAGACACCAAGTAAACAAAAGACAACATTTCCATTTTGCCTCCTATTGTACCAAAGCCAGTGTGCTCTCCTAGAACACCAGGGTCTCGACTGTAACAGCATTTCATTGGTCACAACGCCTCACAAATGACACAGCTATAAAAGGTGACATCCAGCTTACCAGGGGCATCAGGGGCTGAGCAGCAGCAGCTTTGAGGGAGTCCATGTCCTCACATCTCCTTATTAGCAAGCAGGGCAGAAAGAAGCCAAAGAAAACCAAGTTTAAAGCAGTGAACGTAACACTGCAGACACAGGCACAAGACTGTCACCCAGCACAGCTCCAGCAGCCACCTGAGAACCAAGGGGCTTCAGCTGGGCATGGAAACTTCAGTGGCAAAGTTGAAACTCTTCAGGTCAGCTCTGTTAAACACGGACTCACAGAATATCCTGAGTGGGAAGGTCCCACAGGGATCATCAGTCCAGCCCCTGGCCCTGCACAGACACCCCAACAATCCCACCCCATGCTGAAAGCGTTATCCAAACCCTCCTGGAGCCCCCCTGGGGCTGTGCCCATTCCCTGGGGAGCCTGTTCAGCCCTCTGGTTTAACTTTTTATAATTGATTTCATTTCAGTTCTGTGAATTTAAGTAACACACTAAAAACATTTTTACATTAACACAAAACATATTTCCTAAAAATGCTGCATAGGCAGTCCCAACATTGATGCAGGCCCAGGAAAAGAAACAGAGGGTACAAATACTCCTTGGAAAGGATTAGAGGATGAAGGCTGTTGTTTCTGTAAAGAGGGTGTTTGGGTTTGATTTTTTAAAATATAACAATGTACAAAGTAAGTCCATCCTTATCAGCAGCACTTAGAACAGTATTTGGCTGATTTAACCCACAGTATGATCATTCTGCTGAGCCTACCTACAACCATCTGATCCCGAAGAACTCCCAGCCAAGAGCACTGTCCTGCACTGACCTGAAAATTTCAGGGGAGTTATCAGCCTTATTTCAATTTCTTCCATTCCCAAAGAAACAAACAAAAGGAAATATATGTTCAAAAATGTTTTAACTCAACAGGACCTTCCTCACAGAGACATTATCTTCACAAGAGTAAACAAACTGATGGTTTCTATCCAAAGTACACAAATTTATCTGAGGAATTCATTATTCATTTCCAAATTCACTGTATTGTGTCTCCTGTTATTTACCCAAGAAACACTGGCAGAGCATGAGATGTGTGGGAATCACCTGTTTTATTCAACCCACCACAGTTTATTTCAGTTTATAAGTGTTTCATGATCTCTTCAGTCTCTCCTCTGCAATCTTTATTACAATATAGCTGAAAATATGTATTAATCCACAGGTACTTTTCTTTCTTTTTTTAAAGTCACATTTTAACCAAAAATGGGAAGAAAAAAAAAGAAAAAGAGGGGGGGAAAAATAAATCTGGAGTGTTTCTATTGGTGTCTTAAGGCATAACAAACTCCAGCAATTTATTTCACCACATCCAGTTGTAATGCTAAACCACAGATAAACATTACTAATGGAACAAGAATGTGTTCCTTCCTTCTGATGGAGGTCCAGAATTGCCCTTTGGAGTTTGCCAAACAGCATGGGGCACTTCATTCACCATGTGATTGGCACACACTTCAGTTCTGAATCAGTCTGGGGATGAAACTGTTGGCTAAAGCTCTGGAAATTCTGACTCTGGAGCTGTCAGGCAGGCTGTCTTTACTTTGAGAAAATGCAATTCTTTTTAATAGCACTATGTTACTTGGCTTTTTATTTGGTTTTACATTGTTCATTGATGTTTTGGATTTTGATGTATTGTGTAGCACCCCAAGAAATCTAACAGGGGGGACTTCATTTAAAAAATGAGTTTATTATTTCAACATGTGCTAATAAACATGCTACATGTTTGGGGAATCTAATCCCATCTATTTTGATGGCACACAAAAAGGCCTTCAGCCACTGCATGCTGATAGCAAAAAATGCATCTGTTCACTGAAAGGCAGAAATGTCATTTCTTAACTGAGCTCATGTTCAAGGCAGCTCTTACAATGCAGGGAATTCTAAGGGTCAAGGGTTTATTTTTCCATTTATCTTGTAAAAAAGGGAAATTATCTCATAAACTTATGATTGATTTTTTTTTTTTAGTCAACATTATTTTGCATAGCAACAAGCTTATTTGTAGGATATTTTAAGACACATAGCTTAGCTTATTATTTTATTGATATTACTGGAAATGATCTAGAAGAGGAAAACACATCATCTGGAGGTCTGACTCTAGGTGTGACTCAACTGCCTGCCACATCCTAACATCAGTGAATATTCAGGGAACAGAGTGCTTGGAGGATTGGGTTTGAATTCTCTTCCTTGGGGACATGTAACTATAAAATCACGAGTTCTTTAAGATCCAGTCCACCCCAAACTCGAACCTCCACACAGCCTTTCACTTCAGCTCGTTTTTTTCCCCCCTTACAGCCATGAACCAAATTTTTGACTGCACAAATGTTGTTCACAACACTCTTTCTATTTTCACTTCTACAACTTCTGTGCTATAACCAAACAGGACACTTGTTTTGCACAGCAATCTAATGCACAGCTTCTTTTTTATCTACTTTCTCTAATGGCTGGTCACCTGCCTTCTCAGCCATGAAATCTTTCCGAAATGTTTCACTCTTGCCTGAACACACAGGGGTTTGGCTCCCTGCTGTGGTAATCCCTCAAGGATCCAGGTCCATTATGCTCCTGTGTCAGTACAGGTGCTGTCAGCTGCCTGAGGTACAGCCCTGCCACTGATTCAGAAGCTGAAGGAGCTTTTGTATCAAGATGAGGGTCAACCAGTATCAGGTAACACAAGCACAATCCCTATCTGTGTTCTCCTAGCAGACGTATGTCTAAAAATATGCACAATCTTGTTTTTCCTTATAATGCTCCTCTTTAAAGCTTTTCTAGAAATGTGTTTTCAGAGTAATGTAAGGTAATGAATTCTCAACCGTGCTGCCGCGTGCACTTTACTCAAATGTTTATTCCTCCACCGTTGTTTTAGGTAGTGAACAGCTCACATTTGCTCGGTGGGTGTTCCAGAGGTGTTCTGCTGATTAAGATGTCTTGGATGGCTTCAGGGCTTTCTCATCCTCAGTAGCTGGTTCGCTGGGGCTTTCTTTGTGGTCGCTGCAGCTCTGGGTGTGGTGTTTGGGGTAGCGCCTGTGAGACTGCTCCTCGTTTCCAGGGCCCTGACCCGACACAAACGTGCTCTGGTAGACGGTGACGAAGCCTTCGGTGCTGCTCCGGCCTGGCGCACGAGCCCACTCGAAGAAGTTATGGGAGTTCTGTCTCTGCTTCTCTGGATCCAGCTTCCTCACACCCATGCCCTACGGGAAAAAGAAGGAAGCTAAAATTCATGCAACCATATGACTTCCAGTCACAGCTTCACAGATGAATCTTGTAACAGTCACTACCCCACTGGGAAGTGAACGAAGCTGTTACCACAGTGATTGCAAGAACTCACGGTCGACCTTTAGCAAGTTAAAAATAATATTGTCAGACTTGCCTGTATGAACATTTTTGGTTGCATATATAATGGGAAATCTGCTGACCCTTCACCCCTCAGAGCTAATAAACCACTTTTACTTTGCATTTCTGTAGCACACCAGCTACTCAAGGCTATTTAGCTACACTCGGCTAAATTAATCTTCAGAGGCACCCAAAGAAATAGGTTAATAATTCTAGGTGTGGTCTGCAATAAAGAAACTGAGACAGACCATGAAATCTGAATCTTCAGTGCTATCCCTTGTGTGTCCAAACACAGAGAGACAGAGCCTGATTTTCACACTCCACAGCTCGCAGGAAATTTAGCTGGAATTATGGTTGATCAGTATCTCTAAAACAATGAGACACTGCCCAAAGTGCACAGAAATTGAGGTTACTCAGTGAATAATGAATTTCAAAAAGTCTAGGCCTGGCAGAGCCCAAAATCAGACAAACTCCCTATATCACAATTCACTGCTTTCTCCTTTACTCATTCTCCTGAGAAATGCACTATTTCTTTTGCTGCCTGGAATAATATCAACAATCTAAGGGGAATGGAAGAACATGAAACTGTTGCCCACAGAGAAAAGCCGAAAAAAATTTTAATTCTAGTCAAAGTTGTGGCTTCTGCAGCATACATTTAAACAGGTGTACTGTAAAGAATTCAAAGAATGCATTCTTGAGATATATTGTGGGTATCCTATGGATTTTGCTTAAATTTATGATAAAGATGAGTCTGAACAAAATATCTGGGACTGCAAATTAGAAGTTGCTGAGATATCTACAAAAATTCATTGCAAGGCAAATCACTTAGAGCAGACTAACAGGACATTTAACTGGGTACAAAACCAAAACAGGAATATTAGAAAATATCAGAAAATGTCAGAGACCCAAATCACGGCTTTTTGCTTCCCTTTGAATCACACCATTCTCAATGACTGTATGTGCTGCTGCACATCTGTTACAGTCCCAGAGATGTTCCAGCCCTCTACTAATAAAAAGTGTATTTTTCTTTGCTATTTATATTTTTCTCTTCTCACAGTTTTAGCACCTATTTTCTCTCTCTCTTTTTTTTTTTTTTTAATGTTTTTTGCAGGGGACAGAAAAGATGCTCTCTTTAATCTCTTCAGATCTATTGGCAGACCAATAGATCTGAAGTTGCTTGATTTGTCTCAGTGCTGGATACTTACCAGGTCAAAATACTCTACTGCATTGCATATGTCATGTCTGTTGTCATGAGAAGAGAATGGAAAATTGTTGTTTCCTGCTTTCTGCAAAAAAAGAAATTACAGCAAAAAAAAAAAAAAAAAAGAATTTTAAGTTCTGTTGAGTCTATTAGTCTTTGTTCTTATATTGTGAGATTACAGCTGCCTTTGTTCTAGCACAGAAGTCATATTCCTATGTTAAATATTCACCTGCACATGATTTTATAGGGGTAATGTGGACTTTAATTTTTTTTTTCAATAAAACAACCAGGAGGATTTGCTGAATATATACATGATTAATATAAAAGTGTGAATTTTCAAATAAGAAATTATACATTCTGTCTGCAAAGCAGCAAAATTCTAGATATATGTCAGGATTGCCTTGCTTGATTTAGTAGTAGGCCTAGAGCTAATTAAAATAAACTACAAAAGGGACCTCAAAACTGAATTAGTCTGTGATTTATGAACTGAATGTCATGGACACAGCTTGTTGCAGGGGAAGCTGAAGAGGTATTAATTGCTTAGCTAATTTATAATCTCATTCTTTAACATGATGTTCATCCAGTCTCTAAATGAAACCAGAGTTTCAGAAGAAAAAAAAGACAACTGCAAAAAGAGCTATTTTAGAAATACTGAACGTATCTGACTTTTTAAGTGTTATCAGTGCAATATCCCAACTGTGATATTGCACTCCAAACAGAAAAGGAAGTTTTACTGTAACACAGTCTAAAAGAAGTGTTTCAAGAATAGGGGAACCTGAATGAGCTCTAAAGATCAATGTGACTGGAGGCCCGATCACCAGACACAAAATGTGCCTGCACAGGGTCAGCTCCATGGTCCGATCTCAGAATAATTGGTTTACAAGTCAGATTCTCTTCCTTTTTTTTAGGTATATTTACCAGCTGATGAAACCTACCCTTTTCAGGCAGTGGCTAGGGCCAGATGTTCCACAGAAAGGTAGATGCAACATTAACACAGTGTATACTCATGTTACAGTATAATCTTCTTTTCATAGTCCCAAGCTTCTCTTTTAAATATTCCTTCCAAGCCCTTCATTTCTGCCCTTCACTATAGCAAAACCAGTGAAATGAAGCCACTGTAACTGCTGTGCTTATAGAAAATGAAAATAGAAAATGTTCTGTGCCCAAAGCGGGTGGGTAAAGCAAAGCTCGGTGGGATGATAAAATAAGGACATGAAAAGGTGCTTACAACACTGCAACACATTAAATACTTGTGATTTTAAAAAGTACTGTATTTCCTTCCATCACAAAATTTTTCACAAATCCCATATTTAATCAAGCCTTAAAAATATTTGAAATGAGGAGCTTCTAACTTTTTAATGATCAAAAAGAACACTCCTTTGTGTGAATATACTGAATTTCCAACATTCATTGCCAAACAGCAAATTTCCATTAAACCTTCTTACAGGGCTTTACACACAGGCTGTGGGCTGAGATTGATCATAATGTATTCGGTGTCTCAATAATAAAAGAGAAAATCAGCAGTAATACAGCAGGACTCGGAGCAACTAAAATTATGAGTGAGTAACAGGGAAATATGTTTCTTCCGCAGCGCAGGCAGCAATCACTCCATCCCCTGAGGCACAAAGTCTGCCAGCCCGCTGTGACTGCTCCGCTAACGACCCCGAGTGCTGCTCTTACTCACAACTTAGCGAGTGACAACTTGCAAAAGAGCTCCGAAAATCGGCTGTGCTGCACAGGAACTCACCTGCACCCGAGCTTTGTATTGCAGCGGCATTCTGTGTTCCTGGCCTACAGCGGCTACAGAGTTCAGGACATGCTTTAGTGAAGCGCTTGTTACTGATTCCAGCTCGCCCAGCTCCAGTCCATCGTGAGTGAACTAGAAAATAATGAAGATTATGAGCCTTTAAAATAAAAGCCAACTGAAAAATACAAAACAAAACAAAACCAACAAAACCCAAATAACAAATAAATCTGATCAGAAACGTGGGCCAAATGGTATTTTCCCGTTTATTTTTTATTACTTGGATTGCAGCAGCACCTAGTGGCGCCTCCCACACACACAACACAGACCATAAAGACGTTCAAACGTAGATAAAACCAGACAAGAATTTTAGGAATCTTCAAGACAAGAATGTCCAGGAACTTTCTGAAAACTATTTGAACAGCAATAACCACCAAGGAAAACAACGACCTTCTAACCCCCCTCTCCCCAGTGTACTCCTACTGTACTACAAGTTTGAAAGCACAAAACTTTAAACTTTTGGGAACAGCTCAACCCAACATCAGGCCAAAGGTTCAGAGAGTGAGGAGCAGCCTGTGCCAGCAATGTCACAGTGCCCTGGGATGCCAAGATGTCCCAGCCCAGCGTTTCTGATGGGATCACGGTGTCCTCCTGGAGGCGAGAACTGAGGCAAACCTTAGCTGGAGCTCTCCAGAGAGAAGGAAAATCAACCAGGGCTAACTATCAAATAAGAGACCTTCAGCATCGCTGGAAAACTGGAGCGGGGGGGGAATCCAGCCAAGGTTAGTTAACAAGCCAGAAATTTTGCACACTGAATACGTAGGACACTTTCCTCGTAAACCTCAGAAATGGGAAAACTCATTCTTGACTAAAGGACAAAGTCATGCCTAGCATGGTGCTTTTTTGAGATTTTAAGGATCAGGAAGCCCTGTGGGGGACACGGGGGCTCCTGCTCGGCCCTTACCCAGTCGCTACTGTGCCCCCCGCTGTGCTCTGACCCGTCCTTAGCCATGGCTCGATGTCACTGCCACTCCGGTCACTCTGCCGGCGCCACCGCGGTTCCCTGGAGACCCGCTCGGGGAGCGGCCGGGCTGTGGAACCTCCTCCCCTGTGACCTCAGAGCCCCCCTGGCGTTTCAGCGAGATCCACACAACCCGGAGCAGCGCTGCTCCTGCTCGTGTGCTGCAGGGGAGAGGGAAAAAACAGCTCCTCAGAGGATTGAATGTTGAAAACAAATCGGTTCTGCACAATCGCTTCAGTGACACTTTACAGCCTGAATAGGAATGGGTGGGGAAAGGAGAGATGGTTTTGAGGAAAACCCAAAGGAAGTTAGAGAAAGAATTTTTAAGATGTAACTTCCTTCTCTTTTGAAAATGGCTTTCCACATACACGTATCTTAATTGAACACACGCCCAATATTTACAGAAAACCTGGCTGCGTCCTAAGGATTTTTTTGCTTTTGAGTTTAAGTGCTGGCTTGGAAACATCCCAACTATTTAACTGCAGAACACTTGGCCACTGTAGCACAAACCAAGACTTTGCCTCCTTGGCCTTGACAGACTGTAAAGAAGATGACACTTGTGTCCTTTTTGTCTTCAAACTAACAGAGACTAGGATTAGATTGGATATTAGGAAGGAATTGTTCCCTGGGAGGATAAGGAGGTCCTGGCACAGGGTGCCCAGAGAAGCTGCAGCCCATGGCTGGGGTAGAACTGGATGATCTTTAAGTTCCCTTCCAGCCCAAAACATTCTGTGATTCCTTGATCTATGTCTATATGTGTTTGTGTATATATATATATATATATATATATATATATATATATATATATATATATATAAAGATGTATGTGGCTATTGATACAGATATAGATGTAATTTAGGAGGCAGCCAGCATTTGTACTCCCTGACCAGTCATGTACTGCATCTTGCAGTTTAGAGAATGAGGAATACCATCTACACGGAAAATAATAAATATTAAAAATCCCATGGGCACTATTTAGGAATTACTTGCTTACTGAAGCCATCAGACCTTAGCTTTTGTTGAACTCAGTGTACAGACGGCAGGACACTGCAATTTTCAATCCTCTCCCATGCTGAGGTACCCCATCACCAAGTTTACGGTTGTTTCATTAAGGTCCCACTTATCCAGGAAAGTCAAACAAGCCTGGACAGAAGGAAGCTCGGGGGAACCTTCTGGCTCAGCTGTGAATGGCCTCAAACTGTGCCAGGGGAGATCTAGATTGGAGATTCGGGAAAAATTATTCATGGAAAGGGTGGCCAAGAATTGGAAAGGGCTGCCAAGGGAGGTGCTTAAGGAACGACTGGACGTGACACTCCGTGCTTCGGTGTAACTGACAAGGTAGGGATCGCTCGCAGATTAGCCATGTATTTTTCCGACCTCAAAGCCACTCTGACCCCCCTGGGAGCGCAACACCCGCCCCTCACGGAGCCGCCGCCGCCGCCTCCCGCCCCTCACGGCGCCGCCCTCAGAGCCCGCCCTTCCCGCGCCTTCTCGAAAAGTCTCGCGAGAGGCGGCGGTTCCCGGTCGGACGCCCCCGGGAAGCGGCTCCGCTCCCGCCGCCCCTTCCCGGCTCCATTCCCGCTCCATTCCCGGCTCCATTCCCGGACCATTCCCGCTCCATTCCCGGACCATGGAGGAGCCCTGCGGCGCGGGCGCCGCTGCCCCGCTGAGGGGAGACGCCGAGGAGCCCAAGCAGGTGAGCGGCGCTGAGGGGGGGCCGTGCTGGGTGAGGTAGAGGGGCTGAGGGGGGTCGAGCGGTGCCTACAGACACATCCCCTAGTGGTGTTTTAATTGAGCGGTGTTTTTGATCTTCTTTCCAGTTTGTCAGGGCCGGAGTGCTGTAGGGAACACGCTAATTATGATTAAGCGTTAATTGCGAGCAGTGTTGCTGTTGTTATGCCTAAGTGCATTGTATTTACGTAAGTGGTGTCCTGTGGAGCTGTTTTTCCCGCGACGTGTGCTAGTTCAAAGCTTCTCTTCCACGGGTGACAGCTGCGTGTTTGAAAAGAAATAGGCGAGCACGAATCTTATTTAATTTATTATTATTTAGTAATAATAAGCCTGTTTAGCTTTAATGTTGGTGTTAGGGAACACTTGGTGTTAATAACCACCTACTTTTACAAACTTCAGTGGGAGGAGTTGTGTTCGTTTTGGCCTTTCCGACTGACTGTGTGTTGTGTGGGCAGCTGACCTTAGTGGCACTTCATTCTCATGCTTCAGTGTGCCCAGGGGGGCAAGAAGGCCACTGCTACTTACTTGTATCGGCCACAGTGTGGCCGCAGGACCAGGACAGGGGTTGTCCCCCTGTGCTGGGCGCTGCTGAGGTCCAGCCTCGCATTCTGGGCTTGGTTCTTTGGCTCTTGTTTCAGGAAAGACATTGAGGGGCTGGAGTGTGTGCAGGGAAGGAAATGGAGCTGGGGAAGGGTCTGGACCCCCAGGAGCAGCTGAGGGATCTGGGAAGGGTCTGGAGCCCCAGGAGCAGCTGAGGGAGCTGGGAAGGGGCTCAGCCTGGAGAAAAGGAGGCTCGAGTGAGGGGACCTTGTGGCTCTGCACAGCTCCTGCCAGGAGAGGACAGCTAGGGGGGTCGGGCTCTGCTCCAGGGAATAGAGACAAGAGAGGGAATGGCCTCAGGCTGGGCCAGGGGAGCCTCAGGGTGGACACCAGGAAGAATTCCTTCATGGAGGGGGTTGTCAAGCATTGGAACAGGCTGTTTGGGGCAGTGGTGGAGTCCTCATCCCTGGAGGTGTCCAAGGAAAGACTGGATGTGTTGCTCAGTGCTCTGGTCTGGGTGGCAGTGTGGTGGTCCATCACAGATTGGATTTGATAATCTTGGCAGTCTTTTCTAACCTAAATGATTCTGTGATGATTCCTAAAGTGAAGCTTATGCTTGACATGAATTGGAATTGGGATAACTGGAAAACTGTATGTGCTGGGGGAAGGTAATTGACTATAGGACTGGATTTTGCTCACTTAGCCTTAAAAATAACTTATCACAGAGCAAGCCTGATAGTTTTAATTGCCAGCACTTAAGCAGAAGGCTAATTTCTCTCTGGAAACCAGGGCTCGGTGCTGTTCCTCGGAGGCAATGAGGTGAAGAGCTGTGCTGTGGTGAAATACTCCTCAGCCCCTCCTCAGGCAGCCTTTGCCCGTCTGCAGGAGAAAACAGACCTGAAGCTGCCTCCTGCCAACTGGTTACGGGAAAGTGCCAAGCTGGGACCAGCAGGGACGACCATTCTGGGCAACAGCAAAAAAAGTAAACCCTTCTCAAGGTAAATACAGCAGCCCCTATTTTTTTCCAGGCCTTTAAGAACAATTCTGGTTGTGAACTTGGATCCTGTGTCATTTAAAGTAGAAAGAACAAGTTCTACCATAGCAACTCCATATTGCTTTGTCTTAACCATTCTCCCTCTACTTTTTCATCTTGAGTTGTTGCCTTTATGGTCTGATCTTGTCTCAGTAAATGATTGATGATGTTGATTATTTACATAACATACAGAGATGGTTTTGTTGATTTGCTCATGTGCATGTTGACACCTTGCCTCAGACAGTCAGACTGACTTTTTGTTCTTCCCTGGCTGGCCCAGATCAAACTGGACTGCTTCAGCCTTTGATAACAGGTGAAATAGAACATGTGGTTGGTTCCCCTTGGAAACCAATTTATAGCTCTTCTGGATCTTTAGAAACTGCACCTGACTAATGGCAAATGAAATTTCCTATTTATATCAGGATTTCATATTTCTGTCATACTATAGGTGAAATGAGGGGCACACCCAAGAAGCAGTGTTGCTTTTCAGTGTGGATGTTTGCTGAATTTTTGAATGAGTTCAGAGTGTTCATAAACAGGAGGCTCAAATCCTGTGCTGAACAAGCAAATTCACACCAAGTCAGCCAGTCAGTGAAATTTAACAGTTTGTTCAAGGTCTGTGTTTATATCCTCATAATCTCTTTTAGGAGCTGTACTTTTCAGAGCAGAGTAACATATTTTTCAGGGCTTTATGAATGTTTCATGTTTATTTTAGATACTCTGATTGTCAGAGGCTGGCAGTTCAGTCTCTTTCTCTAGTGTCAGTATTAAAAAGCTGATAACGAAAGTATAACTTGCACATCATGTATGTTTTGGATTTTAGTAGTATCTGGATTTGTTTTAAAGAATGATCTGTACATTGAAATATTCCAACTTAAGTAGCTTGTAATTTCCTTAACGAGGGTGGAGGAAGAGACAATGTGTCTGTTACAACATGTAGGGCAGTTCTGGAAAATGTGAATAAGAGGTAAAATTCAATTACAGCTACTAAAGTTAAAGTCTTTAATATGCTTAATGCTTTAAAGAGAAGCTCATTGAAGAACTCTTCTTATTTTCAGTGTTAGAAAGAATCTTTCATTTTGTCTGATTTTTCTTGATTTCCACAAAACTTTAAGTGTTGTAGAATGTCCTGGAATTAGATCTAAGCACTTTCAAAGATATTTATGCAAAACTTGCAGAATATGAAGATGAAATTACTTTGTGAATTTTAGGCCTCATTACACTAGGGGATGTTTAGCTGGGCAATTTTTTTTTTTTTTATTTTATGAAGCCATTCAAAGATTTAATAGATATAAAAGCCAGGTCTGTAATGTCACACTGGAACAGTTTTAACTTGTGTTTTTTTTTTTTAATAGCTTTGGGATGGCCTATGACTTCATTGACTCAGTTGGAAATGATGTGGATGTTGTATCTGATTCAGAGGTAAGGACACATCTTAAATTCTCTCATTCAAATTCTTACATTGCATAAACTTTTATTTTAAGATACTGTGATGGCTTCTGGCATCTTTGTGTCCTTTGGGGAAAAGGGAAGATCCCTTAATGAATCACAGATCGCCAAGTAAGGGAATTGTGATCACTGAATAAGAAATTTAGAGAGAAAAATCATATTTCCTCTGGAGTTCTACAGATAATCTGCAGCTAAGGTGAGCAGTTTAGTGAATGCAGCGCATCAGTCTTGCAAGGTAATTGTCTTGTGTATTTGAAATCAGGTATTTTGATGCAAACTGTTATTCTTAAGATGATTTTTTTTATTATTCTTATCTAGAAGAGAGAACTCCCCTCCAACCTCTCCTTTCCTTAATTTTTTGTCAGTTTGTCAGCTCTTTTGGTGCTGGTAATATCTGTAGAATTCAGATGAGGCTGCTCAGAAGAGGAAACATGCTCATGTTAATATTTGTCAGATTTGTATTCAGATTTAGGTCTCTGTCTGGATTGCTTTGGACACCTGGCAAAGAATTGGTATTCATGCTATGAAAATAAAAGTTTACAATCCAAATCATCCACTTGGATATTTTTGTCTTTTTTGTTGGTACCTGGTCCTGATGATCCAATCAGAGAATGTTTAAGCCATGTGTGTTGTTCCTACTGATGATTTGGTCCCTTTATCACTGTCATTTCTGTTCTCTGCCCTCAGCAAATGCATTTTCTTGTGGGATGGTTTTCAAATCCCTGGCACTGTCAGGTTTTATTTGACCACGTGGGCTGGGGTAGCATTAATTTTCCTCCCAGTGGCTGGTAAGAGACTGCTTTGGGATTGTCTGGAGCACTGGTTGATAATACAGAGATGTGTTTGCTGTTGCTGAGCAGGGCTTACACAGAGCCAAGACTTCTCCTGCTTCTCATCCAGCCCTGCTGGCAGGGGGTGGGAGTGCATAGAAAACTGGGAAGGGACACAGCTGGGACAGGGGACCCTGACTGACCAGAGGGTGCTGGGGGGAAGAGGAAGGAAGGGGGGATGTTTGGACTGGTGGACTTTAGGCTTGGAGTCTCCCCAAGTCACTGTTACACATGATGGAGCCTTAATTGCCTGACAGTTGCCTTCTCATGCAGCATAATTATATTAAATACTCTCTCTTTTCACTTTCTTTTTGCAAGAACATTAAAAAACTCCTGAAGATCCCTTACAGCAAGTCCCACGTGAGCATGGCCGTGCACAGAATTGGGAGGACACTCCTGCTGGATGAGTTGGACATCCAGGAACTCTTCATGAGATCATCTCAGGTGAACCACTTGGTTCTTGATAACTGTGGCATGTTGGCAAAATGCATTATTTCAGGAATAGAGCAGCAAGGAAATGTTTGGAAATCCCTAAAAATCATATGTGGGTGCCAAGGGTGTTCTGTTCTGCAGCAGTTTACCCACAAACTACACTGATGTCCTATGTTTATGGCATTGTAGGGTTAATATTCTATGTCTCACTTCTGTGTAATTACTTCAGTGTTGCTGTAGTATTTGATTGATTTTATAAGCAATATGTTTTTCTTACTATGTAGCCTCTTAGATATCTGATTTTCTAATTAACTCAGATTATCAGTAAGAGCATAACTTTCCTAGAAGCTGTCTTTTCAATAGATGACCAATTTGGGACTTCAGCTATGATGTTATTTTCTTGTTTTTTTTCTTGTGGAAGAGTATTTGTAAGTTTATAAGGCACTCGGTTTACTTTGCAGATGCTTCTTGACATTATTTTCATATTTCTTCTGCTGCCTAGACAGGGGACTGGACATGGCTGAAGGAGTTTTATCAAAGGCTGATTGATCAGAAATGGCAAAGAAAAAAGAAGAGTAAAGAACATTGGTACCAGAAGGCAATACTTTCTAAGTTTTTGTATTACAGGTAACCTTTTGTCTGCATGAAACTTGAATTCTGCACCACTTCTGCTTGGTTTTTGGTCTTGGAGTAAATGTTAAAATTGCATTATGGTCTGATTTTTTTACTGCTTTTTTCTTAAACAGAGGGAACTGAGGGGTGAGGTCAGGAAATAGCATGAAATGTTTTCACGGAAATGAAGTATTTTACTTTAAAGTTGAAATACTAAAGAATAAAATAAAGAGCATGACTTAATTAACTGCATACCAGCCAAGTCATTTGTTGGCAAGGGTGCATCAAACAACAACTCTAAAAAGGGGTCTGTTTGCATCTTGTCAGCTGAACTTGTAAATGTTTCCTTGTCAGCATTAATGGAGATGGAGCTGCTCAGCCTGTTCCTTCCACTTCCAAGCAGCACCAGGAGGGTCCTGTTGCAGGTGAGAGTGATGAAGCAGGAAGGGCTTCCTGGCCAGCTCCTTTTGAAATGCCTTCCTCACTCTCTGAAGATCCAGGTGCCTCTAACCAGGTTGGTGTGAAGAATGTTTTACCTGGCACCACAGTGTTTGTAGAGTCACAGATGGGGAAAGGTTCTCAGAAGTGCTGCTGCAGCCCCCTTTGCTGAAAGAGCTGAGCTAAGGCATGAGGAGAACTTGGCAGGAGGTGCAGTTCCAGGTTTGCCAGTGATTCAGAGCTCCAAAATTCAGATACTTGTTCTGTCACTGTAGTGTTAAATTGCTATTTATCCCAGCATCTTTGAGAAACAAAGCCTTTGGCTAAGAGGATTCATCAGTGCCTTTACTTAAAAGTAGGAAAATGCTGATAATCAGAAGATGTGTTTGGAAGCTTAAAGTTTTGGCCTTTCTTTTTAATTCTGCCATTAAAATCCATCTTCTGGTGGCCATGAATTCGTTAGGGGAAGAGGAAAATGAAAATTTCTGAAAAAGGAAAACAGTTAAGCAGTACTTAAAAATACTTGCCATGAGATTACACAAGTGAAAGGGGAGATGTTTACAGCAATTATGCAACAAGCTATGATTAGTATCAGGCCCTAATTCAGGGTTTCTATTCTGACTAAACTTATTTATGAAAACTGTTCATTCCTGTGGTTTTTGTGAGTAATTTAAAACAGAATTGATTAAATTTTGAGAGGTTGAAAGGTCTGCTGTCTTCAGTCTGCATTAATATAATAATGATGCTACAGTTGTGCTTGCATAATGTTACCAACTGATCTGCCAAATTTAGGGAGTTTCTAACCTACATTGGCCATAAAATTGTAACTGCATGTGTTGTGTGGAGAAATGCTTCAGTGCTTGAAAACTTTTAGAAAAAGGACTCCTTCTCTCTTCTACCCTCTTGAGGAACCATTGCCCCATTCAGCAGACTGATTATCATAAAGAAGCTGTTGTGCATTTGCACAGTGCCATTTCTTTAGTTCACAAATAAACCAGCAGGATAGAGGTTTTGCTTCTGGACACTGATGATGTGGTGTTGACCCTGGGTTAATAAGGAGCTCTTGTTAACTGCTTCCTGGTTTCTTCCCAGAGCCTCTGAGAATATTACAAAACACAACATTTTGGCACTAACTGTAGAAAAGAAGCATTCTAGTCACTGCCTAGAGGCCTTTTCCAGTTTTATGCAGGTTTATTTAAAGATGTTGGAGGTAAAGGTTTTTCCCTTACATGCTTTTGTTGTTCATATCTTTTGAAATGGCTGACTTGACCTCAGCAGCAGAATCACTCCTTATCCTTGTGCTCTCCACAGGGAAATGTGCCTCTTGAACCCTCATATCTAGTGGGGCACGTGGCCTCAGCCCCCAGAGAACAAAACCTGTCTCCTTTGTTCAATGACGGGGAGAACAGTCAGGTATGCTTTATGTGAGAGCTGAACCCCCAGGTTAAACCAGCACCTCCAAGCCAGGCCTAAACTGGAGCCAAGGCCAAACCTCAGTCCCTGTAGCTGTAGCTTTTGTGGCATCTGCAATTTTAAGTTCCCGCGAACGCGCCGGGTTTGTCACGTGCTGGCTTTTATTTGCTGCTTTGGCTTCCTGCATTCTCATAATTCCACAGAATGTCATGGAGAACAAGTGGTATGCCACTGATTTACTGGACAATTCTGTTTTCTCTTCATGAAGGGACTAAAAAATGACTTTGTTCGTAATATCCTGTGGACCTTTGAAGATATCCACATGTTGGTGGGATCAAATATGCCAATATTTGGAGGTGGGAGATACCCTGCTGTCAGCCTGCGTCTCAGGTGAGCTTAGAAGTTGATAGATACTATTTATACCAGCCTTGACTGATTTGTTACTCTGCTTCCTAGTTAGCTACCTGCATTTTTTTTTTTTTTTTTGCCCTTTTTAAAAAGAGAACAGTAAAATTTCTCTTCCTGGGAGTCTGAATTTTAGTAGCTGCTTGCTGGGCATAAGCACTTAAAATGTTACTGAGCAGTGAGACAGAACTATTCCAGTCCCAATTTAATGTCAGTCCCTTCATTACCACTCGTCCTGTTCCTGCCTTTACATAGGCAAAGAATGAGCAAAAACTTGAAGCTGATTTGGTGTATTTGTCATCTTTTAAAGACACATTTAGGAATTACCAGTACCTTGCTCTGCAAGGAATTTTGGAAGGTCTGAGAGTAGGTTTGTGCTATAATTGCAGCTAAAAATGCTATTCCTTTAGAACTTCTGAAGTATTTATTATCTTGGTAATAGCGTGACATCTGAAGCCTGTTAAACGTGGGCAAAAACTCCAAACTGCTGATGGAATGTGAGCATATTCCATTGGAGAGATCAGCACGTCTGTTTTGTTATAACTCATTAATACAACAATTCCCAAATCATTGTTTTAGTGTTCATCCACTCTCAGGTGACTTAAACCTAAATCCCATTAGTAAACATCCCTAATATTTCCTGAAGGGTAAACAAAGATTTAAGTAACACTAGAAATGTTTTATTTTAGGGATAACAACAAGCCAATAAATGTGCTAACGGGGATTGACTATTGGTTGGACAACTTAATATGCAACGTACCAGAGCTTGTGATGTGCTTTCATGTCAATGGAATTGTTCAGGTAGGTCTGGCTCTTTGCATTAGCACTTAAAATAATAATTCATTCTTCATCTTCTAAAATTGCCTCAGTTATCACAGATCCTTCACACTGTTCTGAGCAAAGATGACAAAAATCCTGTGGTGCAGAATGAGAAGCATCTTAGACAGCTTGCAACAGTCATCTAAAAATAGTGTATTCTTTCTTCCCCTCCCTTTCATGCATGCAAGATTTCTTCTTCCCCTCGTGTTTGAGTGAAGGCAAAAATAAAAAATGCAACTGCAGAAATCAGTTTCCTACATCTTGAAATCTGCAGTGTTCGCTTGCCAAGACAAATGCAAGCTTCTGAATGTTTCTGCTATTTTATTGTGGACTGTGTTTCTGTTTACCTGGTAGCCTGGAGTTGTTTCCTAGGCTGACTAGGTTTGCTTGAAGTAGCAGATGTTGTACTTTCTCCCCCTTATTTTTCCTCATCTTTTGTTCTCCATTTCCCATGTTTGTGACTGAAATGGATCCTCCTTAAAGCTTTGTTTGAGTAGTGTAGTCAAGATGTGCTTGCTTAAAGTAAATAATAGAAATTAACTCAATTTATCATAATAGCAGCCTTTGATTTAGGTGTTGATGAAGACACTGGTATCACAAAACCCTCCAACCTAAGCTTGAGTCTTAATTTATGTTCTTTGCAGAAATATGAAATGATCAAGACTGAAGATATTCCCAATTTGGAAAACTCCAATTTTTCTACCAAAGTGATAAAAGATATTGCTCAAAATATCTTATCTTTTCTGAAATCAAATTGCACCAAAGAAGGACACACCTATTGGCTGTTTAAAGGTAAGAGGGTTTAGATCAGTTTGAAAAGATTGATGTTAATGTGATGTTAACAAAAGATGTGATTTAACAAAAGATTTTCCTTTTCAGCAAGTGGGAGTGACATAGTAAAGCTCTATGACCTCACCACGCTTTGTGAAGAGACTGAAGACAAATATCAAAACCCTTTTACAATGCCTGTGGCAATTCTGCTGTACAAGTGAGTTTTTATCATTTTTATTGCAGTACTTTGTTCTTGGTGCAGTTTTATTCAGAACCCAGACCAAAAATCATGATCAAATGACAGTCATACACAAACTCACTAAATTTTAGTCCCACTAGATCAAAACTGACTTTTCCCTTTTCACCATTTCTCCATGTAAACTTCTTTGCTGATAAAGTCTTGTAGACTCATCATACAGTTTGGAAGATCTGCAGTTCTAGAATATTGTTTAAAGCTTCTTTTTTTTCTAGCACAAAGAACTCATCCAGGAATTTCACTGTTTTGTTCAACTTTCTCTTTAGAGTTGCTTGCAATATGATGTTGAAGAAAAACCAGAACAAGAAACACTATGGCACAATCAGAACATTGCTCCTGAATTGTCTGAAGTTGTTGGACAATGGCAGACATCCTCAAGTGAGAATTCAAAGTTTTCTTGCATATTTCAGTGTAAATATGCTGTAATCATAATAAACCTGGTAATAAATAGTGTTACATCTTCCTCTCAAAGTAGAGAATTTAAATTTATAAACTTTAAAAATTATTTTATTTTTAAAAAATCCCCATGCTATTTTTTAAAACTAGTATTTTTTGATGCCCCTCATTACAGCACAAGTCTTCTATCCTGCTCTTAAAAGGAACTTCTCATTATATTCAGTCTGTTGTTCTTGCTGCCAGAGAGCCCTTTGGGAGCAGATCCTGGATAAAAAGTGTAAAGTGGGAATATATGAACATTTTTACTCTGAAAGTGGCTGAAAACTGGGTCAGGCAAGAGAAGTTGCAGTCTCCATCTTTTCAGATACTCAAAGCCCAGCTGGACACAGTTCTGAGCAGCCTGCCTTGATAAGTGGGTTGGGCTGGAGAATCTCTAAATGATTTAAGCTGTTCTCAACTGAAAATGAATCCCAGAAATGGGATGTGAAAAATCTGAGTCATATTTAGAATGGAGAGGAGACATGGGACAAGAGGTGACATGGGACACATGAAACTAATAGGAATGTGGATTCCTTCTAGAGTTGTGAAAGGTTTTCAAAATCCCAGTGAAATCTTTTCAGTTTTTTTTTTTTTGTTTTTTTTTTTTTTGCTTGCATAAGATCCTTGTGTTGTCTCCTGTGATCTGCAAGCTGTCAGAACAGACAGTACTTGTTCTCTACCAATTGGTTTTTATTCTCTTCTCAACTTGATCAGCTTGGATCCTTTTCCCTTCCAGGGAATTTGCTCAGGCTCTATTTACAGGTTATCAAACACCTCTTTGCACGTCCTCTGTCCTCCTTATTGTAAGATAATTTATATTCTTGCCTCTCAAAAGAAAAATTTAACTTGAGAATGAATGATTTTTTTCTCTTCTTTGCAAAGATTATTGCTTCAGCAAACTACATGTTATCAGAGCTTTTTCAGCTGGATGAACCAAAAAAAGAAGACAGTGCAGACTTCCCTATAAATGGAAATTCTGATGAAAGTTACAGTGAGGAAGAGGAAGAGATGCCAGACAGTGATGAAAATGGTTCCTACAGCAACAGTTCTGATCCCCCAGATGACAATAAAGCAGTGGCAATAATCAAATCTGTTGGGGAGTTGTCAGTACCAGAAAAGTACAAGTCTGTGCATCGAATACGTGTAAGTGGCACTGGGGGGTATTTAAGGGTTTTCCTGGATGATTCAGTTCATGGGTAGTGAAATTCAGTTTCCTGGTAGTTTTAGGTAAACTGAAGTGGGCAAAGAAACACTTCATGAACTCTTCATACAATCTGAGGTGTTTGAATTTTATGGTAAAAGCTTCATGTAGTTTTGTTTTTTTTTTCCTTACCATATTGCACTTTGTTTTCATGTTACCTCTCATTTGAATCTTCTGGCCAGTCATTTTATATTTCCTGTGTTGACCATTTCTTCTGTTCCCTCTCTGGTGCCCCACTGAAGCCCAGCTGTGCTTTCCCTGTCTGCCACGGCACCGAGGAGCGCTGCAGGCTGGTGCTCAACCACGTCCTGGAGGTTAGTTCACTGCCAGCTTCCTGAGGATGCTTCACCTCCCACCCAATCTTTCACCTGCTCTATTTGCTAAATATTGCTCTCCAGGTCAATGAATGATTTCTCTCTTTTGCAGGGCTTGAAGTCTGTTGACAGCAGTGTTAAAAAAGAAGGTGACCTTCCTGCAGCTGACCCCAGCACTCCAATCCCGTTGAAATATGAGGATGAATCCACCAGTGGTGGTCCTGAGTCTCTGGAAAAACAGATGGCCTTATTCCTAGACAAAAGTAAGTTCTATTGTTGTGCAAATAAGACCTTCCCAGTGCCAACACAAACTGCTGCTACTTTATTTTGATTGTCAAAACAGTGTGCTTAAATCACTAATTACAGTGTTGCCTAAGGAAAAGTGCACTGAAAATTGGAGAACAGTCTGTTCCTTTTTAAATATGAAAAGAGGAGCTCATTTGAGTTCTTTTGCATAGCAAAGAATCTTTTATTAGTCAACACATGATTTTACTGGACCCTATTTAGATGTGGCTTTCAGATGACTTCCATAAAGGCTTGGTATTTTGAGGTTTGGTATGTGCAGCACCGTAAGTTTTGTGGGTTGATTTAAAAATAGCCTTAATTTCTTTATGTGTGTGTGGCCTGGATGTGTTCTGGAAGAATTTCTCCCTTCTGGCAGGTTCTGTTCCTACACTAGGTGCTTGAATTGCATATAAAATGTTAACTAGGATTTTGTTTTCTTTCCTGTACCTCTACAGTTGTGAAAAGAAGCAGCAAATAAAAGATGTTTTGTTTGCTTAAATGCTCAAACTCCTGAAGTGTCAGACTACAGTCTATTTTATTTTGTTCTGGAGTGACATAAAAAATTCCAGGAAAGACTTTTTGTTTGAAAGAAGTAGAGTTCTCTGCAGGGCAAGGAGCCCTGTAAGCACAGCCCAGAAAAAAATTTATCTTGCCTACTTTGGCAGTTCTTTATTCTTTCCTTTCTCCTCCCTTCTGCCTTTGAAAAATCTCTGAATAAGAAGCCAGTTCAATTTTGGGTTATTCACGCTCACGCAGATTCCTGGATCTGTGCTTAAGTCTATCCCTGAAGCAGCAGCAGAGCTACTTGCTCACTTCTGCTTCCCAGTCCATGGGTTTGTTTTCTGTGATGTGAATTTTGTATTTTCTCTGCCACATGTACATATTTACATACTTATGGAAAGGATAAGTGCTCTAAATCCTGGAATTCCTAATTTCAAGAGAGCTACCTGTGAACAGTGGATGGATACAGGGCATGTGCAGTGTGTGTCTTTAGCTGGGTGGGGTGTTACTGTTTTGCATTGATCTTTGTCCTAGTAGAACATGTACTGCTTAAGGATTTATTATATTTACTTACTATATATTTATATAATGTGGTTAGATAGTTGGGTTTACAAGTCAGGCCTTGTAAATCCACCTTAAGCAAGAGACTCACTTCTGTATGCAAATACGGTCAGGGCAAAATTCTGTCCTTGGTGGGGACAGTCCTTAAATCAGAAACAGTGACCTGTTCTTTCTGGCTCCATAACCACTGCAGCATCAAAGCAAAGCATCATAACTTTATGCAGAGGATATCCTGAAATAAGTGTGAGAAAGTACTTGGTTTTCCTCATGGGAAAGACCAGGTTATCCAGGTTCTTGTGTGCTGGAGGCTAAACCCACACATGGAAGCTTTCTCACTGAGATTGTTCATACAGAAACTGAGCATTTATCTTAAGGATATGGTAGAGAACATGACAAATTCTGCCTGTGACTTTCTTGTGGTTTTTCTATTGCTTCCTGAGGGAGTAGTGTTGGCCTCTGCTCCTGTCTTTCACAGGCTGTTTGAGGTCAGAGAGGTCACCTGCACTGTCACTGTCCCACTGCATTCCAGCATGCTGCTGCAGGTGCAGTGCATGGAGAAGTGCCCTGTGTTGGGTGTGTTTTGCAGATGATACTGGAGTGGCAGAGCTCTGCCTGTGCAGGGCTGTAATCAGGCAATTCCCATCCTGCCTGTGCTGGTGGAGTTGTGTCCAGCCTCTGGCATGTGTTAGAGGGGAGAGTCACTGACGGGGTTCTGTTCCTCTCACAGTGGGCTCCTTCCAGAAGGGGAAGCATTCCAGTCAGTCAGGAATGATTCCTGGATCGTGGCAATACAAAATGAAACTCCAGCTCATCCTGAAATCATCAAGAGCTTATTATGTCCTGTCTGATGCTGCTATGATCCTGCAGAAGTACGGGCGAGCGCTGCGCTACATCAAGCTGGCCTTGCAGTGCCATGGTAAGTTCCTTGAATGATTTGTCACCTGTGCCACTGCCTGGAGAGACCTGTCACCACATCAGACACTGCTGTGCGTGATTTTCCCTGTGGTGTGCAGTGACACGTCTGACAAGCTTGTGTTTTACTGAACTCAGTGTCCAGCTCAGTGTTCAGGGCAGAAGGCTGTGGTGAGGATAACTTCTGTCACTGATCGATAGGAAGATGATCCCATTTTGACAGGTTGGGAACTTGAGGGCACACTTGGAGCTCCAGAGCAGTTGAATTTGGGAGAGTCTGTCTGGTGCCAAGGCTAAGACAGTGTTCTTTGCTCCAGGTGATGCTGCTGCAAGCTGGTGGTTCCCATGTTATTTAAATATATCTTTGAGAAATACTAAACCTCTTCAGCAGCTGAATTGGATGCTAAAATAGAATATATCCTGAAGTATTACTGAGGAAAAGGAAAAAAGTAAAACCAGGTTGTTTAAGCTAATGCTGCCATAATGAGAGTAACTAACTGGGAAGTGCCAGTAGCTTAGTGCTAAAGTGCTGCTGTTTCCCTGCCATAAGGGAAGGCTCCTGTCTTAGGGCAGGAGGAGGTTTATAAAGCAAACCCATTTGATCTTAGCACAAAACATCAATAGACCTCTCAGGTCTATAATAACTCATAGGACTCTGCAGCTTTTCAGTTGTTTATAGACTCAAGAAGCAACTTTAAACTGTACCTTTTGGAAATTAACTTTTCAGGCTGTATTTCCCTTGAGTTAATCTGCAGAAAGTCAGCTTTCCCTTGGTCAAAGCTGAGGTTAGCATTTGTAATTACCAGAGTGACTGTTCATCTTGGACAGCACAGGGGCTGTTTTTAAACCATCAGCTGTGTAGAGCAACTGTGACTTTAAAATAGGTTATTTCTTCTGAGGATAACACATTGTCACACTTACTCTCTGTCTGCAGACAGGTAACATAAAACCCAATTATCTTGTCAGTCTGTGTCAAGCCTTTTGATGTGTAATTCTTCTCTTTCCCCCTCGCTCATCCGTGCTGGTTTTTTTCCCACCAGATACCTACTGCTGTCTGTGTGGCAGCATGCTGCCCGAGGTGCTGGTGTTCCTGTGTCAGTGCTTAACCCTTTGTGGAGATATCCAGTTAATGCTGGCTCAGAATGCAAACAACAGAGCAGCTTACCTTGAAGAATATAATTACCAGACTAAAGAAGATCAGGAGATATTACACAGCCTTCACAGAGAATCCAGGTGCCAAGGTATGATCCTGAGACAGGAAAAGTGCCAGACTTTGGATACATGATAGGCATAAATAATTCCATTGGGTTTCCTCAAAACCATGCACCAGGAGAGCTTGTGGCAGAGGGGTTACTGCACTTCACTTCTGCTTTCTTCAGAGAAGGCTCATCCTGCCTGTCATACAGAAGGGGTTGTCAAGGTATTGTATGACATGGCCTGAAGCTGTGAAACAACTAAAGGCAGTAACTGTTTCAGTAATAAATAAAATCTACCTGACATGAGTCTTGTACTTTCTCTGGGCATTTTCCCCTAGTCTTTAATTTGAGAAATACTGTTTGACACAAAGGCTTTGTATTTTGTTTTCCAGTGTTTGCCTGGGCTACAGATTTATCCACAGACTTGGAATACCAGCTTTCTGTCAGCTGTAAATGCTATGAAGCAGCTTATGAAATCCTGCTCTTCAGTAACTTAAAAAGTCAAAACCCAGAGCAGCACATCCAGGTGCTCAAGAGGATGGGCAATATCAGGAATGAGATTGGAGTGTTCTACATGAACCAGGCAGCTGCAGTGCAGACTGAGAGAGTGGGCAAGTATCCCTTTTCCATTCCTGACCATTTCATGGAGCTACAGCAGTGATCAAGTTCACTAATTGTATGAAAAATCTATTTTTGATTATAAAGAGGGCATTTAAGTGACTTAGTAGTTTCTTAATGTCCACTGTGATTATTTATTTACAGTAGATCACTGTGGCTTGTAAACTGCAGTTAATTGAGCCTAAACTGAATAATGGAATATGCAGTTTGGAGAAATTCCTTTAAATGGGTAGCATGATCTCAAAAAGCCATCAGGGAAAACTTCAAACTCTGAGGAATTTGAGTCTCTAAGCCTTGTGCTTCACCCTAGTGAGTAAAAACGTCTCAACGACAGAGCAGCAGCTCTGGAAGAAAAGTTTCTCCTGCTTTGAGGAAGGAATTCAGAATTTTGAGTCCATTGATGATGCCACCAATGCTGCCCTTCTGCTGTGCAACACGGGGAGGCTGATGAGGATCTGTGCCCAGGCCCACTGTGCAGCTGAAGGGGACTTCAAAAGGGAGTTTTCCCCAGAAGAGGCCCTTTATTACAATAAGGTAACTCCAGACCCCAAAATGCCTTTTACTGTGAGGTATTTGTGAATACTTTGGTAAATATGTTTAAAGTTGGGTGGAATAATCTGGGATGGCTGTCCTGCCTCCATACTACCCTAATCCTTGCTGTGGGGGCTTTGGTGGTGGTGTTGAGGTTTGATTGCTGTGACATTCAGATGCTGACATTGAACACAACGCAGTGCCACACACAAGGGAGAAGAATTGCATGGTCAGAATTACAGTGATTATCAAATGGGAAGTACTGAAGAGGGCTCAGGGAGATATTTTGAATAAAGGGAAGTTGATTTGTAGTTGTTAGAAATGCAGGCAGTAACTGTGTGCATGATTTTGTCATTTGTAGGCTATTGACTACTACCTGAAGGCACTGAGGTCTCTGGGGAAGAGGGATGTGCATCCAGCTGTTTGGGATTCTGTGAACTGGGAGCTGTCTACAACCTATTTCACCATGGCAACTCTGCAGCAGGATTATGCTCCCTTGTCCAGAAAGGCTCAGGAGCAGGTAACAGAGGACATTCATTGTGTCTGAAAAAATGCATTGTTGGCATCCTGGAAAACTGAACAGGGAGCAAAGTTGGTACTGGAATTGTAGAATCATACAATGGTTTGGGTTGGAAAAGACCCTAAAACCCATCTTGTTCCACCCCTGCCATGGGCAGGGACACCTTCCACTATCCCAGGGTGCTCCCAGCCCTCTCCAGCCTGGCCTTGGGCACTGCCAGGGATCCAGGGGCAGCCCCAGCTGCTCTGAGCACCCTGTGCCAGGGCCTCCCACCCTCACAGGGAACAATTCCTTCCCAATATCCCATCTAAGTCTTCCTTCCTTCAGCTTAAAGCTGATTCTCCTTCGTCCTACATGTGCCTCTTCAGGGATTTTTTTTTTCTTAAATTTGTGTTTATTTATTTATGTTGTAGATAGAGAAGGAAGTCAGTGAGGCCATGATGAAGTCCTTGAAGTACTGTGATGTTGATACAGTGTCTGAACGACAGCCCCTGTGCCAGTACCGAGCTGCCACCATCCACCACAGGCTGGCTTCCATGTACCACAGCTGCCTCAGGAACCAGGTATTGCTCCAGGCTCTTTGATTTTCTAAACTCCATCCTTAACATGCTCAGTATGTGTGGAGCTGATATTTATCCTTCTACCTGTAGCTGGAATATATTTATTTCAATTACTTAACTAAAGAAACGAGTGCTGTTCCCCAGCCCTCTCCAAGTAAACCCTTGCAGTGGCTCCTCATGAACATCCAGAGCAGGGGGATTTACTGTGTGCCCTCCTGTGAGTGCAGGTTGGTGATGAGCACCTGAGGAAGCAGCACCGTGTCCTGGCTGATCTCCACTACAGCAAAGCCGTGCGGCTCTTCCAGCTCCTGAAGGATGCTCCCTGCGAGTTGCTGCGTGTGCAGCTGGAGAGAGTGGCCTTTGCAGAGTTCCAGATGGCCAGTAAGTGCAGCTCTGGCTTTAAACAGCTTTCCAAACCACCACTGCCTACTTGGTTTCATTTTTAGATAACTAAATTTATATGAGAGCAGGAGCAATCTGCTGCTCAGAATAGAATTTTCCTCAAGAGAGGAGACAAGGCACTTTTATCTTGCTGCTTTTCAGCTGACTAGGGCAGTAAGGGCTTTCTTCCTAACTCTGAAGTCTTTGGATGGAAGAAAAATACAGTCTGTAACATCAGCCCTTTGTACTTTATTTTTTTAGGTCAGAACAGCAGTGCTGGGAAATTAAAGACTCTGTCTGGGGCCCTTGATATAATGACCAAAACCAAGGGTGCATTTCAGCTCATCAGGAAGGAGCTTATGGCAGAAACTGAGCAGGTAAAGGAGCTTCAAGTGGTGTGACACCTGCTCCCTTCTGGCTTGTGCCTTCACAAATGAAAGGGCATTTGGCAGTTAAAATATTCCTTGGTTACTTTTCCATAGAGCCAGTGGCTTAAAGAGTGTGGACAGAGTTAGATGTATTGCAGTTCTCCCTTAACCTGGAACTGGATTCAAAACTTCTTCTAGAAATGATCCAGAGATGGATTAAAACATATTTCTGTACAGATGTGGACTGCCTGATTCTGCAGATTATTTTTGTGCAACTCTGTTATTCTTTAAAAGTCTTCTCTAAGAACTTCAGAATCTGTATATAATTAAAAAAATTCTCTCTGTCTGGTATATTTAATATTTAAATATTAAAACAGGGCTGCAGGGCTGTCTGTAGCCAGTGTGAATTATGTTCCAGATGCCTCAGACAAGAATTACTTGCAGGATGTGCTGATGTGTGTGTCCCTTGCTGGCAGTTTGGGTAACACATGTAAAAGTCAGCTCACCTGCAAGAGGGGTTTTTTAAATCACTCCATGTATGTAGAAGGTGGAATTCAGTCAAATTGTTTTGGGTTGTTTGTCTCCTGTAGATCAGCAAGGATAAAAGTCCTGCTGAGAGCGTATCCGTGAACGATTCCTCTGCAGGCCTTAACAAAGAGGAGGTCTTGAAACTGCTCGGGATTTTTGAGTCCAGGATGTCTTTCCTTCTCCTCCAATCCATTAAATTGTTAACTTCAAGCAAAAAGAAGATTGGGTAAGTTGAAACTTGTTGTCCTTTATTCTGAGTGTAGTGAGATTGGTGTGTGACTGAGCAGAGTTCCTGGGGGAGAAGCTGCTGGGTGCTGCTGCTCTCCTGATGAATCTTGCTGATAAAATGTCAGTGGAGTTGGGCAAGCAGAAGACTTGAGAAGAAATTCAGGCACATCAGTAATGCAGCAAAGAGAGGGATGGATACAGGGGAGATGTGCACTGGTGTCAGAGAATTTACTAATTCCTAATGGAGTCTTCTGTCCTGCTGCTGGGATTCAGGACAAACCTGAGTTCTTTTTCTGCTGACTTTGAAGAGTTCTTGAGATTTGGGGTGGCAGCAAATTCCTTCCCCCACTCCTTCTGTTGCTTTGATCTGAATGTGTGTGGTGTTCCTTTTGGGACCCAGAAAATACCTTTTACTCCCCCTGCAGCAAGTGTGTGACTGCAGGAGCTGCTCCTAATGTTACATAAAGTGAAGTTCTGAAAATGTGGCATTAGTTTTAGAGGATTCTTTTAGGCTTGGAAGTTGGGTTAATAGTTTTGGGGATTGAAGCCCTGCTGATGGAAGGGCTGTTTTGCTAAAAGTAAACTGTGAAATGAGTTCATTGTGCCCAGGAAGTTGTCTGCTGATAGTGGGAGACTGGTAAATAAAAAACATGAGAACACAGCCTGGGTATGTTTTTAGCTGTTTTTCAGGCAATGTTAGGAGCTTTCAGCTCCTAAAAAAGCTTCCACAAGGTGGCAATCTGAATATGTGAAACACAGAGGATTTTTACAGAATAATTTTTATGTTACCAAGCAGATGTCACAGCTAACTGAGTAAATGGGTGTAGTTGTGTTGTCTCATAACATGAGCAACTCCTCATTTTTTGTTTTGGAGGGGTTTTGCCCCCACACTTACCTTGGCAGCATCGTGAGTTTTGCACTGAAGATTCCACACAGGGAACTTGTTACAGTTTTTATGAGTCCCCTTGCACAGCATTCAATCTCCTCAGCTCCTTGAAACTTTGAGGCCAAGCTTGATTTAACCTTTGATTTAACCTTTCTTGTGCCTTCTGTACATCCTGTGTGCATTTCCTCCCTTCTGCTCTGCAGAGGGGAAGTCCTGCCTTCTGCTTTAATAATGGGGTGAAAAGGGGGGAAATTGGAGCTCAAATGCTGCTTCAGGGTCTCAGGTGCCCTTTGGCAAAGACCAGGAGAACATGCAGTAAAATTAGTGTTTGCTAGCCAGACTTGCAGCCTGGCAGTCAAAATGGATGAAATCAGTTGTACCTTCCCAAAGTGGAATCATGAGCAGAACAGAACTTGGCTGTTCAAATTGGAGGGGAAAAGTAATTGAAAGTAAGACTTTGTTCTGGGAATACTTGTAACTTATCCCAGAAATACTTTGCATTTCAGTGGCTTTTTATTGACTACCTGTTCTGTTTAATAAATGAACCCGATTCCTGCCAAGTGTGTGATGAATTTAATTTGCTTCAACATTTCTCAGTCATTCCTGAAGCACTTGCAATTAACCTGACTGCTGCTTGTACATTTTACATTCTATTATATTTATATTTTATGTTCCTGCCTGCAGTATAAACAGAATGCCCTGACTGCAGTGCAGGGAGTGGTGGGGGGCTGAGGATATCCCCGGGGATACTCACCAACATTATTTAATAATGCTCTTGATAATGTGCAGAATGCAGAGCTGTGGTGAGGTTACAAGTTGGGCTCTGTGCTCTCTTTGCAGGGGCAGCAGTGAGGAAGAAGCAGCTCTGAGGACAAACAAGCAGGTTTATTCCCTGCTGCTCCGTGCCACTGCCAACAAGGGGCTGTCGCTGCTGGAGCGCACCGAGCTCCTGCTGAGCCTGCTGGAGCAGCTGGCCCCGAGGGGCCAGGGCAGCCCTGGCCTGCAGTGAGGGCAGCCCTGCAGAGCTGCAGCACCTGTGCCTTGCTGGGAGCACTGGGGTGTTCCCATGGGATGTTTGTGTTCACTGAGGGTGAGTTCTCACCACTGTTGTTCCCTTGGAACCTGGGAAAGCACAGGGATTCCTTTTAGCCCCACACAGCTCTCCTTGTTCGGCTCGCAGCGTTTCTTTGTTGGAAATGCCAGCGTGGAGTTCTGGAGATAAAAATGTAACTTTTGCACCCTGGGGAAATTCCTGGCTTTTCTCTTGCAGTGAAATCTGTGTTTTGCATAGAGATGTAACCTCACAGCTGCTCTGGTTTGGTATTTATTGCAATGTGTTTTGTAAGCAGGGCTGCACTGGAACACTTCCACTGCTAAAGGCAGCCCAAGCTGTACCAGGAGATTTCTGTGGAATATGTGGATGCACTTCTTAATCCCAGGGAGGATCCTGCACAAAAACCTGTGCCTTTCTAGCTTTGATGTGACTCTTGCAATTTATCAGCCATCTCTGGGATTTTGTTATGGAAAGTGAATGGTTTCAGCTTTGTTGGAATTAATCAAGAATAGTATTATTTTTTTCAGACTTGAAACTGTGAATAAATGAGAGGTTATTTTTAAATAAAAATTTATTTATTAAATATAAACACATCAGTCCGCCTTGTTTTTCTTGGTTATGACCTTCCTCAGAGCAGCAAACTTTAATTCAACAGAATTAAAACTAATTGAAAGACAAATTTTTAATATTTTTGAAAGAAATCTAAACTGCAGTCAAACACTGAGTGGGTCTTACCTCAGCAAGTGAGGACTATGGGTTTTTTTGCTAATATGTATTATTTGAAGATAAAATTATCCAGGATATAACATCTGATGTTCTTCAAATAAATGTGGTTCTTTATTGCATAATAACAGTATAAACCACTTTTCAGAAAGGTAGAAATGGGTTTTACATGCATTCATAGGGAATTAGATAAGCTTTTTAAGGTCCCTTCAACCCAAACTAGCCTGGGATTCTGTGATCTTCCAGAATCTTCTCCTGAGATTCCATTTCATCCTGAGACAGGGAAGTGTTTGATAAGCCAAACCCTTGTCCTGCTGTGCCCAGTGTGACTGATGACCCCACACTCTGGAATTACTCAGTTTACAGGGACAGAACTTGGCTTCCCTCTTGTTCCAGGTGTGGAGCCTCTCACAGGATGGAAATTCAGGTCCCATCCTCAGACTTCACTTGAACTGTGCAGCCAACGAGGCTCTCTCTGTTATTCCAAGAACCTCAGCACTGTGCTGACAACACAAATGACTTTCAGGAGGATTATAAATGAATAGATTATGATTCAAATCTCCTGTGAAGCCCCTGGCATTAGCTGGAGGGAGCATTAGTGCTAAATAGGATTATTTTTCCCCTTCCAGAGATAAACAATTAAAGCATAAACCACATCCAGAACAGACAACTCTAACACCATTATTAACTCTGATAAGCCAGTTTATTTCCCTGTTAATAAATCCTTCATTACAGGAACAGAAACCAAAAACTAATTTTGAAGACCCTGTTAGGGTAACAAGGAGCAACAGCTGACCTGAATTAGCCCCACACAGAGCAACTTCACTGCAAGAATTCTCCTGTTCCACTAAGAATCCACAATTAACATTTTTATACAAATATTTGAAAAGCAGAACAACAAGCAAACAAGTTTTCAAAAGAAAATACTTCACTGGTTTTTCCTACAGAAGATGTGCAAGCAAAACTGATTATACAGAGAAACCCAACCTGAGCTGTGCTGGGGAATACCTGAGGTGAGGTGTGGGGCTGATTGCAGTGTCCCAGTGTTCACAGCTGCTTTTCAAGGATAAAATATTCACAGTAGACACAGGAGGAAGGGGAAGTGCTGGATGCTTTAAGGATGCTGGACAGATCCCAGGTTTCATAAGATATTTAAGTGCAACCTTCTCACACCCATCCCTGACCAGGACAGTGCTTCACAATCCCAAAACCCACATTCCTGCAGGACAACAGGTGTGCAAATTGGAAAAGCCCTCCTGGAGCACCTGGCTGGGCTCTCAGGGGGGCCCGGAGCAGTTGTGGGGGTGCAGGGCTGTGTGGATGGCAGCAGCCAGCTCCTGGGGCGTGGGGCTCCCTGCAGTGCAGCTCACGGCGACACCGGCCCCTCGCAGGGCCTCGGCTGTGCTGGGGCCGATGGCAGCCAGCTGCAGGGACAACATTGCACTGTCATGCGGGGCACAGCACCAGCACTCAGCTCTCCCAGCTCACGATGAAGATTTGCAGCACTAAAAGCCACCCATCAATGGAGCTACTTAGCAGTGACTCAGGGAAGATGAGCATTTATCTCGCCATTACAAACACTGAAAGCTCCGAGTCCCACAACAGGGGAAAGTGAGAGGAATTTTAATCAGCTGCAGCCTGGTGCAAGCAACAGCTCCTCACAGCTTGGCATCACTCAGGGAACATGAAGTCTATCCCAGTGGAGATGGGGGAATTGGTTGGGGAGAACATTCCAAGTGAAAACAATTTCTTTTTTAAAATCCACCCAAGGCCAGGTTGGATAGGGTTGGAGAAACCTGGTGTAGTGGAAGGTGTCTCTGCCCATGGCAAGGGGGTGGAACAAGATGGGTTTTAAGGTCCCTTCCAACCCAACCCATTCTGGGATTCTGTAATTCTATTTAGTAACTCTTGTATTTGCTATAAACTGGGATTTTCTTCAGAGAAATAAACACAAACCAAAGATGAAATCAAGGTTTGCAGTGGCTGTAACAGCTTTTCTATCTCATTTGCCCACCCCAAATTTACTGCCTCTCATATTCCACCATTTGTAAGAGAAGATACCTTGACTTGGTCCATCAAATCCCCTGAAAGCTTCTGGATGTGCTGGAGGCAGAATTTGACACCGGATGGGCTGAAGAACACGACGCTGGCAGGGATCCCCTGGGTGAAAGAAGCAGAGGTTGGCACAGCTCACTCCCTCCTCCAGCAGTGTGCCAGTGCCTTGGCACATGGGGAATGGCTTCCCAGTGCCAGAGGGCAGGGACAGATGGGATTTTGGGAAGGAATTGTTCCCTGGGAGGGTGGGAAGCCCTGGCACAGGTGCCCAGAGCAGCTGTGGCTGCTCCTGGATCCCTGGCAGTGCCCAAGGCCAGGCTGGAGAGGGCTTGGAGCAGCCTGGGACAGGGGAAGGTGTCCCTGCCCATGGCAGGGGTGGCACTGGATGAGCTTTAAGTTCCCTTCCCACCAAACCATTCCATGATTCTGTAATTCTATGATGGAGGCTCCTAACACGAAAAAACCAGAAGGGCAATCTTGAAAAATGAAAAGCAATGATTACTTTTACACAAACTACGTAAGGCAGACTACTCCTGGATTCTGTGATACACAGCAAAGATACCCAATGACATTTCAGTTAAATTACTTCAAAAAAAGGAATATTCTGGGAGGCATTGTCACCTGCCTCAATCCAAAATCCCTGAAATCCTCAATCCTGAAAATCCCAAACTACATCAGAGTCCAGTACCTGCTGGGAGAAGTAACTGCTCAAAGATTCCTGCAGATCAGGGTGTTGGGCTGTTTGATAAACAGTGAGGCTTTCCAGGGGTATGCCTGCAATCAGGACATCATAATTGATTCATTAATTTCTATTATTTCAGTTCAGCACTCACAACATCCTAACTGCACTGAAGTGTAACTATTTTAGGCTAAAAACACCCAAGAAAGTTCTGTGAAGGATTTGCAGGTCCCAGAGCTGTGGGCAGCCATCCAAGCTCCCAGTGTTTACTCCTGTCCTCTCCTCAGCAAGTTCCACTTTTATTTCTTCCAATTTGGTTCACAAGCTTTAGATACAACTTTTCTCATCACTGACTAATTAAAATGGGTCTCCAGGGGAAGTTCAACCTTTTTCTCTAAGCACTGTAGGAAGTACTTCTCTTTTCAGGGCTCCACAAGGAAACAGGAGAGCTGAGGAGTTGGGCTTCTCTCCTGCAAACACACAAACAAGAACTTTAATTAACTTAGGCCTTTAACAAAGAGTAAATGTGATTTAATACATTTTAAAGGTATCAAATGCTGATTTATCAAATGCCTCACCACAGCCACAGCTCTAAGGTAACTGAAAACACCTGCAGCCCCAATTCACAGGACAGGATACTTAGCAGGAACATTAAAAATGTTCCATAACTAGAATATGAATATTGGCTATAAAGATAACTTCCTTTGTAGAAGGGCAAGGGGAATATGAATGCACTTTATCTCCTCCTCAGCACAACCTGCCTTTTAAATTTGATATTTAAAATCTGTCCCACTCAATAAATGACAGAGCTCTCTATAAAGGAATATTCAGCAGACAAAGAAAAGGACAATACTGTGCTGGGAAGTTTTGGTCTATCTGCAATTCCATTTTCTTAATTCCCCAAGGAAAAAGGATTCTGGTTGCACTGCTGGGGTGGGAGAGGATATCCTCACTTGCTTTTGTCGAATTAGGAATTTAACACCAGACTTGCTTTGCACAGCCTTTGCCTTTTCTATAAATAAGGCACACAGAGAAAATTTCAATATTAAATCCTACACAGATTGATAGAGTTTTGGATTCAGCTTTCTAAAGAAATGGAATTATTTTATTACTAATTCAGATTTGTTATTACATTTTTAAGAGCCAATTACTAGAGAAGAAATGTTTTTAAGTGCTGGAAGGAGATTGCTGGTTTATGCACACACATCCTTCAGGGATAAAAAAAAAGGGTGAAAATCAAATGGAAAGACCCCTGTAGGAGTCAACCCAGACACACCTGAGTGCTCTGACTGCACACTGAGCTTTTATTAGAAACCAGATATTCTTAAATTAAAATTAAAAATTAGAGGAAGAATGAACTCGGCTCAGAATGGAAAAAAGATTTTAAAATTAAATAAAATTGGAATGTTCCAGCATGAATTCTCCTGCAAGTCATGGCAGTTATTTGAAATGTCACTGTGATCCCTGTAAACAAACACCAATTCTTTGGCACAGAAAAATTCCTTGGTAGGCCTGAACAACACAACAAGGACTGGGATCTCCTGCTCCTCTAGCCAAATATTTGCCTTGAGAAGAGTAAAGCCAGACTGTCTTGGAGTAAATCCCTTTATTTCCCATCCCTGAAACTGAAGTGCCAAAGCACAAAAGGTGGTGAGAAAAAAAATCTCATTATTTTAGCTTTTATTTTTATTCTGGCAATAACCCCTTGTGATACAAGAAATTCAGAACTGTTCTTTTAATTTACTTCTTCATGCACAAACAAAAATGAATTTATACATAATAGGGAACATGAGATAATTTAATCTGTACTTCCAAGGTTGTTATAAAGCACTTGATCAGCTGAGAGCATTTAAATATGCACAACCCAATAAATCCTGGAGGGTATTTCTGTCTCAACAACAAACAGGCTCCAGGGACTGAAATTCACTGCTTGGGTAATTTTTTTCACCTTCATACAACACAATAAACAGGTATTTCTCTTGTCTTTCTGCTCAAAAAAAAATCCCTGGCAAATATTAATTCAGGGCAGAAGTAGATTTTCCAGCACTAAAAATCATCTGGAACCTTTCTCTGCTTTACTACATTTGCTATTAGAAGAGAGGAGATGGGTTATTCTTCACCCATGAAATATTTGTGTTGTAGTTTTAATTTTTAGAATTTATTATTTGATCTTGTGTTGGAAACTCTCATTTTTATCATTAAATATTCCCTAGAGCTGGAGTATTTTATTTGCCAGTGAATTAGAGAGCACTGTGCCCAGCAAAAACAATCCTTTCCAGCTCCCAGCCCATTTTTCTTTTCCCTATAAATCTCTGGGCAGATTTTGCTCAGCAGCTCTCTCACATCTGTACAAAAACTCTTTTTTCACTGATCCTACTGAGCCATCCACTCAAAAAATAAACAGCTCCCAAGTCTAAAAATCTTCCTTATTGCTACTGGAAATTTCAACAGCTTAGAGTAAAAACAGAAGTCAGTAAATAGACTTTTAAAATTCCCCAAAAATCTGATAATAGGTTGAGAGGAGTTACACATTTAACCATAAACAAAACTTAAAGCATCACTTTAATTTTTTCAAAACCACTGAGTTTTGGTGCTGAAAACCAGATCCCTCTGAAACCACAGGGTAATTCTGGAGAAAGTCACCAGCATTTAAATCTTCTGATTTAGCAGCAATTTCCAGTCATTACAGCTCTGATCTTCCAGCAAAAATAAACTTTTTCCTCCTGGCTCATATAGTATTTATTAATTAACTAGAGGGTCTAAGATTACATGGTAATTAATATCTTGTTTATGTATTTTGAAGTATTTTTGCATCACTGTGCACTTGATTTTACCTTAAGGAAATTCTAAAATGATGGAAGGGACCTTAATTTATTTAGGATTACTTTATTTACCTCCAACATTTTAGCCACTTACTTGAACAAATATATTCAGCTAATTTCTCAGCATTTCCAGCCTTTTCTCCTTGTGGAACAAGACCAATTTCTTCCACTAGAATCAAAAGCAGCACAGAAAAACACCATGGAAAGCAATGAGAACAATTCAGATTTCCTGCCACAGGACCCTGGGATGCAAAGGGAGGCACACAAATCATTTGTGCACAATCTCAACCAGGTTAGAATCCCTTCCATGCAAGTTCACTTCCAAAAGCAATGACAAAACCACATTCAAATTAAGAACAAAGGGGTTTTTTTTCCTGTTTTGACCCAATTTTTCAAGCAGTGACCATCCCATTACCACAAAAGTAGCAGAAATCCAGAGGCTGGATTAGATCCATGGATATCCTTGGCTGGAGCATGGGTATAACTCTAATGTTTACATCATTACCTCTCTTCCAAATTAACTTAAATTTCTTCCTCAGCACCCCTGAACAGCAGCTCCTCCTCCAAAAATTGTACTTACAAGCCAGATTTAGCCAAGTTTTCTTTTTTTAAACCCCAGCTTACCTAAAGAAGCTGTAGCTTTTCCTACCACATATGTTGGTTTGATATTCCACATTTGTTTAAGAGATTTTGACCAGGCTGAAAAACATTAAATTATACTAAATTAAATGGAATTTAAGCACATGGCAACAGAATGTGAATGATAAATGACTATTTAGAATTCTGTTTAATCCACAAATACAGCAAAATGATAATAATAGCTAAAATTCCACTACACATTCAGCAAATCTGGATGTGCAAATCCTAAAGGATCAAAACCAGATACCCCAAGTTTTTTATTGTCTTGTTGTAACCAGAGCAGCCCAGAACACTGAGTCCTTTCTGGGACTACTGGGGGTGAAAAAAGAAACACAAACTACAACAGTAAAAATAAAAACCAGAAGTAAAACCACAAGGATTTATTGCCTTTGAGAGGAACCCAAATAAGAACTACAGACTCATTTTTATCATGAAAATATTTATTTTCCAAAAGTCTTAATCAAGGTTAGGGATGGAATTTAGAGATTACTTTTGACCTAAAATCTTAATATCTTGTCCTCTGCTGCTGCAAATGCTACAATAAGCTGTGTATTTACTGCTTACTCGAGGGTGTAACCTTACTCACAGGACATTGATTTGTCCACAGCCCAAAAATGGAGCAGGTAAAGCAGAAACTCTGTGCTAGAATCACCCAAGATAAGAATCTGGAAGAGTTTACAAAGATTTGGCATTTCACTGTGAAGACTATTTCTATTTAGCAGGATTCTTCCTCACTCCTCATCTCTTGGCTTTGATGCCTCAGCACTTCACCATTTTTTAGTGAATAATTAATTCACTTGAGAAATTTCTTATTCAAGACAGAGAACTCCCTTTTCCTGCAGCATTTTACATGAATGATACAGGCCCAGAAGTGATGGCCAGTTTTTATGAGATGATCTTCTCTTTAAGGGAGGAAACCAGGCACTGCAGCAAAATATTCCTTCTGCATGAGAGAACCAGAGCTGGCAAAGCTCTCACTAATTAGTAATTTGCACCAAAAACTCCTCTCCTTCATTTTTCAGTGTGGAAAACACAACCCTTAAAAGCTCAGTGTAGCATGAGTCCTTCATGATGCTAAAAGAACTATGAAATTCAGGGTTTTTTAAAAAAAATCGTGCTCCAGACATCTACTGGTGGGTGAAATAAAATTCTTTAAATTCCAAACTTCACCAGATGCCGAAGAAAAAGACCAAGGAGTATCAACATGTACTTACCCTCTTTTTTACTCTTCTCTTTTAAACAGATCTTGATGGCTTCTAATGCTCTTGGGCTGGTAAAAACTAGGCCTCCATAGCATTCTGGATGGGAAAGCTATTTAGAAACAGTAGATTTAAGAAGTAAAAAAAAAAATATTAATTATAAATTAATTTTAAAAATCAGTTGATCAATTACTTATAATTGTGGCAAACAGAACAACTTCAATAATTGCCTGAAATGCCCCAACACTTGTGACAATTTACAATTTAAATGTGAATTCTGTCTGACCAATTTAATTCTTCAGCCAGCAAGGGCAAGGTCCTTGATGCTGAACATGAAATTTTACTGAGCAAAGCTGGTTTGTGGCAACACAAAAAGAGGAACCACACAGAGAATGATTAAATGGGATCTTGGCAACCAAATCCTGCTGGAAATAAGACAACTGAAAGAATTTCAAACTCACCTTCTCAAATAAGCTGTCAAGAGAGGTGAATTCAAATGACAAAACTGGGATCAACGTTGCTTCCAAGCTGTATGATCCTAATTCCTATCAAGAAAAGGTTTGTACTCTTGAAATAAATTCCAAACAGCATTTTTACTTTTTCAAAGAGCTAAGTCAGCACAAGCATTTATCTTTGCTAAAGCAAAATAAAAAGGCATTTTATTTCCTCTCCCCGGTAAATCTAATTTGAATTTGTTAATTATTTAATATTACCAGATTTAAACAAACAGCTGTGGGACTGTGACCATCTGAGGTACAGGAGACAGCAGCACAAAACTCTGAAGTCCCCAAGTGCCCACCCAGTCCTGCAAATATCCCTGTGCAGCTCTGTAATTCTGTCAGGAGGTTTCTTCTGAAGAAATAATCCTCCTTTATCAGGAATTCTTCCTCTTATCAGTGAGACTGACTCATATGACCAAGGGCAGGAGCAGAAGAGACCCCAGTCACCTCTATTTCACATCACATTCCCAGTAAAAATACAAAGGATTTCTGGAATCTCTATTCTGTCCAAATAAACATAATCAATGCTAATTAATTCAAATGAAGCTGGTTTAATATCAGTACTTTGCTGAGAGCTTTACAATGAATTCAGTACAAATGTCCCATAATTAATACAATTATAAATGCTATTTTCCAAGATCCTTTTTCTCTCAGCACAATTTCAGACATGCACTTCTAATTTGGATTGAGCCCCTTGAAACAGCTGCATTCACATTTAATAAAAATGTGACACTTTGTTTTAGCTGTCTCAACGTTTACTCACTTTAATATAAGGATCTGGTCCTGAATCTTTGTCTTTGGGATCCTTCAGCAGCAGAACCTTCATTGTTCACCGAGGAAGCCCAGCAGAACCCTGAAAGACAAGAATGGAATTTATCTTAATTAGATCTAAAGGAGTTTTTGACTCAAACAGTGACTCTAACAGCTCAAATAACTGGGTTGTAGCAGTTGTACTGCTCTTACACAGTGAGTAAGCAGTTATTGTGCATTCTCCAGGCAGGAGCACCCACCCTGATAAGGGCAGAAAAGAATATGCTGCCCTTAGATAACACTGTTCAAAGGAGAGGCTCTGGTGGAGCTCATCAAGGGGAACACATTTTAAAGAATATTTTGTAAAAGGAGTAACAAACCCTACAATGCCACCACGTTCTGCAACTGAATCAGCTCCTATCTACAAAAATATTATTTATTCTGTTAATTTCCATGCTAGTTTTCACCCTCTGCTCATCCAAATGAATATGCAAAGATTGACTTTATTTAATATGTATCTATATGCACACATTTATACATCTATAATAATATAGACAATATTCATATGCCTTCTCTGATAGTCCAGGAAACAAGGCAGGACTGAAAACATCTGTTCTGCCATAAAAATGGAAGATGAGACTTCTCAGTTCCTTACAAGCTTTGGTGCTCAACTCAAAGTTACAAACACAAGCAAATACACAAATAATACAAACAGAAATCCACTCTCTACGTGCACATTTACCCCAGTTACCAGTCTGGTATTTTCCTGACAGATCACACACACAGGAAAATTCATCCTCTAAATTCTTTCCCTGGATATCAGAATTCAAATTTTGGTAATGACCTAATTGCTCCCAGAGCAAACACAGCTTTAAAAACAAAACATTCAACAAAACAAAACAAAACAAAACAAAAACCAACAAAAAAAAGCCCCAAACTAAAACAAAATAAAAACCCCCACAGATGTGTTAGAGTCTTTAAAGGGAACATGAAAATTTCGAGCCTACTTGAAGCAGATTTATAAAGCTGGAATTACATCCCAAGGCTCTGCGCCTTGCATTTCTCCGGGCTGGCAACAGCGAGTGCCCAATGCTCTTCTTTCCACGGCCTCATTAACAGCTCATTTCTTCATTAATTAGACACGAGGGGTTAAACGGAACGCGTTCCACATAACCCAGGCTGGATCATTAATGAGTGTTTCTTCAGTGCTCAGGGCATTTGAACGCCTTTTCCCGACTGGCATTTTTATAAAGCCCAGCATCACGTTGTGCTTACGGTGCTCTCCCTGTCACCCTTCTCTGCCCTTTGTCGGGAATTATCCAGGGAATTTGCTTCGGGGCAAGCCGGGACACGATTTTTAGAGCGAGCAGCTTGATTCCTGCTTTAACTGGCAATTTTCACTGACGCTGCTTTTTACTTACAGTAATTTTTGCTAATGTCGGAGATGCTCGGACACTCGGTTCCTTTTAAAGCACGGGATCCCTGAGGCTGGGGAAGCCTCCAGGGTCACCGAGCCCGAGCCGTGCCCGTCCCCAGCCCCGAGTGCCACCTCCAGCCCTTCCTGCAGGGACGGGGACTCCGAACCGCCCCGGGCAGCCCGATTTAACCCCTGACAGCCATTCCCGTGAGGGAATTCCCTTTGCAAGGAAGTGACACCACAGCACCAGGAGGAAATCCGGGTTCGCGGGGACCGGGGCGGGCCGGGAGGCACCTCCTCCTTCAGCCTCCGCGGCTGCCCGGGCCTCTCCGCGCTCAGCGAGCGCTGCCTGCCGCTCGCTATCGCGACATTCGGCGACATCCCTCTGCCACACCGACCTTCCGTGCCATGGCCACGCCGGCCAAGCGCCGGGCGCGGGGCCCCGCCGGGGAGCAGGGCTCCCATAGCGGCTCCGGCAGCTCCGAGGGCTCCGACAGCGGCTCCGAGAGCTCGGGGTGCTCGGACTCGGACGAGCCCATCGCTGAGGTGAGCGGGACGGGCCCCGCACGGCTCCGGCACGCCTGGGATTGGCAGGGGGTGTTCGGGAAGGGATTGGGAGGGGATTGTTGTCAGGAGATACTCGGAAAGGGACTGTCCGGATGTTCGGGAAGGGTTTGTTATCAGGGATGTTCAGGAAGGCTTGGGAAGGGTGTCGGGGGATGTTCGGGTGTCGCCACATTTCTCTTCGCAGAGAAAAGCAAGGCACAATTCTTCCCAAGAATATTTCTGGGTTGCACATTCTCTGAACATCAGAGAAAGGAAAAACAACTCTTATCATTTGCTGTGCCTGTGTTTGTGCTAAAGGAGAATGCAATGTGGAGATTGTTTACCCACAGTGATGGTGTTTTGTTTCCTTGGCCTGTCAGGGTTGGTGTGTGTGTGTGTGTCGGGACTAGGCTGACAGTCACGGGATTCAGAGCAGTGTGTGCAGAGTTGAGTGCTTGGCAGATTCAGTTTAGATGTAATGCGATATAGTATAGGATAATATAGTATAATAAAGTAATTAATTAGCCTTCTGATAGGATGGAGTCAGATGCATCTTTCTCTGCCCTCATCGTGGGTTCCCTGAAAATGCTGTATTCGGGAAGGGCTTGGGGAGGGCCTGTGGTGCGCTGGGTGCGTCCTGTGGGGGCTCAGGGAACGCGTCCCTGTGGGCCCGTGATCCGAAGTGTGTTCGCTGTGTTGTTGTTAAAAGTTTTTAATTTTTTAACTGTTTTTCAAGTGTTGGGGTCCCCGAGGTCTCATCTGTACAGCCCCCAGGCCCTTGGTGTGTCTGCTCAGGTGTGGGGCTGGAGGTGGCTGCTTGGAAATGGTGCTGTCAGCACAAAGGATTAGCTCTTTTATTATTTTCTGCTATGTTTTATTATTGTAAAAATAAATTTGCTTCTTTTTATTGTAGAATCCCAGAACAGTTTGGTTTGGAAAGGAAAAGCCCATCCAGTTCACCCCCTGCCATGGCAGGGACACCTTGCACTATCCCAGGGTTTTCCAAGCCCTGTCCAGCCTGGCCTTGGACACTTCCAGGGCAGCTTGTGCCAGTGTCTCCTGAATTTTACTGCCTCCCAAGGGATCGTGTGCCTGTTTTCTACATTGCAAACAGGTCTTTAACACTGTTCTTCCAGTGGACAGCAAAGGCCATGACCTCTGTGTGAGATTGGAGAGAGTTCTGAGGCTGAATGGTGGCAAAAGTGAGGCTGAGTTGTTGAGGTTACTCAGGAGGTGTAGTTGAAACTGGCAATTAAAAGTTGAATGATCTTGAACAGTGGAATAGGTAGGCAGAGTAATCTTGGCAGGTGTGACTTTTAATTTTGAATACCAATAAAAATGTTGGTAGACACACAACATTTGTTCAGGAAGGAGAAGCAGCAGTTCCCACTGTGGCTGCTGCAGTGCCTGGGTCTCATCATTTCCAGAGTTCCACAGTGGGATTAATGATGGCAGGAGGATTTGGGGAAATAGCAGAAGTGTGGGTTTGGATGTAATTATTTAAATGTATGAAGCAACCTGCACCTTTGGCTAAGGTGTTAGACCCCAGTGCTGAAGTTGCCAGGGTTTAACTGCCTGGGTCAAGCCTCTCTCCAGGAAGAATCTGTGGCTACAAGAGCTGTAATTGTGTGAACCTGATGGCAGGAGCAAAGCATTAAAGGTTTGTTCATGACACAATTGCTAGGTCAGTTTTAAAAAGTTGCTTTCACAGATGTTCTCTAAAGGTCACAGGAGAAATGATAACAATTGCTGAGACAACTGCAAGGTGGAAATAAGTTCCGTTTCTGCTGTTTGCCATTATTGTCTTCAAGTTTCTTACAGTTCAGCTTAGTTCTGATCTAACTTCTGCCAAGTGTGTGTGATATTCTGTTTTACTCCACAGGAAGTGAATGTTGAATTTGAAGCACATTCCATATCAGACAATGACTATAATGGGATAAAGAAGTTACTCCAGCAGGTACTGTGGCTGTTTGTCAGCTTGGTTGATATTGCATTGATAAATAATATCAAGGAGTTGTGCAAAGGCATCAGTTCACATTCTCTCTATTGATTTATAGCTTTTATATATTACTTTGCTTCCTTTTGTTCGATAATCCCAGAATAGTTTGGGAGGGAAGGGACCTTAAAGCCCACCCAGTGCCACCCCCTGCCATGGCCAGGGACACCTTCCACTATCCCAGATTGCTCCAAGCTCCATCCAGCCTGCCCTTGGACACTTCCAGGGATGGAATAGCCACAGCTTTCAGATCATACCAAACTGGAGAGGTACCAGGGAGGAAATATCAGCATGTGGAAGGTGCAGGAGCAAGCACCTCCAGCAGCTGATTGTTAGTTTTTTAGTTAGTATTTAATGAAGGAAGAGAAATAAAAATCTCACTTGATTTTTATTAAGTTATAATAAAAATCAAGTGAGATTTTGACCAATAAAAAGTGGTCCAGGAGATACCTCCATTGCCTGAAACTTAATACTTGTTTCCTGTCTTCCAGTTGTTTCTAAAAGCTCCTGTTAACACTGCTGAATTAACTGATATATTAATACAACAGAACCATATTGGGAGTATCATCAAGGTAAGACAGATATTATATTTGTAATTGAAGTACAATGCTTTCTTTGTTAAAATGACATTATTTCTGTATTTCAGAAGGGGATCCTGTCTGTTGTATGCTTTCTTGCTTTTTCTGCTTTAAGAATAATTTTTCTCTGGGAACTGAAATTTTCCACGCCTGCTTTCAAGCAAAGAATGAATTTGATGTGTTGTTGTTGCTGGTTTCTTTTTACATATGGAAGGCTTTTCCCTCCCTGAATTTCAGTGTAGTAATGCTGAAAATGCAATGGAGAGGTTTGTTACCATCTCCATAAGAAATAGGAGCTTGTGACTTTCCTACAAAGACACAGCTCTCTGTCCCCCTCCCAATCAAAGCTTTATTGCTCCATGGTTGTCAAGACAGTCCAGGTTTACTGCGTTAGAAACTGAAGGAAATTGGTTTTGTTTAAGATATTGCCATTCCCTGGGCTGTGATGCTGCTTTTTAAATGTGAGCTATCAGCCTTTACTGCCTTTCAGAGGACTCTGCTGTAGAAGATGCATGGCCTGGCCCTCTCTAAAGCTGGCTCTGAGCACACTGAGGTGTTCAGTGATGCAGCAGCATTTGCAGTGTGTGTTTGTACAGATTTCCTCACTGGTTTTCATCTGCTGATACCACCTGGAAAGAAAAACATCTTTTGCCACAGAGTGGAAATAGAATGTCAGTATGAATTGTTGCTTTTCCTTTCATTCAACAGCAAGCAGAAGTGCAGGAAGACAGTTCTGATGACGAAGAAGATGATGATGAAGTATTTGGTTTTATAAGCTGCTTGAACTTAACAGAAAGGAAGGTTGGTATGCCTCAGTAACATCTGGTTATAAATATTAGCATCAGTAATAAATGAGACTGCATCCTGTGTAACAAGCCTGGACAGCTGGACTAGGATTTGGAATTCCACTCTGGAGGACTGGGGTGATAAAACTTGAAGTGGCTTAGCTCTTTGTGAATGCAGTAACTTGCTGAGGGTGAAACATGAAGCAGAGAATGCAACAGAGAGAATTACTGGGCCTAGTAATTCCAGCATAAATGAGCTGTCAGTCTCTTGTACTTCTTCCCTTTGATCTTCTGCAGTTTGGAGTTTGGCTGTGGTGTTGCAGTTCCTTGTTCCCATCACTTCACAAGCTTTGTTTGCCCTCAGCTTCAGGGCTGGAGGATGATTTCAAAGCAGTGGTGCAGTGCTTTAGAGGCTGCTGAGGGAGATTGCCACCAGGCCTGTGGGAAGTTCCCTTGCAGGTGACATTCAGGTTTTCCTGTGTAAACAGCTGTTGTATCAGGTAAAGGAAATGCACCTTTTGCTTGCAGGGCACCCAGTGTGCTGAGCAAATCAAAGAGCTGCTGCTGAGTCGCTGTGAGCAGAGCTGTGAGCAGCGGGTGGTGGAACAGCTGAGTAAACTCCTCAATGACAGCACCAAGCCTGTGGGGCTCATCCTGAGTGAAAGGTTCATCAATGTTCCCCCACAGATTGCTCTGCCCATGCACCAGCAGCTCCAGTAAGTTTGTTTATTTTTTTTTTCCTGGCATGATGCTGAATGGTATTTTTCATCATATTTTTCAGAATTGTTATGTATATAGAGCTGTGTTAAGACAGTTGATGCTATAGATATGAGTAAAGCATGAACAAAAAAAAATCTCGTATATGGTCTTTAGTTAATTTTAAGAATTTTTTTTATATCTTTATAAAGGTCCAGAACTTTCTCGAATTCTATAGAGGATATTATTTGAGAACATGTGCTGTTCTACAGAAATAGCTGTGTGTATATTGCAGTTTATCCTTGTATTGCAGATTATTTTCACACTGATGTAGGAAAATTTAAAAATGAGAACTCTGTTAGCAGCTTGGGTGTTTCTGTGTTAATGTCTGGCTCAGGAATGGGAGATTTGGACTGAGGGAAAGGATTAAAAGGTGTATTAGTTTTCACCCATGTAAATAGGCAGTGTTTTGATTAGTTTCAGATAATGAAAAAGCAGGTGAAGTGCTGGTTGAGCTCTGCTAATTCATGGATTATTTCAAAAGCTGGGTGAATGTAAATAAATTAATCCACTGAAACACAGCATTACATTATTTTAGTGCCACACTGAGAGCTGGGAACAAGGAAGTTTTGTTGGATAAGGAACCAGTAATAGAATGGAGATCATCTCTTTTTCTTCTTTCATTTTTGCCTTCTGTCCTCTCATGTGAGATGAGATTAGAATTTAGATTGAGGTCACCACAGTTACAGCACTTGTCACAGCTCAAATTCAGATCTCAGCCTCTTTGACCTAAGGTTTTGGAGTGACAACAAAGAGTATTTTCTGTCTTTTCAGTTACAGTTCCTCAAGGAAGTGATAATGTGATGTATTTTTAAGAAGAGCTGCACTTAAAATCAGTGCACAGACATTTCCATGAACAGGATTCTGGGCAAAAAAAGATTATCCTGTGAGCTGAGGAAAAACATCCATATTTTTATAGTTTAAAGTACAAATAGTATGTTTAAGTACAGGAATGCATCTGCAAAATTGATTTTCTGAGGTAGTCATGAAAGAATAGGCTGCAGGTTGAATATCCTTTCTATACCACTACATTCTAAGGTTTGGTTATATGCTTGTTTAGGATTTAAGTTGTGTAAACATGTATTTCTCTAGGAAGGAGCTGACTGAGGCACAGAGAACAAACAAACCCTGTGGAAAGTGCCACTATTACCTCCTTATCAGCAAGACCTTCACAGAAGCCACAAAGAGCAATTCTAAGAGGAAGGAAGGGAGGAATCAGCCAAAGGAGGAATTAATGTTTGCAAATGCAGAAGAAGAATTCTTTCATGAGGTAACATGATTATTTAATTTAAAATGCTTCTTTTTCTTTACATATCATCAACAAGAGATGTTTCACCTCAAATTCAAGGGGAGTTTTTATCAAGATGATCACAAATATTTTGAAATTAAATCCAGGGTGTTTTGGAGTAGTGTTGAGAGAGGAGCAATCAAGCTCTTTGTGTGTATTGATTTATCTGTTTCCTTCTGGGTACCTGTTACTTGCAAGAAATGCTCAGAATAAAAACTGAAGGAGGTCCTAAGAGGTGGCTCTTGCTTCCCTTTTCTGTCTCTATTCTACTGAGGGCAAGTATATTAATAAAAAGTGGTGAAACACTGAGATGAAAATATCACTTCCCATTTCCTAAGGCAACCTGGCCACACAATTCTGCTGGTCCCAAGCCAGATCAGGTGAGGGCAAAATGCAGGAAATTAAATTTAAGATGTGCTTTGAAATGCAAAGAATTTTTCATGTTGGTTTTTTTTTTTTTTCCTTTTTTTTTTTTTTTTTTTTTTTTTGTTCCCAAAGCTTTAAAACCACTGTTACACAATATCATTACTTTGTCAAGAGGCTGTTATTTTTCATTTCTGGCAGTGCCTGCAGGGCAAAGGACTAGCACATGCATGGGGTGGTTAATGGCAAAGGTTCCTATGTGTAATCATTCTGACAGGCTGTGATAGGGCTGTAATTTTATTTTTTGGGAATGAGAGAAATGTAAGTTGGGGAATTCACTGGTGGCTGTAGGGAGTTGTGTTGTAGTCTCTGTCCAGTAGCAATTTGTGGATTTTGTTTTTGTGTTCCTGCCACAGCAGCTGAGTCAGCTGGAGCTGAACTCTGTAAAATGTTACTGAAAAGCTGCTGGGGAGAAGCCTGTGAAGCTCATGTGTCCCTGGGTGTTGTGTTGTAGAAGGCCCATTTTGTATTTATTTATCTCAGCTTTGTTATTTATTAAAGGCTAATTGTGTGCTTTCATCTAAACTCCAGTCATTCTCAGCTCAAAAGGATAGACTCAAACTGAGCTTGTTTTTCAGTCTTTTCCAGTGTTTAAAAAAAATCATTTTAAACATTATGTAGGGTATTAAATAAAATGTCTCTCTGTACTTAATAATGTGTGTGTGCTAAATTAGTGCTGAGTGTCTGTCCTCCCTGATCACACATAATGTTAATTAGATTGCCATAAAACAGCATTAAATGTGGTGAGGCACTTGGAGCCATATCCAACTGAGAGCAGCCTTTTCCTGCACTTTGCACTGCCCTGGGCTTCATTCTGCTCCTTAAAATTATAACCAGAAAATCTATTATAACCAGACTTGGAATTGATTAAAGGTGCTCAAATTGTTCTTGAGCAAAGCCACTCAGTTAGTGTGGTAATTCATCCAAAATGAGATTTAAAGCCTTGATATATTGTTAGTGGAAAGCAAACCTAAAAGGAGAGTGGATCTTAATTTTCCTTCAAAGGGAAGGAATCAGGTAAGTTCTGCTTGATGGTTCAGCTCAGAGTTCTTCATCTGACTTGTGTGAGAACTGGAAACATTCATTAGGTTGTTTTTCTGATCCATCAGGAATTTAGTCCCTTTTCATCAGCTTTTCTAGACATTCTGTATGGGGTTTATATCCCTGAAAAGAAATCATGCACATTCTAGACACCTGCCTGTTTGGAGAAGCAAAAACAGATCTTCAGTTGCTCCAGCCACCTGGAACCTTTCCAAGAGCTTTCTGAAATTCTCCTCAGGATTCATTTGGTGCCCATCCCCTTAATATTTGATTTCTACTCTCATTCTTACAGATTTGTTAATTTTTAAGACTCTGGGCAGTTTCAAGAGTAGGCCCTGAAAGCAGGAGAGCCTCAGAACATGGATTTTTAAAATTTTTTTGCCCTCCCTCCTAGGTTGTTTCTCTGATCCCAAACTATAATGGTAGCAATCATTATAGAATTTAGTATGACAGATATAAATTCAGTGAAAATAAAATGTTTGTTTAAAATACTTTAAATAGTGGATTTTTTGGTTGTTGTTTTTGGTGGACACTTCAAGAGGGAAAAACTTCTTAATAAGCATGGGCATAATAGGTTCATTATTTTCACTTTGTTTGGATGATGAATTATCTTCATGCTAATTAAACATTTTAATCTGAATGCTTTTGTTTCTGTTGTTTAGAAAGCCCTTCTGAAATTCAACTACTCTGTGCAAGAGGAAAGTGACACCTGTCTGGGTGGCAGATGGTCCTTTGATGATGTACCCATGAAGCCTCTGAGGACAGTTATTGTAGTTCCAGCTGATGGAATCCATGGAATTATGGATAAACTCAAAGATTATCTCTCCCTCTGAGCTCCCCTACAAACACCAGGTTTTTACAGAGCAGCCATGCAGGACTGTGACCTCACACTATTTGCAGAACTGCTGTTGGGTCAACGGTTTTGTACAACTAAAACTATCACCAAATGAATATTTTTAAATACTCCATCTGATTTTACTTTGATATCATCATGAAGCAGTCAATAAAAACCCAGGGTCAAAAGAAAACCTGAATATCTGTTCAGTGTGTTTTTAACCAAAGCTCAGTCATCTGGGTTTGTTCCAAAATAATGCATGCAGCTCCTTTTGTTGAGAAAAGTGCTCTTTCTTTCCTTTCTTCTGTTAAATGTATTTATGTCAAAAGTTTGAAATAATTACATAGGTTAAGGTGGGGATATATTTTGAATATATTGCTTTTATTTATTGTTGTCCAGTATGTGATGGCTCCGTCTACATTCACTGAATAACACATCTCTGCTCAGTGGGAGCTTGGGGAAATTCCTCATTTTCTTTGCTGTCACTGGCAGTTTTCTGTTCCTCCTCTGTGGCTGAAACAGGTGCCAAGTGATTGATCACTTCCTGCAGAATATCCTTGCTTTCACTTGGAGGAAGATTGCTGAAGTAATACTGAGGTACCAGCTCTGCAAATCTGGGGAGGAAATCACACAAAACATTATTCATTTTTAATTGATTTTGAAATACTTGAATAATTATTTCCAGGCAAATATAAAAAAAGCTACAAAGTTGATATTTCAACCCAAAACTCTGCAAGAATCCAAGATTCTCTGCAAGATCTAGTAGGAATTTGTGCTTTTAATAGCACTGAAAATCCTCAGCCTGCACTTGAGCTGCAATGCAGCTCCCAGTGCTGCAGGTTGCATTAAACAGGAATTTCCCTGCTTTAGAGCAGAGTTGTTCAACATTATGAAAAAAGCTCTCCTATAAACATGGGGAATAGAAAAGATGGGAGAGTGAAATGTAAATTCTTTGTGTAAAGAGATTTTTGCAGAAGGAGCACTCTGGTCTCTCCCTGAATCCATAAGCAGGCCATGATTCAGCTGGCTGGGTACAGAACATATTTTAAGAAAAGGATTTACTGGAAAATAGGTTTTCAGGGAGCAAAGACCTTTCCAGCTGGATTCATATGTGAGTACACTGCTCTGTTAGCTCTCTTTGAATTTTTTTCTGTATATTTCACCTTGTAAGAAACTTTTGCAGCTCATAATGTGGTCTTTTTCAATTGATTACAGCTACAGGGGCAACTTCTGAGAAAAGTGAGGGCCTGAGATCACAGATCTTCCCTTCTTACTTTTTTTATCCTCCCAAAGGGATGGTTTTGTGGCTTGAGGAGTGAAGGAGCAGTTGCATCACAGTTCACTTACAGATGGGGGGAGATCTCAGAGACAACTCTGATGGAATTGCCCTCTGAGATGCTGAACTCATGGAATAAAACCCACTCTGGAATCCTCCTGGTGTTGTAGTAGGATGAGAAGGGGTGGAGCTGGGCCACTTGTTTGTGTGTTAACATTAAATAGTTCCCTGAGCCATCCACATCACGAGCAATCTAAAAAACAATGTGGAGAGTTATCCATGATTTCATTGATCAGTGCCTTTTAGATTTAAACCAGAAATTACACTTCCCTTCAGGTACTTTCAACTGGAACCTCTTCACAAATTTGTGTGGGAAAGCTTGGGAGTGGATACCATGAAATGAGACTTAGAGAAAATGTTCTGTGTATTCGGAAGGAAGCTGCAACAAATCAGTACAAAACTATCTGAGTTTGGCTTGGCAGGTCTGTGTGAAAACATACAAACATGGATTCTTTAGGACACACACTTTTGATAGACTTTTAAATACAATGTGTCAGGCTATGAAATGTGCTGTTGGGAGAGGTAATTTTTGTATGGAGTCTCTGCACAGGGATGTGAAGGAAGGCCTGGGGACTCAAGTGGGAATAAATCAATCTGGTTTACATTTACAATTACAGTTAGAGTGCCTTCCTGAGATGAGGCAAGCTGTCTGTTATGCACACCTAAATATATCCAAGTAATTTCTCTATTTCCAGGCAATTTTCACCTTCAAAAAGGAGCTAATTCCTGAGAGAATACTGCAATTTCAAGAGGTTTTTTTGAGGTGTAAGAGTTCTTTGAGTGAAAGGCATATTGGCAGTTTTTTTCTTGCTATGGAGAGTGTGAACTCCGTGCAGTAAGAGATGAACCCCAGAGAAAAGGCTGAAATGAGAAGTGTTTGATACACGGGGGAAAAAAAATGGCTTTTATGGTAATCAAGAGATTTCACTAATGAACTTAAGCTTTCTGAAAGCATTCTACATAATTTAACAGTGCAGGAAGATGAAACCACAGTGTTTTTCCTTACATGCATGAAGTAACCAGATAAAAGAGCTTTCTTGATGCTTAGTAGATTTGCTTCTGATCCAAAGTCTGGTTCTGAGATGGGAAGTTCAATGCGCTTCATGATCTCCACCAGCTCGGCTCTGATCATCTCTGCCATGCTCAGAGCAGAGCAGCTCAGGAAATACTCACAGCACCACTGCTCCCTGCTGAAGTCTGTGGGGGGAAAAAGCAATGTTTTGGCTTAAAGCAGAATCCCACTGATGCAGAGGTGCTGCTCTGTGGAATAAGTGCAAGAGCATTATGCAGATGATGTCCAAAGTTCTGGTAATGAGCCATATACACAGCTTAGGCTCAGCTTACAAAGTAAGTGGGCAATACTTGATATCCTCAGTTTTACAGAATTGCAGCTATTTCTTCCTGAATCTAATCCCTTCTTTGCTCTGTTATGAGTAAAGCTTCCCAGAGAATGAGTAGCAATTCTATTTTTCAGGCCTTGTGGATTTAGGCCAGGACATGGAGTTGAAATCACCTGTAGTGCTGGTGCTGATGCTGCTTCTCCTGGAGCTCCCTTCAGCATTCCACATGACTGAACAGGAGACAATCCTGCTTCCCTGTCTCAAGTTTTTACTCAGTGGGTGCAAATTTATCCCTCTGCTGTCTGAGCACTGGACTTGGGCTAAAGAACTGGAGCAGGATGCTTGAGCAGGGGGAAATGCAGTGGAAAGTTTCTGCTGCTCTGCAGTCTCCTGGCTTTTATTTGTATTCTTGCAAATGTGGACTTTACTACTTTCCATTTTTCCCTTAAATTTTCCTTTCAGTTCACAGCTATCCTATTCAGTTCACAAGTTTTTTAGCTGTGTGTTGGGCTGTTGGGGAAACTGAGGCCCTCCTCAACAGCTTTTATTCATCCTAAACTTGGATTTTGTGCTTCTACAGCAGGAACCATCATTCTGGTTTTGCACAGTGCCACTTCAAAGGACACTTGGAATAGTGGTTATGGACCCCTGTTGGGTAAGAGATGCTGTCCTAGGACGTTTTTAATTAATTAGTAAATTAATATCATCAGCAATAGCTACTCCCATAGGTTTCTCCCTGCATATCAGCAATTCTAGAAAGAATCACCAGATTTTTGGGTTTGTTTTTTTTTCCAAACTGGTCCCAGTGGGCTTGATGTTGGCTCGGGCACACTTGCCTGGGTGTGTGGGGTGGGCAGTGGCTGCCCTGAAGGCGTTGAAGATGCTGATGAGGGTGAAGTGATCTCCTGCAGGGTGGGAGAAGCGGCGCCAGCGGCTCCGAGCGATCTCCTCTGTGCCAGGAAGGGCGTGCAGGAAGCAGCTGGGAGCTGAGGGAAAACCAAGCCAGTGGTGAAAACAGAGGAGCACACACAAATCCCCACTGGTATTTCTGGGTTTTTCCTTCCTCAGTTGCATTTAACCCCCAGTACTGGGTCAGTGCTGAAGAACTGAATCTGCTACGTTCACTGAGGGTTTATTTTGTAGGTGTCCTTCCAGTCTTGTTTTGTGGGAATCAGAAAAACAGGAACTCCCACAGACACTGAAGGGTTTGATCTGCAGCCTTGGGAGAAGCTTGGATTGATGCAGAAATCCAATACACAGATATTAGGCAGAAAAATCATAAACTCATATTTCTATAGTTGTAAGAATATGCCTGAAGTGAGAAACTGCACTGATAGATGGTGAAGGGTTTCTAATGTAGGGTGGGGCTGTATGGAATAAACTGAGAGTTTAGAATTATAACAGAAGCAGATCTGTGCCTGTGAGACAGAAACCCATTGGACAAAAGTATCCTCAGTGAGTAAAGGTGATAGGTCAGAAAAGCAAAACAAACCCTGTGGCAGCTGTCCATTGGGTTAGAAAGTTCTAGACTGCCTTGTAACAAAGAACTTGTGACTGCTCTTGAGCTATGGCTGAATGCCTGCTCCTCTGAAATCTCAGGGCCTCTGAGACTGATGTTTTTCTGAGCAACAAATCATTCCTAGCCTGAAAACAGTCCCATCCCTTCATTTCTAGAGGCAACAATGATATTGTTTAGTTAATATGTATTGCAAACACAAACCAGCAGCTTTCTCCCTGACTGATGCCAAAAAAGCTTCCTAATGTCACAACCTAATTCAGCCAGAATCCAAAAAATGGTTTCATTATTATAAAAAGACATCTTTTGATTTAATGCTTTAATTTGCCTCTCTATGTTGAAATTTCTGCTTTCCAGTGCATTTTACTTCTGTGTCTTTTGAGCTTTTCTAAAATTGAATTGTGCCTATGCTCAAACATTTACATTTGTTATATGTACTTTAGAAAAAACATCACAAGTTAAAAATCAACCCAGTTTGGGCATAAAAAATTGTCCTACAAGGAGAACTACTCATGCAGCTTGATATCCTGTGGTTCATGTGTTTGCTGCCCAAGACTCCAAGGTTATGTCAGTTTTATAAATATTTGAAGTAGAGAGACAAGATCACAAAGTAATTCTTTCTACGTAAACAGTTCAGTGTTTTATAATTAGAACTTCCTTTATTTTGCTGCACTGATCTGTCACAAACGCAGATTAAAATAAGAAAGTTTCATTTTGAAGGGATGTTTCTGACAAAAGGGAGAAAGCCAATGGGCAGCTGAAGCCTGCAAGTGGAATTCTCTGTGGGAATCCTTTACTTAGCTTTCCTTGTATCCTTACAGTTAAGACCTGAACAGGCAAATATATTCACTTACGTGAAGTAAGCAGGATGAGAATAACAAGAATTTGCTTTTGTGGCTAGATTTGGAAGGAGTCTGGATTGGGCAGGTGGCCCAAGGCCTGCAGTGAGGGCTGATCCAGGAGTACCTGTGACCATGGCTGCAATGGTGAGCATCTCATCCACACACTCAAATTCACATGAAGCCAGCAGTGACTTGGACAGCTGAGGATCCAGGGGGAATTCTGACATTATAATCCCAAATTCAGAGAGGTTTCCATCATTATCCAGCGCTGCCAGATAATCCAGATCTTCCAAAGCTTGCATCAGGCTTTCAGGAGCTAAGGAAAAGGGAAGAGAATTCCAGTTCTTGAGAGTGGTACACAGGAATGAATGACTGAACTCTCATTATAAAATCTCAGCTGTAGGAAAATGATACTTCTTTTATTTGACAGTGATTAAGAACAAAAAATAATGGATGAATGGAAGGCTGAGAAAATTCTGGAGGAAGAAAATAAGTTGTAAATCACTTTTTTGATACTTTTAATGTCAGAACAATTTTTGTCAAAAGCCCAGACATAATCCTCAATACACCTAGACTCTGTCAAAACTGCCTCCATTATTGGCAGTTTTCAGGTAGGTTTTTTATGTTTATTCTTTTTTAAGAGCGGTGGTCACATTTGAGGGGTGCTGAGATACAGACCAGGTCTAGGAAGGATCTTTTTTAACCAGGAGATACTTCTGATATTTGCAGAAGTTACAACTGTTATTCATGCAGGTATCTGGAGTTCTCTTGGTTGCCTTTTTAATTATTATACTTCTTTTACACAGATTCTCATAATACCAGAAGAAAAATGGGAATGTAGTAAAAGAAAATGCCTCCCTAGCAATTGTCTGCTTTCTCACTCACAAAATTCAATGTTCAGTTTTCCCTCAGTGTGGGTTATAACTTCCTTACAACCTCCACAGGTAGAAGTGAGAACAGTGAGACAGCAAAAATAATGAGGGAATATAAGAAAATGTCCTGAGAGGACAGGATTAAGCAAATCAACACTTAAAATTAGGAATTGAGCAGGTCTGTAGGAAATCTGATGGTGATAAAAGGAGGTCAAACAAGCCCAGAGGAGCTTTGTGGTTGAGAGAAGGAACCTCAAGTTGAAGTTGTCAGGCCTACACTCCAAAGAATTGTTGCCAGAGCATGAAAGACAAGGTGGAAATTTGGGAACTCCTGAAGTGTGAAGGTTCTTTAAGGTTCTTTCCTCCCAGCTCCTCTCCAAGACAGATTTCTATTCCAGGTTATATTGAATGGTCAATATCTTTCATGGGTAGCAGTTCATTTACATTCACAACTGCTCTCCAACCACTGCAGCAACTTTCTCCTTACTCCAGCTTAAGGATCTGGTTGATATTTTCTCAGTTTTATGGATAACAAGTTAAATTTGAAGCTGGTGGCAGAAATTCCACTGCAGCAGGACTTGGCCTCACCCCCAGCCCTGGGAAGTGCACTGGCCATTTGTCAGCTGCTGTCAGTCTGCACATTAATGGGGAAAAATCCCTAAATAAAATATCCAGACCACAAGCACAGCTGCCCACACAGGCAGGGGGTGCATTTGCACTTGGATCTTCATTAGCAGATGACTAGAAACAATTTCTTGCATTCATTAAGAGTGGGAATGTGTATGGCATCACCAAGATTAAAGGCTGTAATTAGCTGCTAGGTCACATTTTGCCACAGTTTCCCCACACATTCTGCAAGAAAATCTTGAGATCAGGTTTTGACTTCATTGGCAGTGAACTGTTTATTGCCACTCTCTGGAATTAACCACTTACAGTCAAGGAAAAAGTGAAATGGGGAGCAAACAAGCACCTGTTGCTTTTAACCTCATTCTGTTATGTCTGAAGGGGAAAAATAGTTTATTAATAGTTTATTCCCCTTACATGAGCTTTTCTAGAACTTCTCCAGTATCTCAATCTGCTAATGTGACTTTGGTTAAGTTGAAAACACCCAGTTTTCAGACAAATTCTCTCAGGAACCTGCAAATTGCTTTTGAAACTGTGGAGCTGCTTCATTTCAGTTTCAGAGTTCTTCCCTCTGCCTGTACAGTTCTATCCAGAGAGGACATTTATTATAAAAAATGTGGGGTTTCGTGGGATAAATGATGAGCCCTTGCAAAAATTGAAGTATCTGAGAAGAAAATACTTAGGAGTTTTAAAGAAATAAGAAGTAGCAGCTAATGATGAATATGAGTCAGTGACAGGAAATAAAATTCACTGATTGAAAATCAGGGATAGTAAAAGGGTCACTCAAATGTGTAGTAATGACGAGGAGATCATGGAAAGCTATTTCCCAGAATTCAACAAAGTAGTCTGTGCTAGAGCTCACAAAATACATGGTTATATGGCTGCCAATTTCAACCCCCTGATGGCATCAGCAATTTGCATTTTTATGCCCTAGAGTTAGTTGTCTTGAGATTTATAAGCACAAGTTACTTCCCTGTCTTGCTATGAGTGTTCTGGAAAAAAAAAATAAAAAGAAAAAAAGATTCCTGGAGTTTTATTGCTCTGGAAAGGACAAGACAGTAAAGGTGGATTAGACCAGGTGAAGGAACAGTAAAAAAGCAAAAATAAAAAACCAGGGTCGGGCTTTTTAGGGCTTCTTTCCAGCACCAGCCACTGCTGCCTTGAGGTGTGAACCATGAGGATTTGTGACTCCACTGCTGCTTTCACAGCAGCAAAGCTCAAAAAACCTCTCAAGATGTGTCCCTGCTTTCAACAAGAAGCTGTCACATCCCTGGAATTTTAAAAGGTATTTCCTAATCTGGTATTTTCTTTCCCTGCTCTGTGTTCTTTGGCTGCTCAAGACTGGGTTGCTCTGGACTCATTTCAGGAAATCTGACCAGTTTTATGTAAATACAGATCCTGCTTTTGATCCTTCTTAGGCTTAGGAAAGCAAATATATAACTTAATGTTGTGGTTAGCACTGGAATAGTTTATCTGAGAGTTTCAAGCTACTTAAAATGATATTCTTGGTTTCACATTTCTGTAACTTTGATGTGAGCAGAGTAAGATCTGTCTCCAAAGCAGCTACACCTGCAGTCCTGAGCACCACATCCCAGATGGCTCAAGGTGTGAGCCAATAAATTCCTAAGTATTATTCTTGTTGCATTAGGAAGCAAGTGATTTAGGGATTTGGTCAAAGTTCTGTAATAAGTGGATATTAGAGATAGGAATGAAACTTAAATGTTGTGATTTTTAATAGTCCATTTAACAGCTCTCTTGTGCTTCTCTGGAGATCCACAGCTCCTGTGTTCTGGTCTCCTACCAGCAAATGCTGAGGATGTAAAATACCTTTTTTTTTGATAGATCTTTTCCTTCCAGAGGAATAACTTAAAAAGTCAGAGCTGCCATGGATGTCAGGTGAAGGGATGTTGTGTTTAAGGAGCTGATGCTCTGCCTGGCACACCACAGGTTTTGCAGGTTCTGTTGGGCTGAAGAGCAGAAAGAACTGCCAAAGTAATTGCTGCAGGGAGAGCAGTCCTGGGGAGTGGTGTTTGCTGCTCCTGCTCTCTAACACTGCTCCTTGGACAGCAAACTCAGAACATGGAGGACTCTATGCCAAGTTTTCCTCAAATTAGGCAAAGATTTTTCTTCTGCAAGCACAAGTTTCTCTGTCCTGATTCTCTTTCCCCCCCTGTACCTTCTGAGTCAGGATTTTTTATATGTCTGTTTTGCTCTGAAGCCACCAGTTATAACTATTATTTTGAAATGACAGTTGATCAGTAAAAATTACCTCCCCAAGCTCATACTTTGCAGTATTTCCATTCCCCCTCACGCTGCTTCATCACTCCTCCAGTCTGGCTGGTGATGGTCCCTGCTGTGCTTTTCTGCCAGCCAGGACTGGGCCTGACCTGCCCTGTCCTGACAGAATATACTGAATAATGTCTGCACACATCACTGAATTGATGAAATCCAGAATTTAATACAACAAAGAATTAACAAGTAAATTTAAGATAATAAATCTGCCCTGAAGTGATCTCTGCTGAGCACAATTAACATGGTGTATTGAGCTTCTGTCTTTGATGGTCTCCAATGAAAATATGCCAACAATTAATTTTTCTGAAACAATTTGAAATGATGTAAATTTATGCAACTCTTGTTATTCTGGATTTTCTAGAAATATATTCTCCAGGGGGTTGTGAAAGCATAGCCCTCAAATGTCATGTTAATCTGAATGTTGTTTAGGGAAATTCTGAATGGATGCAGAATCTGCAAATGCTTTCCCCTTGATCCCCCAGAGAAATTTTACATGGCTTCATCTTTCTAATGATTCACTTAGTTTAAAAAAGGATTTTCCAGTGATTTACAAAAGTACTCAACATTGCTGCAATCTATGGGACTGGACATCTATCGTCCCCTTGTAAACCCCAGCAAAGATCTATCAGACCTACTGATCACAATGTAAACACACCCCTGTTCTAGGGGCACAGGGATCCTGATTTACTGATCACAATGTAAACACACCCCTGTTCTAGGGGCACAGGGATCCTGATCTACTGATCAGAATGTAAACACACCCCTGTTCTAGGGGCACAGGGATCCTGACCTACTGATCAGAATGTAAACACACCTCTGTTCTAGGGGCACAGAGATCCTGACCTACTGATCACAATGTAAACACACCTCTGTTCTAGGGGCACAGGGATCCTGATCTACTGATCACAATGTAAACACACCCCTGTTCTAGGGGCACAGAGATCCTGATCTACTGATCAGAATGTAAACACACCCCTGTTCTAGGGGCACAGAGATCCTGACCTACTGATCAGAATGTAAACACACCCCTGTTCTAGGGGCACAGGGATCCTGATCTACTGATCACAATGTAAACACACCCCTGTTCTAGGGGCACAGGGATCCTGATCTACTGATCAGAATGTAAACACACCCCTGTTCTAGGGCCACAGGGATCCTGATCTACTGATCAGAATGTAAACACACCCCTGTTCTAGGGCCACAGGGATCCTGATCTACTGATCAGAATGTAAACACACCCCTGTTCTAGGGGCACAGAGATCCTGACCTACTGATCAGAATGTAAACACACCCCTGTTCTAGGGCCACAGGGATCCTGATCTACTGATCAGAATGTAAACAGACCCCTGTTCTAGGGCCACAGGGATCCTGATCTACTGATCAGAATGTAAACACATCCCTGTTCTAGGGGCACAGAGATCCTGACCTACTGATCACAATGTAAACACACCCCTGTTCTAGGGGCACAGGAATCCCTCTGATGCACTTTGGAGCTGCAGTGCCAGGTTCATTTTCCTCTGGTTCATGAATTCCAGAAAGGGGAACGAGCTCTGCTGCATTTGCTGCTCTCGATTATGGCATGAATTAAATGCAGCAGCTGTAAGCCTGACATGTTTGTTGCTTCCATAATGCAGTAATGAGTCAGACCTAATCCAGGCTTTTATTTCTCCTCAAAGAGCAGCAGGAAAAAAGAAAAATCCCTTGTGCACATTGTTGCTGAGCAGAAATAAAATGTTTTACTGATGTATTTTTTGTCTCTTATCTGCTGCACGTTCTCCATGTGCAGGAAACAGACTGAGAAGTACTTCTTGCTATGAATTCCGGTGTCCTTCTGATTTGTTTGTTCACCAGTTCATGCCCATGTCTTACTCTGTCATCTCAGTGAAAACTTGACTTTGTTTAGGAGAAATTCACCTAAAACCCCTAAAGCCTCCCTGTGTTTCAGCTGCAAAGACAAGGTGAGAATGTCTGTTGGACAGAAACAGTGCAGAGGGAAGCCTGTGGCACACAGGGGATGCTGCAATGTTTTTACTCCTTTTACCCCCAAGGGAACTCAGCTCCAAGGAGGTGATGAGCCATGGAACAGCCAAACCCATGGCAGGGATGGAACTGGGTGATCTTTAAGGTCCCTTGAAGCCCAAACCATTCTTGGGTTTGTGTGCTTGAAAGCCTGATGTGTTTTGAGTTCTGTGAGTTGGTCTAACACAAGAACTGACTCCCCTGACAAATTTATCCCTTGGGTGCTCCAGTTTCTTTCAGAGAATTTCACAGCAGGTGCTTCAAACTCTCTGTTCTGACTGGGGGAGTTTGCACTCATCCCTGGAGGGTTCTGTAGGGGTCTATCCAAGTGCTGGCTGGAAAAAAGTTTACTGTCTGCTCCAAAGTGGAAAGAAAGCCAATGTGTGATGTGTCCTGCTTAAAGGAAGAGCTGTGCTGGATCATCAAAGCTTTTCTCAAATGTTTAATTGTGTAAGGCAGGAAGCAGCCAAGGAAATTGTGCAGACTTTCTCCTCTCCTTTCAGAGCACCCCTGCAGTGTTTGTGGGATTTTCCCTTTGTTCAAAACTGTTCAATACCTGCACTTGACACTCTTGATCTGGTCATAAAAAGCTTTGTCATACGTGATGTTCATCCAAGTAAAGCCAATTCTTTCACTCATCAAATACCTTCACAATTTTTTACACATCAGGACAATGCTTTTTTCAGCTGCATTATCCAAAAATGCAGCCAAAACTTAGAATTTCTGCATCTGTGAAACCCTTATGTGCCTCTAGTATTTCATGCTCTCTGAATGTTGTCCCCATTGTGCCTTTAAATCCAAAAATGCCAAATGCTTTCCCTCATATAATTCTACTCATTCCTTCTACAGTTCAAGACTGACTTTCTTCATATCCAGAAAAACATTAAAATGTTTTAGTATATTTTTTAATAGTAAAATATGTTTTAATTTCGAGTGGGAGCAAACTATTCCATAAGCATTTTCCATGCAGATTTTGTTGGTTCAGGACATGAGATGACACAAGCCCAAAATACTCCAATTCTCATTGCTTTTGAATTAATTACCATCAGACTGGCCATGTTTTTTTCCCTAATTCTTTTAGGCATGTTTCTGCTAAACAACACACAAGGGAAAAGTAGAATAAATTTTTCTTAAAAATTTCGCTTAACCATCTATTGCAACATCCAACAGTGAGAATTAACACTTTATTACTGATTAATTACAGTGAACAACTCATAGAAGAGAAGAGATCCTTCTAATTTTGTGTGAGTGCACAAGGAAAGGCAGGATAATACAAGAAATTTTCCTGTTTGTACTGGAAAATTTTCAAGAATGAAGCCAGCAATCCCCAAAACAATGAAATCAGGGCTATTTCCCTCACTTTAATGGGTTTCAAACAACAGCAGAACCTGGAGTGGCACTTGGGGTTTGTGATAAACCAGAACAGAAGAAAATATCCTTCTATAGAAAAAAACCTAAATTATGAAGTCAGGGGGGAAAAAAGGCAACTTCCTTCACTCTCTTACCTCAGAATTCAGTGTTTTCCCTGGCTAGCATTGCAAGTGTATTTGGGTTTATTTGATAAGGAATATTGTCCTTAAGGAACAGCCCATTGTAAATTTGAGGTGGGAGATGCTGGAGGATAAGGAGGAAGCTCATTTCCTCCCCACACATCCCCCAGGTAACAACAGTGGTTTGTTTGGGTTGTAAACTTCTGATTAAAGGAATATATTTTGTTGGATATCTGTACAATACCTTGTACAACAGGGCACAAATTTTCTTTGTGGGTTACAGGAAAATAATATGTAACCTAGATGAGAAGATACTTGGAATATTGATTTTTTTTTTTTTTTTTAGCATTCCAATTCCATTCTGATACTTTATGGTATTTTTTCTAAGAGCTATTGAGCTGAGAACTGCTGTAGCAGGTAAGTGGGAAAAGCAGGGTGATATTATTGCAAGTCCTTAAATAAAAAGAAATGCTGTGAGTGACAGGGCAAAATTAACATGGAAAGAACTTCTAAAATAAGATAAAAATATGAGAAATTGGTGCATCCTCTTACCTGGGCTGCTGATGAAGTCACAGTGTGCAAAGCCTGCAATGTCCATCCTCTTCAGGAACAGGACCAAGCTGGTGAGATTGGATTCCTGAACTTTAGCTGGAATTTCTGCCTTCATTTCCCTGTGTGTAAATTCTTCAGGGTACAAGCAGAAGATTTTCCCTGGAAGAGAATTCAGGAAAATTACCTTTTTTAAAATGCTTCCTCCTCACGCTGCCATGTTGATTGTATTAATTAATTTGAGCTAATGGATTTAAATTTTGAGCTAATATTTCTACCTGATGGAGACATGCCCAGAATTTGTTTATGCACCTCTGCTTGACTTTGGCTGATAGGCTGGGTTAGAACAGAGTCTGCTCTGATTCTAGGATTGTACACCTTTAAATGAAAGAGACACCAAGCATCAGACAAGTACACAAGGGCTGCAAAAATATGAATGGTCTGTACTGAATTTCTCTCTAGGTCATTTTACAGAAAGGGTAGTAACAGTTTTCATTTCTCTTTGTTTCAGCAGCTTGGGAAGGAGAGCACTCAACACCCTGACAAACTGACAGATGTTTTGCAGTCACTCTAAGTGTGCTCTGAGATAAATGTCTTTTTTTTTTCCCCTGAAGAAATGTACCTTACTGAAGCAGAAAATGGTATCATCAAGAAAAACATCAGAAAATGTTATTTATTTCTTGCAGTGACAGAATCCCAACCTTTTCTGACAGCATTTTGCTCCCTAACTCCAGATTTTTGTCTTAACATTGAAATTACAGGAGATGAGGGCTGCATTAGAGATATATGATGCCATGTTTTATGGCTATCCTAATTATGCTTTATTTGGAGTAAGCTGAGGAGTTGATTCACTCCCTACTCTGGCCACAAGCCTGTGGTGTCCAGCAAGACATAAAACTGCCAGGATAAGGCAGCTCTCTACTCCTGCCTCCTGAGTCAACTCTATCTGCTTTAAGCAGATAAAAAAAAGATAAAAATTAAAAAAAAAAAAAAAAAACCTTCAGTGCAGGGCACAAATTTCCTTTCCTGCAGGTGAATTGCTGATTTACCCCAGCTGCAAGGCTCAGGTGGGATTTTGCTCTGCACTGAACTTTTCCTGCTCCCTCTGTGCTCAGCTGACTTTGGCTGAATGGGAATTTGAATTGGTGAGGGAGGAAAATCACAGGACTGAACAAAAGAATGGAATGAAAGGTAAAAATTGTACCCCTGATAGAGGTGATTTGATAGACATCAGGACTGTTGGATCTGGTTTGTTCCCACTGATTTGCATTTTAAATTCACAAAATTTGTAATTTGTTGAATTGTACTTTGGGTTTCAGGTTACCATGGCAGTGAAATTCATTTCTGCCATCCAAGAAAACTGCAGCTGTAGGAATAAGTTTAAGAAATAAGCATGGTCTAATTGAAAACTGCTTTTGGCCTCTTCTTCCTGGCACAAAAAACTGTAACTTTTTAAACTTGCCTTGAGACTGAGTTAGCTCATAATTCCCAGTTAAAAACCTTTTAAAATGGCAGATTTTTTGCAATGAAAATGAAAGGTACAGGTAGTTCACAAGTTTTTCCCTGAAATACTTGTAAGGCCAATCAGGATTAATAATCCCTGCTCCAAAAGTTAGGAACACTTAACTCCAATTTTGGTTATTCCACCTTGTACTACAGAGAGGAAATGGATTACATTGTTTCTTTTGCCTGTTACTGGAATTTTTATTTTAACCAGGACAATTACAAAACCTGTAGTAGTGCAGCTCTCCTGTTCATGCTCCTACACAGTTACTCATCCCACTTTTGTAGAAATAAAACAAATAAGATTTGACTTTTTTTTTTTTTTTGCAGCTGCACTAATCCTTCCCAGGGTGGAAAACAAAACAAATGAGGCCAAACTTAGAATGAACTGGAAAAGGTTAAGTATTAATTAGATAAATCAATTTATTTAGTTAATTTATTGAATTGTTTCTAATGCAATTAGATAAATTGCAGCATTTGGATGGGAGCACATGTCCAGGAGGAGCACAAGTAGCTTGAAAAAAACAGAGATTCCTTGTGTGGGCAATTATTAAATCATTAAATAAGGGATGAGAATAATCTCCTAAACCAGGAGATCTGCCAACAGGTGCCTAAGAAGTGATTGTATTTTGTTTTATTTATAAAATACTGAAGAGAGATTCATGACTGATAGGCCAGAACTCAGGTGAGATTGATTTTGCCAACAATCTGTCATGGGTTTGGTGCCCAAAGGAGTGGCAGTTTCAACTGGAAGCATTCATCTGGCTTTAGAAACTTCAAAAATCCAATTTCTGATTGAATCTGGGAAGTAACTGTGATTTCTTGCTTGTTTTTCACATGAGATACCCATGAAAATGACTGAAATTCTATTAATTTGCCTGTTAAAAATATCATAGAACCTGTGCTGTGAAAGAAGAGAAAACCACATGATCCTCTAGAGACTCTCTGCATTCATCTGAGCTGCACAGTTCCCTCTCCCCTGCCCTGAAAAGCCCTTTTGCAGAGTTGGTTTTGGACAAAGTGCTTCTGGTTCCCTTCACTGACCTTTCTTGTCTCCACACCAACATCGATGACAAAAGTCACATTTTTAGTCCAGATCAGAGGTTCTCCAGAGCTGGTGGTGAGTAGCACTTTCCTCCTGTATTTTTTGCAGCATTTCTGCTTGTTTTGAATGAGTTTGGGAGTCAGGTCTTGTTTTGTGGGGTACAAAGGGATGGGGATGAGCTCTCCAAGGTCAGGGTTTAAATTGGGTTGTTCCTGTCTAATCATCTGATAAGCTTTTTCAATTTCCTGTAATCAAGAGAAATACATTTTTTCCTTACAAAATTGTTCTAGTCTTAGTCCAAATGCATCACATAAAATGGTCAAAATATGCAGAAACCTCCCTACTTTCCCTTAATTATTATATTTGAGAAGATGTAATTATTGTAAAGGTTTGAATTTCCCCCCCCCAATGATTAATGAACCCTATAAAGATTTAATAAAGTCAATAAAATGTCCCTAACTTGTGTTGATGGAACATCACCTTTAAAAAGAGTTCACAGATCCAGAGGTTGGATATGAATTGTAAAATCTTTTTGTTGTTGTTTTAGTGTTTTGTTGTTTGGGGGGAGTTAATACGAAACCATTTATGTTCTGCACGATTTTTTGAAAGGCATACCAAAATAATTCATGGCCTTCCTCAGCCTGAAAGGGAATTTTTTTAAAAGCATTTTTATTAGCAAAGATTTTGCAAAATTGAAGAGCCAGACTGAGTTTCTCTTTGAGAGTGACACCACATTTCCAGCAGTTATAGGTTGAAAGTGCTCCATAAAAACTGTTATAAAGATACAGGAGTGACATCTAATAGCAAGGCTGGCAGCAGGGCAGCTCATAAATCCTGATGTTCTTGGTTAATTCATATTTTTGTTTAGTTTAAAAGACAGTTGAGTGCTTGGGAACAGTGAACCATTACCACTATGAAACTTTAAATCACAGTTAAACAAGAATTTATGGGATGTTCTGGTTCATAATGAGGGTTCTGTTCATTGTAAGAGAGAAAAATGAGTGATCTCTTCTTGGCAAGAAAGAAATTCCTATTCTAGTTTTGTGGGGAATTTACCTGTCAAAAAACCCTTTTAAGCAGAAACAAAACTTTTTTCCCAACCTTTTGATATGGAAAGAGTGTGTGTTTTTTCTCTAACATTATCTATTGTAAATATGGGATGTAAATGTGGGACTAACACAGAGAATTCATTACTTTATCATTTGTAAAATCGGTGTCTATGAGGCTTAAAACTGATTATTGACATTATTTAAAGTGTTTCATATCCATCCCCCTTTTAACAGTGGAAAGCAACAAACACTACCTGGGTAGTTTGTGGTAAATTATCTTTCCTGTGAAAAGTCATTATTTCCTGGGGAGTTTGTTGTTCTAAAGCACATTTAATGACACACAGTGGAAGATTTGGGATCATTATCAGGAAAATAATAATAATAATAATAATCACAAATACTGAAATATTTATTTGGTTGTCAGATTACTTTGACAGCTATAAAGGACCTGGTGTAGTGAATTTAGGGAACCACTGCTGTCTACAGAGACTCAAAGGTGTCACTATTTAGAATGACCAAGCCTGTGCAGATTCCTGGATTTTCTGCCACACCTCTGGAGTGACATTTTCCTCCTGCTGCTGTGCACACAAATGGTTGGGAAGAAGAATCCAAATGGAAAAATCTCCTTGGGAGGCTGAAGGTAAAAACTCCCCTGTGCTGTAGGGCATTGATGAAGGCTGGACCTGTGTCCATGTGTCCATTCCCACCCAACAGGGATAACACAAACTGTGGGATGCCCAATGCCAGGACAGGTTATTAAATCCCTGCCCTTGTGGCCTGTGCCCGTGTGCTGCTTTTGCAGCTTTTTGCACCACACAAAAGGATGGTGGCCTTTCTTTAAACCTACAGAAAATATATATATTCTCTCCACAGTATTTATGTGTTATATAGATATTTTATGTGTATAAAACACAGTGTTATGTTTGCCATGGCTTCTTTGAAGGAAAACCCTGAAATTATAAAACCTGGTGGCACAACTGCTGTCTTAGCTATTGACAGCAAGGTATTTACAGGTCAGATAAAAAAACCACATTTCTTGATTAAAATCAGAAAGAGAACAGGTTTGATTCCTAGACAGGCTACCTAGGACAGAGGCCAGACAGAGTTAAAGGAATACAGCAGGTATTTATTAAAAGGCCTCCACAGGATACACCCTGGGCAGTACAAGAACCTGGCCAAAGCTCCACCCAAGATGGATGGCATGTCAAGTTTTGGTTGATTTCCATATTGGGGTAATGTTGAAATGTTGTTGCTTTCAGAATATCTGACTGGAATGGACAGCCAGGAGTTTAGTCAAAGATTCTTTGTGCAATATTTTTGCTTAAATATGTGAGACAATATTGACTCTATTTCTAATGTAGATGAACCCAAGATGGACGGTGTGTCATGAGTTCTCACACTTTTGTAAGTTTTGGTCCATTTCCATATTGGGGTTCATTGTCCAATTACAGCTCCAGGTTATGAAGTCTCATTCTCCCAGATCACTCTCCCCAGTTTGCTGTTAGCACTTTTTGGGCCTGGAAAAGGATTGTTCTGTGTGACTGAGCTGTGAGGAGAACTTGCTGACACTTTATTTGAAGTACAGAGTTATATCCTAATGCAGTACAGAATCTGGAAAACAAGAAAGCTAAAACAAAAGGCATTAGGTTCCCAACTCACTTGCTCAGATGCCAGGAAGATGACAATGTCCCCCTTCTCCCTGGCGTGGTGGATCTCCAGGAGCAGCCTGAGGGCAGGCAGGAAGGGGTCCCTGTGGGCGCTGCAGGAGAACACGGCCTGGGCGCGGTGCCTGCCCCGCACATGGAGCACAGGGACAGTGCCACAGAACCCCTGCAGGGTGCTGCACATGTGGGGGGCAGTCAGGAGCACCAGCCTCAGCTCTGCTCTGGCTGCCAAGACCCCTTTCAGGAGGCCAAGCAGGGCATCTGTGGCCACAGTCCTTTGGTGCACGTCGTCCAAGACGATGACGCTGTAGCAGCTCAGGAGGGGCGTGGACATCATTTCCCTCTGCAGCATCTCATCTGTGCAGTACCTGCAACACACACACACAGCACTCCACCAGGTGTCCTGGCCTATTATTGTGGGAAATTAATTCAGTGTCCTGGGGGCAGCTTGGTTCTTTCTGTTCCAACAGGAAAGGTTTGATAAGAACAGGGAGTATTTTTAGTCCCAGTTACATGTTTAAATCCTTCTTTTAGCAGCTACAAACCTGATGTGATTCAATGACACTCAGAGACACAGTGGTGGAAAGGATGCTCCAGGCAAAAGCAGAAATCCTCCTGCCCTGAAATCATCTGTTCATCTTCCATCACATGCCATAAACAATTCCTGAGCTAGGAACAAATCCTTTTGGATGAGGAAAAGAAGGTGCACTTGAGGCAGAGCCAGAACCAAGACGAGCAATTAATTTATACCATAAGGTCCTCCTCACTTCTATCCCTGCTGCTGACAGGTTTTTTAAAGGATATTATTTTTGTTGTGTTGCTCAGCAGGACTCAGAATTCTTGAGGCAGGTTTTGATGTGTGAGAGGAAGGGATTCATCTCCCTCTGAACAGGAGCAGCTGCAGGAAGTTCTGCTGCAGGATGAGGTTTAAGGAGATCTCCACAGACAGAGAAAGGACAGGCAAGAGGAAGAGAGGTGGAAATTGATTTTCAGAAATGGTGAGTATCCTCTTCTCCACTGGAAACCAGTGGCTGAGAAAAAAACTTGTGGTCTAGATGTGATACTTTGTGCCTCCCATATTAAGGAACTAGAGAAAATAACTCATAACTTTCTGGGTGGCTCAAAAGCTGAATCCCTGTGTTCCTGCTGTCACCTGTACTTGCTACATTAAGTGCATTTATCTCCCAAAATCCCCCTGATTGCTATTTTCCTCTTCTTGCTGGATATACCCTCTTCTAGCCAAGTTTTTTGATTGCTTTTGAATTTTAACTTTACTTTGGGAAAAATTATCCCCTATTCTCTTCTGGTAATGAACATTCCTGTACTGGAAAATAGGAAAAAAAAAAAAAAAGTAGAGGAAAAGAAAAAGAGGTCACTGAGGTGCTTAATGAAGTTTTGCATGGACAGTAACCTTGCCCACTTAAATCTCTGCTACGGTTTACCCCAGAATGCCTCCTTGAAACCTTTTAGTGCTTACTGATTAATCACAGAATCTCTGCAGAAAAGATAATTCATTGCAGTCTGAAACTTCCATGTGAGGGGAGGAGTTGGGCAGGCTCTGATCTGAACTCGGTGGTGGCCAGGACTGAGGGAATGAATGGCTGGAGGGGTTCAGCCTGGATTTAGGGAAAGGTTCTTCCTCAGAGTGTGCTGGGGATGGGCACGGCCCCGAGGCTGCCAGAGCTCCAGGAGTTTGAACAGCATTCCCAGGGATGCCCAGGGTGGGACTGTTGGGGTGTCTGTGAAGGGCCAGGAGCTGCACTGGATGATCCTTGTGGGGTCCCTCCTACCTCAGTGAACCGTGATTTTAAAATACGCTACAACTTTGCAAAGCAGCTTTGATTTTTATTTACAAGATCTGCAGCACTGCCAGCTTCCCCAGCCACACCTTGTCCCGAAGGCCTCCAGAGGCACTGTGAAAAATGTGTATTGTATGACAGGCTCTTCATCAATATTAAAATTAATATTATACGTGTTGTGTTAGAAAGTTATGCTGTATTAATTCTCTTAAGCAGTGTGTTAAATATAGTTTTAGGTTAAAACAAAATGTTAAAACAGAAACTGTGCTATGTATGATACTTTTTTTCCTAAAGAAAGGGCTCTCACTGAGATAGCAGCCACAGGACACCTGAATCTTTCAGAGAAAGAGAATTTATTGCTCCGTTATCAGGAGAAACGAACTTCTTCCTGCCTTGCTCGGGCAGGATGACCCCGTCAGGATTATGAGGAAGAAGTTGACACTGACCAGACACAATCCTGTGGTTGAATGGAATTTATGCATCACGTATGAGGTGTATGAATATGCAACAGGCTGTTGTTTTTAAGGGCTAATCCTCTGTTAACGTGGGTCCTTTTTCGGGCTTGTGCTGCCCAGAAAAAGGTACCCAGACATCCGTAACTCTTTGTTTCTATTGTCTCATATTGCCCTAATTCAAATTGTCCAAATCATTATTACTCTACTTGTATTACTATTTCTATAACCATTTAATTACTATTAAACTTTTAAAATTTTAGAAACTGGCGTTTTCCACAGGCACCCACCTGAGGATGGTGTCGGGCGCGCAGCAGCTCTCGAAGGGCACGCAGTACCCCACCTCATGGCCCACGCCGAGCTCCATCTGGTCGGCCACACGCAGGGCCAGCGCCACGGCGGCCTGGGCCAGCACCTGCGTGCACACCACGGCCCCGCGGGCCCGCAGGGCCAGGCAGTGCTCGGCACACCACTGAGGGACCTGCGGGGACAGCACGGCACCAGGGTGAGGGCTGGGCGGGCTTTTTTGGAACCCCCGCGGGCCCTCAGGGCCGGGCAGTGCTCGGTGCAGCGCTGAGGGACCTGCGGGGACAGCGCAGCACCAGGGTGAGGGCTGGGCGGGCTCTTTTAGAACCCCCGCGGGCCCTCAGGGCTGGGCAGTGCTCGGCACACCACTGAGGGACCTGCGGGGACAGCACGGCACCGGGGTGAGGGCTGGGCGGGCTCTTCTGGAACCCCCGCGGGCCCGCAGGGCCAGGCAGTGCTGGGTGCAGCGCTGAGGGACCTGCGGGGACAGCGCAGCACCAGGGTGAGGGCTGGGCGGGATCAGCAGGCTCAGCTCTCTTGGAAACCATGAGCAGGTCAAACCATGAGCTGAGAGAATCAGTATTATCAAAAGTGCTTCATTGATTTAATTTTTTTCCCCGCCATTTTTTTGTAAAGAGGAACGGCTGAGGGAGCTGGGGGTGCTCAGCCTGGAGAAAAGGAGACTCAGGGGTGCCCCCATCCCTCTCACAGCTCCTGAAAGGTGCCTGTGCTCAGCTGGGGCTGGGCTCTGTCTCCAGCAGCACTGACACAACCAGAGCACACAGCCTCCAGCTGCACCAAGGGAAATACAGGTTGGATAGCAGGGAAAAGTTTTTCACAGAAAGGGGGATAAAGTTCTGGAATGGCTGCCCGGGGAGGTGGTGGAGTCCCCATCCCTGGGTGTGTTTAACAAAGCCTGGATGTGGCACTGGGTGCCAGGGTTGAGTTGAGGTGTTGGGGCTGGGTTGGACTCGTTGATCTTGAAGGTCTCTTCCAACTCAGTCACTGGGAATTCTGTGAATTCTGTGAAAGAGCCTAATAAAGGAAATTAAATGAATATACTGCAAAGCCAATGATAGCATTTTCCAATCCTTTATATTGGGATAATGGATTTATCCAATTATCCCAAGACTAATAAGTATTTTCTGGACTAAACACATGTTTATTTTAAAGAGGGTGAGGTGTACAAACGGTGGGATTTGCATTTGATTAGATTATAATGGAAATTACTGTAATTTTTTATTAGTGTAATTTCCCATAGGTTAATTCCTGTTAGGAGCTCATTCCAGGAGTAGAATTCATGAACAACTGGAATGCTCTCAGCAGTGTGGGACAGTGAAACCAAGTTGAGTGCTCACTGCTTGCCAGGGCCTGCACCATGCATGGGAATTACCCATGTCAGCTCTTGGAATCTCCTGAATTCTCGACATGGATTAGAAGGTTTGTCTGGGAATTGCTCAGCCGGACTCAGGTTGGTTGGAATTTGCTGCAGAAGAGACCTCTGGGGAGGAGGTGACAGCAGGGTCACTGCTAGCACATGCTGATGGATCCAGCTGATGCCTTGTGAAGGCTGACCTAGAACAGAGGCTGGATAGAGCTGAAGAATAAAGCAGGGATTTATTAAAAGGATCTTCTCCATGGATCCACCTTGGGCAGCACAACCCAAAATGGCCACAGAATGGACAGCAGGGTCTCTCCCTGGGATCAGCTCTGCTCCATTTGCACCTTGCAGTTCATTGTCCCAGCCCAGCTTTAGCCCAGGCACTCCCACCCTGCTTGTTTTTCTCTCTCCAGCCCACGGGGTTTGGAGAGAGAAAAACAAGCCCAATCTTGGGCTGAGATTTGAGTCATTTGTCCTTGGTGCCCAGCTGGAGCAGGAATTGTTTTATCTCCCCACTCTGTGCACAGAGCTCACCATCCCCTATATGAAGCTCAGACCCACACACTAAAGCAGCACCAGAATGTGAAAAATAGAAAAGCCAAACCAGAGGCATCACAGTGAGGTTGGTGCAGTTGTGTTCAGGGCTGGCTCAGCAGCAAACCTGCCCCTGCTGGATCATATCCATGGAATACATATCCCTGGATTTCAAACTGACAAATGCCACAGCCAATATCTGTAATTTCAGATGAATTACTCTGCAAACACATAACTGAAACTGAACTGCTCCAGGAACTTACACAGCAGCTCCTTAATTTATATATTTACTAACATCAACACTGGAAAATATCCATATGTTGTTGTTATGAGAAATTAAAATTGCATTAAAATATTATTTTAATGGATGTATTAGGTTTCAAATCCTTCATTTAAGCAACATCTAAACCTAGGTGCACCAGCCACATCTAATTTATTTCTGTATACTTATATGCATTTCTAGAAATGTTTAAAAACCAACCAGCAATGTGCTACATCTTATTGAAGGTTCAATAAAATTTGCCTTGTTAACAGACAATTTAAAAGCTAACATTTCTTAGCAATTTGTTTACTATTACACAAGTTTTTTGTGTGTAAATTACAGGCAATAACAAGGGGTAAAAACCTGGCCCTTCAAAAATTATTCAGGTGTGAATCATTTTTATGGGAACATAGGAATTTGCAGGGAGAGGTGTGATGTGTCTGGTTTAAAATGTGATCTCTAGAAATGTCCAGCATTGAAGTCTGTTGGATATATGAGGTGCCCTGTAACAGTAATTATCCTGCAGCTCTACCTGCCAGAAATTTTTCTCCCGATCCCAGTCATAAACAACAATATTTTGGCTGATAGCACTTACTTGAAAATTCTCTTCTGCTCGCTGTGACAGCAGACCTGGGTTTTTATATATTGGTAAAGCAGAATTTCATAGTCCTGACTGATACTTGTGGGCTTAGACTCAGCTGAGATTGTGGCTTCAGTGGTTTCTTTTAACATGAGTTTTGTAAAGTAATTTTGTGCTGCTGGAGAAAACATTTGCTCCTGGCTGAAGGGGGGGAAAGACCATTAATTCTCCCTGAGAATCAGCCCTGCTGATTTCAATCCTTCATTCCCTGGGAATGTTTTGTCACTTTATCTTATGACAAATCCCCTGTATTTCTTTCCTGATACAGCATTAACCAGAACCAAAACACAAAGTAACTTCAATTTTTTTTTGAGTGCTTTAAGAAAGTTCTTAAAATGTTTAATATATTTTAAATCTGTACTTGACTGCATTAATCTTTATTCACCTTCTGTATTTCACTTTCCCTTTCTGGCCTTAATACTTGAATTACAATAGTTACAGTGGCTCTGAAATTCATACCTCATTAAATGTTTTAAAAATACATTAAAAATACCCCAACCAAGTCTGTTGTACTGACCTGGGAGCTCTTGCCAGTCTTAGCATCTCCTGACACAATCACAATTTGATTATGAAGCAAAGTTTCCATGAAAGTATGTTTTTCTTGCCATATTGGAAGCTCTTGTCTCTCTTTCATCAGTCTGTAATAACGGGAGGAGTAAGGCAAGCCATCAAAAGGATTAAGCTCTAAATCTTCTCCACAGACAAGAATTTCCTCTTCATCCCCGTCGCTGCCGTCGAGTAATTCTGGAAAGCAGTGGTTCTCTGGAGAAGAGGTTAAAAACTCCATTTTTCTTACATATATTATTCCCAGCAAAAGCACATTAGTGATGGAAGGAGTCCTTTGTGTGCTGATTGATCATTTTGGCCCCCTAAACCTGAGCAAATCCATTTTTCCTCCCTCCAGGATTAGTATTTCACAGCTCTTGGGTTTGAAAGTCCAGGCTCGGTGTCCAGCTGCCTTTGTGGTCTGCTTGTCCCACTCTGGGTGGTTTAACAACCCCAGTGAGCCTGGAGAAAATAGATTTTAAAAAAATAATCACCCAAAAATCTTCCAAATGGCAGCAATGGAGCCAGAAAGAGAAGCTGAGCAGATTTTGCAGTTCAGCATTGAGTCCAGCCTGTGAATCCCAGTGTTTGCTCTTGTCCAGGCTGGGGAATAATTGGGCAGAGCAGCTGAGCCTGACTTTTGTGGCTGCTGGGGGAGGCTCTGGAGCTCTGTGATTGCAGGGCTGGCATGTGGGAGCTAATCCCAGCACAAAGGCTGCACCCCTGGGTGCTGCAGCAACGGGCAGGGCTCTGCCTTTGTGCTCTGTGCAGGGCTCCAGTGAGTCACAGCAGCAAAACCTCTTTTTATTACACTCTGTGGATGGTCTTGGGAGGCTTTAGCAGCTTTTGCTGCAGTTAAAATACACTTATTACATGAAAAAATCCCAGACTGATGCCAGTTCTAATCCTTCAAGGGCACCAGAAGTGGCCTTGGAAGGTGGTGGAAGAAAAACATTATTGATGTAAAGTAACTCCAACTCTGAGGACTCAAAAGTAGCAAAATTGCTTCCTGATCTTGGCTGAGCTGCACTGTAAGACAAATATGAAATAACACTTTTTATTTTAGCTCCAGAGGGCAGTTATCAGCAGGATGCTGATAATGTCCAGTTTTCATGCTCAGTTAGGTCGTTCTGCTGCATTTGGATTTCACTTTTCCTCTGACCTTCATGGGTCCCTCTAATCCACCCTGTTTGTCTCATTTTGTGTTCCATCCCTCCCTGCTTGTTGTTACAAACTCCCTGCCTTGGAGATCTCTGCCTTTCCCAAATGGGCCCCAAATTACTCAGCAAGAAATGTCGGGAGGGGATTGGAAGTTCAATCCCACAAAGGGTTTTTTTTGATAAAAGTCATCTTAAAATAACATTATGGATTTTTTGGGGGTAAAATTAATATTAAAACATCTTGAAGCAAACTTATGAATTGCTATTATTCTGCATTTTCCTTGTTTTTCACATATTTAGCAGCAGTACAGGCTCTGATTTTCTCATTTGCAGTACAGGCTCATCTCCTAAACACTAAGAATTGGACAGCAATATTCCTGGTTCACTGAACAAATTTGAATTGTCATGCCACAGCAATTTTTTTTTTGTTCTCCCTCTTTGGAATGTGTAATACAAGAAAGCAGATTAAAATGTTACCAAATCAAGAAGAACATTTTACTATTTGAAAATGAAATATTTTGAAACTAGTTTTCCTTTTGTGATCATGTTTTAACAGACCAGGTTGTTGACTGATGGACTTTATTTATCTCTGCTGAAAAAGAGCCTGTAAAACTTTATTTTTCTTTTCAGCCAGGCCTTCAAGGACTCACAAGATGTGTGCTTTAACATAATACAGAAGGATTTAATTAATTCTAATAAATAACAAAACAGTCTTTGCAGATGAGTGCTTTTAGTAAATCAGGGTATAAGCTGCTTTCAAAGATATCAATGAGAACTTTGCTATTGATATAAATTATATATTGTTGTGCAAGAGCTGATGATAATGCACTCTAGGAAAGGAATAAATACCACATAACATATTCTGGATATTTAATAAAGACTCCTTAATACACAGCTACTCTTTGCAGCTTTGCTATTAAACCTTTCAGGAGAGGAGGATTTTTTTGTGTGTAATTGAAAAGAATTTGGTCTGTGCTGTCTGTGGCATTACAGAGATCTTTCTTCCTCACTTTTCCCCCCACATTTCAGCAGAAATATTTTGCAATAGCAATGGGAATTTAAGGGTGTCATTTATTTAATTTTTTTTTACCCCAAGAATGTTGTTTAAATAGAGGGGTTTAGATTAAATTTACTTTATAATGCAGTGAATAAAGCCTGTGAAATGTGAAGTTGAAACATCCTGCCTTTTAACACCAGAATTACAGTTTACTGTTGTTAAATGAGAACCAGCAGATGCTGTCAAGAGCAGTTCCTCCTTCCATCCTGTTTTCCAGCCCAGACTCTTTGATGCCAAATCCCTCCAGTGGGATGTGGAACAGCATCTTTGCAGCTGGAAGTGGAGGGGCTCCTCCTAACCTTGAATTATTTTCATCCCAAAGGCTTTGATAATTTTCTCTTTTAACACAATCCCTCCCAAAAGATATGTGCTGGTGTATTTTGATATTTCCTCTTTCTCTTTGTGTGGCTGATCCATGACCTGATGTCTCCCTGCACTCCAGATCTGAAGCTGGGAATCTGCTTTAACTTTGTTTTTCCTGATGAGGTCAAACAAGGGATGTGTTTTACCTGCTCAGGCACCTGAGTTTATTCCCTGGGCCTGGATGGTCTTGCTGAGCCTCTGTTTTTCCATGAGCTGAGACTTTTGGATTGTAGGGGTGTGAGCCCAGGCTGGAGCTGGACCTGCAGCTCATCATGCACAGCCCAAGGCAGGGCATGCAAGGAGGAAAGCTGGGTGAGAGCTGCATTTTGGCCCAGGAAATCCTCATGGAAGATGTTTCTTGAGCTAAAAGCAGGGCAGGGCATGGGACAGGAATAACAAAGCTGATCCATAACAAAGCTGATCCAGTCACCTGTGTGAGCAAAGCAGCTGCAGTGACTGCAGGGGCAGAACCTGAGGGGAGGATGTCTCTGTGATTTATGGAGTCCTGCTGCTGAAAATGACACTTTAATAGTCTCAGCAGGAGTTCTTGTTGTTGTTTTAGTTGTTTTTTATGCTGCTATGAATATGAAAGCTTGGTGCCTGGCCAAGAGACAGCAGATAAATGTGAAAAAACCTCTCTCATTTGAAGGCTCTGTTACTTCTCTCTTGGCCTACAGACAGCAGCATTTAACCTTGCTTATACTGTAACTAAATTACAGTTTATTGAGCAAAGTGTAAAACTAAAGCAAAGAATTTTCACCAGTGAGAGAGACACCAGCAGCACAGATGTCCCACACTTCTGTTGTGTTTTAATTCCCACTTAAGATCCTGCTGTCTGGTAAAATATTTTGCATTAGTGCTCTTAAAAATACTGACAGCCAGTGATGGATTGATGCAGAGCAAAGTGTTTCAAGTCAGGATATTAAAAAAAAAAAATCTAATATTGCCTCACTGGTTGCCCAGAATTGGATGGAAATGCTATGAGAATTGAGCTGAAATTGTGCATGTTTATCCAATATACTTGGCTGGGTGTTATTCAATCCCAGGTCAGCTCCAGGAAAGGACTGGTATAGACTGGTTTGGTGTGGAGCACTGTCTGAATGCCCTGAGTGTTCATAGTCAGAAACAAAAGACAGCTCAAACCAAGTTTTCTTTGTGTATTACCATATTCCTCACCAGCATTTGCTTAATAAAACCATTGGTTCTCTCATTATCTGCTGTAAAGCTGGGTTAGAGCAGCACCCACAGAACTGCCAGCCCCACAACAGATCTGGGCTTTTATTCTCCATTTGAATGATGACATCAAAAGCAAACTCCTAGCTCTCTCTGCCTTTTGCAAATACATTTTTTCCTGAGCTGTTTCAGAGAATGGCTTTAAGGACAATTTAAACACCAAAACAGCTTAAGACAGATGATAGGAGGCCTAAATGAGATCTTATTCTAATTTATTGTTTTGGTTTTTTTTTAATGTAATGGGATATCTTAATCTGTTTTCTATTCTCTTTCTGTTGTTTAGAAAGGCAAGACAAGCCTTGTGTTTTCAGTTCATAAATACAATATTCATGTGTGCTCGAGAGTTAACACTTTCCAGAGCTGCAGGAGGAGGGAGAAATAAAGAGAATCCATTGGGAAGAGAATAAAAAAATATTTTAAATTTGGATTAAAATGAGATGAAGAGTCAGCTAGGATGGTATTAGTACAGTTTTTTTTCCACATGACAGCAACAAGGAGTTTGGATGGGGGCCAAAATGTCTGATGGGGCAGCAACAAAAACTGTGGTTTTGTTTAGTGCAGGGAATAGAGAGACATTGGGCTGTCTGAGTGAGCTGCTTTAAAAACTGATGAGAAATATTCTCTGGAAGGTTCCTGGCACAAGTTAGGAACTGTATTTGTGAAAGTACTGGTGGTGTGGTGATGTTTTTCTGTGAAGGCAGAAATATTTGCATGGTCTGGAATATGAATTTGTGGATTTTGAGGAAATAAAGGGGTGTTGAGCAGGGAAAGAGGGAGGTGTTCAACACAAAGGGAAATGAACCCGGTGGAATTATCACAGACAAACACGGGTGGTGACAAAATTGATGGGCAGCTGACAAATGGGGGGCAAAGCTTTGGTCACCCAAAGGCTGTGGCAGGAGGTGAAAAGGAGCCTTGATTTAGCCCAGAGATTTTGAGAAGCAGTTTCTGGGTTGTTCAGATGAGGCACCCAAGGAGAGGCTGTTCCCAGCAGCAGAGGTGGCTGCAGGGGCTGGCAGAGCTGCTGTGGCAGCAGCAGGGCTCAGCTCTTGCTTGGGGAATTCATGGCTTCAGTTTTCTTTACAGCTCCTGGCAGCAGCCATGGAACTTTGGGAGTGTTCATTGCTGCTCTGATGGCTGCTGGAGTGAGATGCCTCTCTACTCCAGAATTATTTTTCTGTGTTCTTCCAGCTGCTCCTTAGGCTTTGATTGATGTGACTGAATTTTACATTTGCCCAATAAAATATATTACACACACCCCCCAAGTGTTTTTATGGCACAGGTGTCTGCCTTCCTCTGCACTGAGTTTTATTCGTTTCTCTGTGGGTATGGATTCCTGATGCTTTAGATCCTGCAGAATGGAAAAACATGCAGAAAGATAATTTATTTTATTTATTATTATATATTAAAAAAATTGTTGCTCCTTAATTGTAACTACAAATGCTATTGATTTCTCTCACGTTCTAAAGATTTCTGTTTCTTAAAGAATCACAAAATATGCTGAGCTGGAAGGGACCCACAAGGTTCACTGAGCACTAGTTTTTTTATCCATGCTGAATTTTAAGGAATTTGTAACTTAATAACTTATCTAATGGAGCATGAGATGTGAAATGTTGCACATTACAGATGTTTCTGATAAACAAATCCTGCACAAGGCAGTGCTACAAATAAAAACAGGGGGAGAAAGGTGAGAACTTGGCCTTTAGGAGAATGAGCACTTTGCCTTTAGGAGAATGAGCACTTTGCCTTTATGAAGGATGAGAATTTTGCCTTTAGGAGGATGAGCACTTTGCCTTTAGGAGGATGAGAACTTTGCCTTTAGGAGAATGAGCACTTTGCCTTTAGGAAAGATGAGAACTCTGCCTTAAGGAGGATGAGAACTTTGCTCTTAGGAGAATGAGCACTTTGTCCTTAGGAGGATGGATTTGCCTGCTGGGTTTGGCCATTTTTTGCCCTTACTGTTTGCACTGAGCTGCTGATGCCAGGGCTGTTGTCTGTCACAGGGATCTGGCACAGCTCAGTGTGCTCTGAAATAACATTTTGGTTTGTTTGGCCCCTGGAGATGTTTCATGTGACACTGCCCTGGCTCTGTGTCCCTCTGTGCATTTGGGCACTGTCACCATGGGGTTTCACCTGTTGTCACAATGTCACCATCAATAAAACACCCAGCAAATTCCACCCTGAGCCTTTGGACACCTTTGTTTATTGCAATATTCCAACCCTGGCCAGGTCAGTGGGAGTTTTGCAGACAGAAGTGAAGTCAGTCTCCATTTTTTGGCTTTTACCCTCAAGGCAGAAAATCAGGGGAGCCAATGTGAGCTGGCAGGGCTGTGCTGTGCCAGTTCCAGCCCTGCCTGTTGGGATATGTGCAGATAATAGGATGAAAATCTGCTCCTGTACAGATGCAGAACTAATTTTTAATTAGTTCTAATTTTCAGGGTTTTTTTTTTAATGTAACAGGAATTTTTGTATCTATAAAAATCAAACCAGATTTTAAAATCTGGTTTAAATCAACCCAGATTTTCTTTCAGAAAGTGTTGTTAATATGTTTGTGACATATTAAAGAATTATGGAAATGCAGTTTATTTTATCAAGGTATTGTAACCCTTAGTGTGAGGTCAAGCTTTGTTAGAGTTTTCAGCTGCAAGCAAAAAAGTAAATGGTAGATAAGAAGTCATCTCTTGAGCTTAAATTTCTGCTCACCTCTAAAAGAAAGCAAAAATAATTGATTAATTATTTCTTGATTAATTCCTGCTTTATTTTTTTTTTTTTCATTCTCAGTAACTCTGTTGTTTCTTCTGAATCCCCTTCTCCTTTTATTTCACCTTCCTTTTGAAAGTCTCCTGAAAGATAATTTTGATTTTGCCTTTTTAGTGCTAAAGCAAACTGCAGCACTGGAACCTTTTGTAATGTGTTTGGAAGGGCTTTATGGTCATGGGAACAAAACCTGGTTGTGAATGAAACCTGAAACCTTTTAATGATAAATACAGCGATTTAAAACATTTTAGAGCCACTGAAATGGGGGAAGGAGGGAAGATAATATCTTTACCTTCTGTAGGTATTTTGTTTTACACTCCAGATTATAGTTGGATGTGATAAATGAGATTGTTTATTTTTAATGACTACACAGGTTTTCATGAGCTTTGGATGAATATTCAAATTCACCTACTCTTATTTCCAGTTACTTCCAGACATGGCCTTTATTGAATAAATCATTAAGAACAACCTTGTACAAGTGGGACCATAAATCACAGTTTGGTTCTAGGAAGTTAAAAAGGAGGGGGTTTTGTTAGTTTATTTCTCTGTAGGTAAAATATATCAATTAATAAGCACACTTGTACTTTTCTGCTTAATGAAGAGCAGCAATGTTTGATGAAACACCAGTGAAAGGAGACAAATAGGATGCAAGTCAAGGGGTGATGGGGAAAAGCTTTTAAGAAATAACAGTTAAAGCAATAAAATCTCACTCCTAGAAACCTGAGTGCAGATAAGCTTTGGGTTTTTGGATGGGGAACCCAGAGTATGTCACAGAAATATGGATTTGAAAATCAATATTGAGTTTTTCAGTGTCTTCAGGTAGGATCTGGTTTCCCAGAGGGGTTGGCAGTGATGGAAGTGCCCAAGGCCAGGTTGATGAGTGGAAGAGGATGAAATTTAAGGTCCCTTCCCACCCCAACCTTTCCCTGCTTTAAACGCTGCTCATGGCTTTGCAATGAAATTTTCACCAGGGAAACCAAAATGTTCTCTCAAATGTGCCCTGGAAAAGGAAAGTTTGACCCAGAGGGGATGTAAAACCTGCTGGAAGCATTGGGACCACCTGGGCAGAGAACATGGAATTGGGTAATTAATGCTCCCTGGGGGCTGCTGAGCCTCGTTACCCCCCTGTGACCCCCCAGCTTTGGGGTCACCCTGGGCAGAAGGGATGGAAAAATTCTCCAGCCATTAGTTAATTCTACAGCCAAGGCAACTCTTGCCCTTAAATTTCTGTTCACCTCTAAAAGAAAACAAAAATGATTGTATGTGTTGATTAAGAAAAATTCCTGCTTTATTTTTTGTTATTTCATTTATTTAATTATTGCCATTTTCTGTAATTAATAATTAATTATAATTAATAATTTCATTAAAATAATAATTCTTTATTATTTTTATTTAATTATTTATAATTAACTTGGCTGTTAATTAACTAATAACACATTAAGAATACATTTGAAAGGTATTTGGTATTTTTGTCATGGGAGAAAAATAAATAATATAAAAGAAATAATAGCAAAGATTATAAATAATATAAATATAATATAATATAACCTAAATATAAAATATAATATTAGTATAAATATAAAATATAATATTAGTATAAACATAAAATACAAAATAATAAAAAAGAAATAAAATAAGGCTAAATTACCTTTTAGCAGAAAGGGAATTAATGCAGTATAGAGTGAGTCAGGGAGAGTAAATAATGAGTGGGTTTTGTTGAATGCAAGAGGATTTTTGTTGCTCACTGCCTGAAAAAAATTTGGGTTTGCTCTGTTTTGTTTCAGTGCAGTTCAGCTCACAGCAAACACTCCTGGATTTCTTGCAGTGGTTTCAAAGTAAGTACAACTTGCAATGTTTTAAAGCATTACTGAAAAACAATTTAATTGAATTTTTGTGCTTATTCCATTCACAGCCTTTGTAAATAGAAACTTCATAAGGAAACCTAGAAATGTTCTCATGGAATTCAGGCAATACCTGTGACACTGACACCTGCAGAGTTTCAGTTCTTTGATTCTTTATGAAAGGAAGTTTATTTGAAAATGACATTTTAAAGAGTCAGCTGCCAGTGTTGGCATCCCAGCTCCCGAGGGGTGGGGGTGTTTTCCCAGTTTGCTCTTTCACCCACTGGAGTTGAGAATATTTCCTTTCCAGCCTCTCAGACACCCCAAAATGCACAAAATCTGTGCTTTTCCTCACCTGATCACTGGAATTGCCTCTTCCACCCTCCTCTCACTTTTATAAAATCTTTTCTTCTCTCAAGATCTCCAAAGCCAAATTTTATCTCTTTCCACACAGATTTTTTCCTCACTTGTGAATTTTCTCATTATATTAATGCTTAGCAAGAGTCCCATTTTGTTTTCAGAATCTTTCTTTTTCTATCTTTCTTATATCCAGATTTATTGGAAGTAGATTAACCAGAAACAAAAGTGCTGCTTGGGTTCTAAAGTCACTTAACTTACAATAACTAATAATAACTAACTTAACTAATTTATCTTGCCTAATTAAATGCCTCCATATGGATTTTTGCAATCCTCACTTTTGTTGTTTGTTTGTAAAGCTGTGAGTTTTATTTTATTTATTACAGGAATTTTCCTTTTGTTCAGGCTGGAAATTCAGTATTTGAGGTTGAGCAGTTATTGGTTAATTAATCAGCAATTAAGAGTATATAACACAATCCAAATATGTTTATTTTGTCCATATTTTAAATACATGTATTTATGTATTACTTTATTATATTTATTTTATAGATAAACATATTTTTAAAGAAAATAGAGGAATAGAAAGGAGCTTTAGCAACTAAAAATATATAATCCAAATATTTTTCTTTTTTCCAGCTTTTTAATATATATATTTATTTATTACTTTGTTATATTTATTTTATTGATAAACATATTTTTAAAGAAAATAGAAGGGAGCTTCTGAAGTGGTATTTCAAAATTTTGGGGTTTTTTTCTTTGTTTTTGTTGGGTTTTTTGTCATTTCCTGGATTTGCTTGTGTTGTTTCTCAAGGTACATGTATTTTTATATTTTATATTTTTTATTTGTGTTTATTTTTATCTTTATAGAGCAGCCCAAAGCCTGCCTGTAGCATCTAAGATTTGATGAAAAGAAATTTCAGAGTTTACTGAATTTCTGTTCCCTATCAATCTTTTTATACTGTGCACAGAAAGATTTACAGTGAAAAATAGAGGCTGCACTAAAGCTGACTGCTCAGTGTGGAAACCATAAAGCCCTTCAATAAAATAACTTTAAATATAATTCCTCCATGAAGCAGTGAATTGCAAAGTTGATCCTGTTACTTAGATACAGATGCAAAATAATTTCTGTGTGTATTTCTGTGTAGTTTCTTTTCCAAGGGCTATAGCAAACAAAACCATAATTTATTCAATGTTCAAAATCCATCTTCTCATCTATATTCTATATTAATAAAATATAATCTATAATAAAATATATAATAAAACATATTATATAATAAAATATTTCTCTCTCTATATATATAAAATTCTTTAGAAATATATAACATTAGTTTAAAAATTATTTATTTTTAGGGACAAGACCCATCAACAAACCACATCCTGTTGTTACAGAATTGTTGCTGCCCCATATTCAGCTCCTTTGGGCCCTAAAGCAGATAAAGAGACTGATAAGGACAATAATTCTGATATTCCAGGAGCTCCAATGGTGCATCCTGATGGAGTCCAATATTATGGAAGTGCAAAATGAATGTGGAACTCTCCTCAGATTTGCAAACACTTTAAATCTGGGAGGGCTTGAAATGCTGAATATTTGCTGTAAATGCATATTTCAGAGGTAAAAATGTAAAGTTAGATAAAATTTGTTCTCAAAATGAGCTCTTGACAACTCCAGAACTACTTGTACCAAACCAGTATTTTCTATAAATAAATAAATAATTTAAATAATTCCCTTAAATGCTTGAATAATTCACTCTTTAGCTACTGGCCCAAATAATTCCTGAGTCTGTTCCCCTTTCCTTCGAATTAAACATGAAGCACTGGTAAAAGTCAGAGTTTGGTTATAAAGGCTCCACACTTGGGTTGTTTTCCTGCAGAAAAATGCATTTTTTGGGGAAAAGTAGTGATTGTCCAAGGCAGATTTGTCACTAGGTGGCAGGATCAGACTGTGTTAGTGCCAGCACTGCTGAGGATTTATCCACTTATCTCTATTCCCTAAATATCCCCTTGATTATACCCAGCCTTCAAAAGCATCAAAATGTTACAGTAAATTCTAATAAATTACAACAAATCCTAATAAATTACAATGAATTCTAATAAATGCAACACTTCTTAATGAGTTTTTTTTTTTTTTTTAATGGCAGGTAGACCATGCTATACTCCAGAATCACTGAAATATTCCATCAATATTCCCTTTGGGATAAAACCTGCTCATTTTTGATAGAGCATTAGAAGTATTTTACTACTCAAATTTGTAATGATGTGTAAATAAAAACATGTTGGTTTTCCAAAGGTGTCTAATATTCAAATACTGCCTTGCCCACATGTGCAAATGAGGTATTTACTGTGAAAATGGCTTTTTTTTGGTCTCTAAATGCCATTTTCCTTTGAGAACCCCCAATTCCCAGGCCCAGTTAGAGATGTTACAAATTAGATTTTTCCAAATTGAAATCTCTCTGGCTGGGGACGTGGGTAAAACTGGAAAAACTCTGCTGTAACTGGAATTTTCATTCTGCTCTCCATTTATTCCATCAAAACAGTCCTGGAGTTCCAGTCCTGGAATATTTTGGTGCCTGGATTTGACAGATGGAGCAGCCAGGCAGAACCTGAGGAGATTTTCTTTTGAGGGATAAAGCAAATGTTTGGAAGAATTAGAGGGACATGTCTGATCACTTGCTGTGTGCTGAAATCTCTGGGATATTTGAAGGAACAATTGCAGTTTCATTTTCAGGGCAGATTGTGAGCCAAGAGTGTCCCACAGAGATGGATTAAAGGTCACCAGCCCTAAAGGATCTCTCACTATGGTCCAGTTATCCCTGTGTTCCCTACCAGAAAATAGCCCAGATTTTAAATTATAATGAAACTCCTAATTCAAGGCTTCCTTCTAGAGGTTAAAAAAAAAAAAAAAAAAAGTTAAAGAATGTGTCTCAGCAGGCATGAGGGAAATAATATAATTTTATTTTAATACTCAGTTTAACACTCAGGTTACCTAATATGGACTAAAGTTATTCTGTAGATTAAATTATAGTTATAAAATTTTCTAGAGTGCTCCCTGACATAATTCTTAAAATAATGATTAAATATTACTAGTTTTCCTTTATTTTAATTTTTTAAATGATTTTCAAAATAATTTTTTCCTCAGCCAGGTGCTGGTTGTCCAAGGTAAGCAGGTGCAAAAGCAAGTCTGGATTTTGTGTGGATTGAGGAAGAACATGGTTGTGATCCCAGGTTTCTATCAGTGGAAGTCTAGACATGCATGTTCTTAGAATATTTTAATGAGACTATATTTGCATTTTTTTTCAGGTGTCTGAGTCATGGGTCAGTGGAGATTTTGCCTTGAATATGTTTTTAAGAACTTTGTAAGTTGTGGAAAAAGGGTGCTGGAGGTGTCCAGTGGGATGAGATCAATTACAGGAGGAGTTGGGCACCTAGAGTAACTTCTGGCAGTGAGGGATGCTCAGCAACCAGAAGAATGTGAATATCATTGACAATGAAAATTATAAATGGCTTTTTTCCCCTCAAAAAAAAAAAAGACAGGCTTGAATGACATCTGCTTGAAAACAGCCAACTCACTCTCAAGTTTTTCTGGAGTTTTACATATTTTTAGGTAACACCTGCAATGGCTTCAGGAATCAGTTTTTTACCAGGAGCATTTTTCATTGAATCTCCAAGTTGGAATTGCAGGGTTTTTTCCCACAGTAAAGGAGAGCTCTCCTAAAATGTGAATATCTGTTTGTACAGATGGTGTTGTATGGAATATTTGAGACTTAGGTGAAATAAAGAAAGCTTAAGTAGATTCATTTGTTTTGAAGCAGAACTTGCAAAGCTGAGATTTATTTCTTTGTGCATTTGCTACAAACTTTCAGCTTCACAAGTAATCAGAGCTTGGTTAAAATGATTTTTTAGTTGAGAAATATTGGACATATTGCTCAGACCATCCCAGGCAGCACCTCACCTCTGCCACAACCTAAAACTGGGTTTTCTTTACAAATTGCTGCTCATGGCTGCAGTGGAAGGTAAATGATTGCAGGGATGAATCCCCCCTGTTCCAGAGGCACACCTTGTTCCTGCTGTGTTCCATTAGCTCAGTCAATGCATCTCTGCTCTGCTTTGCACCAAAGAGCTCAGGGCTCTGCACCAGATTTTGCCCCCTCTTTGGACACTTTTCAACTGCATTTGAGCTTTTATATCTCACACCAGCACATACCTTAAATACCTTAAATAATTTGGCTGTAGATATCTCATATATCCATATATTCCATATGAATATCTTAAATAATTTGGCTGTAGATATCTCATATATCCATATATCCCATATGAATGGTGTGGGGGTCTGTGTAAATCCACACATGGAATAAGCAGGAAAAGAAGGATGGTTCAAGCCTGAAATAACTTCTTGCACCAACTGGGCTTTGTTGCAGTCAATGTCTGATTAACACTCAAAATATTTTACCTCTGGTTTTTCAAGTCATGTCTGCACATTATAAACAACAAGGCAGAATAGGTTTCTAATTTGTATTCAGCTGGAAAAATGTTCTATAAATCAGAAGAGAAGTTTGCTCTCCCCCTTTGGTGAAGTACAAGAGAATTCTGTTTCAATGAAGCATGCAATTTTCATCAATTGTACCCTAAGAAAAGAAGACAAACAGCTGCTGCTGGTTAATTGGTGAATGTCTCCACCAATGGACTCATCATTTATTCACTGCCTCCAATGCTGAAATCAAGGTGTTAGCACCCTGCAGTAGGACTGCCTGCACATTTGGGACTGAGCAGCTCAGACTGTAGATGAAGAATTTATTCCACGAGACAAAGATGTGACCTTGACCCTCCCAGCTTCATTGTTTTCATCTAATAGTCACCTTTCCTGTGAAAGGTCACATCTCTTGTGGGAAACCAAGAGAAAAACAAATTTAATGCCTCTAGCTGAAAGATTCATTTCTTGTTAGGAATGATAGCAAGCTCTGGAGATTTCCAGAGGGTTCTGGGGTAGAACAGGTTCCTGTGGGCTGCAAGGGACCCTCAGAGGTCTCTGGGTCCAGCCTTTGGCTCAGGTTGGATCCAGCTCCAGGTCTTGTTCAGTTGGGTTTTGGAGCTTCTCTGTGTTCCAGATTTTTTCCCTCCATGGTAAAATAAGTTGTTTTCTTAGACCAAGTCAGAATTTCCCACCATCCAGGGTGATTTCCATCTGTCCTTCCACTGTGCAGCTGGGGGAAGAGTCTCTCCATCATCTCTTTCCCTCCTCTCCTCCAGAACTCCTCATTATTTCTCTTTATTTCCCACAACCTCTCTGTTGCTTTCATTTACAGCTCCACTTTTGGGTTGGGATTTTGCCCTACTCCCTCTTTTCTGACTGATCATTTGCAGTGGAGTTGCAAACTCTTCCAGGGAAATACAGGAGTGAAATACAAAACTTCAACTTGACAAAGGCTTTATCCTCCTTTCCTCCCTTTTCTCTCCAGTCTTGCTCCCTCCTGTATCCCCTTTGCTTTTATCCTCCTTGTAAGTAATTTTTGCAGCAGCTGTGCTCACTTGTTCTGTTCTTATCTTTTGGTTTGCCCTTGCCTCTGGGTTTGTTCTTTGTATTTTGATTTTGCAGTTTGTTTCTTTGAGCCTTCCTTGTCCTTATTTCCCCTCTCCCTCCTTGGTGTGGCTGTTTGGGGTTCTCCACAAGATCCTGGGACTGTTCCAGTGTTGGGTTTTACCTGGAAAATATTTCCTTTGGGTAAATATTGGCTTAATATTTCCTTTATCTGGCTGATAAACAGAACCATAAAGATGTCAAATCTAAACATTTTACATTTACAAAATGTAAAATCCAAACAACAGCTCTGGTTTTTTTTGGTTGTTTTTTTTTTTTTTTTTGGTAAAAATAAGTTAAAACTCAAGTTAAAATAAGTTAAATAAGTAAAATAAGTTAAAATTTGGCAACTCAAAGGATACAAACAATTTGATCTTGTTATGTTTCCTTTAGAAGGTATTTTTAAGGCAGGCTCTGCAGCCATTTCTAAGTCTCTGAAGATGGCCATATCTGAAATATTTGATCCTAATAATGATTTCAGATCTTGTAGAGCTTTGAATAATCTGTCACATTAAACTGAGAACTGGGGTTCTGTTGTTGAAGTAATGCAGTAAAACTAAATATCAGAGCATTGTATTATTAAACATGAAGATTAATCTTCTACAGCAGTGGCTTAATGCTGTGTAACTAAAATGAATGTTCCAAGTATTTTTTGGAAAAAAATGCTTTGTGCTTTGCTTTCCATAGGAGAAGCAATGAATGGAGAATAATTCCATTGGCTGTTACAATGCAGAGGCATTTTTTTAAAAATAATTCAGGGAGGGTAAGAAAATGGTCTGGTCTGAAAGAACAGATTTAGAAGTGCTAAATAGCTTTATTATGTTGTTTAAATGTTTTAATAATGGTGTTACACGATGTTCTGTAAATTTCATTTACATTATAATTGCTATTACAACCTTAAAATACCATCAATGAGATGCTATTGTGCTTCCAAAATTCAATTATCAGTGTATCTTCTTTTATATCAGGCTTAGCCGTTGTGTTTGCAAATTCTAGATAAAACTCACTCTGCAGGCATCCAGAGAGAGCTAAAAGGGAGAGAATACAGGAAGTGGAAAAGACAGGTACGCTGAGAATTTATTTTTATGTGATATAGAAAGGCCATACAAACTTATCTATAGAGAGGGGACTTTGTCTTTGGGTGTTCTTTTTGTCCTTCTGAAGGTCTGGAGGGACTTGGCTCTACCCAATAATGATATTTTTTCCCTTCACTAATCCACGCATGTATTCTTAGATTTGCAAAGAAAGAAATCAAACAGAATTATTATCTTTATTTAAACCAGTCTGTCCTGAGCTAAACTCTTTCAGACTTCCCCTTAACTGCCAGGTAATCAGCAGGCACTTTCCAGTGTCAGACCTCTCCCCTTCATGTGAATTTTGTGAAGAAAACCCATTTCTCTGTATTCAAAAGCAAAGATTCACTGTAGCTCACTGTACACTCTGCTCTGCATCCTACTGATTATCTCCCCTTGGAGCTGGAGGTGGAATTGTGCCATTTTCACTGAAAATCCAAACCGTAGTCAAATGCCAGCCTCTGTTTGGTGGAGGTCAGGTTTAAAGTCCCTTTTCCTGAAGGATTAAAGAGCTGCAGTCAAGTAGCTCTGGCAGGTGAGTTCATGTGCAGCAGCTCTGCTCAAAGCAGAATGCTGAAGGAAAAGTGGCTCTGAATTAAATCAACCTGCATTAGGCACTGCTTTTCCTTTTCAGAATTTAGGGGTTTTCTGCAGACCATCCCAATAATGTCACTTTATTCTCTAGTGGGTAATTATGTCTTTAATTTCTAGGCTGTCACCAAACCTCCATCCTGGGGGTTAAAGGGGCTCAGCCAGGGCAGCCCAGGAGTCCCAGAACCTCAGCACAAAGGCTTCTTTTGGGATTCAGCAGCTGCTTTTCCCGGAGCTGTAAATCCATGAAACCCCCGTGTGCTGATTGCTGCATTGTCTGACACCCATCCAGCCCCGGGGCTGGCAATCACCCAGCTCAGGAGGGAGGGGAGTTGAATAGAATTGTTCTTGGCCTCCAGCAATCCCTGCTGAACACCTGAATTCCCACTGAACATTTTCCTTAACTCTCTTGGCTTTTTCTTTCTGGGGCTCTGGTCATCCTCAGAAGTTATTTCTCCAAGCTTGGAATTCCAGCTGTAGCTGTTGGAATTTTGTCCTCTGTGCTGGGACACAGTTGTTCTTCTCCTTGAAGCATCCACGTGTTTATCAATGCCTTGTGCTGATTTCCCAGCATTCTGGTAACCAGGGCTGGTTTTCCTGGGCAGTTTGGAGCTCCACATGCAGCTCTGCTGTCCTGCCTGGAAATTTGGTGAATTGTGCAGGAGGGAATGGTGTGTCCTGCTTTCTTCATGACCTGTCCATCATTCTGGGACTGCTGAATCTATTCCAAGAACCTCTGGGGTCACTGGTGAACATTTGCTTATGTCTATATTGTCTCAAAATGTGTGAGATTTCTTCTGCATTTCTTGAAGTAGTGGATGTTTTGATTGTCTGTCTTTGCTTGGAAAAAACCCAAGTTTTGTGTCATGTTTTCATCTCTGTCAGAGTAGAAATTTGCAACCAAGGAGCCAGGGTTTGAATCCCTGCTTTGGGCTGAGTTTGCTTCATTTACATTTTTACAACACATTTAGTAAATGTATTGCTGTGGTATTGAATTATTACCTCAGTGCTGGGGTAAGGCAGTAAAATGTTGTGTTTTGAATGACATTATACTTTGCTCTTTCCAGGACAGCAAGGTTTGAATGTGAGTTTAACCAGAGTGTCACTGCCACATTTCCATGGGGGTTGTCTGCTTGTATTTGGAAAAGCCCTGTGATAAATAGAAATTATTTCTCATTTAGAAGTGAAAAAACAAACAGAGCTGGAACTTGGTTTTGATGTGATTGAGTGTTATTTGGCCAAGCATTGCATTGAAGACTCATTAATTGAGACACTGGTACAGTTCTGTTAATTGTAACCTCTGAGAGATAAATACAGATAATTAATCACCTCTCAGATTTAGGTCTGACTGTAAAGCAAGGAACCAGAAAAAGAGAACTACCTCAGTACAAACAGGTTTTCTACACAGCACAGGGAGATTTTTGGAGTGGCTATCCAGCTAGCAGGGGCAAAATTCTCATTACACTGAGGCCTCTGTGCTAACTTCTAGAAAGGTATAAAATAATATGGTTGGTTGCAACAGCAGGAGGTTGGCCTTGATAATCTGGGAGATTTTTTTTAAGTCCTGCATTAATAACTTTCAAGATGCTGGTGGAAGGTGTCCCTGGATGGTTGGAACTAGATGATCTTTAATGTCCCTTCAAACCCCAGCCATCCTGGGATTCTGTGATATATATGTGTATAACTATATATAAAAGATGTAAAATGCAATATGATGTGACAGGTGCTGTGGTACCACCCTGAGGGACAGGAGAATCATACTGACAGAGGATGGCAGCTGAAAAGCAGCACAGTGAGCTGATCTTTTAATTCTTTTCATTTGAGAAAAAAGTAAAAGAATTATCCTGATAAGCCATTTCTTTAGGTGGAGGGCTAAAATATGATAGGGTTCTTTCCCACTATTTTTATTTTGTTTTATTTATTCATTACCAAATCCATGTATCTGTTTTTATTTCCCATTTCTAGTTAAGGTTTGGAGAACCAGAGGGATTTTAAACTAAATGAGGAAGTGGATCAGCCAGGAACCACTGGTGGGCATGAGTACCTGAGGTACAGGGTTCAACAAAAGGGAGGAGGGATGAGAATGCACAACACACTCTTGTTAGAGCTGTAAGCCTGACTCTGTCTGGTCCTACAGGTGCTGCAAGTCCCCTGAGAAGCTGACAGCACACATGAACTCAGGCAGGAGAGGTTTCTGGCTGGCTGTGAGAAAATGCCCTTCCCTGGAGGGCTCCTCTGCCAAGCAGCAGGACAAGGAGCACAGAGAGATCCCTCACTGTCCAGCTCTGACCTGGAGAAATCCCTGATTTCTTCTGGGAGCAGGAGTGGGACTGGAGCCCTCCCTGCTCCTTTTGTGATGCTGTGGTTGAGGCAAGTGCAGAATTCACCGAAGAAAAGGTGCAGAGAGATCTCACCGTTTGTGCTGGGGATAATGGGTAATTAGGGAGCTGCTGGAGGCTTGGAACAGCTGCTGGAAGCTCTCCCAGGGCACAACTCAGTGTTACAGCATGGGAAGGAAGACACTGGCCTTCAGCAACTGGTGACAAATCTCTGGAGAATAAAATCATCTGAAATACCTTTGGATTTTAAGTTAAAAAAAGGTGCTTTAAGGATTTGTCCAAAGGGAAAGAAACATATTTTCAGAGCCACATATTGTCTGTTTTGGAACAGAGATGTAAGTCCAGGTCCTGTAGATTTCAATAATTTCCAGCTGATGGCTGGAAATGTAAAGGTCACACCCTTGTGCCAGAGTGGGAATTGGGAATTCAGCAATTCAGAAATTGGGAATTAATTGAGAGGAAGAACAATATTTGGTGTAAAAGATGGGTATAATGACACCCTTTCTATGGACTAATGGGTAGTGAAGGCAGTAGGAGGGTTGGAATTTGGATGTGGATTTCTCAGTGTTTGTTTCTGTGCCTGTCTGCCTCTTACCCTCCTCTGATGTGAGGTGGGGTTTCAGAGAGCTCTTAGGAGTGCCTCAAGGGTTTAAAATATATTTAGGGTGCTATTACTTGTCTCCAAGAGGTCAAATATTTTCAGATGTCTCCCATGTTAGAGCTGGGTTACCACAGGCCCATTCTTGCTCAGAATTTCATGTGGCATTGGACACATTTAATTGATTTTTTTTTTCAATACTGATAATAATGTCCTGATTTTGCAGCAGGCTAATTTCCTTTTCTTCTGCACTTTTAATGATGATGTTGGCTACTTTTGCTGGTCACCTGGGCATGATTAAGTACTTGAGCTCACCAGGTGCTTTCTGGGAAGGCAAAGATCTGGGAGGTCACACATTTTTTAGGGCTGCAGGTGGAGGACAAGGTCCTGCTTTTGCCTGGTGATTGATGGTGCTGAAATGGAAGAGTTTCATCCCTACAGCTTGCAGAGAAGGCAGCAGTGTCCCCAAAGTGAGCAGGTTAATTTTAATCTTCATGTTAATTCTGCCCTGATACATTCCTTAGTCCTTTGGGCTCTTCCTTAATGGAAACTCATTTGCCCAAAAGAATGATGGAAATGGGTTCAGAAAAGTGGAGAATTGTGTAATTCTGGCTGAAAAGCAGAGCAGTGGATAAAACCCTGCTGATATTATAGCAATAACTGGAAAAATCTCTAAGTCTTTAGGGCAGTGAAGCTTCCATGGTGGTGGTTTTGTAATAGATCTCCTCTCTTTACCTTTCCTTCATAGGGAGCAGGATGTCAGAAAATCAGGAGTTAATACAGGATATAATAGGGAGCCTTCTTTGCTTATAATCCACATTTTTAATCCAACTACAACATTCATTTTTATTTGCAGGTTACCATGAAACAGGGGATAGGCATGATTGCCTGGATTTGGTTTCACAACAGGCAGGGATGTGTGTTAGCCAACAAAATGGGAGATATTTAGTAATGGCTGAGTAAATATTAGAAATGGATGGTGCAATTAAACCAACAGGGTTGCAGCTGATATGCTCTGATCAAGACTGCTGGGTGGCTGAATGAGGAGCTGAAGATGCAGAGATAAGAATTGATGGATGTAATGTTATCCTAATTGAGAAGAGGGGAGCACCTAAAGCATGGAGAAATGAAATTGATGACCTGTAAAACAAGCTGAGATAAAAAGAAGAACAAATCAGCTTGATGGAGGCTCCTGCAGGAGTGCAAGGGGCCAGAGAGTGCTGGGCATGTGTTGGGTAAGCTGAAGTTTTTCTGTTTTTTTTAAAGATGGTCAGGATAATGTGCAACAACAGCATGGAACTTAAAACTTTAAGTATCACTTAAAACTTGTGGGATAGAATTTAGTTTTGAATTTATTTTATGGCACTGAGGGTGGTTTTTCCTCTCCCCTGACAGATCCCCTGTTCCCAGTGCTGCCTTGTTTGGTTTTGTGAGTAGTAATGGAATTCTGTGTCCTTCTGCTCCCAACATCAACCTGGGCTCATGGTGAACTGGTTCCCCTTAGGGGAGGGAGAAATGCTGCTTTGGAAGAGGGAAGGAGGATGAAAACCATGGAATGGAGGTTTGGTAGCAAAGAATCAGCTCTGGGGAGCAGGATGGAGCACAGTTCACTGAGTGGGTATTGCTGTCCCAGCCCTCAGGAGGTTCCAGAGTTTCTGGCTTCATAAATTAATTCTGCTGGATGTTTGTTAGTCCAGGAATTGCATGGCTGAAGTGTTTGAAATGATATAATTTTTATTATTTCATGTGTGTGCATTGCTGTACAGTACAGCCTGCTGTCCATGCTTATGGATTGAGAGGAGAAAAACCTGTCAGGTTATTTACTGGGACCTGCAGTTCTCTGGGAGGCTTTGCTGGGGGGAAACACATCCTGAGAGGTGAAATTTGGAAAAAATTCTGTTCAGCAGTCACTGCTGAGAGCCTTTTCTCTTGAATGTTTTCATCTTCTTTCCAGAGTGTGTCAGGAATATCCACAAGTGCTAAAAGAAGACAGAAGAGTCCTGTGACTTTCTTTGAATAAAGGGACTGAGGTGAAATTAAGGGCTCTTCTTATATCTCAATTTGTCCTTACAAACCCTGGTTATTATGAACTCAAGCCTTTTGAACAACCTGGAACATTTGAAACACACCCCCCTGACTTTGCCAAGTGTGGTCCCTGCACTAGGCATGGCAGGTAAATATTGAGAATGAAGTAGACCATGAGACATTTTAGCCCATGAATCACTACAGGTCCTTGTCCATGGCTACTGATGGCCAAGGTCTCCCAGCCTTCTCTTCCAGCTGAGAATTCCAAATCTCTGGGGTTTTAGAGTCCTTGACCAAGTGGGATGGGTGCACTCATGTCCAGCTGTCCTGGCTGCTGTTCCTGTGCTCCTGCCTGGATTTATGGACGGCAAAGTCCAGGGGCAGCAGCTGTGAACTGGCTCTGCCATTGCAGTTTTTGGGGAATTGTCATCATTGGCTGAAGTGGTGAAAGGAAAAGTGAGTAAGGTTAAAATTCCAGCAGGAACCAGACCTCCTGTTGGAAAAACCAACAACAACAAAAAGGCATTGTCATAGCCCTGGGAAACTTCAGGAGAGGGGAGGATGTGAACAGTGAGTGCTGAGGTGGTGCCACCTCACAGAATGGAGACAATCTCAGGTTGTTTCAATAGTGGAGGAAAGTCAAAGCTGTGGGAGAAGAGAAATCCAAACTGGGAACATCCTGACAGTGTAATTCATCTATTCCAATCAATCCATTTAACTGTCTTGGCTGTTATTTATGGTGGTGCCCCTGCAGATTTATAGTGTTCATCTGAGATGGCAAATCTTCATCACAGAAACCAGACACAAAAAAAGGGGGAGAAAATAAAGAAAAAAAGAGAGATTCCCTGGAGAGGCTTTTATAAAATCTTCCTCTGTAAACACCTTTAGGTTTGGGATTTAGATAAAACTGGCTGGGAGAGCCACAACAACACAAGAGCACAAAGGGGATGTGACAAAAAGAAGGAAGGAAAGGCAGGAAAACAACCCAAAAGTGATAAAGAGGGAGAATATGAAGAGAGGCTTTGCTGGATGTGGAAGGGCCAAAGTTTTAGAGAGTTTCTTGAAGGGAGCTGACTAGGAAATGTGCTTTTTTCTGGGCAGACAGTGCTCTGGAGGTAGTGCTAAAACAGAGACCCCCTGAGCCCAGCCACTTTCCCCTCTGGCTGTGGGGAAGGACAGCCCTGCTTGACACTGGATATTCCAGCTCCAGAAAGTTTAAAACATAAAAATGACATTAAAGCCATTGCCCTGTAATTTGTTATGCCTTACTGAATCCTTACTGAATGTTGGAATTCTATATGAGCTCCTTGCTGTCTTAAACCCACAGTTTTCTCACTTCAGAGCTGTTATTTTGGTTAGTAATTACAGATAATAGCTTGAAGGTAACTGGAGAGGAAGGGATAATCCAAAATGTGCCCAAACCACATTTTTAGGGAAAAAAAATTCTACCAACTGAATGTATTCATTGAATGAATATATTTTATAATGCTCTCCAGAATTGTGCTCGTGATAAACAAGGAGTTTGATGAATTTTCTCAGCCATCCCTGACCTATATTTTAATTTAAATATGTTTATCTCGTGCAGATTGCCTAAAAATTCTCCCAAGCCATCTACTTATTGCATTTTCCATGTTCCTGGGCTTTACTTAGTGCTAAAATGAAATTAATGGGTTCTGTAGCAATGGCTCTGCTTTGCATCCTTGGGCTGCAAGGAGCAGCAGGGCCAGTCAAGCACTTTGGTCCTTGATGCTTTGCTAAAACCTGACTTGATAGTTTAATTCCAGGCAGCAACAGCCTGGATTAGATGGGGGTAGGATGGAGATTCCACCTTTCAAACAGGATTTAGGGTGATTTTTCCACTTGGGGCTGCAGGAGGAGTTACCCAGACTTTATTGGTTCAGTTTTGGTTTGTTTTTTTCCTTGTGAAAAGGGAGATTCTTGCCTCTTAACTTTCAGTCTTTTGTAATACTGAAAGGTATTCACAGGTAGGTATAAATAATCCCTATGTAGAGGTTTTCTGCCTCTGAGTTTATTTTTAAAACTTAATTCCTTCTGGATTTGTTGTGATTTTTCCTTGTTTGGAGCTTGGACAATTTGCTAGAAGTCAAGAAGGAAAACCTAAGAGAAAACCTGCTGTTTCCCAGTTTGGAGATGATGCCTTTGATTTTCCCATCAAGAAGGCCCCACATGCAGTAACTTGCCTGTTTCACCTCTACTATTCAGATTTCTGGGTCCTTGGCACTGTAAATTTTGGAGCTCTGCCTCCTCTTCAGCATCTCCCCCTGTATTTAAGTGCATCCATGGGATTTACAGACACTGAATCCTTACAGAACCCTCTTGCACACAGAGTCAGATGTAAAGCAAGAAATTCAAATAAACAAAAACACTTTTTGGCATTCCCCTGGGGATATTACAAAACTGCTGGAAATTAAATACTGATTTTTTTTCTTTTCTACTGCTTCCTTTTCTTCTTCAAGACCTTGTTTTCTTTCATGGCTGTCCCTTTAGTAAACAAAATTAGCATTTCTTACCCAACCTTGTTAATACTTATCTTTAAATTTTCCAAGGAGATGCTTCTGTACTTCAAATCATGAGCTGCTTGTGCAACAAATTTAGCTTCAGCTCTAGAAGTGAAAAATATGTTCAGATTGTTAAGGCATCTAAAATTCTTACAAAAAATTAGGCAAATTAATGAATCTTTGTAGAAAATATATATTGATATATTTTAGCTTTTGGTTTTTGCAGTTAAGTAAAAATTGACAGTTTTAACAGTAAAATAATCTGATATATTTGCTAAATAAAAGCAAGTGATATATGTTAAATATATAAATGATCTGAGGTCTTTTCAGATCTGTTCTTGAAGTTATGGTTTGGAGGTTTAAAAAGTAGTTTTAGAGGCCTTTATATCAAGTAACATCAAAATTGCAAAGTAAAACACTGAGAAATGCAAAATTCAAGTTGCTTTAAAAAAATTAGAAAAAATTCAGTCCTTTCCTGCAAATCCAGCATAATCTAAGATATGGCACACACAAAAGGCAGTCTGTTGGATAGAATTTTTAATTTTTGCTGTGGCTTCTTGCAGCAGTGAGAACATACAGCAGAAATCTGCCCTTCTCTCCTACATTCCTTCCTTTTTTTTCCCCAATATTCAATCTAAACATCCTCTGCTGCAACTTGAGGTCATTTCCTGTCCCTTGGTCCTTGTCCCCTCCTGGCAGGAGTTGTGCAGAGCCACCAGGTCCCCCCTGAGCCTCTTTTTCTCCTTCTTTTCTCCAGGCTGAGCCCCTTCCCAGCTCCCTGAGCCCCTCCTGGTGCTCCACATCCTTCCTCAATTCTTCCTAAAATACATCAAAAGCAATAAATTTAAATATGCAAGAATTAAGACCTGAAGTAAAGCAGAAAAATGTATTGCTCACCTCTACAGATACACGTGGTCTTGCACACTGCTTAAAAAATAAAACCATGGAAATGAAAAGTATCTTTTGTCACGATGATGGTAGATATTAAATTCCTGAATGAACTGAACCCCAAGAGTTCTAAGTGTTCAATGTGCTCCAGGTTTTTAATTTCTCTTGTAAGAGTTGTGTGAAAAGGGCAGCTGTCTGTAATGCATGGGGAATATTTCTGTGGTCTCCTTCTGTGGAAGGATGGTCTCTGTGCAGAATGAGTTTCAGCCTTACTGAGTTCAGAAAATGATGTTTTGCAGAGGGAGATAAAGAATGAATTTGTTTACTGTTACATGCTAATTCACAGTTAAATTGGAAACTGCTGTCATTTGATTGGAAGTTAATAAAAGAGAATATTGCATACTCAAATGATCAGAAGAAACCAGAATTGAAACAAAGGGGGAAGCTCTGTATCTCTTTCTACTCTGAGCTTCTGAAAAGGCTTTAAAAATATTCCATGAAATTAAAAGGAGATAAATCTTGCTACCCTGATAATTGCTAGCTTTTACAAAGAGTCTGGGAATACTAAACCCAAAGGACTTGATGGGGAGAAAGATGGTAAATATGCAATTTTCCTTTTGTTTACTGCCTATTTATTAATTTTCTTTGGTGTTTTGTACTTTCTGTTCTATTGATTAGCATAAAGGCAGCTTTAGGGAGAGCACAGTCTGTTCCTGCCTTCCCTCTGCAAAGGGAGCCTGGCTGTGGCAGCATTCCAGAGGTGGGAGGCAGGAGTTGGGGTGTGGGACAGGACAGAAAGGCAGAATCAGCACAGAAAAATCTCTCCCACCAAGATAAATTGAGACCCATAAAATACTGAGGATTTAAAGGTTGGTGTAACCTTAATTATTTAAGGTGATTTGCTGAGCAGGGAGGTGGAGGAATTTATTCTGACAGGACTAAATTCATTATGCCAGGGCTTGTGCAAGGAGCACACCTTGGATTTCACACCCTGCTGTATCCCACAGGAATTTCTTTGCTTACAGATGTAAAACCATTCACCTGCTCTCCACAGTGGAATTTTCCATGCCATCTGCATTTCTAATCATGAAGTCACTAATTAGGTGGGAAAACACCTCAAACCAGCTACTACTGATAAAATTCCCCAAAAGAAAAGAAGGATTGGATGGATCATTTGGTGTCATCTCTTGTTGTCAGGTGTGGTTTGTCCCATTCCACCCAATCTACATGTCCTTTTCTGCCTGTAGAATTTTGCAGCTGATAATATAAATATAAATATAAAATTATAAATATAAATATATTGTTTTAGTTGAGGTGTTAGGGCATGGGATGGACTTGATGATCTTGAAGATCCCTTCCAACCTAGTCATTCTGTGAAATATAAATATAAAAAAATATCAAATTTGCAAATTGCTGACTGGAAGGGTTCCACATTTTATGGCTGTTTCTTACATTGCACCCACACTTTGCTATGAAAAAAAATCACCCTGTACTATTCAGTAAGAACTTGTTTTTGGTATTTGTTAATTTGGTATTAATTTTTACAGGATCTTTGGGGTTTGTTACCTGTGTTTCAGAGAATTGAGTTTTTTTTTTTTCCCAGACATCTAGAAATCTCAAAGTTTAGCCATGTCTTGGATGGTAAATCTGGTAGATAATATGTTCTTCTTAACTGTAGGAGTAAATTCCCTGTCACTGATACCTGTGTTCATTTTAGTGGGAATAATTAAGAAATTTGACACATGGTGTGGGTGCCCTGTGTGGATATTTCTATTTTCTATACTTTTAAGCCTGCCTAGGCTGGTCATGTGTAAGTTTATACACATGCCAAGTTTTACCTAGGCTGCTCCTGTTAAATTCAGAGCTCCTGATGCTGATAACAGACCCTTTTTAGTCATTTCATGTCACCTTTCACTACCCACAGTTTCACCTTCTGGTTTTCAGCAATTTGCAGAAGAAATCTGATAAAATGGGAGCATTCAAAAAGCAAACTGAGATCATGTGGCTGCTTCAAATGGAGGTACCCCCTGCTGCAGATACAAACATTTAGTATTTTAAATACAGAAATATGTAAAGTACACAAAAAAGCATCACCTTGGTTCCCCCACCCTTCTGTTGTGATTCTCCACACACAAAGCCCTGTTGCTGCTCTGAGAATTGAAATACATTTGTGAAGCTTTTCCTTTGCTATTGAGCACCAGACTAAGCTGGGGTTGATTTTGGTTTGTTCACTTTCCCAATACACTTGAAGACTGTGTTGCTGTGAAGGAGGAGAATGAAACACAAAGACACTTCCTGAAGCCAGGTGTGAGTTTCTGTCAATGCTTTTATTTTTGCTTAAGGAAACAAAAACCACAAGCAATGAGGAAACCATTAAAGATGATAGTCCCTTCTCCCTCTGCTTCAACTGATAATTAAAAATTGCTGTTTTTACAGGTGGAACTGTGTTCAGCAGTGCTGCTGAGAAGGCACAGAAGAGATCAGGTGTAATCACAGAGCAGAGATTAACTTTTTTTTTTTTTTTTTTTAATAATCCAAGTCTATGTATTAAAATACACATTTTGATTTGGGAATTAAGAAACCTGGAGCAACGTTGTAGAAGTTTAATACAAAACAGTAGTAAATATGCAAAATACAGGTGATAAGCAGAGCAGTGAGGCAAAAGGAAATAATATAAAAATTGATTTTTAAATGTAATTCTTGGCTTCCCCCCAGCCCTGGGTGTAATGCACTGCCAGTCTAATCAGGACAACAATGAGAGGGTGGAATTTAATTACCAAAGCATCAAAAAGGAGATGGCACAGGGAGACCTGATACCTGCATTAATATGGACTAAGCAGGCTGTGTTTGAGGAAAATGAGGTTAAAAGCACCACAGCTGGGTGATTTACAGTACTTCTTCAGTGAGAGGACTTCTCCCAGGTGGATGCATCCTCTTTCAGCACAGAGATTTCTGGGAGATCTCAAACAGTCACGTGAAAATTGAGATTACAGTACAGCTGCAGACACAGAGGGAGCCTTTGGTTACATACAGGCCACACCTTGTGTGCAGGTATTGGGCATTTCCCCCAGTTCCAGGAGAGATTTTGTCTTTTCACCCTGCCATATTTACTCAGAAGTTGGGTAAGGAGCATTGAGATGGAGCTGTTTACACATTTCACTGATCTGCATCAGCACCCCTTAAAGAACAAAACTAAGAAATCTACACAGGACCAACAGAGCAGAATTATTCAAGTTCAGTGAAATATTACAAAAAAAAGTTTCCTTTTTAGGAAAACTCAGCTATGGTAAAAATATCTACTACAGTGCACTGCACTGTAATAAACATTCAACATAAATTAATAATTTACAAGTACCTGAGCAAGTATACAGAGCACCATAGCACAGCACAGCACCAAAGGCAGTAGCTCAGAATTCTTAAAAATAATGCTGTTTTAAACATTAAAAATTCTAAGTATTGTCATAGAAATGAACTCCAGCTGGAGTTGAAAGATAGTGCAAACTTCTGTCTTCACTTTTTAAAATAAAGGTGTCAGGTTTTCTACTCATTTCACATCCATAGTGCTGCTGGACCTGGATACCTGTGGTGGATGTTTGGGAGCAGGTCTGTTGGAAAGAAAGGAAACAGCAAATTGTTACTCATCAATTTTGTACCTGATCAAAAATGGCAGTAATGTTGCAGAATTCCAGGTGGTCTCCAAAAGCTGTAGGAATCAGCTTGAAATGTTGTTTTTTTGGAAATATCTGACTAGAATGGACAGCCAGGAGGTTTAATCAAAGTTTCTTTGTGCAATATTTCTGCTAAAATATAGGAGACTATATTGGTTCAACTTTTAATGTTTCTGAGTACTTAAGTGCTTTACTGGTAGAATTCTTGTAGCTTAAAACACCACTTTTATCTTCCTTGGGGCTTACTTTATTCACAGAAAACTGAGGAATACTGGGTAAGAAAACAGCATGGACTAAACCCACTAACACTGGGTGTAGTTATTCCAGTTCCTGATTATTTTTTTCAAACATTATATGTTTGAAGTGCACAATTTCTATGCTTTTTGAATCTTTTGGATAACATTTTCAGATGATGTCAACTGATGTTTCCTTGGGAAATGGATGATCAGGAAATCACTTTTTTGGTGGCTGATTTTAACAGCATTCAGTTCTCAGCCTAATTCAGAAGGGGGGGTGGGTCTGAGGAGAAAAATGATTTATTGGTTAGTTTTGCACATATGCAGCCAGGTGTTTACAGTCAAGCCATCTCAGGTATTATAAATGCCCAGATTCTGTGGGAGTCAGAGCAACTGTGCTGGTGCACTCCCCATGAGAAGCAGTGTGATCAGTAAAATTGGAGATGGAAATTATGTTGGAAGTGGTTGTTGCTCCTTGAGCCATTTCAGCCACCTTGCTGTGAAGTGCTACAATCCAGGTGTTAAGTTTGATACCTTTTTGGGATGACCTAAAACCAGAGGCCAGACAAAATTAAGGGAATAAAAAGGGGTTATATTTATTAAAGGGCCTTCAGGCACATTTTGGGCAGATGAAGCCCCTCAGGGACTACACCAGAAATGGATGATGGGTCATGGGTTTTCATACTTTTATGAAAAAGGGAAAATTAAGGGAATAAAAAGGGGTAATATTGAAGGAACTTCAGGCACATTTTGGGCAGATGAAGCCCCCCAGGGACTACACCAGAAATGGATGATGGGTCATGGGTTTTTCATACTTCTGGTCCATTTGCATATTGGGGATTAATATTCCAATTACAGCTTCAGTTAATGAAGTAATTTACCTCGAGTTTTCTCCCCCCAATCACTTTTGTTAACACTTCTGGGCCCCGAGGCAGTGAGGAGTCCTTGGTCCCCAGGCCTGGAGAGGAATGGTTGTGTCTGCCCAGCTGGGGCAGCAGCAGCTCCCACGGTGTGTGCAGTTTGAACTGCAGGGTTACAAGCAGATGGCAAACTGCAGGGTTAGAAGGAGATGTGCAGCACAGCAGCTGCAGTCCCGAGGCAGGAGGGTGAGGACTGACCTGGCAGGGCTGCCGTGGGGCAGAGCCCGGGCCCGGCCGGCGGGGCCGCGGCGCGCTCGGCCCAGCGGGTCCGCGGGGAGAGGCTTCCGAGGGGCGCTGGGCTTGGGCGGCTCCTGCAGGAAACACGAGCTCCTGTCAGTTCCCAGAGGGGACATCACACCCTCCACACAGCTACAGCTGAGATAAAGCCATGCAATCGTGGGGTCACACACTGGGCTGGCGTGGGAGGGACCTTAAAGGCCCCAGTGCCAGCCCTGCCGTGGGCAGGGACACCTTCCACGGTGCCAGTGATGCCTTGGGAGGCTGCTGAGAACAGGGTTAAAGGAATAAAGAATAAAAGTCAAAGGAATAAAGGATTTAAAGGAATACAGCAGGTATTTATTAAAAGCCTTCACCCTGGGCAGTACAAGAGCCTGGCCAAGGCTCCATTTAAGTGGACCATGAGTTTTCACACTTGTATAAGTTTTGGTCCATTTCCATACTGGGGTTAATGTTGAAATGTTGTTGCTTTCAGAATATCTGACTGGAATGGACAGCAAGTTTATTCAATATTTCTTTGTGCAGTATTTTTGCTAAAACATAGGAGACAGTATTGATTCTATTTCCAATGTAAATGAACCCAAGATGGGCAGCGTGTCACGAGTTCTCACACTTATAAAAGTTCTGGTCCATTTCCATATTGGGGTTCATTGTCCAACTGCAGCTCCAGGTGATGCAGTCCCATCCTCCCAGATTTGCTCTCCTCAGCTCCCTGTTGTTTGCACTTTTTGGGGCTGAAGCTGCAGTTGTTACCTTGGTTCTGGGCCTGGAAAAGGATTGTTCTGTGTGACTGAGCTGAGAGGAGAACTTGCTGACACTTTATTTGAATTTCAGAGCTACTTCCTAATAAAGTACAAAATCTGGAAAATATGAAAGCTAAAACTTAAGGCTTCACCAGAGTGCTCCAAGCACCATCCAGCCTGGCCCTGGACACTTCCAGGAGGCAGCCACAACTCTGGGTGAAACTGACACCTCATCCCCCCTTCACTATTTCTAGCACCTAATCTAAACCTAACTTGAAGATATGCTATGACCAGATAAGTTTAAATGAGTAAAAAGTAACTTATTTTAATAAACTGGCACTCTAATTGTAAACCAAAGATTTAATACTATATTTTCATGATTTTATGACTTCTGATTCCTTGCTCTAGAAGTGCAGGGTGCATCTCTACTGGACTCAATGCTTACTTGGTGGTAAATGGAAGCAGCAAAGATTCAATACATAACTTTGTAGAATTACTTCTATAGAAAGGTGGGAATGCTCAACATGACTTTAAAATGGAAATTCAGATGGCCACAAAACCAAAGTGCCCCAGTCTGGTTTGGATTGGGAGCATCTGTGGATTTGTTTTGCTGTGCTTTCATTCAGTGGAATGAAAGGCTCCATTAATAAAGAACAGAAGTCATCTGCTGTCAGGCTGGGCCAGTGGCTCCTCTGGGTGGTCCCTGCAAACAGGGAAACTTAGCTGTTTGTGCTGTTATGGCGAGCTGGGACACATTAAGTGGCTTGCTCAGGGCACAAAAATCTCTCCAGTTTATCCCCAAACTCACTTCAGATCTTTCTACTCCTGGAGCTGCCTAGCCACGCTCTTCCCAAGGAATTTTACTCCTTATTTTTAGTT